>NC_134117.1:68922500-70122500 GCF_040939455.1 Microcebus murinus | reverse complement strand
CTGCTCTCTTTTGCTTAGTGTTAGCCTGGTTTCTCCTCCATCCTTTTACTTTTAAGCTGTATGTGTCTTCATATTTAAAGTGGGTTTCTTATAGAGAGCATAAGTGGAGACTTGTTTTTTGATCCACTCTGACAAGCCCTGACAAGCATTCTATAGTTTTATGATTACGTCTCAGTCCTTTAAAGGGTCTGTGTGCCTGGGCTGTGAACTTCACTATTTCCTGTCAACCCCAAACTCTCCCCTCTTGGGTGGCACAGGATGGCTAGAATGGGCTGGAGTTGGGTATTTCCCCTTCCCCAGGCTGGTTAGGGTCTGATAAAACCCTGGCAGCTATGCTCTGGTTAACTAGTTTGTCCTGAAGGGAGATCTTATTAAGAACAGAATGCTCTGGTGTATTTAAAAATGATTACTTTTCCCCTCCCTCTGCCAGAAACACTATGGTTTTTCCTCTCTGATATTCACTGTGAGAACCTGACTGAGATCCTGGTGGTGAAACTCACAAAAGAATAGGGGTTCTTTTCTGACTTGGTCCCCCTGAGGTTTTTAATCTCATGCTTGTCCACAGTGAGCCTCCAGCAATTTGTTCATTATAGTTTTTAGGTTTTCTACCCTGTCACTGGTTCCCAGAAGAGGTTTCTGCTCTGGTAAATTGTGGTTTTCTGTATTCACCTGTCTCTTCTATTTTGGAGGCGCCGTTTGCTCTATGACCTCATTTCTCTGACAGATCCAAGAAGAGTTGTTGATTTTTCAGTTTTGTTCAGCCTTTTAGTTGTTACAATGGAGTGGTGAATTCCAAGCCTGGCTAGAAACTGAAGGTCTTACATTTTATCAGGGTTTATCTGCTTTCTATGTTGAGAATAGTCTGTGGAGATAAGAGAGGAGGCAGAAGAAGAGTGTTTTGCAATAATCTAGGTGAGAAATGTGCTGTCTTGGACTAGGGAATGGTAGTTGGAGAGATAAATATTTGTATTGTGGATGTTTGAGTGGCATAGAGCCAATCAGATTTGCTGACAGATTAAATGCTAGGGTGAGAAAGTGAGGTGTCAGGAGTGACTCCATGGTATTTGACTTGAGCAAATTGGAAGGATAGAGTTACCCTTAATTGAAATGAGTAAGACTGGAGCAGAAGCAGGTCTCAAGAAGCTTGGTTTTGGATGTGTTGATTTTGAGATGATTGTTAGGTTTCCAAGGAGATATGTTGAATAGGCAGGGTATGTTTGTCTTAGGGTTCAGGAAGAGATGCAGGCTAGAGAGAGCAATTTGGGAGTCTTCAACATTTAGCTTATATTCAGAGTCATGAGGTAGGATGAGGTATCCAAAGGAGTAAGTATACATTGCAAAACAGAAGAGAGACAAGGGTACTCCAAAATTAAGAGGTCAGGGCATTGAGGCAGACTAGCAAAGGAGCCTGAGAGGGAGCAGCCGTGACAAAAGAGCAAAACCAAGGGAATATAGTATCTTGTAAATGTCTCCATGAGGACGGAGTGATCAGGTGCTTTGATAGGCCAAGTAGAAAGAGAGCTGAGGATTGACTGTTGGATTTAGCAAAGAGAGTTAATTGCTGACTTTAACCAACCATTTTGATGGAGTGGTAAGGGTGAAAGCCTGATTAACAGTGGGTTCTAGGGAGGCCAAAGGAGAGGAATTGGAAACCATGGGTATATGCACCTCTGGGGGAGTTTTGTGGTAAAGGGAAAGGTAGAAATGAAGGTAGTGGATGGAAGGAGACTTGAATTCAAGAGTCTTGTTTTCTTTAATGGGAGAAGTAACAATACATTTTGTATGCTGAAAGGAAAAATATAGTTAAGCAAGCAAACAAACCTTGTCCTACTGGTTCTATTTTTCTTTTCTTTTTTTTTTTTCAAAGCAGAGTCTCTCTCTGTCACCCAGGCTGCAGTGCAGTGGCGTGATCATAGCTCACTGCAACTTTGAACTCTTGGGCTCAAGAGAACCTCCCACTTCAGCCTGCTCAGTGGCTAGGACTCCAGACACACACAACCAAACCCAGCTAATTTTTTAAACAAAATTTTTATAGGCATGAGGTCTTGCTATCTTGCCAGGCTGGTTTCCAACTCCTGGCCTCAAAGGATTCTCCTGCCTCAGCCTCCTGAGTAGCTGGGACTATGGGTTTGTGCCACCACACCCGGCTACTTTTTATATTTTTTGTAGAGACAGAGCCTCGCTTGTGCTCAGGATGGTTTCAAACTCATGGCTTCAAGTGATCCTCCCACCTATGCCTCCCAAAGTGCTGGGGTTACAGATGTGAGCCTCCACACCCGTTCTACATTTAGATTTTCAGTCTAATTGGAGTTTGTTCTTATGTATGGGATTAGGTATAGATCTAATTTTATCTTTTCCCAAATGACTTTTCCAGATGACCCAGTTGTCTATGCATCATTTACTTCAAAAATTATATTTTAGCTCAGTAATTTGGGATCCCACCCTATCATCTGTACTTGTGTCAGTAGATACCACTCTTTTAATTATGGGGACTTTATAATTTGTTTTCAAGTCTGGTAGGACCAGTAGTCATTGATTTTCTTTTTTGGTATTTTTTTTTAATGACTATTTTTACATGTTTGTTTTTCCATGTAACTTTAGTTATCACCATGTCTCTTTTTAAAAAGTTGGTATTTTTAGTGTGATTGTTTTAAATTTATAAATTAACTTAGGTAGAACTGACATCCTTATAATGGTGAGTCATTCTATCCAAGAATGTGTGTCTACTTTTTTAAGTCTACTTTTATGTAGAAGTATTTAAAATTTTTCTTTGTAGAGATTTATACATTTCTTAAGTTTATTTGTAAGTATTAAATCTTCTATATTGCTATTGTGAAAGGGGTTTTCTCTGCCATGGTGCCCTTTAATGTTTTATTGTTTGTTCATTTGGAGGCTATTGATATTTTTGTGTTAATTCTATATCCTTCTATTTTATTGAATTTTTTTTCTTTCTTTTTTGGAGATGGGGTCTTGCTCTTGCTCTGTCATCTAAACTGGAGTGCAGTGGTGTGATCATAGCTCACTGAAACCTCAAAATCCTGGGCTCAGGCTGGGCGCGGTGGCTCACGCCTGTAATCCTAGCACTCTGGGAGGCCGAGGTGGGTGGATGCTCGAGGTCAGGAGTTCGAAACGCGCCTGAGCAAGAGCGAGACCCCGTCTCTACTATAAATAGAAAGAAATTAATTGGCCAACTAATACATATATAGAAAAAATTAGCCGGGCATGGTGGCGCATGCCTGTAGTCCCAGCTACTCGGGAGGCTGAGGCAGAAGGATCGCCTGAGCCCAGGAGATTGAGGTTGCTGTGAGCTAGGCTGACGCCACGGCACTCACTCTAGCCTGGGCAACAAAGCGAGACTCTGTCTCAAAAAAAAAAAAAAATCCTGGGCTCAGGTGATCCTTTTGCCCCAGCCACCTGAGTATCGGGGACTAAAGGCATGTGCCCAGGTGATTTTTTAATTCTTTTGTAGAGACAGGATCTCCTTATGTTGCCTAGGCTGGTCTTGAACTCCTGGCCTCAAGTGATCTTCCCATCTTAGCCTCCCAAAGTACTAGAATTACAGGCATGAGCCACCATGCCCAGCCTGAGGTTTTTTTGTTTGTTTTTCTAGATAGTTTTTGTCATAGATTCTGTAGGGTTTTTATAGTATATTATCTGTCATATCATGTACAATAGAAATAGTTTTACTACTTCTTTACCATCTTTGGCCTCTGATTGATTTCTGTTTTCTAGTTACATTGACTAATACTTCTAGTGTTCAATAGTAACAGAGATAGTGGGCATTCTTGCCTTGTTCCTGATCTTAGTAGATATGCTTCTAGTGTTTCACATTTCCCTGTGTTACCTGCCAACCTTTTATTTCTTAGCCTGCTAAATGATGGCTAAATCCATTAAAAGCAATTACAGTAGTTATGTCAAAGCACACAACTTTCTCTTCAATCCAGCTGTAAAGTTTCCATTACAAAACAATGCTCTACAATGTCAATTGAATGTAAACATGGTGTTATGTGTCCAAAGTGCTTTATCTTGTTATGTTGATGAATTCCTATAATCTTGGTTGAAAAGATAACCTTGATACATTTAAAACTTTTTTTAAATAAGAAAATATGTTTAAAGTGAAATAATTCCTAGCTTAAAAATCTTTCCTTACTGGCATTCTCTTTCAGCTAAAAGCAAAAGAAGTGGACTGTTCAATTTAGGAGATATGTGTATATCTACCCCTTGAACCCCTGTGGGCTGTAGTCTATGATGATGTTTTAGAATATTTAATGAACATTTAATAGACATTCAGGTCTACTAACAGGCAACACCACTGAAACATATCACTCAGCTACTTTTGCTTTATGGAAGCTGATTTTCTATAAAATGATTAGCATAAAGGTTGAGTGCAGTCTGGATTTAGCTGCTCAGGCTTCACATCACACAGTCTCTCTGTGCTTTGGTTTTATCACCTGTGAAATGCAGATACTGGTGACATCTACTTTGCAAGATTGTTGTTGCAATTAAATTGTGATAACATAGCTCAAATGAAAATAATAGTGCCTGGTTTGTAATAAAAAAAGCTAACACAAGTAGCACTTACTACATTATTCTTATTCACTTACTTTATAGTATCATAAGCAAAAGTATTAATAATTTGAGAGGGCAGTATGTGAAATATTTAAAAAAGATTTTCATCAATATCAATATCTATTAACTGTTGTATTGACTAGATAATGCTCATTCCCAGGCTCATTAGTCCAAGTTTTCTTGGGGCATTTAAATGTGCAGTTTGTTAAAAAGATTAATTATGCTAGAGTATAAAATCTGCCGTAATATATTTTTATTTCAACATATTAAGGGGGTACAAATGTTTTTGTTACATGGATCACTTTTGTAATGCTTGAGTCATGGCTATAAGTGTGCCCATCACCCGAATAGTGTTCATTGTACCCATTCAGTAGTAGGTTTTTGCCCCTCTTTTTCCCTCCTCCCCCCACTTGATTTCCAGTGGGTTTTACTTCCCTCTGTCCATGTGTGCTCCTTGGTTAGTTCTTAATATTCTTTTAACATCACAGAAATACAAAGAAACTTATCTTGCGGACTGTAATTTTTAGTGTTGAAAATTGTCTGTAATATAATTTTTGTTTTATTTTTTGTGGGTTTTTTTTTTTTTTTTTAGACAAGGTCTCACTGTGTTGTCTGGGCTAGAGGGGTGGTGTCATCATAGCTCACTGCAGCCTCAAACTCCTGGGCCCAGGCTGTCCTCCTGCCTCAGCTTCCCTAGTAACTGGGACTACAGGTGTGAGTCACAATACCCAGCTAATTTTTTTTATTGTTTGCAGAGACATGATCTTGCTATGTTGCTTAGACTGGTCTCGAACTCCTGGCCTCAAGCAATCCTCCCATCTCAGCCTCCCAAAGTGGTAGGATTATAGGCATGAGCCACCACACCTGGCCTATTATACACTTGTAGCACTGAATGTAATTGAACATAGACTGTACTTTGCAGCATTTAGAACTGTCTTCTAGGCCTTAAATCTTTAAACTCTTCACCTCTTCTTGTCTCGTGCTTTGTTTTCGACCAGCAGTAGCCATGCCTTTATCTATGAGTCTATAAATTTAGCTAAGCACCTAGCATTCTATTTAGAAATGTGCTTAATTTAATTGTACACTTAATTCTTTAATGAAGTAGCTTTGTATCAAACTCTTTTGGAGATGCTGTTGAATTCTTTAACACTTTTTTTTATAACCTTCCCCTAAGGTATTCCCATCTGTCAGCAACACTTAATTTGGAATAACATGGAACTTGAAGATGATTATTGCTTGAATGATTACAAGTGAGTGTAATTGCATATAAGCTGTTTTATAGGCACTTACTGTAATAAGTTCATGTGTCAATATTTTTCTTCTAAATCCCTGGATCATGTCTCTTCTTCTTCTGACTAGTTCTGATTCTTAGACTTCATCATAAATCCAGAACTTCAGATGTATTAGCGTGGTATCATATGATCTGATCTTTGTCCTCTGATACTTTTGTTTTACCTTTTTATTTTTTATGCCAGACTGTTTATCCTCTGCCTTTTAAAAATCTTATTATCTTTTGCCTTTTTTGTCCTTTCTTTGAATATTGACCCATTCCCCCACCTGGCCATGTTCCTTTTCTTTCTGTTTTCACGAGAGTTTTGCATAAGAAAGAATTGCACTCCAGTGAGTCTTTCATTTCTCATTAAGTCCTCCCTTTTGTTACTAAGCCATGTGTGGGCACCAGTGGTTGCAAGCATACTTTCTGAGTTTTTGTCTTTTTTCCCCTTCTTTCACATAATTCATCACTCTTAACAAAAGAGGAAAAGTGTGAGGGGCAATTTGAAAAACTGGAAGAGCACTGGGAATTAGGAGAGCTTATAGTTTTGCCATTTTTCTGTGTTACATTTTATTATATAGACCTGCTGTTTTCTAACACTTTTGGTCTTGGGCAAGCCTCTTTTTCTTCTCTGGGCCTCCTGTACCTTATGTGTGAAATAAAAAGGCTAAACCCCATGATCACAGGGGGCTTTTCCAGTACTTTTATTCTGGGATTTCACATTGTATTTAAGGCTTATGAGAACCTTTTCACTTTTTTGTTATGTATACAAGTAAATACATTAACATTTTATATTTATTCACCTTGCTGTATCGTTTTGCATTTTAGAGAGTGGGCATTATACCTGATAAACTAGGACATAATTATGTGTAGATTTAACACTGAATATATTTTTATGGTTATGGTTTATTTTTGTGTTAACTATCCACAGCATTTCAGAAGGTTGTACCTTGAAGCTGGTATTGGCTATGCGTGGTGGACCTATAAATACTAGACGAGGTAGGCATTGTGTACATTAAAGCAATTTGACAATGACATTCTTTAAGTCAGCATTTTTATATCCTCAGGTTTTATTCAGGCTCCCCTTCTGCTATTAGGTCTTAGAAGAATCACATTTGATTCTGTAGGAATTGTTCTTCAAAAAAATACATAGGGGTTTGAACTTTAAAATATATTCCAGAAAATCTGATGATTTCTGATTCAATCTAAGGAGATTTAAAAATAAACCTCACCAGCATAGGGAAGGGAAATGGAATGATATAGTATAAATATTATGGTATCATTGTGTTAAGATTCATAGCAGTGTTGTTGCTTTGTTTATTTACAAAACTTATTTATATAATTTTTGTTTTATTTTTTGTGGGTTTTTTTGAGACAAGGTCTTGCTGTGTTGCCTGGGCTAGAGTATAGTGGTGTCATCATAGCTCACTGTAACCTCAAATTCCTGGGCCCAGGCTGTCCTCCTGCCTCAGCTTCCCAAGTAGTTGGGACTACAGGTGCGAGCCACTGCACTCAGTAAATTTTTTTATCGTTTGTAGAGACATGGTCTTGCTATATTGCTTAGACTGGTCTCGAACTTGAACTTTACTCAGTTTTCAATACTTGGAATAATAATTGTTATGGAAAATTCCAGTGTTAGGTGTTTACCTGGTTTGTGATGCATCCAAATTTTATAATATTACTGTGGCCCTGTTGAATCCTTTCTCACAATGTGAGTGGTCTCTGAAGTCCATTCATTCATTCAATAAATACATACTGAACATCTACTAAATGATTGGTGCCATGTTCCAAGTGCTATAAACATGGGAGAGAAAGCCTGCTTCATGACACTGCGTACAATAAATTCGTAAAGAATTGATGTAATTTCAATTGGTTGTTAAGTGCTATTCAGCAAATAGAGTAACCGTGATCACACATCTGTGGAAGTAGAATAGTAGGAAGGGTCTTCAGAGAAGATGACATGAGTGGAGACTTGACTGACAAGAAGGTTCTAAGTACAGGAAGAGCTGGGAGTATTCACACTGGTCCCTGATTCACGTAGGTCACATGAATCCCTACCAAGTAGAGGTGACTACCCAGAACAGTCCTGCACTATGGACCTGATGGGGGAAGGCCTTCATATTTGTTTGATCTTTCTCTAACCAGAAAACTGAAGGTTAAGTATTGATTCCACTGCTGGCTTACTTCCACGTGTCAAATTATATCCCTGTGCTTCATATGCTTCATAATTTTGGTTAAAAATAGGATTATTACCATTTTTTTCCTTAGCAAACTCAAGAGGTGTCAGTAACATATGTTACTTTGGCTGTTGAACTGTTTTGCATAGATAGAGAAAACATAAGTAATGATGTTAGAGCTGATTTCCACTTCTGATATCAGGGACTTTCTATTAATTGGATTTATGAAATTGTCCTCTGTGACAAAAGATAATGTTTATAGTAATGACTCTGAGGGTAGTGTAAGAATCCTAAGTTTTTACTGAGCCATTATGTTAAGATAGAATTATGTAGTGTTAATGCCATGTGAATTCTACTGTATTATATTGTTGAAAGTTGGTTATTTGTGTGTAGTATAATACTGTTTTTAAATCGGAGTGTTTAATCAGAACACCTCCTTATTAAAACTAAAATTGTTTTAGATGTTTATGAGGAGTGTAAGTGCTACAGATTCTGAAATAAATATTATATATATGTATATTTTTTAAATTTTCTTTTTTTTAAAGGAAGATGAAAGGCTACCCTTTGGTAGTTGAAGCTTTGTAATAAAACTTTGTAGTAATATTTTCCTACAGTTTTCTGTGCCATGTTTGTGAACTGAAAAATCAGCAGCTAGAACTTGTCTGTTTTCTAATATTTTAAAATAAGTTTGAAATAATTTTGCCTTTATTGAATCAACATTTTTAAAACCAAAAGCTTGATATTGCCCACCTTGTGTCATTGAAATATTTGTGAAAAAGAAAAACTGAACCCAGATTTAGGACTTTTCCATATCATATTTGAAAAATTGTATATATATTTTTACCTATTTAGTCTTACTATTTCAGAATCATGGTTTAGAAAGCACCATGGGAGTTCCAGAAATATTTAGCTTTTAAATTTACTTTTGAAATAATTGTTTTCAAGGCAGCATAGACCCTTCCCACTATTCTAAAATTGTTGATTTTCTAAAGCTAAATTGTATCCTATGCGTTATATGCATCATTTTATAGCTGATAAAATCTAAAGGATTTTTCTGTTCTGAAAAGAAGTGTTTGGATACAAAAATATAGTTAGAATGAACAATATTTGATAGCACAACAAAGTGACTATAATAAAAAATAAGTTA
This sequence comes from Microcebus murinus, assembly GCF_040939455.1. Lineage (NCBI taxonomy): Eukaryota > Metazoa > Chordata > Mammalia > Primates > Cheirogaleidae > Microcebus > Microcebus murinus. The sequence continues at coordinate 70,113,334 of NC_134117.1, read as the reverse complement.
GGGTATTATTTAAAATAACTTACAGAGTGTAATTGGAATGTTCCTGACACAAAAAAATGATAAATGCCTGAGGTGATAGATACCCCAATTACCTTGATTTGATTAATTCACATTGTATGCCTGTATCAAAACATCACATGTACCCTATAAAGATATATAACTATTGTGTACCCATAATAATTAAAAATAGAAAAATTTTTTAAGAAGTGTATACACTTACATGTGCACAGGCAATCCCAGTGATTCCCTGAGCGAGGCACCCTGTGCTGGTATAGGATAGGCTTTCATGTGGCTGCAGTAATGGCAGTAGCAACACCTGAAAAATCGGTATCATAATTTTTATTTCTTATTAATGTAGTGTGGAAAGTGGAGCATTAACTTAAGAAGGGCAAGAGCTTGTTTGAAAAGTATCTTTTAATATTTATATATTTTATGCCTGTGAAAGTCAGTCGAGGCTGGGCACGGTGGTGGCTCACACCTGTAATCCTAGCACTCTGGGAGGCTGAGGGGGGAGGATCGCTTGAGGTCAGGAGTTTGAGACCAGCCTGAGCAAGAATGAGACCTCGTCTCTACTAAAAATAGAAAAATTAGCTGAGCATTGTGGTGTGCATCTGTAGTCCCAGCTACTTGGGAGGGTGCTTGAGCCCAGGAATTTGAGGGTGCTGTGAACTAGGCTGACGTTATGGCACTCTGTCTCAAAAAAAAAAAAAAAAAAAATCAATCAAAGGTACAAATAATTTTCATAAAATAATCTCAATCATATTATATTTGTAAGATTTTTATGTTTTAGTAGTAGAGGTATTGAATTTAGGATATTATCTTTGATGTTTTTACTTCATTGCTTTCAGAGTTTAATATTTTCGTATTGCTGCAACTTCTTTTTAAAGGGTAGTACAGCACTGTGATTCTGTTAATAAATAAATGAAAGTTATGCAGCTTGGGAAATTGTTGCCTCTTTTAGAAGAGAACAGAAGTTTCTGCAGCATGACATAGGAATGTCTTTGGGAGAGAACTTTTTTTTTTTCCTGAAACTGTTACTTAGACCTCCAAGTCTGAGGTTCAGGGGCTTCTGGAACATTCTCCCTATGAGCCAGCAATCTTTTGAGGCCCATTCCCACCATAGGGTGGCTGTTGTACATGAAAGCAGATTGTAATGAAGGCTGCAGTATCATTCAAACCGAGGGCATCTTTGGACCACTGAAGCTTGCCAGTAGTGGGGGAGTTCAGAGTGACCCCAGTCAGCCTGTGTACCTCTTTGTGTTCTAACTGGACACATGAATACATACCAGGACAATTAGGGTACTAGGAGGATGCTTTTTTTTTTTTTTTTTAATACTTGACATTTCGTTTTTATTGGAAATAATAAAATTATATGGAGTTGAGCTATTATACCAAATTTCTTTGCTATGGTGGTTAGAGTTTTAACAATCTTTTTTTTTTTTTTTTTATTTCGGCATATTATGGGGGTACAGATTTTAAGGTTTCAATAAATGCCCATTTCCCTCCCTCCCCCCAAAAGTCTGAGTCTCCATCATGACCATCCCCCAGATGGTGCACATCTCACTCCTTATGTATGTATATACCCGCCCCCCTCACACCTGCCCAATACCCTATTACTGTAGTACCTATGTGTCCACTTAGGTGCTACTCAGTTAATACCAGTTTGCTGGAGAATATATCTGGTGCTTGTTTCTCCATTCTTGGGATACTTCACTTAGTAGTATGGGTTCCAGCTCTAACCAGGAAAATATAAGGTGTGCTATATCACCATTGTTTCTTAGAGCTGAATAGTACTCCATGGTATACATATACCACATTTTATTAATCCATTCTTGGATTGATGGGCACTTGGGCCGTTTCCACAGCCTTGCAATTATGAATTGTGCTGCTATAAACATTCGAGTGCAGGTGTCAGGAGGATGCTTTTAAGAAACAACATACTGACCATTTCACACTTTGCAGTGTTAATACACTAAGCAGCCCTTTGTGTTCTAGTTATTGTGTACTTTTAATTATTAAACTTCACATCAAGGAGCAGTTCTAAGAATCAGCCTTTATATAAACCAAAAAGAAAAAGAAAGGTTCACTTCTAATTTCTTACATATGTCTTCCAGTTCTGTATGTGTATATGGGTGTTTGTTTTTTAATCTAAAGTAAGGGGGATTTATGTTGCTTTTAATTATTGATTGTTAGAACCAATATTTGAAAATACAGGAAACAAAAGGTATACAATGAAAATAATCGTAGATAATAATGTCATAGAATCAGCAAATATACAGAATCTAGTCGGCCAGGAAAAAAACCCTCATGTTTTGCTTAAACCCTGTCTTTGAACATAGCAGCACAATAATACATTTCATTTCTCTCATATTGATACAACATAGGGAATGCTGTATTAACTATAAAAAGGTCAGAAACTTATTTGAAGAATATCGTGTATACTTTGTATGCACAGGGTGGTTGTTCAAATTCATCCTGTCACTATACCAAGGTGCATAAAACTTGATATAAATTGAAAGCTTGTTTCAATTTTTCTATTTGTAGTTCCTGTGGAAGATCCACTTAGGGAGATGGCTGAGTACCTGGATTCCAGTCGAGATGAGGTCTGGGAGAAGACCTCCTGCAACAAACAAATAACATTTTTGGTATATCGAGAAGGAGATCAATTGAATTTCTTTTGTGTAATAGATAGGGGAGATGGCACTTTAACACCATTATCTGAATCTTTAAGGTAAATTGGTTTTCATTTGCATGTCTCACTTAGAAAAAGAGAACATGATATGATATGCTCTGTAAACTTTCATGTTTACCTCATAGTGTCAAAATAATCCTAGTATGTTAATAAGACTGACTAAATTTCATGCATCTTGGCCGGGCGCGGTGGCTCACGCCTGTAATCCTAGCACTCTGGGAGGCTGAGGTGGGCAGATTGTTCGAGGTCAGGAGTTCAAAACCAGCCTGAGCAAGAGCGAGACCCTGTCTCTACTATAAATAGAAAGAAATTAACTGGCCAACTAATATGCATATAGAAAAAATTAGCCGGGCACGGTGGTGCAAGCCTGTAGTCCCAGCTACTCGAGAGGCTGAGGCAGTAGGGTCACTTGAGCCCAGGAGTTTGAGGTTGCTGTGAGCTAGGCTGACGCCTCGGCACTCACTCTAGCCTAGGCAACAAAGCGAGACTTTGTCTCAAAAAAATAAAAATAAAAAAAAGAAAAATTTCATGCATCTCTTTCCTATCCCACTCTCCCATCTGAAATTGTTCTTCATATGATTTATATGATGGGTAATTTCTAAAACAAGTTTCTTTACAGAATAGGATATTTCCATTAAAAAAAAAAAAAGATTTGTTTCTGTTACCTTATGAAACCCTAAGATGACTATGAGATTGTAGAGTCTTGTTATAATAATGTGTTTTCAATACAACCTTGGCATGATAGAAAGGATGGCCCTAAAGTTGCTTTTCTCTAAATGTAACTTGCTTCTTAAAGGCTGATAAAGCTCTTTATTATGTGGTCTTATTTTCCTACTCTATGAAAGAGAAAGAAATTATAATATTACTTTTAAAATCAGAAAGAAAAACTCTACAGATATTTAGCTAATATAATATAAAAATTAGAGAATCAGACACGGTGACTTCCAAGTTTCCATGCATGCTGACTTACTATGATTCTCTACCTCCTTTCATGGGAGGTCATTAAACATTTACTGAACTTTTATTGCTGGTCACTAAGCCAGGCACTGGTGTGTTACTGGGATATAATGTTGGTAATTGTTGTAAAAAGATGTCAGAATCTCTGGGAAAACAGATGAGAGGGCTTCATTTTGCCCAAAAGGTAGAGAGTTAGAGACAACCTCTGAAAAGAAAACCTTAAAAGAGGAGTGGGGTAAGAGTTTGCCAGGCAGACAAAGAAAAGAAAGGTGTTACAGATAACTGAAGTCAATGCTGCAAAATAAAAAGCTAGTGGTAAAACTGTTCAAAGAAAAAACAACTTGTGTTTGGAGAACAGTTTCTGTGGGTCAGGAGTCTAGTCACAGTCTAGCTGGGTGCTGTGCTCAGGGTCCCATAGGCTGCAGTTCAGGGTGTCAGCAAGAGTGTGTTCCTATCTGGAGGGGAAGTTAATCCACTTTCCAGGTCATTCATGTTGGCGTAATTCATTTCCTTTCAGTTATATAAGAAGGGCCCCATTTTCTCATCAGCTGTTCAATAGAGGCTTCCCTCAGCTCCCTTTTGATTAACTCAGTCAGCTGCTTTGAGGCCTAAATTACATCTGCAAAGTCCCTTTACCTTTGCCATATTCAGTTGGCTAGAAGCAAGGCAGATGTCACGCCCATACCCAAGGGTGGAAGACCACAGGGTATATGAATACCAAGGGTTGGGACTCATTGAGATTCCCTTAGGATTCTGCCCATCACAGATTGTTATGCGTAAGAAAGATTAGACTCAATATTTGCGGCCACAGACAGCAGACTATGACAAATGGTTGCTGACTATTGGCTCCAACATGCCAGGGTCTGGTTTGTACTACAAATGTGGCATAAACGTGCAGGCTGGAAGTAGATAAGATGTAGCAATGAGGACTACTGCCTTGAATTAATAGGATTTCTTCACACCAGTTTCTCCACGTGCCTGTCACTGTTGTTAGTACACCTCTTTTGGCTGTCTTTTCCTAAAGGAGGACATCTAAGTTCCTTACTTTAGAATGTGAACCGCTTTACAGCTGTGATCATGGGTTTTCCAGGCCTTTTATCATGCCATGCTTTTAACCATCTTTTCCACTTTCTGTGAAATATCATTGCTTCCATTTTCTTCTTAGCCAGCTTCTGTTGTGTTTGTGACTTAGCCCAAATCTCATCATGGAGTTCAATTAAAATTGTCTTGTTCCTCTCAAGATACTTTTTGGATTATTTTTCTCTTCCTTTCTATTTACCTACCACAGTTGGACAAATAAAGGGATGGGATGAATGAGAAACGGAGGAGAAAACGATCTAGTTATACTGTAAAGGACCTTTATCTTACCTGTTCTGGAAGAGGCTTTTTCTTATTCTATAATAAGGAGCAGCAAATTTTTTCTGTGCAAATAGTAACAATTTGGGGATTTTCATGCTAAGAGACAGCATCAAGGATATTATGTAGGTACTTATATAATAAGAGAGAAAATATATTTCCACAAAAACTTTTACTGACAAAGTGCAAAATACAATTGGGAATTTTTTTCCTTTTCATAATACAAGTCTACTTATGAAAAGAATGGAGTTCTTTTTTTGTGTGTGTGGGAGTAGTAGTTTACCTAATTGAGGTTGAAGTTAGTGTTGCCTATCAAATTTGCAGATTCAGTCACAAAAGTTTACCTGTTAATGTTGATCTGTAATGAGATTTTATGTTCTTTATCTTTGAAATTTTTTCACACAGGTAAGTGCTGCCCTCCAGATCAGGGATATTAGTCTGTGAGCATATGATTTCAATGGCACGTATTCATCATATTGAAAGCCCTTTATAGAATTCTGTTAGGTATTCTCTTGCTGTTTGCCTTAGAAGCTCCTCAATTACATATTTAGATGGATTTTGAAATACAGAGATTTTCTTTGAATTTGCCCTGAGGTATAAAAACACTGCTAGAGGCCGGGCGCGGTGGCTCATGCCTGTAATCCTAGCACTCTGGGAGGCTGAAGTGGGCGGATTGCTGGAGGTCAGGAGTTCGAAACCAGCTTGAGCGAGACCCCGTCTCTACTAAAAATAGAAAGAAATTAATTGACCAACTAAAAAAAAATATATATATATATATACATATATACAAAAATTAGCCAGTCATGGTGGTGCATGCCTGTAGTCCCAGCTACTCAGGAGGCTGAGGCAGGAGGATCACTTGAGCCCAGGAGATTGAGGTTGCTGTGAGCTAGGCTGACGCCATGGCACTCACTCTAGCCTGGGCAACAAAGTGAGACTGTGTCTCAAAAAAATAAACAATAAAAAAAATAAAATAAAAACACTGCTCGACCTTGAGCTTGGAAATATATCTGCTGCCAATTTTTGTGGTAATGGAGATCTTGCTTCGTTTCAGCTTTTGAAAGCACGGAAGTATTGCAGCCTACCAATTATGTGTGATTCAGACACTAGTTGTCAAAATGACATTGCAGTATAAGTTTCACATATAAGCATTGTTTTGTCTTGTAATATTAGGTTGAATTTGTTAAGAAACATTAATAAGTCCACAGCAAAAACTTACTTCCATAGACTCAGTGTTCAATAATAGTGGTTGAGGGCAGCTCTTCTCATTCAAAATTTTTGAGCTAAAAAAATCATAAAACTTTATTACCTCTAAGCCATTAAACTGATGATGGATAAGTCCAGGAGACAGTTGAAGTTTACCACTGACACTACTGGCTCCATAATACGTGACAGGTTCATATATTTACTGCAGAATACCTGCTGATGAATAATACAGCGAGTAACCGTGGGCTTTAAGCGCCTCACATGTTCTCTCGCTTTATCAAGTTTTCCAACTAAGTTTTTTTTCTGTTCCACACATATTATCACCCCACCAATTATAGCAGTTTTCACTTCAGTTTGTACTGAATTAGTGTTATAGCAACTTCTTTGAAAATATTAATATTCTCACGTTACAGTTTCATGCATATTGTTCATAGGGGCTAACTCTTCAGTCATTTCAAACTTGGTGTTGATGCCCTGAAAAAACAGTAACAACTGAGCAGTATCAGTAACATATGTCAACTCAGACATGTGCTGATGCCTAGACTACAGGAACCCACTGCTACATTTGACTGGCTTGAAAAAAAACAAAACAAAAACCAAGGAAAACGACTCAATCACTTGCCTTATTTTCTAATTGACTATTGATATTGCTTCTGATGTTGTCAGCTCTTTGAGAAATTGTTCTTGCTGGGAAAAGTAGTCTTTAAACAAGCTAATTTTCTCTGGACATACTTCTTCAACTGCTTTGATCAAACATGGTTGAATTAATTCAGTATTGATAAACAGCTTTTCTTGCTTGGCTAGGAAATAAGCCACTCAGAAACTTCTATGTATGTTGCCTCATTTTCATTTTTTATTTTTGTGAAGAAATTCTATAACATGCGATATTCCATTGTAAATCTTCTAATTTTTCTGATTATTGCATTCCTACAAGTTGGGAATATTGTGATGAGATGAGTGCTTATGCTGTTTTCCTTTAGCACAGCTGTGGTGTCATTGTATAATAAACATAATGCTTTACCATCTGATTTATAACAAATAATCTACTGTACCTTAGAATTACAACCTTTAAAGTCTACTTTTCTTGTTTTGACATGTTGGTTGTATGCTGGTACTTAAAAAAAAATGATACTATAGCAATACATGTGGCACTGAAAATGCTGTTGAATTAACTGTGTCACTATGATTTGTAGTTTGCCACCCCATAGTACAGAGCAGTGAGAGAGCCACATACAATTTCTGTCATAGCTACTCAACTCTGCCCTTGTAGGCAAAAGCAGTCATATGTAATATGTGCTCAAGGGAGTATGGCTATGTTCCAATGAAACTTTATTTATGGACACAAATTTCAATATCATTTAACTTCAATGTGTTATGAAATACTATTATTTTGATTTTGTTCCAGCTATTTAAGAGTGTGAAAAACCATTTTTAGCTTATGGGCCACACAAAAACAGGTGGCAGGACAGAGTTGACCCATGGCCATAGTTTGCTGACCCCATCTTTAAGAAGAAACAGGGAGAATTGGGTATTCATGTGATTCATTTGGATACAAAATCAATATCAGTCTTTTTTAGAATCAAATGTTTTCTTCTTTTTTTTTTTTTTACTTTTTATAGGTTCTTTTTCTGAGGAATTTAGTCTCAAATCTTTTTTGTAGATCATACCACCTTACTATTTTTATTAAGTAGGAAGAAATATTGCAAGACTTAATGGTAAATTGTCTGTGAAAGTCAAATGAGGTCTTTGCTTTGGTATGAAGACTTATGTTGAAATAAATATCACATTCACCTATCTCTTACACTTTAAGCATATTATTAAAAGATTTAAAGTTATATATATAGCACTCAAAATATTTAGAAATTCAAGAAAATATTAGAATAAATATTAAGAAAGATGTCTTTGGATTAAGCTTATAATTGTCATCTAGTCTAGTTAGATTTTTTTCATCTAAAATAATGTCATCCTAGTTTAGTTAGATTTTTTTCATCTAAAATAATTTTGTGATTGGCTTCTAACTGATCTCTGCTTTGAGAGAGAAAACACAATAATGTGGTTCTTTGAAGAATATTAGGTAAATTTAAAAGTGTTTTTATACTCTAAAATGCATCCAATGAAATATTTTCATGATTGTTCTTTTTACATATATATTCTATGGGAGAATAGATCTTTTCATGACTAAGGTTGAGCAGAAACTTCTTCCGGTATTCTTTAAAGGTATGTAAGTTAAAATGCCACAAGCTAACAGAGAAGTATTTAAAATTAAAATATCGCAAGGTAACCAAGAATAGAGTATACTTGAGTCATTCCTTCTAACTCCACAGGGTGAAATTATAAAAATCTTCATGCAACTTTCTTTTTCAGGTACTGTCTATTAATAGTTGACCTGAAGACAAAAGCCTTTGCACACTATAAGTTCTGTCACCCATTTGGGTGCACAAGCATGATGCAGTAAAGCTGTAATTTGGTGCCTGGGGAAGCAACAGAAAGTAGTAGAAAAAATCAGCTTTGGAACCAGACAAATGGGAGATTTGAATCTTAGGTCCATCATCTGCTGGCTTTCTGGTCTCGAGCCAAATCACTCAACCTTTCTCAACTGCAGTTTCTTCATTTATAAAATGAGATATAATATCTACCTTATGTAGTTTCATGAGGATTAGGAATAATGGGTGGGAAGTACCTGGCAGAGTAGGCATTCAGTAAGTGGTAGACAGTATTGTTACTTTAGTGTTGCACTTGTGTCAGTTTCATACCATATAGGCATTGGCAGTAGATAGCAGTGACAGTCATGAGTCCGGCACTACAGATTGAACTGGTTGTGGAGACAAGTTCCTGCATTCTTCCTTCTGATACACATGTCTGTGGTGCATGTAATTAACCCACAATTTTAAAATGTCATCCGTTTCACCATATAAAGTTTAGGAATGGAGCCATCTACTCTCTGTTCTGCTCTTGTTTGGTGGTAGTATATACTATAGAAGTGTTATGGAATATGCCCTAATAAGGCTGCCCTAAATTGTTTCCATTTCTTACAACTACATAGACTAGGAAATTTTATTAACCCTTATACTTGTGTAGCATAGCTAACATAATTTAGTTTTCCTTCAAGTAAATCAGAGACAGTGACTAATATGTGTTCTTATTCTGCTCTAGTTAAAGCTTTAGGCCGGGTGCGGTGGCTCACGCCTGTAATCCCAGCACTTTGGGAGGCCGAGGCGGGAGGATCGCTTGAGGCCAAGAGTTCGAGACAACCCTGGGTAACATGGCGAGACCCCGTCTCTACAAAAAATAAAATTTTAATAATTTTCCACATATGCTGAGCTTGCGTTTTTTTCAAATCCTTACCATTCTAATTTTCCCATGATTGAAAAGATCAATGGAATTTCAGTATGTTTGTGTTCAGCTAATCAAACAATTGGATATGTGTAAGCACTTTGTCCTGCATAAATACTAGGAAGATGAATAAAGTCTAATACCTGCTTTCAACTTGCTTACCCATGGGGGAGTAAGAGGGACAAACAGACACATAAGTGTAAATATGAGGGTAATATGATGTGTCATTGTATTATATGATCAAAGAGGAGGGGCTCCAAATATTAATTATTTTAAAATATAAATAAATGTCATGATGGTTGTTCAGTAACTGAAGCATTAATATAATTTGTCTCATGACTTGACTGGGTATATTTTTGCCATGGTGGTTACATTTTCAAACACACTTAGAAAAATTTTGTTATCCTGATTTTTTAAAATTTATTTTTGTTCTTTGAGAACAGAAAATGCTCTGATGACACCTGTTTATGAATTACTTTGTTTAGTGAGAATCCCCTCAGAATGAATAAAAATCTGTACTTCTGTGCCAGTTTTTTTTTTTATTTTATTTGGTTCATGAAAATCTGAGCCTGTTGAGGTTGCACAATCATCAGCATTGGCTGATAAAATGAAATCAGAACATTCTTGTAGAAATGGATTTTGCCTCTTTGGGAATTTATAGCAGGTGCCAAAAGATCTTCATTTATGATATACTGAATTTAAAGAAGTTCAGCTATACACTAGATCATGCTATGAATTCCCATTTAATTTTTTTATCCTAAGAAGTACATTTCTTGAAATATATTTCCCTTGCATTTACATTGACAAAAGAGATTTAGTGTTTTATTATTAACAACATCTATTGGTTGCTGTTACACATAGAGTATTTTAGTTACTAAGCAAGTGTCAAGCAGATTTCAAGTAGTTACTGTTTTCTTTGCAGCGGTGGTTCTGTGTATAATTTATATACGGATGAGGATGAAGAAATTGAGCCTTCTCCTTCTGGACAACAGATAATTGAAAATTCAATAACTATGAATAAGATGAAGCTACTGAAGGCTAAGATGGGGAGCATGAATCTCAGCAAAAAGGTGAAGCTGTCGGCACTCGGCTAGGCATTTCTCTAGCTTACCCTGCAGGGCTCATGGTCTGTTGGTAATTGTGAAAAAAAATGTTCATAAAGTATTATTTCAATATTTTGGCATCAGTTATTTACTGAAGTATTAAAAGTGAAAATTGGTTTTTTTATAGGCTGGCAACACATCTGAAGGGATTATACTGCTCTTAAAATAATTCATGATTTTTAAAATTTAATAGCTCTGGAGCTAAGAAGGATAATAAAAGATAGATTAATCTTAATCTTGCAATAATTACTTTTAAATGATACAGTAATATTTACTTTATTATGGGTAAAAATATCTACTGTGTTTCACTTTAGGAGATGGTCAGTTTTCCAAACTAATTGAACTAATCAGCAGTGAGTGGGAGTTGTTTTCCCACATTTTTACCAGTATTTGGCATGGTCTTCTATTTTTTTGCCATTCTGGTTGGTATGTAGTGGCATCACCCTGTGGTTTTAGTTTGCATTTCTATGATGACCAAGGAAGTTGAGCACCTTTCATATGTTTATTGGGCATTTGGATATCCTTTTTTGTAAAATATCTGTTCACATCTTTTGCCAATTTTTCTATTGGGTTGTATGATTTTTGTTATGGATTTTTTTTGAGGTTCTTTATATATTCTGGATGTAAGTCCTTTGTCTCAGGTATTTATATTGCCACTCTGTTGCTTTCCTTTTTACTCCTATTCATGGCTCCCCCTTTTTCATATATAATAAAATTCACAAATCTTTAATGTACCATTTGATGAATTTTTACGTTGATGTATACTCATGTAGACACACCCAAATTAAAATAGGACCTGTCTTTCACTACAGAAAGCTCCCTCATAATCTTTCCCAGTCAATCCCTGCCTTTTCCTACTCCCATAAATAACTACTATTCTTACATCTATTACCCCATAAATAATTTTTACCTCTTCTTGAAATTTATATAAATGAAATCATAAAAGAATGTACTCTTGTTTTGGTCTGGATTCTTTTACTCAGTATATTTTTTTTATCCATCTATGTTTTAGCAAGTATCAGTTATTCTTATTGTTGTATACTAATCTATATGGTTTAATTTGTTTCTCTCTTTTCCTTTTGATAGGCTTTCAGGTTGTTTCTAGCTTTTGGCTTTTATCAGTAAAGCTGCTTTGAACATTCGTTTACATTCTTTGATGGACATAGGAACTCTTTTCTTGGGAGTATATGCCTAGCAATGGACCTGCAGAATCATAGGGAAGATACATTTTTAACGTTAGTGGTGATGCCAGACAATTTTGCAAAGCTTTTGAACCAGTTTACACTCCCATCAGCAACAAGGGTTCTAATTTATGCCTTGTCCAATACTTGATATTGTCATTCCTTTTCATTTTAACCATTCTGGTGGCTGTGTAGTAGTTTTCCTTTTTGTTGCTCTAATGAAGAATAATGTTGATTTTTCATATGCTTCTTGGCAATTAAGATATTGTCTTTTGTGAAGTACCTGCTCAAGGCTTTTGCTCATTTATAATTGGATTATCTTTGGATTATTTGCCTTTTGCTTATTGATATGTAGGTATTTTTATAAACTATAGATACATGTTCTTTGTCAGATGTATGATTTTTTTTTTGTTTTTTTTTTTTGAGACTGAGTCTTACTCTGTTGCACTCACTAGAGTGAGTGCCTTGGCGGCGGCCTAACTCACAGCAGCCTCAAACTCCTGGGCTCAAGCAATCCTGCCTCAGCCTTGCGGGTAGCTGGGACTACAAGCATGCGCCATCATGCCTGGCAAATTTTTTCTATTTTCAATTGTTTGGCCAATTTCTTTCTATTATTTATTTTTGAATCTATTTGACTTTATTTAGATTTTGATAAAAGGAAAAACCACAATATCCTATGGACTCATAAAATCACTTTCCTTAATAACAATTTATTTCAGGACACAAATAAGTTAAGAAAATACATGTTTGATATTGTGAATAAAGATACATGTATTATATTTCTATTATCTATAAATTAACATGATAAATAGGAAGTTCAGTGAAACAAAATAGAGATGGCATGTGATTCCAGAAAAAAGTAACTTACGCATTACAATCCAACAGAATTGAAATGTTAGGAATTTATGCAACAGCCACTTAATAAAACATTTCAAAGTACAAAGGGAATGAAGATAAAATGTTATGAGAAGACATAAGGAATATAGAGCATGGATTTCCAAAGTAGCCCCTTGTATGCCTTCATAGAAAAGAAAATCAGACAAAAGGAACTGAAATATTCATTGAAGATTTAAATTGAAGAGCAGTTTTCTATACAACCATAGAGTCTTGAGTATGGAAACACAGAGAATTCTTCTGGTTTAAAGAATATAATCTCATTTAAACCAATATTAGCCAAAAGTGTATAATTTCATACAAGGATGAAGGATTATCACAGAAGCCAGGGAGAAAGTAAAACTGTTTTTATTGATTCAGAAATATGAATTCCACAAGAAGTATTTCCTGTCCCATTGAGCAATGTATGTACTGTCTACTGTTAGTGTGTATATATGTGTATGTATGTGTGTTAGAGAGAGAGATTGAGACACAGAGAAACAGAAAAAGAAAATGAGAATTGTCATGATTTTTTTTTCTTGATGTGGGCCTGTTTATCTCTATGCATGTGGTGTGGCTAGGTTCAACTCCACGTTTTCTTTTTTTTAATTTTTTAAATTTTATTTTAGCGAATTATGGGGGTACAAGTGTTAAGGTTACTTATATTGCCCATTCCCCACTACCCCCTCGAGTAAGAGCTTCAAGCATGTCCATCCCCCAAACGTTGCACATCTTACTTGTTGTGGTTGTATACATCCATCCCCTCCTCCCCTTCCCACCCTCCCAACACCTGGTAAATGTTATTCCTATATGTCCACTTAGGTGTTGATGCGTTAATACCAATTTGCTGGTGACTACATGTGGTGCTGGTTTTTCCATTCTTGAGATACTTTGCTTAGTAGAATGGGTTCCAGCTTTATCCAGGAGTATACAAGAGGTGCTATATCACCGTTGTTTCTTAAAGCTGAATAGTACTCCATGGTATACATATACCATATTTTATTAATCCACTCATAAATTGACGGGCATTTGGGTTGTTTCCATAGCTTTGCAATTGTGGATTGTGCTGCTATAAACATTCAAGTGCAGGTGTCTTTTTCATAACGTGGCTTGATCGTTTGGGTAGATGCTCAGTAGTGAAATTGCTGGATCAAATGGTAGAACTACTTGTATTGCTTTGCGGTATCTCCATAATGCTTTCCACAGAGGTTGAACTAGTTTGCAGTCCCACCAGCAGTGTAGGAGTGTTCCTCTCTCTCCGCATTCACGCCAGCATTTATTGTTTGGAGACTTTTTGATAAAGGCCATTTTCACTGGAGTTAAGTGATATCTCATTGTGGTTTTGATTTGCATTTCCCTGTTGATTAGAGATGTTGAACATTTTTTCATATGCTTGCTGACCATTATTCTGTCTTCTTTTGAGAAGTTTCTGTTAATGTCCTTTGCCCATTTTTTGATAGGGCTATTTGATTTTTTCTTGCTGATTTTCCTGAGTTCTAAATAGATTCTAGTTATCAGCCCTTTATCAGATGTATAGCTTGCAAAAATTTTCTCCCATTCTGTGGATTGTCTGTTTGCTCTCTTGACAGTTTCTTTGGCTGTGCAGAAGCTTTAATTTCATTAGGTCCCATTTGTTTATTTTTGTTGCTGTTGTGATTGCCTTTGGGGTCTTCTTCATAAATTATTTGCCTAGGCCAATGTCTAGAAGAGTATTTCCAACATTTTCCTCTAGAATTCTAATAGTTTCACACCTAAGGTTCAAGTCTGTTACCCAGCGTGAGTTGATTTTTGTGAGAGGTGAAAGGTGTGGGTCTTGTTGCAGTCTTCTACATGTGGCTATCCAGTTTTCCCAGCACCATTTATTGAATAAGGATTCTTTTCCCCGGTGTATGTTTTGTCTGCTTTGTCGAAGATTAGTTGGCTATATGAGGATGGCTTTATATCTGGGTTCTCTGTTCTGTTCCACCGGTCAATGTCCCTGTTCTTGTGCCAGTAAAAAGCTGTGTTAATGACTATAGCCTTCTAGTATAGTTTGAAGTCTGGTAAATTGATACCGCCTATTTTGTTTTTATTGCCTAGGATTGATTTTGCTATACGGGGTCTTCTCTGGTTCCATACGAAGCGTAAAATTATTTTTTGTATATCTGTGAAAAATGATGATGGTATTTTGATAGGGATTGCGTTGACTCTGTAGGTAATTTTGGGTAGCATAGACATTTTAACAATGTTGATTCTGCCGACCCATGAGCACAGTATATTCTTTCATCTGTTTACATCCTCTGCTATTTCCTTCTTCAGTGTTTCATAGTTTTCCCTGTAGAGGTCTTTTACCTCCTTAGTTAACTATATTCCAAGGTACTTTATTTTCTTTGTTGCTATTTTGAAGGGAATTGAGTCTTTGATTTGGTTCTCACTTTTACTGTTGTTGGTGTATACGAATGCCTCTGATTTCTGTGTATTGATTTTATATCCTGAGACTTTACTAAATTCATTTATCAGATCAAGGAGTCTCTTGGTTGAATCCTTGGGGTTTTCTAGGTATAATATCATGTCATCAGCAAAGAGTGAGAGTTTGATCTCTTCTGCTTCCATTTGGACGCCCTTAAGTCTGGTCTCTTGTCTGATTGCTGTAGCAAAGACTTCCAGCACTATGTTGAACAGAAGTGGAGATAGTGGGCAACCTTGTCTTGTTCCAGTTCTAAGTGGGAATGCTTTCGATTTTCCCCATTCAGTCTGATGGTGGCTGTGGGTTTGTTATATATGGCTTGTGTCATTTTTAGGTAAGCCCCGTCTATGCCTATTCTGTTGAGCATTCTAATCATAAAAGGGTGTTGGATTTTGTCAAATGCTTTCTCTGCATCTATTGAGAGGATCCTATGGTCTTTGTTTTTGCTTCTGTTTATATGGTGAATTACATTTATAGATTTGCATATGTTGAACCATCCCTGCATCCCTGGGATGAAGCCCACTTGGTTGTGATGAATTATTTTCTTGACAAGCACCTGGATTCAATAGGCTAGCATTTTGTTGAGAATTTTTGCATCTATATTCATAAGGGATATTGGTCTATAGTTTTCTTTTTTTGTTGCATCCTTTACCGGTTTTGGTATCAGGGTTATATTCGCTTCATAAAATGTGTTGGGGAGAATTCCATACTTCTCGACGTTGTGGAATAATTTTTGCAGGATAGGCACCAGTTCTTCTTTGTCGGTGTGGTAAAATTCAGGTGTGAAACCATCTGGTCCAGGACTTTTCTTTTTAGGAAGGTTTTTTATTGCTGTTTCAATTTCAGTACTTGATATTGGTCTGTTCAGGAATTCTATTTCTTTCTGGTTGAGCCTAGGGAGGCTGTGTATTTCTATGATATTGTCCATTTCCTCCACATTTTCCAGTTTGTGTGCATAGAGGTTTTTGTAAAATTCATATATTATATCTTGTATTTCTGTGCATCAGTTGTAATCCTTTGTTGTTCCTGATGGAGCCTATTAGAGATTTTTATTTTCTGCTTTTTGTTAGTCTAGCCAACGGTGTGTCAATTTTGTTCATTTTTTCAAAGAACCAACTTTTTGTTTTATTAATCTTCCGTGTAGTTTCCCTGTTGTCAATTTCGTTTAGTCCTGATTTGATCTTAATGATTTCACTTCTTCTGCTGGGTTTGGGGTTGGTCTGTTCTTCTTTTTCCAGCTCTTTAGACGATTCATTAGGTTGTGTATTTGTGATCTTTTCAACTTTTAAATATAGGCGTTTATGGAAATAAACTTTCCTGTCAGGACTGCTTTAGTCGTGTCCCACAGGTTTTGGTAACTTGTGTCACCTTTGTCGTTTAGTTCAAACAATCTTTTGATTTCCATCTTGATTTCCTCGTTTATGAAGTGATCATTCAGCAGAAGGTTGTTTAGTTTCCATGTCTTTGTGTAGAAAAAAGGACTCCTGTTAGGATTGATTTCTACATTTATTCCATTGTGGTCTGAAAAGATACATGGTATCATTTCTATTTTTTTAAATTGTTTGACAAGTGCTTTGTGTCCTAGGATATGGTCAATCTTGGAGAATGACCCATGAGCTGATGAGAAGAATGTATATTCAGTGGTTTTGGGGTAGAATATCCTGTTGATGGCATTCAGGCCCATTTGTTCTAGGGTTCTGTTTGAGTCCATTATTTCTTTGTTGATTTTCTGTTTGGAGGATCCGTCTTGTGCTGTCACTGGGGTGTTAAAGTCTCCAACTATTATGGTGTTGCTGTTTATCCATTTGTTTAGATCCAGTAGCGTTTCATTTATGAATCTGGGTGCACCAAGGCTGGGTGCATATATATTTAGAATTATGTCTTTTTGTTGAACTGTACCCTTCACCATTATATAGTGACCTTCTTTGTCTTTTATTACTTTTGTTGATTTAAAAACTAGGTTGTCAGTAATCAGCACCGCCACGCCAGCTTTCTTTTGGTTTCCATTTGCTTGAAATATTGTTCTCCCCCCCTTTACCTTTAGTCTAATTGCATCCTTGCAGGTTAGATCCTGAAGGCAGCAGATACTTGGCTTGTGTTTTTTTTATCCATTCGGCCAGCCTATGTCTCTTGAGTGAAGAGTTCAAGCTATTCACATTTATTGAGATAACTGATAGGTGGGACAGATTTCTGTTCATTATGTTGGGTTGAACTTTGTTGCTTTGTTTTCTCTCTTGAGCCATTGTAGTGTCTGGGCTTTAATCTTTAGCTTTGAGTAGTTTTACATTCGTGAGTGTTTATTGTGCTGATCCATGGGTAACACTGTTTTGAGTACTTCTTTAAGGGCTGGTCTTGTCTTGGTGAATTCCCTCAGTCTTTGCTTATCTGAGAATGTCTTGATTTCTCCTTCATATACAAAACTTAGTTTTGCGGGGAATAAGATTCTAGGCTGGGCATTGTTCTGTTTCAGAAGAGTGAGAATGGGGCCCCAGTCTCTCCTTGCTTGTAAAGTCTCAGTAGAGAAGTCTGGTGTTATTTGAATTGGC
Organism: Microcebus murinus; assembly: GCF_040939455.1. Lineage (NCBI taxonomy): Eukaryota > Metazoa > Chordata > Mammalia > Primates > Cheirogaleidae > Microcebus > Microcebus murinus. The sequence continues at coordinate 70,095,641 of NC_134117.1, read as the reverse complement.
TTTCCCTTGTATGTTACTTGCCTCTTTTGTCTTACAGCTCTTAGAAAGGCCTCTTTAGTTGATATGTTGGTCAGTGTGATGACTGCATGTCGTATTGCCTTCCTGTTTGCATTGAATTTACCAGGGGTCCTGTGAGCTTCTTGAAGTTGTATATCGAGATTTAAGGCCTGGGAAATTTTCCTCTATTATATCTTCAAATAGCCTGTCCAACCCTTGAGTGTTGTCTTGTTTCCCTTCTGACAACCCTATGACCCTCACATTAGGTTTCTTGACATAATCCCACATCTCTTGTAGGCTTTGCTCTTTTCTGTTGTTTCTCTGCTCTATCTCTGTGACTGATTTATTTAATTGGAAGGTGTTATCTTCAATCTCTGAGATTCTTTCTTCTGTTTGATCTACCCTGTTCTTGAGGCTTTCCACTGTATTTTGTAGTTCCCTGTATTGATTCTTCATTTCCAGGAGTTCGGTTAAACTTTTCTTCATTGTATCGATTTTTTTAGTGAACTTTTGTTCTAGTTCCTGGAGGTTTTTGTGGTTTCTTTGTGTTGGTTATTGAGTTGTTCTTGCGGGTTGTTGAATTTTCTTATGATCCTCATTCGGAATTCCTCTTCTGTCATTTTGGTTACCTGATTTTGGTTGGTGTTTGTTTCTAAGGGGCTGGTGCTCCCCTTTAGGTGTGTGGTTTCCATTTGGTTCTTCATATTTCCAGAGTTCCTTCGCTGATTTCTTCCCATGTTGATCAGTTGTTGCTTCTTTCCTTTAGGTTTTCGTTTGGGTATTCCCACGTCTTGTTTAGTTTCTAAGTCGGTAGGTTGTGTCTGTGGCTGAGATTTGACCACTCCCTGTATAATGAGTCAGTAGGTGCCGTGAAGAGGGTGTACAGGATGCCCTCCCTGTCAGTAGGAGGTGCTTGCTTGGAGGAACATGCTATGTTGTTGTTTTTGTGACCTGTGACCTTCTCTTTTTCCTGTAGGGAGGCATTCTAGTGCCTCCGGTGGTGGGTGGGGCCCTGGGACTTCCAGGTGTGTCCTTTTCTCCCCCTCAGTGAGGGATGGTCTAGGAGAGAGTCTGGGCGGAGCTGGGTGAGGTAAGCCTGCCCTCAGGCACCACCAGTGCTGTTAGCAGGGGTCAAAGTTCTGTTCTCTGCTTCCAGGAAAAGCTGTCAGGGTGGGGCTGGAATGGTCCCGCTCAGTCAGAAAATCTGTGTGTGTGGGTGGGGCTGTCTGAGACCCGCAGTCTGGAGCGGGCCTCGCTTCTTTCCACGCTCCCCAACTCTGTAGCTACTCCTGGGCCTCTGCCAGCAGGCCAGACCTCACGCCACCAGGCCTCCCCTGGCTGTGATGCCGGCCAGGAGGTTCCTTGCACAGGAACGCCACCTGGGATGGGCGCACGGCTTCTCTTTGGGAGGAGGGTTGCACTCTAGGACGCTGGTCTGCCCCCGAAGGCACACACACCTCAGTAGGCTGTTGGTATGTCCCTTCTGTGCCCCGGGCAATGTGAGACCAGGTGCACGGGATCTGGTCTGCAGGTCTGACCTCTGGGCCCCAGAGTTCAAACTATATTCCCACCAGGGAGAGCAGTGCCGGTCCCAATTCACCCATGGAAGCCCAAGCTGGGTCTATGCCTCTCAGCCTCAGGGTCTGCCCTGTTCTCCTGGGATCACTGTGGCAGCAGCACCTGGGAGGGCTGGCGGGTAGGGAGCTCACAGTCTGAGTTCCCTTAGTCAGCTATAGGGCCGCAAAAGGGACGGTCCTGCTCCCTGGAGGTGCCTCCTGCTGGTGGCTATACTGTCTCTCTGGGCAGCCACAGATAGGGTCGGGGGAGGGGAGAAGGAGGCAGTATGGCGCCTGCGGCACGGCTCGGGTCTTTGCACACAGGGGTGCCCTGCGGGAGTTGGGAGCCTGGTGCTGTGTCCGCTACAAGCTTACCCCTTGCTGGCAGCGGCCATCTCTGGGCTGGTGTCCGCAAGTCTTTCTATCCGCTGGGGCACCCACCAGCAGTCCGAGATGCAGGGGAGGAGAGAGTGAATCACTCTACCGACCCTTGCCGCTGGTCTCCAGGCTGCTCCAGAGGTCTCTGCTTCCAGTTCTCCTCCGCAACCTCCTCCCGTGGAGGCTCCCATGGTCTCAGGTACTCCTCCTTCCGGCCCTCGTCTGATGTATGCTCGTCTTCTTGCTTCTTTCTTCTAATTTCTGCTAGAATCTGTCTTGTCTTTAGAGACATTCTGTCTGGTGGTGTTTCTTGTCCGCCATCTTGATTCGGATCTATATTCAGATTTTTATCTTACCATTTGTCTTCTATTTTACCAACTATTTTATGTTTCATTTTCTCTCCTTTTTGCCCTTTTTTAAAATGGAAGATTAGTCTTTTTTTGTTATTTTATTTTTGTCCTTCGAATTTTTGTTAATTATACATTCTTATGCTGATTTCTTTACATGGCTACTGTACAGATTACAGTGTACATCTTTGACTATTATAGTCTAATAAAAATGATTTCTACCACTTTCTTGTTAATGGTAGAATCTTAGAACACTAACTCTGTTTATACCTCAAAACAACTTTTGTGTCATTGTCATGCATTTTAATTCTCCATATATTTTGAACTTCTCAAAGTGTTTTATATTGCCAATATTTATTTATAGTTATTATTTTATCTTTGTCAACAAATTTACCTTTGCATTTGCTCTTTATTCTTTCCTGCAGTTATGTGCTTCTTTCAAGAATTATTTTCCATCTGTCTGAATTATTTCTTTTAGTACTTCTTTGCATTTAGGGTTCCTGGCAACAAATTCTCTCAGCATTTATCTGAAAACCTATTTCTTTATTAATATTTTACCTTTCTAATTTTGAAAAATGTTCAACTCTTCAGAAATATTTTAAGACTAGTACAGTGAACACACATGTACACATACTACATTCACCAATTAATATTTTTTCACATTTGCTTTCTCTCCGTATTTTGTTTTTTACCTAATCCATTTGGGAGTTGGTTGTAGATATCATGACACGTCTCCTAAATACTTCATTCAGCATGTATATCCTAAGAATAAGGGCTGCTTTCAACATCATCATGATACAACCGTACTCAAATAATTTATCATTAGTGTACTTTATGTCATCTATATTCACATTTCCCAGGTCTCAATGACAGGTCTCAATGCTATCAATACTTGATAGCATTATGTTTTGTTTTCAATCTCAGGTCCAGTCAGGAATCATGCCTTGCATTTATTTAGTTTTAATGTTTTCTTAGTCTTTTTTTTTTTTTTTTTTTTTTTGAGACAGAGTCTTACTTTGTTGCCGGGCTAGAGTGCCGTGGCGTCAGCCTAACTCACAGCAACCTCAAACTCCTGGGCTCAAGAGGTCCTTCTGCCTCAGCCTCCCGAGTAGCTGGAACTACAGGCATGTGCCACCATGCCTGGCTTATTTTTTGTATATATTTCTAGTTGTCCAATTAATTTCTTTCTATTTTTAGTAGAGATGGGGTCTTGCTCTTGCTCAGGCTGGTTTTGAACTCCTGATCTTGAGTGATCCACCCGCCTCGGCCTCCCAGAGTGCTAGGAGTACAAGCATGAGCCACCATGCCCAGCCAAGTCTCCTTTTATATAGACCTGTTTTGTAGCCAAATTTGAGCATTCAAGTCAGATATTTTTGAAGAGAATAAACCCGTTGTTTTGTAAAATATCCCTCAATTTGGAGATTTGTCTAATAGTTTCATCATGATTGTATGCAGGTTAAACATTTTTGGCAGGAATATTACACAGATGATGTATTATTCTCCTCATTGCAAAACCTTAAGAGGAATGTAGTGGCAATTTGTAGTATTTTCATTATTTTTTTTAGAAAGTTCACAACTTTAGTTGGTATTTCTTCTTTAGTTTGAGAGTTGTTTAATAGATTTAAAAAAATTCCTGGTGGTAGAGGTTTTGAGATTTTTAATTATTTTTAAATTTATAGTTTGCATGGAAAAAAGAAAATGTTTATATTTCTACTTTATAGACTCTTATCCTTTGAGATCTAATATCACTTCATTAATGTTCCATGCATACTTCAGAAAGCAGTTTATTTTCCATCATCAAGGTAAAAGTTTGATAGATATCTATAAGATTGACCTTATTGATTGGTTTTTAGGACTTTTGGTTTTTATTTTTTTGCCAACTTGATCTCTCTTAGTATGAGAACAGTGCTAGGCGAAAGTCTATTGTTAGTAGATTTGTATGTATTTCTCTTTTTATCTCCCATAGTTTTTGCTATAAGAAAGTATTTGCTGTGTGATTTGGCACATAAATCTTAATATTTATGTTATGTTTTTGTTGTGCTGTTAATTCTAAAAGTTATGAAGTGTTTCATCTCTGTTACATTCACTGACTTTTCTCTTGAATTTTCCTTATCAGATACCAAGCCCATACCCCTGATATCTTACTGTTTTCATTTGCTTGGTAAACCTTTTCCCATACATTTATTTATTAACTTTTGTATGTCTTATATATGTAGCGTAGAGTTGGGTTTGCTATGTGAGTCAATTTGAAATTTTAAAAAATAGCTAACTTATTCACATTTACATTTATTGATATGACTTTCATATTTGGTCTCAAATGTCTCCTTATTTATTTTGTTATATTTGCAGAGTCTTTCTCTATGGTCTGTTTTCTTAAGTGTATATGTGGGTTTGTGACTATATATTTTTTGGTATTTCAGCAGGCTTTTACTTTTTCTTCTATTAATTATATTAATACTGTTAATCATGTCCTTGATCTACCCTTTCCCTACTTAACCTTCTACTTTTTTATTTGCCAGCTTTAAATATATTTTTATTCCTACATTGTTTTTATTTTTTTTAGTATAAAATTCAGTGGTTTTTAATACATTCACAAGGTTGTGCAGCCATCACTACTAATTCTAGAACATTTTCTTTTTGTTTTTATTTTTTTAAGAGACAGGTTCTCTCTGTCACTCAGGCTGGAGTGCATTGGTGCAATCACAGCTCACTATAACCTTGAGCTCCTGGGCTCAAGCTATCCTACCACCTCAGCCTCCTGTTAGCTAGGACTATAGGTGTGTGCCACCATACCTAGCTAATTTTTAAAAATTTTTTGTAGAGATAAGTGTCTAACTATGTTGTCCAGGCTGGTCTTGAACTCCTGGCCGCAAGCCATCCTCCCACCTTAGCCTGGATTACAGCCATGAGCCACCATACTTGGCCCATACTTATTAATAAGTGACAGTCAACAAACTTATTTTACTTTTTCTTTTTTCTCTTCCTTTCTTCTCTCATTTTAAAATTTGCATTATTTGTACCTTTTTTGAAAATATAACATTTATAAATCATTTTTCATCTTTGTCCTTATTTTTGTTTTAGTTTTAATAAAGTATATCCCGTTCTTACTATCATTCTTTTTGCTGAAGTTTCCCCATACTTGTTGGATAGATGAAGCTTATCTCTGGTAAACTTCTCAGGAAAGGCTTGTAATTACAGTAATTCTTGAATTTTTCCATGTTCAAAACTGTTCTTAGCCTTACCTTTTAAATAACAGCTTTGGCAGGAGATATAATGCCTAGTTCATACTTTTTCCCTTGAGTTTCTTTAAAATGTTGCTGTGCTATTGTTTTGCTTTGTTTATTACAGCTGAGAAATCTAATTGCCGATCTAACTTTCTTTTCTTTGCAAATGACATGATCTTTTTATCTGGAGAAAATGAAGATTTTTTTTTTAAGTTAATGTTTTACTAGGCTATGTCTTGGAATTGACCATTCTGGGTCATTTTTCACTGTACACTTGAGCCTTTTTATCATGAAGATTCAAGTCTTTTATTTCAGGATGATTTCTTATAGTTTATGTATTAATTTTTCAGTGTTTTAATTCATTTGTTTCTTTTTTTTTTCTTTTTTAGGGACTTCCTTCATACATATATTGGAACTTCTGTCTTCTATACAACCACTTTCTTTCCTATACTTTTAAATTCTTTATTTCATTTTTATTCTCTTGGCTGTTTTCATCTTCTTCAGTATTCTTTATTAAATGTTCAGTAGAATCCAGTCTCCTTTGGGCACCTTGTAATTTAGTTTTCATTTCTCAGATGATGTCATTTTATTCGGAGTATTTCTAGGTTTGGTAGCTCTCATTTCATATCTTCCTTTTTTTTTTAGTCCCTATCCATTGTGTCTTGATTTTTTGGATTTATGATTTGATATGATTTTTTAAAAAATATGCAAATAATAACTTTAGGATATTTAATTTAGGTTGGAGCATTGTGATGTAGTATTCTTTTGCTTTATTGTTTTGGGGGAGAATGTTCATTAGCTGAAATGTCGTGATTCTCATAGTAGTTGTGTGTGGATTTGGTCTGCCTTTTCCTGTTTATTTTCTGGTTTTAGTTTTCATAATTTTATTTACTCAGGTAAGCATTAACAGTTATATGAAGTGAAGATTTTGGGTAGGGAAGTAAGTGTCTTATTTCAGGTGCACTCTATTCTCTTGTTATAGTGAAATGCAGTTTTTTAAATCAATGGCACTTTTATTGGAGGGCAAGGTCAGTGCGTTTTCTAATTTGTGATTCACTTTTGTTTCTGTAGTACCCTTACTTTCCCCTTCCTGCTTCTTTCTTTACGTTCATTATCAAGTTCTCAAGGGTGCCTTTTCCTTTCAATTATACCTTCTCCCCTAAAAATAGTACCTTTTTGAAGCTATCTCCTTGGGTCCTGAACAAATTTTAGTCACATCCTTTTAATTTACTACTAGCCCATGTTTAATGTCCCAGATCTTAGACCTATTTTCAGTATTTTCATAATCAAATGGGATTTTCTCTTTTGTAGGTTTATCTTTGTTCCATCCACCCTACTTTATTCACACACCTCTCTCTCTTTCTCTTTTTTGTTTTTTTCTGTTCTTTTTTGTGAAGCTCCACACTCTTGCCTGTCTCTCATCAGAGTCATAGGCTTTGTAGACGAGTCTCCTGGATTTGGGTGTTTTCCTACTTATAGCTAATTTGAAGTCCATATCACACGTCTCCCAGTTTTGCTGAAGACATGAGTTATGAGTGATTTTATTTGTTTATGTTGTTGATTTGTATGCTTTTTTGAAGGATTCATGGAGAAATTCAGATTTAGGTAACTGCCATTAATCTCTACAACCCAGAAGTTATAACCTTCATTTTTGAAGAATATTTTTGCTTGGATACGGAATTGTAGATTCCGTATTGCAAGACAATTGGCCCTAAGATAAAAGCTGACATAAGGCTGGCCACAGTGGCTCACACCTGTAATCCTAGCACTCTGGGGGCTGAGGTGGGAGGATCACTTGAGGTTGGGCATTTGAGATCAGCAAGAATGAGACCCTGTCTCTACAAAATTTAGAAAAATTAGCCAGGTGTGGTGATATGTTCCTGTAGTCCCAGCTGCTTAGGAGGGTGAGGCAGTAGGATGGCTTGAACCCAGGAGTTTGAGGTTGCTATGAGCTATAATGACACCACTGCAATCTAGCCCAGGCAACAGCGTGAAACTGTCTTAGAAGCAAACAAACAGCTATAGGAGCCAGTTCATCTTTCCAAAGTTCTTCCTTTTTAGCTCTTCCAGTTATTCTTGCCTCAACTAGTATCCACTGAGTTATCTGGCTTTTCTTACATTTTAATATATTTTACATTTCTTTTAAGTGAGAATGTTGTTATGTTGTCAGACATTCCATCCTATCCTGATGCCTGCTCACTACCATTTTGTTTGTTAAGAGCTAAAGTTTTCTTATCTTTAAATCTTGACTTTATCCATAAGATCATAAATTTTTGTGATACTTTTGTTAAAACCTGTGCCAAGGGACCCCCAAGACCACCAGATTTGATGATTTGCTAAGAAGATTCACAGGACTATAGTATTAATATTATATATAGTATATTGTTATACATATGGCTAAGATTTATTATATGAAAAAATACAAAGCAAAATCAGCAAGGAGAAAAAGTGCACAGAGCCAAGTCCAGGGGAAATCAGGTACAAGCTTCCTAGAGTCCTTGTTCAATGGAGAATGATGTGCTTAATGTGCTTAATTCCTCCATCCATGAGTTGTGACAGCACATGTAAAATGTTTTCTGCCAGGGAAGCTCATTAGAGACTCTGTGCCCAGGAATTTTATTTGGCCTGCTCATATGGCACCCTCTGCCTAACATGTACATTACAGACTACCAGAAGGAAAGCAAGTATTCAGCATAAACCATATTGTTGCACTGTTAAGGCCCAATGAGCCTCTCTTATCAGTTAGGTTGATGGGAATCCTCCTGAAATACAAGTTCCCAGAAGCCAGTCAAGGGCCAACATTGCAAGCAAGTCTTTTCAAGGATAGCAGCAATTGAGGCCTGTCAACTATTTTTTCCTGCATACCTACATTGTCAAACATTTATTCATCCTACTAGGAAAAATTATTGGGGATCTAATAATAGGTCAGCAATCTCATGTCTAATATAATCAATTTGTTTTCTTCTCAGTAAAACTCTGAGAAATAATCAATAGTGAGGAAATAAACAAAATTCTTTTTCTTTAACATTCTCAGAAAATTATACTCAGGGATGATAGCAAAATTCTTCTCAGTCATAATCTTAAGATTTTAATCTTTTTAAACATTCTAAATTGAGGTAATAAAATTCCAATATGTTATGGTAAGTAACATTTTCTCCATTAATTTTTGTACATGGGCAGAGAAAATGACTACATAAAGACATTATGTATTCACTCTTTTCTTTTAGCCTAAGAAAGCTGTCAAAGTAAAACCTCGCCCACCTATTGCTCCTCGACCATCTAGTGGTTCCACAGCAACAGCTCGTCACAGATTGTTAAGGGTCCTCCCCCACATCGGGCAATCTTGTTTACCTTCTCCTGGGAATACATATCTACCTGACACATCCAGGAGTGCAGTTTCAACATTGGCAACTCAGCCCCCTGCCAACAGACCCATATCATCTATCACTAGTGAATTCCTTAAGGAAGATGATAACTGGGAGAGTAACACACTGTCTCATTCCAATGGTAGCATCAAACTACCACTGCACATACCCCATGTGGAGTTTGAAAATGACAAAGAGCTTGCTGATTCTGTTCTCCATCTTGGATCATCCCTGACTAGGCGGACAAAACATTTTTCAGGAAACTTGACATCTAATAATGAGGATGACACTGTCTCATTTCCAACTTCAGAAGAGTGTGTAACTGAAGACTCACTTCTACCTGAAGTGGGTTCATGTACTTCATTTACAGAAAGAAATGCTGAAGAACAGAGCAGTGGCATACAGAAGGTAAATTCAGAATTCTTACTCACTAATGGTGATAAAGGGTTGAAGGCTACAGAACAGCATCTTAAACATGTTTCAAGAATGTTGAGCAGTGAATCAGTAGAGACTACTGTTCTTAACCACCGTGAATTAAGTCCTCACAAGAATAGACTCTTGTCACCTCTTCGCTGTTCTGCATCAATGTCACTACATAATTCTCTAGTGAAACCACAGAGACAGTCCAAATGTTTTGAGTCTGGGAACCTCCAGTCTTCTGCTTCACAAAATGTGCTCCGGTCAATGGATGTTCGAAACATAACTGATTCTCCTTTCTCTAGGACTGCTCGCTTTCGAGGTGTTAAAGTTGATTCATCTGGGAAAAGATCTGATATTATTTCCAAAGTTGAGGCTCGAGATATCACAGAAATGGCTAACAAGGCTTCCAAAGAGCCTGTTGGTTGTGTAAATAACATTGGTTTTCTTGCTTCACTGGCCGGGAGTGCAAGCAGAGACAGTTTACAGAGCACACGTGGGGCAGGCAGGCTTCGGACTTCTGGAATTGGGCTGTCTACAAACCTCCAGCATTTTCAAGAAGAAAGCCTTAAGAAAAGTTCTCCCCAATTAGAACCTACAGAATTTTTTTTAGTAAGTATTTTCCTTTCAACATTGTGTGCTAGTTACCTTGTGGCGATTTAACATATTTAAAGTTTGTTCTTTGTTTACATAAATAGGAGGCCTTAGATTAGATTTTTTTCATTTCATTTCTGAAAATGTTTATCCGATTTGTGGAAAATCTTTTTAATGATTACGTTTTAAGTTTTATTTCTGAATTGAGGACTGTAATTTGAAAATAAGTTCATGTGAACAGTTTATAATATATTTTTAAAAGCTAAATATTTTTTATGTTTTTTTCAAGTAAGAACTATCAATTTTGAGCCATCAAATTTTACTCTCTTAAAGATAAGTAATGCAGTATTGCTAGATGTAAGAAACAGGTTCAAAGTTAATTTAATTGAATAAAAATTATATAATTTAAAATGAAAGCCCAACAGCATCTTAGTAATAAAATACAAGTATTTCATGTTTGCTGATCTCTTCCTTTCTCCATTGACTCACCTTTGTAGATGTTTTGTGTTTTAATTGTAGTCTGCCCGTGGTATTGGAATGAATGGAAATAATGCAGCAGCAGGGAAAAGAGTAGGTGAGTTACAGATAATTTTGAAAACAATAAAAGGCTTAAAATGACATCATCATATACATACTGCTGAATTTTCAAATAGAAATGAAAAGAACGTCCTCTGGGGTATGTACAGAGTAAACTCTCATGTGCCGTTCTAATAAACTTGAGGAGAAAAGAAAAAAAGAAGAAAAAAAGATTTAAAGAATTTTAAAATTATAATTTCTGTAAAAAAAGAGTAAACTCAAACTTTTTTAAAATTAAGAAATGATTATGAGAATCTGTAGGACTGTGGGACATATATGAAGAATTAAATAAAAATTGAAGTAGATCTCTTGTCTGGGAAGGGGTATGATCTATGTGAACAAAACAAGATTATTGAATAATTAACATATAGTTCCCAACCCCTTAGTCACTGGCCACTATGGGGCCATGTGGGTTTTGAGGAATCACCCTAGAAAGATGTTTTTTTAACATCGTGGTTCAGTAGCAAGGGCGGTAGTTAAGAATCTATTTTTGAAGAACTGGTTATTTCTGGATAAAAGAAGACAGTCTCTAGGACCAGCCCTTTCCAAGGCACAGTAGCAAAAATGACTATAACATTAGCCCTTCTTCCAGTAATCACACCTTGAAGATGTGTCAGCCGGGGTAGGAAACTCATTACCAAAGACCGGCCACTTTTGTAGCCCTGCGGTTTTAAAGATACTGTATATATTATGGTTGTTATGTGAGTTTTATGTTTTTAAAGAGAAACTTAATGTTCGTTTTTCATTTCTGTGAAAGGCCCAGGGTTATAAAGTCTTAATATATCTACTTATTTTTTTCAATTTTTTTATTGTGGTAAAATACACATAACATGAAATTTACCATTTTAACCATTTTAAGTGTACAGTTCAGTGGCATAAAGTACATTCACATTGTTGGGCAACCATTACAACCATCCTTCTCCAGAACACTTTTCATCTTGTAAAACTGAAACTTTGTACTCATTAAATACTAACTTGTTACGCCCCACCCCACCCCACCGCCAGCCGCTGGTAACCACCATTCTATTTCTTCTCTCTATGATTTTTGAAGTAATCAGCATCTCATATAAGCAGAATCATACAATATATGTATTTTTGTGAGTGGCTTATTTCACTTATCATAGTGTCCTCAAGTTTTATCCATGTTGTAGCATGTGTCATAATTTTCTTCTTTTTTAAGGCTGATATTCCAATTTCATTCTAATTTCATTCTTTTGTATGTGGACTTCCAGTTTTTGTTGAAAAGAGTATCCTTCCCCACTGAATGGTCTTGGCATCCTTGTTGAAAGTCATTTGACCATATGTGCAAGGGTTTGTTTCTGGGCTGTGTTTGTGTTCCATTGGCTATGTGTCTATCTTTATGCCCATACCACACTGTTGTCTGTTTTTTTTTTTTTTTTTTTTAAGAGATAGGATCTTGTTCTGTCACCCAGGCTGGAGTGCAGTGGTGTGGTCATAGCTCACTGCAACTTCAAACTCCTGGGCTCAAGTTACCCTCCTGAGTAGCTGGGACTACAGGTGTGCCCCACCACACCCAACTAATTTTTTAATTTTTTTGTAGAGATGGGGTCTCACTGTGTTGCCCTGGCTGGTCTGACACTCCTGGCCATAAGTGATCGTCTCGCCTTGGCCCCTCAAAGTGCGGGGATTATAGGTGTGAGGCACAGCACCCAGCCCTGCACTTTTGATTAGTATAATATATCCACTTTTAACGTTATAGTTGTTTCTCCTTAACATGAACTTGAGTCCATCCTGCCCTAACTCATAGGTAAGCCTCTTGGAAATTTGCATTGCATTCACCTGTGTTAGCTCAGTTCTGATGCAGACGTCAGTGCTTTCTCACTTCTCTTGTCATTCCTTCTCTGAAACTACTATTGCTGAGCTCACCAAGGATCTCCATAATTTCAAATCCAGTGGGTGCTTCTGCATCCTTATCTTATTTGATTTTTGTGGTCCTCATTCTTGAAATAGGTTTTCTTTCTTTCTTTTTAAAAAAGTTCTGGGCTATCATGTGGATTTTTATTTTGGTTTGTGTTTTGTTTTTTTACGTCAGTTTTCTTTGTCTTTACTTTTTTAAAACCAGTCCTCTGCTTATCCTCAGATACATACTTTTTAAATATAATTTCATTTAGACTCCAGGCATCAGCTGGTACCTACAGTGATAATTCCCCAGGTCACTAGAACTATGTGACTTGCAGCCATTTCCTCTCACAGTAATCACTAACTACATCATTCTGAATGACCTAGCAGATTCCGTGTAAATTTTGGTGTGAATTTTATTTAATTGACTTACAAATTCCTCCATTGGTCCTCTTTTCTTTTCACTATAGGGTCTCCCATGGGAGAGACCATTCTCCATAGTTTTATCCATTCTCATAGTTTTAGCCATCATTTTTAGGCAGATAATTACCAAACTTGCATCTAGAACACTAATTTATTACTTTTTTGGCTGCCTTTCTGTTGGATACTTTTATAGATCATCATGTTAGATCAGGGGGTCTCAAACTTTTTAAACAGGGGACCAGTTCACTGTCCCTCAGACCATTGGAGAGTGCGCACTGTGGGCCTGGGATGAGTCGGCTGCTAAGTAGGACAGGCAGTGTAGCAAAAACACCCAGTGGGCCTGATAAATGTCCTAGGCCGGCGGCATGTGGCCCGCGGGCCGTAGTATGAGGGCGCCCATGTTAGATCAAATATTAGACTAGGAAATGCCAAACAAGTGAATTATTACAAATATTTTTCATCTTGTTCTGAAAAGCAACTCTTCACATTGATATTATTTTATAGAATTTTTCTTTATTCATATGTTCATTACACATTGAGAAGGCTTCAGAGAGAAGCTGATGATTGATGATGTATTACAGTATAAGAAGAATTTCATTAGGTTGACAAGGTGCAATAGAGCATTTTAGAAGAAGACATTGTGGATGTGTGAGTGCATCTGGCATCATTCGGGGTGGGTATGATGTGGTAAATAATTGGAAATGACTGTGAAAAGTTAGAAGCTATCATGTTGAGCACATAAGACCCTGAATGCCAGTCCAGGGAATTTAGATTTTTCTTATTGGGGACAATATATAGGGAACAAATATAATATTAATGATGGTTTCTGGCATGGAGCAGTTGACTAATAAATAGTTTTCACTGGGTAGAAGGATGTATGGAAACCATTTTCATAGGAGATGCTGTTATGTTTTTGTGCCACATCATTTCTGTGTCACTAATTTGTTCTTTGTCTCTGTACATTTACAAGAGTTCTTGAATGAAAAACATTTGGAAAACATTGAGTTAGGCATCCCCAAAGGAAAGGAAATATGAAAATGTAACTATCAAACTAAATTATCCTCAACAGATTCTTCCCCCATTGTTTAAGGGAGGAAGAATATCCTAAGAGTGAATTTAAAAAAATGATTTTGAGTGGATGACCTTTCACTGGATAGCCTATAATATATGCCTTCCCTCTGTGTCCTGTGCAAATGCCTTTTTTAAGAAGTGGAAAGCACTCCATCACCTTTGTGAAATGTTCTTGGTCCCTTAAGTATACTTGAGAAAGCAAGCTCTTATTAACTGAGTTGGTAGCAAGGCACCATTAGGAGTCATTCAAAGTTAGTTTCAAATTTTGTTTTCAGTTTTGTGAAAGACTTGGGAGAGTATTTTAGACAGGTAATAAGGCAGACTTAATTTTGTGGGGTTTGCATACCAAGCACCCAATCTGGGTTCTGACAAAAAGCATCACACCAATTAATTGTAAATCCAATTTTTAAACTCTTGAAGGATTTTCAGAGATTTCTAGCTGCTAAATAAACATTAAATTCAGGCCTCTCAAACTTTTTTCAGTAGTGGAGATTAGGTGCCAGCATCACTGACACTACCATTGTTCTTCCCATTCCTTCCGCTTGTTCTTGCTTGCTTTCTTTGCCTCTCATTTCTCACCCTTTGAGTGCTACCAACCATTTGTGTACTTGTACTGGTTTTCTAACAACTGCAGACAGTAACTTTGAACCTGTCTGCTTATGATGGGGGTTTTCTGGCATTTTGATCAATTCTGAAAGACATTTCACTTAGTAATGAAAGAAACAGATTTAATTCTTTCTTATAACAGATGTGCTTTGATTTTTAGGATAAAAAATCAAGTTGGTACAATAGTACAGAATTCAGTAGTTTTTGGAAAAATAGTAGTACTGTGAAATTGAGCCATGTACTGTGTTAGTCATATTGGTAATGTGATATTTTATATAATTATAACATAGTTAAAATTTTCAGATTGCTTTATATATATATAAATTTGTTTGACCTTAAAGCAGCAGTCCCCAACCTTTTTGGCACCAGGGACTGGTTTCATGAAAGACAATTTTTCCATGGTCTGGGGTGGCAGGGGGCAAGGATGGTTTCAGGATGATTCAAGTGCATTGCATTTATTGTGCAGTCAAACCTCTCTGCTAATGATAATCTGTATTTGTAGCCTCTCCCCACTGCTAGTATCACTGCCTCAGCTCCACCTCAAGTCTTCAGGCATCAGATTCTTGTACGGAGCGCACAACCTAGATCCCTTGCATGCACAGTTTACAGTAGGGTTCACGCTCCTATAAGAATCTAGGCCCACACTAATCTGATGGGGGTGGAGCTCAGGTGGTGATACTAGTGATGGGGAGCAGCTGTAAGTACAGATGAAGCTTCACTGGCTAGTCTGGTGCTCACCTGCTGTGCGGCCCAGTTCCTAGCAGGCCACAGACTGCAGCTTTAAAGCACTTTGTCACCTTGGGAGGAAAATACATGTTCTGTTATCTTTAAAAATGAACAAATTGAAGTTTTGAAAGAATAAATGACTTGCTCATGGTTTGACGAATTTACTTTCTATGGTGTAATCAGGACTAAAAGACCAGTTTCGTGATACTCTGGTGTTCCTTCTGGTTGTGAATGAATAGAATGATTGTATTGCAATTCCTTTTTTCTCAGAGGTCTCATCAAATATGATTTAGAAATAGACATTTTCTTGATTCTCTGTGAAAGTTTGGTATATTTTATATGAACTGCTTGCCCTTAATAATCAGAAAGGTGATATGTACAAAACCTCTTAAATATATAAGTCCTAATCAGTAGAAACCTACCACATCCTTAAAAAAAGTTTTACTGCACCTTCACTTGTAGATTCTGGAAATAATTTCAGATATAAAAATATTACAAATTAATTTTTATGGCTTAATGTTTACTTTGATAGGAATGCGTTTTATGTTTGCTTAATAGTATTTCACATTTAGAATTTTATGCCTGTGTTAATCAAGGTGTCCTTTCTCTAAACAGGAGAATGTACTCATCACCTCCCACCTGTGAAAGCCCCTATTCAAACAAAGAAGAAAACAAAAAAGCATTGTTTTCTTTGTGGAAAGAAAACAGGACTGGCTACTAGCTACGAATGCAGGCAGGTTGTCCAGCTAGAGAAGCTGAGATGCTTTCTCTGTGGTGACCCAGCTTGGGGATTATGCAAAATAAAACATTATTTAAATTGGCCATTCATAACATCATTAAGATAATGTTGGCTGGGTGAGGTGGCTCACACCTGTAATCCTAGCACTTTGGGGAGGCTGAGGTGGGAGGATCACTTGAAGCCAGGAGTTTGAGACCAGCCTGGGCAATGTAGCAAAACCCTATCTTCAAAAACTACAGAAAAATTAGCTAGGCATGGTGGCGCATGCCTGTAGTCCCAGCTACTTGGGAGGTAAGGCAGGAGGATCGCTTGAGCCCAGGAGTTTGAGGTTGCAGTGAACTATGATAACACCACTGTACTCTAGCCAGGGCAACAGAGCAAGACCCTGTATCAAAAAATAAAAAAAGTTAAATAGCAACCTTTAGTTGAACTCCTAATTGACTGAAGTAAAGAACTAGTAGATAGGTTATGGGTTTTCAAAAGGCAAGCTCAGATTGTCCCCTGCCCTTTAAATTAGGAGATTTAAACCAGTGGGAGAGTATACCTTGTCTTATGAAAAACTTACTTGATTTTTGTTTGATCATTGCCTGGAAGAACTGCTCCCTCAAGATTCTATTTTTAATTGAACCAAAAAAAGGAACTATTATTTTTAACAGTTATATGGTACACTTTTATTTCAAAATAGATGAATAATGTATTTCCAAGAAATAATGAATTTTTCTTCCCATAATTATTTATTTCATTAGCATCGATTAATATCCTCCAAAGATGGTGCCTGCCCCTAGGTTGAGGCCAGGCATTGAAAATAACTGGTGCTTTTTAGAGTGCATTCTATTCAAATAAATACAGCTTATCCTCCTGCTAGAAATATTTTTAAAAATCATTTCATGCCATAGTTTGATTTTATAAAATTTAATTTTCTCATGAGACTGAATTTCTGAGAAATTCAGAGTTCTTTCACATTTACTAGGTATAAGAGAAGTAGTGGGCATATTTGTGAGCTTTTGCAGTTTTACTACTCATAAAGATCTATACCCCATTTCATTCTGTAATGGATTCTTGATTATAAACTTCATAGTCATAGACAATGTGTTCTTTGGGGGATGTTTGTGCTGGTTTATGAGTGGAGGGGAAATGTCAGCACTAAAGTGAACCAAAGGGCTCCTGTTGGACTACCTGAAGTCAAGCTCCTCTCTCCCAAAGAGATGAGCCTTTCATAGAAATGTGACTATTCATGTAAACTTTTTTTGTACTTTAGATGTGGAAAGAACTTCTGTGCATCTCATCGCTATGCAGAAACTCACGGCTGCACCTATGATTACAAGAGTGCAGGGAGGAGATACTTGCAGGAGGCAAATCCTGTGATTAATGCACCAAAACTTCCAAAAATCTAACTCTTCCTCTGCATCTTACTGTTCTGCCTGAGGAATCGTATTATAACAAAAGAAGAAATATTGTTTAGACTGCATTATTTTTGTCCGACTCCAAAAGATTTGCCAAAGCCAAATAACAAAAGCATATAATGCATACCATTGGAGAATGAGAATGCTACTGTATTTGACATCTTTATTCTTTGGTGAATCAAAAGCTTTAAAAGTAGTTTTAAAAACTTTACACTATATGATTTAGTTTTGTTATTGCATGTCTTGTGTTAAGTGTTTTGTATTTGATATTGCAGTTTTGCTAGACAAGTCTTCAAAAGATGCACTTTAGGAAGTTAATATTGACTGTGTAACCAGGCTTCCATGCTGTATGGAAATTAGTGGTCATGTGATGGCTGTACTCAAATTGACCATTTTTTTCCCCTTCCTTTCTCTCTCTTTCTCTCTCTCTCTCTTTCTCCCTCTCTTTCTCCCTTTCTTTTTCTTTCTTTTTTTTGCAGAGGCGAAATGGGTGGGGATTTAAAAATAATATTCCATGTGCCCATGTGTGAAAGTTTACTGGGTTTATTAGCAAGTTCTTTTTTATTTCAAGCTACTTTTTATAAAAACATTTGGTTTTCCCATGTGTTTTTTAAAACATATATATTTCTTTCACATTCATATTGGCATTCATATATGTATCTATTCTGTAAAACACATCATGTTAATAGTATATATTTCTTAAAAACACTATTTTGAATGGTAGTTTTAAAATAGATGTCCCACTTGTTGCTATTAAATACAGAAACCAACGTTTCCCTTTTTGAAAAATGTCTACATTTAAAACAAAATCTCACAGCTTGATTTGTTTTTCTTACATGTTGAGTGCTATTACCAGGAGAAATTCAAATAAATATTCAGTTTCATTATGAGTTTGATTACTTGGTTATTTACAAGAATTTTTCCTTCATAAACACATCTTTTATAAAACCATTTAATTAAAATAAACCAGTAATTTATTCTCCTTGGACAAAATGACTATCAGTAGAAAAGTATTCTTTTAGGTGTAAGGATGCTGCTCCCCAGGTGTAACCAATATACCATTCAGACTTTGGGGAGGCCATTTGCTTTACAGAGGCTCAGTTGAAGCTGATGCTGAACCATAGTAAACAACTGAAGTGAACTGCAGCTCTGGGCTCTGCAGGGGTACCAGGAGACTAATTTAGGGGCTATACAGGGCCTCTTCTTCCACACAAGGTTGATTGAACTGGAGAGCTCACTTCCTTTGCTCCCTATGAAAGATTAAATGTCAGTGAAGACAGATGTCTTCAGAGAAAGAGGGAAGTACATTTACAAGAGGTGATGGTGAAAAATTAGCAAAGGAGCCATGCAATGAGAAGTTGAAGGCATGCTTTTTAAGAGGAGTGGATATAGGTCGATGAAAAATAATTTCTTCTGTGTTAGTAATTCAGTTTTTTTCGTCTCTTACCAAGAAAACATGTGCTTTAGATATTTAAAATATAAGAATTCTGGTATATGGATAGACTGCTGAAAAATGGACCAAAGCATATTTATTCTCTAAATAAATATGAATGCTTAGGGCATACTTGATATATGCTTAGTGTACTATGTTTTTTATTTATTTTTTGTTTTCTTATATTTCAGTTTCAATATGCAAAGTCAGCCAATTCCCTTTACATCATAAAGACTTTTACAAAATAATAAAGTTACAGCAAATGTTTTATTATTATCACATAAAGTCTTTCCCAATAACTTTACAAAAAGTTCATAGCCTAAAAGACTTGACTAAGGAAGCCACATATAATTTTTATAAGAAAGAGAGATTTAAATAGTCATTTGAAACATAATTGTCCCTCAGTGTCTGTGGGGGATTGGTTCCAGGACCACCTGCAGATATCAAAATCCACAGATTGTACTATGCTTTTGTTTTAAACCAAGACTTGAAGAAGGAATAAGTCTTGTTTTGAGTTTTGCCAAAGATTTTGGTCAAAGTTGAGACTTTCTACTAGTTTCTAAGTCGTTGAGAGATGAACCACTTTAAATTCAATAAAGTATACCATTATTGAGGGGCATTTCTCAATATTTCTCATTATTATTTAAAATCTTTTTTTTTTTTTTTTTTTTGAGACAGAGTCTTGCAGGGCTAGAGTGCATGGTGTCAGCTTAGCTCACAGCAACCTCAAACTCCTGGGCTCAAGCAATCCTTTTGCCTCTGCCTCTTGAGTAGCTGGGACTACAGGCATGTGCCACCATGCCCGGCTAATTTTTTTTTTTTTTTTTTTTTGAGACAGAGTCTCGCTTTGTTGTCCAGGCTAGAGTGAGTGCCGTGGCGTCAGCCTAGCTCACAGCAACCTCAAACTCCTGGGCTCGAGCGATCCTTCTGCCTCAGCCTCCCGAGTAGCTGGGACTACAGGCATGCGCCACCATGCCCGGCTAATTTTTTATATATATATATCAGTTGGCCAATTAATTTCTTTCTATTTATAGTAGAGACGGGGTCTCGCTCTTGCTCAGGCTGGTTTTGAACTCCTGACCTTGAGCAATCCGCCCGCCTCGGCCTCCCAAGAGCTAGGATTACAGGCGTGAGCCACCGCGCCCGGCCAAGGCTAATTATTTTTTCCCCATATATTTTTAGTTGTCTGGCTAATTTCTTTCTTTCTTTTTTTAGTAGAGACAAGGTCTTGCTCATGCTCAGACTGGTCTCCAACTCCTGACCTTGAATGATCCTGCCACCTTGGTCTCCCAGAGTGCTAGGATTACAGGCATAAACCACTGCACCTGGCCTATTCTTTAAATTCTTTTTTTTTTTTTTTTGAGACAAGTTCTTACTCTCTTGCCCAGGAAGGAGTTCAGTGGTGTCCTCACAACTCACTGCAACCTCAAACTCCTGGGCTCAAGTCATCCTCCTACCTCAGCCTCTTAAGTAGCTGGTACTATAGACACATGCCACCATGCCTGGCTAATTTTTCTATTTTTTGTAGAGATGAGGTCTCACTGTTTTTCTCAAACAGGCTTTTCTCAAACTCCTGATCTCGGCCTCCCCAAATGCTGGGATTACAGGTGTGAGCCACTGCACCTGAGCTATGCCTTAAATTCTTATAGTAAATTTTAACAAGTCTTTGCATTCCCAGTAATTAGCAGAGTGGCTTGCATATAGGCACTGGTTACCCATTAGTTAAATAAATTAATTGTTGTATTGGACAACTTAACCATGATAAAAACAAAGGCATTATTTACATTGTTTTATTTAGCTAAACTCATATGACAAACTTTATTTTCTGCATTTTTTAAAAAAACAGCAAGCATTTGGTTTTAACAACTCTAAACGTTTTTAAACTTTAACTTTTATTTTTTATTTATTTATTTTATTTTAGCGTATTATGGGGGTACCAGTGTTAAGGTTATGTATATTGCCCATGCCCCTTCTTCCCCCTTGAGTCAGAGCTTCAAGCAAGTCCATCCCCCAAACGTTGCACATCTTACTCGTTGAAACTTTAACTTTTAGATATGTGAATTGTTCTTATGTTATAGTGGATGTAATCTAATTCTAATATGGGAAATTCAAATTCTCAGATTTTTAAAATTTTATCAGTGATGTAACTTGTGGAGGGATTTAATTAGAAAAAATAAGAGAGGAATTCATTATCTCATATGGTCACTATGATTTTAAGTCACCATGATAAATAATGACAAATGTATCAAGTAGTGTTTTCCAAAGTGTGACCTCGACCTCTACATTATTCTTGGAACATGAGGTGATAGTTGTTACATGATGAACATTTTAAATAATAACATTTTAATGTATATCAGAAAAATATAACTATAAACAGTTTTAGTTGAAAATAAAGTAAAATCAATTGATACAGGTTAAAAAATGTTGATTGAAAATTGACAAGCAAGGATACATATAGCAAAAATCATAAAAGTAGACCTGAATGATACTATATTTTAACTTGTTTTTGTAAATTATGTTAAATTTTTAAATCGTTAATGAAAGTAATATACATGGTTTTAGAAAAACTATATAAAGCATAAAAAATGAAAAGTAAAAATTTTGCCACGGATCCCCTCATCTTTTCTCATAATTGATTTTAGGTTTTCTGGTAGTTATCATCATAACACTAGCCAGTATATTTTAGATATCATTTTGTTATACTCTATTATTACAGGTGAGGAATTTAGCTTAATATAGTAACACATTACCTCAGTGCTCCCAGTTTTTGTCAGAGTATTGGTCTGCTCAGGCTCCCATAACAAAATACTGCAGACTAAGCAGCTTAAACAACTGAAATATATTTTCTCACAGTTCTGGAGGCTGGAAATCCCAGATCAAGGTCCAACAGGGTTGGTTTCTGATAAGGGCTCTCTACCTGGCTTGCAGAAGGCCCCTCTTCGCTGTGTCCTCATGGCCTTTCCTTCCTGTGTGTACAGAGTAGGGAAAGAGTGCTAGTGCTCTCTGGTGTCCTTTCTTATAAGGACACTAGTCCTATCAGATTAGGGCCCCACCCTTATGACCCAATTTAATCTTAATTACTGTCTTACTCCTTATACAGCCACACTGGAGCTTAGAGCTTCAACATACGAATTTTGGGAGGGCCACATGCATTCAGTCTGTAACATTCCGCCCCTGTTCCCCCAAATTTATGTTCTTCTCACATGCAAATACATTCCATTCCATCTCAACAGCCCTAAAAGTCTTAACTTCTTTCAGTATGGACTCTAAAGCCTAAAGTTTAAAGGCTTATTTATTTATTTATTTATTTATTTTTTTGAGACAGAGTCTCGCTTTGTTGCCCAGACTAGAGTGAGTGCCGTGGCGTCAGCCTAGCTCACAGCAACCTCAATCTCCTGGCTCAAGCAATCCTCCTGCCTCAGCCTCCCGAGTAGCTGGGACTACAGGCATGCGCCACCATGCCCAGCTAATTTTTTATATATATATATTAGTTGGCCAATTAATTTCTTTCTATTTTTATAGTAGAGACGGGGTCTCGCTCTTGTTCAGGCTGGTTTCGAACTCCTGACCTCGAGCAATCCGCCCGCCTCGGCCTCCCAGAGAGCTAGGATTACAGGCGTGAGCCACCACGCCCGGCCTAAAGGCTTATTTAAATATAATCTAAATCACATATGGCTGAGTCTTGAGGTACTTACATCCTGAGACAGAATTCCTCTCCAGCTGTGAACCTGCAAAACCAGACAAGTTACGTGCTTTCAAAATACAGTGGTGGGACAGGCAAGAGATAGACATGCCTATTTTAAAAGGGAGAGAGCAGAAAGAAGGGATGACAGGTCCCAAGTAAATCCCAAAACATAGCAAGGCAAAGCCCATTAGGTCTTAAGGCTTGAGCATTATCCTTTTTGATTCAATGCTGTGCCCTCCAGGCCCACTGAGATGGTGCTGTCACTCTGGGGCACTGGGCCTCAGTCTTATCCCTGAGGCACAGTCCGTGGCATTCTGGCCTCTCCTGAATGAAGAGGCGCCCCACCTTTTGAGATGGAGAAGGAGCCAGCCCTGCCCTCTGGGTCTGTGGGGTGAGTGGCAGTCTGTGGTTCACAGGCATCTTTGTACCCTTTTAAAAAGATAGCTCTATTGTCTAGTACTACAGGTAGAATCCCAGAAGTCCTGCAGCTGTCTTTCATTCTGTTCTGTTTTTTCTGTCCCAGCTGGCAGTATTTCTGCTAGTATAATCCCTTTTTTGGCTTTTGCTGAGGTGGCTGATTAAATTTGATCTTAAATGGTTATTCAGCCACACCTTTAGTGTTTTCTTCAA
The DNA here is from genome assembly GCF_040939455.1 of Microcebus murinus. Taxonomy (NCBI): domain Eukaryota; kingdom Metazoa; phylum Chordata; class Mammalia; order Primates; family Cheirogaleidae; genus Microcebus; species Microcebus murinus. The sequence goes on along the minus strand of NC_134117.1, from coordinate 70,072,612 downwards.
AACATGATTTTTTTTGCAATATAGATAGGCTGAGAATTTTCCAAATCTTAAATTCTGGTTCCTTTCTGCTTAAAATTCAATTTATCTCTCTCCTTGCATTTTAAGTAGTAAGGAGAAACCAAGATGTTCCTTAATACTTTGCTCTGGAATCTCCTCAGCTAAATATCCAATTTTGTTGTTCATAATTTCTGCCTTCCACAGAGCAGTAGAACACAGTACGCCTTTCTGCTTTTTTTAATTTAAATTTTATTTAATTAAAACTAATGGTGCTGTGACTCAGATATGAAAGGTTCTTTCTACTTATGTAATAACAAGTATCACCTTTGTTTTCAATAACGTGTTCCTCATTTCTGAGACCATCACTAGAATGGCCTTTGATGTCATCGTGGACGATGATGTATGTGTTCTCTAAGAAGATGGAGGCTTTCTCTCTGGCTCTCTTTTCTCTCTGAGCCCTTACCAGTGTCACCTTTAATTCAGTCACCTGTTGGTCCATATTTCTATCAACAGTCCCTTCAAGACAATCTAGGCTTTTCCTAGCATGCACTCTAAAACTTTTCCAGCCTTTCTCTACCCATTACCCAGTTCCAAACCCACTTCCATATTTTTAGTTATTTCACATTTTTAGTTATTTGTTGTAGCAGTACTGCACTTCTTAGTACCAAAAATAGGTATTATTTTGCTCAGGCTGCCACAACAAAATACAGTCAGCCCTCTGTATCCAAGGGTTCCACATCTGTGGATTCAACTAACCAAGGCTAAAATATTTCAGAAAAAAGAGTGAATGGTTACGATTATGTTGAACATGTACAGACTATTTTCCTTGTCACTCTCTAAACAATACCTACAGTATAATAACTTTTTACATAGCATTTACATTAGTTATTGTAAGTACTCTAGATATGGTTTAAAGTATATAGGAGGATGTGCATAAGTAATATGCACATCTGTGCCATTTTATTTAAGGGACTTGAGCACTACACATTTTGGTATCTGTAGGGGGTCCTGGAGCCAATTCCCCATGGATACCAGAGACCACTGTACCACAGACTGAATGGCATAAACAACAGAAATCTATTTTCTCACAGTTCTAGTTGCTAGAAATCCAGCTCATGGTCCAGCAGGGTTGGTTTCCAGTGAGGTCTCCCTTCCTGACTTACAGACCTATGTCTTTACCATGTCTTCACACCGACTTTCCTCAGCGTGTGTGCAGAGACAGGTGGGCATTAGGAAGACAGTAAGCTCTCCAGTGTCTCTTTTTATAAGGACACCAGTCCTATCAGATCAAGGCCTCACCCTCATGACCTCATTTAACTATAATTTCTTATTCCAAATACAGCCATACTGGGGGTTAGGGCTTCAACAATATGAATTTGGGGGGAACATATACATTGAGTCCATGAGTCATTTTTAGTTACAGCAGTTATTTCAAATTCACTCACTTTACTGTAGTAGAGTCCATGTTACCTAGTCCATGTTACCATAGCTTTTACTTGGGCTATTGCAATAGCTTCCTCATCTGGCTACTTGAACTAGTTCTATGCCCTTCACAATCTGTATTCTACACTTCACCCAGAGTGACCTCATAGAAACAAAAATCTGAGCCCATTGGTATTTGAAATATTTCAGTGACTTCCTTTGTTCCTAGGATAAAGACCCTACTCTCTTTGGCCTGCTATACCATACTATAAATACCGTAGACTGGGTGACTTATAAACAAGAGATTTGGATTATAAACAAGAGTTCTGGAGATTTGGAATTCCAAGATCAAGGTGTGAGCGATTTGCTGTCTGGTGAGCTCTCACTTCCTGCTTCACAGCCATCATCTCATTGTCCCCACATGGTGGAGGCCCTCAAGGAACCTCTCTAGGGTGTCCTGCTCTAGGACTCTGCCCCCATTTGCAAGGGTTCTGCCCTCATGACTCAATCACCTCCTAAAGGCTCCAGCTCAGAATATCATCACACTGGGGGTTAGGTTTCAACCTAGTAAACTCAGTGAGTTTTGGGGAGACACAAACATCCAAATCTTTAACCCTTTTTCTTTGTAGTAAGGTGCATATGTTCTGGCCCACTTCTGCATTTTCAGCCTTATATTACACTATTTTCCCATGCTTTCTGAGATTTGCTCACACTGACTTTCTTTTAGCTTTTATAGCCTGTTCCCTCTTGTTAACACTTTTTCTTTCAGGTAGCAACATCATTACTTCCTGAAGGAAGCCTTCCAGGTTATATCCCTGTCTAGGTCAATACCCTTCCTCTTAGCACTTTGTGCCTTCCTGAAAGGAAGTCCACCATAGCTTTAATTCGATATTTGTGTGATCCTTTGAATTGCACAGGATGACAAGTCTGTGAGAGCAGGTGTTGCCCTCCTGTCTGTCTGTCCACCCTTTCTCTCAAGCGCTGTGATCACCATCACCAGGGCATTGCATGGAAGCCCTCAGTAAATATTTGTTGAATGAATGAAAAAGTTTTAAGAATGTACTAAAGTCTCTTTAGTGATCTATCCACTTTAAGTGGTATCTATTAGACTTAAGGCTTGTAGCATACTATATTGTGTTAAATTATAGCCTCTTCTTCCTTGTTTTTAGGTTGGCTCAAAATCTGAAACTAATAAGTTAAAATCTTACATTTATAGAAATACCATATATAGAAATATAGAAATATCATTGAGGATCTAATTAGTTCAAGAGGATGATATTTTCTTTTCTATAATCCAAGATCACTAAACCTGTGATAAGCACAGGATCATATTCTAAATATAGGATAAAATGAATCTTCCTTCTTTCATTTGCTTAAAATTATGCCATAGGTTATTTTACTTTTTTATTCCTTTGTTGTATAGCTCATGTGTTTTTTTTTTCTTTTTGAGTACTATACAAGGCTGCTAAAAGTTTTTCCTTTTTTCAATTACTTTTCTTTTTTGTTAATGTTATAGAAAAATATACCTGCATGTTATCAGATTAAGACTGTCCAGGTTCTCAATCATGTGGTTTGTATATTGGGAATCATTCTTTATGAAGACATTCTTCACATCATCATTTGACTTCTGCTCTAATTTAGTATTCTTATAATTTATTTTGAAACAATTTCATATTTGCAAAAAAGAGGCTGGGTGCAGTGGCTCAGGCCTGTAATCACAGCACTTTGGGAAGCCAAGGCGAGAGGACTGCTTGAAGCCAGGAGTGTGAGACCAGCCTGAGCAACATAGGAGACCCTGTTTCTACAAAAGATAAAAAATTGGCCGGACGTGGTGGCATCCACTTGTAGTCCCAGCTACTCTGGGGGCTGATACAAGATAATTACTTGAGCCTAGGAGTTTGAGGCTGCAATGATCTATGATGACACCACTGCACTCTTATAACTAACACAAAAGGCATAAGCACAGAAAAAGAACTGTAATCCTCTCTCTCAGGGTCCCCAGCTATTATATTTCACCATATTTGCACTCTTCCTCTGTGTATGTGTATGGCAATTATCATTAGTCTTTTTCTGAACCATTTGAGAGTAACACACAGAGCCTATCCATTCCTAAGTATTTCTAGTGTGTATTTCCCCAGAGCAAGGACGCACTTCTAGCCTACCCTCCACCAAAGGAAATCAGTGTTGACTGATACAATATTACCATGCAGTCCATAGAACCCATTCATATTTCACCCACTTCCACAGCAATGTTTCTTTTTCCTCCTCCTGGGATCCTTGAGCAAAGAATCAGAGGGTTTAGGAGATGTAAATTGTGAGTCCTTTATATGCTCTCACGTTTCATTGGTGGTTTAGCCGGATTTAGAAGTCTAGATTTGAAATCTTTTTCCTGCAGATGTTTGAAGGCATTGAACCACTGCCTTCTGCCTATAGTGTTTCTGATGGAATCCTACTGCCAATCTAATAATTACATCTTTATTAATAAGGTAATTTGTTTTTCTGTTGGGTAGTTTTCTAGAGACTTGAAAGCTTTCTCTCTTAGTTTTTGGACATCTAAAATTTCATTCATTTTTCTTGGCACTTAGTGTGTCCATTCATTCTGAAGTCTCAACATTTTCAACAGTTGAGAGATTTTTTTCATTTTTTTTAAAATGTGATTTTTTTCCCTCCTTGCCTCTGTTCTCTTATTATGGAAATTCTATTAGACGTTTGGTCCCCTAGACAGGTCCCCCATTTGTGAATTTTTTTCATTTTTAACTACTTAAAAATTTTTTTTTTAAATACATCACACCTACAGAAAAGTGAATATGCACAAAATAGATACAGCTTAATGTTTTTTCAATAAGCAAATCTCTGTGTGACCATTGCCCAGGTTAAGAAATATAAAACATTGCCACGCCCCTAGAAGCCGTCTCCCCCTCTTACCCTTTCACAGTCTCTGTCTCCTCCCCTATAAAGGTAATCACCATCCTGCCTATTTGTGATTGTGATTTTCTTACTTTTTTATGGTTTTACCACCTAATCATGTATGTCTTCAGTTTTGCCTTACAAAACCAAAAACCTTTACATAATGGAATTCTGTAGTATATGTTATTTATCTGAGATTTATTTGTGTTGCATGTAGTTTATTTTTATTGTGGTATTGTGTTGTATAACTGTGCCATAATTTATTCATGCATCTACTGTTGGTGGACATTTGGGTTTCTATTGGGCTATTACAAGTAATGCTGCTGTGAGCACTCGAGTTGCATGTTTCTCGGAGCACATGTGCATGTGTTTCTTTTGACTCTACTAAGAGTAGAATTACTGGATCATAGCATGATCATTGTGCGTATTCAACCTCATAGATGATACTAACAAGTTTTCCAGAATGGTTTTATTAATTTATATCTTCTCTACCCACAGCAGTTTGAGAGTTCTCTTCTACTTCACATCCTTACAAATACTTACTACCTCTATTTTAGTCATTCTGGTGATTGGCTTTTGTTTACAACTTCTCACATGCTCCTCCACTCCTCAGGCTTCCTCTCCACCAGCTCCAAGTACCTTTCTCGGCAGATTGGGGGTAGGAGGTGGAGTGGAATCCCAGTTTTGGAGAGGAAAGGGTTTCCCTTAGATGATGTTGAGCTTTGACTTCTCTCTCCCTGGCCCTGGGAGGCCGTCAGTACCAAGACTCACACCTTGCCTAGTTTGGCAAATGTCCACAGCACAGGCAGGATTTCAGTGCTCTGCTTACCTCTCTGAATGTATGCTTTCACGGAGAGCTTAGCCCAGTGAGCTTTGAAAATAGTGCCAGTTCTTTGATTCTTTAAGCATATACACTTTTAAGTTTTTTATTCAGCATTTTCAGTTTGTTGTGTGCCTCAAATAAGCTATTCAGCCTTATTTCTGGACACAAGTTTTTGTTTTTAGTTGAATTTTTTTCAATTCATTCTCTTGGATTCTTGGTCAGTCTTAATTTCTGTCTTTTGTGCCATTGGTTTTATTCAAATGTTAGTGGATTTTATACATAGCTAGGAAGTAATGACTGATTAGCATAGGTGGAGGCCAAGGAGAAAAGTGGAAGTATTATTTAATTTGTATATACTTGGTGATAGTGCTTTCTCAGGTAATTGTTTTTGCAAATTCATTCAATTCAAATGTTTACTGAGTGACTCCCATGTGCAACGGGCTGTAATTAGGTATTTGGAATATAGTGGTAAAATTAGAGAGGGGGAGTATAATACAGACAGATTTAAACAACTAACTGTGTCATTATTTAATTATAATTTTGATAAATGTTACCAAGAAGTATATGGAGCTATGCAAGTATGTAACAGAGACACCTGACCTAGTCCAGGACTCTTTAAGTTGAAACTTCTCAAAGACTAATAAATGAGAATTAGCTGGGAAAAGGGGGCAGTGATGTCCTGGAGAGGCCTAGGAGAAAAAATATATACACTTGGCACTCTGTATCCATAGGTTCCACATTCGTAGATTCAACCAACTAAGGACCAAAAACATTTGGAAAAAAACCAGATGCAACATTAGATGGTTGCATCTGTACTAAACATGTACAGAACATTTTTTTTCTTGTCATTAGTCCCTAAACAATACAGTATAACAACTATTTACATAGAATTTACATTGTCTTAGGTACTATAAGTAATCTAGAGATGATTTAAAGTATACAGGAGTATGCACATAGGTTATTTGCAAATACTATTCCATTTTATATAAAAGACTTGAGCATCCATGGATTTGGGTATCTGTAGGGGGTCCTGGAACTAGTCCCCCACAGACAGAGGGGCAGCTGTGTATTCTCAAAAGGACTTTTTCCTAGTTAGGCTTTACGTCTTTATTTGGGGAAGGATGCCATGCTGCATGACTTCATCCTATATTTCATTGACTAGAACCCTGTTACAAGGGTAGTCTTTCCATTATAGCAGTTTTCAAGCAAGGGAGAAAGAGGCTGGAAATGGAGATTGGGTTAGTTAGCTACAGTATCTGCTACAGAATGTGATTACATTCCAAAGGAGATGAGAATTTAAAGTTTGTTGGGGCTGGGCGTGGTGGCTCACACCTGTAATCCTAGCACTCTGGGAGGCTGAGGCAGGCAGATTGCTCAAGGTCAGGAGTTCGAAACCAACCTGAGCAAGAGTAAGACCCCATCTCTACTATAAATTGAAATTAATTGGCCAACTAATATATATAGAAAAAATTAGCCAGGCATGGTGGCACATGCCTGTAGTCCCAGCTACTCGGGAGGCTGAGGCAGGAGGATTGCTTGAGCCCAGGAATTTGAGGTTGCTGTGAGCTAGGCTGATGCCACTGCACTCACTCTAGTAGCCTGGGCAACAAAGTGAGACTGTCTCAAAAAAAAAAAAAAAAAATGTTTGTTGGGATAGAAGAAAAATGTAAAGAACAAAATCCTAAAAAGAATTCAGGGAACACTAGATCAGCCCAAAAGCTCATATCCAATCTTCTCAAGAAGGGAATGAAACATTTTACTATAAGCCTAGAACAGAAAAAAATGAATAAACTTGAGGTTTTAATCTATGTATTTTTAAAAACAATCATATCTTTGGTATTTAAATATATTCAGTCCTATTTTACCCAAACCAACATCTACCAACACAAATAGTAGACTAAAACAAAGACCCTAAGGAGAGGAAAAGTTGATAAAAGATAGAATATGGAACCCAAGACCATTACTGTAAGTGAAGTATCTCAGGAATGGAAAACCAAACACTATATGTTCTCACTAGTAAGTGGGAGCCAATAGATGGGCATGCATGGCACAAAGCAATATAAGGGACATGAGAAACCAAGAAGTGGGGAGGGCAAGAGGGTGAGTGTGGGATTAAAAACTTGCCTGTTGGGTACAATGAACACTATTCTGGGGATGGACACAGCAAAAGCCTTGAATTAAGCATTATACAAGATATCCATGTAATAAAAACACTGTACCCCCTTAATATTTTGAAATTTAAAAAATGAACGAGTGTCAAAGGCTTAATAAAAAGAAAAAATTCCAGGTAGAATCAAAAAATAAAACCCAACACCTTGCTCCTTGTAAGAAACACCTGAAGAAGAACAGTATAGAAAAGTATTAGGCTAATCTTTTATTTTTTGTTAATTTCTTTTTATTGCTCAATATCTTATTGTACAAATATATTTCATTTTTGTCAGCCAACAGGGCCTAGAAGCAACAGTATGCCAGTCCCAATGAGCACAACTAGTGCCCAGATCTTGGTTTCTAATATATTTCTCTAAAATAAGGGCCAAGACTTCTTGGGAAGATGGCTGATTGTAGGACTGGGACAGGAAACAGGAAGATGTCTCATAGTGCCAGAAAGTAAGGAAGTGCTATAAAAGAAAACATAAAAACTTACAGTCGTGATGGGGTATGTCAGAGGGACACAGAAACCAAATGAAAGCACTCCCAAGTGGCCCAACCTAAAACAATTTGAGCAACAAAACAGAATAGCATTGGGTTGTAACTCAAAGTGTAAAATATCCATGATTCTACACTGATATAAATAAATAAACAAATATTAATAAAAAAAAATAAGGGGGGGTGGAGCAAGATGGCGGACGAGAAACACTGCCAGACAGAGTGTCTCTGCAGAAAAGACAGATTCTACCAGAAATTAGAAAAACGAAGCAAGAAGACGAGCATACAGCGGACGAGGGCCGGGAGGAGGGGTACCTGAGACCCCGGGAGACTCCACGGGAGGAGGCTGCGGAGGAGAACTGGAGGCTGAGACCACCGGAGCAGCCCGGAGACCAGCGCCAAGGGTAGGTGGATTTGCTGTTTCCCCTCCCCTGCATTTGGGACTGCTGGTGGGCTCCCCAGCGGGTGGAGAGACCTGCGGACACCAGCCCAGAGACGGCCACCGCCAGCCAGTGGTGAGCCTGTAGCAGACGTGGCACCAGGTTCCCCACTTCCTCCGGGCACCTCCGAGTGCACAGACTCGAGCCCCGAGGCAGGCACCATACTGCCTCCACCTACCCTCCGCCGACCCTACCCGCGGCTGCCCAGAGAGACAATACAGCCACCAGCCAGAGGCACCTCCAGGGAACGGGACCTTCCCTTTTGGGACCCTACAGCTGACTCAGGGGAACTCAGACTGTGAGCTCTCTACCCGCCAGCTCTCCCAGGTGCTGCTGGCACGGTGTTCCCAGGAGAACGGTGCAGACTCAGAGGCTGAGAGACATAGACCCAGCTTGGGCTCCCTGTGGGTGAATTGGGACCGGAACTCCTCTCCCTGGTGGGGATACAGTTTGAACTCTGGGTCCCAGAGGTTGGACTTGCAGACCAGATCCCCTGCACTGAGGGCTAGCATTGCCCGGGACACAGAAGGGTTATACGTGAACAGCCTACTGAGGTGTGTGTGCCTCTGGGGCAGATCAGCATCCTAGAGGGCAACCCTCCTCCCAGGAGGAGGCTGTGCGCCCAGCCCAGGTGGCGTTCCTGTGCAGGGAACCTCCCCGCCGGCATCACAGTCCGGGGAGGCCTGGTGGCTTGTGGTCTGGCCTGCTGGCAGAGGCCCAGGAGTAGCTGCGGACTTGGGGAGGGTGGAAAGAAGCGAGGCCTGCTCCAGACTGCGGGTCTCAGACAGCCCCACCCCCACACACAGACTTTCTGGCTGAGCGGGACCATTCCAGCCCCGCCCTGACAGCTTTTCCTGGAAGCAGAGAACAGAACTTTGACCCCTGCTAACTGCCTGAGGGCAGGCTTACCCAACCTAGCTCCGCCCAGAACAAGAGCTGATAACAGGAGACAAAATCAACAGCATAGCCTGTTCCTCCAAGCAAACGCCACTTACTGACAGAGACGGCATCTTGCACAGCCTTTCCACGGCACCCACTGACTCAATATACAGGGAGTGGTCCAATCTCACCCACAGACACCACCTAACGCCTCAGAAATTAAACAAGGTGTGTGAATACCCAAACAATAACCTAAAGGAAAGAAACAACAACTGATCGACATGGGAAGAAATCAGCGAAAGAACTCAGGAAATATGAAGAACCAAATGGAAAACACCCCCAAAGAGGAGCACCAGCCCCCTAGAAACGGACACTAACCAAAATCAGGCAACCAATATGACAGAAGAGGAATTTCGTATGTGGATCATAAGAACACTCACCCAGCTGCAACACCAACTCAATAACCAACACAAAGAAACCACAAAAAGCCTCCAGGATATGGAAAAAGAAGTAGACACAATGAAGAAAAGTTTAACTGAACTCCTGGAAATGAAGAATCAATTCAGGGAACTACAAAATACAGTGGAAAGTCTCAAGAACAGGGTAGATCAAACAGAAGAAAGAATCTCAGAGCTTGAAGATAACACCCTCCAATTAAATAAATCAGTCACAGAAATAGAGCAGAGAAACAAGAGAAAAGAGCAAAGCCTACAAGAGCTGTGGGATTATGTGAAGAAACCTGATGTGAGGGTCATAGGGTTACCAGAAGGGGAAGAAGACAACACTCAAGGGTTGGACAAGCTGTTTGAAGACACAATAGAGGAAAATTCCCAGGCCTTGCTCAAAATCTTGATGTACAAGTTCGGGAAGCTCAGAGGACTCCTGGGAGATTCAATGCAAACAGGAAGACGTCACGACATACAGTCATCAGACTGACCAAAGTATCAACTAAAGAGGCCCTTCTAAGAGCTGTAAGACAAAAGAAGCAAGTAACATACAAGGGAAAGCCAATTCGAATAACATCAGACTTCTCTAATGAGACTTTACAAGCAAGGAGAGACTGGGGCCCCATTCTCACTCTTTTGAAACAAAACAATGCCCAGCCTAGAATATTATTCCCTGCAAAACTAAGCTTCGTATATGAAGGAGAAAGAAAAACATTCTCAGACAAGCAAAGGCTCAGAGAATTCACCAAGACAAGACCAGCTCTGCAAGAAGTACTTAAAACAGCGTTACGCATGGAACATCATAATAATAACCCATGAATATAAACACAACCAAAACCCAAAGATATTAAAGGCCAGACATTACAATGGCTCAAGACAGAAATCATAGCAACAACATCCAACCCAACAGAATGAACAGTAATCTACCTTACCTATCAGTTCTCTCAATAAATGTGAATGGCTTAAACTCTCCACTCAAGAGACATAGGCTGGCTGAATGGATAAGAAAATACATACCAAGTATATGCTATCTTCAGGAAACACATCTAACCTGCAAGGATGCATATAGACTAAAAATAAAAGGGTGGAGATCAATATTCCAAGCAAATAGAAGCCAAAAGAAGGCTGGTGTGGCAGTTCTACTTTCAGACGATTTAGTTTTTAAACCAACAAAAGTAATGAAAGACAAAGAGGGTCATTATATAATGGTGAAGGGCACAGTTCAACAAGAAGAGATAACAATTTTAAATATATATGCACCCAACTTAGGTGCACCCAGATTCATAAAGCAAACCTTACTGGAGCTAAGCAAATGGATTAACAGCAACTCCATAATCACCGGACATTTCAACACCCCACTGACGGCACAAGACAGATCCTCCAAAGAGAAAATTAATAAAGAAAGAATGGACTTAAAAATAACTCTAGAACAATTGGGTCTGACTGACATTTACAGAACATTCTACCCCAAATCCACTGAATATATGTTCTTCTCATCAGCTCACGGGACATTCTCTAAGACTGATCATATCCTAGGACACAAAGTAAACCTCAAGAAATTTTAAAAAATAGAAATCATACCATGTATCTTCTCAGATCACAGTGGAATAAAAGTAGAAATCAACCCTAACAGAAACTCACATTTCTACACAAAAACGTGGAAATTAAACAACCTCCTAATAAATGATTACTTCATAAATGAAGAAATCAAGATGGAAATTAAAAAATTCTATGAAGAAAATGACAATGGAGAGACAAGTTATCAAATCCTCTGGGACACAGCTAAAGCAGTTCTGAGAGGAAAGTTTATCTCTATAAATGCCTAAACCAAAAGTCAAAAAGGTCACAAATACACAATCTATTGAAATGACTCAAAGAGCTGGAAAAAGAACAGACCAACCCCAAACTCAGCAGAAGAAGTGAAATCAACAAGATCAAATCAGAACTAAACGAAATTGAAAACAGGGAAGCTATTCAGGAGATTAATAAAACAAAAAGTTGGTTCTTTGAAAAAATAAACAAAATTGAAACATCATTGGCTAAGCTAACGAAAAGCAGAAAAGAGAAATCTCTAATAAGCTCTATCAGGAATAAAAAAGGAGATATCACAACTGATCCCAAAGAGATACAAGATACAATTTATGAATACTATAAAAATCTTTATGCACACAAACTGGAAAATGTGGAGGAAATGGACAAATTTCGAGAAACACACAGCCTCCCTCAGCTCAACCAGGAAGATAGATTCCCTGAACAGACCAATATCAAGAGCTGAAATAGAAACAGCAATTAAAAATCTCCCTAAAAAGAAAAGTCCCGGTCCAGATGGCTTCACACCCAAATTTTACCACACTTACAAAGGAGAACTAGTACCTATCTTGCAGAAACTATTCAACAACATCGAGAAGAATGGAAACCTTCTCGACACCTTTTATGAAGCGAATATTACTCTGATACCAAAACCAGGAAAGGATGCAACAAAAAAAGAAAACTACAGACCAATATCCCTAATGAATATAGATGCAAAAATTTTCAACAAAATCTTAGGTAACCAAATCCAGACGCTTATCAAAAAAATAATCCATTACGACCAAGTGAGCTTCATCCCAGGGATGCAGGGATGGTTCAACATACGAAAATCTATAAATGCAATTCACCGCATAAACAGAAGCAAGAACAAAGACCACATGATTCTTTCAATAGATGCAAAAAAAGCTTTTGACAAAATTCAACACCTTTTCATGATTAACACTTAAGAAAATAGGCATAGAAGGGACATACCTAAAAATGATACAAGCCATATATGACAGACCCATAGACAACATCATACTGAATGGGGAAAAATTGAAATCATTCCCACTTAAAGCTGGAACCAGACAAGGCTGCCCACTATCTCCACTTCTGTTCAACATAGTACTGGAAGTCTTGGCTACAGCAATCAGACAGGAAAATGGAATCAAAGGTATCCAAATAGGGGCAGAAGAGATCAAACTTTCACTGTTTGCTGATGATATGATATTGTATCTAGAAAACCCCCAAAATTCAACCAAGAAACTCCTGGAACTGATCAATGAATTTAGTAAAGTCTCAGGATTCAAAATCAATACACAGAAATCAGAGGCATTCATATACGCCAACAACAATCTAATTGAGAATCAAATCAAAGACTCAATTCCCTTCACAATAGCAACAAAGAAATTAAAGTACCTAGGAATATACTTAACCAAGGACATAAAAGACCTCTACAGGTAGAACTGTGAAACACTGAGGAAGGAAATAGCAGAGGATGTAAACGGATGGAAATCCATACCATGCTCGTGGATCGGTAGACTCAATATCATCAAAATGTCTATACTACCCAAACTGATCTACAGATTCAATGCAATACCTATTAAAATCCCATCAGCATTCTTCACAGATATAGAAAAAATAATTTTACGCTTCGTATGGAACCAAAGAAGACCCTGAATATCAAGAACAATTCCTGGCAACAAAAACAAAATGGGAGGCATTAATATGCCAGATATCAAACTATACTACAAAGCTATACTAATTAAATCAATATGGTATTGGCACAAAAATAGGAATATTGACCAGTGGAACAGATGTGAGAATCCTGATATAAAACCATCCTCATATAGCCATCTAATCTTTGACAAAGCAGACAAAAACATACGCTGGGGAAAAGAATCCCTTTTCAATAAATGGTGCTGGGAAAACTGGATAGCCACCTGTAGAAGGCTAAAACAGGACCCACACCTTTCACCTCTCACAAAAATCAACTCATGCTGGATAACAGACTTAAACCTAAGATATGAAACTATTAGAACTCTAGAGGAAAAAGTTGGAAACACTCTCCTAGACATCGGCCTGGGTAAAGAGTTTATGAAGAAGTCCCCAAAGGCAATCTCAGCAGCAACAAAAATAAATAAATGGGACATGATCAAACTACAAAGCTTCTGCACAGCCAAAGAAATAGTCATGAAAGTAAACAGACAACCTACAGAATGGGAGAAAATTTTTGCATCCTATGCATCCGATAAGGGACTGATAACTAGAATATACTTAGAACTCATGAAAATCAGGAAGAAAAAAATCAAATAATCCCATTAAAAAGTGGGCAAAGGACTTGAACAGAAACTTTTCTAAAGAAGACAGAAGAATGGCCAACAAACATATGAAAAAATGCTCAACATCTCTAATCATCAGGAAAATGCAAATCAAAACCACAATGAGATTTCTCTTAACCCCAATGAGAATGGCCTTTATCAAAAAATCTCCAAACAATAAATGCTGGCGTGGTTGTGGAGAGAGAGGAACACTCCTACACTGCTGGTGGGACTGCAAACTAGTTCAACCTCTGTGGAAAGCAATATGGAGATATCTTAAAGCGATACAAGTGATTCTACCATTTGATCCAGCAATCCCATTGCTGGGCATCTACCCAGAATATCCAATGACACTCTACAAAAAAGACACCTGCACCCGAATGTTTATAGCAGCACAATTCATAATTGCAAGGCTGTGGGAACAGCCCAAGTGTCCATCAATCCAAGAATGGATTAATAAAATGTGGTATATGTATACCATGGAGTACTATTCAGCTCTAAGAAACAATGGTGACATAGCACATCTTATATTTTCCTGGTTAGAGCTGGAACCCATACTATTAAGTGAAGTTTCCCAAGAATGGAAAAACAAGCACCACATATACTCACCAGCAAATTGGTATTAACTGAACAGCACCTAAGTGGACACATAGGTACTACAGTAATAGGGTATTGGGCTGGGGGAGGGGGGTGGGGGGCGGGTATATACATACATAATGAGTGAGATGTGCACCATCTGGGGGATGGTCATGATGGAGACTCAGACTTGTGGGGGGAGGGAGGGAAATGGGCATTTATTGAAACCTTATAATCTGTACCCCCATAATATGCCGAAATTAAAAAAAAAATAAAGAAATAAGGGAGAAGAGACACACATTCCCATGCAGAAAAATGCTGTAGCTACTGTAAAGGAAGAGGAGCAGACGCCCCATGATGTAAGTGTCGGTTATGCATAGTGACTTCCTTCCAAGGAGTACAGTATGGGAAGAGGGAAAGAGTAAGTTTACCATGGAAAAACCTGGCAAACACCTCAGCCAGGTGGTCAAGGTCAACATCAACAGTTATAAATCATGTTGGTAGTATGTACACTTGACATCACATGGTGAGAATGGCACTTTCCCACTGTAGTCTTCCTCTCAAAACCCACAACCCCAATATAACCATGAGGAAAACTGAGGAACATTCTATGAGGTTTCTGACCAGTAGTCCTCAACATTACCATCAAGGCCATCAAAAGCAAGGAAAGTCTGAGGAACTGTCACAGCCAGAGAAGAGCCTAAAGATGCATGCTGACAAATGTACCCTGGGTGGGGTCTCAGAACAGGGAAAGGAAAACTGAGAAAATCTGGATAAAGTATGGACTTTAGTTAAATAATGTATCATCATTGGTTCATAAATTGTAACAGATATGCCACTCTAATTAGTGGGTGTGAGATATATGGGAACTCTGAACTATCTTTGCATATTTTCTCTAAATCCAAAATTGTTCTGAAATTGTTTATTAAAAAACTTAAAATATACATGCTAAAAGAAGTGGAATAGCCTAGGTAGTAAGTGCTTTAATATCCATTGTAGGTAGAACAAAATCAGTCAACAGAGAAAAATAGGGTAGATTTAACAGAGAATAAAATGGGACAAATTATAGGAAATATATGTTTTCTCAAGTATTTGATTGCTTTATAAAAAGTTCACTTGGGGGTGGGAAAATTCATGTAAAATATTAAAAGTAGAAATTTTATTCCACATTCTTAGAAATACTGTGTTGCAAAAATATTGTCATGAAAATGTATAATAATTGAAAACTAAAAGAATCTTCATACTTAAAGAATTCTAGAATATTTTATTTATTGTTATTTTTTTTTATAGAGACAGGGTCTCTCACTCTGTTGCTCAGGCTGAATGAAGTGCAGTGGGCCAATCATAGCTCACCACAGCCTTGAACTCCTGGGCTCAAGTGATCCCCCTGCCTCAGCTTCCAGAGTAGCCGGGACTAAAGGCACCATGCCACTGTGCCTCGCTGATTTCATTTTGTAGAGATAATCTCATTATATTGCCAATGTTTGTCTAGAACTGGCCTCAAGTGATTCTCCTGTCTCAGCCTCCTGAATCACTGGAATTACAGGCATGAGCCACTGTACCCAGCCTAAAATATTTTATACAACATTCGTAAGTAGTATTTATTAAGTTTTGCAATACATAGTCAATGTAATTGATTAGGGTCCAATGACTCATTTTAACTTAGTCACTGCTTTAAAGACCCTATATCCAAATAAAGTCACATTTGGAAGCTCTGGGAGTTAGGACTTCAGCACATGAATTGGGAGGTGGGGGCAGAGACAATTTAGTCCATAAAACATACTGTATTATGCTGTGGTAACAGATTAACCCCAAAAGCTCAGTGGTTTAACACAAACTTTATTTCTCACCCTGGGAAAATCCAGTGAGCCAGGCAACTTCCCAATGAGGTGACGGTGATTCAAGCTGTTTCCTTTGCGGGGCTTCACCCCTGCACCCTGTGGTCTAGATGGCTGCAGCAGAAGAGATAACTGCAGGGCTGCACTGGGCCTCTGCCTAGAAGTATGTATGCACGCTTTTGCTCCCAGCCCCAGGGCTGGTCATGTGGCCTAAGCTAATTGCAAGGGTATGAAGGGGAGGGTGGGAAATGGATATTTAATGAGCTGTAAATGTCTCTGCCACAAATAATAATAAGTGCCAAGAACAAAAACCCAGTGGGTAAAGATGACATTGATTAAGAATGCTGTTTCACAAAGGGTGGTCAAAGACAGCCTCTCTAAGAAAGTCACCTGTAAGTGAAGCCACAGAAGAAGTGAGGAAATGGAGGGAAATGTTCTACTCTTAAGGCAACCAAGGAACTGGGAAGAAGCCAGGTGGCTGGAGCAAAGCAAGTGAGAGGGTGACTGGAAATATGGAGCTACATCATGGAGGACTTTATAGGCAAGAACTTTGGATTTTGCTGTGAATTGGGGAAATATTGGAGTTGACACTGACTTAAGTTTTGAAAAATAACTTTGGTGACTGTGTAGAAAAAAAGACTGTAGGAGGCAAGGGTGGAAGTCAGGAGCAGAAAGATACAGCAGTCATCCATGTGCAAGTCACGGGGCGGGACTGGGGTACAGCACCCTCCTTGATGATAGCACCCTCTCCTGTCCTCTCAAAGCACTAGCACCTCTCTCCTTCCCCTCATTCTCAGCTTCTTATTTTATTAAGCTATCAACAATTAGAAGAGAAATTCCACGTGCATTTAACAACAAATCTACCAACCAATCTGTACCTGTGCCTACCTACTCCTCTTATGTTTTCCGCCTCATCTAAGTTGAGTCCTCCAACAAGGATCTCCTCCTGTGCAAGGATCTCCTTCCTACAGTTGTCACTCTCTTCTGTATCCAGTTACTAGACCATCTGTACCCCCACATCTCCTACCTGTTGTGGTCCCATTTCCCTGCTCTCCTTTACAGCAAGAAGCAATGTATCTACTTTCTGTAACCATCTATCATCTTTAGAATCAGGCTTTTATCCCCACCATTTTATCTTAATTGCTCTGTTCTCAAGATTTCAATGATCTAGGTATTGCCAATTCAGGTCATACTCACCTGACTCAACCTCTCAGTAGCAAATGAAACATTCTGGCACTTCCTTCTGTTCTGAAACATTTTTTTCACTTAATGTTCAGGGCTCTTCTGTTCCAGTTCTCTCCGCTCTGGCTGCTCCTTCTAAGTTTCCTTTGTTAGTTGTCTATCTTTACAGTGCCAATGACTAGTCTTTTGATCTCTTCTTTTGCTGCAATTATGCAATTAATATCCTATGTCAGTGATTTTCAAACTCTAGGCCACAACTGTTACTGGGTTAAAAAATCAATTGAGTTGGAAGGAAAAAATTTAAGGAGATAATTAAGTAGAAGAGAAAGAATAGTGTTACAGCCTTACCAGGTTCACTGTCTGCTGCTCAAGAGGAAGCCAATACACTGAGATAGCAGGGGTTACAGCAGAGGAAGAGTTTAATATCACAGGGGCCATACAAGGAGATGGGAGGAATTTCTCAAATCCATCACCCCGAGAATTTGGGAGAAAGAGTTTGGCGAGCAAAGGGCTAAGCAATTGGATCTGCTGATTGGCTGGATTCAGGGTGGAACCATACAAATATAGAAATTGTCTTCTTTGCTGAGTTGGTTCTTGGGTGGAGGCCACTGGTCTAAGTGGGCCAGCTGTTCCACCAGAATTCAGGGCTCAGAAGATCTCTCAAAAACTAGGCTGAGATTTCACAAGAATGAAGTTATCTATGGGAGCAATGAAGAAAACTGAGAATCTTTATGACCATCAGCTCTATGACTCCTGAGTAGTAGGCAATTATATTATAGGAGAGCAATCTAGGGAACAATGGTTATATATATATATATATATATATATATATATATATATATATATATATTTCCCCTACCACAGTTCCCACCTGTGGCCCTTTATTAATTGTATAAAGGGCAGTTGCAATAGTGTATCACACATAGGAAGGTAAATTTGCTTCTGGAAACTTTTAAGTTATATACATGTATTTGGCCAATATGTAAAATACATTTTGTATCCTTTTTAAAAATTTTTTTTAAAAAATTAATTTCAAATCTTATTTTATATAACTCTCAGCACTACTTAGTGACATTTTGTATCCTGAGTTGAGGTCAAAGGTACGAAAGTTATTGTTCTATGTGGTCTCATTCAATCTTGTGGCTTTAAATATCATTTACAAATCTTCAATTTATGTCTCTATATTTCTCCTCCAAATTCTAGTGTCTTCTATCCAGCCGCTAACTATACATCTCCATTTGGATGTCCAAAAGGCATGTCAAATTTAGCATGCCCAGAATCAAATGTTTGATCCTTTCTCTGCTCAGACTGCACATAACCCTTCTTTTCCATTTCAGTAAATGGCATTTCTATCCTTTTGGTTGTGCAGGCCAAAAACCTTGAAGTCAGTCTTCACTCTGTTCTTTCACGTTCCAATTCATATCTAATCAGTCTGCAAGTCCTGGCTCTACTTTTGGAATGTGCCAACCATTATGTGAAGCAAAATTGTCAGTAGCATAGCTTGGGAAGGCCAAGAAAGAATAAATAAAAAATATAGTTAAACCATATTTTCATGGTTATTAATAAAAAGAAAGAGATGTTTAGATTGGAATCAGGAAACTTGAATTCAAGGCTGGTTCTACTACATCACAACTTTGCAACACCTTCATTGGTTATTGTTCATTTCTTTGTTTGCTTTCCAGTTCCTTACATTTGTCAATCTAGTGGAAACACTCGTCTATCCACTGTGTTAGATAAAATGCCATTACAGAGTCATATACTGTACATTTTCAGTATATTTTGTCGTACATAACAACACAGTTTGTTATTTGCAATGAAATCCTAACTAAAAAACTAGAACCTGTATGTTTAACCATTTGGTATGACTGGATCTCAGGGTAACACTGGTCACCTGGCTTAGCCTGACTTCTTTTTTGAATATCAGCTTATATCTCACAGACTCTACTCTAGGAGAGGGTATACAATTTCCCTACCTGGGCCAAGGTTAAGGAGAGGCAGTGTATTAGCACATTAGCGTAGCAGGGGAGGATTTGAGGCCACTACTACTCCTAGAGTGAGAACCTGGTGCCCTGTGAGCAATTCCCTTACTGGCAGTCTTACATTCTAAGAGCAAAGGCTTCTTCCCAATTGTGTGTTGTTTCCTTGCTGGCAATCCCACCCACAGCTGCAGCCCAAGGGGCAAGAATCTGGACCCAGGACCTGGACTCATTCAAGTTGTGAGCTCCTTTTCCCTCAGGACTCTGATCTCCTATACTAGTCCTCTCTTGCCAAAGGCTGTATATGATTAACATTTACCCAGCACTGTATGTGCTGGATACTTTAAACTGTTAGCAGGTGTTACCTCATTTCATCTCAAAAGCACTCTCTTCAGTAGATACTTTCTTTCTTTTAGACAGCTGAAGAGAGGCTCAGAAAGATTAAATAAATTGCCTAGATAGTAATGGCTGAACTACGACTCACCCTGGCTTTGTCTCCTTTAGTACTGTTTATCAGCCCTCTGCATAACTCACAGCTACCTCTGGAACTGTGAAGGTCCTGCTGCTTCCTACAGAAGGATGGCAGGATTCCACAGCCATAGATCAACCAACTTTTTTGCTCACCATGCGCGGTCTAGGCATAAATTATACCAATGGAAGATACTGTTCCTGCCTTCATGGAACACCTGCTGCCAGAAGCAGTAGAAAGAATCAACCAAGTTGTGGCAACTGGTCTTGATAACCTATTTTCCAATAGTAAAAGAAAAGTATGAAGAAAACTCATGATTTTCTGCTTTTTGTAATGTAGCATCCTAGGTGTGTGTAGAAGTAAAAATGTTTTGACTTTGCTATACTGATCTGGAGGATATTTTGAGCTCACTGTTTTCTCACCCTGGCAATTTGTTCTTTGCTTAGACAACCAAATGTGCAAAGTGATCAGACTTGTAGGAACTTCATTAGCTATGCGATAGATCACTCCTGGACAACAGAACAATACTGGAATATCGGAGGGGATTTGCTTACAATTCACTGATGAATTTATTAAGAAATAACACAAACTTTTATGAAATTTATAGTGAATATTATGGGAACAATAAAATTGGCAGTGGCTGAAACTTTACTTTTGCAAAGTTTGATCTAGGAAAACTGTCCTTGGTAGAAATGGTCACTAGAAACAAAGCGACAGAAGTATAATTAGGAACGTTAGATGAACAAAAGCTGAATGTTGAATTAAATATTTATTTAGACATGTCTGTATTTAGACATACAAAGACTAATTCCCATGAAAATTATAATTAAAAATATTGCAAGTCCTATAAGCCTTCCTCAGATCCTTTCTGTGGCTGGGAGGGGTAGGCCTTTCACTCCAAACTAGGGAGCGAAAGTAAACAAAAACCTTTTCGTTAAGGCCAACTAAACAATTACTTCTTAATCCCTCCCACCCTCCACCCCACCCCCGTTTGATAGACTCAGGACCAAATTCCCTTTCTTTCCAAAACACTAATAACATAGGCGGCCAGGCCCAGGAGTCACTGAAGAACAAAGCCAGAGCTGAGGACTCTTTCCACTCCTTCGCCCCGTGGGCTCTCACCGCGGCACCGCCGAGGGGGGAGTGCAGACAGGGGTCGCGCCGCTGCCGTCTCAGCCCGCCCCCAGCGCGCTGTCGTCGCCGGGGCAACGCCTTTGCCCAGGCTCCGGGCGGACACGTGACGCTCACGTCACGTGACGGGCCGGTCTGCGTCCCCCGGCGGAGGGGTGTAAACAGACACAGCGCTGGCGGAGGAGAGGCCCTGCTGCGTCCGCGTCTCCGGCATGCTGGAGGCAGGCCGGGGCGGTCGCGCCGCGCGCTCGGCGCCCACCTGAGGTAACTCCTGCGGCCTGCGGACCGGCGTCCCCCCGCGCCGCGCGCAGCCGCCGCTGCTGGCCGCGGGCAAGGCAGGCCGAGCCCCCGGCCCGGCTGGGGGTGTGGTCGCCGGTCGCGCGGTGCGACAGGTGGGCCAGGCGGGGGCGGCTGCGGAGGCCCGAGCCCGGCGCTGCCCCTGGGTTGGGGCACGATCGCGAGCTCGCGGAGAGGCAGCGTTACCCCGGGCCGTGGGCCCTTCCGCCTGGGTGCTCGCGGCTGCCCTGGGGCCGGGCCGAGCCGGGAGCCGCAGGATCTGCCGGACGCTGAGGGCCCTGGGCTGGCCGCCGGGTTCCAGGTGAAGTCGCGCCCCTGACGGACCGCGAAACCGTGGGCCAGTCAGCCCTAGACCTTGGCCCGAGTTTACACATCTGTAAAATGGAAGCCCGGACTAGTGATCTGTGAGGACCTTCCATGTCTGACGTGTGATCTCGAGAGGGACCTGCATACATTGAACCTGCCAGAGGGAAAGCATAGGTATTTTGTCTTTTAATCGCTAACTTTTTGTTTGGCTTTAAATTAGTTTTCATCAGACACGATTTGGATTCTTGTTCACCTGGGTGCAGTTTTTATTAAAAACTTAATAGGGAGGGTCAGTCATAATGGTTTTAGATATCATTTTCATGCTTCTTTAAATGCAGCAGAACCTTTTTTCTTAAAACCTCATTTGAAAGCCCAATTTGTAAAAAAGATTAAAATGAAACTTTTTCTTGCCTCTCTTTCTCTGTCTTCCACCCTCCCTCCCTCACACTACCCTTCAGGACTCCCAGAAGTCATAGGTTAAGAAGTTAAGGAAATATGTTGTGTATTTGTTAATTTGATGGGATCTGGAAGATGAATTCTTTTGCGAGTGGAATTTTCTTTTTTCTTTTGATTTTGTTCAATTGTATGTCATGCAATTAGGAAGATAGTATGCACTTCAATATACTGAAAAAAGGCTCCAAAATTTCTGATGAAGACATTTCTCTTTCCATCTTTTCTTGCATCCCAGTCCTTGGGGAACTAATTGTATGTCTCTAATAGTGAAACCCTGTGTCTCATTGCTGATTTAGTTGCTCGAACACAGAATCAAAGTAGAAGACTTTTGAGGCCAACCCAATGGATTAGGACATATCCTCTGAAAAACATGAAAACTGAAAGAGCATATGGACTGAAATCATTAAGAGTCATGGAATAACGTGAGCATTCTCCTGAGACCTTGGAGCAGGAGAATTTTGGATTTTGAGAGAACTGGGTTTAGGAGAAAAGGACATCCTGTTTCATACAGTGAGTGAATATATAAACAGAATATGAGGTGGTAGTGCATAGGCAAAAAAAATTATGAGAATTAATTTTTTATTTTTGGGGTAGACACAAGGTTTTGCTATGTTGCCCAGGCTGATCTCAAACTCCTGGCCTCAAGCGATCCTCCCAAAGTTTTGGGATTACAGGTGGGAGCCACTATGTCGGGCCAGAATTTTTTTCTTTTAAATTAAGCGCCATTCATAGTTTTCAAATTTGTTTTTGAAGATTAGAGTTGATAAGAGATTTACTGAAACTTGAAGTTTGATGTTATAACAGGGAAACTATACCCCTTTACAGCTTGTCCACTTGGTGCTTGAGGTGAGTAAGAATTGGAGGGGGAAGGGACTATGAATGGAACCTAGGGTGACCTAGTGGAGTATTTGGTTTTAGTTTAAACAAGTCACTTCCTTTCTTTGGTTCTCAGTTTCTGCTACAAAGTGAGGAAATTGGATTGATTACTGCTCCATCTTTGCCTCCAACTAGGGTTGCCTGATAAGTACAGAATGCCTAGTTAAATATGAATTTCAGATGAACAGTGAATACATTTTTAGGATAAATATTACATGGGCATACTTTTACTAAAAAATGATTTGTTGTTTATCTGAAATTTCTCTTTTTTTTGAAACAGGGTCTCATTCCGTAGCGGTGCTAGGGTACATTGGCATCATCGTAGTTCACGGCAACCTCAAATTCCTGGGCTCAAGCAATCCTCCTGCCTCAGCCTCCAAAGTAACTGGGACTACAGGCATGTGCCACCATGTCTAGCTAATTCTTCTATTTTTTGTGGAGACAGAGTCTCACTTTGTTGCCCAGGCTTGTCTGAAACTACTGGCTTCAAGCAATTCTCTTGCCTGAGCTTCCCAAAGTGCTGGGATTACAGGCACGAGCCACCACACCTGGCCTGCTCACCGCCCCCCCCCCCCCCCCACAGGGTCTCACTCTGTCACCTCCGCTAGAGTGCAGTGTTGTCACCGTAGCTCACTGCAACCTCAAACTCCTGGCTCAAACAATCCTCCTTCCTTAGCCTCTGTAGTAGCAAGGACTACAGGCATGCACCACCATGCCTGGCTAGTAGTTTCTATTTTTAGTAGTGTTGGGGTCTCAGGTTGTTCTGCAACTCCTAAGCTGAAGTGAGCCTCCTGTCTTGGCCTCCCAGAGCGCTAGGTTTATGGGTGTGAGCCACCGTACCGGGTCTCGTGGCCTGTTTATCTGAAATTTAAGTTTAACTGGGCTTATTATATTTTTATTTGCTAAATCTGGCAGCCTAACTCCAGCATTTTTATCTCCTTTAAATTAGCAGTGGGAAGAAATTAGCTCAAAGCATATATGAATTGGTTTAAGCAGCCCCAAACCCCTATTTTTATAGTGGTGTCTAGTTCTTGAGGGGTATCGCTGTTTTACTTATGGTCTGTTCCTCTTTTTTCCTCCCGTGTAGCAGTTCCATTTCTGTCAAAATAATATAATATTTAGGTTTATACTTTTGGTAGTAAAGTTTAAAATATTTGAAAGCAAATTAAATATGTTGCTAACATTTCTAAAAGTAACTTATATTTAAGTCTTGAAATAGCATATACTATTTTTTTCTCAGTAAAACATACATCTCTGCTTGTTCCCTACTTATGTGATTGATTTCAAGATAGTCTAAAATTTCTAAAATCATGGACTGTCCCCGTGAGTATGGAAAGTCATTAGTATATGCACTATAAACATTTTATATTTTATCTGTTGTCAAGCTCGTCTTTCTATAGTGAAGAATTTCAGCTTTGAACTTATTTTTCAAGGAGTGTACATTTTTTTTATGAGACAGGGCCTGGCTCTGTCACCCGCTGAAGTGCAGTGGCGCCATCATAATTCACTGTGGCCTCAAACTTCTGGGCTTAAGTGATCCTCCTGCCTCAGCCTCTGGAGTAGCTGGGTCTGCAGGTGTGTGCCACCATGCCCAGCTAATTTTTCTCATACTTTGTAGAGGTGGGGCCTCACTTTGTTGCTCAGGCTGATCTCAAACTGGCCTCAAGTGATCCTCCTGCCTCATCCTCCCAAAGTGCTGGGATTACAGGCATGAACTACCACACCCAGGCCCTACTTATTAACTGAGTGACAGTCAATGAACTTATTTTACTTTTCTTCCTTTCATCTCTCATTTTAAAATTTGCATTATTTCTACTTCTTATGAAAATATAACATCAACAAACCATTTTTCTTTGTTTCCTTAAGGAATGTAATTTTTAATTTCTTTCAAAGTTTTTTTTTTTAAAACTAGGCCAAATTCAGCTTCTTAACTCACTCTAAAATGCCTGAATTTTCTAATTCATTTATTCATTCAGTAGTCAACAAAAAACTCCATGCCTTCTATGAGCAAGGCTGATGTTGTGACCAGTGTTCTAGTTCTCCAGGTGCTTATCTCTGATAGAGGAGTTAAATCATGTATAATCTAAGGATAATGTGATGAAGGCCTTGAAGTGATACAATGTGATACTAATGTTGATAACATATTGTTTTTATTACTGTAGCTTTATGTAAGGTTTGACGTGGATTAGTATGAATCCTTCAACTTTGTTCTTTATTTTCAAAATTGTTCTGGGTGTTCTGAGTTCTTTGTATTTTCATAAGTATTTTAAAATCAGCTTGTCAGTTTCAAAACAAAACAAAACATATTGGGATTTTAGTTGGATTGCCTTGAGTCTGTAGGTCAGTTTGGAAAGAATTACTATCTTAAGATTATCAAACCTTTCAATCCATGAACATGTATATCTCTCCATTTAGTTTTTAATTTCTTGCCACATCTTTTTTAGTTTTGTAGTGTACAGGTCCTATGCATATTTTGTTAAATTTATGCTTTAATATTTGATGTTTTTGATGATATTATAAATGGAATATTAAAAAATATTTCTCTAAGTCGTTATTGCTAATATGTAAAAACATAGCTGGTTTTTGCATATTACCCTTGTATCTCTTTTTTTTTTTCATTTTTTAACCTCTGTAATCACATGATACCCTGGTGTCTTATTGTAGCCTTTCTAAATTAGTTCTGGTATTCTTTTGATTAATTTTATAGGATTTTCTGTACATATAGTCATTGAATAAAGACAGTTTTACTTCTTCCTTTCTGATCAGTGTGCTTGCTCCTTCCTTCCTTCCATTTTTTTTTAGACAGAATCTCTCTGTTGTCTGAGCTAGAGTGCCATCATGGCATCAGCCTAGCTCACAGCAACCTCAAACTCCTGGGCTCAAGCGATCCTCCTGTCTCAGCCTACCAAGTAGCTGGGACTACAGGCACATGCCACCATGCCCGCCTGACTAATTTTTTTTCTTGCCTTACTACATTGGTGAGGAACTCAATTCCAATATTTTAATAGAAATGAGAGCAAATGTCCATCTTTTGTTCCCAGTCTGAAAGGGAAAGTTTTTAGTCTTATATATGATACAAAAAGCATAATTTTTAAAATGTTAAATTGGACTTAATAAAAATTAAGATGTGTTCACTTTAAGAGACATTGTTAAGGAAAAGAAATAGTATGCTACAGACTGGGAGCAAATATTTGCAATTCACATATCTGACAAAGGACTTTTATCCAGTATGTATTATAAAAAGAACTTGATTAAATCAATAATAGGACAACCCCAGCCTGAGCAAGAGTGAGACCCTGTCTCTACAAAACATAGAAAAATTAGCTGAATGTGGTAGTGTGCACCTGTAGTCCCAGCTGCTTGGGAGGTTGACCTGGTGGGAGGATTGCTTGAGCCCAGGAGTTGCAGTGAGCTATGTTGAGGTCACTGCACTCCAGCCTGGGCCACAGAGCAATAGCCTTACTCCAAATAATAATAAGACAACAATTGCAAAGTTGGTAAAAACAAATTTGGAGAGTAACTTCACAAAAGAAGATATTTGAATTTCCAGCAGGCACATTAAAAAGTCTCAGCATATTTAGTCATTAGAGAAATACAAATCGAGATTATATATATATTATATATATATTATGTATATAACCATTTGCTTACAAGAATGGTTAAAATGAGAAAAATGAGAAAGACTGACGATGTCAAGTATTGGTAAGGATGTAGAACAACCAGAATTTACATGAATTGCTGGTAGGAATATACAGGCACTTTGGAAAACAATTTGGCAGTTTCCTATTAACTTAAACATTCACTTACTATATGACTCAGTAATTCCACTCCAGTATAAAATAAAAATTTAAGTTCACAAATGATGTGTACACTGATACTAAGAGCTCAAAACTGAAAACAGCCTTGACTATCAACAAGTCTACAATGGAACATTACTCAGCTGTAAAAAGGAGTGAACTACTTGATATATTACAGCATAAAATTAGAAAACATATGCTGAGCAAAAGAAGCCATCCATATGATTTGATTTACATATGATTCTAGAATCAGCAAAATGTTACTAAAGAAAGCAAATTAGTAGTTGTCTGAGGTTATACGTGGGATGTTGGGGGGGGATTGACTGCAGAGAAGCAAGAGGGAACTTAATGCAGTGATGGAAATTTGGGTAATGGTTATATTACATGTGCTTTTGTCAAAACGTATTGAATGTTTTACTTAAAATGGGTTCATTTTATTTCATGTAAATTATATCGATACAGCCTATTTTTAAAAAGCAGGGGTCTGGAAAGTATAGAATGAACATATACATATGTGTATGTAGGGATTTTATGTAAGATATTTAAATGTATATATATGCACATAAGAAATGTCTAGGATAATGTTCAGCAAATTGTTACTGATTGTCTAGATGATGAGATTTTAGGTGGTTAAAAAAATGATTGGGGCCGGGCACAGTGGCTCATGCCGGTAATCCTAGCACTTTTGTAGGCCAAGGCAGGAGAATCACTTGAGAACAGAAATTTAAGGCCAGCCTGGGCAACATAGTGAGACCCTATCTCTACAGAAAAATTTGAAAATTAGCCAGGCATGGTGGTTCATACCTGTAGTTCCAGCTACTTAGGAAGCTGATGTAGGAGGATCACTTGTGCCCAGTAATTTGAGGTTATAGTGAGCTGTGATTGCATCATTGCATCCCAGCCTGGGTGACAGAGCCAGACCCTGTCTCTAAAAAACAAAACAACAAAGAAGAAAACGAGAAAATGATTGGATGTTTACTTTTTATATTATTTGAATCATTCCTTTTTTTTTTTTTTTTTTGTGGCGACAAAGAGTCTCTCTCAGTTGCCCATGCTAGAGTGCTGTGGTGTCAGCCTAGCTCACAGCAACCTCAAACTCCTGACTTCAAGTGATTCTTCCACCTTGGCCTCCTAGAGTGCTAGGATTGAAGTTATGAGCCACCGTACCCAGCCTTGAAATATTCTTTTCAATGGACATGTCTTGGCAAGAGAAAAGAAAAACGTTCTTTTTTTGGTTATATAGAAGTTTGGTTATTTAGATATTTTCATTTTTTTAAATATCAAGTAAGGGATTGAAATACATTTATCCTGTAATCACCAGTTAGGAAGAACCTTACATTACCTTTTGTGCCCTTGATGCTCCTCTCTCTCTGACACCATCCCTTTAGGTTCCCTCAGATATAACTGCTACCCTAAATTTTGTATTTATTATTTCCTTGCTTTTCTTTGTAGGTTTGCCATATTTGCATCCCTAAGCTGTGTTATTTTGCTCTGTGACTATTGAACTTTATAACTAGAATCTTACTATGTGTACACTTCTTTCACTTGCTTTTTTGTTCCACATGAAACTTGAGAATCTTACATGTTTAATGTGTGGCTATAGTTCATTGGGGTTTCAGAGCTTTATTGTACCACGTTATATGTGTACTTTGTAGTCTTGATGAATGACTGGGTTGTCTTTTTTTTTTTATTAGCAGTGGTGATATGAACATTCTCATGCACAGGGGCGAGAGTTTCTCTGTGTGTATAGCTGCTGGGTTGTAGAATGATACATTTCTTCAGCTTTTCTAGAAGTATTTTTTATTGCTATGTAACAAATTACCACAAACTTAGAGGCTTAAAATAACACAAATTTATTATCTCATGGTTCTATGGGTCAGAAATGCAGGCTTGGCTGGGTTGTCTGCTCTGGGTCTTACAAGGCTGAAATCAAGTTGTTGATAGACTGCATTCTTTTCTGGAAGCTTTGGGGATAAATTTACTCCCATGTTCATTTTGGTTGTTGGCAGAATTCAGTTCATGTGGTTATAGGACTGAGGTCCATGTTTCCTTACTGGATGTCAGCTGGTGGTCATTCTCAGCTTCTAGAGGCCACTTACATTCCTTACCTGTGACCCCTTCTTCCTTTGTCTTCAAAGCTAGCAATGGGTAGTTGAGTCTCTCTCATGGTTTGGATCTCTCTGACCTCCCTCTATCTCATCTCTCCATCTCTAGCTGGAGATAGTTCTCTGCTTTTAAAGGCTTATGCAATTAGATTGGGCCCACCTAGATAATCTAGGCGACTCTTCCTATTTTATCTGCACAGTCCCTTCACACATGTACCAGATTAGTGTTTGACTGAATAACCAGAGGCAGGAATCTTGGGGGAATATCTGTAGATTTCTGTCCACCACACCATATAATATAATTTTTTTTCTGTACTGGCTGTGCCAATATGCATTTACACTAGTAGTATGTTAAACTTCTTTTCCATGTCATTAATATTGTCACTTAATATTGTCAGGTATTTAAGCTTTAGAACATCTGTAAAGAAAGCATCACTGTGAGTGGTATCTCATGATGTTTTTAATATATTTATGGGTCCATATTTATACACAAATAGTAGATAGTTTTATGTGATTGCTTTTTAAAAACTGTTACATAAATAATTTCATACTGTATGTATTTTCTAACGTGAGGTATTCCTTCATAATTGTGCTTTTGTGGCTTATCTTTAGTTTTTGTAACTATTGTATGCTATTTTATTTATATGAGTAGATCACCATTGGTTCATTCTTTCATTGATGGAAATTAAGATTCTTTCTTTTCTAGGTACAGAGTCTTGCTCTCTCACGCCGGCTAAAGTGTAGTGGTACAGTTATAGCTCACTGTAACCTTGAATTCCTGGGTTCAAGTGACCCTCCTGCCTTAGCTCTTTGAGTAGCTGGGACTATAGGTGTGCACCACTGCACCCAGCTAATTTTTTTTTTCCCCATAGAGACAAGGTCTTGCTTTGTTGTCCAGCCTAGTCTGGAGTGATCTGGCCAATTATTTCTTACTTGGGTCTCCTTGTGAATGTGTAAGAGAATTTCTTGAAGATATATATCTAGAAGTGAAATTGCATGTATATAGGTAAAATCTAGAATGAAAATCATGTGCATCTTCCCTGTTTTACTTTATAGAAAGACTTCTTTTACAAAAAGTAGATTCTTTCCTTCTCTTCATTCTTCTTTGCTTTCCTGTTAGTGCTTTCATCCAATCTAACAAGCAAATGTCTTTAAAAGAACTATACAGGAAATGTTAATTGTTAAAAAAATTGATACATTATAATACATAAAGAAAAAGTCTTGTATCTAGTTTTATTGTGATTTTAATAAAAGTGAAATCATACCACATATATTATTTTGAAATAATCTTTTTCACACAGATCAATACATATAGACATACATTCTTCTTTTTAATAATTATGTAGTATTCCTTTGCAGGCTGAATTTTGTTTACTACTCTGTACTCAGTGCCTAGCAATCAACAAATATCTGTGATATAAATGAAGAATGTGGCCGGGCGCGGTGGCTCACGCCTGTAATCCTAGCTCTCTGGGAGGCCGAGGCGGGCGGATTGCTCGAGGTCGGGAGTTTGAAACCAGCCTGAGCAAGAGCGAGACCCTGTCTCTACTATAAATAGAAAGAAATTAATTGGCCAACTGATATATATATAGAAAAAATTAGCCGGGCATGGTGGCTCATGCCTGTAGTCCCAGCTACTTGGGAGGCTGAGACAGAAGGATCGCTTGAGCCCAGGAGTTTGAGGTTGCTGTGAGCCAGGCTGACGCCACGGCACTCACTCTAGCCTAGGCAACAAAGCGAGACTCTGTCTCAAAAAAAAAAAAAATAAATGAAGAATGTGTGGATGTATATATTCATAACTTATTCAGCTTTCCCCCATTAGTGGATATTTAGTGTGCTCTGATTTTTATCTTTTATAATGGTGTTGCAGGGACCATTCTTGTGTGTATGTCTTTGAACGTTCATGAGAGTGTTGTTATAGAGCCCTAGAAGTGGAATTACCTGGTCAAAGGGGATTTAAATTGAGTAGTGACATTGGTTATCCCATTTTTATTTCAATCTGTACACCAACTAATAATGTTTTGGTGCCCTTTCCTTCATTCCCTTGCTCACATTACCTATTACCAATCTCTTTTACTTTTCTGCATCTTATGTTTATATTTTTATCAAAATTATACGTGGACATTGTTTAAAAACAGTGAACATGAAGCTTGTAATGAAAAACAGGCATCTTGTTTCTTATGGTAGTTACTTTCATATTTCTAAACATAATGTTTATATCATTTTTATTGATTTATGCTTTGCTTTCCTATTTTGATAGTTGAGGATCTGTGCATCTTAAACTCCTCATTTACCTTTTCTTCACTCTCCAACTATGATTATTTCCCTATTTTTTGTGAAATCAATAATCAGCATTTAATCAGTGACTACTTATCTGTTCAACTATAGGGCCAAGTGACTATATGTCCTTTCTTATGTTTTTTAAGTTAAGTTACCTAATTTTTTTTTTTTTTTTTGAGACAGAGTCTCGCTTTCTTGCCTAGGCTAGAGTGAGGGCTGTGGCGTCAGCCTAGCTCACAGCAACCTCAATCTCCTGGGCTCAAGCAATCCTGCTGTCTCAGCCTCCCGAGTTGCTGGGACTACCGGCACGAGCCACCATGCCCGGCTAATTTTTTTTTTATATATATATATATTAGTTGGCCAATTAATTTCTTTCTATTTTTATAGTAGAGACGGGGTCTCGCTCAGGCTGGTCTTGAACTCCTGACCTTGAGCAATCCGCCCGCCTCGGCCTCCCAGAGTGCTAGGATTACAAGCGTGAGCCACCGCGCCCGGCCAAGTTACCTAATTTTTTTCACTTGCATAATTTTTCATATACAAATTCTTAATTTTTACCAGATGGCCTATGATATCATTCAGGGGTGGGGAACCTGTGGCCTTCTTTTTAATAATTTAATAAAATCTTTTTATTTTTGTTAATACATTTTTATTCATCTTTTATATTTTTATTTTTAAAACAAATCTAGGATTTGTTCTGTAAAATTTGGATTCAGTCAAAAGATTGTTTGTTCCGCACCCCTGTGCAGGTCTTTCCTCCTAAAGCCTTCCATCATCCTGCTTTAATCTGAACTGCAGTCTGCTGCTCAAATGGAAGTGGTGTGTATGTTCAGAATTTGAATCCTGGCAAATTTTATTGTAGAGAAATTAAGAGGAAGAAAATATTTTTGTTGGGAGATTACAATCCCTGTCTGTGTGTCAGAGTGTGGGAGGCCTTTTCTTTGAGCCGTTCAGTTTCTCCAGAGAATTTGGAGTGTTCTTCCACTGTGCGTTAGTCATGGTGTTATAATTTAGGCTCTTGCTCCACAAAGTGTATTCCATAGACCAGCCACATTTGAATCACCTCAGTGCTTGTGAGAAATGTAGACTCTCAGGCCTTATCCAAGACCTACTGAGTCTGAAAAAGATGATTTGTGTGCACTCCAAATTTTGAAAAGCACTGGTTTGTGCTGTGCTGTGGTAACATCAGCAACAACAAAATATTTATTTCTGTCATGCAAAATCCAACACAGTTGGATGTAATTCTTCTATCTGTAGCTGTGCCATCTGGCCTCCAAGTTAGCAGTGGAAGAGAGAGCTAGAGGATCTCAACGAATGTTTTTAATGCCCAAGCCTGGTAGTGGTTGATGTCACTATCCCCATATTATATTGGTCAGGATTTAGTTGTATGACCTCTAACATAACTGCAAAGAAGGCTGGAAAATGTTGTCTGGGTTGCCCAGGAACAGGAAACTGTAGTGAATGAATAGCATTGACTCTGCTTTATTTGGCCATTCTGGTCCCCAGACGGTTTCATTTTTCTTCCCACATACAGAGCACACTAACCCCCATCCAAGAAAGGCAGCCCAGAGTTCAGTCCAGTCATTGCCGTCAAGTCAAAGTACAGGATCTCTGATTTAGGTGGAAGAGCCTCTGGGAAGTGATTGAGAACCGGAAGCTCTACTTAGCTAAGTTTTCTCAAAATGCTGCATACCACAGATGAGTGCCTTCTGTGTTACTCCCAGAAGGGTTAGTTTGCTTTTAGGTGAATTTCTTCAGGGTAGGTGATATGTTAATAGAAGTTGATACTTTAATATTATAACTTGCTTTTCAAATTAAAACAATCTTTCACTTTATGCCAGAGACTATGTATTATAAACCTTTAAATTTATCTTGATTTGTTAAAATATAATTTAGTAATCCTAGCACTCTGGGAGACTGAGGTGGGAGGATTGCTTGAGCTCAGGAGTTTAAGACCAACCTGAGCAAGAGATAGACCCCCATCTCTACTAAAAATAGAAAAAGTAGCCGGGCATCCTGGCCCACGCCTCTAGTCCCAGCTACTCAGGAGGCTGAGGCAGGATGATCGCTTGAGCCCAGCAGTTTGAGGTTGCTGTGAGCTATGATGACACCACTGTACTCTACCTGGGGTGACAGAGCAAGACTCTGTTTAAAAAAAAAATTAGGTGTGTTTTCAGGAAGGTTAACTTTTATATTAGGTTTTATCCAAGCATCAACATTTTATAAGAATTACTTGGATGTCCTAAGTTTGTTAATTCAGTTGTGATTATGTTAGGCTGTTCTAACCCAGGTCACATAGTGGTCAGCACCCTAACACAGAAGGCACTCATCTGTGGTATGCAGCGTTTTGAGAAAACTTAGCTAAGTAGAGCTTCCTGTTCTCAATCACTTCCCAGAGGCTCTTCCACCTAAATCAGGATACGGGTTCTAGAACCAGCTTCACAGTTTGCTGTGTGACCTTGGACATGGGTTTTTTTCATCTGTGTAGTGAGGGATGATAAAAATTACACTATTTCATAGGGCGATTGTGAAGATTAAATAAGTTATTATGTGTCAGACACTTAGAGAAGTGCCCTGAACACATAGCTGCTATTGATATAATATTTAGCTTTGATTTTTATTATAATCAAGAGTACTTATAAACTTGCAGTTTTTGACAAAGTGAGATTTTTTTAACTTGTCAAAACCAAAAACATTTTTTATTTTATCATAAAACAAAAAATGTTAATCCTGTTACACAGCATTTTATTATACAACTTGGTATTGTTCTGAGGGCAAAAGAGTTAGGAAACTTGAGTTCTACTCTCGACTTTCTGGAGTAGCTAGCTGATTGGCCTCTGGCAAACAGCCTTGCTTCACTTTTCTCTGCCTCGTTTACTCATTTATGAAAATAGGATTGGTTTCGAACTGGTTATTCTCTAAGATTTCTTTTAGTTTTGCCATTCTGGTGTTTTGGTCTTCCAGTAAATCTTTTCTTTGGAGTAGGGGAGCTCCGCAAACCTAAGGGTTGGTATATAGAGAATAATTAGACTTGTTTCATGTGATTCAGAACTACTGTGTTTCCCTGAAAATAAGACAGGGTTTTATATTTATTTTTCCTCAAGAAGACACCCTAGGGCTTATTTTCAGGGGATGTGTTATTTTTTTTAAGTACCAGACAACAATCTACATTTATTCAAATATAGTTAAGTCATCTTCTTCTGGAACATTATCATAATTCTCCAAACCCCGAATTCCATTGTGAATTTCTTGCGACTCTGTTTCCTTTAGAACCATTGGCCCTAGTCTCTCATGTCAAGCACTAGAGCTCTCATGGGGCAGATGAGAAGGGCTGCTCGTCGTCTTTACTGCTCCACGATGAAATGCATGGGTTGTGCAGATAGGCTGCGTCACGCCCATCACTAGGTCTTATTTTGGGGGGTAGGGCTTATATTGTGCAAATGCTTAGAAATCCTGCTAGGGCTTGTTTTATGGGTAGGTCTTATTTTTGGGGAAACACGGTATTAGGTTATTAAGTATGAAATGTCCGATTTCCTTAGGTACTAAGTTTGATAGTTGATATCTCTGACATTTCACTTTGATACTTCCTGTTTTATTTTTATTGTGAAGGTACATCCTCAGTCTTGCAAATGCACTTTTTGGCTTGTGATTATCTTTCCAATTTTTTAGAGCAATTTTTGTGAAACCATGGATAAGTCAAAGATTCATGTTATTTTTGAAATTGAGTTCCATCATGGAACCAATGTAGTACAGACAGCTCGAAATATCAGCAAAGTGTTTGTGAAGGATGTGGCTAATGAATGCACAGTACATGGATGGTTTGAGAAGTTCTGATGATTTTAGTCTTGAAAATGAGCCATGTGGGTAACCTGAGATCAAGGTGGATAATGATGAGCTGCAAGCTTGTAGTGCAAGGGAGTACATCTCAACCTATGTGTGAGTTAGCATCAAGGTTTGACATTACTATTCCAATAATATTGGACCATTTGAAACAAATCGGCAGGGTAAAGAAGCTGGATGGATGGGTACTACATGAATTAAATGAGCGTCAGAAGAGAAATTGTCTTGAAGTCTGCTTTTCTTTGCTGTGACGACATAAAGGTGAACCATTTCTACACTGTATTATTATGCATGATGAAAAATGGATTCTTTTTGACAATCGCAAGCATTTGGCTCAATGGCTGGGTAAAGATAAAGTGCCTAAACACAGTCCAAAACTGAATATTAATTCAAAAAAAAGCTGATGGTGTTTGTTTGGTGGTCTAGCACTGGTGTTATCCAATACAGCTTCATGAAACATGGTCAGTCATTATAGCAGATGTCTACTGCAACCAGTTGGATGAAATGATGAGGATGCTTGTGATGTAGGAGCCGAGAGTGGTCAATAGAGACAGACCAATCCTCTTGCAAGACAGTACTCGACCACATGTCACACAAACACCACTACTCAAACTACAGAAGCTAGACTTGGAAATTCTCTGTTTTCCACCGTTATTGGTCAGACCTTGCACCAACTGACTACCACTTCTTCCAGGCTTTGGACCGCTTCTTGCAAGAAAAAAAATTCAATTCTCACCAAGCTGTGGAAAATGCCTTTCTCAATTTCATTGCCACTTGCTTTCCAGGTGGCTTCACTGCTGGCACAAACCAGCTACGCTTAAGATGGCAAAACTGTGTCAATAGTTTAGGTGCATGCTTTGGTTAATTGTACTGCTTCTTGTCTGAGATATAATAAACTACACTTTTGATTTGAAATTGGACATTTCATATTTAATAACACCTGTGTTTGGAAGGGAGATGCTCTTGATTCAGCTTAATGGACATAGTTACTCCTGTCCAGCATTGAAATGGGCCACCTTAGGTAGATACTCCCTAACACTGAAAGGACAAAAGTCAAGGTCATGGCTGGGCATGGTGGCTCACACCTGTAACTCCAGCACTTTGGAAAGGTAAGGCCAGAAGCTGGGAATTCGAGATCAGTCTGAGCAATGGGGAAACTCTATCTCTACAAAACAAACAAACTGGACATGGTGGAACACCCATGTAGTCCCAGCTACTCAGGAGGCTGAGGTGGGAGGGTTTCTTGAGTGCATGAGTTCAAGGCTGCAGTGAGCTGTGATTACACCACTGTACTCCAGCCTGGGTGAAAGAGTGAAACTCCGTCTCAAAAAAACAAAACAAAAAAAAGTCAAGGTCAGATAGACAAATGATGCTTCAGAGACAGGTCTAAGTTATTTAAGCTTCAGCTAGGGATGGTCCCAGATGACTTTTTAACCTTCTGGCGTTTTATGAGTGGAAATCACGGTATGATAAAGGTGTTAAAATAATCACGAAAAGCCTATTGTGGTATGACTTAGTGGTCATTACTGTAACCAAATTTTAATTATTTATATATTTTCTATGTGCAATTTTTTTTGTTGTTGTTATTGTTAAAGTGGCTAAGTACTGTTTGTTCTCAGTTTTGAAAATGTTGCTTCTTTAAGTCTTTTGTAGTCTTTGATGACTCATCTGGGAAAGCAGCACTTTTCTTTTTGAGTGATCTTTGAATGCTTGCCACTTCTATTTTAAGCTAAGCTGGGAATTTTGAGTTTGGGTTTGTAGGTCCTGTTGAGATACACAGCTAAATTTGTCTTTCGCTGTGTGGATGCATTGCCAACTTTTCTGGAGATATTTACTAGTCTGGGTAATTTTGATAGTATTATCTTCTTACAAGTTGCTACTGTGACACACTCTTTGAAGACATAAGATATGTAGGGGGAGCAGGCCCTTGGGGAAAAGCCATTCTTATTCCTTAAATTACAGTGCTCTCATTCCCAATTCCCCAGGTAGAATTTTGGTCACCAAAGGAGCAGTTCTCTCACCCTGCCTTAGCATCTGTTTGAGATCCTTGTGTGTGTTTACATTTCCTGACCTACCTCAGGTCTTCTTTACCCATTGGATGTCTTGCTCCTGCTGAATTGAGATTAGGCTCTACTGAGCTGTACTGTACTAGTGGATACATCAATTTATGGCAGGGTTTCTCAACCTTAGCTCTGTTGACATTTGCGTTTGGATAATTCGTTGTTGTGGGGAACTGTCCTGTTTATTGTAGGATGTTTAGCAGCATCCCTGGCCTTTTCCTACTAGATGCTAGTAGCGCCTCCACAGTTGTGGCAACTACAGATATCTCCAAGACACTGCCAAAAGTGCCCTGGGGTGTGAATTGCCCCTGTTGAGAACCACTGACTTTTGGATGTCTCTCAGCTGGCTCTCTGCCATAGTTAAGGTTGTCCTACTCCTGTCTGGTTTCATGTTCCCAGCCTTCCCCACAACCTCCTCTCCTCTGGCTGTGCTCTCTGCTCAGCTAATTAGGCAGAAAGTTGCCAAGTGGATGGTGGAATCAGTGGGGAATAGGGCAGAGCTAGAGTCAGGTGTGGCCCTGGGTAGTGGCTGGGCTTTGCAGCACACAGATGGGTGTGTGTTTTGGTGGTAGCTAATGATTAGAGTGTTAAAACAAATGTTCTTTGACATGAAAATAAGCTGACAGTGATGCTAGTGGTCGTAGCACACAGCACTGATCAGGTATGTGGTGTCTTCATATTGTCTTCAAGCCTGCTTTGGGAGTCTGGGATTATGAAAGAAAGCTTCAGAGATGTTTTCTCCTTGATGTTTTTATTTGAAAGAAGAAAAGAAAAGTGAAACTGTTTCTTGATGCTACACTTGATCTTAGCCAAAAGGCCTAGAAGCGATTGTTTCTTGATGAACTTCCATAGTCAATATAGGTTTCAATTTTCGGGTGACTTTAATAGCTAGGTAGTCTTTTTTTTTTTTTTTTTTGGTATGAAAAGAGGTGGGAGAGTTTGTAAATATGAAGCTGCAGATGTTTACTGAATGCAACTGGGGATGGTGCCCTGCCCTCAATAAACGCTCAGAAATGCTGGGAGTGCTGGAGAAGCTAGCCAGGCAGATGGGGCATGACGCCTCCTTGTAAGCTCACAGGTGGTGAGGGGTGGGCAGGTGAGGTCCCATAGATAAACTGGGGACTGGGACAGGTGTTCATACTCCCTGCTTATATTCATTTTCAGTCACTTTTTAATATTTCTATTCTAGGCTTTATGAATTTTTACTTAGTTGAATCACACTGAGTACTCATTTTTGTAAACTTTATTCTCTTAACATTTATTATATCATATTTCCCATTTTTAATAACTTTTAATGATTGCATATTGCATTTTGTGGTTACATGTTAAGTGGTTTACTTAACCATTTCCCTGTTGCTTAACATGGAGATTATTTTAAATAATTCTGCTACCGTAAATGTCCTTGGATGAATATCTTTGGGCATAAATTTTAATCTGCAGTTCAGATTATTTCTTTTGAATGATGTCATGAACTAGAATGGTGCAGATATTTTTAAGGCTCTCTCTTTAAGGATTCCTATTCCTGAACTGCTTTCCTGAAAGGTTCTAATTAATGCTTCCACTAGCAAGGTCTTGAGTTGCCATTTTAGGGCATCCTTGCCAAGTTTCGTGTTTATTAAAAAAAGAAAATTACTGACTTAATAGGTGGAAAGCATCTCATTGTTTTTCTTTGTTTTAGTTATTAGTGAAGTTGATTTTTTGTTGTTTTTATTTTTCCTTTAAAAGTTCATTAGTGTCCTTTGTGAACTGGCTGTCCTTTTCCTATTAATCTTTTGGGGGTATTACTGCTTTTTTAAAAGACTTACTTTATACAGCTGCTTTATATATTAATAGTAGTGGCTTTTTGTCTGTCATTTATCAAAAATACTTTTCTAGTTTTTCAATTATGTCTTTTGCTTTACATGTAAGTTTTGATATGATTTCAAACTTTACAGGAAAAGTATATAGAGTACAAGGAATTCCCACATATCCTTGTTCCTTTTATGAGATTCACCAATTGTATTTTACCCTATTAGCTTTATCACTCTTTTCCTTTTTCTCTTTATTCATATATAGAAATGCTCTTTTTTCTGATTCATTTGAGTTTAAGTTGTATGTCTTAAGAACACTTAAGTGTTCTTAAGAGCCATAACCATAGTAAAATTATGAGTCAAGAAATTTAATAATTGGTACAGTGTTGCTATCTGATTCATAGTTCATATTGCAGTTTCAACAGTTGTCCCTATAATGTTCTTTATTGCCCTTTTGTTTTCCCTGTCCAGTATCCAATCCAGAATCACCCTAAATTTAGTTGTATTTCTTTAGTCTTTTAAAATCTGGAATAGTTTGTTAACCTCTTTTTGTCATTCTCAACAAAGAGATATTTTTGAAAAGTATAGACCAGTTATTTTCTAGAATGTCCCTTACTTTGTGCTTGTCTGAAGTTTCCTCATGGTTGGATTCAGATTATACATTTTAGGCAGAGATAACAAAAAGATGATTTTTATTCTCATTGTAGTATGTTAGGAGCCATTTGAGGTTACTTGGTTTTTACTATTGGTGATAACATTGGACAGTTGATGAAGGTGGTATTTGCCAGATTTCTTTACTGCCATAGTACTATTTTTCCCTTTGATGTTAATATGTGTTGACACTGTGTAAATATCCTGTTCCTCACCAAACTTTCACCCTCTGGTTTTAGCATCCAGTGATGATTTTCTAATTGCATACTTCCTTCTATAGTTATTAATTGGCTTTCTACTGTAAGGAAGAGATTTCCCTCCACCTCCTATTTATTTATTTATTCAATTTTTGGAATGATTTATATACATGTTCTTATTTAGTGGCCTATAATTCATTGCTCTGATTATTTTGATACTCAATTTGCCTCAGATTTGGTCTGTATAAACCCTTTCAAGCTGGCTCCTTGTCCATTTAATACGTTTTCATTATTCTTTGAGCATTTATTTACTTTCTGATGCTACAAGATGCTCTGGGCTCATTTTGTATGCCCCAGTGATCAAATCAAGGAATAAGGAGGAGCCTTGTTCTTAATAGTAGGGAATGGTATTTGGAAATCAGGATCTAGGTACATGATGTGTTTATTGTAACTGTTGTGTCATTATTTCTAGGCTCTGTCAATGGACAAAGCTAGGATATCTGTGTGTGTGTATATAAATATATACACATACATATCTATATTTTTAGTTTATACATCTGTCTTAGTCCATTAGTGTTGCTGAAACAAAATACCTGAGACTGGGTGATTTATAAACAATAGAAATTTATTTCTTAACAGTTCTGGAGGCTGGAAAATTCAAGGTCAAGAAGCCAGCATTCAGTGTCTAGTGAGGGCCTTCTTGCTGTGTCTTTTTTTTTTTTTTTAATTTTCTTTTTATTCCTTTATTTTATTTTTTTTCCATTTTCAGTTGGCCAATTAACTTTTTTTTTTTTTTTTTTTTTTTTTTTTTAGTAGAGACGGGGTCTCGCTCTTGCTCAGGCTGGTCTTGAACTTCTGAGCTCAAATGATCCACCCGCCTTGGCCTCCCAGAGAGCTAGGATTACAGGCGTGAGCCACCGCGCCCGGCCCTTGCTGTGTCTTTATATGGCAGAATAGTGAAAGGGCCAAGTTAGTTTCCTCCAGCTCCTTTGATAAGGTCACTAATGCCATTCATGAGGCTGCTGCCTTAGTGATTTTTTATTTTTATTTATTATTATTATTTTTTTTTAGACAGAGTCTCTCTGTCTCCTGGAGTGCCATGACATCAGCCTAGCTCACAGCAACCTCAGACTCCTGGGCTCAAGCCATCCTCCTGCCTCAGCCTCCCAAGTAGCTGGGACTACAGGAGTGCACCTCGATGCCTGGCTAATTTTTCCATTTTTTGTAGTGATGGGGTCTCACTCTTGCTCAGGCTGGGCTCAAACTGCTGAGCTCAAGCAGTCCTCCTACCTCAGCCTCCCAAAGTGCTAGGATTACTGGTGTTAGGCACTATGCTCGGCCTGCTTTCAAGATTTAATCACCCCCTCTTAAGATTATCACATTGTCCCTTAAGTTTCAACATATGAATTTTGGGGAACACGTTCAGACCATAATAACATCTATGTGGATACATGTGTATGTATACTAAAACTGATTTCATATTGATACTACCAATGTTAATCTAATGCCATAGTGTTAGGTACTTCTAGTGTCCCTTTCATGTTGAATTTCGTTAGATGCTTTTCTTGCATCTTGCTCAAACTCAGTGTGCAAAGATATTCTATGTTTGCTTTAAAAGATTTATGTTTTGTCATTTAGGTGTAGATCTATGACCAATCTCAAATTATTTCTTATTTATTAATATGTGTGAGATAGGGGTTGAAGTACATCTTTTTTCTCTATGGATATTCAGTTGATCCAACACCATTTGTTGAAAAGGCTTTTCCATTCCCTGTTAAATCACTTGGTACCTCTTTTGAAAATCAATGGACTGTATAAGTGTGAGTCTGTTTCTGGACTCTCTCTGTTCCCTTGATCTGTTTGTCTGTCCTTATGCTAATGCAATACTCTTACTTGTAAGAAGTCTCGAAGTCATATAGTGTAAGTCCTTTAATTTTATTCTTTTTCAAGATTATTTTGGCTGTTCTAGGTCCTTTGTGTTTCCGTGTAAATTTTAGAATTAAATAGCCAATTTCTATAAAAATGCCTGGTGGGAATATGGTTGGAATTATGATTTGAGCAGAATCAATACCTTTATAATATTGAATCTTCTGAATTACAAACGCAGTATATGTATCCGTTTATTTATGTATTTAATTTCTCTCAGTGCAAGTGTACCCTAAGGGCTATTCAAGACTGTAACACTAGGCTAGGTAAAGGGAAGCCATTTTGATTCCTGTATGCTTTTGGTGAGTTCTGTCTTAAAAGTTTAGAATTAACCTGCTGCTTGCTTACACAGCTGCTGATACAAGATTAGAAAACAACCTTGAGGAAAAGTAGTTGGAGTGGGGGAATAGGCCAACCACAGACTGCCGATAACAAGATCCACCAGTCTACCTATTGTTAGCTGATAACCATCGAAAGCTTGCTTTCTGCCACCAACCCTGTTTACCCCTTCCCTTCATAAGTTGCTCAGTAAGCAGAGAATGAGATGGTTTTGAGACAATAGTCTACCATCTCATCAGGCTGCCAGCACTTGAGTAAATCACTTTTCCTTCACCAACACTTGCCTCTTGTGTTTGGTTCTCTGGTGGCAAGGCAGCTGAACCTGTGATTGGCAGTATTAGTAGTGTTTTGTAGTTTTCAGTATATGGGAATTGAATGTCTTTTATTAAGTTTATTCCTAAATACTCTGCATTTTTATATGAAGAAAAATTTTTCAAATTTTATTTTCTTTTTGTTGGTAGTAGATAGAAATACAATTGAGTCTTGTATATTGATCTCTTATCCTGCAACTTTGCAAACCTAGATGAATCTGACTGGACTGACTTAGATTTCCCATGAGTTTTTTTTTTTTTTTTTTTTGTTAACAATTACATAGCCTGTGAAAAGAAAGTTGCATCTTCCTTTCTAATTTTTATGCCTTATATTTCTTTTCCTTGCTGTATTACACTGGCTAGGACCTTTTATATACTATAATGTTGAGTAGAATTGGGCACAGAGGCACACATAAAATAAGGTTATGTATTGATCAGTTAACTAAAGAATTGTGACCAGTGGATTGGCTGTCCTTGAGGCAGATGCAGATACCTGTCTAAGTGTTGGGGGAAGGAAGGATTCTGTGAGCAGACCTAACTGTTGAGGCCCCTCCCTGGGCTGGGCGCCAATGATGGCATGTCTATCGTGTATACTTCTAAGCTGTTTAAAATTCTTTTTGGAGTCATGAAGGATATAAAAATAAAAGCCTCTAACCTAGAAAGCAAATGATCCTGATTCAGAAATAAGTTTGGGGAATTAGAAGTTTTTTATTCTTGTGTGAAAACTGTTGACTCTAATGCACATCAGGAATTTCTGTTTCTGGGATTCTCACCATAAGGAAATGCAGGTTTCTAGTCATGTTTATGAAGGTTTTTAATTGCAAAGATTTTTGATGTTTTTCTTTGATGTTTCTCTTTATTGAAATAGAGACAGAGTCTTGCTCTGTTGCCTTGTAGAGTGCCGTGGCGTCAGCCTAGCTCACAGCAACCTCAAACTCCTGGGCTCAAGTGATCCTTCTGCCTCAGCCTCCCAAGTAGCTGGGACTACAGGTGTGCACCACTATGCCCAGCTAATTTTTATATTTTTAGTTGCCTGACCAAATTTCTTTCTATTTTTAGTAGAGAAGAGGTCTCACTCTTGCTCAGGTTGGTCTTGAACTCCTGAGTTCAAGCAGTCCTCCTGCCTCAGCCTACCAGAGTGCTAGGATTATAGGCATGACTTACCACACCCGGCCAGAGTATCTTCAATTAAAT
The DNA here is from genome assembly GCF_040939455.1 of Microcebus murinus. Taxonomy (NCBI): domain Eukaryota; kingdom Metazoa; phylum Chordata; class Mammalia; order Primates; family Cheirogaleidae; genus Microcebus; species Microcebus murinus. The sequence goes on along the minus strand of NC_134117.1, from coordinate 70,029,352 downwards.
GAAAACAAATTCTTATTGTGTATGAATCAGGAATATAAGAAATGGCTTTAGGGACCATTATATTTTTTAAAAAATTCATTATATTGTGTTCTACAAAATAAAGTCAAATGAAAACAATTATGGCATGTTTGTGAGTGGTAGACATTTAACTGACATCTGCATACCACTGTATAGTTTGCAAAGCAATTTTTATATTTGTTATGGCATTTGTTCTTTCTAAGATCCCTAAGTTGGGATTCAGGCAGAGGGACATGAGGAGCCCTGCTAAATGAGGACAGTAAGAAAGACCTAGACCATTCTTCACAGCTTACTGCTGGCTATCTGGTCTGGCCTTCGCCAGTGGAGGGACCCTGAGCATGCCAGTCCACTTCTCTGTGTATCCGTTTCCCCATGGGTAAATGGAGATAATAGTGGGATCTACCACATAGGGTTGTGAGGAGTGATTTAGTTAGTGTATGTAAAGTGTGTAGACCTAGCCTGCCATACAGTGAGCTCTCTGTGTGAATGTGTGTCTCACAGGCTCACTAGCAGTGTTGGCAAACCAAGGTCTCAGACCAGATCCCCTGACTGAACCTTATGCCTTTATGTTGTCCTTTATGTTAAGTTTATGGTATCTTCACTAACTTCCTATTTCCAGATAATTAGGACAAGGCTAAAGTTATGCATTCCTTTCCTAAAATTTATATTCTTCCCGAATAATTGAAATTACCACACATTACTAAATTTTAAATCATACCTTTTCTTTTTTAAAGATATACTTACTCTGAATATTTATTTGGTTTTAGAAAATTAAGAATTATCAGTATACAAATAGGACTTTATTATAATTCTGTATTAAATTTTACTGATTTTACTACATTATTTCTCCCTCTAGCCCTCAATATGTTCTACTTATATATTTACTTGTTCTACTTGTATATTTTTATTTCCTTAAAATGTAATTTTTATTTATGATACTACATAATTGTAAAAAGATCAGTTAATATAGAAAAAGTGAAACTTCCCTTGTGATTATACCTGCATTTTCTCCCTGAGTGCTTTCCAGCTGTGCTGTCAATAGTTGGGTGTTATTCACACATACATATATGTGTGTTTACACACACATAGTACACACGCATGCAGCCTGCTGGTGCTGGAGGCAGAACCACGAGCCACTACCTCTGTCCCAGAACTGGAAGTGCAGCCACTATTGTCAGTGCAAACATCATTATGTTGACAGGCAGCAACTATTGGGGCTGTGGCCACCAGGATGGTCACTGTCACCCATGCTGCTGTCAGACCTGTGGCTAACAGCTGCTGCTTCCTGTTCTGTTGATTCCTTGAAATTTTATTGTTCTACAGAGCTTTTTTTGAGAGGTGTCTTTAACTCAATATATAGCTGCTTTATGTGGGGTAGTGTGAGTAATGGATACCATGTTGTCCTCCAAACCACTACTCTGTTTTCATGCTCTGTGGCTTTTTAAAATTAAACCTGGACTCTTGCTTTAGCATGAGTGTCCCCACTCAATGTCTCCTTCCACCTGGAGATTTAACAGGCCCTTACCTGGCCTGACCCTGCTAATATCCCCAGTCATGTGCAAAATATCTGTATCTTTCCTGGAATGGCCCCAGTGCAGACTCAGGCTAGGAGCTGTGCTTCTGAAGAATAATGTATGAAAGCGACTTTGAAAAAGGAGGGATGGAGGAAGAGTTCATCTACGACCAAGGTTAGTTAGAACTGTAGTAACAGAAGATTATCAGGGATCATTTTCCATGCATATTATATTATGCTAGGTTGTTGAACCAAATTTATAGCTAAGTCATTATTATTATTATTATTTGTTTTGTAGGCCTGCATAGGCATATTTAACTAAAAGTCTGTTGAATGAGGCACAGTGCTTTCCTAAGTACCTGATCTGAAGTATATGTTAATTTGACCCCTTACCAGGGATCTTGCTATCATTGCTATGGGGCAGGCTAGGAGTGGTAAGCTTTTGTTGAATGCAGTTGTGAAAAGACTGCTGCCCTCCTGCTCCCTCACTCCCGTTTAGAGTGACCCTGAAGCCACATTCCAGCCCTGTCTTCTTTCTTCTGCATAGGGATCACATGGGTCTTCTGTTCACAGGTACACTCAGACCTTTCCTGTTTCCTTTCAGGACTAATTTTTTTCTATCTGAAATTATTGTATTGTGATCCACAAACTGTATTGTCAGAAGAATAATAGTTTAAAAGTTGTTGTGGTAGTTAGAGGTATGTGTAGAATAGAGTAGGCAATAGGTTGGAAGTATTAAGAATAGAAATATTAAGAAAGTATTCAGAATATCTTTTATTGTTTAATGGGTATAGTTTGAGTTTTGTAAGATGAATAAGTTCTAAAGATCTCTTTCACAACAATGAAAATATAATTAACACTATTGAACTCTCTCTGCACTTACAAATAGTTAATTTGGCAAGTTTTATGTTATATATTTTTTACCACAAGAAAAAATAAGCATCTTTTATGGAATATAGAGCTAAAAGGTTAAGTGCAGGGTTTTGTATTTTTGTTTCTCCTTTTTATACTTGGTTCTATTTACTCATCCTTTTCTACAAATTGGATCAGTAGATTAGAGCTTTGAAAGGTTCAGCAGAGCAGGGGAGAAGTATAGCAAACAGTTCATTCATTTAACATTTATCAGGTACTTCCTGTGTAGCAGGCTCTGTGCTTTTAGCTTATAATTTAGAGAAATCAGGGACATGAGCCCCAGAGGACAGACAGATGAAGATATACACTTATTTATTTTATCTTTCTTTCTTTCTTTTCTTTTTTTCCCTCCCCTTCCCTCCCCTCCCCTTCCCTTCATTTCCTTCCTTTCTTTTTTTTTTTTTTTTTTTTTTTTGAGACAGGGTCTCCTGTCCTCCAAGCTGGAGTGCAGGAGTGCAGTGGCATCACTGTAGCTTACTGCAGCTTTGAAGTTCAAGAGATCTTCCTGCCTCAGCCTCCTGGGTAGCTGGGACTAGAAGCGCGTGCCACCATGGCCTGGCTAATTTTAAAATTTACTGTAGAGACAGCATCTCACTGTGTTGCCCAGTCTAGTATTGCCACTCTTACCAAAAGAACTATAACAGTCCCTTTTACCGTAAAGCAGGAGATTCTGAAAGATTTTTTTTTTTTTTTTTGAGACAGAGTCTCACTTTGTTGTCCAGGCTAGAGTGAGTGCCGTGGCGTCAGCCTAGCTCACAGCAACCTCAAACTCCTGGGCTCAAGCAATCCTCCTGCCTCAGCCTCCCGAGTAGCTGGGACTACAGGCATGCGCCACCATGCCCGGCTAATTTTATATATATATATTAGTTGGCCAATTAATTTCTTTCTATTTATAGTAGAGACGGGGTCTCGCTCTTGCTCAGGCTGGTTTTGAACTCCTGACCTTGAGCAATCCGCCCGCCTCGGCCTCCCAAGAGCTAGGATTACAGGCGTGAGCCACAGCGCCCGGCCTGAAAGATATTTGTATACCATGAACATTTTATTATTAACTTAAAGCATATAGATGTACAGTCATTCATCAGATTTTCAAAACTTTATTATGGAGAATTTCAAACATACACAAGAGAAAAGGAGGAGTACAGTGAACCACTGTGTGCCTGGCACCAGCCAGCATCCCTTCATGGCTTGTTTCCTTGTATTCCTCTCCCACTGCATTTTTGGAACACATTCTTGTTATCATTTCATTTTTATCTGTAAATATTTCAGTACTTTCACTGAAAGACAAGGGCTGTTTTCTTAGAATTAATCACAATACCACTATCATCCCAAAGTTATTTCATGTGTGTTTTTTTTTCCAGTTGATTTGTTTGAATTGGGATCTAAACAAGGTCCACATTTAAATTCAGTTGATGTTTTCTTTAATATCTTTTAACCTATAGATTCCCCTTCTAATTTATTTGTTCTTGAAATGTATTTACTTGAAGAAGTCATATCAGTTTTCCTGTATAGTTGCTCATATTATGAATTTGCTAAATGTATCCCAGTGATTTCATTTAATGTTTCCCATCTTCCTTGTGTTTCCTGTAAACTGGATGTTAGTTTTATTTTTATTTTTATTTTTTTTTTGACAAAATACCCTCAGATTCTAAGGATGTTAGTTTTAGAGGTTTGATCTGATTTAGGTTTATTTTTGTGCAGGAGTATTTCATAGGCCATGGTATGTGTTTCCAACAGCATATAATGTCTGATTTTTTTTCTTTGTAATACAGTGGCCACTTATAATTTGCATAGATTCATTATTTCATTCTGGGTTTGCAAAATGTTGTTATTCTAATTTCATCATTCTTTTTTCTTCTTCATTTATTAGTTGGAATACTTCTATACAGAAGTTTTTTCCTACAATTTGGTTACCCAGAGATACAGTTTATACAGAGAAGTCAAGTTAGATGAGTGATTATCTCCCTTTCTTCGTAACTGTTGGAAGGTCCTTAACATTTTTAAAGATGGCCAATGATGTTTTTTCCTTTATTTAAAAAATATTATTATGAACACATGAATTTTTAACATATTTGATTTTTTAAGTTCATCATGGTTATTCTTATTGATGGTCAAATTGTCCCTTCATTGGCCAGTGGCAGTGCCTTCAGGTTAGCGCCTGGGTCTTTTTGACATGAATGCCTCTGATGGCTCCTTGTTTTCTAGTGTGATAAAATATCTAGACTCATTGTGTACATTTCCAGCCATAGATCTGGAATCAGCCCTTTCTTCAACCAGCCCTGCTCCCTTTCAGAGGTAAATTGTATTTAGAGAACACAATGTGGATACTATGGATTAGTTGTGCATCTAGGCTTTCTCAGTGGACAGAGCTAGGAAATGTTTTGTTGTTTTTAAGAGAAAATACTTTATGAGATTCATACTGATTTCTTTCCAGTACAAATTTAGGAGTAAAGGATTTTACTGAACAAGTTTGATTTTATATTTATATCTCATGCTGAAAATCTTAGTTCATAATAATATTGATGGCATTACTTATTTATCAGTATTACTACTAACAATGTGATTACTGAAAATAGTTTAGAAAATTGTCATTTTTTTTCTGTGTATTTTCTTACATTACAGATTTAGCCGAATGTATCCCAGTATTTTTCTCCAATTTTTTATATTCTTAGGATAGATTTGTCTAGGAATCTACAGCAATACTATATTTAAAGTGATTTGAAATGATTCCTTTTTTTGCATGGTTACGCCACCATTCCAATAAGTAGTTAAGTTTGTTTCATTTTGCTTTCAAATTTTAGCAATTCAAGCTTTTTGATTGACTTTTTAAAAAAATAATTATGGAAAACATGTACATGATTCCAAAGCCAAGTGTGTGGAATAAAGCAAATCAGAATAGTCCGTCTTTGATCCCTGTCCCTTCTATCCTGTTTCTCTCTCCTTCATTTTATTTAAAACATATAAGTAAGTGTATGTGTGTGTGTGCGTAACTATATATGTTATAGTTGGTTTGTTCCTCCCAGTCCTATCTTATCTGAATGGTAGCACACTCTATATAAGTTTTTTGTTTATTGTTTGTTGTTGCGTTTTTATTTATTTATTTTTTTGGGAAGTACATGAGGATTTATTTTATTTTTTGTTTGTTTTGTTTTAGTGTATTATCCATGCCACCCTCCCCCTGAAGTAAAAGCTTCAAGCATGTCCATCCCCCAAATGTTGCATATCTTACTTGTTGTGGTTGTATACACCCATCCCCTCCTCCCCCCTCCCACCCTCCCAACACCTGATAGATGTTACACCTATATGTCCACTTAGGTGTTGATCTGTTAATACCAATTTGCTGGTGAGTACATGTGGTGCTTGTTTTTCCATTCTTGAGATACTTCACTTAGTAGAATGGGTTCCAGCTGTATCCAGGAATATACAAGAGGTGCTATATCACCATTGTTTCTTAAAGCTGGGTAGTATTCCATGGTATACATATACCACATTTTATTAATCCACTCATGAATTGATGGGCACTTGGGTTGTTTCCACAGCTTTGCAATTGTGAACTGTGCTGCTATAAACATTCGAGTGCAGGTGTCTTTTTCATAAAGTGACTTTTGATCTTTTGGGTAGATGCCTAGTAGTGGAATTGCTGGATCTACTCGTATCGCTTTGAGGTATCTCCGTATTGCTATCCACAGAGGTTGAACTAGTTTGCAGTCCCACCAGCAGTGTAGGAGTGTTCCCCTCTCTCCGCATCCACACCAGCATTTGTTGTTTGGGGACTTTTCGATAAAGGCCATTCTCACTGGAGTTAAGTGATATCTCATTGTGGTTTTGATTTGCATTTCCCTGATGATTAGAGATGTTGAACATTTTTCATATGTTCGTTGGCCATTACTCTGTCTTCTTTTGAGAAGTTTTTGTTCATGTCCTTTGCCCATTTTTTGATAGGGTTGTTTGATTTTTTCTTGCTGATTTTCCTGAGTTCTAAATAGATTCTAGTTATCAGCCCTTTATCAGATGTATAGCTTGCAAAAATTTTCTCCCATTCTGTGAGTTGTCTGTTTGCTCTCTTGACAGTTTCTTTGGCTGTGCAGAAGCTTTTTAATTTGATCAGGTCCCATTTGTTTATTTTTGTTGCTGTTGTGATTGCCTTTGGGGTCTTCTTCATAAATTATTTGCCTAGGCCAATATCTAGAAGAGTATTTCCAACATTTTCCTCTAGAATTCTAATAGTTTCACACCTAAGGTTCAAGTCTGTTACCCAGCGTGAGTTGATTTTTGTGAGAGGTGAAAGATGTGGGTCTTGTTGCAGTCTTCTACATGTGGCTATCCAGTTTTCCCAGCACCATTTATTGAATAAGGATTCTTTTCCCCAGTGTATGTTTTTGTCTCCTTTGTCAAAGATTAGTTGGCTATATAAGGATGGTTTTATATCTGGGTTCTCTGTTCTGTTCCACCGGTCAATGTCCCTGTTCTTGTGCCAGTAAAAAGCTGTGTTAATGTCTATAACCTTGTAGTATAGTTTGAAGTCTGATAAATTGATACCTCCTATTTTGTTTCTATTGCCTAGGATTGATTTTGCTATATGAGGTCTTCTCTGGTTCCATATGAAGAGTAAAACTATTTTTTGTATATCTGTGAAAAATGATAATGGTATTTTGATAGGGATTGCATTGACTCTGTAGGTAACTTTGGATAGTATAGACATTTTAACAATGTTGATTCTGCCGACCCATGAGCATGGAATGGATTTCCATCTGTTTACATCCTCTGCTATTTCCTTCTTCAGTGTTTCATAGTTCTCCCTGTAGAGGTCTTTTGCCTCCTTAGTTAAGTATATTCCAAGGTACCTTATTTTCTTTGTTGCTATTTTGAAGAGAATTGAGTCTTTGATTTGGTTCTCACTTTTAGTGTTGTTGGTGTATATGAATGCCTCTGATTTCTGTGTATTGATTTTATATCCTGAGACTTTACCAAATTCATTTATCAGATCAAGGAGTCTCTTGGTTGAATCCTTGGGGTTTTCTAGGTATAATATCATGTCATCTGCAAAGAGTGAGAGTTTGATCTCTTCTGCTCCCATTTGGATGCCCTTAATTCCGCTCTCTTGTCTGATTGCTGTAGCAAAGACTTCCAGCACTATGTTGAACGGAAGTGGGAATACTGGGCAACCTTGTCTTGTTCCAGTTCTAAGTGGGAATGCTTTCAATTTTCCCCATTCAGTCTGATGGTGGCTGTGGGTTTGTTATATATGGCTTATATCATTTTTAGGTAACCCCTGTCTATGCCTATTTTGTTGAGCGTTCTTATCATAAAAGGATGTTGGATTTTGTCAAATGCTTTCTCTGTGTCTGTTGAGAGGATCCTATGGTCTTTATTTTTGCTTCTGTTTATATGGTGAATTACATTTATAGATTTGCATATGTTGAACCATCCCTGCATCCCTGGGATGAAGCCCACTTGGTTGTGATGAATTATTTTCTTGACAAGCATCTGGATTCGATTGGCTAGCATTTTGTTGAGAATTTTTGCATCTATATTCATAAGGTATATTGGTCTATAGTTTTCTTTTTTTGTTGCATCCTTTCCTGGTTTTGGTATCAGGGTTATGTTCGCTTCATAAAATGTGTTGGGGAGAATTCCATACTTCTCGACGTTGTGGAATAATTTTTGCAGGATAGGTACCAGTTCTTCTTTGTAGGTGTGGTAAAATTCGGGTGTGAAACCATCTGGTCCAGGACTTTTCTTTTTAGGAAGGTTTTTTATTGCTGTTTCAATTTCAGTACTTGATATTGGTCTGTTCAGGAATTCTATTTCTTCCTGGTTGAGCCTAGGGAGGCTGTGTATTTCTAAGAAATTGTCCATTTCCTCCACATTTTCCAGTTTGTGTGCATAGAGGTTTTTGTAGTATTCATAAATTATATCTTGTATCTCTGTGGCATCAGTTGTAATTTCTCCTTTATTGTTCCTGATAGAGCTTATTAGAGATTTTTCTTTTCTGCTTTATGTTAGTCTAGCCAATGGTGTATCAATTTTGTTTATTTTTTCAAAGAACCAACTTTTTGTTTTATTAATCTTCCACATAGTTTCCCTATTGTCAATTTTGTTTAGTCCTGATTTGATGTTAATGATTTCACTTCTTCTGCTGGGTTTGGGGTTGGTCTGTTCTTTTTCCAGCTCTTTAGATGATTCATTAGGTCGTGTATTTGTGATCTTTTCGACTTTTGGATATAGGTGTTTATGGAAATAAACTTTCCTGTCAGGACTGCTTTAACTGTGTCCCACAGGTTTTGGTAACTTGTGTCACCTTTGTCATTTAGTTCAAACAATCTTTTGATTTCCATCTTGATTTCCTTGTTTATGAAGTGATCATTCAGCAGAAGGTTGTTTAGTTTCCATGACTTTGTGTAGAAATGAGGAGTGCTGTTAGGATCGATTTCTACATTTATTCCATTGTGATCTGAAAAGATACATGGTATAATTTGTATTTTTTAAAATTGTTTGACAAGTGCTTTGTGTCCTAGGATATGGTCAATCTTGGAGAATGTCCCATGAGCTGATGAGAAGAATGTATATTCAGTGGTTTTGGGGTAGAATGTCCTGTAAATATCAGTCAGGCCCATTTGTTCTAGGGTTCTGTTTGAGTCCATTATTTCTTTGTTGATTTTCTGTTTGGAGGATCTGTCCTGTGCTGTCAGTGGGGTGTTAAGTCTCCAACTATTATGGTGTTGTTGTTTACCCATTTGTTTAGATCCAGTAGAGTTTGCTTTATGAATCTGGGTGCACCATGACTGGGTGCATATATATTTAGAATTGTTATGTCTTCTTGTTGAACTGTACCCTTCACCATTATATAATGACCTTCTTTGTCTTTTATTACTTTTGTTGATTTAAAAACTAGGTTGTCAGTAATCAGCACCGCCACGCCAGCTTTCTTTTGGTTTCCATTTGCTTGAAATATTGTTCTCCCCCCCTTTACCTTTAGTCTAATTGCATCCTTGCAGGTTAGATGTGTTTCCTGAAGGCAGCAGATACTTGGCTTGTGTTTTTTTATCCATTCGGCCAGCCTATGTCTCTTGAGTGAAGAGTTCAGGCCATTCACATTTATTGAGATAACTGATAGGTGGGGCAGATTTATGTTCATTATGTTGGGTGGAACTTTGTTGCTGTTGGGTTGAATTTTTGTTTTCTGTCTGGAGCCATTGTAGTATCTGGGTTTTGATCTTTAGCTTTGAGTAGATTTACATTTGTGAGTTGTTATTTTGCTGATCTATGGGTAACACTGTTTTGAGTACTTCTTTAAGGGCTGGTCTTGTCTTGGTGAATCCTCTCATTCTTTGGTTATCTGAGAATGTCTTGATTTCTCCTTCATATACAAAACTTAGTTTTGCGGGGAATAAGATTCTAGGCTGGGCATTGTTCTGTTTCAGAAGAGTGAGAATGGGGCCCCAGTCTCTCCTTGCTTGTAAAGTCTCAGTAGAGAAGTCTGGTGTTATTTGAATTAGCTTTCCCTTGTATGTTACTTGCTTCTTTTGTCTTACAGCTCTTAGAAGGGCTTCTTTAGTTGATATGTTGGTCAGTCTGACGACTGCATGTCGTATTGTCTTCCTGTTTGCATTGAATCTCCCAGGGGTCCTGTGAGCTTCTTGACCTTGTATATCAACATTTTTAGCACGGCCTGGGAAATTTTCCTCTATTATATCTTCAAATAGCTCTTCCATCCCTTGAGTGTTGTCTTCTTCCCCTTCTGGTAACCCTATGACCCTCACATTAGGTTTCTTCACATAATCCCACACCTCTTGTAGGCTTTGCTCTTTTCTCTTGTTTCTCTGCTGTATCTTTGTGATTGATTTATTTTATTGGAAGGTGTTATCTTCAATCTTTGAGATTCTTTCTTCTGTTTGATCTACCCTGTTCTTGAGGCTTTCCACTGTATTTTGTAGTTCCCTGAATTGATTCTTCATTTCCAGAAGTTCGGTTAACCTTTTCTTCATTGTATTGATTTCTTTAGTGAATTTTTGTTCCAGGTCCTGGAGGCTTTTTGTGGTTTCTTTGTGTTGGTTATTGAGTTGTTCTTGCAGGTCATTGAATTTTCTTATGTTCCACATTCGAAATTCCTCTTTTGTCATTTTGGTTGCCTGATTTTGGTTAGTGTCCTTTTCTAAAGGGCTAGTGCTCTTTTTTGGGTGTGTGGTTTCCGTTTGGTTCTTCATATTTCCAGAGTTCCTTCGCTGATTTCTTTTTATGTTGATCAGTTGTTGCTTCTTTCCTTTAGGTTTTCGTTTGGGTATTCCCATGCCTTGTTTAGTTTCTGAGCCGGGAGGTGGTATATGTGTGTGAGATTCGACCACTCTGTGTGATGAGTCAATAGATGCCGTGTAAAGGGTGTGCAGAATGTCCTCCCTGTCTGCATGTGGCGCTTGCTTCGAGGAACATGCTACACTGTTGCGTTGGGGTCTTGTGTCCAGTTCTTTTTCCTCTGGAAAGGCTCTCTAGTGCTTCTTGTGGTCAGTGGGGCCCTGGGACTTCCAGGTGTGTTCTTTTCTCCCCCTCAGTGAGCGCTGGTCTGGGAGTGAGTCTCGGTGGAGCTTGGTTGGGTAAGCCTGCGCTCAGGCACCACCAATGCCATTAGCAGGGATAAAAGTTCTGTTCTCTGCTTCCAGGAAAAGCTGTCAGGGTGGGACTGGAATGGCCCAGCTCAGTCAGAAAGTCTGCATGTGGGGTGGGGTTGTCTGCCACCTGCAATCTGGGGCAGGCCTCGCTTCTTTCCACCCTCCCCAACTCCGTGGCTAGTCCTGGGCCTCTGCCTGCAGGCCAGACCTCATGTCACCGGGCCTCCCCTGGCTATGATGCCAGCCAGGAGGTTCCCTGCATAGGAAAGCCACCTGGGCTGGGCATACGGCCTCCCTTTGGGAGGAGGGTTTTCCTCTAGGATGCTGATACGCCCCTGAAGGCACACACAGACACGTCAGTAGGCTGTTCGCGTATATCCCTTCTGTGCCCCAGGGAATTCGAGACCTGGGTGCATGGCATCTGGTCTGCAGGTCTGACCTCTTGGCCCCAGAGTTCAAATTATATCCCCACCAGGGAGGGGAGTGCCGGTCCCAATTCACCCATGGCGAGCCCAAGCTGGGTGTATGTCTCTTAGCCTTAGGGTCTGCCCCATTGTCCTGGGATCACCGTGCCAGCAGCACCTGAGAGGGCTGGCAGGTAGGGAGCTCAGCTGTCTGAGTTCCCCTCAGTCAGCTGTAGGGCCCCAAAAAGGAAGGTCCCATTCCATGGAGGTGCCTCAGGCTGGTGGCTATGTTGTCCTTCTCAGCAGCCACGGATAGGGTCGGAGGAGGGGAGAATGAGGCAATATGGCACCTGCCGCGCTGCTCGGGGGGTCTATGCACAGGGAGGTGCCCTGCGGGAGTTGGGAGACTGGTGCTGCGTCCGCTACAGGCTAACCGCTTACTGGCCATGGCCGTCTCTGGTCTGGTGTTCGCAGGTCTCTCCACCCGCTGGGGAGCCCACCAGCAGTCTGAGATGCAAGGGAGGGGAAAGTTAATCACTTCACCTACCCTTGCCACTGGTCTCCAGGCTGCTCTGGAGGTCTCTGCTTCCAGTTCTACTCTGCAACCTCCTCCCGTGGAGTCTCCTGTGGTCTCAAGTACCCCTCCTTCCAACCCTCGTCCGATGTATGCTCGTCTTCTTGCTTCTTTCTTCTAATTGCTGCAAGAATCTGTCTTTTCTGCAGAGACACTCTGTCTGGCGGTGTTTCTCGTCCGCCATCTTGATCATCTCCACTCTCTGTATAATTTTTTTCTTGCTTTTTTGTCTTTCTATTATTTCCTGCTGATCACTACTTAGAAGTGTATAGAAGCATTCTTTCTATCCCTTTTGCAGTTGTATCATATTTTATTGTGTTGAATGTTCCATAGTTTATTCAACCAGTCCCATATTAATGGACATTTGTATTGTCTTTAGTCTCTTGCTGTTACAAAGTGCTTCAGTGAATACCTTAACATATGCATTTAAAAATTTTTTGCTACCCTGTTACAGAGGGATTTTCTTTTTTTTGAGAATAGGTCTTACTCTGTCACCCAGGCTGAAGTATAGTGGTATGATCATAGGTTACCACAGTGTCAAACTCCTCGGTTCTAAAGATCTCTGCCTCAGCCTCCTTGGTAGCTAGGGCTACAGTCACATGCCTGGCTAATTTCTAATTTTTTTGTAGATATGTGGTCTTGCTACGTTTCCCAGGCTGGTCTTGAACTCTGGGCCTCAAGTGGTCCTCCTACCTTGGCCTCCCAAAGTGCTGAGATTACAAGCATGAGCCACCACGCCCACCTGGATTTCAGTTTTAAATAGAATAATTTTCGGAAGCATTCAGATGCAAGATTACTGCTACTGATGGATTGTTCTGGGAGTAGTGGGGAGTGCAGGAGGCCAATTATTTGACCCAACGTAGAAATCAGTAATAGGTGCACTGATTAGAATTCCATGTCATTGTTCTGCTATAAACCACATCCATAAAGTAATTCTATGTTTTCTAGTTTCATGTTCTTTAAGGTAGATTGAGAATTTAGAAACATTTGAAGCAATCTGAGCACAGAATTCCACTATTTTAGAATTTTTTTGTAGTCTTTTATAATTGTCTTACTTATAGTCAATTTGTCAAAAACTTCTAAGGAAAGTAATATGCCTATATGGATACTTTCCAAAGTATTCAACTTAGTTTTTATAGGAATAGTAACTTATTTTTGTAGTCACGGTTTTCGTCATTTGTGATCAGTTTATATACTATTAAATTATATGGTTGCAGTAATGAGTACAACTGACATAAACAAGTTTCAAGATAAACAGTGGATTTTTGATAATCTATGCAACTCAACTGGTGAAAACAGAAGTGTGCACATTATTCTATAGAATAGTTCAATAAATGTGAACATTTATGTTTTGGGCCTTTGCTAATTTTAGGGAAGCAATGAATAGCATTAGTTCCCTTCTAAAGTTTCCCAGTTCTTAGTAGGAGCCTGGTGCTTAGAAGATGCTCAAAAAATCATCTGGCTGAGTCAATTCAGTGTTTGGGTCAGACTGTGAAAATACGTGTTTGTCCATTTGTTTGATTAGGAGAATTGATTTAAATGTCTTATGTCTTCTCTAAGAGAAGGTATTTAAAATGAAGGAAATCTCTGAGAAGTGATAGCTGACTTAAAAAAAAAGTAACTATTTCCTGATTTACACTGTTATTACTTTAGATCTTAGATTATTATTTTAATGATTGATAGAATCATTTTTTTTGTCTAACTATAGTTTTTCACTAGAAGGTGTTTTCTAGATGTAAAAAATTAAAAAGAATGGATTCCAGGATTATAGAGCAAATGATAAACCTATGTTTTTAACATTTCACCATCTGCATACAAGTTAATAATAAAATTACCAATTCTTAATAGACATTAACCACCTTTGGGATTTAACCATAGGGAGATGAGGGTAGTATTTTTTTTCTTTCAACTTTTTGCTTTATTACATACACATATCACAGTCAGTGGTATAGAATGGTTAGGAAACTGAAAGGGTATAAGGTTTAGTCATAAGGAGACAAAAATTAAAGTTCCAAGAATATTTTATTCCTACTTTATGCAGAACACTGTAAGGAATACCAGAGAAACATGTGATGGTGCAGAACACTGTAGGGAATTCTAAAGAAATATGTAACAGTCCAAAGAGCACTCAGCCTTTTAGCTGGCTGGCTCAGAGCACTCTGTGCTACTGGCCTTATATGCTATGTTATACGGTGACATGCCAAGAATTGTTTTTGCAGGAAGCACTTCACATGATATGTAACTGCCTTAGATTTTTCTATTATAAAATGTGGCCAAAGTTACTTTCTCTATCAACCTACTAAAGATGCTTCAAAAGATCTATTTTTTTGAAGAAATGTGACATCTTCAAATGGTATGAATTGCTGCCAGAAGTAATTCTAGTTTCAAAAGTCTTAAATAAACCTTATAATATTTTTCCATCCATTATTCTGAAGTAGAAATAGAGCCCAGGAACTTTCTCCACATTGCAAATTAAAGATCATAATGAGTTTTGGAGATGTAATAGATGCGAAAGTCTATAATTAAAGACTACTAAAGCCTCAATCAAGATGGCGGACGAGAAACACTGCCAGACAGAGCGTCTCTGCAGAAAAGAGAGATTGTAGCAGAAATTAGAAAAAAAAGCAAGAGGATGAGCATACAGCGGATGAGGGTCGGAAGGAGGGGTACCTGAGACCACCAGAGACTCCACGGGAGGAGGTTGCGGAGGAGAACTAGAAGCTGAGACCGCTGGAGCAGGCCGGAGACCAGCAGGAAGGGAAGGTGGATCAGCCAAGTTTCCCCTCCCCTGCATCTGGGACTGCTGGTGGGTTCCCCAGTGGGTGGAGAGACCTGCAGACACCAGTCTAGAGATGGCTGCCGCCAGTGAGCAGTAAGCCAGTAGCGGACGCGGCACCAGGCTCCAAAATCCCTCAGGGCACCTCCGTGTGCACAGAGCCATGCCGCAGGTGCGATATTGCCTCCTTCTCCCCTCCCCCGACCCTACCCGCGGCTGCTCAGAGAGACAATACAGCCACCAGCTGGAGGAACCTACAGGGAATAGGACCTTCCCTTTTGGGGCCCTACAGCTGACTAAGGGGAACTCAGACAGCTGAGCTCCCTACCTGCCAGCCCTCCCAGGTGCTGCTGGCACGGTGATCCCAGGAGAAAGGGGCAGACCCTGAGGCTGAGAGACATAGACCCAGCTTGGGCTCCCAAGCTGTGAGTGAATTGGGACTGGCACTCCACTCCCTGGTGGGGATATAGTTTGAACTCTGGGGCCCAGAGGTCAGACCTGCAGACCAGATCCCGTGCACCGAGGTCTTGTATTGCCCGGGGCACAGAAGGGATATACACCAACAGCCTACTGAGGTGTCTGTGCCTTCAGGGGCATATCAGTGTCCTAGAGGGCAACCCTCCTCCCAAAGAGAGGACGTATGCCCAGCACAGGTGGAGTTCCTGCACAGGGAACCTCCCCGCCAGCCTCACAGGCAGGGGAGGCCTGGTGACGTGAGATCTGGCCTGCTGCCGGAGGCCCAGGAGTAGCTGCGGAGTTGGGGAGGGTGGAAAGAAGCGGGCCGCTCCAGACTGCGGGTCTCAGACAACCCCACCCCCACATGCAGACTCTCTGACTGAGTAGGGCCATTCCAGCCCCTCCCTGAGA
This sequence comes from Microcebus murinus, assembly GCF_040939455.1. NCBI lineage: Eukaryota > Metazoa > Chordata > Mammalia > Primates > Cheirogaleidae > Microcebus > Microcebus murinus. The sequence continues at coordinate 70,013,685 of NC_134117.1, read as the reverse complement.
GCTTTTCCTGGAAGCAGAGAACAGAACTTTGACCCCTGTTAATGGCATTGGTGGTGCCTGAGAGCAGGCTTACTGAACCTAGCTCTGTCCAGACTCTCTTAGACCAGCCCTCAATGAGGTGGAAAAAATGAAACACCTGGAAGTCCCTGGGCCCCACTGACCACCTGAGGCACTAGAGTGCCTCTCTACAGGAATAAGAGCTGATAACAGGACACAAAAACAACAGCGTAGCCTGTTCCTCCAAGCAAGTGCCACCTACTGACAGGGAGAACATCCTGCACACCCTTTTAACGGCACCTACTGACTCAACATACGAGTGGTGGTCTCACCCACAGACACCACCTCCCGGCTCAGAAACTAAACAAGGCATGGGAATACCCAAACGAAAACCTAAAGGAAAGAAACAACAACCGATCGACATGGGAAGAAATCAGTGAAGGAACTCCGGAAATATGAAGAACCAAATGGAAAACACACCCCCAAAGAGGAGCACCAGCCCCCTAGAAACAGACACTAACCAAAATCAGGCAACCAAAATGACAGAAGAGGAATTCCGAATGTTGATCATAAGAAAATTTAACGACCTGCAAGAGCAACTCAGTAACCAACATAAAGAAACCACAAAAAGCCTCCAGGACCTGGAACAAAAGTTCACTGAAGAAATAGACAGAATGAAGAAAAGTTTAACGGAACTTCTGGAAATGAAGAATCAATTCAGGGAACTACAAAATACAGTGAAAAGCCTCAAGAACAGGGTAGATCAAACAGAAGAAAGAATCTCAGAGATTGAAGATAACACCCTCCAATTAAATAAATCAGTCACGAAGATAGAGCAGAGAAACAAGAGAAAAGAGCAAAGCCTACAAGAGGTGTGGGATTATGTGAAGAAACCTAATAGGATTTCTTGATCATAGGGTTAATAGGATTTCCTGGTCAGAGGGTTACCAGAAGGGGAAGAAGACAACACTCAAGGGTTGGACAAGCTATTTGAAGATATAATAGAGGAAAAATTCCCAGGCCTTGCTAAAAATCTCGATATACAAGTTCAAGAAGCTCAGAGGACCCCTCGGAGATTCAATGCAAACAGGAAGACAATACAACATGCAGTCATCAGACTGACCAAAATATCAACTAAAGAGGCCCTTCTAAGAGCTGTAAGATGAAAGAAGCAAGTAAAGTACAAGAGAAAGCCAATTCAAATAACACCAGACTTCTCTACTGAACCTTTACAAGCAGGGAGAGACTGGGGCACCATTCTCACTCTTCTGAAACAGAACTATGCCCAGCCTAGAATCTTATTCCCTGCAAAACTAAGTTTTGTATATGAAGGAGAAATCAAGACATTCTCAGATAAGCAAAGCCTGAGGGAATTCACCAAAAGAAGACCAGCCCTTCAAGAAGTACTCAAAACAGTGTTACCCACAGATCAGTGCAATAAACACTCACGAATGTAAATCTACTCAAAGCTAAAGATCAAAGCCCAGACACTACAATCGCTCAAGAGAGATAACAAAGGAAGAAAGTTCAACCCAACATAATGAACAGTAATCTCCCTTACCTATCAGTTCTCTCAATAAATGTGAATGGCTTAAACTCTCCACTCAAGAGACATAGGCTGGCTGAATGGATAAGAAAATACAGGCCAAGTATATGCTGTCTCCCAGAAACACATCTAACCTGCAAGGATGCATATAGACTAAAAGTAAAAGGGTAGAGATCAGTATTCCAAGCAAGTGGAAGCCAAAAGAAGGCTGGCATGGCAGCTCTAATTTCAGACGATTTAGTTTTTAAACCAACAAAAGTAATGAAAGACAAAGAGGGTCATTATATAATGGTGAAGGGCACACTTTAACAAGAAGAGATAACAATTTTAAATATATATGCACCCAACTTAGGTGTACCCAAATTCATAAAGCAAACCTTACTTGATCTAAGCAAATGGATTAATAGCAACTCCGTAATCACCGGAGATTTCAACACCCCACTGACGGCACGAGACAGATCCTCCAAACAGAAAATTAACAAAGAAATAATAGACTTAAACAAAACTCTAGAACAATTGGGTCTGACTGACATTTACAGGACATTCTACCCCAAATCCACTGAATATACGTTCTTCTCTTCAGCCTATGAGACATTCTCTAAGATTGATCATATCCTAGGACACAAAATAAACCTCAAGAAATTTAAAAATATAGAAATCATACCATGTACCTTCTCAGATCACAGTGGAGTAAAAGTAGAAATCAACCGTAACAGAAACTCACATTTCTACACAAAAACGTGGGAATTAAACAACCTCGTACTAAATGATTACTTCATAAATGAAGAAATCAAGATGGAAATTAAAAAATTCTATGAAGAAAATGACAATGGAGAGACAAGTTATCAAATCCTCTGGGACACAGCTAAAGCAGTTCTGAGAGAAAGTTTGTCTCCATAAATGCCTATAACCAAAAGTCAAAAAGATCACAAATAGACAATCTAACGAAATGACTCAAAGAGCTGGATAAAAGAAGAACAGACCAACCCCAAACCCAGCAGAAGAAGTGAAATCAACAAGATCAAATCAGAACTAAATGAAATTGAAAACAGGGAAGCTATTCAGGAGATTAATAAAACAAAAAGTTTGTTCTTTGAAAAAATAAACAAAATTGACAAGTCATTGACTAAGCCAATGAAAAGCAGAAAAGAGAAATCTCTAATAAGCTTCATCAGGAACAAAAAAGGAGATATCACAACTGATCCCAAAGAGTTACAAGATATAATTTATGAGTACTACAAAAATCTTAATGCACACAAACTGAAAAATATGGAGAAAATGGACAAATAACTAGAAACAGCCTCCCTAGGCTCAACCAGGAAGAAATAGATTCCCTGAACAGACCAATCTCAACAGCTGAAATAGAAACAGCAATTAAAAATCTCCCTAAAAAGAAAAGTCCCGGTGCAGATGGTTTCACACCCAAATTTTACCACTCGTACAAAGAAGAACTAGTACCTATCTTGCAGAAACTATTCCACAACATCGAGAAGAATCGAAACCTCCCTGACACCTTTTATGAAGCGAATATTACTTTGATACCAAAACCAGGAAAGGATGCAACAAAGAAAGAAAACTACAGACCAATATCCCTAATGAATATAGATGCAAAAATGTTCAACAAAATCTTAGCTAACCGAATCCAGACGCTTATCAAAAAAATAATCCATCACGACCAAGTGGGCTTCATCCCTGGGATGCTAGGATGGTTCTACATACGTAAATCTATAAATGCAATTCACCACATAAACAGAAGCAAAAAGAAAGACGACATGATTCTTTCAATAGATGCAGAAAAAGCTTTTGACAAAATTCAACACCCTTTCATGATACGAACACTTAAGAAAACAGGCATAGAATAACATACCTAAAAATGATACAAGCCATATATGACAGACCCATAGCCAACATCATACTGAATGGGGAAAAATTGAAAGCATTCCCACTTAGAACTGGAACCAGACAAGGCTGTCCACTATCTCCACTTCTGTTCAACATAGTGCTGGAAGTCCTGGCTACAGCAGTCAGACAGGAAAGTGGAATTAAAGGTATCCAAATAGGGGCAGAAGAGACCAAACTTTCTCTGTTTGCTCATGATATGATATTATATTTAGAAAACCCCAAAGATTCAACGAAGAAACTCCTGGAGCTGATAAATGAATTTAGTAAAGTCTCACGATACAAAATCAATACACAGATATCAGAGGCATTCATATACGCCAACAACAGTCAAATTGAGAACCAAATCAAAGACTCAATTCCCTTCACAATAGCAACAAAGAAATTAAAGTACCTAGGAATATACTTAACCAAGGATGTAAAAGACCTCTACAGGGAGAACTAGGAAACACTGAGGAAGGAAATAGCAGAGGATGTAAACAGATGGAATTCCATTCCATGCTCGTGGATCGGCAGACTCAACATCATTAAAGTGTCTATACTACCCAAACTGATCTACAGATTCAATACAATACCTATTAAAATCCCATCAGCATTCTTCACAGATATAGAAAAAATAATTTTATGCTTCATATGGAACCAAGGAAGACCCCGAATATCAAAAACAATTCTAGGCAATGAAACACAATGGGAGGCATTAATATACCAGATATCAAACTATCCTACAAAGCTGTAGTAATTAAATCAATATGGTATTGGCACAAAAATAGGAATATTGACCAGTGGAACAGATGTGAGAATCCTGATATAAAACCATCCTCATATAGCCATCTAATTTTAGACAAAGCAGACAAAAACATACACTGGGGAAAAGAATCCCTTTTCAATAAATGGTGCTGGGAAATTGGATAGCCACTTGTAGAAGGCTAAAGCAGGACTCACACCTTTCACCTCTCATAAAGATTAACTCATGCTGGATAACAGACTTAAACCTAAGGTATGAAACTATTAGAATTCTAGAGGAAAATGTTGGAAACACTCTCCTAGACATCGGCCTAGGCAAAGAGTTTATGAAGAAGTCCCTAAAGGCAATTACAACAGCAACTAAAATAAATAAATGGGACATGATCAAATTAAAGAGCTTCTGCACAGCCAAAGAAATAGTCATGACAGTAAACAGAATGTTTACTAAGTAAACCTACAGGATGGGAGAAAATTTTTTCGTCTTACACATCTGATAAGGGGCTGATAACTAGAATATACTTAGAACTCATGAAAATCAGCAAGAAAAAAATCAAATAACCCTATTAAAAAGTAGGCAAAGGACTTGAATAGAAACTTTTCTAAAAAAGACAGAAGAATGGCCAACAAACATATGACAACATGCTCAACATCTCTAATCATCAGGGAAATGCAAATCAAAACCACAATGAGATATCACTTAACTCCAGTGAGAATGGCCTGTATCAAAAAGTCTCCAAATAACAAATGCTGGCATGGATGCAGAGAGAGAGGAACACTCCTACACTGCTGGTGGGATTGCAAACTAGTTCTACCTCTGTGGAAAGCAATATGGAGATACCTTGAAGTGATACAAATGAATCTACTATTTGATCCAGCAATCCCATTGCTGGGCATCTACCCAAAAGATCCAATGACACTCTACAAAAAAGACACCTGCACTTGAATGTTTATAGCAGCACAATTCATAATCGCAAGGCTGTGGAAACAGCCCAAGTGTCCATCAATCCAAGAATGGATTAATAAAATGTGGTATATGTATACCATGGAGTACTATTCAGCTCTAAGAAACAACAGTGATATAGCACATCTTATATTTTCCTGGGTAGAGGTGGAACCCATACTACTAAGTGAAGTATCCCAAGAATGGAAAAACAAGCACCATATATACTCACCAGCAAACTGGTATTAACTGAGTAGCACCTAAGTGGACACATAGGTACTACAGTAATAGGGTATGGGGCAGGTGGTAGGGGGTAGGCGGGTTGGTATATACATACATAATGAGTTAGATGCGCACCATCTGGGGGATGGTCATGCTGGAAACTCAGACTTGGGGGGGAGGGTGGGAAAGGGCATTTATTGAAACTTTAAAATCTGTACCCCCATAATATGCCTAAATAAAAAGAAAAGACTACTAGTAAAAATAATTATTCCCAGAGAGAAAAACAGAAAGAACAGTATGGTCAGTTTTTACATAATGGCCCCTAATGAGTCACCTGCCTGTGGCTCTGCCCCTTTGCAGTGTGAGTTTGTCTTCATCCGTTCTGTGCTGTTAAAGAAAACACCTGAGACTGGGTAATTTCTAAAGAACACAGATTTATTTCTTATGGTTCTGGAGATTGGGAAGTTCAAGACTGAGGGGTTCCCATCTGGCAAGGGCCTTCTTGCTGCATCATCCCATGTCAGAAGGTGGAAGGGCAAGAGAGCATGCCTGGGAAACAGAGAGAAGGGAAGGAGCCAAACTCATTCTTTCATTAGGTACCCACTCCCTCAATAACAGCATTAGTCCATATATGAGGGCAAAGGCCTCATCACCTAATCATGTCTTAAAAGTCCCACTTTCAACACTCTTACATTGGGGAGTAAGTTTCAAAAACTCATGGACTTTGGGGAACACATTCAATCCATAGCACCCATCAAGTGGTGGCGTCTACTTCCCCCTTCCTTGACTTTGGGCTCTGCCATGTGACTTGAGTTAGCCAATGGGATATTGGTTGACGTGATGCAAGCAGAGGCACCTTGTATAGTGGGTGAACACTCTTGGGATGCTATTGCCACTTTGTGAAGAAGCCTGGGAGAAAAGGACACATGGAGAGGTAGGTTCTACCTTCCTTGCTTAGCCCAACGCAGCAGCATGAGTAAGTCAGGTAAGAGCAGCAGCAGAGCTGCCCAGCCAACCCATGGAATTATGAGAAATGAAATTGGCTGTTTTAAGCAATAAAGTTTTGGGTAGTTTGTTACACAGCAATAGAAAATGGAACATCTTGTGATAAGTGTCTGGAGTATATGCCTGTAATTCAAACGTGGCTTCATTGCTGCGCCCTTCAAAGAGGGAGGAAGGACAGTAAATAGGTTTTTTCCTTAGAGTGGTAAATGCCCAGGAAGGGTGCTGGGCTGCTGGAGCCTTGATCTCTCCTTCACCCCCCTTTTTTCATCAGGGATCTTATACTGTTCTCTGCAGGGCAAACGTTGAAAGAGCTAGAGAAAGTAGACTATTTATGTACTTCATTGAAGGTGTTTTCCATTTCCAAAGGCAGTTAGACTCATACTTCCCTGTTTCAAAAGTGAAATGCTAAAAGAATCCCAACAAATCTTCTCTTTCCCTTTTGTTAACTCTGAGTGTTTCATCATTCTTGTACTATGTAAGCAAGGAAATACCATGGCTATTCTTTAATTTCTCTTAGGTACAAAATCTTCCAGAAAACCCAGACATTAGTCCAGGCCCTTTTCCCAGTAATCACACCTGGTTCACCTAATTTACACACCTGCTGGAGTGGTTCTGCAGAGATCTTTCAAGTCATTGTGGGAGTCATGATGGCATGCACTGTTTTGAGCTGAGTCCTGCCTGCACCCACATCATCTCTCTCACACTCAGCTACGGCCCCTCTCTGTTACTATGTTTCTGGGGATTCTAAATTGTGCACACTGGCCTTCAGTCTGCAGTCCGACTGCTCTCTCCTGGCCAAGCATTTGCTTTTGAACAGGACTTCTAGCATTAGGCTTTATCTGTTTTCCTTAGGTGCCCAGTGTTTATGCAGTCTCTTCCCACTGGGCAGCATTGTTGGCATACTTAAAATTACTCTGCCCCTCTTCTTGAGACGTTGAGTATGCATGTTGGAAAATTACCTTCCATAGTCTTCTGGGATAGTTTAAAGATGAAAGAACATAAGGATGTGGGCTACAGTTTTAAATGGAATATTTCCTTTCTGTGGGTTATGAGGTAAATGTGCAAATGAACTCAAATGATAATGTTAAAATCTATTATTTAATAAGATGGACCCAGCTATTTGAGGAACATCTTAGTGCCCTAAATTATCCACTTTTGAAATACCTAAATTATTGTATTTCTCAAATTTTTATCAGATATAACTATTGTTTGATTAAATGTTTTGCATATAGACAAATATGCAGCAAAAAGCATGTCACTATTTAATTCTTCAATTGTGAATTTTATGTTATCTTCTATGTTGATAATGATTATAATAGCTCTTCTTGACTGCAACAAAGCCAGCCTTATCAGGTTTTATCTTTGTCTTCCTATAGTAGTGCCACAGTGAAATAAGAAAAAAACAAAACAAAAAACCTTACATATTTTAGGTTCACCTTGTAAATTGCTGCATGCTACCATATTTAGTAAAGTGTAAATTGTGCATTCGTTCACATTTTCACATCTGAAATTGACACCTGGGAATCTTAGGTTAGGCAGGGGCAATATGTTGTATGAAAACTTTTTGTTGGCACCTTCTGTACGATCAGACAAAGACAAGCAGCTGAGATTCCTTGAAATGTGGCTGTGAAACCTTGGGCAAGCTGATTAACTTCTCTAAGCCATAGCTTGGCACAGTGGCTGAGGCCTGTAATCCCAGCACTCTGGGAGGCTGAGGCAGGAGGATTGCTTGAGCCAAGGAGTTTGAGACTAGCCTGAGCAACATAGTGAGAATTCAGCCCTACCAAAAAAAAAAAAAAAGCCAAGTATGGTGGCACGTGCCTGTCATCCTAGCTACTGCGGAGGCTAAGACAGGAGGATTACTTGAACCCTGAAGTTGGAGGTTACAGTGGGCTAGTGTCCCGCCACCGCCACTGCATTCCAGCCTCCACCAGGACAACATACTATATCTATCAATCAATTAGTAAATAAATAAAGAGATAAAACTTTATCTCTTGACACTGCTGTGGAATTTAAATGAAATGTGTGTATAAAGTACTTATGATTTACAAGTGCTTTCATGTCTTGTTTTTTCCTCCAGCTTCATTATTCAGTGGTATTTCTATATTTTTCAGTATATTCAGATATTTCATCATCTGTTTAAACCACTCATGGTTTGGATTTCATTTTCCACTTCAGCACTGCTTATTATTTAATACTGATTTTATTCTTTACTATCTTCAGTAATGTTTTGAATTGTTCTAGATTTAAAAACTAACAAGTTTCCGTCATTTGTTTTTGAGTAAACTTTAGTCTGGGATATGTTTGTATATTTTGTCAGTTCTTTGCTGTTGGTAGTTGGATGTATATTTTTTTAGGTAGTTCCTGCTTTATTCTTATTGTATTTAAAAATTTTAATTCATTCTGATATTTTTAAATGACCTCATGATCTTTAAGTTAATAGTGGTAAGAGCAAATAGCAAAGCTTTGTTTTAGACCGTTTTTTAGTGGGTGGCATATGGATGTTTCTCTGTCATGTTCCCTGAAATTTCTCAGAACTTAGAAGTTTAATTTAGGTCTTCATTTCAGTAAAGGGCAGGAGCAGAGTCATCTTTATACCTTAAGGTTTATATCTGGCTATCCAGTGGTCTGGTGAGGGTGAGACAGTGGCCTAGATGTGATGAGGAAGGAGGAAACCTTCTTTCCTGAGTGAAGGATGAATAATGCCTTGGGGTGATAGTGTTAGTGCAGTGGTGTCACAGCCTTACCAGGTTCATTGCCCCCTGCTCAAGAGGAAGCCAAATATACTGACACAGCAGGGGTGACAGCAGAGAAAGAGTTTAATATCTCAGGTGCCAAGCAAAGAGATGGGAGGAAGTTCTCAAAACGTCTCTCTAAGATTTTGGGAGGAATAGTTTTTAAAGGTAGTTTGTTGGGCAAAGGTCTGGAGAATTGGATCTGCTGATTGGCTGGGGAAGAACTCATAGGATTGGAAAGCAAAAATTGTTGTCTTGTGCTAAGTCAGCTCCTACTTTTTAAGACCAGTTGAGTTGGTTCCTTGGTATGGGCCACTGGTCTGGTTGGGTCACTTGGTCCACAGGAATGCAGGATCTTGAAGCTAACTCAAAGACTAGCCTTAGGTTTCAGAAGGGTGATGTTATCTATGCGAGCAATGAAGAAAGCTAAAAATCTTTAAGACCATCACCCATGTGACTCCCGAGTAGTAAACAATTATAGGAAAGCAAGTTAGGGAACAGTGGTTGGTTATGTATATATTTTAACTATGTCTATAGCTTTGTGGAGGTCAGGCCCCTACCACTGTTCCTGCCTTACAGCCTTTTATTAACTTTATAAAGGGCAGTTTCAATAGCATGTTTGGAGCTTCTGTTTGTGTGTAAATGTGGCTTCCATAACTTGCTACCTCTCCAGCATTAGGTTTTTGACCCAAAGATTGGCATTTCTCATCTGTAACTTAAATTTTCCTTTGTCTTAAAAGTGCTTATTTTTCAGTAATTATTAACAACTTATATTTGTTACCTCTTGGAATTGTTTTTAAAGATATTATACTTTTTTGTTTGTTTGTTTGTTTGGAGACAGAGTCTCACTCTGTTTCCCGGGCTAAAGTGCTGTGCATCAGCCTAGCTCACAGCAACCTCAAACTCCTTGCTCAAGCGATCCTCCTGTCTCAGCCTCTCAAGTAGCTGGGCCTACAGGTGCACATACCACCACACCTGGATAATTTTTCTATTTTTAGTAAAGATAGGATCTTGCTCTTGGTCAGGTTGGTTTTGAACTCCTGACCTTGAGCTGTCTTCTGCTCTTGGCCTCCCTGAGTGCTAGGATTATAGGTGTGAGCCACTGCTCTTTTGGCACCCAGCCAAAAGATACTATACTTAGATCACATTTCAGTATATTTGAATTCTGTTGTAATTTTGAGCTAAATATGACATGCTCAGTCTGCTCCTGATATTTAAAGATCAGTGGTTTCTTCCTAATTGAAATAAATTGTACCAGGTTGAAAAATACTGAATATTTGTTAGCATTTTCTAAATTTCCACTAGGACACTTGATCAGCATTTGAGATGGTGAACAGTGTTGGTTAATAGTTTGAGTTATAAGTAAAATTCTCAGCCAGTTTGGCTGCTGTCTCAGGGGAATTGATCCAGCCAGCATTTATTGACTAGATCTTATGTGATAGGCATTGGGTTAGAGAGAGAGAGAAAGAGATACAAAGGTGAGTAAAACAGGATATGATCACTGCCTTGGTGAGCTTACAGCTCAGTAGAGAGAAAGTCATTAAAGAATTCAATAAGTGTAAAAATTCCGACTATGATAACTATTAATGAAATGCAGGTTCTTTGTTGATGTTGATGCTGGTTTAAAGACCTGTAAATGTGGATGGGTTTCCTCCCTGAGCATGGCCAGATGATGGTTGAGTAAGAGTTAATTAGATCATGAGGGGAAGGAGTAGCCTGCAGGCCGAGGTGTATTCTTGACACAAGTATTTTATCAGATATATGATTGTCAGATATTTTTTTCCCTGTCTGTGGCTTGTCTTCAGTTTTATTAATGATATTTTTTAAAGTGCAAAAGTTTTAAATTTGATGAAGACCAACTATCAATATTTTCTTTTCCAATGATACTGACAAAGATGGTCGTTGAAGCCAAAGTTAAAGGGAGTACAGAATGAGAATTGGAGAGAGTAAAATGGAGCTTTGAATCTTAACATTTAATGTCATGCTACAGGAGACAAATCTGCAAAGGTGAGGGAGAGGTAGGAGGAAAATTAGGACAATTTTGTGTCACATAAATCAAAGAATAAAATACTTTCAGACTAGGAAGAGAGTAAAAGTGTTAAGTAAAGTAACATGAAGGCTGGAAAACATCCTTTAGACTTAACATGGAAAGCATCGTTGACCTTACTATACTGAAGCCAGTTGCAGTTAGTTGAAATGTATGTGTAAAGTGAAGAAATGTGGAAAGTGAATGTAGACAACTCTTTCTAGAAGAGCAGGGTAGATGGAACAGTATCAGGATATGAATAAGGAGTAAAGTGAAATTTTCTCCCTTTAACACAAAATTTTTTAAAATTTTTTATCATTTGGATTTTTTTCTTTTTTTGAGAGGTTGAGGATGTTGGTCATTCACTCATTGTATCACATATATGACCTCAAAACAAACAGAAAGGTTCAGAATGCACAAAATCTTGGTTGACCATAAAAATATTAACACAAATACAACTCAATCCCTTCTTATTTTTTTTTTTATGTCCATCATTAGGGAATTTACTCAGCGAGTTACACTACAGACTTACAGTGCAGTTGTATGCAACAACAGTTAAAAGCGATGAGTTGCATTTTATTGACATGGAAAATTGTCCAAAAATATTAGTATCCTTTTCTTAATAAACATCCATATTTTTAAAATAGCATCTTCAGTTGATATTGCAAACTAGAAATTTTTATTTATTTATTTATTTCAAGAAAATATGAGAGTACAAACATTTTGGTTGCATTTTATATCTTTGCCTCTCGCTAGCAAGGGTTAGAAGTATGCCCTTCCCCCTCCACAATGCTCACCACATCCCTCAGATGTGGGTCTACTCCCTCAACAATCCCTGGTGAACACCACCACCATTTGGGCACCGTAGTGTTAATCAGTCAGTACCAATTTGATGGTGAGTACATGTGGAGCTCATTCTTCTGAGCTGTTTTCACCTCACTTTGGATAATGGGTTTAAGCTCAATCCAGGATAATATAAGCGGTGCTAGCTTACTGTCATTTCTTAGAATTGAGTAATATTCCATTGTAAACATATACCAAATTTTAATAATCCACTCATGAATTGACAGACACTTGGGTTGTTTCCATGTCCTTGCAATAGTGAATTGTGCTGCCATAAACATTTGGATGCAGATATCTTTATTATAGAATGTCTTATGCTCTTTGGGATAGATGCCTAATAATACTGTTGCTGGATTGAATGGTATTTCTATTTTTAGCTCTTTGAGGTATCTCCAAATTCTTTTTCACAAATTTCATCACTTCAATAGTGATCCACATATAATGTCATTTTTGGATAATATGTGGAATAGGTGTTGATCCATTTAAGGTCACATTTAGTCTCCTACCTGTTACTCTCTTCATGCTTTCTGTTTATTTTTTATTTTTTTGCTCTGCATGTTCAGAGAAACTTCTGTAGTAACAAACTGTAGAAGTGATCCTTGAAAATATAATCTTATCTTTATCTTGCCATTTATTTCTTCAAAATATCTTTAACATTTAAAAATAAAAGTAATATTTGTATATATTTTTTGAAAAATGAAATGTAAGCCCAAACTCTCTTACTGAAAACTCTTGGGTCAGAAATATTTTGAAATTCAGAAATTTTCAGGTTTTAATAAAGGCAATCTGCTACATATAATATATATTATCAAATATCTGTGTTGAGGCCTGGGTAATACCCCTTAATCAAACTTAATACTGTTTCTACATTGAAGTATAATATTTATACTAATTAGCTTTAGTGGAGTCTATGAGTAGCTTCATATCAGTTCAGGTCAGGTTTTGGCCCCAAAGAAGGTCATACAAAGTAAGGTATTATTGTTAAGAATGTAAAGAAAGGCTAGAGTTTTTTGTTTTTGTTTTGGTAGTTTTCTGAATTTTAGAACGATGGTGAGGAGGTTGTAGTACCCAGTGACCTGTAATGAAAAGCAGTAATCCTTTGCTCTACTCCTTCACAATCTTTGTCCTGCTTCCCAGAGGCAGCTGCATATAAATAACCTTAATTGTTTCTTCTGATAGTTGCTTCCATGTTTTCATATGATATGCTCATAACTATTTCTTGTCTTATAAATATTAGATATTGTCTGTTTACTTACATTGGACTCCACCTACCTTCTCCCTATCCTCCTGAATTGGTTATATCAGTTTGCTTATATCATTATAATGTTTATACTATTATTGGTATTGAGATTCCTGCTGTTCATTTTAGAGCCAAATGATTATTTTCTTTCTTTTTTTGTGAGACAGAGTCTCACTTTGTTGCCCAGGCTAGAGTGAGTGCCGTGGCGTCAGCCTAGCTCACAGCAACCTCAAACTCCTGGGCTCGAGCAATCCTACTGCCTCAGTCTCCCGAGTAGCTGGGACTATAGGCATGTACCACCATGCCTGGCTGATTTTTTCTATATATATTAGTTGGCCAATTAATTTCTTTCTATTTATAGTAGAGATGGGGTCTCGCTCTTGCTCAGTCTGGTCTCAAACTCCTCACCTCAAGCAATCCTCCCGCTTTGGCCTCCCAAAGTGCTAGGATGACAAGTGTGAGCCACTGTGCCTGGCTTAGAATTTTATAGTATATATACTTTGGTGTGGATTTAAATATATATATATCCATTGTGCTGGGTACTTAGTGGGCCAGTGCTGGGGACTTGTATCTTTCGGTTCTTGGGAATTTCTTATATCATTTCTGATTATTTCCTTCCCTCCTGTGTTTTCTCCTCCCTTGTGGAACTCTTTTTGGGTCAGATGTTGGAATTCCTGGACTAATCTCCAGATATTCTTTTTTTTTTTTTTTGAGACAGAGTCTTACTCTGTTGCCCGGGTTAGAGTGTCATGGTGTCAGCCTAGCTCACAGTAACCTCAATCTCCTGGGCTCAAGCGATCCTTCTGCCTCAGCCTCCCAAGTAGCTGGGACTACAGGTATGTGTCACCATTCCCAGTTAAATTTTTCTATATATTTTTAGTTGTCCAGCTAATTTCTTTCTATTTTTAGTCGAGACGGGGTCTCACTTTTGCTTAGGCTGGTCTCAAACTCCTGAGCTCAAACAATACACCTGTCTTGGCCTCCCAGAGTGCTAGGATTACAGGCATGAGCTACTGTACCCGGCCTCCAGATACTCTTATATCTACAAATACTTATATATTCTGTCTCTTATTTTCTGCGGTGTATTTTTTGTACTACCTTCTTGGTAATTTCTGTGACTTGATTTTCTAACCCTTCTATTGAATTTTTAATTCGCTCATCATTTTTAATTTTCAAGAGTGCTTCCCCCCAGTCTTACCATGTTTTGGTTTTATGGCTGCTGTATCATCTATCATCTGTATCTTTAAGAGGGTATTGATTGACTTATTTAAAGGGATTTTAAAAACTTTTCTTTATTTCCCCCTGTTTTCTTTCTTGTATGTTTTTATTATATATGTGTGTGTGTGTGTGTGTGTATAATGTGTGTGTGTATATATATATATTTATTTTGAGCTCTTCTAAGTTTGATCAGTAAATGAGAAAAGACCGAGCACAGTTTCTGTGAAATGGGTTAGATTGCAGTGAATTGAGTTGTGAAAGGTGAGAAAGTGGAGAATACTGTAGACAACTGAGAAATTTTAGTTATAAAGGGAAAGAGGATAGTAGCATTGAAAGCATTTGTTTTTAAATATGAGAGACCCTTAAAGACTTAAAATTCTGTATTGATGTTGAATTTTACAATTTATATATAGAATTCATGATGCTATACATAAATTCTAGGTATTTTCCTTGGAAAACTGATTTTGTTACTTTGTTAATGTGAAGGAGCCTTTAGGAAGGAGAAGATGGAAATATAAGGGGAGGAGACTGGCTGATAGAGTGAGGCCCTGAATAGCCAGGTGAGGAGAGGCTCACAGAGCCCCAGATGCATTCCTAGAGCTGGGGGTTCTTCTTCCTTTGAACTGCATAATGTAATTTACATAATTTGTGAAAGGACCAGAGCCAGTATGTAAGTTTATAGGATTGGTGGAAGGAAACTGAGGAACTTTTTAAATAAATATTGTTTAAACAGTGAAAAGGCCCGGATTCCATGGTCAGATCCTGAGTATATGGGCATTTCCCATACAAGGAAATCTGTTAAGAAAAGAACAGTTCATTCTCTTCTGGTGGAAAGAAGACTTTCACTATTTGAGAATAAGAGGTTTCTTTTATAACCATGACTAAAAGGAAAAAAAAAAACACTGGTAGCCAGTGTTTATTATTATTTTCTGTATTTTCTAAAAGATGGTGATTCCTGCCACATGTATGTTTCTAGCATAGGAACAAGGACAGACATACTGGAAAAAAGCAGTGTAAGCAACAGATAGCCTTGTAAGTGCTGGGCAAATGCTCAGACTTACGGACAGTGGACAAGTATTAACCTTTGCTTGCCATGTTATTTATGATGCTGTATTCCAACTTGCTAGCAGCTCGTGTTCTGAGCTTCCATTTCTGTTGGTGTGTAAAGGCCATTCCATTGCAGTCACATTTTGTGGGAAGTATGGCAAACTTGAAATAGTATGACATGAAAATATTAATAAATTAGTCCTACTGTGTATACAAAATGAAATAATACAGTCTCCAAAATCAGTAATTTTGGAATGAAAGTCAGATGTAATACCACTGTGAAGAAAGGCAAACTATTTCTAAGATGCACCATGCTGTTTTGTAAAGGAAAGCACATTGCAAAAGTATTAGCGGTAATGCTGAAAAAATTAAAGGGAAGATAAAACAAACCCTATAATGGTTGTAAACCTCTGTGTCTGGAGAATGTGTCTCTTTCTTTATTTCTGTAGGAAAATTAGACTTGAATTCTGTGAAGGCTTCAAAAATGCATTCCTCACAGACAATGAGCCCTTTATGGTTGTATATATTCATTGATAATATAAAATGTTGACTATTGCCAACCTGTGATGAACATCAGCTTTCTATTTTAGCTCTTTGAAAAATATATTTACGTATAAAGAAAAGACAAATATTTATGGTGATGGATATCCCAAATATATGATTTGATCTTTATAAATTATCTGAATATGCTAAATTATCATATGTACCCTGAAAATATGTAGATATAGTATATATCAATAAAAAAATTAAAAATATTTAAACTATAAATAATATATCATTACTAAATATTTAGAAAATAGAGAAATGAAAAATCATTTATGTTGTTACATCATTAACTGCTACTGGCATTTTCATTACATCCCTCCTAGGGTTTTTGCTTCTATATTCGTAAGGCTGTAATTGTAATGTGTGTGCAACTTTTGTCACACCTAAGCTTCTCTATTGCTTATAAAGACCCATATATGTTCCTTTGATTGTGCTAGTACTGCAGTTTACTTAGCTTTGCCCCAATTTGGGGAAATTAAGATGACTTTGTTTTTTCTTGTTGTTAATAATGTTATGTTGAAAATCTTGGGGCCTGTAAAATTTTTGCATATTTTCCCAGGCTGGGCTTACCAATGGTAAGCTTTTCCGTAGTTTCTGAGCTTTGCTGCTCAACAGTTTTCCCAATGGACCTTCTGAGTTTATTATGCTATCAGAACTCTGTGAGAACACAGGTTCAACACATACTCATCACTGACAGGTTTCAACATATTTTTGTAGAATTTTATAAAGGAAAAAAAATGGTTCCCTGAGCTGTTGCCTTTATTTGATTATTAAAATGTTAAGTGATCATGATCTACAATTTGGTTTAACTAGTTCTATGTCCTCATTTATGAAATGGCTGTTCCTGTGCCCTGCCTATTTATCTATGGGGATTTTAATGTTCTTCTATAAAAAAGATTTTAACTTTCTCTCCCGTATAGTACACATATTTTCCAGTCTTGTTTGCCTATTCATTTATTTTGTTTTTTAATTATGGAATTGTATCTACAAGCTTTTTTTGTGTTTTTTTGCATTTTAATTCTAGCCTTAGAAAGTCATCCTCTCTTTAGTTCTTTAATATATTCATTTGCAATTTAATTTTATTTTAACATTTAACCTTTATGTCCATCAGAGAATTTATTTTGTTGAGTGAAGTGTGATTCTGAATTGACATTTCCCCTTCCAGATTTTTAACAAATTATCCCAACACCATTAAAATTTTTTTTTAATTAATTTTTTATTTTTATTGATGTACATATAGTTGTATATATTTATAGGGCTTAACACCATTGATTGAATACTTTGTCTCTTTTGTATAATTTTGGGCTGCTTACTCTGTTGGCTGTTGTACTCTACTATATGATTCAGTCAGTTTCTGGACTCCATTTTCAGTCTTGTACCCGTACTTTGCTGTTTAGTAGTAATTGACTTATACTGTTTTTTTTTTTTTTTTTTTTTTTTTTTTTTTTGAGACAGAGTCTCACTTTGTTGCCCAGGCTAGAGTGAGTGCCGTGGCGTCAGCCTAGCTCACAGCAACCTCAAACTCCTGGGCTCGAGTGATCCTTCTGCCTCAGCCTCCCGGGTAGCTGGGACTACAGGCATGCGCCACTATGCCCGGCTAATTTTTTTTTTTATATATATATATCAGTTGGCCAATTAATTTCTTTCTGTTTATAGTAGAGACGGGGTCTCGCTCTTGCTCAGGCTGGTTTTGAACTCCTGACCTCGAGCAATCCGCCCGCCTCGGCCTCCCAAGAGCTAGGATTATAGGCGTGAGCCACAGCGCCCGGCCACTTATACTGTTTTAATATTTCATAGGATACATCTCCCTATTGCTTCTTCCCTAGTATTTTTATTTAATTAGCTCATTTATTCTTATGCATAAGTTTAGGATCATTTTGTCACATTAAGTCTTGCTTATAATTTGATTAGATTTACATTAAACATATGCTTTACTTTGGATAGAACACACCTTTATTATAGAATTCAGATATACTCTAAAATCACAGAATTTTTTTCATGAAAAGTTCTTTAGTTTTTGTATAATTTATCTCTAATTATTTCATGCTTTTTTGTTTTGTTGGTATACAGGAATGTTGGTGACATTAATATATGTATATATTTTTCTTATACTAGAATACATTATTAATTTTATATAAAATACATCTTTAACTGATTCTAGTAGTTCTTAGAAAATTCCTTTGGATTTTAGCTTTTCCATTATACTATGAAATTCTCCTTTTATTTTTTAATTAATTAATTATTATTATGTTTTTCAAAGACAGGTTCTCTCATTCTGTTTCCCAGGCTAGAGTGCAGTGGTGTCATTATAGCTCACTGTAACCTCAGACTCCTGGGTTGGAGCCATCCTCCTGCCTCAGCTTCCTGAGTAGCTGGGACTGCAGGTGTGCACTACCACACCCAGCTAATTTTTCTTTTTTTTGTAGTAACAGGGTCTCATTCTTGCTCAGGCTGGAATTTATTTTATTTTTGAGATAGAGTCTCACTCTGTTAACCAGGCTACTATGCAGTGGTGGGATCATAGCTCACTGTTGCCTCAAACTCCTGGGCTCAAGTGATCTTTCTGCCTCAGTCTCCTGTTTAGCCAGGACTACAGCTGTGTGCCACTGCCCCTCCCCCCCATTTTTAAATTTTTCTGGTAGAGATGGGGGGAGTGGCTCTCGCTGTGTTGGCCAGGCTTCCTTTTATTTTTAAGTTTTATTACATTGGCAGAAAAATCTAGCCATGCATTAAAAAATAGCACCGATAATATGCTTATTTTGTTTTTTAATTTGATTAGAATGTCTCTAAGAATTTTGCCATGTGAATATGTTAAATTTTGGTTTGAGATGGATTTTATTTTTGCAATAGATATTTTTTAATGTTAGGGATTCTCCCTTGCTTTCTAAAAGGTTTTAAAATTCTTTATTGATGTTGGATTTTATCATTTACTTATAGTGTATAATGACATAAATAACTGATTTTACAGGTTTTTCTTGGAAAATGAATTCTATTCCTCTGTGTTCAGGTGTCTTGATATGCTGGTGATTCCCAGTCTGCGTTATGAACATGTCTTGGATTTCTCAAAGGCATATGAGGCTCAGTTGTCCACATTGAGCTCACCCTTCACCCTGCTCCTCTGTGTATGCCTGTTTTGTGAATATATAGCCAGAAACCAGGGCATGGTGTAGACCTCTCATTAGGTTATGTTAGTTCTTCTTTCAGTTGGTCTCTCCTTTGATATCCACTGCTTCAGGTCTGGCTTTGATGACTCAGTGCTGACATCCACAGCTGGTCTCCTCACCCCTCTTACTGCTTTTTCTCTTTTTGTTTCTGCTAGCTGTTGTGCACAGGCTTCTCATTTGTTATAGGAAATGTACTTCCAATAAAGGCAAACTTTAACCTAAAGTTGTTTATTCTAACAATGCCAATCAGGAAGTTAAGATACAACAATTCACAGTGGGGAGGAGCAAGGTGCTGCTGAAGCCTGGCACCCTGCGAACAAGGGCGCAGGGAGGCATGCGGACTGCTCCTGGGTGCCCGTTCCTCAGGGATGCTGCGACTGGCATCTTTGTCTTCTCCTGACTCCCTTCTTTGTCATCTGTATTTGTCCACATCATTGTTGTTAAAATGGGTAGAATCCTTCATGCATCTTGACCATCTGGAAAGCACATAGAATAGTTTGATTGTTAACCACACTGGTTGTCTTCAGGATTGGGCCTTCCTACCCACTCCCCTTATGGGGATGGCATCCTCAGCCTTGCTCCCCCTCAGAATCAAGCTGCTTAGAGATTGTAAATAAATGTGAGAAAGAATTTGAGGTTCCATTTGTAAAAATTTTGTGTTAGACTGAGGCATAGAGGGACATAAAATAGTACTGGAAAGACAAACCAAACAAACAGACCTTTGTGATGTGAGAGGAACCACTGCAGATGCCTGGAAAGGCCTGCTGGCAGATGTGCTGATGTTAAGAGCCCCTACATTTGGGTACATGGACACAGTCTTATTTGATCCTCACAGTAACCTTTTGAACTTGGTAGAGATTATTATCCTTTTCTTTTTACAGACTAGGAAACAAAAGAGTTTAGAAATTCATTAGTTTGCCCAGCACCACACAGTTAGGATCAGGACTTGAACTTAGGTTTCTGATTACTGATTTTGTGCTTTTTCTATTGCCTTCTCAAAACTGGAAGGGTGAGATAGGATAACAGTGGCCCTAACATGTCATCTGGATAAATTGCGTTAGCAATAGAGCACAAAAGAAAAAAAAAATTTTCTTAGTCCACTTTAGTGAATTCCATATATATTTTTACATAGGTTTTTTTGAGCTACAGTTTACATCCATTATGGTTAACTGATTTAAAGTATATAATTCTATGGCTTTTTGTATTCTAAAAAGTTCTGCAACCATCACCATAGTCAGTTTTAGAACATTTTCATTACCCTAAAAAGAAGCCCTTTAAGCCACCACTCTCTTCCATTTACCCATTCCCACCCCAGCCCTTTGCAACCACTATTCTACTTTCTGTCTCTATAGATTTATCTATAACTTACCATTTGAACATTTCATACAAATGTTATGATATGGTCCTTTGTAATATAATATATGGTCCTTTGTAACTGGCTTCTTTCATTTAGCATAATTTCTTTTAAGGTTCATCCCTATTGTGACATGTATCAGCACTTCATTTCTTTTTATTGCTGAATTTGAATCTATTGACTGGATATACCACATTTTATTTATTTATCAGTTGATGGACATTTGGATTATTTCCACTTTTTGGCTGTTATGAATAATGTGGTATGAACATTCATGCCAAGTTTTTTTGTGAGGAAATGTTTTCCTTTCTCTTGGGCGTATACCCTAGGAGTGAGATTGCTTGGTCATACGGTAACATGTTTAACATTTTGAGGAAAAACCAGAATGTTTTCCAAAATAGCTGCATATATTCCCACCAGTAGTGTATAAGGTTTCAGTTTCACCATGTTCTTGCCAGCACTTATTATTTGTCTTTACGGACATAATTAATAGTTTCGATTTATATTTTCATGGTGGCTAATGATGTTGGGTACTCTATTTTTCATTGGGTTGTCTTTATATTAGTGAGTTATGAGAGTTCTTTATATATTCTAGCTACAAGTCCCTTATTAGATGTATGATTTGCAAAATTTTCTTCTGTTCTGTAGGTTGTCTTTTCACTTTCTTGATGGTGTCTTTTGAAGCACAGAAGTTTTAATTTTATGATGTCTAATTTGTCTATTTTTTCTTTTTGTGAGAAAGGGATCCAAATTCATTCTTTTGCATGTGTTTATCCAGTTGTCCCAGCATCATTTGTTGAAAAGACTACTCTTTTCCTGAGGAATGGTCTTGGCACCCTTGTTGAAAATCAGTTGATCATGGATACATATAGGGGTATTTCTGGACTCTAACTTCTGTTCCATTGATCTTTATATCTGTCCTTATTCCAGTACCACACTGTCTTGATTACTGTTCCTTTGTAGTAAGTAAGTTTTGCAATCTGGAGTGTTCCTTAGTAGTAAGTATGTTTTGTAGTTTATTGTTCTTTTTCGTGGTTGTTTTTAGCAATTTTGAGTTCCTTGAATTTCTGTATGAATTTTAGGATCACCTTGTCAGGTTTCTGCAAAGAAGACAGCTTAATTTCTCTATAAGGGTTGCTTTGACTCTTTTGATCAGTTTGGGAAAAATTGACATCAGAGGACAATATTAAGTCATCTTCTGATCCATAAATGTGGCAGATCCATTTCCAGTCTCTTACGCCAGCTTTGGCAGTCCAGTTCTAGATATAAATGTTCATATTAGGTATGCTGTATTTTCCAAGTTAGCATTAGTGGAATTGAAGTCCTCATTCCTGGATTGTAGGCAGAGTACAGAGATTTAACTGTTGCTCTTAATCAAATATGAATTCAATTGATATAAAACAGCTATCTGGAAATTATGTAAAGAAAATATTATAAGTAATACCTTGTTTGTTCTCTTCATATAACCCTTCACATAAAAAAATGGCACGGTCTTTTTTGTGGTTTGTTTGTAATCTTATTTTTATCCTAACTAGGAGAAGGATTGCTTCATACAGACTTTAAGTCTATTGCCTAGAGGTGGGGTTACATCTCAGAAGAGGAGCTTAAGTGACTATGAGGAGGGATGTCTCTCTAAACTTAACAAATAATTTATTTTTAACAAATAAAACTCTCTTCCATTTGTGTTTCTTTGGCATAAATAGCCCTTCCCAGGTTTGTCATCAGCATGTACCATGATGTAATAATGATGATTATTTCAGAAGCACCACAGGTAGCTATTGAATGGCATGATAGGTAGTGGGGCTCGGCATGGTCAGTTTGACTAAGTATTCCAAGAGGCCAAATGGAGTTTGTCATCTGTGAGAAAGGACTTGAATGCATTAGTGATGAAAAAAACTGCTCACCACTGACAATAATGATCTCCCAGAAAATGTAAAACAACTCAGCAGTGTCTCTTGTCTTTCTGGAACTGCTTGAATACAA
The DNA here is from genome assembly GCF_040939455.1 of Microcebus murinus. Classification (NCBI taxonomy): domain Eukaryota; kingdom Metazoa; phylum Chordata; class Mammalia; order Primates; family Cheirogaleidae; genus Microcebus; species Microcebus murinus. Next base: position 69,991,176 of record NC_134117.1, on the reverse strand, counting down.
ACATTCAGACCATTTCTTGGCCACAGTAGAGCCCCATCTTGTGCCAGCCTCATCAAAGGCTTAAAGTAGAGTAGGTGATGTATAATATTTTAACATTAGCATCATGTATTCTGTTTCCCTGGGAATCTTTTTTTTGGAGGTTATTAATAATCACTCACTTGCAAAATTAGACTTTTAAAACTAATATTATTTTAGCTAATCTTCTTATATATATTGTTCCCTTCCAGTTTTTTGTTCCTTCCTGTTATTTGTTGATTCGAGTGTGTGAAGGAATCCATTTTGTGAGTCTTGGTGCTCTTCTGCTTTGTTAGTGTGGGACCAGCCTCACAAACACCTGCCTTTGGTCTAGAGTACAGTTTTAGGAGAGATGGAGTAAATGGCTGCTTTTCAAATGTGGCCATAAGATTGTCAGGCCCTGTTGTTTACCCTCCCTGCCTACTGCCTCACCCCCAATATCAACCCCAGTTGATAAATGAAAACCCTCAAATTGGAAATTCATTCTTTTGTTTTAAGGCTTCCATACTCAGTTAAAATTTGCAAAAATGAAGCATTACTCCATTAAGCCTTATGGATAATTTATATTTAATTGGTTTTGTATGCAGAGTTTGATAGATGTCAGTGGGGGCAGTGGGGAGAGAGAAAGAGAAAGAACACACAATTCAGTTACTATGCACTTTGGGGGAATGTAGGAGAAAACCAGAAAAAGGGCAGGAGTGTGTTTTGTGAAGCAACTTTATATACAGAGTAACCCCCAAATGAAGGAGCTGCTAAACCAAAGAACGAGGCAGACAAATCCAGTTTGTCAGTATGTTTACTGTCAGGGTATTTTATTGGGGAACTTATGGACAGAAGCTTGGTCTCGGGCAGCGGCAAGACAGGTAGATTTCTATCCGCATTATTACTTCCCCCAGGGCTTATATACCACAAAGAAAAGGTACACTTGTTTCAGAGAGAGTATGTAGGAATTTGCTTAAAGGCACGAATTAGGGTAACATCATGGTTGTTTTGACCTAAGGGTAGGATTTATGATAAGTATGTGCTCTTAATAGTAGATAAAGTAGAAATCTTTTTTTTTTTTTTTGAGACAGAGTCTCGCTTTCTTGCCTAGGCTAGAGTGAGTGCCATGGTGTCAGCCTAGCTCACAGCAACCTCAAACTCCTGGGCTCAAGCCATCCTCCTGCCTCAGCCTCCTGAGTAGCTGGGACTACAGGCATGCGCCACCATGCCCGGCTGATTTTTTTTTATATTATATATATTAGTTGGCCAATTAATTTCTTTCTATTTTTATGGTAGAGACGGGGTCTCGCTCAGGCTGGTTTTGAACTCCTGACCTTGAGCAATCCGCCCGCCTCAGCCTCCCAGAGTGCTAGGATTACAGGCGTGAGCCACCACGCCCGGCTGATAAAGTAGAAATCTTAAAGTCTTTCTGGGAACTAGGGTTAATCATAAGTCAATGTAGTGGATTAGCATGTAAGATGGAGTTACTTTTAGCCTACACAGGTCGTCTGGAATTGTTAAAAGACAGCTTATATAGACACTATTATTTGACCTAAGAGCATTCTCAGGAATGTTCACAAAAATCCCCATCTTCCCTAGGAAATCCATTAGAACAGTGTTTGGCAAACTACAGACCTATAGGTAAATCTAGCCTGCCTCATGTTTTTTTGTAGGTAAAGTTTTATTGGGGCATAACTACTCTCATTCATTTATATGCGATTTCTAGCTGTTTTCATGCTATAATGGCAGAATTGAATAGCTGGGACAGATTTGGCCTACAATGTCTAACATATTATCTATCTTACCCTTTATAGGAAGTTTGTCAACAACTGGGGGAGAGAGTGTAGACTTTTGGAAATTTAAACATGGATCATCTTGAATTTAATTCTGACTGCTTAACCTCTGATTTTACCATTATGTGGACTCAAGGGCAGCAGTTTTAAGGGAAAATCACTGCTTATATCAGGATGATTGTTTCATCATGGAAAAAAAGTTTAACTTCAAAAACGCTCTTTTTTTCTTTTGGAGACAGGGTCTCACTCTGTCACCCAGGCTAGAGTGCAGTGGCCCAGCTCACTCCAGTCTTGAACTCCTGGGCTTAAGCGATCCTCCTGGTTCAGCTTCCTGAGTAGCTGGGACTATAGGTGCACACCATCATACTTCTGGCTAAGATTTAAAATTTTTTGTGGAGAAGGGGTCTCACTATGTTGCTCAGGCTGGTCTTGAACTCCTGGCCTTAAGTAGTCCTCCTGTCTCAGCCTCCCAAAGTGCCAGGATTACAGGTGTGAGCCACCATACCCGTATGAAAAATATTCTTACAACAAATGGTAACGCTGCTGTGTTTTAAACCTAAGTAGCCAGTGGAACATTAATCTCTGATTATATGTGTACCTGATCCATCAGCCTCTTTCAGGTGCTCCCATCTTATTACAGGAGAGAAATTATAATTTTTCCCCTAGACATTCATTGTAACTCATTGAAATATGAATGTAAATATAAAATGCTAATCTCACATTTGGAAATTTGAAGTGTTTTTTAGCACAGTTTTGTTTATTCTCTCTTCACTTTCTCTCAGCTTGAAACCCATGGCCTAAAATGACTCTACCAGTGGAGACCGTCTTCCGTGAAGAAGACCACCAGATAGGAGGCTGGGATGAGCATGCCACTGCATCAGATCTCTGCCATTCCATCCCAGGATGCTACCTCTGCTAGAGTCTACAGAAGTAAGACCAAAGAAAAGGAGAGGGAAGAACAGGTAATGGGAGAATATTTTTAAAGCTTTGTTTATTTTTATTACATTTTTATTAAATATGATCTAGAACAATACTTAAGGTCTAAAGATAAGGTTTTTCCCAGATAGCATACTAATAAGCACACAAATAGTTGTACTCAGAAGAAATTGTGTTTTGGTAGATTTCAAGGTTTTCAGATTTTAGTGTAAACTATTCTGCTTATAAATGACTTATTTATCTTAATCGGTTAAGTCTGCCTGATTATATCTGATAAATCAGTGAGGCAAAAGTCTTTGAAGTCTCAGAACATGATGCAAAGAAGAAATTTATTTAAACAGAAATTTGTGAGTGCTCTGCCTGGTGCAGAGGGTATCATAGTTAACACTGCAGAGCCTGTCTCTGCACTTTTATGGCTTACAACCTGGCTTGACAGGTAAATGTGCATTACAGTATAATAAAGTCAATGATGGGAGACATTCAGGAACACCTAATCCTTGCCCAAGGGATCAAGAAAGTCTTCGTGTAGAAAATGCCATTTATATAGAGAACCAAATGGTGACCTACAGTTAGGAGAAAGTGGGGAAATACTACGTGCAGAAGGCCCAAAGGTTACAGCAAGATGAGTTCAAAGAACTTAAGGTAGAATAACTTGCATGTGAAAGTTTAATTGGATAGTGGCAAGATAGGAGGTTGGAAGAATTAGCAGGAAGCTACCTTAAGGAGTTTGGATTTATCTTTGCACAAGAATGAGTGAATAATCAGATTTTTGTTCTTAAAACTTTTACTCAGGCTTGCAGTTTAGGGAGTGAATTACATGAGTGGAAGGAAGACTTGTGGATTATTTAATAACTTCTTTACTTCAAGTTTGGCAAACTTTCTGTAAAGGGCTAGGTAATATTTTACACTTTGTGGGCCAGGCAATCACAGCTATTTGGCTCCACCATTGTGTGAAAACATCCAAAGGCACTATATAAATGTATGAACATGACTGTCTTCAGTACTTTTGTTTACAAAAACAGGTGGCAGGCCGGATTTGGCCCACAAGTCAGTCCCTGCAGATCCTTGGCTTAAAGAAAAGGTGATGGTGACTTCGTCTAGGATGGGGTAATAGAGATGGAGACGTATTTAGTTTATTATTCACTGGGCTTGACCATTGCATGTGGGGAGGGACAGGGAGGAGTCAGGAATGACTCTCCGCTTTCTTCCTTGCATTCACAATGTGCTTTACAAACATTTGCTCATTAGTTCTTGTAGTATTCCTATTTTATAGTTAACTTAATCTTTGCCCAAGTCTATACAAATCTTTAATCAAGAATTAATAAATCTCTTGGACTTGCTCTTTGCCTTGTGCTTTAATAGCTCCTTTTACATTTTTTAAGATTTTTTTCCTTTTGCTTTTAAACACCTCTACTGGGATATTAATTAATGTATAGTAAATAGCATGTATATAAAGTATGCAATTTGAAAAGTTCTGACAAATGTATACATGTGGGTTTATAGTTTTCATAGAATTTGGAGGTTTTTGGCTATCCTTCAAATACTTTGTCTATCCCCTTTTCTTTGGGGGCTTCATTATACACATTAGCTCACTTGAAGTTGTCCCAATGTTATAGTTTTAGTTTTTTAAAGTTATTTCATTTTTAAAATTTTTTTTCTTAGAGGTAGAGAAAAATTTATTTTCTTGGCAAACATGGGCTCTACCTTTTTAACAATTGTGAATAATTTCACATAAGCAATAATACAAGCATACATTTTGTATAGTAACAAACACAAACCCATTCACAATGGCAAAGTTTTTTCCTGTATCTCCTCTCAGACAATCTGATGACATTTATCTGCTTAGACATTAGTTTCTCAGAGCAGGAAGTACTATCACTTCAAACTGCTGCAGACAAAATGTTTACAAGGTATATGAATCCTAGATAAAACCTGAACCCTGAGCTACAAGGACCCTGGTGGCCTTATCAGCCCACTTAGTTTGACACTGTGAAATCTATGATCATATGAGAATTGCTCATTCATTCTAAAGTATGTGTGTTTACTTAGGGATATTTTGCTTATAACCAAGTGGTCAGCCTCAAAATATACAGCTGCTGTGGGAAGGATAAAAGGGGAAAAATAAAAGATTAATCTCCAGTTCTCATGGGAAAAATCTTAAGAGCAGTTCTCCTTGTTAAAAGAAAAAGTTAATAAAAAGTGTTTTCATGAAAAGATAAGATCCAGACATGTTAAGACAATTTAATCATTTTAACCTGATGCAGTAATTTTCTTTAACATAGATACTATCCTTACTACCCAGGGAGACAGTGGCTTGGGAGAGTCTTTCTGGAAGAGCCTTTAGTTAGTAGCTGCCTAGTGTGGAATTAACCTCAGGATATATTTTTCTTTCTGTGTTTTATTTTGGATAATTGTACTTGCTGTGTTTATAAATTCATTAACCTTTTCTTCAGTGTCTAATTTGCTATTAATTCCATCTAGGTGTATTTTTTATCTCAGACAGGTAGTTTTTATCTCTGGAAATTCACTTTGGGTATTTTTTGTATCTTTCATGTCTTGATTCAACCTTTTGAATTTATGGTATACAGTTACAATAACTGTTTTAATGTCCTTTTCTGCTAATCCTAGCATGTGTGACTATTCTGAGTTTGCTTTTCTTCTCTCACTTGATATCTTCAGTTTTATTTGTAGATAAGTTTTTTTTTTCTAAGATAGCTGTAGAAGATGAATGTAGATAAGTTTTTATTTTAGTATAGTTTTAGATTTACAGAAAAAATTGTGAAACTTGTACAGAGAATTTCATATACCTAACACCCAGTTTCTCATATTATTAGCATTTTAGAATACGTTGGTGCATTTGTCACAATTAATGAACTAATATGAATATATTACAATTAACTAAAGTCCATATTTTATTCAGATTTTCTTAGTTTTTAATGAATGTCCTTTTTGTGTTCCAGGATTTAATCTAGAGTGTACTATATCACATTTAGCAATGTCTTCATAGCCTCACGGCTATGACAGCTTCTCACTTTCCTTGTTTTAGATTACCTTGACAATTTTGAAGAGTACTGATCAGGTATTTCATAGAATAACTTTCTATTGGGAATTGTTTGATTTTCTTTTCATGATTAGAGTAGGGTTATAGGTTTGGGAAGGAAGTCCACAGATGATAAATACCATTTCATCACATCAAATCAAAGGTACACACTATGAACATGATTTATGACTGATGTTGACCTTAGCTACCTGGTTGAGGTGGTGATTGTCAGGTTTCTCCACTATAAAGTTACTCTTTTTCTCCCCTTTCATATTGTATTCTTTGGAGGAAGTCTCTATGCATAGCCCACACTTAAAAGGATGGGGAGTTCTGCTTCTCCTCCTTGAGGGTGGAGTCTCTGCATAAATTATCTGGAATTCTTCTACATGGGGGATTTGTCTCTTCTCTTTTCTTTATTTAGTAATTATGTTAATATGGACTGATGGTTATTTTGTACTTTCAGTTATGATCTAATACTACTTTACCTTTTTGCTCAGATTTTTTCAGCTTTGGCTGTTGGGAGCTTTTTCGGATGGCTCCTATACCACTTTGACATAACCTCCATCATTGTAGCTTTGAGCACTTTCTTACTTTCTGGCAATACATGATACTCTAGGCTCCTCTCATATACATCCTGCTTCAGTCCTAGAATCAGCCATTTCTCCAAGGAGCCGTGACTCCTTTTATTGAAGAATGGTGTTAGAAACTAAGATCTAGGTGCTAGGTGTTTGAGTTGGGTTTGATTGATTGATTTTTCTTTTCATTATTGTGTTTTCATACTTCTTTGAATGCCTAAAAATGTTTGATGGGATGCCAGACATTGGGAATTTTACCTTTTTGGGTGCTGCATATTTCTTTATTCCTATGAATATTTTTGAGCTTTGTTCCTTGGATGCAGCCAAGTTACCCAGGAACAGTGTGATCCTTTTCGCATTGTGTTTTTATTTAAGACTTTTTAGGTGGGACCAGAGCAACATTTTGTCTAGGTCTAGTTATTCTCCATTAATGAAACAAGACTCTTTTGAGAACTCTACCCAATGCCTCGTGAATTATGAGGCATCGATGCTGTTCCTGCCTGTGCAATGCTTTTGGATTATTTCCTGGCCTTGAGTAGTTTTCTTACTTGCATATGCAGATGTATATTTACCTGAGTACTTGAGGGGAACCCTTAGCAGATTCTAGGGGTCTGTCTGTGTAGCTCTCTCCTCTTCAGCACTTTTTTGTCCTGTGAATTTTAGCCAACTTGGGTATCCCTGGACCCTCAACTCAGTCTCCTCATCTCAGGAGTCTGCCAAGTGGATGCTTTGCCCTGTGCCTTTCTCCCTTACGTCTCATTTCCAAATCAAAGTTTTGAGCATGAGTGCATTGAAACCTAATCATGTCTGGAACCCAGGTTGCAAGGTTTTCTGAAAAATACATTTTTAAACTTTCTGCCCTTTACCCCTTTAAAATAAGATTCTGAAAGAACTAGTCTATATCGCAGTATTACTGAAAGGAGATAAACAAAAAGGTAATTCAATGATTAGCTTATATTTAAATAGTAACTATAAAGTTCTTTTATGTATTTGTGTATAGCCCTATTTCTGGCCCTATTGGCCTCACCATCTTGCTTCTGAGGTCCACAGGAAGATTTTACCATGAAACATCAGGATGATGGTCATCTAAACATATTTATATTTGCTCTAAAAATATGTAATGTTTATTATGTATTTATTATATGTAATTATATGTAATGACCTATAATACCATATTCATCTGTACGTGACATCTTCTGAAAAGATGGCCACACAATTGTTTAAATGTAACAGTATTTTGAAGCTCAGTCACCACACTTCTTAAAATTTGTTCTCTTTCCTTTACTAGATAAATTACTCCCTTTTAAATCATAACAACCTAATATTTAATATAAGGAACCTGGAGAAAACCTCCTGACTTTTAACATCCCAGAATGTCCAGAGGCATGTAGCCCAATTGCTAGTTAAGTGTTTCAACCTATTCTATTATCGTGGCCCACTTGTTTTTAGGGCCATGCTAGGACATCTCCTATGATGCTGACCCACTGCTTTCAAAGGCAGTTCTTTCATGTGTTTTGGCTTTCAGAGATTTCAGATCTGGTATAAGAACAAACTGTCTGTAGCTTTCTCTTACTAACAGTCCTACTTTTTGCTTCTAGCAACTGTAAGTCTTATTCTGCAGGATAAAAATGCCTCATTTCATGTGTGTCATAGTTGGGTTTCTGATAATTCTGGTTGTTCTCTTTCAGACCATTTCTATCTACTTTATCAATATATATTTAAATGAAGAGATAAATATGTATCTTTAAAATATACCTGTTCCAAATTGTCTAGTTAGGCATCGCCATCTGTGAGGTCATTTGCATGGCTTCTTGAATCATCCATGTACCTTACCTGTGAGGGTCTCAAGAGATTAATATTCTCGTACGTAGTAACCAGGATTTCTTTTGTTATCTGTTTACCTTGGTCCCTGGAGTGATTTTTTTCACATCTACATCTGAGCATGTTTGTTTCTGTCTGGTAATCACAGCTGTCGCTGAAAACCCCTGGGAGCTTCTCACAGTTTGCTTAGTCACATTAAAAATGTGTGACTTTTTAAAGGGTAAAGGTAATACACTTACCCTTTAAGAACCAAAGATGACTTCTTCTTTACTAAATGGTCATTTTCTGCCTTATAGGCTTGTTTTCTTTGAAAATGAAGAGATGAGTTTTGATGTTTTTATAGAAATAAGAGAGCATGCTATTATCAAACATTAAATTCAGGTTGATCAATTTGAACTGCTACATTTTCTTTTGCATACATAGGTTTTAAAGCTTAAATGTGGATAAAATTATGTGCAACTTGGAGGTCCTATAATTTTTAATTTTCTTAGTAAAGAACCAATAGTACTTACTGGTTCTGGCTATTTTATATATTAGCAGCTTACCTATCTCAGCCAATTCTTACATAAAACTTGGACTGATGACACTTTGCTGTTTACTTAGAGTATAGAGAAGGAAGACTGTACAAGATGACTGTGGCTGATCTCTGGATGTTTGTCTAGTGAGAGTTTGCTACATTAGGAGTCTACGTGATGTAGGTAAACCAAGAGCCTAGCCTGGTTATATGATAAATGAAGCATTTACAGTTGGTTTTAGTGTGTTACATATAAATTGAGTGAAGGTGGTGTATGAATACATTGTCTAGGTATCACTGCAGGAATTGTTGATTATGACTGTCATTACTCTCTTGTACCTGTCCTATGTGAATTAAACAACTAAGTTGCAGATCATTTTTTCCAATTTTCTGTCAGTAACTCTGTTGAAAATAAGAAACCACTCAAATTTATTTTTTAATGCAGAGATTTCAATTAATAATACTAATCCTAGTGTACTACAATAGTTGTTCATGGCTTTTGCTATCTGATGTCATCAAGAAGACTCTTACTTTACACATGAAAAAACAGATCCAAATGCCTTATATGAGGTCACCTGACTGTATTTTTCCCATATTGCTTTTTTCCTTCTAAAAAATGCTTTCACATGAATATAAATATACTGCACACATTTATTCTTTCATTCATTTGTGCATCATATATTAGAAAGAATCCTGCCCTCATGGAGCCTGTAGTCCAGTAAGGGGATAGGAAAGCACCCGTGTGGCTGAGTGTAGCAAATGCTCTGCTAGCAGCTTCCCCTGTGTGGCGTAACCAAAACTATCTTGTTCTGTGATATATCTTTCTTCATTCCTGGAAAAGTCTCAGCTATTATTTCTTCAAATATTACTTCTTCCTCATTCTCTTGATTATCCTTTTCTGTGTGCTGCACTCTGGTGATTTCATCATCATTTCATTTCAGTCTACTCCGGCCATTGAGATTTTTTATTTTAACTTCTACATGTTTTTGTTTTTTGGGGTGATAGAGTTTTGCTCTGTTGCCTGGGCTAGAGTGCAGTGGTGCCATCATAGCTCACTGCAGCTCAAACTCCTGGGCTGAAACCATCCTTCTGCCTCAGTCTCCCGAGTAGCTGGGACTACAGGCATGCCCGGTTAATTCTTTTTTCTCTCTCTGTATTTTTAGTTGCCTAGCTAATTTCTGTCTATTTTTAGTAGAGACAGAGTCTTGCTGTTGCTCAGGCTGATATTGAACTCCTGACCTTGAGTGATCCTCCCACCTCAGCCTCTCAGAGTGCTAGGATTACAGGCGTGAGCCACCACTCCTGGCCTTGACTATATATTAAACATTATTTTGTTATATTTTATCCAGGATTTCTGTGTGTTTGGAGATGGGAATGGGGTGTTGTATTTTTTGGAGCAGCTCTGAAGTTCCAGTTTGTCCAGTGTACTACTATGAATTGTATGTGTATATGTATGCACACAGAATTCTATTGTAAAAATTTTAGATTTCTAGACATGAAAATTCCTTACATTTTATAGTAAATATGCTTGACACATCTCTGTTAGTAATTGGAAGTAGTAAACAGTCATTCTGTTAATTCTTTACACATGGCCATTTTATAGCATCTAATAGTGAAGCTACTACTAAGGATTTGTTTTATTTAACATAGCCAATAATTATATAATGTTTACTTTGTGCAAATAACTGTTCTTGTAAGGGATTCACAAATACTAATTCATTTAATCCTGACACGAGTGCTGTAAAATATACACTATCATTGTTATCCTCATTTTGTAGGTGAGGCACAGAAAGAATTAGTTGCCCAAGGTTCTTTGGTTGGGAGATGGTGGAATCGGTATTCAGACCCTCTTCTTCACTGACTTGCTCTTTGCAGGCTACTCAGGCCAGCCACTTGGCTATATCTTTTTAAACCACATGTCCCCCTAGTGACCTCACCCATCTCCACTCCCTCTGCCTGTTCCAGCGTCACGTGATAAGTCTATATTGATTTCGATTCAGATGTTGTTCTCTTTGCTTTCTTATGTCTTTATTAATTTAGTCATTCTTTGAACAAATATTTAAGCACCTGTTACCTAGTGGGTGCTATGTCAGGCATCAAGCATAAATGTGTCCTAACACATTCACTGTCTGTGCTGCCTAATTCCCTCCCAGGCCGTGTGCTGTCAGTCCCCATGCTTCCTCTGTAGCATAGGCCTTCATCACCTGTACAGCTACAGCTGCCTTTGTATTGGTCTCCTTATCACCTGCTTCTTGCTATAGCAGCCAGGAAAAATAGATAATTAAACAGTTCAGTGTGGCAAGTGTCATTGTCCAGAGAAGAGCCCCTGACTCAGTTTTGTGATGATAGGGAATGTTTTCTGGAGGAAGGGATGTCAGACCTGAGTCCTTAAATAAGAGTAGGAATTAAGTGAAGTTATAAGAGGATAGTGTTTAGTACAGAAGGAACAGTGCAATGCAAAAACTCTTAGGAGAAGAGCACATGGTATTGTTGAAATACTGAGAAGAACTCATTGTGGCTGGGACTTGAAGTGTGTAGGTGGGCAGTAGGGAGATGAGGCTGGAGTGGCGACGTTGATGCTGAGAGCAGTGAGACATCCATGAGGGTATGGAGCAGGTTGTTATGTAGTTGGAACTCTATTTTAGTGAAGCCACTGTACTGTTTAGAGAATCAGTTTGGTGAGGAAGAGAACACTTAAAGGCTTTTGTACCAGTCTGGATGATGATATCCTGAACTAAGGAAGTGGTGTTGGGAACAAGAGAAGTGACCAGATGGCAAGGAGATGGACAGGAGGCAGTTTGGGCAGTGTGTGTGGCTGATGGGTGGTGGTGGTCAGAAGTAGTCGGGCTCTGACCTAGACAGCAGTGTAACATCCACTGTGCTAGAGGAGGCGTGGCAGGAAGGATGGTGAGTGTGCTGGTGGACACACAAGTCTGAGGTCCTTGTGGGTGGGCTAGCTGGAGATGTTCAGAATTCAGTTGTGTCTGAATCTTTAGATAGGAATCTATCTAAGCTAGAGAGAGAAAGATGGAAATTTTAGAATAAAAGAAGCCCTAGGAGTAGATGAAGTTGTAAAAAAAGTAGTGTGAGGGGTATGGGTGTGTGGCAGGATGCCAAGGATGAACGTCCCCATCTTGCATCAGTGTCTCACAGACACCCCTTATCAGGACAGCAGGCACCTCTGCTGACAGATACGCTTAGTGCTTGCTGCATTTTGGAGTATTTCGTATCTTTCTTCCATACCACATTTGCACAGGGAATGAGCTGTCACCCTGCTCATCTGGTCATCCTAATGCTGAGTTTGTGCGTTTTTCATGTTTGCTTATGAAGAACTCAGTTTACCACACTTCAGAAGCCTGTCCTTTTTGAAAGCAGAGCAGGGGACTGCAGTTGGATTCATATTACTCAGATAATATGTGAATAACTGGAGTAACTACTAGTGGTACAGTTATAAGGACATCTTAATAATATCTTTTGACCCAGGACTTTGGTTTTAAATTAGGCTTAGGCTGATAAAGGCATAATGCTCATGTATTACTAGCTGTATACATAACTAGCTCTTCTAGGCAGAGTCACATGCCCAAATTGTGAAAGATATGCTCAAGTGATTTGTATTGCACCCCAAGATTGTTAACCAAGATATGCCAACGTCTGTTCCCTGAGAGCAAAAGTCCTATCTTCTAATTATCAGATTGCCCTAGGGTCCTTACTGAACTTGAATGAGCCCCTGCTTATTCCTTGGAAACTGGTGGAGATGAAATGGCTAATTTGTGGGAGGTGGTCACTCTGTGAGTGTCACTGTCTTGCTTCTGGCATCAATGACCCTCCCTTACCAATTCACAGATAGTAGTTGTCATCTCAAATTTAACTCAGTCACATAGGCTAGAATCTTTTACAAATTGAACTTTGAAAAAATTATTTTATTAAATTCTAGGTAATGTTAAGAATTTTTTGAGGAAAATTTGAACTTTAAACCTCTCACTTTTAAGAAGCTGCTTATCATGAAAAACAGAAACATGTGAAGGGACTGTTTTAGATTATTTATTTATTTATTTCAGGATATTATGGGGGTACAAACCTTTTGGTTACAAGTAATGACTTTGTCTCACCCAAGCCAGGGCTAGAGGCATGCCCTTCCCCCATACAGTGCACACCGCATCCATTAGTTGTGAGTTTACTGCCCCCCCCAGGACACCCAGTGAATATTACTACCATGTGAGCACCTTAGTATTGATCAGTTAGTACCAATTTGATGGTGAGTACATGTGGTGCTTGTTTTTCCATTCTTGTGATACCTCACTTCGAAGGATGGGCTCAAGTTCTATCCAGGATAATATAAGAGGTGCTAGATCACCATTGTTTTTTGTAATTGAGTAGTATTCCATGGTATACATATACCACATTTTATTAATTCACTATGGATTGAAGGGCACTTGGGTTGTTTCTACATCCATGCAGTAGTGAATTGTGCTGCCATAAACATTCGAGTGCAGATGTCTTTATTATAGAATGTCTTTTGTTCCTTTGGGTAGATGCCTAGTAGTGGGATTGCTGGATCAAATGGTATTTCTATTTTTAGCTATTTGAGATATCTCTAAATTATTTTCTACAGGGGTTGTACTAAAGCAGCCCCACCAACAACATAAGAGTTGTTCCTCTCTCTCCACATCCACACTGGCATTTGTTGTTTTGGGACTTTTTGATAAAGGCCATTCTCACTAGAGTTAGGTGATATCTCATTGTGGTTTTGATTTGCATTTCCCTAATGATTAGAGATGGATAACAGACTTAAACCTCTAAGGCATGAAACCATAAGAATCTAGAAGAAAATGTTGGGAAGACTTTTCTAGACATTGGCCTAGGCAAAGAATTTATGAAGAAGACCCCCAGAGCGATCACAGCAGCAGCAAAAATAAATAAATGGGACCTGATCAAATTAAAAAGCTTCTGCACAGCCAAGGAAACTATCATTAGAGTGAATAGACAACCTACAGAATGGAGAAAATATTTGCTTTCTACACATCCGGTAAAGGGCTGATAACAATAATCTATATAGAACTTATAAAAATCAACAAGAAAAAAATCAAACAACCCTATCAATAAATGGGCAAAGGAAATGAACAGAAACTTTTCAAAAGAAGACAGAATAAACATATTTTAGATTTAAAGAGACTAAAAAGACATAACCAATGTAATATGTGAACCTTGATGGAACCTATTAGAAAAAATAAACAGCTATAAATTGTGTTTTTTGGACAACTGGGAAATTTGAATATTGTCTATATATTAAATGATAATTACAGAATTACAGCTAATTTTATACATCAGAGTATGTGTATCAGAGAAAGAAAGGAAATGTGGCAAATTTTATAACAGTTGATGATGTATATAAGTGAAGGAAATACAGGTATTCATTGTACTATTCTTTCAGCTTTTTCATAGATTTTAGGTTTTCAAAGTGAAAAGTTTTGGGGAACAAAAAAATATGCTTATTAAATGTGAGATAAAGCCAGGGTTGCAGAAAACAATCATAAACAGTAAACAGTAAATAATTTAAAAGCTAGTGTTACCTAACACTTCCCAGATGTTCATATACTTTTAAATCTGATTCCAAATTTTTTCTTATCTTATACAAACATTGAATAATGTTTATGCTCAGTTGTTGAAATAGAGTTCTGTTTTTAAAATATAGTTATTTCTAACTATTGATGATATTCCTGACCCATCACATTCCATCACAGTGACAGACTGTCCAAAATGGAAGATGTGATTAGATTAGGTTTTCTTTGTGTTACATTTTAGGAGACTTTTTTCCTTGTTTAAGTTTTTTTAAGTTGTGCTATCAAGTATCTGTACTTAACAAATTCGTAGCTCACTCAGTCTCTCATTGACTTTTCTTCTTTGACATGTTAAGGAATAATCTTCACACTGGCATACTCATGTGTCTCAGTCCATTCAGGCTGCTATAACTGAATACCTTAGATATTTACCTTAGATATCTAATATCTAATAACATAAGAGGGTGTAATAGTACATAGTCCAAATGTTGTTAGGATGCTTTCAGGTGCAAGTAACAGAACAGCCAATCCAACCTGGCTTTAATAATGAAAAACTTTTCTAGCTTATAGAAAAGGATGCCCATATAATAGGGCATGGTGGGCTTCAGAGATAGTTGATCCAGTATATCAGATGTATACTTAAGGGCCCAGGTTCTGTCTGTCTGTCCTACCATTCATGAGGTCTGCTTCATTTTAAGGCATGTTTCCTTTTATGGTCATGTCAGTAGCTTTGTGCATGGGAAGAAGAGAGGAAGGGAAGCTTCCTGTTGCTCACCCTAAGGGTGGGGAAGATATTTCCCAGATATCTCCAGCAGATACCACCTCAAGAACCTCATGAATTAGGCTCTTGCCAGGCAGCCTACTCCAGGGACAAAGGGTGAGGTCAGCATCCCTGAGACACGTGGTCACTGGGGAGAGGGAGAGGGATCACAGAAGAGAATCAGGGTTCTGTTGAGGAGGAGGAAAGGGAGGGTCATTGTGTGAGCAACCAACAATTCACTGTAGTCTTTTTGTTACAGTGCTGCTGTCTTGCCATCTATTACTCCATAAGTCTTTTGAGTTAGAAATATTTTTGATGAGGCCATATCAGGGCTTTTTGCTGTTGTTTTGCTTTTCTACATAGTGTGATTTCTGTTTAAAGATGGCAGAGTAAAGCTACATTTTAAAATATCCATTCTTAATTAGACTCAACGGTATCTACGACAACTAGGTAAAAAGGAAGAAATATACCAGCAGCATATTCAGTAAAGAAAATAGCTCATGGTCAGTGAGAGAAATGAAAGTTTCCAAGAATTCAGAGGGCATGGCTCAGAATCATTCTTTTTTGAAAAATTTCATTTTTAATTATTATGAGTACATAATAGTAGTATATCATTATAAGGTACATGTGATGTTTCAATATAGGAATATAATGTGAATTAATCAAATCCAGGGTATCAGAGTCATCTTAATCCTATACTGTGCAGATGCTCTGTGAGAGAAAGTGAGTGAGCAAGATACTGAAAAATCCCTAATGGCTGTGGCAGAAGAGTGGGTGGGTCTAGGCAATCCTCTTAGGAGCACTGGGAATTCCAAGGGACTGGAAGCCCTTCCCTGAATGCCTCTCTCCTGTGACAAGGAAAACATACTGGAGATCACTATTTTAATGTGTCTAAGCTGAGATGGAAGTAAAGAGAGGTAGAATAGTGATCAGTCCTAGAGCTGATTATTTTCATCAGGAACTGGAACTAGCAGAATGCACAGCAGAAGAGAACATCTAGAAAGCAAGTCTTTTTGTAGAGCAGGAAGTGGAAGAAGAGGCACATTGTGAGCCGCAGGTGACAGGGCTCCCTTCTTTCACTCTTGGGGTGGGATGGAGGAGTGGGTAGTCAGGAAATGGAGGAAAAGGAATGTTACTGCAAAGGAGGAAAAGAACAACCTGGGCTGACTTTCTAATGGACCTGAAATCTCATAAGGCTTTGAGGGAATTAAAGAAAGTTGAGGAGGAACAGAATATCCCTGGGAGAGGACAGAGTTAGGGTTCCAACAGAGACTGGTTCTCTTGTCCCTTTCCCATACTTGGTGAACCTCCACCCCCCTGCAGATCTGCACAAAGCTGATAGAACGCTGCACCAGCTCATGATATAGCTTGAAGGGGAATTCTCTCCTAGAACCAGCGGTCCCCAGCCTTTTTGGCACCAGGGACCAGTTTCATGGAAGACAATTTTTCCACAGATTGGGTACAGGGTAGGGGTGGGAGCGGAGGGGGGCAGAGCTCAGGTGGTGATGCCAGCAATGAGGAGCCATAAATACAGATGAAGCTTTGCTTGCTCCCTGTGGCTCACCTCCTGCTGTGCCCCCTCTTCCTAAGTTTCATGGAAGACAATTTTTCCAGGGACTAATAGGTCACGGGTTGGTATTGGTCTGTGGCCTGGGGATGGGGGACTGCAGCCCTAGATGACATAGTATCACACACACAGAGACTAAACAGAATGTCCAGTGAGGCATGAGCCAATGAGAAGACATGGCCAGGCCTCTGCACACACAGCAGGACAGACAGAGAAAGGTCCAGTGTGTATAGAAAAAGGATGCAGAGTCTTCTGGAAGAAATCATAATTTACCTTCAAAAAAGGGAAGAGAATTCTTGAGTACTGTGGAATAGCTTAATAACAACTTGAATTGCATAAAGCATAAGCTCAGAAGTGATAAAATAACAGCATGAAGTGAAAAGGTAAAATACAGAGCCAAGGAGACACTTAGAAAATCAGTTGGCAGCTGCCAACAAATAAATTAGAAGCAGCTAGGAACAGAATACTCATGGTTGAAAAATTAACTTACAGCAAAAGCTTGACATATTTACAGAGTACAGAAGAAAAAGAATGAAACAGGAAAAAATGATGGGTGTGTGAAACAGGTGGAGAACATTACAGGTGATGGGATTTCCTAGAGGTGGAGAAAGGCTTTCTGTTCTTCGGTTCAAGTTCCTCTTGGAATTATGTTTTTAAGTTGCAGAGAATTGACAACTCCAGACATCACTCATTTGGAAGTGTGTAAACATTGACACATGGGTGAAAATAAATGTTCATGTGCTTCCTCAAAGAACACCAATGAGATGAAAGATTTATTTATAGCCTGAGACCTGAAAATTCCCCTTTGAAGCAGTTTGTTTCCTGGCATTGCTGCTCAGAGCTCCCCTCCCCCACTCTGTGATGATTTTCTTTGGTTTGCAGGAAGGGATCTCTTGCTAAATGTGAATACTGACCTGCTGAGCATAGGGCAAGCATATTTTGCTACTTTTCCTACAACAGGACCACTATGTAGGATGGGTTTTTATGGAGAAGCAAAAATTTGTTATTCTGTCAGACATCTGTGGTTAATCATTTACCTTTTCTACATTTTTTTAAATCTCTTAAGTAAGTCAGGGTGATAGGTTAGCATGCAAGAAGAACAAACAGATCCAGTAACATTTACTACTATGGACTAGAAAACTGAACTTCCATTTCTTGCAGGCCACCACCAAGTATGGCTTAGAATCTTTACCTTGCAAATTGCTGTGGGGAGACCATAGAGCAGAAGTGAAATTGGTTTCTGGAATGGACTTGTCATGAATTATTCATTCACTACCTCATTCCTTGGAAATCAGCTGGAGGAAGTAATTAGTCCAGTTTGATCATGGGAGTGTTATGCTGAGGGCTTCAGCAAGCCCTCACAAGTCCAGCTGCAACAACCAACCATGTGCTTCTGCTGGCTGCTATAGGGGGCAGCTGCTGTGCAGGCAGAGCCCGCCCCAGTGCGGAGCACGGGGACCATGCTGCAGGCGAGAGCTGTGCTGAGGACTCTCCAATGCATTCTTTCTGGAAAATGAAGCTTCAGGTAGGAGCAGTGCCCTGTCAGTAGTGCCTGGTTTCTCACTGATTTAGGGATGTCATGAGGCCTTGTGGAACAAACATGTATAGAACCTGGAGTTGCTCAAGGTTGCCTCGTTATTGAGGTTTCCAGCCAGAGAAGCTGAGCAGGTCAATTCCATTTTGAAGGATGCACTTTTTTCTAAGAATACTGTTCCTTGAAATTGTGAAAAGTATTCTGAAGCCAATAGGCATTTAAATGTATACATTATAACTTTTAAAATGATACCCTCGTACTCTTGATTTGAAAGATATTTTTATTGACGTAATATTGCCCATTTAATTTTAAATTACACATTTATGGCTTTGGAAAATACAAAGACAGCTTATTTCATAATTTGGATGAGCACAGCTGCAGGCTGTACTGCTATATTCTAGGGGAAGTGTTGTTTGCAGAAGCCACCTAAATTCTTTCTGCTGGAGCATTCATTCTGGGAAGATCTTTTAGCTTCTCACAGGATGGAAAAATGCATAGAAGACAGAACAAAAGGTCTTTGTTCTGCTTGTTGGTATTATTTACTGAATGTGTGTAAATTCATGTAATTTCATTTGGCAGGGCTGTTCCAGTGTTGTCACTTGTTTCATCTGTCTGATTTTATATGGATGCTGTCTCTGTCAACTTTCCTTAGGCTATGAGATGGTCCTGAGCTATGGGGACACAAAATAGTAAAAATGAAAAGAACCCTAGAGCATCAGGGAATCTGGACCAAATTGGACATACTATTTCATCAGTAAATAGCATTTGTAGTTTTGAAACTCTAACAAACATCCTTTGAACATACATGCTCTGATCTCTGAGGCATCCAGAGAAAATCGAGTCTCCTATCCTGTTCTCTTAAGCTTCACAAGAGCAGGGATTTATTATTTATTTATTTATTTATTTATTTATTTATTTATTTAGAGACAGAGTCTCACTCTGGCATCAGCCTAGCTCACAGCAACCTCAGACTCCTGGGCTCAACAATCCTTCTGCCTCAGCCTCCTGAGTAGCTGGGACTACAGGCATGTGCTGACATGCCCGGGTAATTTTTTCTATATATTTTTTTAATTGTCTGACTATTTCTATTTTTAGTAGAGACGGGGTCTGGCTTTTGTTCAGGCTGGTCTCAAACTCCTGACCCCAAGCGATCCTCTCGCCTCGGCCTCCCACAGTGCTAGGATTACAAGCATGAGCCACCACTCCAGTCCAAGAGCAGGGATTTTGTTTGTTTTACTCGTCATTCCCATGGGGCTAGAACCGTATCTGGCTCATAGCAGGTAGTCAGTAAATGTGTTCCTGAATGAGCGCATTCTGTGCCAAAGACCCATTTACAAAGATTCCTTGCTCATATAGCACTGTAAAAAGTAGTTACAGTGTTAGAATTTCTTTTCTTTTCTTTTCTTTTTTTTTTTTGAGACAGAGTCTCACTCTGTTGCCTGGGTTAGAGTACCGTGATATCAGCCTAGCTCACAGCAACCTCAAACTTCTGGGCTCAAGCAATCCTCCTGCCTTAGCCTCCCAAGTAGCTGGGACTACAGGCATATGCCACTATGCCTGGCTAATTTTTTCTGTTTTTTAGTAAAGTGGGGGGACTCGCTCTTGCTCAGGCTGGTCTCGAACTCCTGAACTCAAATGATCCACCTGCCTCAGCTTCCCAGAGTGCTAGGATTACAGGCGTGAGCCACTGCTCCTGGCCAGAATTTCTATAATAACTTATATAGCAAATGAATTCTGATTTGTATTGATAAAGATTATTTCATCTTCAGGGTTTTGTGTGTTTATTAGATACATTATTTTATTTATTTTATTTTTTAAAATTTATTGGGCAACACTTCATTCTATAAATTAGAATAAGTATTCCCCTGAATACATTATTTTAGTATTGTTTTCTTTTGTTATATTTATTTTTTTCGGTGTATTATGGGGTTACAAATGTTAAGGTCACGTATATTGCCGTTGCCTCCCCTCCCCCCTCGAATCAGAGCTTCAAGGGTGTCCATCCCCCAGTTGGTGCGCATCACACCTATTATGTATGTATATACCCATCCCCCCCACCTGCCTGACACCTGATAAATGTTATTCCTATATGTCCACTTAGGTGTTGATCAGTTAATACCAATTTGCTGGTGAAGGATACATTATTTTAAAATGGCAGAAATTTATTTGTTCATTTTACTATTTGAATAATTAATATTTTTTAAAAGTCAGCAATGACTACAAAGACCTTTAATTTGTTTTCAGCAAAACCTTATTTCATATTTAAAAAATGAAAATGAAAAATACTTAATGGAAAATGCATTTGAATAAGATTGGATTCTTCAGTGAATTACTAGGAGATTATGATTCTCATCATACCATGTTATATGTAACATTTTAAAGAGCATTTATCAGTTTATGTTAGAAGGGTTTTGAGAACTGTAAATCCATTTATTCATAACTTTGGGGGTAAGTTTTAAATTGCAGTATATGTGGTGCTGAATGGCACTAAGCAGGGCAACATATTCCCTCTACATCAGGTGTCCTCAAACTATGGCCCATGGGCCACATGCAGGTGTTTTTGCCTGTTTGTTTTTTTACTTCAAAATAAAATATGTGCAGTGAGCCTAGGAATTTGTTCATAGTTTTTTTTAAACTATAGTCCGGCCCTCCAACGGTCTGAGGGACAGTGAACTGGCCCCCTGTTTAAAAAGTTTGAGGACCCCCGCTCTAGACAGTCCCACATTCAAGAGCTCAGAGAAACCAAAGGAGTCATCTTTGTTAACTCCTCTCCCCTTACCCCTTCCATATAAGTTCACTTTATAAAGGAGAAAGGTGAAATCCAGAGACTCTAGGTGAATGGCTCCACAACAAGTGAGTAGCTGCGATGTCTTGTGCATGGTTGTCTCATATCTTTTCTGCTTGCTTGTTACTTCATTATTGCCATATTAAAGCTAAAAAAAACCCTAAAACACATGATCACATTACTATAAATTTGGACTCTTATTATTTTACTTAGGATAATTCATGCATTTTTGTATTACTTAAATTACTTTAGTCTGTTTAATACAGTTTTATAAATTGTAAATTTACCCTCTTTAACTTTTGTGATGTGGCTGTTTCTTCTTGAGAAACTGTGGTGACTAAATATGCACTGAATTATTTCAAATTTGAGCTTCTTATAACATGATATTTTGTGCCATTTTTGTTATTCCTTAAAACTACTTGGCTTTTCCTTTTATTTTTGAAATAGATGTATATTATGTCATAATTTTCCTGAATCCATTTTGCTGACTATATTAGTCTGCTTGGACTGCCATAACAAAATACTATAGACTGCAAGGGATAAACAACAGAAATTTACTTTCTCAAAGTTTTTGAGGTTGGAAAGCCTAGATCAAGGTCTGGCAGGGCTCAGTTTCTGGTGAAGACTCTCTTCCTGGCTTGCAGATGGCTGCCTCCTCTCTGTGTCCTCACATGGCCTTTTCTTTTGAACACATCTTTGGTGTTGATTTCTCTTCTTATAAGGACACCAGTTCTATTGGATTAAGGCCCCATCCTTATGACCTCATTTAGTCATAACTGTCTCCAAAAAGCCCTATCTCTAATACAGTCATATAGGGGTTAGGGCTTCAACATAAGAATTTTGGGAGGTGGGGAGGGGAATAGTTCAGTCTTCAGCACCAACTAACACAATGTTTTTTAAAGTAAGATTTCGAATAAGTTTTTTTGTTTCTTTTTAATATATTAAATAATAAAATTTTAAATAGCTTGAAAATAAAGCTCCAAGCTCCCCTCGACTCCCCTCCCCTCCCCTTTCCTGTTCTTACCTCTCCTTTTCCTACAGGGTCTCACTCTGTCACCCAGGCTAGAGTGCAGTGGCATGATCATATCTTACTATAAACTCAAACTCCTGGGCTCAAGTGATCCTCCTGCCTTAGGCTCTGGAGTAGCTGGGACTACAGAGTGTGGACTACAGTACCACCATGCCCAGCTGATTTTTAAATTTTTTTGTAGAGAAGGGGTTTCCCTGCATTGCCCAGGCTGGCAAGCAATCCTCTTGCCTCAGCTTACCAAAGTGCTAGTATTATAGGCATGAGCCATGGTGCCAAGCCTGCAAGTTTTCTATGGCAATCTCAGATTGCATTTTTTTAAAGCCTCTTGTTATTTGTAGTCCTAAGGCTAGAAAGATAAGCTAAGAACTTCCCATCAGATTTCACCTGTAACACCTATAAGAATTCCTCCTTTCTTGAGGTCCCCAAAATATCTTAAGGTTCCTGGGCGTCCTAGGAAATGACTTCCCTTACTCACCTGTAAGGCTGGAAACTCTGTAAGCCAGTTTTTCCAAAGAAGGCTCTGCAAGCATAATCTTAGTTCTTTAAAAGTGTCTGGTCATATCTGACTGAATGAACGAAATTTTTATTTTTTTTTATTTTAGCGTATTATGGGGGTATATGTGTTAAAGTTACATATATTGCCCATGCCCCTCTCCACCCTCAAGTAAGAGCTTCAAGCATGTCCATCCCCCAAATGTTGCACATCTTACTCGTTGTGGTTGTATATACCCATCCCCTCCTCCCCCCTCCAACCCTCCCAACACCCGATAAATATTATTCCTATATGTCCACTTAGGTGTTGATCCGTTAATACCAATTTGCTGGTGAGTACATGTGGTGCTTGTTTTTCCATTCTTGAGATACTTCACTTAGTAGAATGGGTTCCAGCTCTATCCAGGAATATACAAGCGGTGCTATATCACCATTGTTTCTTAAAGCTGGGTAGTATTCCATGGTATACATATCCCACATTTTGTTAATCCACTCATGAATTGATGGGCACTTGGGTTGTTTCCACAGCTTTGCAATTGTGAACTGTGCTGCTATAAACATTCGAGTGCAGGTGTCTTTTTCATAAAGTGACATTTGATCTTTTGGGTAGATGCCCAGTAGTGGAATTGCTGGATCAAGTGGTAGATCTACTTGTATCGCTTTGCGGTATCTCCATAATGCTTTCCACAGAGGTTGAACTAGTTTGCAGTCCCACCAGCAGTGTAGGAGTGTTCCTCTCTCTGCATCCACGCCAGCATTTGTTGTTTGGGGACTTTTCGATAAAGGCCATTCGCACTGGAGTTAAGTGATACCTCATTGTGATTTTGATTTGATTTCCCTAATGATTAGAGCTGTTGAGCATTTTTTCATATGTTCGTTGGCCATTACTCTGTCTTCTTTTGAGAAATTTCTGTTCATGTCCTTTGCCCATTTTTTGATAGGGTTGCTTGATTTTTTTCTTGCTGATTTTCCTGAGTTCTAAATAGATCCTAGTTATCAGCCCTTTATCAGATGTATAGCTTGCAGAAATTTTCTCCCATTCTGTGGGTTGCCTGTTTGCCCTCTTGACAGTTTCTTTGGCTGTGCAGAAGCTTTTCAATTTCATTAGGTCCCATTTGTTTATTTTTGTTGCTGTTGTGATTGCCTTTGGGGTCTTCTTCATAAATTATTTGCCTAGGACAATGTCTAGAAGAGTATTTCCAACATTTTCCTCTAGAATTCTAATAGTTTCACACCTAAGGTTCAAGTCATTTACCCAGTGTGAGTTGATTTTTGTGAGAGGTGAAAGGTGTGGGTCTTGTTGCAGTCTTCTACATGTGGCTATCTAGTTTTCCCAGCACCATTTATTGAATAAGGATTCTTTTCCCCAGTGTATGTTTTTATCTGCTTTGTTGAAGATTAGTTGGCTATATGAGGATGGTTTTATATCTGGGTTCTCTGTTCTGTTCCACCGGTCAATGTCCCTGTTCTGTGCTAGTAAAAAGCTGTGTTAATGACTATAGCCTTCTAGTATAGTTTGAAGTCTGATAAATTGATACCTCCTATTTTGTTTTTATTGCCTAGGATTGATTTTGCTATACGGGGTCTTCTCTGCTTCCATATGAAGTGTAAAACTATTTTTTCTATATCTGTGAAAAATGATAATGGTATTTTGATAGGGATTGCGTTGACTCTGTAGGTAACTTTGGGTAGTATAGACATTTTAACAATGTTGATTCTGCCGACCCAAGAGCATGGTATATCCTCCCACCTGTTTACATCCTCTGCTATTTCCTTCTTCAGTGTTTCATAGTTCTCCCTGTAGAGGTCTTTTACCTCCTTAGTTAAATATATTCCAAGGTACTTTATTTTCTTTGTTGCTATTTTGAAGGGAATTGAGTCTTTGATTTGGTTCTCACTTTTACTGTTGTTGGCGTATACGAATGCCTCTGATTTCTGTGTATTGATTTTGTATCTTGAGACTTTACCAAATTCATTTATCAGATCAAGGAGTCTCATGGTTGAATCCTTGGGGTTTTCTAGGTATAATATCATGTCATCAGCAAAGAGTGAGAGTTTGATCTCTTTTGCTCCCATTTGGACGCCCTTAATTCCACTTTCTTATCTGATTGCTGTAGCAAAGACTTCCAGCACTATGTTGAACGGAAGTGGGAATACTGGGCAACTTTGTATTGTTCCAGTTCTAAGTGGGAATGCTTTCAATTTTTCCCCATTCAGTATGATATTGGCTGTGGGTTTGTCATATATGGCTTGTATCATTTTTAGGTAAGCCCCGTCTATGCCTATTTTGTTGAGTGTTCTTATCATAAAAAGGTGTTGAATTTTGTCAAATCCTTTCTCTGTGTCTGTTGAGAGGATCATATGGTCTTTGTTTTTGCTTCTGTTTATATGGTGAGTTACATTTATAGATTTGCGTATGTTGAACCATCCATGCATCCCTGGGATGAAGCCCACTTGGTTGTGATGAATTATTTTCTTGACAAGGGCCTGGATTCGATTGGCTAGCATTTTGTTGAGAATTTTTGCATCTATATTCATAAGGGATATTGGTCTGTAGTTTTCTTTTTTTGTTGTATCCTTTCTTGGTTTTGGTATTAGGTTATGTTCGCTTCATAAAATGTGTTGGGGAGAATTCTATACTGCTGGATGTTGTGGAATAATTTCTGCAGGATAGGCACCAGTTCTGCCTTGAAGGTGTGGAAAAATTAGGGTGTGAAACCATCTGGCCCAGGACTTTTCTTTTTAGGAAGGTTTTTTATTGCTGTTTCAATTTCAGTACTTGATATTGGTCTGTTCAGGAATTCTATTTCTTCCTGGTTGAGCCTAGGGAGGCTGTGTGTTTCTAAGAAATTGTCCATTTCCTCCACATTTTCCAGTTTGTGTGCGTAGAGGTTTTTGTAGTATTCATAAATTATATCTTGTATCTCCGTGGCATCAGTTGTAATTTCTCCTTTATTGTTCCTGATGGAGCTTAATAGAGATTTTTCTTTTCTGCTTTTCATTAGTCTAGCCAATGGTGTATCAATTTTGTTTATTTTTTCAAAGAACCAACTTTTTGTTTTATTAATCTTCCATATAGTTTCCCTGTTGTCAATTTCATTTAGTTCTGCGTTGATCTTAATGATTTCACTTCTTCTGCTGGGTTTGGGGTTGGTCTGTTCTTCTTTTTCCAGCCCTTTAGATGATTCATTAGGTTGTCTATTTGTGATCTTTTCGACTTTTGGACATAGGCGTTTATGGAAATAAACTTTCCTCACAGGACCTCTTTAGCTGTGTTCCACAGGTGTTGGTAACTTGTGTCACCTTTGTCATTTAGTTCAAAGAATCTTTTGATTTCCATCTTGATTTCCTCGTTTATGAAGTGATCATTCAGCAGAAGGTTGTTTAGTTTCCATGACTTTGTGAAGAAATGAGGAGTGCTGTTAGGATCGATTTCTACATTTATTCCATTGTGATATGAAAAGATACATGGTATACTTTCTATTTTTTAAAATTGTTTGAGATGTGCTTTGTGTCCTAGGATATGGTCAATCATGGAGAATGTCCCATGAGCTGATGAGAAGAATGTATATTCAGTGGTTTTGGGGTAGAATGTCCTGTAAATATCAGTCAGGCCCATTTGTTCTAGGGTTCTGTTTGAGTCCATTATTTCTTTGTTGATTTTCTGTTTGGAGGATTTGTCAGTAGCTGTCAGTAGCGTGTTAAAGTCTCCAACTATTATGGTATTCTTGTTTATCCATTTGTTTAGATCCAGTAGAGTTTGCTTTATGAATCTGGGTGCACCATGACTGGGTGCATATATATTTAGAATTGTTATGTCTTCTTTTTTTTTTTTTTGAGACAGAGTCTCGCTTTGTTGCCCAGGCTAGAGTGAGTGCCGTGGCGTCCTAGCTCACAGCAACCTCAAACTCCTGGGCTCGAGTGATCCTTCTGCCTCAGCCTCCCGGGTAGCTGGGACTACAGGCATGCGCCACCATGCCCGGCTAATTTTTTTTTTTTTATATATATATCAGTTGGCCAATTAATTTCTTTCTATTTATAGTAGAGACGGGGTCTCGCTCTTGCTCAGGCTGGTTTTGAACTCCTGACCTTGAGCAATCCGCCCGCCTCGGCCTCCCAAGAGCTAGGATTACAGGCGTGAGCCACAGCGCCCGGCCTGTTATGTCTTCTTGTTGAACTGTACCCTCCACCATTATATAGTGACCTTCTTTGTCTTTTATTACTTTTGTTGATTTAAAAGCTAGGTTATCTGTAATCAGCACCACCATGCCAGGATTCTTTTGGCTTCCCTTTGCTTGAAATATCGTTCTCCACCCCTTTACCTTTAGTCTAATTGTATCCTTGCAGGTTAGATGTGTTTCCTGAAGGCAGCAGATACTTGGCTTGTGTCTTTTTATCCATTCGGCCAGCCTATGTCTCTTGAGTAGGGAGCTCAGGCCATTCACCTTTATTGAGATAACTGATAGGTGGGGCAGATTTCTGTTCATTATGTTGGGTTGAACTTTGTTCCTTTATTTTCTGTCTTGAGCCATTGTAGTATCTGGGCTTTGACCTTTAGCTTTGAGTAGGTTTAAATTAGTGAGTGTTTATTGTGCTGATCCGTGGGTAACATTGCTTTGAGTACTTCTTAAAGTGCTGGTCTTGTCTTGGTGAATTCCCTCAGTCTTTGCTTCTCTGAGAATGTCTTGATTTCTCCTTCATATACAAAACTTAGTTTTGCAGGGAATAAGATTCTAGGCTGGGCATTGTTTTGTTTCAGGAGAGTGAGAATGGGGCCCCAGTCTTTCCTTGCTTGTACAGTCTCAGTAGAGAAGTCTGGTGTTATTTGGATTGGCTTTCCTTGTATGTTACTTGCTTCTTTTGTCTTACAGCTCTTAGAAGGGCCTCTTTAGTTGATATTTTGGTCAGTCTGATGACTGCATGTCGTATTGTCTTCCTGTTTGCATTGACTCTCTCAGGGGTCCTGTGAGCTTCTTGAAGTTGTATATCGAGATAGTTAGTAAGGCTTGGGAAATTTTCCTCTATTATATCTTCGAATAGCTTGTCCAACCCTTGGGTGTTTTCTTCTTGCTCTTCTGGTAACCTTATGACCCTCACATTAGGTTTCTTCACATAATCCCACATGTCTTGTAGGCTTTGCTCTTTTCTCTTGTTTCTCTGCTCTATCTCTGTGACTGATTTTTTTAATTGGACGGTGTTATCTTCAATCTCTGAGATTCTTTCTTCTGTTTGATCTACCCTGTTCTTGAGGCTTTCCACTGTATTTTGTAGTTCCCTGAATTGATTCTTCATTTCCAGGAGTTCGGTTAAACTTTTCTTCATTGTATCAATTTCTTTAGTGAATTTTTGTTCCAGGTCCTGGAGGCTTTTTGTGGTTTCTTTGTGTTGATTATTGAGTTGTTCTTGCAGGTCGTTGAATTTTCTTATGTTCCACGTTTGAAATTCCTCTTCTGTCATTTTGGTTGCCTGATTTTGGTTAGTGTCCCTTTTCTAAGGGGCTGGTGCTCCTCTTTGGGTGTGTGGTTTCTGTTTGGTTGAATTCATGCAGGTAACTTTGTTGTCATGAAAATGAGTATATTCATTAAGTTTCTGAACTCTGGAGAGCTAAAGCAAGGAGAATAAGATACCGTTTACAAGTGTTCATTTCAGCTTATAGAATCAGAGTTTTCTAAATTGTTATTAGTTACACATCGCTTTAAGAGGAAAGAAAAGGGGCTTTCTTATTTGTCTAAAAAATAGAACATTCAAACAACATCAGCAAAACAAAATGACAATCATCCGTCATCAGTTCATTCAGCCATATCTAATTAATTCTTATTCCACTGGATCTGTTGTTAGCAATCTTATAAACTCATTGGCTTCTTGATAAGAATCCTGGAAATTCTGACAGAAGCCACTCGTATAGTCTCAAAATTATTTAAGCAGTGTCATCAGAAGCCTGTAAAAATTAGTACCTGGCATAGTCTTCTTTTCCATCGGGCTCTGACACCGTCTTAGAGCTACAGCTACAGAGCTACAGTTCTGGCCTGTAGCTGATTACAAGGGCTTTGAGGGAAGCATGAGACTAAAACACAGAAAATATCTGTAGATGACAAAAGGCTTGGCTGTAGTTAATTTATTACTGATAATTTTCAAAAATGAAAAACCTGATGAGAATTTATTTAAGGAAAAATATGACTGACATAGAATTTGGTTGTTTTTGTGATGTGCAAAACAAGTTAATAAAATCAATCAAAAAATTTTGGCAGAATAGTTAAAAACATAATCAACTCTATAGTCAAAGAATATAATAAACATTATATCTGGTTTACAAAAACAGATAAGCATAAATTTTACACAGGAAAAAAATATTGAAATATAACAATCCTGGATATTATGTACCACAAATATACCAGGAATATATCAAAAATATCAAGTAAAGAGATTTAGTAAGGCTGGAGTAGATTCTAAGCTTCTATGTACTGATAAAACTCCATAGTAAGTGATGTGAATCCCCTGTTGACAGCCATTGGCCCAGATGATGCTGGATTCAAATGTAAAAAGTAAAGTTATAGGCTGGGAACAGTGGCTCATGTCTGTAACCCTAGCACTCTGGAAGGCCGAGGTAGGAGGATGGTTTGAGCCCAAGAAGTTCGAGAGCAGTCTTTAGTAGAGATGCTGTCTCTACTAAAAATAGAAAAATTAGCTGGGCATTGTGGCACATGCCTGTAGTCTTAGCTACTCAGGAGGTTGAGGCACTGGGATTGCTTGAGTCTAGGAGTTCAAAGTTGTAATGAGGTACGATGATGCCACTGTACTCTACCTAGGGTGACAGAGCAACACTCTGTCTCAAGTAAAAAAAATAAAATAAAATAAAAAATAAAGTTGTGACCAAATGAACATTTTTTTAAAAAGCCAGAAATTAAGATGGATAACAGCCTGGGTGCAGTGGTTTATGACTGTAATCATGGTACTTTGGGAGGCTGAGGCAGGAGGATTGCTTGAGCCCAGGAGTTCTAGACTAGCCTGGGCAACAAGCAAGACCCTCTCTCTATAAAAAATTTAAAAATTAGCCAGGTATGGTGGGCACAGGCCTGTAGTCTCAACTATTCGTATTCTCAACTCACTTGAACCCAGGAGTTGGAGACTGCAGTGAGCAATGATCGCATGATTGTGCTATGGCACTCCAGTCTGGGCAACAGAGTGAGACCCGGTCCCTAATAAAGAGACTGATAACAACAACACAGTGCAGAGCAGCATCAGGACGATAATATACAAAACCTATCATGATAGTGAAGGCATTGGAGAAATCTCTTCTGATTTGCTGACTCCTCACATGCATTTCATTAGTAGTAACAAACCCAATTATTTCTAGTACCTTTTCTTTTATAAAATGAAAGAATAAATTTTTGTCATCTTTGAGAGGTCCTCCTGGAAATCTCAGATAGTTTTAGGTGCAAAAGACATTCTAAAATTTTTATGTTACATTTAGGTTTTTGAATTTGTGAGGATAAAAATCAAAAGTTGTCAGGAGAGTTCAATATTTAAGATAGGAATCAGATCATGGGTGCCTGAGTAACAATATTTGCTTACTCATTTCAAAGTGGCATGTAAACATTTGAAAATAAAGAGAAGTTTTCATGATTGTAAAGCATTCAGCTTTTTTTATAAGTGAGAAATCTTTGTTTTATACTTAATCAAGGACATAGTAAAGAATATGAAAAGCACAGAAATTTGTTCTGGTAAAACAAAGAATCTTTGTTATCTAGAGAGTAGGTATCTTATAGCAGACCAATAATCCAAGAAAATTTTCTAATTTCAACAGAGAAAATAAAATTCTAGTTTTGTTTTGTATTATTTATAAGAGACAGGGTCTTGCTCTGTCACTCAGGCTAGAATGCAAGTGGTCCGATCATAGATCACCCCAGCCTTGAACTTTTGGGCTCAAACGATCCTCCTCGTTAGCTAGGAATATGTATGTGTAACACCTCGCCTGGCTAGCTTCTAAATTTTTTTTGTAGAGATAGGGTCTTACTAGGCTTGTCTCAAGATCCTGGCCTCAAATGATTCCCCCTCCTTGGCCTCCCACCCTCCCAAAGTGCTGGGATTACAGGTGTGAGCCACTGTGCCTGGCCCGCAAGTTCTAGTTTTGTGTCAGTGTGATATTTGATACTACAGGATCTACAAGCCCTTTTTAAAATCTTATGAATGAACCCATCAAAACTGTGCTAGCTTTGGTCAAGGCAAATAAAATTTCTTTTCCTCAAACCTTCTACAACTTCCTGTATCAATTCAAGTTTTGGCCTTCACAACTGATATAGTTTGGATATTTGTCCCTTCCAAATCTCATGTTGAAATTTGATGTTGGATGTGGGGCCTATTGGAAGATGTTTGAGTCATGGTGGCGGATCCCTTGTGAATGACTTAGTGTTGTCCTCTTGGTAATGAGTGAGTTCTCACTCTCAGTTCCCAAGAGATCTGATTGTTAAAAAGAGCCTGGCACCTCCTTCCTCTCACCATCCAGGCTTCTACCATGAGTGGAAGCTTCCTGAGTCCCTCCATAGAAGCAGATGCTGGTACCATCCTTCTTGTGCAGCCTGCAGAACTGTGAGCCAAATAAGCCTCTTTTGTTTATGTGTTACCCAGCCTCAGTTAATCCTTTATAGCAATGCAAATAGACTAAGACAATTACCCTCTTTCTTACTCTGGAACAATCAATGCCTTTATTTTAGGACAAAACTGTTTTATTTTCCCTAAATAAATACAACTCATTATACTACCTTACACATAATATTGTACCTGTCACCATTACTGTAGTAGTCTCATGCACATGTTATTTATAACTTTTAACCAATGTAAGCTCTATTACACAGAGAAAACTAGGGAGTGGATAATTGTGAGCTATCACATGCCACCATTTAAGCAAACTAGCAGAGCTAACTAACATCCAGAGCTAATAGGACTTTCTCTAACTGCAAATACAAATCTCAAAGTGGCAAAAATAAACATGTTTAGTTAACAGATCCATAGACACAGTCTCTTTGTGGCATATAAAAATAAGAAAAAAAGATATATTAACTTAAAATTATGCTTAATAATAAATGTTTCAGTATTTAGTCTTACTTAGAAATGATCTTGGCATCCAGTACATATCCATTAATTAATTTAAAATAATAATAGTTCAAGTTTTCATATTACCTAAAGAACTTAGAAATTTATCTTCAAGCTGCCATATTGTAAGACATACATACTGATGAAATACAAGTTCATCAGGACAATGATTCAACTTGGTTGAAATGAATTTACATTTTTCATAATCTTAAACATTAAGTAGAAGTGATGCTAGCATATTCAGTTAGAAATAAGCTATACAAATTTAGGAAAGACATACCCAAACAGAGTAAAAATCTGTGCTTATACTTAACACGGATAAATATAGCATTTCTATTAAATCATAAATGTTAACCTAGTCTCATTTGCTAAAGATTTGCCTTACTTGTGTTAATTTGATTTCTTTTTTTTTTTTGTTCACTTTACTTTTTAGTTAGTATAATTTGATTTCTTAACACAGCTCCATATTGGTTTCTAAAAGGATACTTTCGACATCTACTGTACTTGAAAGTGTTAGATGTTTAACTTCTTTATTTTCTGAGAATTTTAGGAATATTCTGTTTATATCTAGGTACTTATTTATAAGTACAAGTCAACCACAATGTACTCCTTTAAGAGATTTTATAATCTAGTTTATTAATACCAACCTGAGGTAGAAAAATATTGTATCATCACACAGTGAAAAGTAAGGGCATTTATGAATTACACATAGACATGGAGATGCAGATAGAGTTTATAGCTTCACAC
The DNA here is from genome assembly GCF_040939455.1 of Microcebus murinus. NCBI lineage: Eukaryota > Metazoa > Chordata > Mammalia > Primates > Cheirogaleidae > Microcebus > Microcebus murinus. The sequence goes on along the minus strand of NC_134117.1, from coordinate 69,958,937 downwards.
CATCTGGGGGATGGACATGCTTGAAGTTCTGACTGGAGTGGGGCAAAGGCAATATGTAACTTAAACATTTGTACCCCCATAATATGCTGAAATAAAAAAATTATAACTTCAATTCTGAAATTTCAACTATGGGTCCAGCATAAACACAGAATTACAGAACTCATCAGTCCATGTCAAAGAGCTGTTCTCTTCCCAGTGGTCATGAATTCTTAATTTATTTGTAGTCTGGTCAGACAAATAGTCTGGTTTGTTATTTTTTTTCTGTTTGCGTATCTGTAGTCTCTCATACATTAGCCCATTCACAGAGATTATAGAGATTATAAAATGGCCAGACCATAAAACCAAATCCCCAGTGGAAAATAATTTATTGGAGGTAAACAAAACAAAAGCACATTTAGTAGAGAGTAAATCTTCTCCCTTCCAAGCAGGTCTCAGATTTCATAGCCATGCATTTTTGAATGGGATAGAATCACCTATAGCTCTAGGAGACAGCTCTGATTTAGGAGACAGCTCTGATTGGCCTAAAGCAATTAATATTATTCAGTTCCTCAACCAGTCACTATGGTAAAGAGTACATAGGGGTAGAATGTTGCTGGGAAACAAAAGATTTCTGGCTCAAACAGGCTAGACCATATCTGGCATTAGTTACCAGCCTGTGGCGTTATTAGACACAAATAAATGGATAGCAACTCAACTGTATAGAGTTTGCCAACAGCAACTGGGAAGTTGTAAGTAACAGACCCTAATATATGAAATTGACTTGATGGATGTAAGTGAGCAGTGATAGGCTCATGTCACAGGGATTGTTTTAGGCCATTTAGCAACCGTGCTAGAACTGGGAGTGGGGACCCAGTCCTATTGAAAGGCATGGCTGGGGAGTTCATGGTTTTTATGGAAAGGTAGAGGAGAGAGAACAGTGTTGGAGAGTCTGGATGCGATTTGGAGAAATTGAGCTTTGGAGAGAGCCATTGATGCAGATCTTGATCCTGAGCTGTGAAGTCAGTAGTCCTTGTTTCTTATTCAGTAGTGTATTGATTCACAGTATGTTTCATTTTTTAAACAGTGAGATCTTGATTAAGAGAACAAGAAAGAATAAGCATGTAATTGTATGTATAATTAACAATTTGAAATGAAGAGCAATAAAACCAAAATCTAGATCTGTAAAGAGTGGTACTGTATTTTGATAGGGATTGCATTAATTCTGTAGATCACTTTAGGTAAAACGGACATTTTAACAATATTGATTCTGCCAATCCATGAGCATGGTAGGGTTTTTCCATCTGTTTCCATTTTCTACAATTTCTTTTCTCAGTGTTTCGTAGTTCTCCCTATATATGTCTCTCACCTCCTTTGTTAAATGTATTCCTAAATATTTAATTTTCTTTGATGCTATTGTGAAAGGTGTTGCATCTTTGATTTGATTTTCACCTTGACTGTTACTGGCTTATATGAATGCCACTGATTTGTGTGCAGTAGTTTTGTATGCTGAGACTTTACTGAATTCATTTATCAATTCCAGGAGTCTGTTTGTTGAATCCTTGGGATTTCTGGGTATAATATATTATCAGCAAAGAGTGACAGTTTTACCTTTTCTGCCCCCACTTGGACACCCTTAAATCCTGTCTCTTTTCTAATTGCTCTAGCAAGGACTTCCAGCACTATGTTGAATAGAAGTGGAGATAGTGGATAGCCTTTTCTGGTTCTAGTTGTATACAGGAATACTTTCAATTTTTTTCCCATTCAATATGATATTGGCTGTGGGTTTGTCACATATAGCCTTAATAATTTTCAGATATGCCCCATCTATGCCTATGTTTTAAAGAGTTTTTATCATAAAAGTGTGATGGATTTTGTCAAATCTTTTTCTGCATCTATTGGGAGAATCATATGGTCTTCATTCTTGCTTTTATTTATATGGATATGCATTTATAGATTTGAGTTTGTTGAACCAACCTTGCGTCTCTGAGATAAAGCCCACCTGGTCATGATGAATTATTTTTTTGACATGCTGTTGGATTCAGTTTGCTAAGATCTGGAACCAGAGAAGATCTCATATAGCCAAAACAATCTTAAGCAAAGAGAACACATTGGGAGGCATCAGTCTACCAGACTGCAAGCTTTACTGCAAGGCTGAAATAACCAAAACAGCATATTACTGGCACAAGAACAGAGATATAGACCCTTGGAACAGGACTGAGAACCCAGATATAAAACCTTCCTCATATTGTCATCTAGTCTTTGACAAAACAGACAAAAATAAACATTGAGGGAAAGAAACTCTATTTAATAGATGGTACTGGGAAAACTGGATAACCCCCTCTCACAAAAATCACCTCACAATGGATAAGAAACTTAAACCTAAGGCATGAAACCTTAAGAATTCTAGAAGAAAATGTTGGGAAAACTCTTACAGACATCAGCCTAGGCAAAGAATTTATGAAGAGGAACCCCAGAGCAATCACAGCAGCAGCAAAAATAATAATAAACTGTGATTAGAGTGAATAGACAACCTACAGAATGGAAGAAAATATTTATAGTCTACACATCCAATAAAGGGCTTATAACAAGAATCTATATAGAACTTAAGAAAATCAACACGAAAAATTCTAACAACCCCATTAATAAATGGGCAAAGGACATGAAGAGATACTTTTCAAAAGAAGACAAACTAATGCCAGAAAACATAAAAAGTGCTCAACATCTCTTATCACTGGGGAAATGCAAATCTAAATCACAATGAGATTATCATCTAACTCCAGTGAGAATGGCTCTTGTCAGAAAGTCCCAAAACAACAAATGGTGGCGTGCATGTGGAAAGATAGGAACACTCTTCTGCTGCTGGTGGGACTGCGAATTAGTACAACCCCTGTGAAAAATAATTTGGAGATATCTCAAATAGCTAAAAATAGAAATACCACTTGATCCAGCAATCTCATTACTGGACATCTACCCAAAAGAATAAAAGACATTCTATAATAAAGACATCTGCACTAGAATGTTTATGGCAGCACAATTCATAATTGCCAAGATATGGAAACAACCCAAGTGCCCATCAATACATGAGTGGATTAATAAAATGTGGTATATGTATACCATGGAATACTACTCAACTACAAGAAACAGTGGTGAACTAACACCTCTTATATTATCCTGGATAGAGCTTGAGCCCATCCTCCGAAGTGAAGTATCACAAGAATAGAAAACAAGCACCGCTTGTTCTTACCATCAAATTGGTACTAACTTCCACATGTTCGTAATGGTAAAAAGAAAAAAAAATTGGTACCAACTGATCAACACTAAGGTGCTCACATGGTAGTAATATTCGTTGTTTGCTGGTCAGATGGGAGGCAGGTAGTAGGGTGGTTAAACTCATAACTAATGGATGCAGAGCACACTGTATGGGGGAAGGGCAAACTTGTAGCCCTTGCTTGGGTGAGGCAAAGGTATTATATGTAACCAAAATGTTTGTATTTCCATAATATTGTGAAATTAAAAAAAAATATAAAATTCCAGTGTTTGATAGTAAAAAAATATATATATAAAACCAAAATCTAAGTCTTCTTTTAAAAAGTAGCAGTGCAGAATGTGGTGCTATCTCTGTAGAATGTCAGAAAGTAAGTTACCACTGAGCCATTCAGTATAAGCCCCTACTCACTCAGATGAAGAGGGAAGAGGGACACAGGGAAATACCAGTACAAAAAAGTAATTTTGCAAAAATGGCAGATTTCTCTTTATTATTTAGAGACAGGGTCTCACTCTGTTGCCCAGGCTGGAGTGCAGTGGCCAGATCATAGCTCACTGCAGCTCAAGTGGTCCTCCTACCTCACCCTTCCAAGTAGCTGGGACTACAGGTACATGCAACCATGCCCAGCTAATTTTTTAAATTTTTTGTAGAGGCTGGGTCTCATGTTTTGCCCAGGCTGGTCAAGAACTATCGGGCTCAAGTGATCCTCCTGCCTTAGCCTCCTAAAGTGCTGGAATTAACAGACATGAGCCACCACACTCAGCCAGATTTCTCTGTTTAAACATGCCGGATACATGAACATGAATTTTGATACAATATAATAATCATTGCTATGCTTTAAATTAAGGAAACAATATCTATAAAGACAGTTGGCTATATTTAGCATGTTTGCAATGCAAGAATGAAAATCATACTGTATGGTGTTTTATTGTTAGATTCTAAGTGAGAGTCATTCACTTAAACTTCTAATTCCCAGTGCTAGCTATGTGCTAGTATCTTGTAATCAGGTAGTTGGTGTCCTGTATTGATTACCTTATGCAGAAAACCCACTGGAGTTATTTGTTTATACCATAGCACAGCATTTTACATATCATAAAGTCTTTATTTTTTGGACCTTAGTATTTTTTTAAATGTTGAGATATAGTTCTCATACCACAAAACCCTTTTAAAGTATATAATTCAGAGCTTTTAAGTATATTCATAAAATTGTACAACCATCACCAGTATCCCAGTCCAGACCATTTTCATCACCCCCAAATGAAATGCTGTGCCCAATAACAGTCACTCCCCATTCCCCCTTCCTCAGAGCCCCTGCAACCGCTAACCTACTTTTGTCTTTATGGATTTGCCTATTATAAATCTTTTATATAGATGGAATCAGATAACACATGGTCTGTTGCGACTGGCTTCTTTCACTTAGCATAATGCTTTCAAGGTCCATTCATATTGTAGCAAGTATCTCTGTCTTTTAAATGACTGCATAGTATTCATTGTATGCATATCCAACATTTTGTTTCTCCATTCATCTGTGAGGGACATTTGAGTTGTTTCCATCTTTTGGATATTTTTATTTGTGTTTGCATGGTATATATTTTTCCATTCCCTTATTTTTAACCTACCTATATCATTGAAATGAGTTTCCTGTATATAAAATATAATTAGTTATTTTTTTAAAAAAGCAGTTATGCACATTTGTGTTTTTTAATTGTCAGGTTTACATATGCATATAATGTAATTATTGCTATGTTTATTTATTTTTTAGTTTTTAGAAACAGGGCTCTCACTCTGTTGCCCAGGCTGGAGTGCAGTGACATGATGATAGTAGCTTGGTGAAACCTCAAACTCCTAGGCTCAAGTGATCCTCCCACCTTAGCCTCCTGAGTAGTTGGGACTACAGGCACATGCCACCACATCCAGCTGATATTTGTTGTTTGTTTTTTGTAGAGGTGAGGTTGCCCGGGCTGGTTTTGATCTCCTGGCATCAAGAGATCTTCCCATCTCAGCCTTCCAAAGTGCTGGGTTTATAGGTGTGAACTACCATGCCTGCCTTCTATTTGATTTTGACTATATCTCTTTGCTTTTTAAAAGGAATTATAAAATATATATATTTCATAGCCTATTCAGACTTAATGTTTTTTCTACTTTAGTTGCAATGTAGGAACTTTACCACAATATAGAAAATAGACTGTAACTTTCATCTCCGCCCCCTTTCTGTTGTAGTTATGTTACGTCTGTATACTTTGAAAACCCCTCATAGGGTGAGTTTTGTTTGTTTGTTTGTTTTTTGCTTTAACTATCAAACATGTTTTAAATACAACGAGAAAAAAGAATGTCAATTGTTCTTATCCAAATCCAAGCGCCTTTCTGTTGCTCTTTCTTTATTGCTGATATTCCAGAGTTTTCTGGTATCATTTTCCTTCTATGTGAAGAATTTCTTTTAAGCAATTCTTTAAGAGCAGATCTGTTGCTTGTTAATCTTGTTAGTTTTTCTTTATCTGTCAGTGTCTTTATTTCCTCTTCATTTTTGAAGGATACTGCATAAACAGCTCTCTTTTGTCAATACATGAAAAATATGTTGCTTCCTAGTATTGGCCTCCACAGTCCTGGTAAGCCAGCTACAGTCTTTTGAATGATTGCTCCCCTAGAGATAATACATCATTTTTTCCTGGCTACTTTCAAGATTTCTTCTTTTGTCTTTAGTTTTCATTAATTTGATTATGATATGCTAGGCACTGGTTTCTTTTAGTTTATCCTATTTGAAATTCACTCAGCATCTTCAATTCATAGGCTTATGTCCCTCTCCAAACATGGGAAAATTTTGACAAGTATTTCTTCAAATATTTTTCAGCACTGTACTCTTTCTTCTTTACTGTTTGAACTCTAGTGACATAACTGTTAAAACTGTTTTTTTTACTTCACAGGTTCTTGAGGTTCTGTTTTTCTTTAAATATTTTTTTCTCTTTCCTGTTTCAATTTAATACTTTCTCTTGTTCTATCAAGTTCTTGGCTCTTTTCTTCTCTCATCTCCTCTCTGCTATTGAGTCCATTTTGTTTCAAGAGTGTTTGTCATTGCTCATTTGAGTATTTTAAAAATAACTGCTTGGTGCTCGCTTTGGCAGCACATATATTAAAACTGGAACGATACAGAGAAGATTAGCAGGGCCCCTATGCAAGGATGACATGCAGATTCGTGAAGCGTTCCATATTTTTAACACATAGGTACTACAGTAATAGGGTATTGGGCAGGTGGGAGGGGGGCGGGTATATACATACATAATGAGTGAGATGTGCACCATTTGGGGGATGGTCATGCTGGAAACTCAGACTTGTGGGGGGAGGGAGGAAAGGACATTTATTAAAACCTTAAAATTTGTACCCCCATAATATGCCGGAAAAAAAAAAAACAACTGCTTGAAGTCTTTGCCAGATAATTCCGACATCTGTATTGTCTTGTTATTAGTGTCATCTTGTTGATGGTGTCTGATCCTTAATTCTTAATCTGTTTATATCTATATATTTAAACTGTTTTTCTTGTAGGCAGCATGTGGTTATATGTTGCTTTAGTATTTAATCTGAAAACCTCTGCCTTTTAATTAGTGTGTTGAAACCATACACACACCATCCACCCACTCACCCATAATACATATATGTACACATGTATATGTATATATAAACTTTTCTATGTTGAGATAATTGTATATTTATATACAGTTGTAGGAAATGATACAAAAAGATTCTGGGTACCCTTTACCTACTGTTGCCCATTGGTAACATCTTGGAAAGTTACAGTCCAATATGACAGCCAGGGCTGGTCAAGAGGTAGTGAGTTATCTCGATTGTTCACACTATCACAACAATACAGTACATTTCCATCACCACAGGGATCTCTCAGTTACTCTTGTGGAGCCACATCCAATTCCCTCCTGCTGCTACTCCCTTCTTAACCACTGGCAGCCACTAATCTGTTCTTGTTTTCTATAGTTTTTTTAGTTAAATAATGTTATATGTGTGGAATCATATAATATGTTTTTACATAGGCAGTCATGTCATTTGCAAAAAGAGAGTTTTATGTCTTTCATTCTGATACATATGCCTTTTATTTCCTTTATTTTTCTTATTGTGATGGTTAGAACTTTCTGCACTATCGTGAATAAGAATTAGTGGAAAACGTTTAACTACTTCGGTACGGCGCTCACCGGCCACAAAACTTGGCCCACAGCCGGCACTCATAGTCCGCACTGTGCATTGACGACGAATCTGTTTTGCTCTTGTGTGATGAGGAAAGCTTTAAAGCACTGAAAGTTTGTTTTACTTTACAGGCAGCTTTAGGAAAATAATTATAATAACTCCTACTAAGGACTTGTTAAAAGGTCACAGATTCATAGTAACTTATTAGCTAAATGTACACACTGCAACTGCAGAGATAAAAGCTGTAAAAGTAAAAGCTTTTGGCTGTCAACTATAGTTGACACTCGTACTGAAGTGGTTAACAAACTATGGGTCTTGCTGTGTTGCCTGGGCTGGTCTTTAAATCCTGGCCTTAAGCAGTCCTCCTTCCTTAGCCTCCTGAGTAGCTGGAATTATAGACATGAGCCATTGCTCCTGGCCTGTCTTCATTTTTGAAGGTAGTTTTGCTGAATATGATTATCTTAGTTGACATTTTTTTTTTCCGTTTAGTTCTTTATTTTCTCCCACTGTCTCTGGCCTCTGTGGTTTCTGGGGAGAAGTCAGCTGTTAATCTTTTTGGGGTGCCCTTTATACATAATGAGTCATTTCTGTCCTGCTGCTTTCAGTATTTTCAGCTTGTTAATTTGACGTGTCTGGATGTGGATTCCTTTGCTTTTATCTACTACAATTTTATTCAACTTCTTGGATGTGTAATGTTTCAAAGTTTAAAAGTTTTTAACCATTTTTATTTTGATTATTTTTCTTTCTCTTTTCTTCATGGTACTTCCAGTATATATTATTATATGTTGGAGCACTTAATCAAAAACCACATTTCTCCAAATGCCTGTTTCTTTTTTTACCTTTTACCCTCTGTTCTTCAGATTTGCATAATCTCCGATGGTACATCTTCTTACATATTCTTTCTACTGCCAGCTCAATCTTCTGTGAGTGTCCATAGTGAATTTTTCATTTCAATTATTGTACTTTTCACTCCTACATTTTCCATGTTCATTTTTTATATTTTCTATCATTTTATTGCTGTTTTCTAATTAATAAGACTTTGTCATCATATTTTCATATGCTTTTTAAGTATAACTTCACTTATAGTACTATGAACATATTTATAGTGGCTACTTTGAAGCCTTTGTGCGCTAAGTCTAATATCTGGGCCTTCTTTTTTTTTGTAGTTTTTATTTTTATTTATTTATTTAAAATTTCAGAATATAACAGGGGTACAAAGTTTTGGCTACATAATTCGCTTTTGTACAATTTGAGATATGAGTCAAAGTTATGAGCATGTCCATCACCTAGTGTACATAGTACCTGTTAGGTATGAATTTACCCATCCCTTTTTCCCTCTTCCACTTGTTTAGTTTACATTAAGTTTTACTTCCATGTGTGCATGTAAGTATTGATTGATTAGTTCTGATTTAGTATTGAGTACATGTGACATTAGTTTTCCCATTCTTGCTATATTACCCTTACAATACTGGTATTCAGTTCCATCCAGGATGTTACAAAAAGTATTAGTTCACCATTTTTTATGGTTGAGTAGTAGTACTCCATGAACATTTTATTATTCCATTCATGTATTCATGGGCACTTAAATTCTTGTCATGTTTTTGCAATTATAAATTTTGCTACTATGAACATTCCAGTACAAGTTTCTTTTATATAGTGTCTTTTCTTGCTTTCAGTAAATGCCCAGTAGTGAGATTGATGGATTAAATGGGTCTAATTTTAGTTCTTTGAGGTATCTCCACATTATTTCCATAGAGGTTGTACTAGTTTGCAGTCCCACCAACAGTATATAAATATTCCTCTCTCTCTTCACATCCACACTAGTATCTGTTGTTTTGGGACTTTTTCATAAAAGCCATTCTCACTGGAGTTAGGTGATATCTCATTGTGGTTTTGATTTGCATATCCCTGATGATTAGAGACGTTGAGCAGTTTTTCATACGTTCATTGGCCTTTAGTCTAGCTTCTTTTGAAGAGTTCCTTTTCTTGCCTTTTGCTCACTTTTTAATGGGGTTGTTTGATGTTTTCTTGCTGATTTGCTTGAGTTCTGTATAGATTCTAGTTATCAGTCCTTTATCAGATTTATAGCCTGCAAATATTTTCTCCCATTCTGGAGATTGTCTATTTGCTCTAATGATTGTTTCCTTGGCTGTGCAGAAGCTTTTTAAATTGATTAGGTCCCATTTATTTATTTTTGTTGTTGTTCTGATTGCCTTTGGGGACTTCTTCATACATTATTTGCCTAGGCTTATATCTAGAAGAGTATTAGGAATGAAACACTTTAAGTCTGTTACCCATGGTGAATTAATTTTAGTGAGAGGTGAGAGTTGTACGTCCTGTTTCAGTCTTCTACGTGTGTATATCCATTTTTTTTTTTGCACCTAAGAATTTGTATTTGTATTTATTTATTTTTATTTTGGCATATTATGGGAGTACAGATTTTAAGGTTTCATTAAATGCCCATTCCCCCCACAAGTCTGAGTTTCCAGCATGACCATCCCTATCTGGGCCTTCTTAAGGGCACTTTCTGTTACCTGCCACTTTTTCCTATGTGTGGATCAAACAGTCCTATTTCTCTGCATGCGTTGTAATTATTTTGTTCAAAACTAAACATTTTACATAACAGTTACTAGCAACTCTGAATTTTCATTCTTTCATCCCTGCATCTCCTGGATTTGTTTGTTTGTTTATTTGTTTGTTTGTTTGTTTAATGACTTGGCTTTACTATAGCAGTGAAGTGTGTTCACAATGTTGTAGCCTCTGATGTTGCTTCTCAGGGAGTACATCTTGGACATGCCTACTCTCAAGCTGGGGTGACCATTTTTAGCAGTGCTCTTTTTGACTGTCTCTTTTCCCTGACCTGTTTTCTGTCTCTGTTGGTATCACATCCAACTTTTGGTGTCTGCTAAATGCTGGCTGAGCTGATTGCTCTGCTCTTTTTCACAGTTCCCTGGGGCATAACATGCGGATCCCAATAAATTTGGAACCTTTTGCAGTGGTGGTCTTTGAGGCTAGGGTTTGAAGTTTCTTCTGCCCTCAGGAGTTCTCTTCTTAGCTGTCTTTCTCTCTGGTGTTGCACACTTTGGCTTGGTTTGCAGTTCAGCTTGTTGCTCTTCATTACTTACTGTTAAAATGCCATTGTTTTTGACAACACCTTTAGGCTTGAACTTCTGCATGCAGACAGTCCCTGATTTATAGTGGTTCGGCTTATGATTTTTCAGTGTTACAGTGGTGCAAAAGCAACATGTGTTCAGTAGAAACTGTACTTCAAGTACCCATATAACTATTCTGCTTTTCTCTTCCAGTAAAGTATTTAATAAGTTACATGAAATAATAAATACTTTATTATAAAATGGGCTTTGTGTTAGATCATTTTGTCCAATGGTAGGCAAATGTAAATGTTCTGAGCATATTTAAGGTAAGCTAGGCTAAGCTGTAATGTTTGGTATGTTAGTTCTATTAAGTGCATTTTCAACTTAAAATATTTTAAACTTATGATGGGTTTATTGGGATGTAACCCCATCATAAGCTAAGGAATATCTATACAGTTTTTACTTGAAAGAATGACAGTCAAACTCTAGTTATTCTGAAATGGGCAGAATTTTTCTCAGAAATGAATTTTTCACTTTGAGGAAAGCAAATAATAAGCTTTATTGCCAATGATCAAATTTGAGATTTCTAAGCAAAAATTAGACTTTTAGAAATTTATATCACTCACTTTGAGCTTGGCTACTTTTCATTAATTAAAGACCTTTCTGATGAGATTGATAACTGTATTGAGTACGATTTTTTTTGATAGTGCGTAAGGAAATGTGTTGACAATTGGAAGATTTATGTAAATGAATGAGCCAGTAATTTCTACATTGCCAAGGTGTCATATCAAATCATGAATGGTTAAGAGATCAATTAAAAGTATAAGATGGGCCAATTGATTTTGAATGTGACAGTACTAAAAGCACGTTAATATCATTTCAGAGTCCACATTGCAGCTAATCACTTGCTGAGTTTTTGTGTAGTACAAAGAATAATATCCACAATTCTTTGAAATAGTTATTAAAATATACCTCCTTTTTAAACTATGTAACTGTATAAAGCCAGAATTTTTAAAATTTATTTCAATCAAAGTGTTGGGGAGGAAAAAGCTTGGTTCTGTTCTCCTAGGTTCATGGCTGGTGGCCTGTTAATCAAACTGGCAAAAGACAGATAAACAGGAGAAAAACTGTTTATTCATATGCATACAGGAGGTCACAAAGAAGTTGCTTGCTTAAATGGTTAGAGACCTACATACATAGGGGAAAAGGAGGAGAGAGAAAAGGCTTTTATGGTAAGAACATGGGCTTCTTTAGGAAAGACAAACAGGTTTCTAGGAGAACAAATTGAAAATAAGAAGCCTTGTGAAGTGCCAGTGAGGAGGTTGGCCAAAGTTGTTGGCCCTAGTCCATCTTCCCCAGTGGTTTGCACCTGGTGGTGGGGAGCTCTAGACAGACCCATAGAATGAGCTGTGGCAGCCAGGCGTCACCTCCTTGGTGTCCTTGTTGGAGCCATTCTGAGGCAGTCACGTGTCCCGGTGTGCCTTTCTCATGCCGCTTAGGGAATCCTGGTTCTGGACTGAGATTCTCCACAGGTTTCCCTCTCTTGGGCAGCTTTGCCACCTGTCTTAGTGGCAAAGAATTGGACTTTGCTAGTTACCCCTGATCCCTCCCACATTCTTATTTTTTCTTTTTGAAATCTAAATCAAGTTTGCAGTTTATTTAATAACATCACATCAATGCTAATTTCCTAGTGTGTTCCATTTTTATTGCTGCTATAACAAATTACTGCAAACTCGGCATAAAACACAAATGCATCATCTCATAGTTCCGTAGGTCAGACATCCAGGCACAGTGTGGCTCAACTGGTTCCTCTGCGTAGAGTCTTAAAGGCTGACATCAAGGTGTGGGCAGGGTTCCTTTTTGGACGTTCTGCGGCTGAATCTGCTTCTGCTTGAATTTGGGTTGCTGGCAGGATTCAGTTCCATGCTGGCTGTTTGAGGTGGTGGTGTTGGTGGTTCTCCGCTTATAGAGGCTGCCAGCATTCCTATGCTAATGGCCTCCTTTGTCTTCAAAGTCAGCAATGGCAGGTCAAGTCCTACCACACCCCAGCTCTCCCACCTTCTTTTCTCCCTCCCACATTTTTAGAGCCTCTAATGGAAAAATGCCTTCCCATCTCCTCCAGGCTCTTGGAATGGGCAGGAGCTAGTGTTTCTGAGGCTGGTGAGGGCAGGAGGCTGGAGGAGGGGACTTAGCTTCCAAAGTTCTGTGTCTGTGATCTTGATTATTCAGGTTCTATTCCTCTTTCCTTACACTTAAGATGAGGGTAACTTAGGTCCTGGGTGGGTTGGTAACCACCTGAAGCAGCAGCAAGTCAACTGTCCCTGGGAGATAAGAGATATGACCTCCAGGCCTTGCTCCCCCACTAACCCACTATGTGGCTCTTGTCCAGTCCCCCCCTCTCTCTGGGTTCCAGTTTTCCCTCTGTCCAGTGAGAGGAGGGGACTTCATGGTCTCAAAGGATCCTGCCAACACTGACCTTCCAGAACTCCGTGACTTTGCTGACACTCTGCATGGACACTTCTGCTTCCTATGTTTCTTCTCTCTGATCTCTGGGGGAGACTGCTTGTGCCTTAGGGAATTCTCTTTTTAACATGCTGACTTCTTCCAACTTGTGGGCAGAAGGGCAGCGTATATAGAGGCTTTCCAGATGCATTGATGGCTCTAGAAGCTAGGTTCCTTTGGGCTTTTGGTAAAGATATTTGTCTCCTCCCTGACCTCCCCTGTGTGTGCACTTATGTGTGTGTTGGGGTGGGAGTAAGGCACAGCGAATGGTTGGTAGCTGGGCAGTGCTTTCCCCTAAGACTGGTTTTCCTGGGTATGAGAACCCTTAGAGGGAAGCCCAAGATCTTGGGTCCTGTCGATTGGGACCTCCTGGGAAAACATCCAGCTACTATTGGCACTTGATCCAATAAAAACATGCCTAAGAGCAAAGCTTCAGGAGGCTTAAGATGTGGTGTATGGGAGCCCTTCAGCAAGTGCATGTAGTACCCTAGACCCCTTCTTTCCGTATACTTATCAAAGGACAGTGGAAAAGCAAGAGGCATGTGCGTATCCCATCCTGCCTCATACTGGGCTCCTTTGATTGATAACTCTACGGGGCATTCTGGGGATAATCTTTGTGACCCCCTGAGGAAGGTACCTGCATCCGTAAAGTCAAGTCAGGGAAGTCTCTGTGTGGAGAGTTCTCTGGGTCATTGGCCAGAGCCCAAAGGAACATCTGGTATAGGGACCAGCCAGGTTCAGCCCTGGTGGTGAAGTTGCCATCCTTGGGGAAGGTGCACAGTCTTTTAGCCAGGCCCACTGGGGCTCCTCCAGAGGCTGGCTCACCTACCACCACAGTTGAAGCCTGGCAGGAATTACATTGGGAGCAGCAGGAGTCAGCCCCACTTTCCCCCAGGGACACCAGCCTTGAACTCTGACTTGGAGGGACTATGGGGTGAAGGGACAGGCCTGCTTTATTTAGTACAGCAGGAGTCCTTGCTAGGGACTGTGAACAGTTCACCTATCTCCTCTTGCTTAATCTTTCCAACGATCACTTAAAGTAGGCACCTTTTGTTCTGAGGATTTCAGATGAAGACACAAAGCCATGTCAAGAGTAGTGAATGGTAGATTTGGACGGAGGTTTCCCTAGTCTCCATTTCTTTCTTTATTTTCTGGTGTGCTTGTTCACTCAGCAAATGTTCCTTGTGTCCCAGCTCTGGTCCAGGCACTATGCTGCGTCCCTGGGGCAACAGTGGGAGACCAAACAGAGATGGCCCCTGCTCTTAGGGGTTTAGGGGTTGGGCAGTGATAACCTGGAGAGATATATCTAAATGGTGGGTGAAGGGAGTAGGTAGGGCCTTGTGAGCTCAGCTTAGCAGCCTTAGGACATCAGGGAAAGCACTCTGGAGGAAGGGCTATCTAGGCATTTATATTGAGAAGCCACAAGTAAGATGAATCCAGACCTTGACAAGTGCTAGCAAGGAGACAGAAAAGTCTCAAGTGTGCCTGTGGCTGCAAATCCAGGTGCTACACAGATCAGCTGAGGTGCCCTCAGTGCTTTGGTCCTAGTGGTCCCTAGCTCCTAGCCTCTGGCTTGAGCTGGTGAGTGGTGCACCTGTACTGCCGGTGCTCAGGAAGTGAGTCCCTTGTGAATGCCAGCCAGGTGGACCCAGACAGGGAATTGTCAGACTTTGCCTGGACTTCTAGTGGGAAGGCCATGGAGCTTCTGCCATTGCCTAGAACACTAGGGAGGGCATCACCAAATGACAAGGAGGATCTTGGCTCTGCCACTACCTTGAACGTCTTCCTATATGGAGCACAGGGAGGGAAGGAAAGCCCTCCTGCAATGGAACCTGGGACATGGCTTCTTTTCTCCCTCCAGGACAGTGGGTCACTTCTTAGCACCTGGCCCATTTGGCTTAGGCAGCTTTTGCTCTGAAGCTGTCAGGGGCTTGGGAATGTTCATCATCCAGTGAGGCTGTGAAGCAGTTTTGCAGTCCTTTCTGAAAACCTTCCTAGAAATTGAGTCTGTTATCAGTTGTCCAGAAATGGCTAGATTTCTGGACAACTGATAATTGTTAAATTTCCCTATACATTTGCTTTCAGTTGCTACTTGGAAGGGCCATTTCCCAAGGGGCCAACAGTGCATATCTTAGGGAAGCTTGTTATCTCCCTGTTCTGCTTTTTCTACAGTGACTGTGTGCTGCTTTTTTTTTTTTTTTTTTTTTTTGAGACAGAGTCTCGCTTTCTTGCCTAGGCTAGAGTGAGTGCCGTGGTGTCAGCCTAGCTCACAGCAACCTCAAACTCCTGGGCTCAAGCGATCCTCCTGCCTCAGCCTCCTGAGTAGCTAGGACTACAGGCATGCGCCACCATGCCCGGCTGATTTTTATATTATATATATTAGTTGGCCAATTAATTTCTTTCTATTTTTATGGTAGAGACGGGGTCTCGCTCAGGCTGGTTTTGAACTCCTGACCTTGAGCAATCCGCCCGCCTCGGCCTCCCAGAGTGCTAGGATTACAGGCGTGAGCCACCGCGCCCGGCCCTGTGTGCTGCTTTTGTAACAAGGAAAAATGATAGATAAAAGAAGTGATAATGGTTGTCATAGACCTGTGGTTTGTTGTAATGATTTCCCTATTGTGCCAGGTTTAATTTGCCAATTTTTCCATATTACAAACATCACTGAGCAGGAATAATTGGCCAAAATAGAATCAGAAGTGAAAAAAGGTGGGGGAGAGACACATGTTTTTTAATAAGTTGACCAAAGAGCTGAAGGAAGCAGGAAGGAGTGAAACCACTTTCCATGGTGCTTCAGTGGGCCAGTCCTTGGAAAACAGAGACTTCAGAGCCATTTGTCAGGGGACGTGATGTGTGCTATGCTCAAAGGATGGTGGTACACAAGTGGGTGTATCTGGGCACAGTGCCAGCCCTGGCCAACTTGACTTTCTGGGCTGGACAACAAACATTGATATTTGGGTTCTCTTTATTAGAAAGAAAAAAAGGAAACCAAAAACAAAAATAAAAAAGAAAGCTTGTGATGTTTGTTTTTGAGGTAGGAGTGGCCTTTCCTTCTTCTTGGCCATAAAACTCCCTTGGAGAGGGGGATTATGATAGGGTTACTCTAGGTCTCTTTCCTGGGAGTAAACCCTTGAAGAAGGAATTTATAGCAGCCTCAGTTTGCCAGAAGTTTCTGCTTTTAGTCAGATAAGGAAAGGATGGGGAGACCTTCTTTCTGCAAATATTGAATCTCATATGTCTTCAGCTTAAAATAATCTTTATATCAACTCTGGAAGTCTGAGTGGGTCTCCACAAATGCAGCATATCAAAAGAGATTGACTACATAGGCAGATACAAGAATCCAGCTGTCTTCTATTAATTAGATGTTAATGAACTTTACAAAAATGTAAAACAGTATCACTCTGCTCACTTATTTTTATGTTTGGGAAAACAGTTATCTTTCATAGAAATGTTATTTATATTAACTGGGTTTATTATTGTTTGTGCTAAATGAATTGATACTTATATCTAATTTATAATAGACATATTAGGGGTCCTTAATAATTTTTTATAATGTAAAGGGGTCCTGAGACCAAAAGTTTCAGATTTCTGGTATATATCTTTCTTCCTTACGGTCCTGGGGTTAGCTGCTGTACTTCCTGGTATTACATCTATTTTCTAGGCTGGATGAAGGAGGACAAATTTCACAGAAATGGGTAACGGCTATATCAGGGAAGCAAAATGTTTTCCCAGAAAACCTCTAGTTAGTGTCTTTACAAAGAACTTTTGTACATATTTTTCCTTAATTGCAAAGTGATGTGGGAAAGAGAACTTTTAGCTGGGGCCCTTGCTGTTCAGAACAAAGTCAGGGTTCTGTAGGGGCATGGATGTAGGGGCATGGATGTTGAGTAGAAAGTTAGCACTGTTTCTTGCCCATAGATTTTTATTTTGTTTTTTGTTTTTTTAATGACTGGTCCTGGTTAGAGTTTAAGGGAAACACCCACATGAAGTTCTGTTGTTTGATTCTTTTATACAAAATCCCCAAAACTTGCTTAGGCATCTCACCTTATTGTCTGCATGATAATTCTTGGCTTCTTCTTTCCAGGGCGTGTTTGTTCTATGTGGATTCTGCCTTATGTACGTACCCCCAGGGTACTTTCTACTGGAGCCACACATGGACTTGCAAAAAAACATCACTGACAGGACTGATTAAATTGTGAAATGCCACTTATTCTTTAAGTGAGATTCTTTTTATTTTTGTGATTTTGTAACTTCCTACAATTAACAAAACTTTGCTGCCTCACACCCTCAGACTCAGTTCTTTCCCAATCTATATATCAGTCTGTTTCCTGATTGATTTATTTGTATTAACCCAGTTGTGTGTTCACTGCCATGTTTTACACAGGAATGTACTTTTAAAATAGTCATGATTTGCTTTTTATAAAATGGGTCATAAACCAGGCATGCCTATAGCCCCAGCTACTCAGGAGTCTGAGGCTTGAGCCCAGGCGTTAGAGACTGATACAGTGGTGGCTGTGAATAGCCATTATACTCTAGCCTGGGCAACAGATTGAGACACTGTCTCTTAAAAAAAAAAATGTCATGAGTCATAGCCTTTATGGATTATTCTGGTCCCAGATTTGGAATGAAACTTGCACTTCAAATTGTGGTCTGGGGACTAGCCAGGGGTATGGGAGTCACCTGGAAGCTTATTCATCCACAATACATTCTTGACTAGTGAATGAAACTTAAATGGTTTGTAGATTGCTTGTTATAGGGACAGAGGGTCTCCATTTCTAAGGAGTGAATGTGTGAATGACATGACTCAGTGAAATTCCTAATTAAAATTGGTCTTTTAGAAACATTATTTTGGTGACATACCCTTGACACCTTGAGCATGTTTTATAATTTTGTTCTTTTCTTGTGTAACTAACTCATTGACTGGCTTAAGACCAAGAAACAGTCCAAACACTTGAGGCCAAACACTTAGTAGCAGTGTCTGTATCGTATTACTCTCAAGAAACCTGTACTTCTATTTCCATTTAGACTTATAAAAAAAGGGAAGAATATAATAAAAATGATCAAAGAATTGCACAAACACATTACTGTGAAGATAAAGAAGGCAACATTGCCAACACAGAATTGCTGGCTGGCGGGCAGCCCACTGCTGAGAGATCTGGAAATGTTTCTTCATCAGCATTTTAGGGATACTGAGTGTTCACAAACTGAGTGTACAAAAGTGAAGGCAATCTGTAATTTGGTGAGTTGAGGGGAAGGAAAAGTTCAGACTCTGTTGATAGCTAGCTTCCTTTAAGGAAAGGCTTGATGGAATTAGCTCTTCTTTAAAGGAGTTTTCAAGCAATCCACTAGCCCTTTTGTACTTCTGATTGACCAAGGGATTTTTACCTGCTAATTACACCTCAGCTTTCACCATGGTTAGGGCACGACTTGCAAACTGAAGACAGATCATTTTAAAGATACAAGTAAGATATTCTCTTCCTTTGGTAAAGTGTTATGGTTTTTTTTGTTTGTTTTTTGTGGGGGTTTTTGGCTTTTGTTTGTTTGTTTTTTACTTATTTGGGTTTAGGGAAAAAAATGAATTGATTCAGGAGAAGTTACTTTCTTATTTTTAAAAATCAGATTTATGTTTGGACTGTTCACTTTAAAAAAAATAGTCAAAGTGTAGAAGATTATTGTTTTTGTTTGCTAAGGCTGTCATAACAAAGTACCACACACCAGATGACTTAAAGAACAGAAATTTCTCACAGTCTGGAGGCTGACAGTTTGAGATCAAGGTGCCACTAGGGCTGGTTTCTCTTTGGCTTGTAGGTGGCAGTCATTTACCTCCGTGTTCATGTTATCTTCCATCTATGTGTGTCTGTGTCCTATTCTTCTCTTCTTATAAGGACACCAGTCATTGGGACTATGGGATTTAGGGTCTAGCCCGATGACCTCATTTAAACTCAATTACCTCTTTAAAGACCCTGTCTCTAAATATAATCACATTCTGAGGTACTGGGGGTTAGGACTTCAACATGTGAATTTTTATGGGGGTGAGGGGGACACACAGTTTAGCCCATAACAATTTTGTATCAGGAAGGTCAACTTAAAGGCAGAAAGACCAGGTAGGACGTTATTCAAGAATTCCAGATGAGAAGTGAGGAGAAGCTAAACTACAGCATTGACAATAAAAATGGAAATGAGATTTGAGATTGAGAAACATTAAGGAGGAAGAATTTGATACAAGACTTTGTGAATGAATGTGAAGGTGCAGAGAGGGAGGAGGCTAGCTTCACTCCAAGATTTCTTTGCTCCAGGAGGAGAAACTAGCTTTAGGGAGAAAATGTGAACTGTATGATGTCCTGTTGAATCTGAGCACTGTGTTAGCCAAACAACTCAGATGGGGTCAGCTGTGCCGCTTTCTTCTTCCCTATCCTACAGTGAACATGGACCCCATCACATACAACTGAACATAGAGGTTCTCACCTCTGAACTTCAATCCTAGATGTGTCTTAAGACATTTATCACCATCTTATTTTGACAGTTAATTCCAAACTCTTGTTTTTTTCCTGATAACTTGTTAAATTCCTTTAGGACAGGGACTATCGTTTTATTCATTTTTCCCAGTTCTCTAGTATCTACTACCTGGCTGCACACATGTAGTATGTAGTAGTTTGTGCTTAGCAAATTCTAGTTCAGGGAATCATTTTTCAGTAGGATTGTTATGATCATTTACTTTTTCTTTGCATATTTTAATCAAAGCTTGACACTTAACACCTGTTTGGCTTTCTTGCAGCATGAGAAGACTTTGGGACATTCCATGAGTTATTCAAGCAACATTTCTAAGGTACAGTTATTTATTACCCTGGGGTTTTTATATTTTTATACCTGTTTATGTTTATACTCTTTTTTTTTTTAAAGACATAAAGTTCTTGTTAAATTTCTGTAATCTGCTCTGGGACCATACAAGATATATAGCAGTTATTTTTTTCTAGTAAGGCAGTTTTGAGTGTGTGTTGGAGGAAGTGACTTACAGGAGAAAGCGTCATTCCCCCCTCTCCCCTGTAAATCATATACTTTATGGGAGAAAAAATCTCAGTCACCAGAGTCTGTCATTTCAATTAGGATCATATTTGACTACAAGTACCAAAAAGCCAATTATAGTGACTTAAATAATTATTGATTTATATGGTTCCGATGACAAGGTGTCTGGAGGTAGGTGGTCCAGGGCTGAGTTACTCACAGATGTTGCCAGGGACCTAAGCTCTCTTTATTCTTTGAGCCACCTTCCTTCTACTTGGCATATTGTCTTATGGTGACAGCTGGACCTTCGGGCATGTTGGCTATGGCTGCCCAGCTGCCTGACTTCTGCTTACATCTCACTGTCCAGAGCTGGATCACAGGCCGCCTTTAGCTAGAAGGCAGCTAAGGAAAGGAGGCTTGAAGGGGTGAATCAGCCATCTGACAGCATCTGCCACACCTGTGGTGTGGTCACCTTAGCCTACCAGGAGCACATTGGCTGTGATCCAGAAGCCATCAGAATGTCTCACATGCAGTGAGCTTACTCCCAGGCAGTGTTCCTCTTTCAGCCCAGACATGAACTCTGGCCAGTGCCTTGGCCATACAAATATGGGCATGCAGTTTCCTTGCAGGTGTGGGCTTTCTTCCCATGTCTGTGGCCAGACATGACACAGATCCTGACGGGAAGATTTGAACAAGTGACAAAACCTATCTTGTTATTTCAGGCCTCCTGGATACTCTGAAGTAAAGTTACATTATATGTCATTTTAGGTTACTGACTACACAGATGGTTTCATTCAGGTCACCTTACTTGTTTAAACTAAAAGTAAAATCTAGCAAATCCTCTAAGACATTAGTTGGTCTCTTCTTAGACATATTTGGAATTGAGTCGTCTCATTCTTCCATTTAACACATTGCCACACTAGAAAAAAATTTTTTTCCTTGGGGCCCCAGTGTTTTATTACTAATGTAGAATAAAAACTTATAAAACAAAATGATCCTTTCTAATTTAATGAAAAATTTGTTCTTTTTTATTTTCTGTGCATGAGTTATATGCAATTAAATTGTCGATAAGTAACAATAAGAACATCAACAAGTAAGATTGTCAAGAACCAATTGCAGGGTTTTCCCTAGGGGGCCAACCATCACATAACATTATGCTGCAGCATGGCAGGATGAGTTGCCTACACACCATATGGCTCGCAAGGTAAAGAGATGTGTGAATTACATATGCTTCATGAGGCCCCGGGCTCAAAACTAGTGTGAGTTAAAACAACTCACATAGCAGTTAATGTGCTAATTTTGTGTGAAAAGAAAAATACGAATGCCTTTCTCTAGATGCTTTTTTGTGTGCAACCTCCATTTCTTTTCTTTTGCTTTAGCCAAGAATGCTGGAGCTTTAGAATTGTGCAATGGTGTATAATTACTGTTTGGATAAAGTGTGCAGTTTTGCCGTACCACCTTTCAAAGGACGTGGTCAGCTTTTAAGCATCAGGAAAAGTGAGAAGGTGCAGATGCAGATGACCTGTTTGGTTAAGTTGAATTAAGTGTGTTAAAAACACACAGTATTACTTAATGCCCTGCCGTGGTGGCTAAGGGCAGTTCTGAAGGAGGGTATCATCCTGTGCCTTAAATACATATCTGTTTGTTTTTGGCTTTTAGTAACATTTTATTTGAAGGAAAGTTTCTTCCTATAGTTAAAAAAATGTTTGCAAAACATTAGCTTAAAATATCTAGAGGAAAAGTTATGGACTTCGCTTGGGGCATGGGTATTCTGAGTTGCTTTGTGAGAGTTTTGCAGTTACATGGGCCATTGTTTACTAGCTATGTGACTTCTGGAATGACACTTCTCTGAGCTTCAATTTCCTGATGAGTAAAATTAGGGTAATAATACAACCTTCAGGGTTATTGTGAGTCTTAGGGTTAATGTTTGCTAGAACCATACAGGGCAGCTTCCTTATTACACTTAGCTAACAAATATGACTGGTGTCAAACTTTGTCAAATCCTGGTGGTCTTAGGTTGATTGGGCTACAGGGGACAGTCCTTACTAGTAGCTATATTATTTATTGCTGATCAGGGGAAGAACTGTATACTTTTTTCTTTCTTCTTACACACATTTTTATTGTATGCTCTTTGTGTGTGGCCACTTACTGTCTCCGGTGAGTTTCTAGACACTTATTGGCCTCATAGGAGAATCTCAGAAGTGGAGCGTGCCCTTAAAACCTCTCATGCTCAGAGAACTTCCCCAAGAACCCATCAGCATGAAATTTTGTTGTAAAGTGCTAAGAAAGTTATCAAGCTATGTGAAGGTGTTAAGAGTGAACCAGTTCATTGAGACTAGCCAGTTCATTGGGACTGGGGAGAGTGGGAAGAGATCCCTGGGGAAGATAACTGTTGCTGAGAGTACAGTTTCCTATTGCAGTATTTATCAAATGAACCTGCTGTTTGAGGACACTGTTAGGCAATGACATGTAAAACCGTATCTTCAGTGTAGCAGCCATATTTAAGTAGATGCTTCATACCCTTGAGATAAAAGGTACAAAGAAAGGAGGTCGGAACATGGACGTGTTTTATGCTACCCGAAGTCCCGTTGTTTCTGTCAGGAGACATTTTCTGTGTACTTTTAGCTCCAGCTGGATTCAGCACATCAGTCAGTCACCTTCAGGCTGCTTTGTGCTTTATCTCTTGCTGGCATGAAGTTAGAGATTGACAAGAGGTGAAAATAAACCTTTAATCTGCCTCATAGTATCCCATCTAGATTTTATTACACAGTAATTGAGTTTCAGTGTTTATTGGAAGCTCTCATATTTCATATTGACTTCAGAAACCAGGCTTCACTTTCAAAGAAGGAAGCAGATAGATTAGCCAGGATATACAATAGGCTGCTAGGTCTGCAGTGGCTTGCCTGTCTTTAAAATGGGCAGCTGCAGTCGATACTCTTAGAAAGTTAATAAAAGAAGTATATTGGGACTGGGCACAGTGGCTCACACCTGTAATCCTAGAGCTCTGGGAGGCCAAGGTGGGAGGATCGCTTGAGGTCAGGAGTTTGAGACTAAGCCTGAGCAAGAGCAACACCCCATCTCTACTAAAAATAGAAAAAATTAGCCAGGCACAGTGGCCTGTGCCTGTA
The DNA here is from genome assembly GCF_040939455.1 of Microcebus murinus. NCBI lineage: Eukaryota > Metazoa > Chordata > Mammalia > Primates > Cheirogaleidae > Microcebus > Microcebus murinus. The sequence goes on along the minus strand of NC_134117.1, from coordinate 69,935,784 downwards.
CTCCCAGCTACTCAGGAAGCTGAGGCAGGAGGGTCACTTCAACCCAGAAATTGGAGGTTGCTGTGAGCTATGATGATGCAGCTGTGCTCTACTCAGGGTGACAGAGCAAGACTCTGCCTCATAAAAAACCAACAACAACAAAAAAAAGAAATTGAGATATTTAAGCAATTCTATTGGCAAAGTCTTTACCCAGTTCTTACTTTGTCTTAATACAATGATGTTAATGGATATCATTTGTTGAGCCTCTCTTACAGGGGCAGGATTTCATGAAATCTGTCACTCCTTGTCAGTGGTGCATCCGAACCACCTAAGTGGTCCCCAGTCACCTTTTCCTGTTTTATTTTTAACATAACACTTATAACTGCCTGGGTTTTTTACTGAATTTTTTTCTGTTGCCTCTTTACCCCACATGAAGCCCCATGAGCTTAGAGCCATGTCTTGTTACCCCTAAAACTCTGCAGAGCCAAGGATACAGTATAGCCCTGGAGGTTTTCAGCACCTAAGGAGTGAATGTTTCGGTGGTGATGTGCTGGAGGCTTGATACCCAGCCCATTGTCCCTTCCTCTTCATCACCACCACCTCCCAAGCCCAGTCCTCCTCAACTCCTGCAGTAGCTTCCCAAGAATCTGCCTACTTTCTGGCAACCTCCCATATCATCCTCCACACAGCAGCCAGTAAATGGAATCCTAATGCTTCTCCTTTCAAGTCTTTAGTGCATCTCATTGCACTACCTTGACCTGTCAGATTTAAAGTGATCTGGCCTTGGTCACTTGGATCCTCATCTAGTGCAGTGTCCCCTTGGTCATCATGATGTAGGTACAGTGACCACCTTGATGACTCAAGAAAGCTAACTTCCTGCCTGCTTGCGCACCTTTGCATATGCTGTTCTAACTGGGAGGCCTCCCCCTCCCACCCTTTGTTTACATGAATGCTAACTCCTGATTCTTGCTGCTTCTTCAGGTCTTAGCTTCATTAGAGGGGCTTTCCCTTGACACCCTTTCCTTAATAAGCTAAATTACATCACTCATTTTGGTTTTGTGTTCTTTTTATTTTTAGCAAATATCACAGTTTATAATGATATTGTAGCAATGTGTAGAGAATCTTATATTTTCAGAAGTAGCAGAATTGCCCCTCTGGGAAAAGACTTGTTTTGTTGATTGAATGCCTGGAAAAGCTGTTGAGTAGTTTGAACCCTACAGGGAACATGCTCATGGAAAGATGGGCATTGGAATGCAGCCCCTGTGCAGTCCTGCCCCGATCTTCACCTTGGTGAGGGGTCCTTGATCTTGTGGGCCAGCAGTGCTGTCCTGGAGCTGTGTGACCAAGATCCCCAACCCATACCTGACCCTCACCCCATGTGCTTCCAGTGCTGCTGTTTGCTTAATCATTTTCTAAAGAAGCAACTCAAAATTTTGTATCATTGTATAATATATGAAATCACATGTTTGGTTAATTTTCTTTTTTCCATTTAAAAAAATTGATACATATTTGTACATATTGATGGGGTACACATGATATTTTGTTACATGCATAAACTGTAATGATCATCAAGTCAGGGTAACTTGGGCTGTCCATTACCTCAAGTATTTATCATTTCTATGTGTTGGGAATATTTCAAGGCCTCTCTTCTAGTTATTTCGAAATGTATAATACAGTGTTGTTAATTGTACCTTATGCTACTCTGTTATCAAACATTACAACTATTTCTTCTATCTAACTATGTTTGCACCCATTCACCGACCTCTCTTTACTCCCTCTGCTACCTTCTCAGCCTCTTCCTCCATGAGATCAACTTTTTTAGCTCCCACGTATGGATGGAGAGCATGCGATATTTGTCTTTCTGTGCCTGGTTATTTTACTTAACATGATGACCTCCAGTTCCATTGCGTTGCTGCAAATGAGATGATTACATTATTTTTTATGGATGAATAGTGTTCTAGTGTGTGTGTGTGTGTGTGTGTGTGTGTATCACATTTTCTTTGTCCATTAGTCCATTGGTGGACACTTAGGTTGATTCCATACCTTTGCCATTTTGAATACTGCTGCAATAAACATGGAAGTGCAGGTATCCTTTTTATGCAGGTATCCTTTTCGTTTCCTTGGATAAATACTCAGTAGTGGGATTGCTGGATCATATGGTAGTTCTATTTTTAGTTTTTTGAGGAATTTCCATACTGTTTTGCACAGTGGCTGTACTAATTTACATTCTTATCAACAGTGTATAAGAGTTGCCTTTTCTATGCAACCTCTCTAGCATCTGTTATTTTTTGTCTTTTTTATAATAGCCATTCAAACTGGGGTAAGATGATATTTCATAATGATTTTGATTTCCATTTCCCTGATGATTAGTAATGTTGAGTATTTTTTCTTATAGCCATTGGCTATTTGTATGTCTTTTTAAAAAATTTTTTTTTTATTTCGGTACATTATGGGGGTACAGATTTTAAGGTTTCAAAAAATGCCCTTTCCCTCCCTCCCCCCACAAGTCTGAGTCTCCAGCATGACCATCCCACAGATGGTACACATATAATTCATTATGTATGTATATACCCACCCCCTCCCACCTGCCCAATACTCTGTTACTGTAGTACCTATGTGTCCACTTAGGTGCTCCTCAGTTAATAACAGTTTCCTGGTGAGTATATGTGGTGCTTGTTTTTCCATTCTTGGGATACTTCACTTAGTAGTATGGGTTCCACCTCTACCCAGGAAAATATAAGATGTGCTATATCACTGTTGTTTCTTAGAGCTGAATAGTACTCCATGGTATACATATACCACATTTTATTAATCCATTCTTGGATTGATGGACACTTGGGCTGTTTCCACAGCCTTGCGATTATGAATTGTGCTGCTATAAACATTCGAGTGCAGGTGTCTTTTTTGTAGAGTGTCATTGGATCTTTTGGGTAGATGCCCAGCAATGGGGTTGCTGGATCAAATGGTAGATTCATTTGTATCGCTTTAAGGTATCTCCATATTGCTTTCCACAGAGGTTCAACTAGTTTACAGTTCCACCAGCAGTGTAGGAGTGTTCCTCGCTCTCTGCATCCATGCCAGCATTTGTTATTTGGAGACTTTTTGATAAAGGCCATTCTCACTGGAGTTAAGTGACATCTCATTGTGGTTTTGATTTGCATTTCCCTGATGATTAGAGATGTTGAGCATTTTTTCATATGTTTGTTGCCCGTTCTTCTGTCTTCTTTAGAAAAGTTTCTGTTCAAGTCCTTTGCCCACTTTTTAATAGGGTTATTTGATTTTTTCTTCCTGATTTTCGTGAGTTCTAAGTATATACTAGTTATCAGCCCCTTTTCGGATGCGTAGGATGCAAAAATTTTCTCCCATTCTGTAGGTTGTCTTCTTATTTTCATGACTGTTTCTTTAGCTGTGCAGAAGCTTTTTAGTTTGATCATGTCCCATTTATTTTTGTTGCTGCTGTGATTGCCTTTGGGGACTTCTTCATAAACTCTTTGCCTAGGCCTATATCTAGGAGAGTGTTTCCACATTTTCCTCTAGAATTCTAATAGTTTCATATCTTAAGTTTAAGTCTGTTATCCAGCGTGAGTAATTTTTATGAGAGGTGAAAGGTGTGGGTCCTGCTTTAGCCTTCTACAAGTGGCTATCCAGTTTTCCCAACACTATTAATTGAAAAGGGATTCTTTTCCCCAGCGTATGTTTTTGCCTGCTTTGTCAAAGATTAGATGGCTATATGAGGATGGTTTTATATCAGGATTCTCAGATCTGTTCCATTGGTCAATATTCCTATTTTTGTGCAAATACCATATTGATTTAATTACTACAGCTTTGTAGTATAGTTTGATATCTGGCATATTAATACCTTCCATTTTGTTTTTGTTGCCTAGAATTGCTCTTGATATTTGGGGTCTTCTTTGGTTCCATACGAATCGTAAAATTATTTTTTCTATACCTGTGAAGAATGCTGATGGGATTTTAATAGGTATTGCATTGAATCTGTAGATCAGTTTGGGTAGTATAGACACTTTAATGATGTTGAGTCTGCCGATTCACGAGCATGGAATGGATTTCCATTTGTTTACATCCTCTGCTATTTCCTTCCTTAGTGTTTCATAGTTCTCCCTGTAGAGGTCTTTTACCTCCTTGGTTAAATATATTCCTAGGTACTTTAATTTCTTTGTTGCTATTGTGAAGGGAATTGAGTCTTTAATTTGGTTTTTAATTAGATTGTTGTTGGCGTATATGAATGCCTCTGATTTCTGTGTATTGATTTTGTATCCTGAGACTTTACTAAATTCATTTATGAGTTACAGGAGTTTCTTGCTTGAATCTCTGGGGTTTTCTAAATGTAATATCATATCATCAGGAAACAGTGAAAGTTTGATCTCTTCTGCCCCTATTTGGATGCCTTTAATTCCATTTTCCTGTCTGATTGCTGTAGCCAGGACTTCCAGCACTATGTTGAATAGAAGTGGAGATAGTGGGCAGCCTTGTCTAGTTCCAGTTCTAAGTAGGAATGCTTTCAGTTTTTCCCCATTCAGTATGATGTTGGCTATGGGTCTGTCATATATGGCTTGTATCGTTTTTAGGTATGTTCCTTCTATGCCTATTTTATTAAGTGTTCGTATCATGAAAGGGTGTTGAATTTTGTCAAAAGCTTTTTCTGCATCTATTGAAAGAATCATGTGGTCTTTGTTTTTGCTTCTGTTTGTGTGGTGAATTGCATCTATAGACTTATGTATGCTGAACCATCCTGCATCCCTGGGATGAAGCCCACTTGGTTGTGATAGATTATTTTTTTGATAAGTGTCTGGATTCGGTTAGCTAAGATTTTGTTGAAACTTTTTGCATCTATATTCATTAGGGATATTGGTCTGTAGTTTTCTTTTTTTGTTGGATTCTTTCCTGGTTTTGGTATCAGAGTAATATTCGCTTCATAAAAGGTGTCAGGGAGGTTTCCATTCTTCTCAATGTTGTGGAATAGTTTCTGCAAGATAGGTACTAGTTCTTCTTTGTACGTGTGGTAAAATTCAAGTGTGAAACCATCCTTACCGGGACTTTTCTTTTTAGGGAGATTTTTAATTGCTGTTTCTATTTCAGCTGTTGAGATTGGTCTGTTCAGGGAATCTATTTCTTCCTGGTTGAGCCTAGGGAGGCTCTGTGTTTCTAGAAATTTGTCCATTTCCTCAACATTTTCCAGTTTGTGTGCATTAAGATTTTTGTAGTATTCATAAATTATATCTTGTATCTCTTTGGCATCAGTTGTGATATCTCCTTTTTTGTTCCTGATGGAGCTTATTGGAGATTTCTCTCTTCTGCTTTTCGTTAGCTTAGCCAGTGGCGTGTCAATTTTGTTTATTTTTTATTTTTTGTTTTATCAATATCCTGAATAACTTCCCTGTTTTCAATTTCGTTTAGTTCTGATTTGATCTTGTTGATTTCAATTCTTCTGCTGGGTTTGGGGTTGGTCTGTTCTTCTTTTTCCAGCTCTTTGAGTCATTTCAATAGATTGTTTATTTGTGATCTTTTTGACTTTTGGTTATAGGCATTTATAGAGATAAACTTTCCTCTCAGAACTGCTTTAGCTGTGTCCCAGAGGATTTGATAACTTGTCTCTCCATTGTTGTTTTCTTCATAGAATTTTTTAATTTCCATCTTGATTTCTTCATTTATGAAGTAATCATTTATTAGGAGGTTGTTTAATTTCCACGTTTTTTTGTAGAAATGTGAGTTTCTGTTAGGGTTGATTTCTACTTTTATTCCACTGTGATCTGAGAAGATACATGGTATGATTTCTATTTTTTTAAATTTCTTGAGGTTTACTTTGTGTCCTAGGATATGATCAGTCTTAGAGAATGTCCCGTGAGCTGATGAGAAGAACGTATATTCAGTGGATTTGGGGTAGAATGTTCTGTAAATGTCAGTCAGACCCAATTGTTCTAGAGTTATTTTTAAGTCCATTCTTTCTTTATTAATTTTCTGTTTGGAGGATCTGTCTTGTGCCGTCAGTGGGGTGTTGAAATGTCCGGTGATTATGGAGTTGCTGTTAATCCATTTGCTTAGCTCCAGTAAGGTTTGCTTTATGAATCTGGGTGCACCTAAGTTGGGTGCATATATATTTAAAATTGTTATCTCTTCTTGTTGAAGTGTGCCCTTCACCATTATATAATGACCCTCTTTGTCTTTCATTACTTTTGTTGCTTTAAAAACTAAATCATCTGAAATTAGAACTGCCATGCCAGCCTTCTTTTGGCTTCCACTTGCTTGGAATACTGATCTCCACCCTTTTATGTTTAGTGTATATGCGTCCTTGCAGGTTAGATGTGTTTCCTGAAGACAGCATATACTTGGCCTGTATTTTCTTATCTATTCAGCCAGCCTATGTTTCTTGAGTGGAGAGTTTAAGCCATTCACATTTATTGAGAGAACTGATAGGTAAGGTAGATTATTGTTCATTCTGTTGGGTTGGATGTTGTTGCTTTGATTTCTCTCTTGAGCCCTTGTAATATCTGGCCTTTAATCTTTGGGTTTCGGTTGTTTTTATATTCGTGAGTTTTTATTATGATGTTCCGTGCGTAATACTGTTTTCAGTACTTCTTGTAGGGCTGGTCTTGTCTTGGTGAATTCTCTGAGACTTTGCTTGTCTGAGAATGTCTTTATTTGTCCTTCATGTATGAAGCTTAGTTTTGCAGGGAATAAGATTCTAGGCTGGGCATTGTTTTGTTTCAGAAGAGTGAGAATTGGGCCCCAGTTTCTCCTTGCTTGTAAAGTCTCATTAGAGAAGTCTGGAGTTGTTCGAATTGGCTTTCCCTTGTATGTTACTTGCTTCTTTTGTCTTACAGCTCTTAGAAGGGCCTCTTTAGATGTTATTTTTGTCAGTCTGATGACTGTATGTCGTGACATCTTTCTGTTTGCATTGAATCTCTTAGGGGTCCTCTGAGCTTCTTGAACTTGTATATCGAGATTTTTAGCAATGCATGGGAAATTTTCCTCCATTATATCTTCAAATAACTTGTCCAGCCCTTAAGTGTTGTCTTCTTCCCCTTCTGGGAACCCTATGACCAGGAAATCCTATTAACCCTATGATCAAGAAACCGTATTAGGTTTCTTCACATAATCCCACACCTCTTGTAGGCTTTGCTCTTTTCTCTTGTTTCTCTGCTCTATCTCTGTGACTGTTTTATTTAGTTGGAGGGTGTCATCTTCAATCTCTGAGATTCTTTCTTCTGTTTGATCTACCCTGTTCTTATGACTTTCCACTGTATTTTGTAGTTCCCTGAATTGATTCTTCAATTCCAGGTATTTGATTAAACTTTTCTTCATTGCATCGATTTCTTTAGTGAACTTTTGTTCCAGGTCCTGGAGGCTTTTTGTGGTTTCTTTGTGTTGGTTATTGAGTTGTTCTTGTAGGTCGGTGAGTTCTTTTATGATCCATATTCAGAATTCCTCTTCTGTCATTTTGGTTGCCTGATTTTGGTTGGTGTCTGTTTCTAAGGGGCTGGTGCTTCTCTTTGGGGGTGTGTTTTCCATTTGGTTCTTCATATTTCCAGAGTTCCTTCACTGATTTCTTCCCATGTCGATCAGTTGTTGTTTCTTTCCTTTAGGTTTTTGTTTGGGTATTGACACGCCTTGCTTAGTTTCTGAGCCGTCAGGTGGTGTCTATGGGTGAGATTCGACTACTCCCTGTGTAATGAGTCAGTAGATGCGGTGAAAAGTTTGTGCAGGATGCCCTCCCTGTCAGTAGGAGGCGCTTGCTTGGCAGGACAGGCTACACTGTTGTTTTTGTGTCCTGTTATCAGCTCTTGTTCCTATAGAGAGGCACTCTAGTGCCTCAGGTGGTCGGTGGGGCCCAGGGACTTCCAGGTGTGTTTTCTCCCCCTCAGTGAGGGCTCTTCTAGGAAGAGTCTGGGCGGAGCTGGGTTGGGTAATCCTGCCCTCAGGCACCACCAACGTCCTTAGCAGGGGTCAAAGTTCTGTTCTCTGCTTCCAGAAAAAGCTGTCAGGGAGAGAGTCTGCCTGTGGGGGTGGGGCTGTCTGAGACCCGCAGTCTGGGGCAGGCCTGGCTTCTTTCCACTGTCCCCAACTCCGTGGCTACTCCTGGGCATCTGCCAGCAGGCCAGACCTCATGTCATCAGGCCTCCCTTGCTTGTGATGCCGGCCAGGAGGTTCCCTGCACAGAAACGCCTCCTGGGCTGGTCGCAGGGGGGCCTCTCTTTGGGAGGAGGGTTGCCCTCTAATATGCTGATCTGTCCCTGAAGGCACACACACCTCAGTAGGCTGTTCATGTATATCCCTTCTGTGCCCCGGGCAATGCGAAACCTCAGTGCACGGGATCTGCTCTGCAGGTCTGACCTCTGGGTCCCAGAGTTCAAACTATATCCCGACCAGGGAGAGGAGTGCTAGTCCCAATTGGCGCACGGGGAGCCCAAGCCTGGTCCATGTCTCTCATTCTCATGGTCTGCCCCGTTCTCCTGAATCACTGTGCCAGCAGCACCTGGGAAAGCTGGCGGGTAGGGAGCTCACAGTCTGAGTTCCCCTCAGTCAGCTGTAGGTTCCCAAAAGGGAAGGTCCCCTTCCCTGGAGGTGCCTCCGGCTTGTGGCTGTATTGTCTCTCTGGGCAGCCGCAGGTAGGGTCGGGGGAGGGGAGAAGGAGGCAATATGGCGTCTTCCGCGTGGCTAGGGTCTGTGCACACGGTGGTGCCCCGAGGGAGTTGGAGCCTGGTGCCGGGTCCGCTACTGGCTTATCGCTCGCTAGTGGCTGCCGTCTCTGGGCTGGTGTCCACAGGTCTCTCCACCCACTGGGGAGCCCACCAGCAGACCCAGATGCAGGGAGTGGAAACTTGGCCAATCAGCCTACACTTCCCACTGGTTTCCTGGCTGCTCTGGAGGTCTCTGCTTCCAGTTCTCCTCTGCAACCTCCTCCCATGGGGTCTCCCGTGGTCTCAGGTACCCCTCCTTCTGACCCTCGTCTGCTGTATGCTCGTCTTCTTGCTTCTTCTAATTTCTGCTAGAATCTGTCTTTTCTGCAGACACACTCTGTCTGGCAGTGTTACTCGTCCACCATCTTCGAAGGAAAATCCTGTATGTCTTTTTTTTGAGAAATGTTTATTCATATCCTTTTATCCTTTGCCCAGTTTTTAATGGGATTATTGTTTGTTTTTTTACTGTTAAGTTGTTTGAGTTCCTTGTGTATTCTGGATATTTAGTCACTTATTAGATGAGTAGTTTTCAGATATTTTCTCCCATTGAACAGGTTACTGTTCGCTCTGTTGATTGTTTCCTATGCTGTGCAGAAGCTTTTTAGTGTAATATCGTCCCTTTTTTCTAGTTTTGTTTTGTTGTCTGTGCTTTTGAGGTCTTAGCCATAAATTTTTGTCTAATGTCGCCAAATTTATTCTTTATGTTTCCTTCCAGTAGTTTTGGGTATTACATTTAAGTCCAGTAGTTTTGGGTATCACATCTGGATATCACATATCCTTTTCCCAATATGTGTTATTGGTGCTTTTGTCAAAAGTCAGTTAGTTGTGAATATGTGGATTCATTTCTCAGTTCTCTATTCTTTCCTGTGGTGTATGTGTCTGTTTTTATACCAATACAATGCTGTTTTGGTTATGATAACATAGTAATATATTTTGAAGTCAGGTAATGTGATGCTTCAGCTTTGTTCTTCTTACTCAGGGTTGCTTTGGCTATTTTGGGCTCTTTTTTGGTTCCATATGAATTTTAGGATTTTTTTTTTTTAATTTGTGAAAAATGACTTTGGTACTTTGATAGAGATTGCATTTGTCTCTGTATATTGCTTTAGGCAGTTTGGTCATTTTAATGATATTCTTCTGATCCATGAACATGGAATGTCTTTCTATTTGTGTCCTCTTCAATTTCTTTTATCAGCGTTTTATAGTTTTCCTTGTAGAGATCTTTTACCTTGTTGATTAAATTTATTCCTAGGGTTTTTTGTTGTTTTTGGTACCTATTGTAAATGAGATTGCCTTCTTGATTTCTTTCTCAGCTAGTTCGTTATTGGAATATTGAAATGCTACTGATTTTTGTATGTTGATTTTTATACGCTGCAGCTTTACTGAATTTGTTTATCATATCTAAGATGTTTTTGGTGGCGAAAGATCATATCATTTGCAAAGGGGAACAATTTGACTTCTCATTTTTCAATTTGGAATCCTTTTATTTCTTTCTCTTGTCTGATTGCTCTGGGTAGGACTTCTAGTACTATGTTGAATAGAAGTGGTGAAAGTGGGCATATTTGTTTTATTCTAGTTCTTAGAGGAAAGGATTTCAGCTTTTCCCTATTCCATATAATGTTAGCTGTGGATTTGTCATATATGACCTTTATTATGTTGAGGTGTGTTTGTTGTATGCCTAGTTGAGAGTTTTTATCATGAAGGGATGTTGAATTTTATCAAATGCTTTTTCTGTTTCTGTTGAGATGATCATTTGGTTTTTGTCCTTCATTCTATTGGTGTGATGTATCAGATTTATTGATTTGCGTATGTTGAACCATCCTTACATCCCTGGGATAAATACCACTTGATCATGGGGTATTATCTTTTTGATATGCTGTTGGATTTGGTTTGCTAGTATTTTGTTGAGGATTTTTGTATCTGTGTTCATCTTTTTTGTTGCATTCTTACCTGGCTTTGCTATTAGGATAATTCTGGCCTCATAGAATGAATTAGGGAGAATTCCCTCCTCTTCAATTTAGGGGAATGATTTAAGGAGAATGGGTGTTAGTTTGAAAGTTTGGTACAATTTGGCAGTAAAGCTGTCTGATCTTGGGCTTTTCTTTATTGGGTGACTTTTTTTTTTTTTTAACTGATTCAATTCCATTACTCATCATCAGTCTGGTCAGGTGTTCTATTTTTTCATTATTCAGTCTTAGTAGGTTGTCTGTGTCTAGGAATTTATCCATTTCCTTTATGTTTTTCAGTTTGTTAGTGTATAGTTGTTCATAATAGTTTCTGATGATCTTTTGTATTTCTGTGATTATTAGTTGTAATGTCTCCTTTTTTATTTCTGGTTTTGTTTATTCGAGCCTGCTCTTGCGCGCTCTCGCTCGCGCTCGCTCGCTCTCTCTCTCTCTCTCTCTCTCTCCTTCTCCTCCTCCTCCCCCTCCCCCCCTCGGGAGTTAGTCTAGCTAGCAGTTTATTGTTTTTGTTGGTTTTCAAACCAACTTTTCATTTTTTTGATCCTTTGTATTATTTTATTAGTCTCTATTTCATTTAGTTCTGCTCTGATCTTTGTTATTTCTTTCTACTAATTTTGGGTTTGGTTTATTCTTGCTTTTCTAGATCCTTGAAGTGCATCATTAGATTGTTTATTCGAAATCTTTCTACTGTTTTTATGTAGGCATTTAGTGCCATAAACTTCCCTCTTAGCGCTGCTTTTACTATATCCCATAGGTTTTGGTATGTTGTGTTTCCATTTTCATTTGTTTCAAGACACTTTGATTTTGTCCTTAATTTCTTCCTGACCCAATAGTCACTCAAGGACATGTTGATTAATTTCCATGTATTTGTAGTTTCCAAATTTCCTTTTTTTTACTGATTTCTAGTTTTATATCATTGTGCTCTGAGAAGATACTTGATATGATTAGACTTTTTAAAATATGTTGAGTCTTATTTTGTGTTCTAACATATATGTAGTCTATCATGGAGAATGTGTGCTGATGACAAGAATGTGTATTCTCTAGCTGTTGGACAAAATGCTCTGTAAATGTCTGTTAGGTCCTAATGTGCAGTTTAAATCCAATGTTTCTTTATTAATTTTCTGTCTAGGTGATCTGTCTAATGCTGAGAGTGGCATATGGAATCCCCAACTATTATTGTATTGGAGTCTATCTCTTCCTTTAGATCCAGTAATATATCTGGTTGCTCCACTGTTGGATACATACATGTTTAGAATTGTTATGCACATTTGCTAAATTGATCGCTTTATTATTTATTTATCTATTTTTTATTTTTTGATCGCTTTATTATTATAATGACCTTCTTTGTCTCTTTTTATTATTTTTGACTTAAAGTCTGTTTTATCTGATAAAGTATGCTACTCCTGCTTGCTTTTGTATTTTGATTGCATGGAATATCTTTTTACATTCCTTTACTTTTAGTCTATATGTAAAAAAGACTTTTAGTATTTATAGGCAAGGTGAGTTTCTTTTAGACAGCATATAATTAATTGGGTCATGTTTTCTTTACCATTCAGCCAGTCTGTATTTATTTTATTTTTATTGATTGATTGATTGATTGATTGATTGAGACAGAGTCTCGCTTTGTTGCCCAGGCTAGAGTGAGTGCCGTGGCATCAGCCTAGCTCACAGCAACCTCAAACTCCTGGGCTGAAGCAATCCTACTGCCTCAGCCTCCCGAGTAGCTGGGACTACAGGCATGTGCCACCATGCCCGGCTAATTTTTTCTCTATATATTAGTTGGCCAATTAATTTCTTTCTATTTATAGTAGAGACAGGGTCTTGCTCTTGCTCAGGCTGGTTTCGAACTCCTGACCTTGAGCAATCCACCCGCCTCGGCCTGCCAGAGTGCTAGGATTAAAGGTGTGAGCCACCGCGCCCAGCCCAGTCTGTATCTTTTAACTGGAAAGTTTACTTTGTTTATATTCAAGGTTATTATGGGTATGTGAGGGCTTATTCCTGTCATTTTATTAAATGATTTCTGGTTGTTTTGTATATAGTTTGTTCCTTTCTTTACCTCTTATTGTTGTGGTTTGGTGGTTTTCTATAATGATAACATTATAGAAATGTTTCCTTATTTGTGTGTTTGCTTTACCTGTGGGTTTTATGCTTTCATGTGTTTTTATGATGGTAGATATTGTCCTTTCAAACTTGCAGGTGTAGGATTCCCTTAAGCATTTCTTGTAGGGCTGGTCTAGTGGTGGTGAACTCCCTCAGCTTTTGCTTGTCTGGTAAAGACTTTATTTCTCCTTCTGAGTGATAACTTTGCTGGGTAGAGTATACTTGTCTGGCTTTTTTTTCTTTCTGCACTCTGAATATATCATTCCATTTTTATCCTGGCCTGTAAGATTTCTGGTGAGAAATTCACTGTTAGTTTCATGGGGGTTCCCTTATAAGTGACTAGACACTTTTCTGTTTTTAGAATTCTCACTGTCTTTGGCTTTTGACAGTTTAACTATAATGTGCCATGGAGAAAACCTTTATGAATTGCATCTGTTTGGAGATCTCTGAGCTTTTTGTATTTGGATGTCTAAATCTCTTCACAAGACTTGGGAATTTTGCAGCTATTATTTTGTTAAATAGATTTTCTGTCCCTTTTGTTTTCTCTTCACCCTCTGGGACACCAAAATTTGAATATTAGATTGGTTGATGGTGTCCCATATGTCACATAAGCTTTGCTCATTCTTACTCTTTTTTTTTTTTTTTATCTGAGTGGATTATTTCAAAAGACCTGTCTCCAAGCTCTGAAGACAGAATCTAGTCTATTGTTGAAGCTTTCAAATGTATTTTATGTTTCATTTAATGAATTCTTCAGTTCCAGAATTTGTTTGATTCTTTTTTTATGGCATTTATTTCTTTGGTAAATTTCTCATTTATATCCTTAATTGTTTTTCTGATTTCTTTGTATTATTTTTCTGTATTCTCTTGTATCCCACTGAGCTTCTTTAATATTATTATTTTGAATTATTTTTCAGGGATATCATAAATTTCTTTTTGTTTGGGATCTGTTGCTAGAAAATTATTGTGTTCCTCTGGAGGTTTCATATTTTCTTGCTTTTTCATGTTTCTTGTGTCCTTACATTGGTATCTGTGCATCTCATGTAACAGTCTCTTTTTCTAATTTTTTGAATTTGCTTTTTTTTTTTGTAGGGGGATTTTTCCTGAATATGCATCTATGGTGTTGGTTGGGTAGGGCACTTTGGATTTGATTCTGGGTGCACACAGTAATGTCTCCATATGATTTCTTTGGTTGTAAACAACATCACTTATGTCTGTGATTTCCTTGGTGGCTTAGGGTTTGACTGTTAGTGGAGGCCATGGTTAAGTTTTGCTGGGGACGGGGATACCAGGTTGGCCTGTCATGCCCCAGTGGTGTCAGTGGCAGGCTGAGTATGCCTGTACAGACAGGGCCACAAGGCAGAGGTACATTGGCACTAGTGTTAGTGGATCCAGGCAGGCCTTTTCTTTCATCTCCTGGCGGCTTGCTCGGGTGCTGATAGTGGCAGTGGTAGGCCAGGTGCCTGAGTGAATTTAGGTCCCCCGGCAGTGGATGTGGTGTGGGCAATGGCAGTAGCAGTGGCAGGACAACCCTCTGGCTCCCAAGCAGTCCATGCTGGTGTTGGCAGTGATGGGCTGAGCAGGCCAGTCCCCATGACCACATGTGCCATGAGCAAGTGGGTGCCAGCTGTGGTGGTAATGGCAGGTTGGATGGGCCTGTCTTCAGGCCCCTGGGTGGGGTGTTCAGATGCCAGCAATACTGTGTGGTCCCCAGACCCCTGGACAGTGTGTTTGGGAATGGGGGATGGTGGACTAGGCTAGGAGGACCTGTCTTCAGGCCCCACAGTGCAAGCACCAGCTATGGTAGCCAGGGGCGGGGTGATCCCCAGGCCCACGTAAGAATGATCAGGTGGGGCAGCAGTGGCTGCACTGCAGCCCTGTTACTGGGGAGGGTGGGGTTGCTGGCAGAGCTGTATGCAAGTGGCTGGGGAGGGCACACTTTGCTTGTGCTTTGGCCCTGTCATAGCAGCCCAACGTGGCAGCAGCCACAGTTGGGGCAGTTTGTCCTTGAGGTGTGTGCAAATGTGCAGTGGCTTTGCTGTTGGGCCCGATGAGGTCATTGCCGATGTTTGCACTTTATCCCTGGCAGCAGCAGTCAGTGGCTGCAGGTGGGGAATGTCAGAGTGGGGGTTCCAGGAATGTGGAAATGCAGGGGCCATTTGGGCCTCCAGTAGGATACAGTCTGGTGAGAACTGGGCTCTCAGTATGGCACCTTGCTGTAGCTGCTTAGGGCTTGAGGGGTGTGGGGCCCAGAGTGAGTTCCCTCTCTGGAGAGGCGCCGTCCATGGTTTCCAGGCAGCTCCCTATGTTAGTCTCAGGCCCGTGAGAGTCTAGGGCTCTCCTGTGGCTACAACTGCAGGAGTCTGGTATGGACCACTGGGAATGACTCACTTACCCTTGCCCTGCATTGCAGAGCCTCTTCGGCTCCCAGCTGATCCCAGCCAAGCAGGCAGTCTTGCTTCACTCCTCTTTGCTTACGGTGTTTTCTGTCACTTCTCTGTTGAATTCCAGTGTTCTCTTTTAGATGATCTATTCAAAATGTGATTATCTGCTTGCTGTTTTGGTTCTTCTTTATAGAGGAGGCAAGTACCATTTGCCTGTAGTCAGACATCAAGCTCCTCCTCTAGATTTTGATTGGTTAGTTTTCTAATGTGAAACTGTAACTATTAAAAATATGTTCGGAATATCACCTAAACTCATAGTCACCCCTTCACTGGTTCAGATGGCCCTTTGTTGGATAGAGCTCTGATGGAGAGGAGGACTTGGGAGACTATGTGGTAGAGAAAAGGGAGGGGTAGGGACGAGGCAAGCCCCCTCCCCTCTCTGCTGTGAACCTCTGCCTGTCAGGGGGCCTTCAGTCTTGGGGTGCCAGGAAGCCATGGGGTGTGGGTTGGTGAGGGGGTCACAGCAGGGTACTGTGCATGGCCTCAGTGTAGACTCAGGTGAGGTGAGGTGACTGCCTGTCCAGGGATGTTGTGTCCTGTGCCACCACTGCCCCTACCTGCGGGCTGTCTTAGCCCTTGGTAAGATGTGTCCTTGGCCTGTGATTTGGAGAAATGGGAGTCTAATGCAGCATTTATGAGGATTACACAGCTCAGATTTTGTTCACACACTCAACTGTGTGCCAGACATTGTGCTTTAAGTGCTGAACCAAACAGCAGAGAGAAGTAAACAGACCTCCACACGGTACCTCAGATGGAGAGAGTTCCTGTGAAGGGATGGATGAGGAGCTAAGGTAGACAGTTACAAGGAATCCAAGTTAGAGGGGCTGCTCAGGGAAGGCGTGGCTCAGAAGAGGACACATAAAGCAGGATATGAAAGGAGGAAAGGAGCCAGTAGGATGAGGCTAAACTGTAGCAGAAAGATAATTTGTCACCTCCTTGGGAAGTCCAGTACTTGAGATAGACAATGAAAGGCAGCCTTAGTTGCTGATAGTGATGGCTCTCGAGGCACCCAGTTGCAGGCATCTGTTGGCAGTGAGGCTGTGTTGCCCTAAAATCATCCAGAAGCAGGTTGGGATTCCCTGAGGAGGCTTGAACCCACTCAGTCCAACTGGAATTTCTTTAGATACCAGGAATTGACCGAGGCCAGGCTAATCGTAGGGGTTGGGCTTTCTGGAGCCTCTGCTGATGCCTCTCAGGAGGGAGGATTGTGGTACAAAAAGGGCAGCACCCAGACATGATGTTACTTTGCCCTGAGGGAAGCCTTCTCATTTAACCGTAGGAATTGGGCTTGGCCAGGTGACACCGGTTTTTGAGCAAATTCATGATTGGCAGCACTTACCCCAGTGAGAAGACAGTGGAAGCCTGGAGCATGAATACCTCCTCCCTATGGCCAGCCAGCTTCTCTGGGCTCCTACGTCGCTGAAGGCTGGTGTCCTGTAGACTTGGAGCTTTTCATACTTTTATTCATATATCATCGTGAACATTATGTGCCTCTGGTTAATCAAATATTGCTGGGTAGAATTCACACTGGGCATGTTTAGTGAGCACTTAAGAGTATTGCTGTTGTGTTGTTTGGCAAACAGATCTTAGTGAATTTGAGCATTGACCCTCAGAGATCTCTTGAATATTTTCCGGTTATCGTTGCCATTAGCAAGGAGTGAGAGATAGCAGGATGTCAGGTGTCAGATGTAGACACAGCCTTACGAGGGAGGCTTGCTGACCCACTTTTGCTTTGAGGGGACAGACCTGGATATGGGTGTCAAGACCACGGTTTGCTTCTCTTTTGTTTCTGAATCCAGAGTTGACTAATGACAGACTCAGGTTAGTCTTACGTGGTACGTATAAGGCAAAATGTGCATGTCTTAATTCATACTGAAGAAAACAAGTGTCCCAAAACAAGGTGCTTATTTTCATGTGACAAAAAAAGAGGACTGGAAGAGTTGTGTGGAAGCAAAGGGATTGGAGCAGCCGTGTGGTATCCAGTGGCGACATCCTTCTCCGTCTGCGAGTCCTGATGGAGCCGTGGGCAGTGTTTGCTATTTGGCTCCCTTTTGGCAAAGTTTGACCATGTTTTTATGTTTTTTTTTTTTTTTTTTTTTGACTGGTTACAGTTCAGTTTCTGGCTAAAGTTTTAGGCCACCAATATTTAAAGTTTGGTTTAGTGTCTCCTGAATGTAGAAGGGGGCAAGTTTGAAATAGTTTTCTAATAATACTTAGACATTATTTGCCTTTCTCATTCTCATTCTCTCACAAGCTCACACTGGAGTTTTCAGAGCTAAGCAACATGCAAGATAGCATCTTCTTTCAGATCCTAATGGAATGTGTTTTTGTGTTTTAAAATGTTCTATTATAATAAAGATCAAGAGACGTAACTCACGTAAAGAAAAGCTCTTTGGGGACCTCAGTACTTTTGAAGAGTGTAAAGGGGTCCTGAGACCAACAAGTTTGAGAATCCCTGTTTTTGAGGCTCAGTCTACCCAGGGTGTAGTTATTTAGTTCATTCAGCAAGTGTTCACTGAACACCTACTGTTTGCTAGGCCAAACTGTAGCAGCTTCATAAGTTAACATTTTCCAGAAACATCTTCTCATAAACTGTTGGAACTAGGCATTCCATAGCAGAAATGAAACCTACAGGTTTATTCTGTAGGTTGTCAGGAGTGGTAGTCTACAAATTGGAGGTGTTCCTGGAATGGTATGTGCCACATTCCTGCATCTCTCTGTTTTATTTGGTTCTTGCAGCAGTGGACTATTGACTTAGTTTTTAAATGATTAAACTCTTTCTCAGTGGTGTGCTCAGTGGAGTGGACTCAGAACACAGAATTAGGACTTTGGAGTCAAGAGCCAGTGCTTTGGCTACCCCCCCCCCCCCAGAATTCTCTCAATTCTTGGCAGTGAAAACATATTTTGATTATATTTGAAAAGTTAAATATTTATTTATTTATTTGAGACAGTGTCTCACTCTGTTGCCCGGGCTAGAGTAGCATGGTGTCAGCCTAGCTCACAGCAACCTCAAACTCCTGGGCTCAAGGGATCTTCCTGTCTTAGCCTCCTGAGTAGCTGGGACTACAGGCACGTGCCACCACACCCAGCTAACTTTTCTATTTTTAGTAGAGATGGTGTCTTGCTCTTGCTTAGGCTGGTCTCGAACTCCTGAGCTGAAGCGATCCTCTTGCCTCAGCCTCCCTGAGTATAAGGATTACAGCATGAGCCCCTGCGCTCATGCTGTAGGCAATAATGTCTTAGTATTATTAGGAAACTGTTTCAAACTTGCCCCCTTCTACCTTCAGGAGACCCTGAACCAAACTTTAAAGTTAAATAGTTAAAGGATGTCTACAGTAGTAAATGGTCCTTTTGAGTGGTAAATAACTCATAAACACAGCACTTTCACAATGTTATTTCTGGTGATTTCGGACCTTTATATGGTTACATCTGTAGTTTCTGGGACTGTGAAGCCATCTTTGCTCAGAAATTGTTGCCTTCAGTGTAATTTATTGAAAACAAATTATATTTGCAAGATCCCCAACTGTAGCATGGAGACCTGCTTTGGAAGACAAGCTTTGAGAAAGTCTCTTCAGCTGACACCTTCCCTCAAGCATCTGTGATGTTTGCCCCTCATTGTGCTGGGGATATGCTATTCATGGAACTCGAACTCCCTCTAAAAGGCCACCAAAGAAAAGAATTCAGTGTTAGTGTTATTTGCTAAGCAGTCCTAATTAGTCATTTAAAATGGGAATTATTTTAGCTCTCAGTAGTTTTTATTGTACATTCTCCTCCATGAATCCTATATTGTGTATATTTACGTTTGCAATGGTCAGTTTTAATTAATTGCCTTTGTGAAAGCTCGTTCTTGGCACAGCCCTTCATCAAGAGGCAGCATGTATTCATCAGAGGCAGCCATAGAATGGCTTCTTCTCTTTTAATTGTAGCTCATTTTTGAAGTTGAATACAACTGTGTGTTTATTTATAGAAATCAGAGGCTCTCATAATGAAGCATTGGTTTGACAGAGTAACTTATGTACTAAGCAGAAAGTTTGCTGAGATGGAATCTCAGTCTGTACATTTCGGTATCTAAACACCAAGTGAGACTTTATTTGACTGTTATCTGAAGTCAGTCCTGCTTATTTGGCAGTTAGCAGATCACTATTTCTTAGTTTGAAACTGGGAGGGCAGTAACTTTTAGCAACTTCCTGAGCAGGAAGCACAAATAAAACAGTGGTCTGATGAGCATAATTTCTAATATGACTCCCCAAAGATGTCCCATCTAATTGTCCAGAACCTGTGAATGCCATGAGATATTCTCTCATGATCATGTGTTGTGTGGCACAGTTGACCTTAAAATATGGGAGATTATTTTGGATTATACACATAGGTCCAGTGGAATCCCATGAGTTCTCTACTTAAAAGCAGAGAACTTTCTCAGGCTGGTGGCAGAAGGAGGTGACAGAGAGATGATAGCACAAATGGGCTTGAAGATGGGAGTGGTCTTGTGAGACGTGGAGTGCTTGCGACCCCCTAGGAGGAAGCCAAGTGAACAGGGGGCCTCAATCCTCAAGCCGCAAGGAACTGCATTCTGCCAACAACCTGAATGAAAGTGGAAACCTGTTCTTCCCCAGGGCCTCCGGGAAGAGGGAGACCTGAGCAGAGAATCCTGACATGTTGTACCTGGACTCCCAGTCCATGGAAACTGTGAGATGATAACTTTGTGTGGTTTTGTGGTGATTTGTTACCCAGCAGTACAAATCTCATACAGGTGGCAAATGCTTTCATTGAAGTGGAAAGACTTTCTCTCTTGGGAGCTGTCAGGGCCATTCATTTCAGAAGTCTCTGTGCTGAGAGTGTAATGTAATGTGATCTCTTGATTTGGCCATTTACTTCTTTAACTTATTTAGATATTTTGTATTTTATTTATAAAAATAATTATGCAGTGACTTTCAAGTTACTTCTACATGATCCATAATGAGAAGTAGGTTTTATATTGAAATGTACCCTGTTTCCCCAAAAATAAGACCTACCCATAAAATAAACCCTAGCAGGATTTCTAAGCATTTGTGCAATATAAGCCCTACCCTGAAAATAAGACCTAGTGATGGGCGTGGCTACGCAGCGTATCTACACAACCCTTGCATTTCATCGTGGAGCGGTAAAGACGACGAGCAGCCCTTCTCATCTGCCCCATGAGAGCTCTAGTGCTCGACATGAGAGATTGGGGCCAATGGTTCTAAAGGACATAGAGTCGCAAGAAGTTCAGGATGGAATTCAGGGTTTGGAGAGTTACGATGATGTTCCAGAAGAAGACGACTTAACTATATTTGAATAAATGTAGATTGTTGTCCGGTACTTAAAAAAAAATAGCACATCCCCTGAAAATAAGCCCTAGGGTATCTTCTTGAGGAAAAATAAATATAAAACTCTGTCTTATCTTCAGAGAAACACGGTAGTTCACTCACACACACAACTGAAAGACAAAATTACCCCAAAGGACTTCATCCTTATTATGACAGACAGACTCTGACATTTCCTATCTTACTCTATTCTTTTCCATTATTAAAAATGTAGGTTATGACCCAGTAAATCAATTTGTTTATCTGTTATCCCAGAGATAGAAAGTTGTTGGCAATTAGTTGTGCATTTACGTCTTACTTCTTAAACTATCAGTCACATGTTATTTTTTAAATGAATTTCTGTTTAGAAAATAATGCTCAGGGTAAAGTGGCATATTGGTTCTGAGGGTCTCCATGACAAGTCAGTGTCCTTCCCACCCAGGTTCCTTGGTCTGTCCCTCCATCGTCTGTGACAGCACCAGCACAGAAGGCAGCGGCGCTTCTCTGCTCATTTCACTTGGTGTATCCATCACTGGACATAACAAGAGCTTTTTCTTTCTTCTTAATGACTCCTAGGAGTCCAGGTACAGCGACAGGATTCTGTGCTGGTCTTCCTCCTTCCTGGAAGCCCTGGGGAAGAACGGGTTTCCACGTTCATTCAGGTTGTTGGCAGAATGCAGTTTCTTGCGGCTTGAGGGCTGAGGGCCAAGGCCCTGTTTACTGGCTGGCTGCCACCTCTTGGGGCGGTGAGCATTCCCTGTGGTCACATGACCCCTCCATCCTTTCTATAGATGGAACAATATTGCCTTAGTCAGCTTCAAGCTGATGGCCTTTTAGTTTGATTCTAGCCCTTCACTGTCACAAACGGTGCTGTGTGCACACCTCTTCGTGCAGGTGTGTGAGGATGAATTCCTATTAATAAAAAAAGAATTGCTGGAATGAAGTATATATATGCCTTTGTTGTTGTGAGGACAGTTGTCATCCTGTGGAAGTTAACCATTTGCTTTCCCACCAGCAGTGTAGCATGCCTGTTTCCTCACACTTTTGCCAACACAGAATTATTTGATTAAAAAAATTTTTTGCTGATAGTAGTACCTCATTGTAGTTTCAATTTGTATTTCTCACTGTAAAAGAGGTTAAGCATCTTTTCATGTTTTAAGAACTATCTGCATGTTCTTTCTCATTTTTTCTATTCGGTCACTAATGTGATATATCATAATTTGAGGTCAGTTGTAAACATGGGCTCTGCTTACCTTTTACCCTCCGTATCTAGACCCTCCTCAAGTTCCTCCTGGCTTGGAAACAAGCTCACCAGACAGACCATTCCTGTGGCCCTGCTCCTGTTGATATAAATCAGATGGGCAAATTCACTTTTGTTAGGGGCCTGAGACCCCAAATGTTTAAAGATAGCTTTGCTGGTAAATAAAAAGAAAGCCCAGAGAAGAAGGGAGGGTCTGGTGGGGCAGGTGTGCCGGTGTCCTGCGGGAGCAGGTGGTGTGGGAAGCTGCAGGACGGTGTGCTGTGATCGCTGCTCCAGCCGCAGCAGCGCCTCTGAGAAGAGGAATACCAGTTTCTGCCAAGGATATATGGAAAGTTTTCTTTTCCCCATATGTTCTTGGCAGCCTTGTTAAAATCATTTAAAACAGTGAATCTGATAGGAAAGCCAGCCACTAAGAGACTCCAGTATAGCAAAACAAATTGTCTAAAGTATTTGCCATTCCTAAGAAATAAACTGGGATTTAGGCTTGGACAGAATCCAGAGGTTTGTTTTGACCTAGTTAATTACAACATATTAAGAAGAGGGGATTTTTACAGGAATTTTTTTTCAGTTTTACATTCTTTTTCATAACTGGAATGTCTGTCATTTGACAACCAACAACTTAAGGAAGAGAGAACTTAAGCTTTCTTAACACATTTGAATTTTCTCATTATGAGCATTTATTCCTTTTTTCAATAACTCTCAAGTCCTGTGTGATCTGATCCTATGGAGAGGAGATGTAGGTGTTCTCCAGAGTTTTGTGCGGCATAGACCTCTAAGGCGAGTACGGCCCTCAGTCCCTGCATGCCACCCTGCCTGCTGCTCTCAGGACGAACAGAAGAGCTCATCCTGTCCTAGCTAGTGAGGTCCCTCGCTGCAGAGCTTCTAAGAGGAGATTGCTGGCCTTTGACTATGTTGACTTCTGGAGTCTGACGGTGGAGCCATACTTGAAGCTGTAGACTTTGTTTTGTTGTTGACTAGGTCAGTCTTTTAGATCCTTGATGGTTGATTGATAGATTCTATGCAGCTTAATACCAGCAACAAATAAAGCTTTTTAAAGTTGGTTTGGTGATCCTTCTACATATGGATTGGTCCTGAACTTTAGTACATGTGCTCATCTTTAGCTGGTGACAGCAGTAGCCTCTTATGAGAGCTGTGATGGCTCCACAAATCTTGCTGGGTTTTTTGCTTTTATTGAAGGAGTCAGCATTTGTTGAAGCTGAAGTTTATGTAAAATAACAGTAAGTAGATTATTTAAATTTCCTGGAAATTTTATGATCTGATAAGAGAGACTCTTACTCTTTCTCAGGAGGCTTTTTAAGGCTTGGACATTACCTGCTGAGTGCCTTATAGTGTTGTCATGAGATTGGAGAGAGTGAAATGAGGGCAGGAACATAGGTGGAGGATGCTGAGGTTGTTCCTATTTCCTGAGTAAAAATTGAACAGCTGCAGAATCTCCCCAGCCCTGCCATGATGCCTTTTCTCGTTGGGACTGCTGCCACTGTCTTGCCAGCCTTATGTCTGCCATGGTGCAGACACACCTGTGTGAGTGCCTTGTGATACACCTGAGGTGGGGAAATGCATGGGGAAGTGAACACAGGTCCCGTGGTGTGTGTGGACAGCGTGGCCACTTCCTCAGTGCAGGCTCTGTTCTGCCGTGAGGCTCTCCCCGCTGCTGCCATGCCCTGCCCCCATCACAGGCGTGCAAGGCTGTGACCATTACCCCAGGGTACCCTCTTGATGTGAATTACTTAAAGTTCAGAACTAGAGTGAGAGGCCATTTTCTCTCGACTTCAGTTTCCTGTCAGATCTGCCTTCTCCCAGGACACTGACCCTGATTGGGTGCCATTCACCAGATGAGACCCCATCCTCCTCCCGCAGGGCTTGTCTTCCCTTCAGAACACGGGAAAGTATGGTGGTTCCAAGAAGATCATGCTGTTACTGAGTTAACAAGGAGGAAGATAACTAGATACTTCCCTCTGTCTGCCATCCTTCCTGGGGAGGAGGCTTCCTTTATGACCCAGCAACACAGAGGAAGAAGTGACCTCATAGCAATGAGGGGACAAGGATGTGAATATAGCTAGACACTCCTTCCTCCAAGTCTATGGTGGTGGTGACACCTCTCACTTCTCTGAAGTACACAAGGCCAGCTTGTGGCCTTCATGATAGATTTCCTGCCTTGCCTATAGATGCTGAACAGAGCTGGTCACCCTCAGAAGTAAAAGAAGGGAGCAAGAAGTTCATGAAGGCTTCCAGTCCAGAGCAATGTTAGGACTAAAAGTCAGAGGACAGGCTAATTGTAGAAGTTTGGAGACCTTAGTATAGTATCCTCACCTGCTTCCCTGTAGTGTTAATAGTAAAGCCCCTGATACCAGAAGGCCTTGTGTGCTCGTCTCGGGGGAAGAGGAGCCCCCAAGGGGTTGATTCTGTGATGGTTGCCTTGAGAGGGGGATGCTGGGGAAAGAGAAGGATGGCTCATGCACTCGGGTCTAGAGGATGCAAGGGATGTAACCACAGTGTCCACATGGCTCCCAAGATGCACCTCATCTTGTTTTAGGAAGAATCTTGACAAAGTAGCAGTGGGGATTATTTTGGGGATGTCAGATAAACTTTAGATTCTTAAGAATTTTGACCATTAATGCTTTTAAAGAAAATATACTCAATGTCCATATGCACATTCAAATAAAAACTAAATGTGGATTCCTTAGTGACTCACGTGATGTGCTAATAGAGTAATACTGTGTGATCTCAGCATCACATGCAGCATGCTTACAAGTAACTTCTTGGATCATGTTTCTTTAGGTTGAATTGGATTTAAAATGATGTTTAATCTCTGTTCTGGGGAGTAGGAATAGGAGTCCAGTGAAAACTTTAATCAGAGTGCCTGTACTGGCCCTCTCCAAGCTGCCAAATTTACTGTGTTTGTGTGTGTGTGTGGGGGGGGGAGGGTAGGAGTTTCTTGGCCATGGCCATACCTGTTCTTGTGGCTGACCAGTGTCAAGGATCCCATAGTGGCATGCCAGAATGACAGTGAACTCCAGCTGGTAGCACTTAAGAGTTGGGGCTCACCCTCAACTGGGGAATTGTAAGCTAGGGTGGAGCTCCCTCACTTTGAGGAGTTAGGACAAGGAACATTCAAGTGGGCCTGGTAAAAGGAAGTGGTGATTTGGGCTTACTTGTGATGTAGACTGATGGCACTATTTCTCTGGAGCTGTGGGTTGCATGAAGCAGATGCTCCCTCAGGCTCACTGTCCCAGGGAGAGAAGACTGTGTGTTTACCGGCTTATGCATTGGTCTGTGAGGGCCATGGGAACGCTGGCGTGGGAGCCCTCTAGTGGTGCTTGTGCATCTTCAGCTCAGCTTCTGTCCCTGTCCCTACTCCCCTGTGTCTGCTTTCTCCCCACTGTGGTGCCTCCTCTCCCTCCCAGATCTTTTCTCTAATTTTGATTGTTCACCACCTGAGAGGTCCTATTCTATCCCATGGACCTCTTGTTGCACCTTCTTTCAAATTTAAATTTTATTTCCTCTCTCTCTCTTTTTTTTGAGACAGAGTCTCACTCTGTGACCCTGAGTAGAGTGCGGTGGCATCATCATAGCTCACTGCAACCTCAAGATCCTGGGCTCAGGAGATCCTCTTGCCTCAGCCTCCTGAGTAGTTGGGACTATAGGAGCTCACCACCATGCCTGGCTAATGTTTCTATTTTTCTTAGAGATGGGGTCTCATTCTTGCTCGGGCTGGTCTCAAACTCCTGACCAATCCTACCTTGGCCTCCCACAGTGCTAGGATTACAGGTGTGAGCCACCACACCTAGCCAAATTTAAATTTTCTTGATGACTTTTCTTAATTCTCAATTCCAAGTTTAGACCATTTGGGAACACTTTGTGCTCATTCTTCTCCCAGGCCCTAATTGAGCTATGACTGGTGGCCCTGTGGTCAGGTGGGCTCCCTTTTGTATAAGGAGCCATGGCAAGGCAGTGAGGTTTCACAGACCAGAGCCTGGTCACCATGCATGAGTAGGAGAGAGCTATCAAATCTGCTGGCCTGGCTCAGGGTCCTTTCAGGAACTAGGTGAGTGTGCTGGGGCTGGGGAGGTAAGTGTGGCAGCATGATGCTTCACACTTCTTTTGCATTTGTATAGTGCCTTTTAGTACTTGATTTCTTGACTTATGTATGAACTAATTAAATTTAGATGCTCAGGAAACAAAGACCACTGAACCTACGAGAGGTCAGTAGTGGTGTTCCATAGTCTGAGACATTTCTTGGCTACACTTTTATCCACAGATAAAGAAAAAAGAGTGCTCTTTAATTTGTTTTGCCTAGATTTGTAGGGACCTAGTATATGTTGCTCATTGAGCAGTGTTGCCATTCAGAAGGAGACAGTGCACGTGCTCCCCTTAGCTCATTCCTGAACACTGACCAGAGATGTGTCATTACAGGCTGGGAGTCCTCCATCAGCGTCAGCTCCGGCTCCGGTGTCTGCCTTCTCTCGCACTTCTGTCACACCATCCACCCAGGACATCTGCAGGTAACACTCTGCTTCAGTGCTGTGATGATC
This sequence comes from Microcebus murinus, assembly GCF_040939455.1. Lineage (NCBI taxonomy): Eukaryota > Metazoa > Chordata > Mammalia > Primates > Cheirogaleidae > Microcebus > Microcebus murinus. The sequence goes on along the minus strand of NC_134117.1, from coordinate 69,909,472 downwards.
AGTGTGCATCCCAGAAGTAAGCATTCGTGTCTGTAGGTTCTCAGATTTCCAATTGCTTGATCAGTCAACCTTTGGTCTAGACAGCTGGCCCAGTTTTATGTGCTGTTTGCTCACGAGTTACCCATATGGGTTTCATTTCTTCACTTTGATGTCTATTCTCTTTTAAAATTGTTTTTACTTTCTGTGCTTTTGTTCCACTGTTCTGCATGCAGTTCCAGTGCAGTGTTTTCTGAGTGTTGTCACCACAGTCCCGTGCAGTCTGCTGTTGTCTTGAAAACTCCTCAATGCCAGAGTTCTCTGACACAAGGGCTCACTGTGACAGTTATCTGTAAAGATACAGTACAGGCATCAAAGAGAAATTCCTTTGGTTCAGAATGGGTCCAGGCCTTGAAGCCTGGTAAGAATACCAAAGCCAGAAGAACACTAAAGTTCTCAAAGTCCCTAAATGATGTGGGTGAGAAGGCCCAAGATACTTTGGAAAGTTTTGACTATGTGGAAAGAACTTGTTCTGAAGGAAAGTTAATACTCCCTCAAGATCCACGTCTCAGAATTAACAGGTTCCATCATAAAGAAAAAAGAACGCTGATCTGCAGACCTCTTGGCGGTTCCAAACATTCTTGTGTTTCATCTCTTTCTGCCACCTGTTCAACTGCCTCAGAAGTGGGAGCTGGCAAGGGAGGTGTGCACATCCCGCCCTTGGACCAGAAAGGAGATGGCGAGGCCGCGTCCAGAAGCCGGCGGCTGCTCCGGTACCTGCTCTCTCTCTCGCGTGGCTCGAGCACCAGCAGCCTGCACAGGTTCCACGAGCTGGAGAGCTGTGCCGCTCACCTGCATGCCGCTAAGTCCTCCAGTGGGCTGGCCGGGAGCACCGGCTTCTGCTCCGACGAAATGGGAGACGACGACGTCTTTGAGGACAGCACGTCCACAAAACTGAAAAGCAGGGTTCTGCGGGCGCCCCTCTGCTCCACAGAAAAGGACAGCGACCTGGATTGTCCTTCTCCCCTCTCTGAGAAATGTCCCCCCATGTCCCCTGTGTCCACATCAGGGGATGCCTGCAGGTTGGTTTGCCAGGAAGCGCTGCTCTGGCCGTCTCTGCTCACACCCATAGCCTCCCCTTGCTTTAATATGTGAAGTTTCAGGAAAATGAAGTAAGAGGCAGTTGTAGCCAATTGTGGGTTAATAGCTTTCTCCAGAAGAATGGAGTATTGGTATCATTTGGAAAACTAATTTTTATGATGTGGGTCCCAAGATATTTTCACAGATGATACAAGAGGAAGAAGCTCCACATATTAAAGGCAAAGCTGACTCTTCTCAACTAAAAATAAGTAGATTTTATGTAAAGAAATTTGAAGAAGAATTAGTATCTCCAGCTTGATGGTCCAGATTTTAAGTGTTTGCTGCCCCTCCCAGCCTTTTTTTAAGCCTTTGCTCCCTGCATGTGTGTGGGGAGTGGTGGTTCTGCAGTAGCTCCTCCCTCCCTCCAGCTATGCCCAGGTCCTAACTCCACTTCCCACCTTTATCTGCCTTGTGCAGCATCCTTGTCTGGCTTCTAGGATTCAGGATTCTTCTAGGATTCTTTTGTCACACTCTTGTGCCTTCTCCATTCTGACCTTTCCCTAGTCTCCCCTTCTCATGCCAGCTGTCATCATGGATCAGAAACCCTTCTCACTAAGGCAGCCTGAGAGCCCAGTTCTTTTCAGGAAAGGTCCCTCCATGCTCTCAGCTGCTGGGAAAAGACCCTCTTTCTCAAAAGCTTGTTAAAGTTCCTTGAAGTTAGTAGTTACGTCCTGCTGCATGCCTCCTTGGAAATAAGGAATGCTTTTAAATTAACTCTCACTAAAAACTGCTACGAGTAGTCCTGAAAAAGGAAGTGAAATGGTGAATGTTTTAGGTCCAGGAGAGGCACTGTGATCTTTGGTAACTCCCAGAAAGAGGACAGAAATGTACGGTTGTGGTGTGTAAAGGCGAGGTCAGTGTCCATAGCTAAGGAGCAATGTCATCACCTTTTAAGTCACTGTGGCATTTTTGGAAGGTGGAATGCCGGGTTTGTTTTACATAGAAATTTTTCATCTAATTATTTTAACATCTTACATTGTAGAAAATGATTTCAGGTTGCCTTAAATTCGTCTTTCAGTTGAAGTTCTTAAGTCTTACCAAAAAAACGACTGCTTTGTCATTTCTTGTATCATTTTTTCCTCTGTTGCCAAATGCCATCCAGATTTTCCATGTTGGCGCGGTAAGCTAGAAACTTTTAGTCTGTAGTCACTGTTTTCATTTGTGTTTGTATGTTTTGTGCTCATAGTCACTTGAGTGGTGTCTGTTTCTGGAAATTTTCCAGGGTGGGTGGGGATTGACTTTCCACTGAAGCGTCACCTTCCTTGTTGTGGGGCCCCTCACAGTGACTGCTTTCCTTCGGTATAGGATCTGTCACTGTGAGGGAGATGACGACAGCCCTCTGATCACGCCCTGCCGCTGCACGGGAAGCCTCCACTTTGTGCACCAGGCCTGCCTGCAGCAGTGGATCAAGAGCTCTGACACTCGCTGCTGCGAGCTCTGCAAGTACGAGTTCATCATGGAGACCAAACTGAAGCCTTTGAGAAAAGTACGTGTGAGGAAGAGATGTTCCCGGCATTGCTTTACCCTCTGTAAAACAAGTGACCCTGAAAGAGTTAGCACCTCAGACTGTGCAGCCGTAGCTTGCCTCCTGTGTTCGTTTATCTGAGAAGCTGGGGCTGGTGTCGCATTCACGTTGCAGCGACTGTTGTTTCTGATACTGATTTCCAAGTCCCTCCCTTCAGGAAGAAGCTGTTTCTGACCATTCCTAATGTTTCCTTTTCCTTCAAACTAATCCTGCTTGTTTGTCTGTGTCAGTCATCTGGCCCTTGACCACAGAGTGTTTTGAGACATATCTTAGTTAGCATTTAACCTTATATGCATTAACTGTTCATGTCTTGCCTCTCTGCAGAATTAGGACTGTATGTTAGAGGTTAATATCTTTCCCCAGCACTCAGCACAGCATAGCACACCGTAAATTTACGTGTGTACACCTGTGACAAGCATTTGCTGGATAGGAGAGTGGTTGGGTGGATGGGGAAAAGAAAGGAACCACAGACATTATATGACATGCATCTGTCTTCAGGCCCCATGTCATTGTTCCCTCTGAAAGGAGCTTTGTCAATGGCACTGGCCTCCTGTTTAAATGTTCACTGTTTTCATATATCTCGCTAGATCCCCGCACAGAAGGTTTTGTTTGGAAGAATAAGAGACTATTCCTATCTCAAAACGTTAATATGTAAATGTCAGGGGTGTATCACATAATCAAATAACAGTACATGACAATGCCAATTAAATGTGAAATTATGTGGTGGTGGAGCATATCAGACATTCAGAGAAGAAAGTGCCCCTTATTGGCTAGAGTGCTGGGGAAGTGGCATGCTGGTAGCATCATAGAATGTTTGGGTTTTAGAGCAGTTCTTGGAAGATGAATAGCATTTTGGAAGCAAAGTGAAAGAAGTTTAGAGAGATCAAATTTTCTGTGGAGAAAAGCATACACCAAAAAGGTGAGGGTGAGTGTTCAAGGGCTGTGCAAGGGTTGAGCTACATGTGTCTTCGGAAATAGTGGGGATCAGGGATCAGGAACACCAAGGCATTGACTCTGTGTTTAGATAGAAGCCCAGGGAACTTGCTAGTGTATAAAACCCCAGCAGAGAGCAGTCACATGCTAGAGAAAGCAGGCACAAGCTGTATACAAAATGTTCTGCCCTAGTAAAAGCCTTATAATTTATTCAGTATCTATTCTATACTAATCTTCAAGTGAGTCTTATGATAATACAGATAGTCCACCGGCTCTAGTTTCAACTTATCCTGCATAGATTCATCTGGAAAGAGGCTATGACTAGGGTTGGCAAAGGATATGCAGAGTGTTTACACTTTGTTCTTTCTCTCTATCTTTATGTGTTTTCTTCTGATTCGGAAACCAGTAAATGAAAATGAAAATCTGGCTATTTGGAGTAAATTAATGAGCTCCTAGAGGAGATGGGACTGGCAGAGTCTGCTTGTACCAGGAACTCTTAGCATCGATTTCGAGCTGTTGCTGCCAAAGTAGCAGAGGACCAAAGAGTGAGCGCCTCCTGCCATTCACCTTCACAATGTAGTGTGACCATCTGCTAGTGTTTTGTGGCATCATCAACCCTCTTTTTCCCTGCTTGTCCATGCCAGTCAGCAAGTCAGGGAGACTTAAAACGTAGCACCCGAGTCTCAGGCCAACATGTTGTCTTCAACACGACTAAGATCATAGAATCCTCTGTCCGGCCATTTAATGTCTGCTTGCAAGAATGAGCAGACAAGGGCATTGCCACTGGTAGTTCAGCACTCATCTTGATCTTAGCTTGTTTTCATTGCATAGAAAGTTGGCTGTGCCTGGTACCTGGTTTGAAGCCAAGTGGTTTAAAGAGAACTACTTTGTGTATTTGGGGAAATTCATCTAGCTTGGGAAACGGGAAGGGGATTGGAAAGCCAGTCTTGCCCATCTACAGTGTTCTCACCCCACTGTAGCCCTTCACCTTGAGCCCGTGCCTCATGCCTTGCTTGTTATCTTTCCAGTGGGAGAAGCTGCAGATGACAGCCAACGAGCGCAGGAAGATCATGTGCTCAGTGACGTTCCATGTCATCGCCATCACCTGTGTGGTCTGGTCCTTGTATGTGCTCATCGACCGCACCGCTGAGGAGATCAAGCAGGGGCAGGTAACAGGTGAGTGCTCAGGCTGACAGGTGAGCTCAGCACAGAGGTCCTGAATGGCACACTGGGTCTCAGGATTGGAGCATTGTTCCAGTCAGACCACAAACGTCTGGGTTTCTGGACAGGGAACGTAAATTAGCAGGCACCACATGTCCTTTTTGGATGTTTCTCTTGATGTGGTGGTAGGTTTTGAAACCCCATCAGAAGGGATCAAATCATGGACTGTGAGAATGTCCACAAACTACCTCCTGGAAAAGCAGGTTAAAAGGTAGTGAACACTCTCTTCTCTCTCTCCTTTGACAAGCATGGTTTGGCCAGTTGAGAATCTAGTGGTGGGCGTGTGTCTCTAGACCCTCCTGAGGCAGGAGGATCACTTGAGCCCAGGAATGCAAGGCTGCAGTGAGCTGTGATGGCATCCTTGAGCCGTTACCTCGCCTCAGCCTGGGCAGCATAGCAAGACCTCATCTCTAAACAAACAAAACTAAGAATCTATTGGTTATGGGAAGTTCAGAAGTAGTGGTTTATGTACTTTGTATCTTAAATAAGATCTACTAATAGGCTGAGTTTTTTTTCCTTTCAGGAATCCTAGAGTGGCCCTTTTGGACTAAATTGGTGGTTGTGGCCATTGGCTTCACTGGAGGACTTCTTTTTATGTATGTTCAGTGCAAAGTATATGTGCAATTATGGAAGAGACTCAAGGCTTATAACAGAGTGATCTATGTTCAGAATTGTCCAGAAACAAGCAAAAAGAATATTTTTGAAAAATCTGCACTAACGGAGCCCAACTTTGAAAATAAAGATGGACGTGGAGTCTGTCATTCCGACACAAACTCTTGTTGCACAGAGCCTGAAGACACTGGAGCAGAAATCATTCACGTTTGATTGTGTGGAGGGTGTAGTTTTCCTGGACATCTGTGAAGAGCTGAAGGAAATTGTTTACTGCCAATCGTGTACCTTTCTTATATCCTTTAATAGTATAGACTGGGCAGGTAACTATTGTTAGTGGCCTCTCTTTTTCTGAACCCTCTTTAATGAATCTCCTCGAAAGCCCTTCCAGGAGCCAGGCATGGCTGGGTCCCCCTCTGCCAGGCTGCTCTGTGGGAAGAGAAGGTGGAAGACCTCATGATGCCATGATGGGGAGACGGCTGAGTGCCCACCCATGATCATGAACAGAACAAGAGAATCAAATGCCAAACCTGAGGGAAGAGCAGGAGCAAGGGGCACCAGCCCTGATGTGCAGCTTCTTCCAGCTTGCAGCCTCCAGGCCCTGGAGTGCAGTGCTGGGAAGTGTCTGGCCTTGAGGAGAGGATCCCTCTGCGCTAAGGAGAGCCCCTCCAGGCACACTCGTGCCCGCCCTCTGCTGATGCTGCCGCCTTGCTCTCTCAAGCAGGCAGTGCCTGGTGCTCTGTGTGTCATGGCGTGTGATTCACTGAGCAGACAGCACTTTACAGAAGAGAATCTTTATTTTGTGATACGTGTGTCCAGTGGGATTGACACTTAAAGAACATCTCATTTAGAAATCTTCCCTTTGTTACCCTTGTTATCTCTTTTACATCATAATAGATCTAAAACCCTTTTTGCCTTATATATGCTAAGAAGCGTGACATTCACTCTGTGTCCGTCCGTAAGACAGACTTGTGACTTTAAAACGGGACAGATCTGAGGCTTTTGCATAATAGATTTCATGGGAATTAATGGATGTTAAATGGCAATTAGAGCATAATTCCTATGCTTTTGAGCTTGTTTTATGACAAGTCCTTATTTCATAAGCCTGCCCCATACATTTCTTTTTGGTCAACACTGAAAAAGAAGAGTTTTTGAGATCTAAGTGGAAGGAAAGGAAGTGAGTAATTACTTAAAAAATATTCCTTTGTAGACAAATCTCTCCAGTGGTGCTGACTTCACACTGAAGGAGCAGCCACGTGCCGTCTTGGTCGGGCGTGTGTGCTGCAGGTGCTCCTCGGCGCTGGCCCGCCACGCAGTTCTGCTTGGGGAAGGTTCTGTGGAGTCACTGCTGAGGGCCAAGAGGCAAGTGAGCTGGCTCTAGGACGAGGACCAGGTGTGAGCAGCAAACTTCCAGGGTCTCCAGCCACATACCTGCCCGTCTGTCGCCTTAACTGGACTGAACAGACAGGATCCTTTTAGGGGCCCTTGGCCCCACTGTTGGTCCATTCTGTCATCAGGGATTATCTCCTATACCAGTTTCATAAAACAAACAAAACCAAAATCACTACCATCAAATGGCCTTTATCCCTTCGAAAAGTCTGCTTAAAATTCTGTTTTTAAAACCCATTTCCATAGTACCAGGCAAATAAAGAATCAACTCCAGTAAAGTAGGCAAGGAGGGCCTATACCAGGGTGAGCAGGCCACATGCTGTCTGTCCAGGTGACTTTCATCCAGCTGGCAGAGAGTGGTGAGGTGCCTGGGGGTCCTGGCCTCACTCTCTCTCAGCCTTAGGCACCTTGTCCGTCATCCTGTTAAAAGAAGTAAGCAAACACAAGGTAATTTCTTTGCCTTTCAGAGTAGAAACCTGTGGCTTGTTTTGAGGTTGAAAGGTCTCTAAGCTCTGGGAGCGGGCACATTGGAGTCACTAGTCCTGGTCTGTGGAGCTGCCCTGCCATGGCCTTTCTTTGGGCGGACAGGCACTGTCCAGCCAGCACTGTTTGGCTCCTGAAAACAGGTCAGCCTGTCCTCTCTCCCAGGCCACATCCAGCCTGTGCCTGTGTTCACTGTGCCCCAAAGTGCAATTACCCACACCCCTTCACATTCTGGGGACACCAGGCAGCCACAGATTGTCCACTCAGGGGAGCTGAATCCCAGCTCAGCCCTGCCACTGCCTCTTAGGAACTCCGCCCAGGCAAGGCCCCTGGTTTTGTACGCTTGTCTCTGCCACCCTCCAACAGTGGATGAGGGGTTGAAGTGAAGACTGGGATAGATTTTTAAGTGTGAATTCTCCCTCAGCCATGGAACCCCTTCTGCTGAATTTGAAAAGCACTGAGACTTCCTGTAGAGAGGAAAGTGTGCTGAGGTAGGGATAGCCCCTGGGCAGCCCACCCAGTGTGGCTGGCACCCCCTTACGGCAGGGGTGCCTTTGGTGTCACTCCCATGCCCAACCAGATTCTCATGTGAAGCCGTCTCCCTTTTCAGGAAGGCCTAACACCATCTCATCATCTCTGGCCACTCTGTGGACAGTCCACCCACATCCTTCTTTCCCTTCCTGGCGGGGCACACAGCTACCCCCTTGACTTGACTTTTCTTGCAGGTTCTATCTAGTTCAGCACCTCTGATCCATCCAGCCCTCCAGTGACTCACTAGTAGTGAAGTGGGAAGCCTGGAAGGGGGTGCTCTGCTGCCATCTAGTGGGGACACAGTATCTGCCAGTATTCCTTTTGTCTGGGTGACTTGCCAAGTTCCTTTGGGGGGCTATTTATTCCCCAGCCCTCCCCCCTTATTTTGCATTTTGGTTTATTAGTAGGATGGCATTTAGCCGAATCATATAGAATCCCAGAATGAGGTTTCAGGGCCAGGAGGTGTGATATTTGCAGGCCAGGGAAGGGGAAGAGGTAAGCAGTCTCCGGTGTGTCACTAGCCAGCCCTCTCTCTGATTTGGTCTTTTCTCCCATAAGTACCACTTTCAGGTTTCTGACTTCAGCAGTAAATGGATTTTTGTGTTCAAGTCTATTGTGAGACTTTCTTGGAAACCCTATAAAAGATCTTTTTCTACTCTAGGCCTCTAATGTCTCTGTTTTTTGCTTCAATCCCTCTTTTCAGTCATATATGCCTAGTTTCTGCCTGTTCATGTGCCCTACCTGGCCACAGGTGTGCAGGCCCCCAGCAGCTGGGCCAGTTTGGGAACCTCTGGTGATGCCTGCAGGGCTCGAGGAGGGCTGGGGCCAGCAGGGAGAGCTTCACATTGCTGTGGACATGGCTGGTTGCAAATACATTTGAAATACTTTCCCTTTTGAATCTGGTTTGAAATGTGCAGCTTCCATCTCTAGCCCAAGGAAAGACCAAAACGTAGGGAAATAAAAGCATTTATCTTTGTTTTGGAAGTCATTGTTCAAGCTGTGCACCTGATCAGGCACATTTAGATGCAATGTTTATAGAAAGTTGATTGTTAATAAAAACCAAATTTACACTGGCATGTGTGGTGTAGTTTCTAAAAGGCACTTCACATTTGAAATTTTTCTTATCTTAGAAAGTTTCTAGTTATCTGAATGTCTGGTTTTGTATTCTTTTGTGTATGTTCACTGTTTCCCAGTATTACCACTTGAATAATTCTCTGTACAGGGGGCTTGTTTGTGCTATACACTAGGGTGTCTAATTGCAGCAATAAAGCCTTTCTTTACAAAGGAGTTTTGCCATGAGACTATTTCCTGCTAGGAGACTGGGGATGTTGGCAGGCACTCCAGTGGCCCTGATCACCTTTCCAGGTTTGTCTGGCTTGTCGGGAAAGAATATCAGGCGGCCTCTGGAGGTGTCTCTTTCTCAGCCTGTCCCTCAGACACTGGCACGTGGTTGGTGGCCGGAGTGTCTGGGGAGTGTGTGATGGGAATGAAAACTGAGGCATTTCATGCAGCTGTGCTTGCTTCAGACTTCCAGGCTCAGCTGCTTGGGCTCACCACCCTAGGGAAGATGGACTTGGTGTGTGGCAAATGTCCATGGGAGCAGTTGATTGTGAACCAGCCTTGTCTGTGGAAACCTGTTTCCTGCCCCACGGTCCTGCTGAGTAAGAGAACCAGGGAGACCAGCAGCGTTGCTGGTGCCATCTCTGCCAGGCTGCATCTCCCAGCTTTCTGGCAGGGCTTCCCTGAGGGATGGCAGGGCCACTGATCCTCAGGCTGCAAACAGCCCATAGGGCTGGGAGTGCCGGCATCCCCACCAAGGGTAAGGGTTGCGGGAGGAGGGCCAGGCTTACCCAGACATGCGGCAGTCTCATAAGGTGGGCCTGGAGAATTCTGCCACACTGGGCTGTGGCAGACATGGGAGCTAAAGCACAAGGGTGCTTTGTGGAGCCATGGCCACAGCTGAGTGTCAGAGAACAGGAGGCTGTGGCTCCAAGTAGAGGATGGGCCCACAGAGCCACTGAACCTGCTTGGGGACAACCCCAGGGCTCAGTGCTGAGGGGATGGAGCTGGAAGAAGAACCTGCTCCTATATGAAGGTAAGGGCTGGGGCTCCTAGAGGAGCCACTGTTTTTCGGGAATGTTAGGAGTTTGGCTGAAGAGACACTAGGTAGGGTCATGGTACAGACAGGTCAAGCCTTCCTTATCCTTTGATCTCAGCCACAGTGATGGGGTATAGGGTTGCCGCACCCCCAGGAGATGTCTGGGTAGCAAACTACTGCTCGAAAGCAGCCTCCACTTTTTGTAAATAAACTTCGATGTGCAGTCATGCTCATTCACTTACGTATTGTCTACAGCTGACTTTCTCCTGCAGTGGCCAAGGTGGATAGTTGGGACAGATTGTATGGCCTGCAAAGCCTAAAATATTTACAGTGTGGCCCTTTACAGAAAAGTTTGCCAACTCTTGGTCCCCTGGAGTTGTTGGTGCACAGCCCTTGTGACGTCTTGGTGACAGATGTTGAGCCCTCTCCAGGGCCTTGGAAGTGTCAGCCTCCGTGATGTCGGGGCTGGAAAGAGCTGAGAGGGTGGCTCCTCACTGCTTGTGGTTTCAGGCTGGGGGGCGACGGATGATCCCCAGGGCTCCCATGAAGCTCCCAGATAACCAGGGAATGCCGCTGGCCTCTCTCTGGAAAAGAGGGACTGTCTGGTTAACACATTAACTGCCATGTGAGTTGTATTTAACTCACACTAGTTTTGAGCCTGGGGTCTCATGAAGCATTATGTAACTCGTGTCTCTTCACCTTGGGAGCTGTGAGAACTATTTTTCAAGTTGCATATAACTCAGGCACAGAAGACAATAAAAAATAATTTTTTTATTAAATTAGGATCATTTTTGAAGCTTTTATTCTATTTTCATAATAAAACACCATAGTCCCAAGGAAAAAATATTTTTTTCTAGTGTGGCAGTGAATATGTTAAGCATTAAAAAGAGATTCAATGAGGTAAAACCGGTATAGCGGAGGGTAAGGGTGTGCAACAGTCAAAGCTGTTAGCATGGTAATAACAGAAGAGGATGAAAACCAAACCTGGCCCCTCGGCAGGAGCAGGGCTGGGACCCTGGGTGGTGTGGGGACGACAGGGAAGGGAAGGCCAGGGCTGGGGCTCTGTTACAAGGTCCTGCTCACGAAAGCCGTAGTTATGCAGTCCATGTATGTAAAAATTATTACACCCATATATGTAAAAATATATAAAGCATTATGTATATATGAAAATACATAAAATGCATTTGCTTACAGCAGTCATCTGTCACTTTGCAGCTTTTTTTCATGTAACAACCAATTTAATATTTTCTGTGTCAGAACATAGGCATATACCTTTCTAACTAATGCATGATTTATTTAAATCCTTATTGATACAGATTTTTAGGTTCATTACTAATTTTGATATTAGAAATGAGGCTGCAATTCACATCTGTGACATTTACCTTTGTATACTTGGTCTGTGAGTGGAAGGGAGGGCAGTTCTGAAGATAAAGTTCTAGAAGTAGAAAAAAGTGGTAGATGCATTTAACTTCTAAGTTGTAAAACTGACCTTCAAAATGATTCACTTACCTTCCTACCCTGAGAATATGCATCTCTTTCTTTACATTCATATAACGTGTTACCATTTAAAACTTGTTCCTCGGCCGGGCGCTGTGGCTCACGCCTGTAATCCTAGCTCTTGGGAGGCCGAGGCGGGCGGATTGCTCAAGGTCAGGAGTTCAAAACCAGCCTGAGCAAGAGCGAGACCCCGTCTCTACTATAAATAGAAAGAAATTAATTGGCCAACTGATATATATATAAAAAATTAGCCGGGCATGGTGGCGCATGCCTGTAGTCCCAGCTACTTGGGAGGCTGAGGCAGAAGGATCACTGGAGCCCAGGAGTTTGAGGTTGCTGTGAGCTAGGCTGACGCCATGGCACTCACTCTAGCCTGGACAACAAAGCGAGACTCTGTCTCAAAAAAAAAAAAAAAAAAAAAAAAAAAAAAAACTTGTTCCTCAAACGACTGTCATTTCTTTGTATCTCATTGAGGTTTTACTTTGTGTTTCTCAGGTAAGCGAGATGGAACATCCTTTGCCCATTTCTGCTCCTGTGAATGTTTGTATCTTGGCCATTTCTCTTGGATTTTTCTTTGTAGTTTTACATGAAATTATAGGTGTGTTTTATGATGTAAGGATATTAACTCTCTGTTCTTATGTAAGTGACATATATATGCAATTCATACGTTTATTTTTAAAAAAGATTTATTTTTTTAAAGCAGTTTTAGGTTTGAAGCAAAATTGGGAGGAAGGTACAGAGACTTTCCATGTGCTTCTGGCCCCCACACACCCACAGCCTCTCCATTGTCGACACCCCCACCAGAGTGGTATACTTGGCATGATCCATGAACCTACATTGACACACAATCATCATTCTAAGTCCATGATTTAGGATTCACTCTTGGTGTTGTGTATTCTGTTGGTTTGGGCAAATGTACTGTGTCTTCATCCACCATTGCAGTATCACACAGAGTACTTTCACTGCCCTGAAAGTTGCATAGGAATATGCAACCCAACACCTTATGAAAATGCAGAACATTATCTCAATCCTGAAAGTATCTTGATTCCCCTTTCCACAGTCACCCCATCCCTATCCCCTCAAAAGCAAACACCTGTTCTGATCTCTTTTTCATCAGAGATTGGTTTTAGCCTGTCCCAGAACTTAATTTTATACACTTTTGTATAAGGGTTCTTGCAGTCAGCATAATGTTTTTGAGATTCATCCATGCCATTCTGTCAGTTAGCTTGTTCCTTTTTATTTTTATTTTTTTTTAAATTTTGGCATATTATGGGGATACAGATTTTAAGGTTTCAATAAATGCCCATTTCCTCCCCTCCCCCCACAAGTCTGAGTCTCCAGCATGACCAACCCCTAGATGGTACACTTCTCACTCATTTTATATATATATATATACCTGCCCAATACCCTATTACTGTAGTACCTATGTGACCACTTAGGTGCTGCTCAGTTAATACCAATTTGCTGGTGAGTATATGTGGTGCTTGTTTTTCCATTCTTGGGATACTTCACTTAATAGTATGGGTTCCAGCTCTAACCAGGAAAATATAAGATGTGCTATGTCACCATTGTTTCTTAGAGCTAAATAGTACTCCATGGTATACATATACCACATTTTATTAATCCATTCTTGGATTGATGGGCACTTGGGCTGTTTCCACAGCCTTGCAATTATGAATTGTGCTGCTATAAACATTCGGGTGCAGGTGTCTTTTTTGTAGAGTGTCATTGGATCTTTTGGGTAGATGCCCAGCAATGGGATTGCTGGATCAAATGGTAGATTCACTTGTATCGCTTTAAGGTATCTCCATATTGCTTTCCACAGAGGTTGAACTAGTTTGCAGTCCCACCAGCAGTGTAGGAGTGTTCCTCTCTCTCCGCAACCACGCCAGCATTTATTGTTTGGAGATTTTTTGATAAAGGCCATTCTCACTGGGGTTAAGTGATATCTCATTGTGGTTTTGATTTGCATTTCCCTGATGATTAGAGATGTTGAGCATTTTTTCATGTTTGTTGGCCATTCTTCTGTCTTCTTTAGAAAAGTTTCTGTTCAAGTCCTTTGCCCACTTTTTAATGGGGTTATTTGATTTTTTTCTTGCTGATTTTCATGAGTTCTAAGTATATTCTAGTTATCAGTCCCTTATCGGATGCATAGGATGCAAACATTTTCTCCCATTCTGTAGGTTGTCTGTTTACTTTCATGACTATTTCTTTGGCTGTGCAGAAGCTTTGTAGTTTGATCATGTCCCATTTATTTATTTTTGTTGCTGCTGTGATTGCCTTTGGGGACTTCTTCATAAACTCTTTGCCTAGGCCGATGTCTAGGAGAGTGTTTCCAACTTTTTCTTCTAGAATTCTAATAGTTTCATACCTTAGGTTTAAGTCTGTTATCCAGCGTGACTTGATTTTTGTGAGTGGTGAAAGGTGTGGGTCCTGTTTTAGCCTTCTACAGGTGGCTATCCAGTTTTCCCAGCAACATTTATTGAAAAGGGATTCTTTTCCCCAGCGTATGTTTTTGTCTGCTTTGTCAAAGATTAGATGGCTATATGAGGATGGTTTTATATCAGGATTCTCACCTCTGTTCCACTGGTCCATATTCCTATTTTTGTGCCAATACCATATTGATTTAATTACTACAGCTTTGTAGTATAGTTTGATATCTGGCATATTAATGCCTCCCATTTTGTTTTTGTTGCCTAGAATTGCTCTTGATATTCGGGGTCTTCTTTGATTCCATAGGAAGCGTAAAATTATTTTTTCTATATCTGTGAAGAATGCTGATGGGATTTTAATAGGTATTGCATTGAATCTGTAGATCAGTTTGGGTAGTATAGACATTTTGATGATATTGAGTCTGCCGATCCACGAGCATGGTATGGATTTCCATCTGTTTACATCCTCTGCTATTTCCTTCCTCAGTGTTTCATAGTTCTCCCTGTAGAGGTCTTTTATGTCCTTGGTTAAGTATATTCCTAGGTACTTTAATTTCTTTGTTGCTATTGTGAAGGGAATTGAGTCTTTAATCTGGTTCTCAATTAGATTGTTGTTGGAGTGTATGAATGCCTCTGATTTCTGTGTATTGATTTTGTATCCTGAGACTTTACTAAATTCATTGATCAGTTCCAGGAGTTTCTTGGTTGAATCTTTGGGCTTTTTTAGATACAATATCATATCATCAGCAAACAGTGAAAGTTTGATCTCTTCTGCCCCTATTTGGATACCTTTGATTCCATTTTCCTGTCTGATTGCTGTAGCCAAGACTTCCAGCACTATGTTGAACAGAAGTGGAGATAGTGGACAGCCTTGTCTGGTTCCAGTTCTAAGTGGGAATGATTTCAATTTTTCCCCATTCAGTATGATGTTGGCTATGGGTCTGTCATATATGGCTTGTATCATTTTCAGGTATGTCCCTTCTATGCCTATTTTATTAAGTGTTTGTATCATGAAAGGGTGTTGAATTTTGTCAGTAGCTTTTTCTGCATCTATTGAAAGAATCATGTGGTCTTTGTTTCTGCTTCTGTTTATGTGGTGAATTGCATTTATAGATTTACATCTGTTGAACCATCCCTGCATCCCTGGGATGAAGCCCACTTGGTCGTGATGGATTATTTTTTTGATAAGTGTCTGGATTCGGTTAGCTAAGATTTTGTTGAAAATTTTTGCATCTATATTCATTAGGGATATTGGTCTGTAGTTTTCTTTTTTTGTTGCATCCTTTCCTGGTTTTGGTATTAGAGTAATATTCGCTTCATAAAAGGTGTCGGGGAGGTTTCCGTTCTTCTCGATGTCGTGGAATAGTTTCTGCAAGATAGGTACTAGTTCTTCTTTGTAAGTGTGGTAAAATTCGGGTGTGAAGCCATGTGGACCGGGACTTTTCTTTTTAGGGAGATTTTTAATTGCTGTTTGTATTTCAGCTGTTGAGATTGGTCTGTTCAGGGAATCTATTTCTTCCTGGTTGAGCCTAGGGAGGCTGTGTGTTTCTAGAAATTTGTCCATTTCCTCCACATTTTCCAGTTTGTGTGCATAAAGATTTTTATAGTATTCATAAATTATATCTTGTATCTCTTTGGGATCAGTTGTGATATCTCCTTTTTTGTTCCTGATGGAGCTTATTAGAGATTTCTCTTTTCTGCTTTTCGTTAGCTTAGCCAATGGTGTGTCAATTTTGTTTATTTTTTCAAAGAACCAACTTTTTGTTTTATTAATCTCCTGAATACCTTCCCTGTTTTCAATTTCGTTTAGTTCTGATTTGATCTTGTTGATTTCACTTCTTCTGCTGGGTTTGGGGTTGGTCTGTTCTTCTTTTTCCAGCTCTTTGAGTCATTTTGTTAGATTGTCTATTTGTGATCTTCTTGTCTTTTGGTTATAGGCATTTATGGAGATAAACTTTCCTCTCAGAACTACTTTAGCTGTGTCCCAGAGGATTTGATAACTTGTCTCTCCATTGTCGTTTTCTTCATAGAATTTTTTTATGTCCATCTTGATTTCTTCATTTATGAAGTAATCATTTATTAGGAGGTTGTTTAATTTCCACATTTTTGTGTAGAAATGTGAGTTTCTGTTAGGGTTAATTTCTAGTTTTATTCCACTGTGATCTGAGAAGGTACATGGTATGATTTCTATATTTTTAAATTTCTTGAGATTTACTTTGTGTCCTAGGATATGGTCAATCTTAGAGAATGTCTCGTGAGCTGATGAGGAGAACGTATATTCAGTGGATTTTGGGTAGAATGTCCTGTAGATGTCAGTCAGACCCAATTGTTCTAGAGTTTTGTTTAAGTCCATTATTTCTTTATTAATTTTCTGTTTGGAAGGTCTGTCTTGTGCCGTCAGTGGGGTGTTGAAATCTCTGGTGATTATGGAGTTGCTATTAATCCATTTGCTTAGATCCAGTAAGGTTTGCTTTATGAAACTGGGTGCACCTAAGTTGGGTGCATATATATTTAAAATTGTTATCTCTTCTCTTTGAAGTGTGCCGTTCACCATTATAATGACCCTCTTTGTCTTTCACTACTTTTGTTGCTTTAAAAACTAAATCGTCTGAAATTAGAACGGCCACACCAGCCTTCTTTTGGCTTCCAATTGCATGGAGTACTGATCTCCACCCTTTTACTTTTAGTCTATATGCATCCTTGCAGGTTAGATGTGTTTCCTGAAGACAGCATATACTTGGCCTGTATTTTCTTATCTATTCAGCCAGCCTATATCTCTTGAGTGGAGAGTTTAAGCCATTCACATTTATTGAGAGAACTGATAGGTGAGGTAGATTACTGTTCATTTTGTTGGGGTGGATGTTGTTGCTTTGATTTCTCTCTTGAGCCATTGTATTATCTGGCCTTTAATCTTTGGGTTTTGGTTGTTTTTATATTTGTGAGTTTTTATTATGGTGTTCCTTGCGTAACACTGTTTTGAGTACTTCTTATAGGGCTGGTCTTGTCTTGGTGAATTCTCTGAGCCTTTGCTTGTCTGAGAATGTTTTTCTTTCTCCTTCATATACGAAGCTTAGTTTTGCAGGGAATAATATTCTAGGCTGGGCATTGTTTTGTTTCAAAAGAGTGAGAATGGGGCCCCAGTCTCTCCTTGTTTGTAAAGTCTCATTAGAGAAGTCTGATGTTATTCGAATTGGCTTTCCCTTGTATGTTACTTGCTTCTTTTGTCTTACAGCTCTTAGAAGGGCCTCTTTAGTTGATACTTTGGTCAGTCTGATGACTGCATGTCGTATTGCCTTCCTGTTTGCCCTCGTCCACTGTATGCTCGTCTTCTTGCTTCTTTCCTCTAATTTCTGCTGGAATCTGTCTTTTCTGCAGAGACACTCTGTCTGAAGGTGTTATTGTCCGCCATCTTGCTCCACCCCCCCCTCCTTTTTATTTTTGAGTAATATTCCACAGCATGACTGTGCTTCTCTTCATCTATTTTCTTATCACTGGATATTTGAACTGTTTCCAGTTGTGGGCTATTATGAATAAAACTGCTAAGAATATTTTTGTACAAATATTTTTGTAGACATTTTCCTTTCTCTTGGGGAAATATGTAGGAATGGAATGCTAGTTCAGAAGAAGTAGGGATACGTTTAGTTTTATAAGAAATTGTCAGATGTTTTTCCAAAGTTGGAGTACCATTTTATATTCCCAACAACAAAGTATGAGGTTCCAGGTACTTCATATCCTTGCCAACATTTGGTGTTGTCAGTCATTTCGATCTTAGGCATTCTTGCAGATGTGCGGCTGTATGCCATTGTGGTTTTAATTTGCATTTTCCTAATGACTAATGATGTTGAACTTCTTTCCATGTGCTTTTTTGCCATTCACAAATCTTATTATCTGTCTCTTTATATCAGGGGACAGAAAACTCCAGACTACTGACCAAATATAGCTCATATCCTGTTTTTTGTAAGGCTCTTAAGTGAGGGATGTGTTTTATATTTTTGAAGAGTTGTTTTAGAAAAAATGCAACAGATTGTGGCCTGCAAAACCTAAAATATCTTACAGAAAAAAATTCTGATTGTACTATGTATTTATAATGTTTATCTTATATATAGCATGTTGTTGGGTATTGAGTTTTTTAGAGCCATTTTGATAATCTCTTCCTTTTAGTTAGAGCTTTTAGTCCATTAACATTTGATGTAACTATTGTTAAAGGTTGAATCTATGTCTACCATTTTATTATTTGCTGCTTTTACCTCTGCTTTTCTCTGTTTCTCTTTTCCTGCCTTTTCATTATTTATGTATCTTTAGAATTGATTTTAAGTCATCTATTGCTTTTTAGCCATACTTCTTTACAATAGTTTTAGTGGTTCCTCTAGTGCCTATAATCTACCTTCTTAAATTTTCACAAGCTACCTAAAATTAATATTGCACCACTTGATATAAAATGTTGAAACTATATAACTAAATAAGTCCATTTAGTAGCCATTTATTGTCTTTTATGCTGTCTTCATATATATTACATTTACATGAATTATAAATGCCACATGACAATGTCATGATATTGGCTTTAAATAGTCATATATATTTTAAAAAAATTAAGAGGGAGAAAAATCTTTTACATTTACCAAATAGTTACCATTTCTAATACTCTTCATTCCTTTCTGAGGATCTGAACTTTCATCTAGTATCACTTCCCTTCAGCATGCAGATTTCCTTTTAGCTTTTTTAAAAAATTTTTTTGTAATGTAGATCTACTGGTGATAGATTATCTTAGTTTTATTTTACTGGAAATCTATTTTGTTTTCATTCTTGAAGGATATTGTTGCTGGTTACAGAATTCTGTGTTGGTGATTTTCTTTTCTTTCAATGCTTTAAAAATACTGCTCCATTGTATTTGCCCTCCCCTCCACACACACTTTCTGATGAAAAATCAGCTGTAATTCACATTTTTGTTCTACTGTATTCTAAGTGCCACTGCTTTTAAGATTTTCTCTTTAACTCTGGTTTCTATTATAACAGTTTGACTCTGAAGTATGTAGATATGGCTTTCTTTGTATTTATTCTTCTTGGGTTCAGCTGAGCTTCTTGAAGCTTTAAATTTATGTCTTTCACCAAATTTGGGGAAATTTTGGCCTTAATTTTTTCAAATGTCCTGCCCCATTCTCTTTCACATCCCCTCTTCTTCTAACACTCCAATTATATGTATATTAACATTTTTTGTATTGTCCCATACCTCTCTTTGGCTCTGTTCATTCATTAAAAAGAAATTATCTGCTTCTCAATGAGGCAGTTGAAAATAAAAAAAAAGAAAAGAAGAAATGATCTCTGTACTTTAGGTTGGGTCATCTCTGTTGACCTGACTTCAAGTTTTCTCTTTCCTCTGACATCTCTGTTCCCCTATTTAAGCCCATTTAACTACTTTTTTCCCAGATATTTTTTAGTTCTAGAATTTCCATTTGGTTCTTCTCCTTGTCCTTGTCCTCCTTCTCCTCCTCCTTTTTTTTTTTTGTACATTTTATAGGTTTTTATTTATTTTTTGCTGAGATTTCCTATCCTTACATATATTGGAGCATATTTTCTTTAACTTACTGAGCACAGATATAAAAGCTGCATTAAAATGGTTGCTAATTCCAATATCTGGGTCATCTTGTGATTGGTCTTTGTTAATTATCTTTTCTCTTGAGAGTAGGTCACATTTTCCTAATTCTTGGTATGTTGAGTAATTTTGGATTATGTGCTGACTGTGATGAATGTTATTTTATAAAGATTCTGAATTCTGTTATATTCCTCCAAAGAGGAATTTTTTTTCTCCAAGCAAGCAATTAACTTACACTGAAAATTATTTGAAAGCTCAAATCTCAGTTTGTTTGTGCTATAATATGTTTTGAATATATGTATCTCTCAAAAAATCATATGTTAGAACTTAAACCTCAAGGTGATGTTCCTAGGAAGTGGGGAAGTGATTAAGTCTTGAGCTCTCATGAGTGGATTAATGCCTTTATAAAAGAGGTTTCAGAGAGTATTCACCCTTTTTGGCCCTTCTGCTCTGTGAGGAAAAGGCGTCTTCTTGGAAGCGGAGACCAAGCCCTTGATAGACACTGAACCTACTGGCGATTTGATCTTAGATTTCTAGCCCCCAGAACTGTGAGGAATAAATTTCTCTTCTTTAGGAATTATTGTCTTGGGTATTTTTTTGTAACAGCACAAACAGACTAACATAGGTTATTTTATCCTAAATTGGGTTGTTTGTAATTTGCCCCATGCATGTGTGTCTTAGGAGTCGGCCGGAGGTTTGGACAGTCTCTGCACAGAATTTGGGACTGTCCCTATCCTGTGGCAGCAGTGGAGCTGTGCTACTCAGATATCCAGGTGCAGGGAGCCAAGATGACCAGCTACAGAGAACATAACTGACAGACAGCCTTAGCTGCCACACCTTTGGCTCCACTGTGACATTCATGCCAAGACCACTATTGCCATTCTGTCCAGATGCAATATGTCTGTAATGGTGACTTTTGTTTGAGGACTTCCCATTGGCTGGAGTGAGACTTTTTCTGACAAGCTGTACAGTCCAAAGCCCTTTATACCAATCCTTACTTCTCTTTCTTCTTTTGCTGGTGCCAGACCTGCAGCAGCACCTGCCTACTCTTGTTCCTTCCTGCTCCCTCCTCCTTAATCACATGGCCTTGTGGGTTCTAAAGATTGGTGTGTAGGTTCTCAGAGTTGGGAATCCGGTCTGGGGACAAATAGTAATATGGTGTGGAATGCCTCTACTATGGCCATATATTTATGGCATCTGTCCTGAAGGTCATTAACAAATATGGTGGGCAATTCTCAGAGGGATGGTAGGAAGTCTGGAGCAGTAAGGGGCTGTACTTACTCCAACAATCAAGTTTTCTCAGGGATTTGTGGGCCCAGGAACACATGCACACCTTCTTCTATGCCATGTTAGTCCTGGTAGAAAGAAGCCTTTTACCTAGACATTGAGCTGTGATCCTATCACATCAGGAGCACCATCCAGAAACACTGGAGACCCTGTTGACATGATTTTGAAGCCAGGGCTAAGGGGTTGTGAGTTGGGCATGTGAGTAAGAGGGGGCAAGGGGTCACCATGCCCAAGCTTAGAGCTGGCTCTGCCTTTCAGGCCTGGGGAAAGAGAATGCATTTTTGTAAATCATGTTAAAACACTTGCTCAGGAGAAAATAAGCCTTCAACCCCCAAGACAATGCCTGATATCTGCCAGTGAAGTGCCTTGCTGGGAGGGAGATGAGAGAGCAGCTGAGTGCTCGTGCCCGATGCCAGCCCTAGACCAGCCTAGGGCACAGAAATAAATAGGGTCAGTCTCCTGTCCTTCTACTGGCTCCGCCCTCCCCCCCCCAAGGGAGAAACCACCAGGGAGGGCAACTGTTGGAAGATAAGAGACATAAAAGGTTTCAGGAGTTTTGCAGGGCTTTTTCTTAAAGGAATCTGTGAACATGTTAGTTTACAGACCAAAAGCTACCTAGCCACAGGAGGGCATCTCACCTGCCAGAGGCATATATAAGGTGATGCCCATCTCGAGACCTGGAAGCCAGCGCCTGATCCTTGTGTAAGATAGAGCTTGGCATGGAGTCACAGGATAAGGACTGATCAAAGAATGCCTGCCCAGCAGACACCTGCAGCTAAAGCCAATTAGCCTTAAGGATAGTTCCTGCTTCACTTCTGACCACTTGTCTCAGTTAATAAGAAACTAGATGAAGAAATATATAGCCTCTATATTTCCATTTAGCTTTTCTGCTAATTGACAATTTTATCTTAGGGCTTAGAAGTTCATCTTAAATTTTGTAACCATTTGCTCACATAAGAGTTAATTAGGGGATCTCTAGAAACTTTTGGGGAGCCTTAAAACCTAAACAAATTATCTATACACGTAAATCTATAACTACTACAACTAATTACTGCACCAATAAATACTGATGCACAACTTCACTCAGGGCCTCACAGCTCACGAGAATGCTAGAGGACTCCTGACTCCCCCTCCACTTTATACTTTGTCTTAGTTATTTCTGTCTCTATTATTTCTCCTATTTCTATTATTTCCAAATCTCTTGCGATGATCCTGCCTGGGACCTGTTTTGCTGAGAGTGTAGCTAGCTCCCTGCAGGCAACAACAGAGGTCTTTGTCTGAACAAAGCCCTGGGGAGAGACAGACTCTATCTGGGCAACCAAGGGTGCCTTCCCAGAGGAGTGGCAACTGAGATGTGTTCTGAAGAAAGAGTAGGAGCTGTATGGTAAAAGAAGAGGGAAAAGCACCTTCTATCCAGACTTGGGTGGGGAGGGTTTTGCCCAGATGAAATCACAGTGATTATCATTTTTTTTCCAGTACATGTGTATGTGTTGGGGGTGGGTCTGTGAGCTATTTAGGGTGATTAGAACATAGCATGTGGAATGAGACCTGTTTTAAATGAACATTTTTATTTTATGACAACCAATTCTTAATTCACTCAATAAGAATTTATTTGGGTACCTGCTGCATGCAAGAAATTGGAATAGGCATAAATAGGACAGAAAATAATCATCCCAGGTCTCCAACAAGAACAACCGTCTACCAGTGGTCCTGATTTGCTGCTGCTGCCTGGTGTGGAAGGGCTGCGCTGCATGTGGGGAGGAGGCTGCACAGTTCTGCTCTGTATGGGAGGGGTCCCTGCAGTGTTTACACACTTTGATCAAACTATGGGATTCCCTCAAGGCTGAGGGGTAAACAGGGAAATGCACTGGCCTCGCAGGGAAAGTAAGCCTCCAGGAAGCCTGACCAGAGAGCCTTCCAGGCAGGCGGTGAGTCTGTAGGGCTGGAGCAGCTGCCCTCCCAGAGTGGGAATGGCACAGGTATGCTCAGATGGCCACGCTGTTGGGAATCCGGTCTGGAGACAAGTAGTAATATGGCAGCTTCTTGTTCTTGTTGCGCTCAGCGATCATGCTGACGATGACCTCAAGGTTCTTGCGGAATCGAGCCATGGCCTCCTTCACAGGCTTCTCGATGAAATGTTCTTCTGGGTACATGCCCAGGAATAGCTGAGTGCCCAGATATAGACAGGTTAATCGGCCACCAATGTGAACTGACAGGCCTGTCCCACCCCAGGGGCCACCCCTTGGGAGGTCAGGGAGGGAGCATCTGTTCACCCCCCATTTTCACCCTCTGCTGCCTGCCGAGAGTGCACCGAGAAGGCAGATGCCGCCTCCAACCTGCCTTCCCCAAGGAAAGCCTGGGCTTCATGGATTAGTGGGAAAAATAACTGCCAGGCTGTCGAGTGGCCATGAGATGATTCAGGTGAATGTAGATGCTGCTAGTGGTCCTAGCTGTGGTGGGCATGTGGCCTGGTGGCCTGGGTGGGCCACCCTATGCAGCACTCCCACTTGCCATCTGGGCTCCAGGCACTCAGGGGTACGGGGAGGGCTGAGGCAGGCCTGTTGGGGGACTCAGAAGAAGTGGTTCCTTGTCGGGGTGGTGTGCTCATTTGCATGCTCACAGATGTCTGCAAATGAAAGCTAGACATCTTGTTTAAAAGCTACTCTATTGGATAGTTAAGGTAGTTTCAGGGCTGGAAAAATGTGAGATTTTGGATTTAGTGTGTGGAGGTCAATTGTCTCAATAATCTTTGACCAAGAAATTCCTCTAGTAGGAGTGACACACATGCATGCCCAGTGAGGGACCAACACACTAGTGAAGGCCCGGAAGCAACTTA
The DNA here is from genome assembly GCF_040939455.1 of Microcebus murinus. Taxonomy (NCBI): domain Eukaryota; kingdom Metazoa; phylum Chordata; class Mammalia; order Primates; family Cheirogaleidae; genus Microcebus; species Microcebus murinus. The sequence goes on along the minus strand of NC_134117.1, from coordinate 69,885,925 downwards.
GATGCCCAATCCATCTGAAGCTGGTGAAACTGGGACCATCGTTGTATGAACCACTGAGCTTCTGCCAAGGGGTTCAGTCCACCAAGATAACCAGATTTGGTGTTAGGTTAAATAAGGAGTATGAGTCTAGAAGGAACCCAAGAAACTCTTAGTCGTTCCCTCTGGGGTGCTAGGGAGAAACCACATGGAAGAGCTTAGTTAATAGCTGGGGAAGGGGGGCACACACCACCCTCCGGTGACAATGAGCGGAGCAGAGCCTGTGTACTCTTCTGTCCTGCCACCCTGAGCTGTGTCCAGGCTCAGGCCCGAGGACCTGGTGGCACATGCAACCCAGTTGGGCTCCCCAGCCTTGGAATTCAGGATTCCTGGCCCCGTGTGTCCAGGCTGAGCCCTGAGTCACAAAACCCTAAGGGTGGGAATGGCTTAAACTTGGGGTGACCTGGGATTGCCCCCACACTGCTCAGCCTCACCTCGTTTTCCTGGAATTGGCTCAGCGCCCACACTGCACCCAGGTGCCAGCAGGAGCGGCCACGGTCGGGCAGCGTGTCCACGATCTGCTCGATGGTCACGACGCCCTTGGCCGTGGGCGGCGGGGCTCGCATGGTTGGGGGGGCGTTGGGGATCCAGGAGCACCAGTCGTACTGCAGGACGGCCACCAACAAGAGTGGGCGCCCCGAAGCCCAGTTACCCGCCCACCTGCGGCCCACCACGCCCACACCTGCCCGCCGGGGAGGCCGCTTGCGTGGGCGCCCCAGCCACCGGATCCTCCCGCCACCGCGGGCTGGGCCGTCGCCCCATCTCCTGCCAGCAGCCGGCGCCCTGGGCCGAGCCCGAGGAACCCGTCCAGCCGCCCGGATCCCGGGCCCACCCCGGCTGCCTGGGATCCTGCAGGAGCAAAGACGGCGGCGGAGGGCGGGAGGGCCCGGTCGAGTCCCCGCTGCGAGGGCCCCCGGCCCACCTGGCCGAAGTTCACCGCGGCGTGCTGGGCCGAGGCCGTGAAGATCACCACGGTCAGGTACTCCGACAGCTTCTCCCGGCTCTTGAGCGACTTGGGGAAGCCTAGGGCGGAGCCACGCGAGCGCTGAGGCCCCGCCCGGGACCCCTGAGCCCCGCCCCGTCCCGGGCTCCGGGCGCCAGGGAGGACGCCCGGGGGCGGCAGCTCGGCCGGGGTCGCCGCTGTAGCTCTGGGCAGCCTCGTCCTCCGAGACGGCCGGTGGGCAGCGGGAGCCCGGGCCCGGGAGGGGCGGGAGATGGGGCGGGAGGCGCGGCCCTACCTGAGGCCTTCCTGCCCCGCATGCCGTACACGTAAACGTCCTTCACGAAGTCCTGCAGCTCCTGGTCCTCCTGCACCACCTGGTCACTCTCGTAGTAGATGCCCACCACCTCGGCCGTGAACCTGGCTCGGGGGTGGGGGGCGGCCGGCAGTGGGTGACGCAGCCAGGTGTGCGACGCTGCGCCCCATTGGCGACCCTGCCACTTACTCCTAGTGTCTGGGCTCAGGACCTCCCCTACCCCGCGCCTCCCTTCCCCCATCAGCGCCTCTCGGGGAGCCCGCGCCGCTGGCGCTCACGTCTTGATGGCTTCCCACACCAGGAGCCCGTCGTCCCGGTAGAAGTAGTAGGGGATGTCCTCTTTGCTGTCCATGTCCCGGGCCTTGATGGCCTCGGGGAAGCACAGGGAAGTGTAGGTCAGGTCCTGCATGGCTCTCTGCACCATCTGCACGTGCCCGCCGCCCCCTGTGGCGTTGGCCTGGGGTGGGAGAAGAGTGCTCTGAGCTGAGACTCCCCCTCCCCTCCCGTCCAGCCCGAGCTCACCCTGCATCCATGACAACCTGTGCAAGGGCAGTGAGTGGCCAGGCACGCGGAGGGGCAACCCATGTCCTGTACAGGGGCGGGAAGTTTAATGCAGAGATGCCAAGGGCAGCGCAGGAGCGCCTTACAGGGAGTCTTTGCCAGATCCAGCAAGGGCTTGAACAGTGGGGACACAGAGCTCCAGCACGGAGGGGGAGCTCCCACCCCCAGGAGGGCAGCCAGGCAGCTTGTGGGTGTGTGGGAGTCGCAGCACTAGTGGGCCTGGGCTTCTTCAGTGCAGTGCATAGGATACCCAGAGTCATTGCTCCTGGGACCCGCAGTCCCCCGTCCACAGAGCTCTGCTGAGGGCCTGCTGTGTGCTTAGCTGAGGGCTGGAGTGACACACAGGAGGGATCCTAGTCCTGGTCCCAGCAGCTCAGATGCAGACACACATGCTCACATCTGTGTGCACACGTGTGCACACACACACCACACACATACACAGTTGAACACACCCAGGTGGCTGAGCAGTCAGGGACACAGAATTTTCAAAGAAGAACTTGGGTGCTGGGTGCTAGAGATTGGTGGTCATTTGACCAAGTGGGACCAGCAAGAGCTGCTCCTGGTACCTCATGTTTGGATGCAGCCTGGGAGGTGACAGCCACAAGGGAGACTCTGTGGCGAGGTCCCATCCCCACCCCCAAGTCTGCAGCAGGAGTGTGAGCCAGCATGCATGAGCCCTGGTGCGCCGTGTGGGTTCCTGGATCCATTTTGGTCTGAGACCCGCCCCCGCCCCCCACATCCAGGTTTATAACACAAGGCAAGTCCTATCTTGCTGGTTTGAGTTGGGTTTTGTCATTTGCCTCCCAATCAGGGTCTCAACTTCAGTGATCGTCTGTGCTGGTGACTCACTGCTGGGGGGGGGAGGAAGGCCAGCTGAGGGCTGGCGTGAGTCCAGGCCGGTAAGGCTGCAGGGGCTCAGGAGGTGGGTGCTGCCTGAAGGCCTGTGCGGCAGGGGGGCGGCTCAGAGTGCTGGGCAGTCCAGGGCAGGACCAGGGGCAGCAGTGGGAGGGAGACACAGGTCCTTGGTGTGGACGAGGTCAGTGGGCCATGAGGAGTGGGTGCCAGAGGCGGTCTACACCCATGTCCCAGAGGCCAGGAGAGGGCGGGCGGGGAGCTGCTGACGGGAGGCGTGGCTGGCGCTGGGGAGGAGTGCTCCCTGCGGCTGGGTGGAAGGGGCCAGAGACTGGCCAGAGAAGCTAGGAGCCAGCGCTCTGGGCACAGCCTCCAGCCTCCACCCTTCCCAGGCCTCTACCTCAGTCAAGACCTCAGGTGGGGGTGGAGGCTGCCAGGCAGGGCTCTTTCCAAAGGCCAAGGGTACTCACCTTGTCAAAGAGGCCGTACTCACAGATGAGCTGCTCTCGGGCCTTGGTGTTGATGGCAATGGTGAACCGCACGTGTGCCACCAGCAGCTGGGGGGGGGGGAGGAGGCCTCAGAGAGGGCCTGGCCAGGGCCTCTGGACCAGGTGCTCCTGGGACCCCAGCAGCCTCTCCCCAGCCCCCGGGGGTGAGGGGATGCTGGATGCAGTGGGAAGTGAAGGTTGGGGTGCTGATCTTCCTGCTGAGTGACTGCTGGGGGCCTGGCACAGCTCTGATGCTTAACTGTAGAGATGATACTGCTAAAAACAGGACGTCAACACTGGTGTAGTGTGTAATTACAGTCCTGGGCACTGTTTTAAGCTGAGTTTATTAACTATTCTAATCCAGACCATGATCTGATGAGGCAGGTGTACTAGTTTGATCTGTTTCACTGATGAGGAAAATGAGGCACATGGAGATATTTTAGCCCGCAGCTACTCCAGCAGTCAGTGCTGGTAGGATTGAGAAAGAGAGGAGAGTGACAGCTGGGGCAGCCACCAGGATCAGCCAAGGATCACACAGAACTCATTTGCTTTTTAAAATTCCACTCCGGAGCCAGCCAGGTCCAGCCCAGCAGCCCAGCGGAGCATCCTGGGGAACAGCAGGCTCTCAGTTGCTTTCTCCCTTGGGGGACCTTACCGACTCCCAGAACATCTCTCCTGGGGGCCCCCTCTACTGCCCACTCCTAGCCACAGTTCCCTGTGGGAACCTCAGTCCCCTGCCGCCCTCATATCCTGGATGCTCTCCCCCCCCCAAGCAGGAGGTGCTGTACCTTGAAAATGGGGTGCACAGCAGGCAGCTGGCGGTACAAGGCGATGCCGAAAACTTCAGACACCAGATGTGTGCGCAGAAGGTGTGTGATGGTCTGGTGGACATGAAAGTCACTGGAACGCACCCAGATTTTGGCCAAAAGCCAGTCGTATTTTGCATCCGAAGGGAGAAAAATGGGGTTCTCCTCTCCTGGGATTTGCTTGAGCTGATATGTTGGAGAAAGAAAACACATTGCTATATTTTGCTCCAGACTATAGTTGTTGGAGAACCTGGCCTCTCAGGAAATTCTAGAACAATCCACAGTTCATAAACAGTGATTTTTGAATCATGAGAAGAGCCTGGAAGGGGGTAGAGGGCCCAGGGGTGTATTTCCTGTCTCAGTGACATCACTTATAATCTGCACGACCCTGGACGGCACACTGAGCCTTTCTGAGCTCCAGCTTCGCCATCTGTGGGGACAAGAATTTCTCAGCTCGCAGTTACTGGGTGCTGTTAGCTCCTGTTTGCTTGCCACTCGGCCCTCAAGCTGCTGAGCCCGCCCGAGCTGTGCCCTGAGCCCAGACCCCAGACCCCGGCCTGGCGCCGCCTGCAGGAGGCCGAACCTCTTTCCCTCTTTCCAGTTTAACTCCACCCTTAGGCGAAGGTGATTTTTTTTCTAAAATGCAAATAAGTCATGTGAATCGCTTTTTAAAAAGCCACTCAGTCACCTCTTAATGCCAGAAAATAAAGCCCCCAAACTCCGTGGGGCTCTGGCTGTCGACGGCCCTGCAGACGCAGCGCCACGTTCCCGCCTCGCGCGCACCCAGCCCGGCCCGCGCCCTCCTGCGCGCCCGCAGCCAGGCGCGCGCCGTGCGTCGCGCGGGGACGTGGGGCCCGGGCGCGGGCCGACAGCAAGCGTGCGCCAGAGGAGCGCGAGGGCGAGGACGCGGGGTCGGGGCTGAGTCGCTTGTAGTGTTGGGTAAGTGCTGGGGAAGGTGACATCCTCCTCTGCCTGGAAAACAGCGCTGTCCCCTAGAAACATAATGCCAGCCACACAGGGAATTTTACATTTTTAGGAAGCTACATTAATAAAGCGAAAAGGAAACAGGTGAAATTTAGATTACCATAGAATTTTATTTTATCCAATGTATTCAAAATATTATCACTTCACATGAAACCAGTCTAACACTATTGAGAGATGCTTTGCATCCCCCCCCCCCATTCTGAGTCCCGGAAGTCAGGGGCGTACTGTGCACCTGCACCGCGGCGGGTCTTGGCCGGGAGGAGCGCAGTCTCCAGAGCCCAGAGCGCGGCAGGCGGGGCGCTGCAGCGTGGCCGGCTCGCCCCCCTGCCTGCTGGCTTGCACTGGGGCTGGCTGCACCGGTGCCGCGCCCCTTCATTCTACGTAAGTGAAGTCATGCTGTCTCCTGTGTCTGTCTTGCTTTTCTGCTTTAACTCACCGTGGACGCCCTTCCAGGACGGCTAGGATGGCTCGAGCGCATTCGATTTAACAATTTCATGGTCTTTACGTGGAAGGTTTCAACCAACCCTCTCCTGCCGTCAGATCGTTCTGTTTCCCCACTAGCAATGCGGGGCTGATCGTCCTCCGCCGCCGCGCTCCCACACCTCAGTGCGTTTGTTTCTGCCGCCCCGGCCGGCCGCGGAAGACACTGCTGAGCCGCCGGGCCTGGGCATGACAGTGCCCTCACCATTGCTCCAGAAAGGTTCGTTTTGCCCGTGCACACCTGGTCAGCCGTACCGGTTGTCAGAACACTTAGCTGGTAAGCAGTCTGGGCCCGCAGTCCCCCGCCCAGTGCCCCTCCAGTTGCCCTGGCCATGCCAGCCCTGACCCCAGCGTCCTCTGACCTGCCCACTCCGAAATCCGGAACCTCAAGAGGCGCACCTGGCACACAGGTGCCGGCCCAGGCCCTGACCTCGGGCTGCCCAGGCCCGCTCAGTTCTGACCCTATGAACACTACTGGGCTATCACAACTCCTAAGCAGTGCAGGGGGCAGCGGTTGGCTGTTACTATTGTTATTTTTTGGCTAACACGATGGGTCACATATCTCATTAACTTTAATTTGCATTCCCTTAACTATGGTGAAGTTGAGAATCTTTCCATACAATAATTGTTCATTTACATTTCCTAATCTGTGACTTGCCTATCATATTCTCAGCCCATTTTTCTACCGGACTTTTTGTCTTTTCCTTATCAATCTGAAGGAGCTATTTGCATATCACAGATATACATCCTATAGTTGTCACCTATGATGCAGTTATTTCCTCCAATCTATTTTTGCCTTTTGGCTTTGTTTATGGCGTATTTTACCTTTCAATTTTAAAAACATTATGTGATCAAGTATGCCTGTCTTTTCCCTTATAATTTCTTGGTTTCCTGTTTTTACTTTTAAAAGTCTGCATATTATCAATTGTCCTCCTAAATTCTTTTACTCTTTCCATTCTAATCTTCACTTCATCTGAAATTTATTTTTATAAACATTGTGACGGGTTCAATTTAATTTTTTTGTCATGCAAAGACAGTGTGATAGCACCATTGATACACCACCCCACTTTCATTGTTAAAAAATCCCCATTGTCATGCATTAGCTTCCTGTGTAGGGGTTCTGTTTCTAGATGTCTACTTTATACTCTCGCCCTGGCCTGTTTCTTCTCATGCGAACATCTGCTTTGATCATTGACCTTACAGAATCCCATAATACCCAGCAAGGAAAGTTTTCCCTCTGCATATTTTTTTCAAAAAAATGTTTGACTGTCCTTGAAGATTTCTTTTTCCACATGAATCTTTAAATTCTTTTATTCAGTTTTCTCACATTTTTTAGTTTCCTCCTCACACCCCCCCAAAAAAGGAGAAAAAATGCTGATTGAAATTTTAATTGGAAGTGCACTAAGTTTGTATAATAAAATTTGGTAGAACTTTTTATTACATAAAGTTTTCTTATTCAGTATCAAATCATTGTTAAGATTTCATTGTATATTCTTTAAAATGATTTTATAGTTTTTCTTTATATGGGCATTATATTTTATTGTTAGCATGGAGAAAGGCTATTGGTTTTTTGAGGGGTATATTTACCTAGTCGCTTTGCTAAATGAACTTATTAATTATAGTAGCTTTTTAAAAAATTCAAATCTCTTGTGTTTTCTAAGTCCACCATCATATGATTACCAGAAATGATAATAATTCCCAGTTCTTTTACAGTATGTTTATTGATTGTTTTATTTTCCTGTTTTATCACATGTGGTAGGACCCCCTAAAACAATGTTAACTAACAATAGTGATATCAGCATGCTTATTTATGATTTTAATGGAAATGGTCTTAAGTTTCCTTTTTTGAATGATGTTTACTGTCTTTATGTAAATAGGTTTCTTCTATTGCTATTTTAACTTTTATTAATTGTGGCTACTAAATATTAAATTCCCTTTTAGTGTTAGTTGATATAATCATAACTTTTATTCTTATTGGTCTGGTGGCTGGTAGTTCTCTTCATACTGAAATATCTGGAATAACCCTACTTGGTATATGAGTCATTTATTACACTGCTGCGTTCACTTTGCTGATACCACTTTTAGATTTCTTTTAAAATATTTACTTGGGAACTGCCTGTGTCCAGTTTCAGAGCTAAGGTTATGCCAGCTGCACAGAAGGAATGTGGGGCAGACAGACCTTGCAGGGCTCTGGAAATGGCTGCCATCTACTGGGTGCTCAGTCTTAGCTGCTCACTATGCCAGCCTCCTTCCAATTGCTTATATGGAATTGGCCTATTTTCTACTCTTTTCCTAGGTTCCAGCCATTTCCTTTAGCTTTTCTTTTCAAATTTGTTGCCATATAATTACTCTTTTAAAAAATCTATAATCATAATTACTTTTTTTTTAAGAGATGGGGTCTCTGTCACCCCTGCTGGAGCGCAGTGGTACAATCATATCTCACTGCAACCTCCAACTCCTGGGCTCAAGTGAGCCTCCCATATCAGCCTCCCGAGTAGCTGGGACTACAGGCGCATATTACTGCACCCAGCTATAAATGTTATCTTTTCATGTGTCCTTTCTTATTCTGAATCTTGTATATGTTTGCTCTGTATTTTTTCCCCATCAGCCTCATGAGGTGGTTATTTATTTTTTTTGAGTCTTTCAAAGAACCAGATTTTGGATGTATTATCCTCTGTCTTTCATTTGCTTGAGTCTTTAGAGTTTGCAAAGTTGTCACTTTCCGGACAGGAAAAAGACTCAGGAACATTCTGTGGCTTGCCCTAGGCCTAGCTGCCTGCTAGCAAGTGGCAGAGCTGGGATTTAGGCAGATTTAGCCACCTGACTGCAGGCGGCTCCAAGAGATCTCTGGGACAGGCTGCTTCCGAGCCCCTCCTCTGGGGATCTCTGGGCAATGTCTTCTTCTCTTAGGTCACCTGCCCTTTACCTGCTGCATCAGTTTCTTGGGCATAGGGCTTCTATCTGATGACAGGCAGGGAACTCCTCTGTGGGGACTTGCCCCTGGGAGCCTGGGGGAGTGTGGAATCTGGAGCCAGATGGCCTGGTTTGAATCCCAGCTCTGCAGCTGATTGTGTGCCCCTGTGCCTCAGTTTCCTTATCTGGATAAAATGATCAACAGTAGTACCCACCATCTCAAAGGGCCGTGGTGATGATTACATGAATAAAGATATGTTCTTGTCAGAAACGCCAGTGGCCAAATGTCCTTCAGAATCCAGAATTTTAGGATTTTAGCAGTATGTATACTTCATTATGTGTCATTACCCCACCCTCCAGCCCAAGGCTGAGGCAACAGAGTAATTTACAAACAGTGGCACTTCTGCAGCTATCCACGCGCACATCACAATGAACAGGACACAGCCTGTAAATAGCCTCTCCTATTGGTTCAAAGAAGGTTTGTTTGCAGCCAATGAATTTGTTGCATTTTAAAAAATACGTAGCAGTTTTCAGCATTTTTTAGATTTCAGAATTGAGGGTTAGGGATTGGGTACAGGCTAACCCTTAGGATAGTTTTGGTGTGTGGTTAGTGCCTGACATACTCAGCTGCTATGATGTCCACTGCACCCAGTGTCCGGTTCACAGACATCATTTGCTGAAGCTCCTGTGCCTGTCACCCATGGGGGCCCCTGAGCAGTCCTTCCCACCCTCAGGGACCTATACCCAGTCCTGCCCCGCTCTGTCCCCTGCTGTCTGCACACCAGCTCCCACAGTGTGGCAGCAGGCTGGTGCCAGGAACAGGGGGAGATGGAGCCTTGTGCCTGGCTGCCCCCTGCCAGTTGCTCCCTTCCTCCTCCTCCCCAGTCCCTGGTGGACACACAAACCTGCGGGCATGGATGGTGGCGTCCCAGGACTGGCCCAGTCCCTGACACCAGCACCCATGGTGCCCCTCAGTGGCCTGTCTCTAGCTCAGCTCCCGGTTTCACCTGCCTGGGCCCTGTCAGCATCTTGATTTAGGGTCCCCAGTCAAGGTGCTAGGGTTGGGAGTGCAGAGTGTCGTCCCAGGGCACTTCTTGTGGTGGCAGGGAGCCCTACCTGGTGTCTTACTTTCTTGTCCACTGAGGGCAAAGCCCTCAGCTTCAGCACCCTCCTAAGGATCTCCAGGCAGAGCTACCCCCTCCTCCTGCAGGTGCGGATGGAGCCACCCAGGAAGGTCCTCCCTGAGCCCTGGACCACTGAGGACTGAGCCACTTAGAAAGGCGGAGAGCCAGACAGCCTACCTGGATGGCAATGGGGACGATCTTGTTGGCCAGGTTCTTATAGAGCAGGCAGATAGGTGCAGCCAGGAACTGGAGCGTGCAGGGGTCTGTTTTGTTGGCGTCGATGCCGTCCAACAGCTCAAAGTCGACAATGAAAATGTTCCCTTGCTGCAGGAGGCAGAGAGACGTGTCCGAATCAGTTTCAGCAGAGATGGGCCCGCGAGTCAGGCCCCGTGGGAGACGACCTTTGGGGTCCCCCTGCCCCACAGCTCAGTGGGGCTCAGAGTTTCTAGTTCTTTTGTCCCTGACTCCAAGGCAGATTGACACGAGGGTTCTCCCCCGCTGTGACAGGTGTGGGTAAGGCGAGGGAATGGCAGCGGCTAATTCCACATTTGTTGTGCCTGAAACCTGCTTGACCCTCATGAAAGAAATTGAAAGACCCCTCAGCGTGGCAGTCTGATAGAGGTATAGGTTAGGAGACATAGATGAGAAAAGTCAGAAATCGAAAAGCGACGCTGAGAGTTCAAAACCAGTCCAACGCCCGCCACCGCCAGAGCAGGGACCAGGGCCTCGCTCAGGAGGAAATGACCGGGAGGGCGGGGCTGTCTGCAGGGAGGGTCTGTAGGGGCGGGGCTGTCTGCAGGGAGGGTCTATAGGAGCGGGGTCTGCAAGGAGGGTCTGTAGGGGCGGGGCGGGGTCTGTAGGGGCGGGGCGGGGTCTGCAGGGAGGGTCTGTAGGGGCGGGGCGGGTTCTGCAGGGGCGGGGTCTGCAGGGAGGGTCTGTAGGGGCGGGGCAGGGGCGGGGCGGGGCAGGGGCGGGGCAGGGGCGGGGCGGGGGCGGGGCGGGGCGGAGTCTGTAGGGGCGGGGTGGGGTCTGCAGGGAGGGTCTGTAGGGGCGGGGCGGGGTCTGCAGGGGCGGGGCGGGGCGGAGTCTGTAGGGGCGGGGTGGGGTCTGCAGGGAGGGTCTGTAGGGGCGGGGCGGGGTCTGCAGGGAGGGTCTGTAGGGGCGGGGCGGGGTCTGCAGGGAGGGTCTGTAGGGGCGGGGTGGGGTCTGCAGGGAGGGTCTGTAGGGGCAGGGCGGGGTCTGTAGGGGCGGGGCGGGGTCTGTAGGGGCGGGGCGGGGTCTGCAGGGAGGTTCTGTAGGGGCGGGCGGGGTCTGTAGGGGCGGGTGGGGTCTGCAGGGAGGGTCTGTAGGGGCGGGGCGGGGTCTGCAGGGAGGGTCTGTAGGGGCGGGGCGGGCGGGGTCTGCAGGGAGGGTCTGTAGGGGCGGGTGGGGTCTGCAGGGAGGGTCTGTAGGGGCGGGGTGGGGTCTGCAGTGACTGACTGCTAGCCAGAGCTGGGGCGGCCGGGCTGGAGAACGCCAAGCGACCGGCCGGGAGGCCGGGAGCCCGGGAGGCCGGGAGCCCGGGAGGCCGGGAGCCCGGGAGGCCGGGAGCCCGGGAGGCCGGCACCGGGCGCGGCGTTTCTCCAGCCCCGCCGCCTCCCGTTCTGGAAGAGGGGCTGGCGTCACTGTCCTGCGGGCGGGCTGGGACGGAGCGGCGGGCAGCGGGGCCCCTGCCTCGTGGGGTCCCTGTCCTCTTTGGGCCCGCGCATTCCGTGCACGGCCGGCCTGGTTGCGGGGTTGACTGTCTCGCGACCCGACGGCCCAGCGGGGCGCCCTCGGGCTCTGCGGGAGGCTGGGGTGCAGCCGCGCTCTGGGAGTGGTGCCGGCCCTAGCCCCGCCAGAGAAGCCGCTGGAGGACGTCGTTGCCTCCGCCTAAGGACACCTGCCCGGAACGTCCGCCAGAGGCAGCGGAGGGGGAGGGGCGCGCGGGTCCCCTGGGCCCAGGCCCACCCAGCCGGGGCACTTCGCTGCTTCCTGTGCGCTGAGCCTACACATTTCTTGGATTAAGCCAGACGGAATTGATTTTTGTGATTTGAAGCCAAAGAATCCTAATATAAAGTCTAAGAACAAAAACAACCTTGAGCTGAAACAATGAATCAAGACTAACAACAGGGATAGAATTTTTCTATTCATATTCCAAAAAATGACTGCACAGGTAAAGATTAAAAACAATTTAGGAGTTTTAGTAAGCTGCAAATTTACCACAGATTGCTAAAGTGCTGAGCGTGAAGGACTGTGGCGATAAGAATTACTGTGCGGGTGTGTAAGAGTGTGGGCAGGAGGGTGGCCCAGCTCCCAGGAGATGAACCCTAACTCGCCTGCCCTGGAGGTGGCAGGGACTCCCCAGCAGGGGGCCATCGCCCTGTCCCAGTGCTGAGAAGGGTCCCCTCCCTGAGCAGCTGGGTGCACCGGGGACTGCTCAGTTCCTTCCAATTCTAGGATTTTATGGCTTTTAAGGTTCTATGATTCTCTGATTTGATGTTTGAAACCTACAGCCACCAAATCACTGTTACTACACCTAGCAATGAAGTCTACAGAAGAGCACTGCTCTCTCTGTGTGTTGTTGTTAATGTCAGTTGTCTGTTCTGGGCTGGTCAGGTCCAGGAGGAGGGGGACAGGACTGCCTGCACTGGGGCAGGGGATCTGTCTGGGGAACTCAGCTGGGTGTGGCCTCCAGAGTCAGGTGGGCAGCATACTGGGGCTGGGAGGTTTATCCCCAGGTGGCACCAACCACCCATCTGGCTGGCGCCTCCAGGCAAGCTGGGCATGCAAGACAGGGTGGCCAGAAGCAACAGAGGCCACCTGGACACCTGGGGGCAGGTGGCAGGGGGCGGGTGGCAGGAGACCCAGCTGTGCTGGCTTCAGTGGGAAGAGGCAGACTGATGGGAAACTGAGGCCAGTGCCTGTCACTGAGTCCCACCAGATCCAAGTAGAGTCGGTTTGAACTCCTGTCTCAACACAAGGTCACCCTTGCAACTGGGAGTGGGGGTGCTGAGCCTACAGGTGAAGGTGGGGAGAAGGGGTGGGGAGATGGGGTGGGAAGAGAAAGAGACAGGAGCAGTGCCACCCACATTTCTAATTAGCCAAAAATTCTGCGAGGTTTCTCCCCACTCCTCCCTTGTCTGTTCTTACCTAAGGCTTGCTTCTTTCTCTAGTTTTCTCACCTTTGCAAGGTGCGTGGCAGTTTGATGCCTGTGTGAAGCATGTGTCACAATGCCTTGGCCTATCACAGACCCCTAGTCAGGGATAGCTAGCCCTATGTAATTATTGATACTGAAAATATTATGTTCTCAGACACAAGTATCGTGGAGAAACACCCCCTCAATTCCTCCTCTGATGTTGCACAAGAAAGTTTGCATAATGCCCAGGATGCTGCCAGGAAAAGGAAGAGGCCACTCCAGTGAGGGCAGCCAATCTCGTCAGCACAGCTCAGCTGACAGATGGGCCTGGAGCTGGTGTCCTGGGGTCCTGTGAGCACTGGCCAGCAGGAGGTGGCCTCCACCTGACAGAGTGTGGCTTTGGCCACTTCCCCAGCCAGCCAGTCCCTACCTGGACCTCCTGCTCCAAGCTGAGCTCCCGCTCCAGGCTGCATTCCACCATCTCTGTGGTCACCGGGAGCTTCTCAGGCAGCTGCGTGCAGCGCCGGATCAGCACGGGGTTGCAGCCGTTCAGGAACTGGTAGCCGAACATGTCGTCTTCCTGCCAGCGCTGCATGACCCGCTCTGTGGGCAGAGGAGCAGGGCCCAGACTGAGTGCTGAGCAGAGGGCAGCCGGACCCTGCCTTAGAGCCGAGTCCCCGCCTGGTCTCCTCTCCTGGGTGTGCACTGGCCGCCTGGCCAGCCACAGGCGCCACTCGCTGTGACCAGCTGCTGCCCCTCTGCCCGTCCCTGTGTCAGACTGTGGCTCCACCTCGTCTTCTCTGAGCTGGCCCTTAGTGGCTCAGGAAGCTGCTGAGCCCTTAGTGGCTCAGGAAGCCCCTCTCTCAAGAACTCGGGCCCTTCAGCCCATCATGGAGGGGCCAGGGTGGAGGGAGGACAGCGGAGGGGAGTCCTGGGGGGAGTTTGCCCAGGCCGGTGCCCCATTCCTACCTCCTTAACTTCCTTCCCTTGCCACGACTGGCCACTGTGATGCCAGTGCTCCAACCAAACACATCCTAGTCCAAAGAGACCCAAGGTGGCTTTCATGAAATGCTTATCACACAAGCTAAGTTTTGCCTTTACTCTGTTCAGAAGCTCTGCAAATGATTAATTTATGTCAAGGAAAATTTCTGATATTTTTGAGACCTTTGATGAGAAATGAGTTCAAGGGTGCTCAAGCTTGAGTGTCTGGGCATGAGGGTGGGCACGAGGGTGACCACAGTGAGGCAAACGTGGGTGCAGAGGTGCCAGAGAGGGTGACATGGTGGTGAGGCCGGGGCATTGTGGTCCCGTGCTGCAGCGGGGCAGGTCAGCCCTTGCCACTTTCCCGGCAAGTCTCAGACAGGAGAGTGGCACCCCTCTCCCCAGCACCTCGAGACCCCCAAAGGTGCACTCACCGGAAATAGTGTTGCTGATCTTGACGAAGATTTTCTCAAAGTCAGCAAAGTCACTCCAGGAAGACTGGAACATGTGCATGAAACGGTTGATGAACAGGTTCTCCATCCTGCAGGTGAGAATGCAGGTCACCTCCAGGCATGCCGCCCACCTCCCTCTGCATGGCCCTCACACCCAGGTCTCGGGGGCCTTGCCACAACCCCAGGCAGCTCTGAGGGGACAGGTGATTGGCCTTGTGTGTGCCATTTCCCAATGCCCCTCCTACTGCACCCCGCCTATGGAAGAGACCAGGTCATTGCCCTCCAGAACAGGTGACAGGGCCTCGAATTCCATCCAGGCCTGTATTCACTCATTCACTCATTTATTCATCAGGCACCTGCTGCCCCACTCAGTGGGCCAGCTCCTGAGCACACTTCCAGGGACAGGCACCGGAGCTCCCTGCTCTGCCATTGCCTGGATTTTGGGGGGATGAATAATCCATTTGAGATCAACACTATTTACTTTCTGCTAGCCCTGGCTCTGTACTGGTGCTGAGGACACAAGCTTCCAGATGCCTATTACAAGGGACGCAAGATGGAAACCCAAGGCAGGGGCTTGCTAAATTCAAAATGCAGGCTGCGGGGACCAAGGGAGTGGAAGTTAGTAGCCTGAGCAATAATCCCAGAGGCTTCCTGGAGGAGGTGTCCAGGAAAGGAGAAGAGGGGAGAGGCTTCCCAGGCTTCCTGCATGGCCCAAGCAGACTGTAGGACAGAGGCTTAGGAATTCCGTCTGGTGCTCACCAGACATACTCTGCCTCAGTTTCTCCCTCTGGCACACACAGCTGAGAAAAATGAAGGTGACAGGCTATCCTGTCCCTCCCCATGGTCAGTGCTTGCTGCCCACTCCTCCAGCCCCGGCTGTGGCTGCCCCAGCCTGTGCTCTGTGCCTCTTCTCGGCTATGGCTACGTTGTGCCCCCACCTGGATTCACGTGCTGACACGCTAACCCCCAGTGTGACGGCAGGACTGAGAGAGGACGCCTGCTGTTTGAGCACCTGCCGGTGGTGTTTGGATTGGCAGCCCCAGCAGACTGAGGCGTCTCCAGCCGAGTCCAGGGGCCTCTGCGTACCCTCCCAACCCAGTGGAGTCAGAGGACGGAGGGTCAGGGGTTCTGTCCAGAGTGAACCTGGCTGACAGGACAGAGGGCCCAGCGACATCCCAGCGCCGCTGTCCGGGGAAGCCAGCCATGGGTGTGCATGAAGGCAGCAAGGTGGAGGACTGAAGGCAAGCAGCCCCTCGGACAAGCAGGAGACAAGGTCTCCACGGCCCTGCCAGGCCCAGCAGGATGTCGGTGCCTGCTCACATGGCCACTCGGATCCCTCCTCAGGGCAGCAAATGCTTCTCTCCTTGGTACTGGCCCGCCCCTTGTCCCCTAGGGCCATGATGCTCAGGACAGGGTCCTAGGGCCCAAGATTCCGATGAGACAGGACGAACCAGCCCCTGCAGATGGCCCACAGGACGTGTTGCTGCCAGTTGCCAGGGCACAGCCAGGTGCTGTAGCAGTAGTGGGCGGCCGGGGCCCTGGAATGGCCCCAGCGAAGTTTTTCTCAGCCTTGCTGCCTCCTTCTCCCCCTGCACCCCTCCTTAGTGGATACCCTGGGACAGAAACCCCTGCCAAGCTAGAGGGGCAAACCTGTGGCATCAGCGTCACTCTGGGTGTGCAAAAGGACTTATTTCTGGAAAGGAGAGGCCTTCCCAGGCCCTGATCCCCGCAGGGCCCAAGGACGATCTGGGCCCTGGTGGTGCCCAGGGAAGAGGTCCCGTCCTGGCTGCTCACCAGTTCTTGTCGGGACCTGGGGGTGAGTTACCACCCCCCAGCTGGATCTCTTTGACTTCAAAACAGATGGCTGGTACTGAAAACAGGCTGGGTGTGGTAGTTCTGAGGAAGCCACAGATCCAGGAAGCAGTGAGTTAGGAGGAACATATTTGCATGTCATCTGGAGGCAAAATATTCCTGCATGCTTATAGACAGTTGGAATATTCAGGGCTTCAGAAATCTGTTCTTGCACAAAGGAGGAACCTGCGGCCCAGGGAGGGCACCCGGCTCATCCAAGGCCACACAGGCGGATAAGGACATGGCCTGGCAGGAGCCCTGATGGCCTAACTTCAAGGCTTCCTCGGAGCCGAGCTGTGGCCCAGGCTGGGCACAGCTGTTGGGTGTGGGGCGGGAGTGCTGCTTCCTCTGCCCCCTTGCCCTCTCCTCTTCTGAAGCTTCTCCATGCTCCATTTCACAGATCTGCTGCGCAGGGTGCGGGGCCAAGCCTACTTGAGGGCTGGCCTCCCTCCAGCAGAGCAGGTGGCTCAGAAAAAGCAAGTGGCCAGTTACCCAGAAATGGCATGGACACCAAGCTGTCTGAAGCTGGAGGTTCAGTGCGGAAGGCTGTTTGGTGACCTCAGCCATGAGTTTCAGTTTTCTGCCAGTGGTGCTGAGTTTAGCCTGGGGCAAAGTGTTACTGCCACAGCCTGAGCCATGGGTCTGCCTGCGGGTCTTCCCTCTTGCGGGCCCGTCAGTGCAGAGTGGGCTGACGGCACGATGGCAGTACTTCCCCACCGGTCCATGAGAGGGCTGGACCAGAGGCTCTCACAGCCCCCACCCCCTCTGCCACATGCTGGCGTCTGGACACAGGAACCCTGGATGGGGTTGGGAGTCCCTCCCAGCGATCAGGGGCAGCGATGGGTGCAGGTCAGCGTGGAGCATCGAGGGCCTGGCCTAACATCCTGGCCCCTCCCAGCCATGTAGCACTGGGCGAGTCCCTTAACCTCACTGTTTCTCAGTGACCTCATCTGTGAAATGGGCATAATGAAGGCCCCTGTCTCATAGAGCTGACACAGTGTACGAGTATACAAAGCATTGGTACGTAAAAATAGTAAAACATATTAGCAATTACTACCGTGATGATCACTTCCTGTTACTATCAAAGTGTGCAGCCGGGACCACGGTGTTCCACGGGGCCAGAGGCCAGTCACATCCAGTCTGCAGCACAGCACTTTGCTCCCTCAGCGCAGTTCGCTCTGCCCCTTTCTTGGCTTCGCACCCCGTGCATGAAAGCGCCTCTGCCTATTGACGTCTTTCCTCTTCCTCCCCTGTCTGCCCCCGGACAGTGCTCTCATCCTGGGCTCCAGTAACTTATGAGTGGCTGCATGTGACAGGCCCTGGTCAGCCCTGACCACCCCCGCCCCGACCGCTCTGAAACATCTGAGAGTTGACCCGTCCTGTGTGGGCATTCTCTCAATGCAGAGCACCCCAGGCCTTGCCCCTGCTCAAGCCCCCATTGCCCTGGCCGCCTAGGTACAGGCCAGGCTCCTTGCCCCCTCCCCACCTCGGCAGCTGCAGCCCCGCTTCTTGACCCAGGTCCCCACACGGGTCCTCCTGGATCGCTGGGGTTCTCACTGCCACACTGCCCAGAATGCTGTCCTCTCCACTCCTCCATTCAGCACGGTGAACTCCTATGCATCCTTCAAGACCCAGCTTGGTCATCTTCTCTCCTGGAAGGCTTTTTCCTGATGCTCTTCCCCTAGAGTTACTTCTTTCCTGCCTGAAGTTCCCCCAGGACTCCGTTCCTAAGGAGTATCTGCCAGGCACTATCGTGATGAGCTGTCCTTGGCTCAGTCCCCATGAGATTGTGAGCTTCTTGGAGTTGGGACCAAGGAGCCACTTTTGATTCATCTCTGTCCCTTATACCTCAAGAACTCAATAAGCATTTGTCAAAGGAAGGGCAGCCTCATCCCATGGGTGTGCGGGAAGCCCAGAGTAGACAGCAAAGAGGTGCTGATCATGCCTGAGAGGGCAGCTCCCCTGCTGCAGGGCTTCTCCATGTGAGTCAGCAGTGAAGGTCCTACCCGGCACCCAGAATCGAGACACTAGTGGGAACACACCCACATGTGCCAGGCTTCACCACAGGGCGTTGCCTGCCTGCAGGCCTTTAAGCCTCAC
The DNA here is from genome assembly GCF_040939455.1 of Microcebus murinus. Lineage (NCBI taxonomy): Eukaryota > Metazoa > Chordata > Mammalia > Primates > Cheirogaleidae > Microcebus > Microcebus murinus. The sequence goes on along the minus strand of NC_134117.1, from coordinate 69,867,883 downwards.
AACAATTCCCCGAGGTAGGATCATCACCCTCATTTTATAGGAAGAAAACTGGAAGTTGGAAAAGTAAATAACTCTCCCAAGATGGCACAACTTGAGTCTTAATTAAAACCCAGCTGGCCAGGCTCTAAAGACAGCAACCTTTGTTCTTAAAGAGTAATTAGAGATGAGGTCGTGTGATGAGGGGGAAGCAGGGTGACCCCGTTACCAGTGGGAGAAGACCAACGCTGTCTTTAGGAGAACTTCCTGTGTCACTGGGGCTGACAACTACGGTCCGATTTTAATCTCACGACATCCTGAGTAGGAGCTGTGGTCTCATATTTCAGATAATGACAGCAAGGCTCAGGGAATTTAGACAACTTGCCTAGGGTCACCCCCACCAGCCCAGGGCCTGCTCCAGGTGCCTCTCATGCCCGGGCAGGTCTGTGTGAGCTGCCTCCCTGCTTTCATTCCTCCATCTGTCCCCCACCCATCACCCACCCATCCACCGCTCCCTGTATCCCTCAGCCATTCATCTCTCCTCCTTTCTCCCTTTATTCCTCCCTCCCTTCCCCCATCCATTCACTATCCATCCGTCCCTCAACCCACCCTCCCTCCCTCGCTCCCTCCACCATGACTGAGCCCAAGGAGCACTTTTCCCTGGAGTACTAGTGCCTCTCTGATGTCACTGCCTCCGCATCCTTATCACTCTCTCTCCAAACTGCTACCTTCACAAGGGCCTGTGTCCTGCTTGTCCATCCTAGTCTGGGGCCCGCCCTACGAAAGCCACGCGGTTTTGCTCAGCGTCGCCAATCCCGGGGTGGGGGGGGATGCAAAGTGAGACATAAGTTGCCGTGATTAATTGCGTCCAGGCAGCAAGATGTTACGTGCAGCTGTGTTACTAATCCAGATGTTTGATTTTAACTTTTTTCCTAGTTGATCCAAATCATAGCAGGGGAAAAATGCCCCAGCTTTGGACCCAAACAAGCCTGGAGTCATATCCTGGTTTTGCCAATTTCTGCCTACCTGACCTTAGGCAGATTCCTTGACTTTGACCCATTGGAGACTCAGTTTCTTCACCTAGAAGTGGTCAATAATAGTATTCACCTCCCAGGACTGTTGTGAAGCTTAACATAGATGATTGTGCAGGGAAAGCACCCATGCCAAAGAGCCTGCCTGGGTTAGCGGCTCTCAGCCCCGCTGGCCTGCCGGATTGTGGCCCAGGGTCCCCCCTCGGAGCCGCTCACCTGGCATGGCGCTCGCGGGGAGGTGCTGATGCTGCTCAGGGCGTTCTGAGGCTCAGGCAGGTCTCAGAACCGTGGACTCAGGGTTTGCCAGACTTGCACGATCAAAAGAATTCCCCAAAGTGCAGTGTGCAGATCCGAAGGCCCTCTGCCAGCCCTGGGGTAGAGCTGGGTGACCCGTATTTTTAACAAGCAGCCAGGAGGGTCTCCTATCGGCAAACTTCTAAAAGACTCTGCTGTAATTCCAGTGTGAACACAGGAGCACAGTGGATATTTCTGCTATTTATTAGCAGGGCCCTTGTGCGAGGTCTTTGGCCTCCCTTCCTCAGGTTCCTCAACTGCAAAGTGGGCACAGTAGCTGTGCCTGCCCCCTGGGCTGCTGTGACGGAGGAGCAGGGGACGCAGGTCCTGGGAGGTTGCCGGCATCTGGCCGTTGCTACCACGGAGCCTGCCCTATAGGTGGCGGCCTGGACACCGTCTGCCCTGAAGGTGCCCAGAGAGGGGATGAGAGGTGGTGGGAACAGGGCCTTCCAACCAAGCCCCTGCTTCAGGCTGAGAACACAGCCACATCTGGCATCTGGAGTCCTCCGTGTCGTGACCTTGTTCTGACATAGGCCACTCTGTGGTCGTGCGCCGAGGAGCCACTCTACAGCCAAGACACACTCAGCGAGTCTGGGAAACGCTGCTGGCTGCGCTGCTGCCCCGCCAAGGCCCCGCTAGGAAAGGAGGGAGGGGTCCCACTCCCAGCCCAACACCGGGGGTGCCCAGTGTCCTTAAGCTCTTGTAAACTTACGCTTTGGAATAGTTCAGGACAAAGTCCACGCCTTTCTCACTGTCGAACTGGATATCACGGGGTAAATCCTTGTGGCATTTGGCATCAATACTCAGTGGGAAGCCAGGGTTCCACTCCATCCACCTGCGCGTGAGGAAGGAGAAGAAACCGCATTCAATGCACAGGTGAAGGCTGCCACACTGTCTGACGGCGGTGCGTGGCAAGGACTCCTGGGGTGATGAGGTCAACGCATCACAGGCTGACCCTGTGTCCAGTGAGGTCCTGGGACCCTTCCCAGGTCGGGTGGCAGCCAACCTTGCTGTGCCCGGAGCATCGAGACGGGAGAGACTGGGCTTGCTGCCGAGGGCTAGTGGGCGGTGGAGGCGTGCACCGAGTGCATGGAGTTCAGGGGGAAGCCTCGGGAGACCACACTTACTAGAGCAGACAACGACAGCAGTGCAGGCCTTGCTGGTCACCAGAGGCAGAAACAGTTAAGGCTGCCCAGCCACACCCAGCCCGGATGCTCAGCACCCTACTGGCCTGGGCAGTGCGGCCCCAGGACTGCGTGCATGCTCTGCGGCTGGTGCTCAGGGAAAGGGAACAGTTCTCATGCCCTCAAGGCAGCAGAAGGCCTGGGCAAGGGCCCCTGGGCGCTGGCCGCTGAAGGACTGTCCTCTCCGGCCTGCTGGCCGATAGCAGGTGCAGAGACTGTGACAATCAGAGTGGCCCCTCTAAAGAGAAGCGGCACACTGCGCCCAGCACAACGTTTTAGATTCTGGTGCCCTTCAAACTTCATCCTGCAGCACTGGATGTTTGCTTTAAAAATCTTTTATTTTACTTTTCTTTTTTATTTTATTCACCAAACTTAAACAGTGAAAACAAAACCAAACAAAACTTTGTTAGTTTCTTTGGGGCACAGGGAATGTTTTGTTTGTTTAAATCTAAACTTTACATTCTGGGATTTTAGCTTTTTCGTTTATATTTCTCATTCTCCTTCCATTTTTATCTGTCTTTCGCGAGGATAGTACAATATTGAGATTTTAGGGCATGAAAACTCTTGAGCCCTTTTAACAGTACCTTGTACTTTTATTGCCTTAAGAATCCCCACTGCTTCCCTGGTGCCCCGTTGGCCCCGGTGGTGCCTCAGTGGGATGGTAGGAAGTGAGAGGAGCCAGGTCGGGAGCAAACGCCCTCTGCGAAGAGCTGGCTGTCATGTGGCCCCTCACGTGCCTCGCTGTCGTTTACCCATAATATTCTACTTACCCAGACTTTAAGAAAACTTTCTCTTTTGGTTGCTTGTATTAACACTAATGCTAGTACATTAACAAGGATAAAAATGTGGGGAAATGTACAAGCAATTTTTCTGTGTTTTAGAAATGACTCAAGGCATCTCCATTACATGTCTAAAATTGAGCCAGTCATTTGGTAGTCCCACTGGTAGTAACTACCAATTAGTTAACTATCATTAGTCATATCAGTTTAAATGTTATTAACAATTTTCTCCTTGCTGCTAGGCAGTTCAGAGGCTGTAATCTTAGGAGCTCAGTGAAGCTGGATTTTTTTCAGTACGTGAACAATGAGCCCAAGGAGGATATCTATGCCAGCAAATGGCACTGATGTTTCTTTATTTCTTTTCTTTTCTTTTTTTTTTTTTTTGAGACAGAGTCACGCTTGTTGCCCAGGCTATAGTGAGTGCCGTGACATCAGCCTAGCTCACAGCAACCTCAAACTCCTGGGCTCAAGTGATCCTTCTGCCTCAGCCTCCCAAGTAGCTGGGACTACAGGCATGCGCCACCATGCCCGGCTCATTTTTTTTCTCTATATATTAGTTGGCCAATTAATTTCTTTCTATTTATAGTAGAGACGGGGTCTCGCTCTTGCTCAGGCTGGTTTCGAACTCCTGACCTTGAGCAATCCGCCCGCCTCGGCCTCCCAGAGTGCTAGGATTACATGCGTGAGCCACCGCGCCCGGCCGGCACTAATGTTTCTTAAGTGAAGAGGTTACCTGGAGAGACATGGGACACTTTTCCTCCGCACAGAAAAGACTCCCCCTCCAGCCCTGCCCCAGCCCCTGGAGGAGGTGCAGAAATGCCCCATGTGGGTGGTTTAGGGGGCGATGGCCTCCCAGCACACAGAGACGGGGCAGTTGCCTCCTGAAACCAAACACCTGTGTCCCTTCCACTGCAGGTCACCTCTGCCTGAGTGCCCCGACGGCTGGCCTGTGCAGGAGGCAGAGGCCTTCGTACCCACAGACAGAGACAGGCGAAGGAGGACACTGAGGAAGACCAACTGGAACAACCAGGTGGAAGTGAGGAAGAAGCAGAAAAGACATTTAATTTCTTTTCTAAAAAGAATTGAGGTCGCAGAGCTGGACAAAAGGGGTCAAAGGGAGCACTACACCGTGGAAGTCCTCCAGGCAGTCTTCGCCGGGTAGTAGAAGGAAATGCAAGATAAAGGGACCACTTGGGAGAAGGCTGAAGGAGTGACATTTAAAGCAAGATATCCTAATCTGGGACAAAAGTCTAGAGGCTCAGATTTCTTAAGGAAACAACTACAGAGGGGCAACAATATGTGGATTCTGGGAATTACAATGTGGCAAAAGCAAAAATGAAGAACAAGCAACTTCCCACTGCAGCCCCAGATAAGACGGAGGTCACTGGTGACCACGTTCCCACTGCGCAGGACCTCCCTCCACGAACCGCCCCTCGTTGCCAGCAAGCTGGCTGGTTGATTAAAGGGCTAAGCCACATGAATCTTCTAATTCCCATGATTTCTCCTTTATATGTTACTTGTCCTCTTTTTATTTCCTTTCATTCACTGAGTCATCTGAGACTGACAGCATTGCAGGTAGCTGTAGTGTGTGCTGCTACTACAAGGGAATTCTACACGTGTGTAGAGTTTTTGATTAGTTTAACAGTGCACTGATGAAAAGGACATGCTGGAAAACATAAGTAATCGACTTGAAAATAACGGTGTATATTACCTAAGTGTAGGGCTGGTTCCAACAAGTAACAAGCAACTTTTACAATTATAATGTCTTAGCTTTCATTATTTCATCTTAATTATAGCTTTGTATGTTACTCATATTTAATATAATTTCTATTGTATTAACCTCTACTTTCCTTTTGGGTTTTGTAAAACAGAAGTTTAAGACCACAGTTGGAAGAAGGTCACATATTTCAAACACAAATAGATGGGGCTCTGAAAGATTTGTAGCTCTGTGCTAGAGCCTTGAATGGCCTTAAACCTGTTTCTGCTATAACAGCAGAATTTTGCGTGGGCAGTACTTGCCCACTCTGGTGTAGCTTACGTGACTCTAGTGCTGAACAGCTCCAGGAGAAGCTAGTACCCTTGTTCAGTCCCGTAGATTTAGAACACCTTTTGTTGCTGAAGATGTGAACGAAGTGTGTATGTGCATTGACTGTTGAATTCATATTTGTAAATACAATAGTTTTGTACAACCTCTCATAAAAAAAGAGAAAAATCTTAAGAAGATGCAATTAGTGCAATTAGAATGTATGAAGCCTTCCTGCAACCACAGAACATGATTTCTGATTTAGGAATTCAATAGAGAAATGGAGAAAGAGAATAGTTACTGTTAGATCTGATTGGTCTCCTTAGTTAAAAGAAAAACTTTATACAAATTGAATTTAACAGAGCTTGATTGAGCAAAGAATGCTTTGAGAATCGGGCAGCTCCTCAACCAGAAGAGGTTCAGAGTGACCCAGGCGCTGGCACGTGGTCGGAAAGCATTTCTGGGCAGACAAGGAGAGGGAGGTACAGAAGTGGAGGCGCGGTGCAGGCACGGCCAGCGGGGCCACTCGGCATCTGCCTTATGCGGACGTGGCTTGGACAGCTGGCCGCCCGTGCCTGACTGAAAATCTGCGAGTGGTGTTGGCATGAGGGTAGAGACAGCCTGTTCACACAGCCTCGTAGGTCCACTGCGTGTGGAGAGGACTTTAGGCCAAACTTAAAATCCGTAAGGAGGCAGCCTTAGGCTAAACTTGAGTTAACACCTGCGAGACAAAATTTGATCATTCAATAACTAATTATGGAGCACTACTGTGTGCCAGGAAGTGCTCTGCAAGAAATAGAAGAAAACGTAACACAACCACAGGGCAAAAGCACAGAGACATTGAAGCCATGAATGAAACTGTGAGAGACATGAAAGCCAGAGATGGAAGATCTGATATCAAAGAGTCAGAGTTCTAAAGGGAGACAGAGGACTATATGGAGAAATGAAAAAAATCAACAAAATAAAAGGAAAACATCCTTAAGCTAAAAAAGATTTCAATTTCCTGAGTAAGTCCTAGGTAGGAAAGAAATGGGAAAAAGACACACCTAGATATGTATTAATTAAATTTTAAAATGTTCAAGAGAGAGGAGAGTAACAGAGAAGAAAGAGAAAGGAAGAAAGAGAGAGAGAGGGACAGAGGGAGGGAAGGAGAGAGAGACTCAGAAAAGAAAATCGATCAAACTGTCATTAGATTTTTCATTTGTCCTATGAATGACAAAATGACAAAAATATAGGGGAAGTATTTGTGTAACATTGGGGTGGGGAGGACTTTCTTAAACAAAGCAGGAAACGCAAAGGTTACCAAGGAAAAACAATACCTACAGTTAAGAAACCAAAGAACTGGAATCTCCGGTGGCAAAAGCAACGGAAGACAAATGATAAATGCTGCACATGTAACAAAAGGACACTGCCCTGATGTAGGAAGGGCTCCTGATAACTACACCGATACTAGAAGAGCCTGCGGAAAAACAAAGCATATAAATAGGTGATTCACAAAGGGGCAACGCAGTGCTGCTTAACCAACTCACCAGCGGCCAGGACAATATATATTAACCACTTCAGTACCAGCGTCGACTATAGTCGACAGTCACAGATGAACGTGCACAGCGACTTTAGCCGACAGCTATGATATGACTTTTCTAATTTTTCATTTATCCAAATAAAATTGTGAACATTTAAAAATAACGTAATGAAAAGACATATGTCTATGTTACCTACCCTGATTTACATGACAAGGAAAGCTGCCTGTAAAGTGAAACAAGCTTTCAGTGCTTTCAAGCTTTCCTCATCACACAAGAGCAGAACCGACTCGCCGTGGATGCGCAGCACAGACCGCCGTGGGGACTGAGCGCCGCTGTGGCCGAGGGTTCGCGGCCGGGGAGCGCCGTGCCGAAGTGGTTAAAAGCACCTTGCGGTCTTAGTGACTTTAGATCGCCAAACATTTATAAGATCAAGCTTATCAGATATTGGCAAAGGTATGGGTAAAAGTATCTTTTCATATATAATTGGTGGGCCTGAACATTATTGGACAATTTTGTAAAAGGAATTTCGTCAGTATTTCTTAAAATGAAAAGTGCTGATTTGGTCCAGCAATCGAGTCCTGGGAATGGATCTGCCAGCAGGGAGAGCACCGCCGTGTCAAGACGTTTGTGCGAGGCTGCTTCGGGCAGCACTGTTGGCACAGCAGTGTCCCAAACAAACAAGAAACACACACACGGCAACCAGGGCAGTGGCTGGGTAAGCCACGGTATGTCCACAGAAAGCAAGACGTGTGGCAACTCAAGAAGAGGAAAACATGAGATGCTATTTTATACACGTGAGAGTAACAGGAATGAAAATGTCTCAAGACATGATGACGGAGGAAACAGCAACTCTCAGAAACAGCTTCTGGGGTGTAAATTGGCAGAACCCCTTTGGAAAACAATCAGCAATGTCTAGAAAGCTTACAGATGCACGTGGTCTGCAACCCCTGCAAGTCTACTTCTAGGAATATTCCCTAGAAAAACTCTTCCACGGGAGCACGGAGGGGCGCGTGGGGAGGCTCACCGCGCCCCAGTCTGTGACAGCTAGGCATCAAGCCAGCCCGCGCCCACCGCAGGAGGATGCGCCAGCGCGGCGTGCTGCTCAGACAGCAGGGTGCTATACAGAACTTAAATGCATGAGTCACAGCTATCTGTGCCAGCCAGATGCTCTTTAAAGCATAACGATGAGTGGAAAATGCAAGTCACAGAAGGATTATATTAAATGATGTCTATTAAAAAACTCAAACTCTACCACATATTGCTGTGTGTGTGTGCGCCTGCGACATACACAGACAGATGCCATCAGGGTAAGAGAGCGGGGGCGGGGGGCTTATGACCTGGGTCGGCTTCTCCAAGTACCTGCAGCGACGGATGTGCTGGCTTTCTGACACGGGACTATTCTTAGTTGTTGCTTTACTTCCAGCCTCGGATCTGGAAGCCTAAGAATTCATGTGAAAGAGGAACTCTAAGATTGTGCAGACAGTGCAAAGTTTAGTGCATTCTAAACGGAAGTAGAAGAGCAGGTCTGAAAAAGACAGAGGAGCAGAAAGAGGAAGAAAAAGATGATGATTAGATCTAAGAAAGGGACAAAGTATCTCGCCAGGAAGCCCCCTGCCTCTCCCCACAAGTCCTAGATTGTGATGGCATTAAACAGTTCCCACAGAATTGGCTCGTTTGTATCCTGTTAGGTGAGTGGACAGCAAGTCTAATCAGGTCCCCACTAATTCATACTAAGGTGTTAATGGCTGATAATAAATGAAGCTAATTTTACAGGTACTTTATCTTAACCTAGCTCCACAGGCCAGAAGTACTAAGAGAACTGGCTGTGGGAGCTTTGCTGCATGTAGCTGAAGTGGGGAGAAAAGCTGAGAAAGAGCATAAAAACAACAATCCTTTGGGATGGGGGCAGAGCTCTAGGACAATGTTATGTGCACAGTACCAAGCACGAAGTCTCACAACACCTCATTTGGTGCCTGAGCTGAGAGGCTTGCACACAAATACTTTAAAACAAACTGTGAATTCATAATCCTTAGCATTACCCACAGTATAATCAGAGTACCTGATACTAAAGACAAAAACGTTTTATTTTTAACTTTTTTATTGTGAAATGGGAGATATAAATATATGTATGTGTATATACACACAAACACTTATGCATGCAAAAAATGCATAAAACACCTATATAACCACCACCCAGCTTAAAAATCAGAACGTTGCCAGTACCCTCAACCCTCACCTTTCTTGATCAAGCCCCCAGTTTCCAGCCCCCAGTAACCACCATCCTTGCTTTCATGATAATCATTTCCTGGTTATTGTCTGTAGTTCCATTACTATATGCCTCTCCAAACAATGTAATTCCAAACTTTATGCATTAGCCAGGCATGTTGTTTCTGGCTTCTTTCCTTCAACATTGTATCTGTGAGGTTTGTCCATGTTATTGTCATTGGTTTTCCTTGCTGTGTAGAATCACGACAATTTATTTATCTATTCTACTGTTGTTGGACACTGAGTTGTTTCCATTTCTTGGTGATCATGAATAATGCAATGTGAGCAATGAGGTGCACATGCCCAGGAATAGAATTTTCAGGTCATAGATTATAATGCAGTTTGAATTTTACTAGATATTGCACAATTGTTTTCCATACAGGTTGTATCAACTTATGTTCCTGTCAGCAGTATGTGAGTGTGCCCACCCTGTACATCTTCTCCAGTGCTCAGGTATTGTCACATTAAGTTTTGCCCAACTGGGGTGTGTGTGTAGGTAGTAATAGTGATTCATTGTCATCTTACTTCTGATTTCCTGATTACTACTAAAGCTGAGCACCTTTTGTATACTTGCTGATCATATTTTGTGCAACTGCTTGAACCTCCTGCCCATTTTCTACTGAATTGACAGTCCTCTCCTTACAGATTTGCAGGGCTCCTTTACACCCTGGGAGTAATGATCCTTGTCAATCACGCCATGACCTTACTCTCTCCTGGTGCCTTTCAGTGAACAGAGGTTCTTCATTTTGAGGCAGGTGAACTTCCTACTCTTTTCCTTTATGGTTAATGTCTTTTGAGTCCAGTCTCTTCTCATTCTCCCGCCCCTTGCCCACCCCCTTCTTCTGGATGCCCCAGCAGCCTGGGCACCACCCGGGAGCAGGGCCCTGTAACACATCAAGTGTCCACGTATGTGTGGCTGCTTCTCGCTTCTTTATTCTGTTTCATGGAAACGTGTTTGCTGGAAAGAGGATGGCTCTCGAGGTAGTTTGAGGCTGGGGCAATTGTGTTCCGGGTAGGAGACAGCAGTGGGGCTCTGAGCAGCGGGTGAAGGAGAAGAAGCCAGGAGATGAGAGATGCTTTCACAAATTTTAATAGAAAAGTTAAAAAAGGAAATATACTGCTCAGCTATGACAAGTATTTCATGAAATGAGGACCCATACAGGGCTTGTAAAAACTGGTTAAAGATTTTTAAGGAGAAATTTGTCAATGTATACCAATACTTTTACTAGTAATTTCATATCTGGGCATCTATCCAGGGAAATAAGAATGCACAAAAAGATTCATATATAAGAGTTTTCACATTGTTTATAAGAATAAAAAAATTAGAAAGCTTTTAAATGTCTAGTCAGGCTGGGTATTTAAGTAAATTATGGTGCATTTGTGCAATGGAATAGTATATAAAAACTAAAATAATGTTTATGATGAGATTTTAAAAATATGGGGAAATAATTCTGCTACACAGCCAAGGGTAAAAAGGACATATGGCAAGATCACATGTACAGGACAATCCCTAATAAAAAGGTAAGAAAAAGTGAAAACACCTAAAAGTGAAGTATAGGTATTTTCTGCTCTTACATTATTCCCTTTCTTTTGCTTTACTGGATTATAAAAAAAACACTTAGATGTGCTACACATTCCTCGTGAGAGGTTAAACTATTGAAGGGCAATCATGGCTTCCAAGGCCCCTCCGCTGCGGCCCAGGTACCTGCACTGCCTGGGTAGAAGGGTCCCTGCTGCCCCTTTCCCTTGGGGGCCACAGACTCACACGCTTCCAGGGGCCAAGGCAGGAGATGAAATGAAAGACAGGCATGATCTGGAAGCCTGGGGGATAGCCCTCCTCGCCCAAAGCTCCCGCGACCCACTGAGCACATTGAGAGGCTGCAGACAGCCATCAGCCACCTGTTTCCAGAGAAGCACTCTATATAACATGTGTTATTATTATTTTCAAACTGCTTTATTGAGATATAATTTATATACCATAAAATCTACCCCTTAAAATTATGCTATTGAAAGCCTTTTAATTTACAGAGTTGTGCAACCATCACTATAATCTGATTTTGGAATATTCTCACCTCAAAAAGACACCTTGCACCCACTGACACTCCGCTTTCCCATCTCCACTGCCTAGTGCGAAGGCAGCCACTAATCTACCAACCTGTCTCTCTAGGACTGCCTATATAGACAGAATAATACAACATATGGCCTTTTGTAAATTAACTTTTCATTTAGCATAATGTTTTTGAGGCTCATTCATGGCTTAGCATGTATCTGTAGTTCATTACTTTTTAATGAATAATACAAATAATATTCCATGGTATGGATACATCACATTTTGTTTATCTGTTCATCAGTTAATGGAATTTAGGTTGTTTCCACTTTTATGCTATGATGAATAATGTTGCTGTAATATTTGTGTACAAGCTCTTTGTATGAACATGTGGCATTACTGTTCTTGGGTAGGTATCTGTCAGTAGTACTGTTGGGTTATATGCTAATTCTGTTTAAGATTTTGAGGAATTGCTGAACTGTTTTCCAAAGCGGCTGCATAATTTTATATTCCACTAGCAATGTATGAGGATGCTAATTTGTCCACATCCCTGGCAGCGCTTGTTATTATCTGTCTTTTTGGTTTTAGCCATCCTAGTGAGTGCAAAGTGGTTATTTTGTGGTTTTGGTTTGCATTTTCCTGATGACTGATAATGCTGAACAGCTTTTCATGTACTTACTGGCTTAGTTCTCTCTGGAGAACTATCCTTTGCTGATTTTTAAATTGAGATATTTGTACAGTATTTTAAAATTAAGTTGTCAGAGTTCTTTCTATATTCTGGATACAAGTCCCTTATCAGATATATGAGGACTGTCTGGAAAGTGTCCAGCCATGGAATAGGAAGGACAGAGACATCACTGAAGATGACACAAGATACAAGAAACATTGTACAGAGGACAGTGACGCCTCAGTCCACTTCAAAGTTGGCACCTTGGGACCTCACACAGTCCTCCCAGCGTCTCTGAACCTAGCCCACACTCGTTCATCATTCTCAGGTGTTCTGCTTGTTGCAGGCCTTGCAGAACGTGAGTCACTTTCAACAGATTCTCCGCCGTCTTGGAAGCATTTGTGCCGCACTTTCATTCGCACTGCACTCCTGGCATTGTCCCCAAAAGCCTCCTGAATCATCCAAATAGTTTTCACTGTGGATGACTTACAAGTATTTTCTCTCATTCCGTGGGCTGTCTTTCCACTTTCTCGATGGCATCCTTTGAAACTTAAAAGCTTGAAAATTTGATAACATCAATTTATCTATTTTTCTTTTGTTGCTTATGCTTTTGGTATCATATTTAAGAATCCTTTGCCAAATCTAAAGTCATGAAGGTTTACTCCGATGTTTCCTTCAGAGAGTCTTACATTTAGGTACTTGATCCATTCTGAGTTAATTTATGTGTATGGTGTGAGGTAAAGTTCCAACTTCTTTGTTTTTCATGTGGCTATCCAGTTTTCCCAGCACCATTTGTTGAAAAGACTATTTTTCTTCTTTGAACTGTCTTGCTGCTTCTGTCAAAAATTAAATGACTATAAATCAAAGAGCTTATTTCTGAACTCTCAATTCTATTTCATTGATCTACATATCTGTCCTTGTGCCAACATCACATTGTCTTGAATATCACAGCTGTGTAGTAATTTTGATATTGGGAACTGTGAGTTTTACAACTTTGTTTTCTTTTTCTCAAGATTGTTTTTCCATAGATGCATTTCCATGTGGATTTTAGAAACATCTTATCAATGCCTACAAAAAAGCCAGCTGCAATTTTGAGAGGGATTGTGTTGAATTCCAGATTGTGTTGAATCTGTACATTGGAGAGTATTGCCATGTTAACAAAATTAAGTTTTCTTTTTTTTTGAGATGGGATCTCCACTATGTTACCCAGGCTAGTCTCGTACTTACAAGCTCCACTGATCTTCACACCTCAGCCTTACAAATAGCTGGGACTACACGTGTGCATCACTGCACCTGGCTAAAATTAAGTTTTCTGATTCATAAACATGGGATGTTTTTCAACATATTTAGATCTTCTTTAATTACTTTGAACAATGTTTTGTACTTTCACTGTACAAGTCTTGGACTACTTTTGTTAAATTTATTTCTAAATATTTTATTCATTTTGATGCTGTTGTAAATGGAATTTTTTCTTATTTTTATTTTTAGATTGTTGGTTGCTAGTGTATTAAAAAACAATTGATTTTTGTATATTGACCTTATATTCTGCAGTCTGGCTGGTTTATTATTTCTAATAGTTTCTTTTGGTGAATTCCTTAGGCTTTTCCATACATATGATCATGTCATCTGTGAATGGTGATAGTTTTACTCATTGTACTTCAATGTGGGTATCTTTTTCTTTTTCTTCCCTTAACCGACCCTCCAGTACAATGTTGAATAGAAGTGGCAAAGGTGGACGTCTTTATCCTATTCCTGGACCTTAGGGGGAAGGCATTCAGTCTTTCACCATTAAGTAAGATGTTGATTGTGAGTTCTTTGTAGATGTCCTTTATCAGGTTGAGGAAGTTCCCTTTAATTCCTATTTTTGAGTGTTTTATTTTTTTTATCATGAAAGGGAATTGGATTTTGCCAAATGCTTTTTTATATTTTTATTGAGATGATTATGTGTTTTTTTGTTCTTTATTGATATGGTGTATTAAATTAATTGCTTTTTGATGTTAAACCAACCTTGCATTCTTGGGATAAATCCCACCTGTTCATATTGTATAACACCTTTTATATACTGCTGGATTTGGTTTGCTAGTATTTTGCTGAAAATGTTTGCACACCTATATTCATAAGAGATATTGGTATGTAGTTTTCTTTTTTAGTGATGTCTTTGCCTGGTTTTATTTAATAGTAGGGTACTGGTGTCACACAATGAGTTAGAAAGTGTTCCTTCTTCTTCTCTTTCCTTAAAGAGTTTATGCAAGATTGGTATTAATTCTTTAAATGTTTGATAGAATTCACCAGTGAATCCATCTGGGCTTTAATTTGTGGGAAATTTAAAAATTACTCATTCAATCTCTATGCTTGTGATTGGTTTGTTCAGATTATGTATTTATTTCTTCTTGGGTCAGTTTTGGTAGTTTGTATCTTTCTAGGAATTTTTCCATTTCATCTAAATCAACTAATTTGTTGGCATACAGTTGTTCATATTATTCTTCTTTTATTCATTTTAATTTCTATGAGGTTGATTCTTTTTCTCTTTTATTTCTAATTTTAATACCTGGAGTCCTTTCTGTTTTCTTGGTTCTGCTTATAAATCAGTTCTGCTTATAAATCACTCAGTTACCAGCTCCCTGTGGTGGCTCCACATTAAATTACTAATTTAAAATTACTAATTACTAATTTTAAAATTTCTGCAATTTTAAAATTACTAATTACTAATTTTAAAATTTCTAAAATTACTAATTTTTAAATTTCCCACAAATAAAAACCCAGGCCCAGATGGCTTCACTGGTGAATTCTATCAAACATTTTAAGAATTAATACCAATCTTACATAAACTCTTTAAAAAAAGAGAAGAGGAAGGTCAGTTTTGTTGTTGATCATGTCTCATGTTTGTAATCAAATTATTATAAGAAACGTAACAAGTGCAGGGCAATCCCTCCAGTGGGAGGTGGGAGGACATTACGGCACACCCAAGCCTGTGCTACGCATTCCTCCTATGTGCCAATGTGGCTGATCCCAGGTTTTTTCATGACTCTGCTCACCATCTCTTCTTGGAGGGGTAGGCAAAGGTGTAGCTTGGAGACTGTGGATCCACCACAGGGAGCTCATGCCTGAGTGATTTATAAGCAGTGATGGGCCATATGCTGTGGTCAGGGTTTATTTCATACCGTGCACCTGAGACAGAAGAAACCACGGCCCCACGCCCATTTGTTCTGATACCGTAACTCACCGGTACTGTTTTTGCCGTGTTTCCAGTTCTTTACGTCTGTGCTGCTTGAGAATGTGGATTTGGTCATCTCGTGCCAACCTTGCTGTGAAGAAAGAACAAGTATGAGATGAGCCTAGGGGAAGATGACAGCAATGTCCAGTGCTCAGGCTTCCCTCGGAAGCCCGGCCTGTATGGAGGATTTTATGTGCATCATCTCACTGAAGCCCCAGGACACTCCCCCCATTTTGTGGTGAGGAAACTGGGGCTTGGGGAGGTTAAATAGCTTTGCTCTCAAACTTTGCCCAAGGTCACACACCCAATTTGTGGGTTTTCAAAGAGGACTCAAATCCCATGCTCTTAACTGCTCTCTTTACAAAAGGCAAATGCATTTCTTTATCCTCCTGCCCGCTCCCTCAGCAAGCCTTGGGGCTCCAGCCCCTTAGTGCTCAGAGAATCATGTCCGGATACATGAGCAGGGCTGAGCGCTCCTCGAGCTCAGCAGGTGCAGAATGTGCCCATCTCTGGCCTGCCCGTGCAGTTCCACCTGGGGGCTCTAGCCTTCTGCTCAGCCCCTCAGGACCTTGGTTCTGCAGAAACCCTGGGGTCCCTGGTACAGAGCTGCCTTTTCATTCCAGAGGAAAGGCATTGCGTGGTTGTTGGTAAGTATGTTTAAACCACTACAGAATGGTTTACTCCTCTTTCCTGCAATTCTTATGCTGAGAAGAAATGGCAGCTGATTGTGAACTTTAGTGTGGCCTGAGAGAGCAGTAGGACTCGCAGCTCTCATGCTTCTAAGTCCGTTTGATTGCTTCTCGGAGAAAGAAATGTGTGACTTCAGATCTAACACACAGATACCCACACTGTCTAGCTCCCTGTGGCTACACACAGGGTTGAGAACTAAGCTCCCAAACAGGATATAGTGTCCTAGCCTGTGGGCTTTGGGAGCACATGCGTGGACTTGGGCTCTGACACTTTAATCTATGACCTAGAGTTAGTTGTCTTGACTTCCTCACCTGTAAGATGGAGATAACAACGCCTATTTCTCAGGGTCACAGTGTGGATTTAGTAAGAGAATACAGTAAAGCTCTCTGTGTGGCCCCTGGCATCTGGCAAATGCCCAGTAAATGGGAACAGTAATATTATCATCATGCCTGTAGTCATCAAGGCCCTGAGGTTTCCCCTCCTCCCTCCAAGCCCGGTTCAGAGGTCATCCTGTCTTTCAGCCTGTCCTGCTGCCATCTTTCATTGCAGGAGCTGGGGCAGGTGCCTAAGGGCAGGGTCTCTTCTCAGGGCCTTTAGAGCAGATCAGCTCGTACCAGGATCACTCTTCACACTATTATTTAAGACAAAGCCAGTGAACACAGTCAATGGAGCTCCAAGTAGGGAGAGCCCAGATCTCCTAAAAAGGGGCCTATGACAGTCTTTCTCCAGCTCTCTGTGGTGAAGCACCAGGTTTTTAAAACTTTGATTCCAACACAGATTGATATTTTTGTAAAACACAACAAAAATTAATTATCAGAACAATAGAATAAAAAACCAAATCAAAGACATTCAAAATGTAAGCCATGCTTTTTATTATTAGGTGCAACAGTCATAAAATTATTCTGTCAAGTTGCTATAAAAGTTTCTAAAATACCTGCTCTTAATCTCTGTGCTGACCTCCTTGCAGATCTGGATCCAACAGTTCTCACACCGCACTCTGAGCTCTCTGGCCCACAGCACCTCCAGGCAGAGGCTGCTCCAGTCCCAAGCTTGCAGCTGGGGCCCAAACAGGAGACCAATGGGACCCTCCGCATTGTCCCCTGGGTATGTAAAGCCAGCCAGTAGTGGAAGCAAGATGAGTGTTAATGGTGACTATAAGCACTATTATTGGCTTTAGGAGGCATGGCTGTAGGCACTCAATGTTCAACATCTCTAATCTGCCTCAAAGAATTAGCCTATCTCTTGGGCACCTTGGCTCTGAGGAGTTGAATTTCTTCAGCTTCACTGGTATGTATAAGTCAAAACATGCAGAATTGCAACATACCAAGTATCAGAAACAGAATGGCTCTGTTTCTCTTTGCCCTGAGGGTGTTGGAAGACTCTACCCAGTGACTGATAGAAGTTCCAGGAGCAGAGCAGGACGACAAAGCCTGGATTGACTGCAGAAGAGATCAGGGGGAAGGTTTCCAAGGACTGATACAATAGCCTTAATGAAGCTGTCCCGTCACATAGATGCCCTGAATCCCTGGGGCCACAGTGACAGCCCTCTGACTTTTACCTTCACCTGAAGTACAGTAGTGAAGTATTTAAGAGGTTATCATGTGGTGAGCCATTGAATGGCTTGTGGGCCGGGCCTGCTCATTTCCAGGTTGTCCATGTGGTAGATTAATAATGGCTACAAATTCTTTGACATTCCTTCCATTGATAACTGGGTTTATTATATCCCCTCCCCTGGAGTCTGGGTGAGCTCTGTGACTGCTTAGACCAGTAGAATATTGTGGAAGTTATACTATGCTGGTTTCCAGGCCCAGGCCTGAGGAGACCAGCAGCTTCTACTTCATGTCTCTTGGAATACTCAATCCTGGAAGCCAGTCATCATGTAAGAAGTGCAGTACCACAAGCTTACCATGCTGTGAGAAGCCTTAAAGTATGAGATGCCCTGTGGAGAGAGAGGCCAAGGAGCCCTGAGGTGCCAGGCACATGAGAGAAGAATATCCTTAGCCCCAGCCCCTTCAGCTGATGCCACGTGGGCCACAGATGAACCGCCTAGCAGAGCCTTTCCCAAGTTCCTGACCTGCAAGATCATGAGCAAAATTAAATGGCTGTCTAAAGCTACCAAGATGGTTGGTTACACAATAGATAGTGGAGCTTGCTAGATAGCTTCTCTGCCCACTGTCCACCGTGTCCAGTCCCTGAAGGTGATGGGAATAGACTTCATTAATGGGGCTTCCCCTGAGCACAGCCACTGGGAACCTTCACCAGAGAGGAGGGCATGGAGAGAGCGGTGGGAGAGGCACAGCTCTTCCAAGGGAGTGGTCTCCAGGACACCCCCCTTTTGGGTTATTCTGCCACTCTTTTCCTCCCCTCTCCGCCAGGCTGGCAGTGCATAGGGTCCACAGCTCTATGAAGTCCCTTCCTTAAACCCTCCTGAGTTATCCTAACCTGAGTGTACCATCCTTAGTCTTTTGCTGGGAAGAGCTGAAGGATCTGAGAGAAGAATGACTTCACAACTGAGACGGTAGATGGGTGGGGAAGAGGGAGATTTGGAGCCAGTGTTTTCCAAATACTGGAAAACTCCCTGCCCACAACCTTCCACATTCTGACAACCACAAGACAAAAGGAATTTTGTGATGTTTTTGCTGCACTGAGGTGGGGGACAAACATCCTGTGCCCCAATTATTCGGTGCAGAGATATTCTTGGAAAATGGTTTCTTAAGTCAAGTTCTGTTTCAGAAGCAATGGGATGTGACCTGATAGCTTAGGAACACCAGGTAGAGAACTCTTTTTCTCCTTTGTTTCAGTTTTCTTAGCTATGAAATAGCGCTAACAGTCATTCTTATCTCACCTACCCCAGCAAACCTCTGTGAAGAACAGCCCAGCTAGGGCCGGGGATTGCTCTGCCAGGCTGGCAGCAGCTGTCCTTCTCTCATTGCTAGAGGCTGCTTGGCGTTTGAGGGTTTATCATTCCAGGTTTAGTAGACTGGAAGCAAGCCAAAGGGCCTTGAACTAAGGTAGGGTTTTGCCCAGGCATAAATTTGACTCAGGCACACTGAGAAGCTGGTGTGCAAGGGGGTCGTTCAGGGAGAGAGTGGCCTGGCTGGCTTCTGACACCTGTTTCTCTCTCTGATTCTCCATACCAGGCCAGTTGTGTGTACCTTACAAAGAATGGCCTCCCAAGGAAGTGCCAGACTGGGGTCTGCACCTTTGGGATTTGTACTAAGGGGGGCAGATTTTAGGTTCTTTTCTCCTTCGGTGAAAAGCGAGACTTCAGGTTTAAGAAGTGGTAACTGTGAACTCCAAGCCTGCCCATGGTCCCTTGGAGCTGGCACATGGGGTGCCCCTGCTCCACCCTTTCCCTTCCAGGCCTGTGTGGGGCACCCTGACCCCATCTGAGCCCTACTGTGGTTTCATGGAGGGAAGACTGTGCACCTGGAAAGTGAAGAACTGCCACGCAGGGGTGTGTCCCACAGGTTTATGCTACTGGTTACCTGTAGCATAACCGTCCCCTGTAGAACTAGAGTACAGAGGGAGGACGTAGCTGGCCATGTTGCCTGGGGACACTCACTCCCCCAGTTCACTAGTAGCTGAGGAAGCTCACACCTCCTGCAGGTGCACGGAGGCCCAGCGTAGGAGCTCCCCTGGGACACCAGTGTCGTCACCCCCACGGATACAGCCCCTGGGGAGGTGAACTTTCGCTTCCGGGAAAGCCTGGGGATGGAAGGGTCCTGAGCTGCTCACCGCGTCCGTCCCTCAGGACGATCTCGCCCTCGCCCGTGATCCAGC
The DNA here is from genome assembly GCF_040939455.1 of Microcebus murinus. NCBI lineage: Eukaryota > Metazoa > Chordata > Mammalia > Primates > Cheirogaleidae > Microcebus > Microcebus murinus. The sequence continues at coordinate 69,848,407 of NC_134117.1, read as the reverse complement.
GGTAGCAGGGGAACTCGATGTAATCACCGTAGGGCGTCTTCAGCGTGAGGTACTTCAGGTACCAGTCGTCGTGGAGCCAGTACTTGCGCTTCTCGATTCTGACCAGCTGGATCTCGCCCAGTTCTTCATCCACCGTCACGTCGTAGGAATCGACCTGAGGAGAAGGGCGGGCGGGTCAGACCGTCTGAGGTCTCAGAGCCTCTGCTCTGAAGCGGCTGAGACCTCCCACCCGGCTGCGCCGCTCTGGCAGAATGACTGGAATGAAAGGCACTGACTAAACAACAGGTGCTAGGTCACTCTGACCTCTGTGCTGTTTCTTAAAAGCAGAAGATGGAATTCCCAGGCGAAAGATATCCTCCCTGGACCAAAAGGAAAATGATGTTCTTTTCATCAAGGTGGGGAAGTTGAGGCCAAAGGAAATCCATACAAACAGACCTTGTTACACAAACCGTTATCTTCCCGGTCACTTCTCCTCCCAGTTACCTGCTGAGTCCAAGCCCCTTGGCCTGGTCACATGTCACCACTTACTACTCTGTCCAATTCAGTATGTAAAGGACTGACCCTAACTGCTTCTTGAGGTCTTCATTTCCTTACAAGGGTTTCTGTGCCATGCAAAACTTGTGTTTTAAAATAAATTTGCATGCTTTCCTTCCATTCATCTGTCCTATGCCAATTTGAGTCTCAGGCCCAGCTGAAATAGGACGAGGTAGAGTTTTGCCTCCTCTACAGTTCATGTGGCCAAGATTCTTAGAGAGCGTCTTAAAAGAACACCTTAGTTCATTCAGCCACGATGCTCACCAAAGCCCTGCCCTCGACAAGGGTCAGTGCTGTGCCCTGGGTGACACGGTCAGACAAGCCCTGCCCTCTCAGAGGTGGGCTCCAGGGAGCCAGGACAGCACTGCGTGGAGGGGACTGTCTGCTGCCTGCGCTGCTCTGGCGGGAGGGGGAGACGCCCGCTGGAGCTGGGGCCTGCGGGCCGTGCTCAGCGAGGTTCCTCCTGAGCACCCCTGCCCCCCAGGCCAGCCCTGCTGGGCAAGGAGCCACGCCGGCCCTCACACAGGCGCCTTTCCGACTGGCAAAGTGCTTGCTGCCATGACCTCGGGTCCCCACGACAGCTTGGGGAGGTGGAGGAGTTATGACCTGTTACAGGGACGAGGACAGTGAGGCTGAGTCCCATGCCACCTACCAATTGGCAGAGCAGGAGTTCCATTCCAGGCCACTTCACCTCACTCTAGTTCTCCGTGAGTGAAAACCGGGAGGCTCAGACACACGGGCAGTCACACGGGTTCAAGGACACCTGCAGTTCATGGCCACGTGGCGCTGGCTAGAACACTCAGCCCAAGCGCTCCCTGCTGCACTGCGGCACCCCCGGCGGTAGGCTGAGGCTGGCCTTGTGGCTAGAAGGCTCCACTCAAGGCTGTGTGCTACGCTGCCACCCAGCTCCCGGGATGGAGCTGCTCGGGTCCTCCTGTGCCAGACCCCGTCTCTAGGACATGGGTGGGCCCAGCAGCAGCAGCCCTGGCTTCTAGGTGGTCTGCGTCTCTGCAGCAATCAGTGGCAGAGGGAAGGGGGCGTGGGGGCCTCAGGATTGCATTGGGTGTTCTGGTGACGAGAAGGTTTGGAAAGCCCTGGACTCGATGCCCTTTAAGGCACTTTCTGAGCCAGATTTCACCAATCCTTGAACTTTCCTTTGGCAGAAGAACCTAGAATTATCAGTCTGACTGTGAAGCAGATGGAGGGGAGGGGGCGTCCATCCTGCATGTGACCCCATGTGTCCCTGTTTCCAGCCCCCTCCTTCCATGCTGCCAGAAAAGACCCTGGAAGACTTCCTAAGAGGAATGAGAAGTTGGGTGTTTTCAGCAAACCTCTCAGCTCTGAACACCATGAGCTGTTTGCATGGTAGCTGCTGCCAAGGCCAGATGCTTGTGGTCAGAAAGCAGAAGCCTCCTCCCTGTGCCCCACAGTCTGGGCCTGAGTCTGCAGTTAGGAACAGTTTCCAGGATAAAGGAGCCAGGCCTGTGTGTTGGGATGACACGTCCTGGGTCTTTCCACGAGTGTACGAGCCTCTGCCCTGCCAGAAAGCTCCTCCTGCAGGGACGGTGCCAGCCTTGCCTGGCCACCTCTGGGAAAGAGCCCTCTGCCCCAAGGCTTGTCCTGTGGGAAAGCAGGGCCACAGGTGAGGCCACACAGATGGAGCACTGACCTGTAGGACCTCAGGCAGGGGCTCTGTCCTTACTGCAGGGTGGTGACCCCTGAGGAGAAGCCAGCAGGTCATGGGGTGCAAAGAGGGGCTCGTGGGAGAGGAGCCCAGTGAGGCACTGGGAGAAATGATCTGGGAGGAGGGAAGAGAAAAAGAAGGATGCAGCCCTTGTTGGGTGGCTTCTAGGGATGGGGAGAGAAGAAGAGCTCTGTGCGGGGGCATCACTGGGCCGGGGAAGGCAGGTTCTGATGGGACAAGAGGCCCAACATCTAAGGGGCATGGGCCCCTGGAGGAGCAGAGTGGGACTGAGTGGCCCAGGACTGGATGCCCACAGGGTCTGCCCCACGCCAGGTCCTGCACACCAAGGGGGTCTGCAGAGGCCTCAGCCTCAGATTATGGGACAAGACAGAGATTCCTAGTGCCACTGAGGAGTGGGCAGAGGGCAGTGAAGGACAGACAGCCAGGTGAGCCCTGGTGTCTGGAGCTCTGAATTCACGTTCCAACTGCAAAGTGACTGGCTGTGCGGCCTGGGCAAACTGCCTCATTCTCTGAAGCAGCTGCTTTATCTGTCAGGAGGAGACAATGCCTAGCTTGCAGGTCCACTGAGAAATCTAAATGGCACCACGCCTTGGTGGCCTCCTTTCTCCAGCGGACAAACTGGCAGCTGCCATGTGCATCAGAACTACTGGTCCTCCTGCCGGGCTGCAGGGGTCTCAGGGCGCCAGGCCCTGCACTGTCCCAAGCAGCTGTGAGCTAGTGTGGGCCCCTTGCACTGAGGCTTGTTTGTAACCACACATTCCAAACTGAGTGGCTGGAGTAACAGCGGAGGAAGAAACTGAACCTGTGACCTCAAACCCCTCAGCTCGAAACCAAAAGAGAATTCCTGTGTGGGTGGAGACGGGGCTGTGAGGATGGGGGAGCACTGCGTGGGGGCACTGGGGTGCTGGTGGAGCAGGCAGAGCAGAGGGAAGTTGGCGTGTGGTGAGGGCCAGGGGCGGCTGCTGGAGGCCCAGGCTGGCCTGAGCAGGGCTGCTGCAGGGGAAGTGGCTCTCTTGTGGCTCTGATGGGCTGGAGACGCCAGGAAGGCTGGGTGAGCACACAGAGAGGATGCTCATTCTAAAGTAACAGGTGCCACCAGGACCTGAGGGGGACACTCTCACAGGAGGCAGGAGCCAGCATCTCGGAATAAAAGGGATGGAAGATGGGGCCAAGGAGGTGCTCCAGGACAGGTGAGAACCAGGCGGAGAGCCAGATGTCCAGCGGGCGGTGGTGACCCACAAGGAAGACACTGAGCAGCTTCTCTGGGGGAGAGGACAGTGGGGTGACCCTTCAGCACACCTGAGGTACAGTCACGGGAGAATGGGACACCCCAGGACCATGCCTGCAGGCACTATGGTGGAGAGCCCTGGAGTTTCACCTGCAGTGAAATCACAGATAGATTTCCAGGGACTCTGCCTACGGCCATACCACCCTGAATGCCCCCAATCATCTGATCTTGGAAGTCGAGCAGGGTCGGGCCTGGTTAGTACTTGGGTAGGAGATTTCCAGGGACTGAACATGCCACCTGAGGAGGTCTTCTGCAAGGGCAGCAGGACAGGCCAGCAGTCTGCCTTGTCCCTGGCCAGCCCAGGGGCTTTGCTAGCCCGTCTTCAGGCCTGAATGTGATTGGTGGTGAACAAAGTACCTAGGGGTTTAGCCTGGACCCAATTCAGGAAGTGTTAGGGACAAAGCCTGGTGGTTGTCACTCTGGTATCCCAAGGAGAAACTACTAGAAGAGTCACAGAGGATGGAGAAAGGCCTCCCTCCAGGAAGATCAGGGCCACAGGTGTTAAACAGCAAAATAAGGTCTTAGGAAAGTATGTGTAACTTCTAGATGCTGATCTTCCTTCCTCCTCTCTGTGGGCCAGGTGCACTGGGCTGATGCTGTATTCGTTATCTATTTGCTGTGACACACTAAATTCTCATGTGACACATTGAATTCTGCATGGCGGGCAGAATTGTTATAGAAACAGTGGATGGTCCACAGCAGGCCCTCAGTGAGCACTGTACATGTGAACGACTGAGTGATTATCCCTTTTTACAGATCAAAACTGAGGCCCAGGCCGGGCGCTGTGGCTCACGCCTGTAATCCTAGCTCTTGGGAGGCCGAGGCGGGCGGATTGCTCAAGGTCAGGAGTTCAAAACCAGCCTGAGCAAGAGCGAGACCCCGTCTCTACTATAAAATAGAAAGAAATTAATTGGCCAACTGATATATATATAAAAAATTAGCCGGGCATAGTGGCGCATGCCTGTAGTCCCAGCTACTCGGGAGGCTGAGGCAGAAGGATCACTCGAGCCCAGGAGTTTGAGGTTGCTGTGAGCTAGGCTGATGCCACGGCACTCACTCTAGCCTGGACAACAAAGCGAGACTCTGTCTCAAAAAAAAAAAAAAAAAAAGAAAAAAAAAAAAACAAAAAAAACTGAGGCCCAGAGAGGTCAGGCACCCTCTGTGCTAGTGAGCAATGTGTGGCCCCATGATTAGAAGTCATGCCTGGGTGACAGCCAAGCCTAGGTTCCTCCCGCTGTTCTCCATGGCCATGTCTTGGGAAAAGCCCTGAACTAGGAGCCGGAAGGCCCAGCTTCGAGCCCTGGTTCATGCACTTGATGGAGCGTAGGGGTAATGTGGGGTGGCAGGGAAGAACATGGAAAAGCTTCTTAGCCTCTTAGCAGAGATGGTACTTGAGGCAGCCTTTGGGAGCAGGTCAGATTTCTGAGGTGAGCGGGGAGTGGGGCATGGGTAGGGCATTTCAGGTGAGGGAACTGTGAGAGCAAGGTCCCTGACGTGGGGAACACATGGGGGAGGAGGCAGGCTGGACACAGCATCCTGGGGACGAGAGTGGCTCATGGGCAGTTGAGATGCTGGAGAGAGACGGGAAGCATGCACTTGGCCTGCCTCGTCTCACAAGGGCCAGCTGGCTCATCTCGCTTGTTGCTTCCAACTCTTTATTGGACATATAGTTTTAAAGCTTTTGAATATTTCAGCAACGTGTTAGTTAGTCAGTTTTCATTTGAGGGAAAAAGGGAGAAGTGGTTCAAGGGAGCAAGGGGCAGAAAGCTGGAAAACGTGGGGCAGAGGGATGGGGACTGAGGGAGCAGAGAAGGGGACCCTGGGGGCAGCTGGAAGACAGAGCGAGAAGGAGAAATCGGAACAGTAAAGAAGGGAGGGGGAGAGCTTTGCGCAGAGAGTAGAAATGGGGGGCCCTGGGGACAGAGGGGGCAGAATGTCGGGAAGAGATGGGACACAGAGAACGCTAGGAGACAGAGAGGTTGAGGGTCATAAGGAAGTAAGGTTATTGTCTACTAATATATTCTCATTCCTGAGAAGAAGATATTCTAGAATTTATACTTCATAAATATATGAAGAATATCCACTGACTATAGTTTAGAAGCATATATTGTACAAGATCTGTTTCTGCTTAGAATATATTCTAGAACCATCATCCTATTGGCTTTGGTTTTCTTTAAAGTGCCATTATGGAATGAAATGGACCCATTAGGCTTTCCCAGAAATCTGCAGATTGTGAAAGTCATCCCATCCAACCTGATTTACTTTAAATTTACAGAGTCAAAGAAACAAATGAATTTGTCAAATTTGCCTAGAATTGGGTTAGCCTCTGGAACTGAGGCTACTTGGTGTATGATCTGGGCTTTCCCAGTGAAGGTGTGACCATTTACAGGACAATCCTGCCTGCAAAGGACTCAATTCTGTGAACTAAAATAAAATCTTAAGGCTCACCCCCCACTGGCTGACTGAATGGACCCCCTCTTGGCTAAGGGGATATCCTAACACTAAATTGCCTGCCTTGAGGAGGTCAGACATGCCTCATCATCCCCCCCTCCCTTCTTGGAGACATCCTTTGTAACCCATTAACAGGCCTAAGGGTATGCAAGACAGATCTGCAGGTCCTCAATTTATGCAACAAATCTATGTCCAGTGGCTTGTCTCTGATAACAGCTCCTTATGTTGAAACATTCCAAGCCTTTAGACAAAAGTTCATGTTTTAACCAATTATAAGTCAAAGAATCTTTAAACCCACCTATAACTTGTAAGCCCCCACTTAAAGACTTTTCCGGCCAAACCAAGGTATGCCTTCCACGTATTGATTTATGACTTCACCTGTAACCCGTCTCCCTGAAATGTATAAAACCAAACTGTAACCCAGCTACAGCGAGTCCACTTGCTCAAGGCCTCTTGGGAGTGGCTCCGGGTCATATCCCTCAAATTTGGCTCAGAATAAATCTCTACAATTATTTTTACAGAGTTTGGCTTCTTTTCTGTTGACAATTCCCAGTCTTGACCTTAATCACTACGCAGAATTCTGATGAGAATAATTAGGGATTTGTAATACAGTTTACTGAGGGAAAAAAATCAGTCCTGTCCATTATTTGAAAGAATTGTGGTTGGGGGAAAGGGGGGTATTGACCTGTCAGTGACCTGGCAATGACTGAATTGGTTGCATGGAAATTGCCTTTTTTGTTATTATTGTTACTGTTGTTAAGAACAAAGATTGTAACATTTCCCCCAGCAAAATGGGATTGCCTTGTCTTCTCAGCAAGTACTTCCTCTAAGGTTTCTCTTTTACCTTTACTCAAAAGGGATGAATTCTCTTTAAAGACGGCCTAACTAGAGAATGAGGAAGTAGCTCTGGGCTGTGCAAGACAAAGTGTGGAGTAACTTTGCACCTACAGGAACTTTCTCAAAAACCGATTTTATCCAAGAGACTTTGGACCCAGCTAGTTCTTCCCTACGGCCCAACAGCCCTTCTACCTGGCTGCTGTCTCAATCCAGTGGAAATGGGACATGCAAATCTCTCCTGAAATTTGCTTCTGGGCTTCTGCCTGAGGTGTTTAATCCAGGTCATATGAATGGCTTCTCAGGGTGGGGCAATAATGAACAGAGCAGAGCTTTCACTCTTGCTCCTAGACCCCATTAGCACCGCACCTACTCCTGGGAGGAACCATACATGAGGTGCCCTGTGCTGCACAGCTTGGGCACACCAAAAGCCTGTGCTTTAATACAGAACCTTGGGGGGTGAAGAGGAGATGGGAGGGGGCACTTATAAAGGACAAGTAGTCTGTGCCTCCCCCCTAGGTGTTGTTAAGAACACGGATTGTAACATTTCTCCCAGCAAAATGGGAATCTATAAAATAATGGAAATAAATAAAGGTGCTTTGGAAATGGCAGAGGGTCTCATCATCCCACATGGACACACTTAACTCCCCTCTCTCAGGGCAGTTCCCTGATAGGGGAAACCAAGCAATAGAAGGTCACTCTTACACTCAGTACCTAACACTTCTTGCAGGGAGCTCAAGCCAGGTTAATAGTGTGCTGGACTTGGCTAAATGCCAAGTCAGATTACAGCAAGGTTCTCAGGCTCATGGGGAGGACACAAGCCCACACGGAGTTTGCAATCCAGAGGAGTAGGCTATTATTTACTTACTTTTAGGCTTTGTAGAACTAAAACACACTTCACAAATTTTATTTAAAACATATTCGATTGAAATGTGAAATTTCCAGTTGTGTTCATCAAAAATAGTCAAGTATGAGCAATTTCATATGGTTTGACCTAATAATAAACTAAATGGTGAGAAGGTAGCTTGGTAAAGTCTAAGTTTTTCTGGTCCAGTTCAGGAGCTGGAAGTGGTAGAAGAAAACTGGTATTCCCTGGGCACCAGCAGTGTGTGCGGGACTACCATCAGAGTCATTTACTGAGCGCTTCCTATGCAGCAGGTGCTCATCGAGAACTCGGACCTGCCCATGCTCAGGAGAGTCATGGAGCTGGAATTCAGGCCCTTGCCAGCTTCAGCAGCTGTCTTCCAAATGAAGCCGCCGTGTATGGCCACACACAGTGCCTGGCACTACAGGCGAGAGGTGCAATAAACGTGGTTTGCCTTTAATCCCTGAATTCCAGACTCCAGGGGCTCTAGTGAGGAGAAGGGAAGTCCTTCTCCCCCCTCTTCCTCCACTGGGTCCTCATCCCTAGCGGGGAGTGTTCCCTGGTGAACATTCTGCTGGGAGGGAGCGCCCCCCCCTTAGGATTCCGAAAAGCCTTCCCTTTAGGTTTCTCTGGGCCTGTCCTGAGAATGTAAGCTGCCCAGGTGCGAAGACATCTGCTAAGAGCCGCTCTGAGCCAACAGATGGCCTGGGCTCCCTCATAACTCACGGACCAGAATGAAACCAACATTCCATTTTACAGGTGGGGAAACTAAGGCCCAGAGAGGAACACAGTGAGCTAGTCAAGCCCAGATGGAACTCAAGCCTCCGAGCCCCCTGACCTGCACTGTCCCACAGCGAGGCGCTCTCGGTGCCTCACAGCAGGACAAGGACCCTCAGGGTTCTGGAGCGGAGCCCCACCCCGTGAGACCCGCGGAAGGAGCCCTACTGAGCGGTGGCACCAGAAATGTGGCCTACAGCACTCGCCCAGCGAAATGGCCTCTCAGAGCCCTGGAGTCCCCACCGGAGAGATGGAGAGGAAGCCCTCGGCTTCTCCTCCGCGGGCAGAAGCGCCTGCAGACTGCACGCTGCAAGCGCCCCCTCCCCCACCCGGGGCCTGGCCACCGCAACGCTCCGGCTGCTGGGGCCCAGGGCGGTCCCCCGCCCAGTTCCACCACCCGACTGGGTCCTGGGCACCCCCAGCTCACTCTCGGCCGCCCCGACGGACCCTCGGTTGACCCTCGCCCCGGCCCTGGCGCCCCGACTGTCCCGGCCGCGCCCGCAACCCGATCGCAGCCGCGCGTCCTCACCGCGCCGCGCTCGAAGTCGTTGTAGAAGGGCTTGTCCAGCAGGTGCTTCTCGCTGCAGCCCGCCGAGCCCACGAGGCTGAGGTAGATGTAGTCGTCGGTGCCGGCGAACCACTGGCTGCCGGTGGCCACGGTGACCGTGTAGGAGGGCATGGCGCTGCGCGGCGAGCGCGGGGCACCTCAGCGCAGTAGCCGGCGCGTCCGCACCTGGCTGGGACACGCGCCGAGGCGGCCTCGGTCCGCGGGCCACAGCAGTCCGTCCGCCCGGGGCCCCGCCCGTCCCAGCCCCCGGCCCCGCCCTCCCGCCGCGGGCCGCGCCCCGGACCTGGTCAAGGCAGGGCAGGGTCACCTGTTCCCGTGTCTCACCTCCTCCGCTTGGAGTCTGATCTAGCGGCCGGGGACTGGGGCAACCGTGACCGCCATCCCCTCGTTCCTTCCCCCTTCCTCCGTCTCACTGTTCGCACCCTTCACCCTTCCCGTCTGCCTCAGCGTCCCTCCGGGCCAGGCTCCTGCAAACCGCTGGCGCTCCCGGGCCCGGGGGCCCTGGGCAGAGGCGCTGTCCTCACCGAGGGCGAGCGGGGGGCCGCGCGCCCGGGACTGGCGCCCGCGCGGCGCTGACTTAGAGCAGGGCTCTCTGGGGACCTGCAGCGGGGAGGGGCCCACCTGGGGAGCCAGGAGGGCTCCGTGCGGGAGGCCACAGCAGCGCCGACTCTGGCGCTGGCACCCGCAGTACGGAGGGCTTCTCCTGGGGCCGGGGTAGGGCCAGCTGTGCCGCGTGCCGGCGGGCGGGCGCGGGGTTGTCAGCGGACGGCGGGGCAGGGCAGCCAGACAGGGCGGCAGGGCAGGAAGGGAGGCGGAGGTCGGCGCGCTCGCGGCGGCGCTGGGAGGAAGAAGCTGGGCGCTGGGAGTCTGGGCGTGCGGAGGGGAGGAAGGAGATGGCTCAGGGAGTGGACCGGCGGCGGCGAGTCCTAGGGAAGAAGTGCACGCCACGGCAGGACGTTCCCGAGTCAGAGCCTGTGTCCCGGAACGGGCTGCGCCGCGGGTGGCGGTCGGCTTTCTGCGTCGTGCTGGGCGAGGGTCTGGAGGGGAGGTGGCAGGTGTGGTAGAAGGCTTTGTGCGCCAGGGGGGCTTCCGCGCCTGGGGCCTGGCCTCGAAAGTCTGCCCCAAGTTCCCACTGTCACGCCCTAGTCCCCGCTCCCCTTCAGCACGGGGCCTGACCTGGTGCACACTTAGTAATTAATGTCTAACGATCTGGGATAAACGAGAACACGAATGCTTTCCGCGTGACGTGGTGGCTATGTAAAGTCATGGAAGGCAGGCTGCCTCAGTTGCCGACACGTCGCATCCTCTGCGAAGTACTATCACACGGCGGTTTTGATGTGCATCTTCCTGATAGCTAATGGTGCTGGGCAATTTTTCACATGCTCACTGGCGATTTGTATGTCTTCTTTAGAGAGATGTATATTCAGAGGTTTGGCTCATTTAAAAAATTGGGCTATTTATCTTTTTATCATTGAGTTGTGTTATTTATATATCCTGGATAGAAGTCTCTTGTCAAGTTATGGTTAACAGATATTTGATTGCTTTTGTGGGTTTCTTTTCACTTTCCTCATGGTGGTGTTTGAAGCGCAAACGTTTTTAATTTTGATTAAATCCAATATATTAAATACATACATTTTCTTTTGTGACTTGTGATTTTGGTGTCATATCTAAGAACTATTGCCTGTGATAAGACCACGGAGTTTTACTTCCATATTTTCTTCTTAATAGTTTTAGCTTTTCATTTACATCTATTAATATGATCCATTTTGATTTAATTTTTACATGTACCATGATATAGGAATTCAGATTCATTTTGTTGTATGTCAATATCCATTGTCAATGCATCATCTGTTGAAATGGCTGTTCTTTTCTGAGTTGTCTTGATACCTCATTAAAAATCAATTCATCATGAATGTAAGAGTTTATTTCTTGACTTTCAATTTCAGCCTATTGATCTATAGTACATGCTATGCAGTGCCATATTGTCTTGATTACTGCAGCTTTATAGTAAAGTTTGAAATTGGGAAGTGTTAATCCACCACAGTTGTTCTTTATATTTCAAGATTGTTTTGGCTATTCTGGATCCTTTAAAATTCCATATAAATTATAGGATCAGTTTGTCAATTTCAGCAAAAGAGAAATCTGGTAGGGATTGAATTCATGCTACAGATCAATTTGGGGAGTATTGCCATCTTAGCAATATTAAATCTTCTGATCCATGAACATGGACTATATTTCAATTCATTTAAATCTTTTCTAATTTATTTCAACAATGTTTTGTAGTTTTCAGTGCACTGCACCTCTTTTGTTAAATTTATTCCTAAACATTTTATTCTTTTGGCTGCTATTGTAAATGGAATTGTTTTCTTAATTCATTTTGATATTGTCCATTGCTAGTGTATAGAAAAACACTTGATGTTTTGTATATTCATTTTGTACTATGCAAAGTTGCTGAACTTGTTTATTCTAATGGTGTGTGTGCGTGTTTGTGTGTTTATGCAAGATCATGTTATATGCAAATAGAGATAGTTGCACCTTCACCTATATGAAGTCTTTTTTTTTGTTTGTTTTTCTTGTATAATTTCCCTGGTTAGAACTTCAGTACCAGGTCAAATAGAAGTGGCAAAAGCAGCCATCTTTTTGTCTTGTACCTTAGTTAAGAAGCGAGCACCCAGTCTTCCATTGTTAAGTGTAATGCTAGCCATGGGGTTTCACAGATGCCCTTTATCACCATTTGTTTTTTTTAGCGCTTTTATCATGAAAGGATATTGAATATTATCAATTTTTTTCTGTATCAATCAAGATATTATGCAATTTTCTCCTATATGAATATGCAGTATTACTTTGATATTCTGTTTTATAAGTTGTTATGATTTTTATTTTAAAATATTTAATTGACAATAATTCAAGTATAAAACTTGATGATTTGAGACAGAGATATAGTGAACTGATTGCCATAGTCAAATTAATTAACATATCCATCACCACCTACAGTTATCATTTGTATGTATGTGTAAGGGGAGTGGGGGCACCTAAAATCTGCTCTCTTATCAAATTTCAGTAGCAATACAGTATTATAAAGTATGGTCACCATGCTGTACATTAGAGCCCCAGAACTTATTCAACTTACAACTGAAAGTTTGTACCCTTTGGCCAACATTTTCCCCATTTCCCCACCACCTAGCCCCTGGTAACTACTGCTCTACTCTGTTTCTATGAGTTTGACTTTTTAGATTCCACATAGGAGACCATGCAGTATTTGCTTTTCTGTATCTGGCTTATTTCACATAGCATAGTGTTCTCCAGGTTCATTTAGATTTTGCAAAATGGCAGGATTTCCTTCTTTGTTATGGCTGAAAAATATGCCATTGTGTAAAATATACATACCACATTTTCTTTATTCATGCATTGGTGGACATTTAGGTTGTTTCCAGTTCTCAGCTATTGTGAATAATGCTGTAATGAGCATGAGAGGGCAGATGTCTCTTTAACCTACTGATTTCATTCCTTCAGATATATACTTAGAAGTGGAATTACTGTATGGTAGTTCTATTTTTAATTTTTTTAGGAACTCCATACTGTTTTATATAATGGCTGTTGTGATTTACATTCCCACCAAAAGTGTACAAGCATCCTCTTTTTCCCATTTCCTCACCAGCACTTGTTGTTCCTTGTCCTTTTGATAGCAGCCATTCTAACAGATGTGGGGTGATAGCTCATTGTGATTTTGATTTGCATTTTCCCCTGATGATTAGTGATGTTGAGCACCTTTTAATATACCTGTTGGCCATCTGTATATCTTCTTTGGAAAAATGTCTATTTAGATCCTTTGCCCATTTTTAAAATCAGGGTACTCTTATTATTATTATTTTGCTATTGATTTATGTGAGTTCCTTAAGTATTTTGGATATTAACTCCTTATTAAATAGATGGTTTGCAAATATTTTCTTCCATTCTGTAGGTTGCTTTTTAATTTTGTTGACTGTTTCATTTGCTGGGTAGAAACTTTTTAGCTTGACATAATCCTACTTATTTATTTTTGCAAAAGTCTGTGCTTTTCCTCTTGTATTTCCCTGGCTAGAGCTGGAACCCATCCTATTAATGCTGTTTTAGTTACTATAGCCTTGTAGTATAGCTTGAAGTGTGGTAAATTGATGTCTCCCAATTTGTTCTTTTGCTTAAGATTGCTTTTGCTATACTGGATCTTCTCTGGTTCTATATGAAGCATGGAATTATTTTTTCTGGATCTGCGAAAAATGATCTTGGTATTCTAATAGGGATTGCATGAAATCTGTAGATAACTTTGTGTAGTATAGACGTTTTAACAATGTTGATTCTACCGACCCCTGAGCATGGTATGGTTTTCCACCTGTTTAAATCCTCTGTTATTTCCTTCCTCAGTGTTTCATAGTTCTTCCTGTGGAGTTCTTTTATCTCCTTAAATATATCCCTAGGTACTTTATTTTATTTGTTGCTATTTGAAGGCTTTTGAATCTTTGATTTGGTTCTCAGTTTGACTGTTGTTGGTGTATAGGAGTACTACTGATCTCTGTACATTGATTTTGTAACCTGAGACTTTGCTCAATTTGTTTATCACTTCCAGTAGTCTCATGACATAATCTTTAGGGTTTTCTAGATATAAGATCATATGGTCAGCAAAGAACAATTTTGACCACTTTTTACCCCATTTGTATGCCCTTGATTTCATTCTCTTGTCTCATTTCTCTGGTTAAGGCTTTTAGCATTATGGTGAACAGAAGCTGTGATAGAGGGGAACCTTGTCTGGTTCCATTTCTAAGCAGAAATGCTTTCAGTTTTTCCCCATTTAGTATGATGTTGGCTGTGGGTTTGTCATATATGGCTTGTCTCATTTTGAGGTAAGTCTCATCTATGCCTCTTTTATTAAGTGTTCTTATTATAAAAGCCTGCTGAATTTTGTCAAATGCCTTTTCTGCATCCATTTAGAGGATCATATGGTCTTCTGTTTGTTTGGTGAATTACATTTATAGGTTTGCATATGTTGAACCATACCTGCATCTCTGGGATGAAGCCCACTTTGTCATGATGCATTATTCTTTTGATAAGCATCTGAATTCAGTGCTAGAATTTTGTTGAGAATTTTTGCATCTATATTCATAAGAGATATTAGGCTGTAGTTTTCATTTTTGTTGCATCCTTTCCTGACACCTGATTTTGGTGTCAGGTGATGTTGGCATCACAAAACATGTTGGGGAGGATTCCTTCCTTCTTGATGTTGTGGAATAATTTCTGCAGGATAGGCAGTAGTTCTTTGTAGGGCTGGTAAAATTCAGGTATGAATCTATCTGGTCCAGGACTTTTGCTTTTAGGAAGGTTTTTTTTTTTTTTTTTTTTTTTTTTTTTTTTTACTGCTGCTTCAATTTTGTTTCTTGTTATTGGTCTGTTCAGGAATTCTATTTCTTCCTGATTGAGCCCAAGGAGGCTGTGTGTTTCAAAGAATATGTCCATTTCCTCTACATTTTCAAGTTTATGTACGTAGAGGTTTTTATAGTATTCATAGATGATATTTTGTATTTCTATGGTATCAGTTGTGATTTCTTCTTTTTCATTATTGATGGAGCTTATTAGAATCCTCTCTTTTTTGCTTGTCACTAACATAGCAAGAAGCATGTCAATTTTGTTTATTTTTTCAAATAACCAACTTTTTGTTTTATTAACCTTTCCTATCTATAATTTTTTAAAATCAATTTCATTTAGTTCTGCTCTGGTATTGGTTATCTCTTTTCTTCTGCTGGGTTTGGGGTTGGCTTGCCCATCTTTTTCAGTTCTTTGAAATGATTCATTAGATTGTTGATTTATGTCTTTCTGTTTTTGTATGTAGGCATTCATCAATATAAATTTTCCTCTTAGGAGTGCTTTAGCTGTGTCCCACAGATTTTGATAACTTGTGTCATTTTTGTCATTTAGTGCTTAACACAATAATCATTCAGCAGAAGGTTGTTTGGTCCATGACTTTGTATAGAAATGAGAGTTTCTGTTGGACGTGATTTATACTTTTATTCTACTGTGGTCTGAGGAGATGCATGGTATAATTTCTATTGTTTAAAATTCATTGAGACATGCTTTTGGTCCTGGGATATGGTCAATCTTAGATAATGTCCAATGAGCTGATGAGAAAAATGTATATTTGGTGCTTTTTGGGTAGAATATTCTGTAAATGTCAGTCAGCCCATTTGTTCTAGAGTTCTGTTTAAGTCCATTGTTTCTTTATTTATTTTCTGTCTGGAGGATGAGTCCTGTTCTATCAGAGGGGTGTTGAAGTCCCCAGGTATTATAGTGTTGCTGTTTATAATTTTGTTTAGATTAAGTAGGATTTGTTTTATGAATGTGAGTACACTTGAGTTAGGTGCATAAATATTGTTATGTCTTCTTGTTGAATTGTACTCTTCATCATTATATAGTGACAATCTTTGTCTTTCATTTCTTTTTTTGATTTGAAGACTAAGTCATTTGTAATGAGAATGGCTACATAAGGTTTCTTTTGGCTTCTGTCTGCATGAAATATTATTTTTCATCTCTTCACCTTGAGTCTGAATGCATCCTTGTGGGTTAGATGTGTTTCCCAAAGACAGCAGATACTTGGCTTATGTATATTTCTCCATTCGGCCAGCCTACGTCTCTTTAGTGGACAGATCAAGCCATTCACATTTATTGAAAGAATTGAAAAGGGGGGCAGATTTCTGTTCATCCTGTCAGTTGAACTTTGTTTTCTCTCTTGAGCCATTGTGGTATCTGGCCTTTGACCTTTAGCTTTCGGATGATTTTTACATTGATGAGTATTTATTGTGCTGATCCATGTGTAACACTGTTCTGAGTACTTCTGGAGGGCAGTTCTTGTCTTGATGAATTCCCTTAGTCTTTGCTTGTCTTCAAAGTTCTTTATTTATCCTTTGTATAAAAAACTTAGTTTTTCAGGGCACAATGTTCTAGGCTGGGCATTATTCTGTTTGAGAAGGCTAAGAATGAGGCCCTGGTCTCTTCTGGCTTGTAAGGTTTCAGTTGAGAAGTCTGCAGTTAGTCTCATGGGTTTTCCTTTGTAACAAATTGAATTCTGTTACATGTATATATTGTATAGCGGGTGGAGTCTAGACTTTCAGACTACCCATCACCCAAGTAGTATACATTGTATCCCCTAGGCAATTTTTCATTCCTCACTCCCTCTCCACCCTCCCACAGTGTGAGTCTTTCATGTCCATATACCACTCTGAGAGCTCTGTGTAGCCACAGTTTCAGTCCCACTTATAAGTGAGAATATGCCTCTGCCTATTTTTAAATCAGGTTGTTGGTTTTTATGTTGTTGACTTGCAAATTTTGTGTATTTTGGATATTAACCCCTTATTAGATATGTGATTTGCAAATATTTTCTCCCATATTATGTGTTGATTTTTCACTCTGTTGATAGTGTCTTTTGATGTACACAAGTTTTTAATTTGATGAAGTCCAGTTATCTCCTTTTTTTCCTGACCTGTGCTTTTGGTGTCATGTCCTAGAAATTATTGCCAAATCCAGTATCATGATGATTTTCCCTTGTGCTTCCTTTTAAGAGTTTATAGTTTTAGGTCTTGCATTTAAGTCTTTGATCCATTGAGTATTTTGGGGCATGGTGTAAGTTAAGGGTCCAGTTTCATTGTTTTGTATGTGATTATCCAATGTTTCCAACATTTTTGAAAAAGCTCTTTTTTCCCCATTGAATAGT
This sequence comes from Microcebus murinus, assembly GCF_040939455.1. Classification (NCBI taxonomy): domain Eukaryota; kingdom Metazoa; phylum Chordata; class Mammalia; order Primates; family Cheirogaleidae; genus Microcebus; species Microcebus murinus. The sequence goes on along the minus strand of NC_134117.1, from coordinate 69,831,650 downwards.
GTTAGCACCCTTGTCAAAAATCATTTGACCATGTATGTCAGTATTTGTTTCTGTGCTATCTATTCTGTTTCATTAGTCTACATGTCTGTGTTTATGCCTGAACCACATTGTTTTTTTTATTTCAGCATATTATGTGGGTACAAATTCTAAGGTTGCATATAGTGCCCTTGTCCCCCCTCCCCTCTCAAGTCTGAGCTTCAAGCGTGACCATCTCCAAGACGGTGCACATCTCACTCATTATGTATGTATATACTCACCCCCTCCCCTCTCCTCCCACCTGCCCAACACCTGATAAATATAATTCCTATGTGTCCACTTAGGTGCTGATCAGTTAATACCAATTTGCTGGTGAGTATATGTGGTGCTTGTTTTTCCATTCTTGGGATACTTCACTTAGTAGTATGGGTTCTAGCTCTATCCAGGAAAATACAAGAGGTGCTATATCACCATTGTTTCTTAGAGCTGAATAGTACCCCATGGTATACATATACCACATTTTATTAATCCACTCATGTATTGATGGGCACTTGGGTTGTTTCCACATCTTTGGAACTGTGAATTGTGCTGCTATAAACATTCAAGTGCAGGTGTTTTTATTGTAAATTGTCCTTTGTTCTTTTGGGTAGATGCCCAGTAGTGGGATTGCTGGATCAAATGGTAGGTCTACTTGTATTGCTTTAAGGTATCTCCATATTGCTTTCCACAGAGGTTGAACTAGTTTGCAGTCCCACCAGCAGTGTGAGAGTGTTTCTCTCTCTCCACATCCACGCCAGCATTTGTTGTGTGGGGACTTTTAGATAAAGGCCATTCTCATTGGAGTTAAGTGATATCTCACTGTGGTTTTGATTTGCATTTCCCTGATGATTAGAGATGTTGAGAGTTTTTTCATATGTTTATTGGCCATTATTCTGTCTTCTTTTGAAAAGTTTCTGTTCATGTCCTTTGCCCACTTTTTGACAGGGTTGTTTGATTTTTTTCTTGCTGATTTTCATGAGTTCTAAGCATAGTCTAGTTATGAGCCCCTTATCAGATGTGTAGGATGCAAAAATCTTCTCCCATTCTGTAGGTTGTCTATTTGCTCTCATGACTGTTTTCTTGGCTGTGCAGATGCTTTTTAGTTTGATCAGGGCCCATTGATTTAGTTTTGTTGCTGCTGTGATTGCCTTGATATGGTAGCTTTGTAGTAAGTTGTGCAGTCAGGAAGTGTGAGTCTTCTACCTTTGTTTTCTGAAACATTGTTTTGACCATTCCAGGTCCCTTATCATTGGGATTGTGATGGGGATCACACTGAATCTCTAGATTGTGTTGGTTAGTATTGATGTTTTAACAATTGATGTTTTAATAATAATACTTTTATAATTCATGAACATTAGGGTTTCTTTCCATTATTTGTTTCTGTCTTTAAGTTTTTGTTCAGAAACATTTTGTAGTTTTTTTTTTTTTTTTTTTTTTTTTAAGATATAGGGCCTCACTCTGTAACCTGGGCTTGAGTGCTGTGGTGTAATCATAGCTCCCTGTAACTTCCAACTCCTGAGCTCCAGCAAATCCTCCTATCTCACCTCCCAAAGTGCTGGGACTGCAGGTGTAAGCCACCACACTTGGCCCAACATTTTGTAGTTTTCAGTGTTCAAGTCTTCTGCTTCATTGGTTAAGTTTATTCTTAAATATTTCATTCTTTTTGATGCTATTGCAAATGGAATCATTTTCTTAATTTTCAGTGTATAAAAATGGAACTGATTCTTGTGTGTTAATTTTGTATACTGCAACTTTGCTGAACTCACTTATTAGTTCTAACTGTGTGTGTGTGTGTGTGTAATCTTTAGGATTTTCGATGTATAAGATCATGTCCTCTGTAAACAGAGGTGATTTAGCTTCTTTTCAAATTCATATGCCTTTTGTTTCTTTTTCTTGCTTAATTGCTCTGGCTAGGATTTCTAATATTATGTTGAATAATTATAAGATTCTTGGTTGATAATTTTTTGTTTTAGCACTTTGAAATTCTATTCCACTGCCTCTAGTCTTTATTTATTTTTGATGAGAAGTCAGCTGTTAACCACACTGAGGCCTCTTTGTGTGTGATAAATTTTTTTTTTTTTTTTGCTGTTTCAACATTTTTTTCTTTGTCTTTCAACATTTAGACCATGATGTGTCTGGGTGTAGATAATTTTACATTTAGTTTAGTTGAAATTTATTGAGCTTTTTTGATGTGTACACTGATGTTTTTCATTAAATTGGGGAGGATTCAGCCATGATCTCTTGGAATATTTTTATTCTGTACTTTTCTCTCTCCTTTGCTTTAGTACTTTCATTAGGTATATATATTGGTATGCTTATTGGTGTCTCATATTTCTTTGAGGTTTTGTTTATGTTCTTCATTCTTTTTTCTCCCTTCTTTAGATTTCATAATCCATATCAATGTATCTTCAAGTTCTCTGATTATTTGTTCTTTTAGCTCAAATTTCTGTTTATTCCCTCTAGTGAAATTGTAACATTAGTAATTGTACTTTTTAACTCCAGAGTTTCCATTTACTTAAGTATGAAAATAATATTTTATATCTCCTCGTGAATATTCTCTAATTGATGAAAAATCACCATCAGACCTTACTTCTTTATGCATGGTTTCCTTTAGGTTTTGAACATATTTATAATAGTTACTTTTAGGTCTTTGTCTTTTACGTCTGGTATCTTGGCCCTCCCAAAGGCAGCTCTTCTTGCTTGCCTTTTTTCTGGGGTATGGGTCTTTCCTATTTCTCGGCATAACTTAAAACTTTTTGTTCAAAACTCTAGGTTCTAGCCACTCTCCATACTCATTTCTGTCCTCTTCCTTGGTTGTTATTGTTTGATTGTTTGTTTAATGACCTGACTGGACTCCACAGTGAAGTCTATTTCCCCCACAATGTGCAGCCTTTGGCGTTGCTCCTTAGGGGCACAGCTCTGAGCACATTTACTCTCAAACTGCAGTTACAGTGCTTTCAGTAGCACTCTCTGTTAACGTGTCTGATTCTTTCAGTATCATACACAGCTGTTAACCTCCACCAATTGCTGGATGATTGCTCTGCTGTCTTTTGGGGGCATAAATTGCACCACACCTGATCCAAATACTTTTGTATTCCTTTGCAGGTGCAGTTTTTGAAGTCTGTTTTGACTTCAGGCTCTTCTTGGCTGTCTCTTTCTTTGGTTTCTGCCATACATTTCTAGGTGATTTATGATTTAGCTTATTGCTTTCACTAAGCTGCTATCATCCTCTTAATTGCTTACCACTAAAATCTCCACTGTTTTTGACAGTGACCTTTTGCTCGAACTTCTCCATGCTCTGTTCCAAATCATGTCAGTCCCCTCAGGAAGACCTATAGGCTTTTCTTCTCATGGTCTTCCTCTTACCTTGGGCAGGTCCTCTATGCCACTGCTCTGTAGCCGGGGTTGAAGACAGTGTCGTGCTTTTCCCAGATGTCTTCCCTTCTGTATGAGTGGGGTGCTGGATGAGGCAGTAGCCCCTGTTCTTCTGTCTTTCCTGGTGTGAGAGCTTTACTCCTGGCATGGGATCTCTGTCCCATGAGTGATGTGGTGTGAGGGTGTTCAGTGCCCAGTATCCTTGGACTGCCATATTAGGGTTAGAGTTTGTGCCATACACGTAGAGGCTGAGTGGAGAAGGTCAAGTTTTCCTGAAACATAGCTTCTGCAACGTGGACTAGGGATAAGGACGACAAATTCTGATGATCCGCCAGTAAACTGGGAGCTGGGGGAAAGAGTACCTTGCCCTTTTGGCTGCACATCCCTGGAGTAGAGTTCCTGTCTCACTGGACTGGTTGCAGGGGAGGGCAGGATGGGGTCATGGCTTAAATACCACAGACTCTCACTGCTCTCACTGAGATTGGTAGATTTTCTTGGATAAGTGTTTCTTCATTTGCTGTCTGTCCTTAGGACAATTTCCATACTCTTTAACATCTTTTGTTTTGTTTGTTTTTAATTTTCACTAGTCATGATAGTTTCATTCTGGAGAATGTCTGTGGAGCTCCTGCTCCTCATGCACCATTCTGGAAATGCTTCTTTCATCATTGCTTTCACATACCTGAAGAGTGAGTTTTGGTTTTTAAATGAAATCCTACAAGGAAGCAGATAAAAGTGGAGATGCTTGGGTTAAACATAAAGTCAACTAATACAGGGGCTAGAAGTTCTGATTGATTGTCTCCTTTTTTTACTCCATGCCTTCCCCTCACCCCACCTGGCAGGTACTGTGTAGATGGGAACACTCTTGGAGGATCACTGGCCTTTAGGATGAAGCCCCCACTCCATGCACTGGCCCCTCACAGTCTCGTGCTGCCTGTCCTAATCCACTCCCTGATTCACCACCTTTCCCATGTGTATCTGCCAGAGTTCCACCAGGAATACAGAACAACAAGGATATGTGTACGTGTGAAGAGGTTTATTGCAAGGTGATTGTGGGAGCTGGCTAGGCAAATCTGAAATCCATAAGGCAAACCACTCAGAAGGGCAGGCTGGAAATTCTCAGGCAGGAGCTCATTGCTGCTGTCCACAGGATGAATTTCTTCTTCCTCTGGCCTACTCTCTTTCTTTCTTTTCTTTTCTTTTCTTTTCCTTCCCCCTTTCCCCTTCCCTTTTCCTTCCTTCCTTCCTTCCTTCCTTCCTTCCTTCCTTCCTTCCTTCCTTCCTTCCTTCCTTCCTTCCTTCCTTCCTCCCTCCCTCCCTCCCTCCCTCCCTCCCTCCCCTCCCTCCCTCCCTCCCTCCCTCCCTCCCTCCCTCCCTCCCTCCTTCCTTCCTTCCTTCCTTCCTTCCTTCCTTCCTTCCTTCCTTCCTTCCTTCCTTCCTTCACAGGGTCTCGCCACATTGCCCAGGCTGAAGTTCAGTGGCATGATCACTGCAACCTTGAGCTCCCAGGCACAAGTGATCCTCCTGCTTCAGCATCCTGGGTAGCTGCGACTACAGGCATGTGCCACCATGGCCTGGCTAACTTTTCTATTTTTTTTTTTTTTGTAGAGATGGGGTCTCTGTATATTGCCTAGGCTAGCCTTGAACTCCTGGCTTCAAGCAATCCTCCCACCTTGGCCTCCCAAAGTGCTGGGATTACAGATGTGAGCCACTGAGCCTGGCTCCCTCCTGTATATTCTTAAGGTCTTTCCATTGATTGGGTCAGGCCCACCCAGATAACCCAGGGTAATGTCCTTTAAATAGAATCAACTGTTCAGATTTATCACAGGTATTTGTAGAAACATCTTCACAGTAACACCTAGATTAGTGTTTGATTGAATAACTGGGTACTATAGCCTGACCAAATTGACAGATAAAACATCACAGCATTCTTCAACCACTGTATTCTTTCCTGAACAATTTACATCTTCTTAGTCCTGTGAAATCTTGGCACATTTCCCTCCCTTCATCTGCTGTGCTCCTATTCTCCTCCTCTGTCTGCTCATCTCCTCCTCCGTCTGCTCGTCTCCTCCTCCGTCTGCTCGTCTCCTCCTCCGTCTGCTCGTCTCCTCCTCTGTCTGCTCGTCTCCTCCTCCGTCTGCTCGTCTCCTCCTCCGTCTGCTTGTCTCCTCCTCCGTCTGCTCATCTCCTCCGTCTGCTCATCTCCTCCTCCGTCTGCTCATCTCCTCCTCCGTCTGCTCATCTCCTCCTCCGCCTGCTCATCTCCTCCAAGAACCTGCACAGATGCTGCTTCTTCCATGGGGCCCTTCTGACTCCCCCAGGCAGAGTTAGCAGGTGCTCCTTGTCTGAGCTCCCACGGCCTTTGTTCAAGCCCATATTTTGGCACATTGCCATTCCGTCCCATCGGTATTTGCTCCTGTCTCCATTCCCCACCATATTCTGAGATACTTGAGGGTGAGGGCCATAATTTATTTGTCTCTTGATCTCCAGCACAATGCTAGCAGCAAAGAAGCTGTAAATAGATCCTAATAGGTTGAGTTGCCAGGAAGCTTGCAACTTGCTACAAAACTATGGTTTCTGTGGTTGTCAAAGCAGACAGGCGGCATAAGCCTAAACTCAAGAGAGCAACCCTAACTTCCCCCAGCTGATCTCATGATCCCCTGACTCACAGAGTGGAACTTGTGGTGTGTCCACAGGAAGCCCCAGAGCCTCTGCAGTCCTGACCGAAGCAGGACAAGCGTGCTCCCCCAGCAGGACAAAGCTTTAGCACTGATCCCGCCACGAAGAGCCAATCTTGCTGAGTAGTGACTTTCCTTTGGAGGGTATCTGTGAGACCAGACCTTCTTTTGGCCAGTTCCAAACAGTTATGGACCATTTCAGTTTCTCCTGGATCACTTGCATACTTAAAAAACATTAAGTTCTGTGTACTACTGAGCACTAGGAAGAAAAGCTCATTTGTTGGGGATGTATTTAGAGAAAGAGAAAGAAATCAGTTGTTCAGAGCACATCTCCCCAGGCCTGCCCTAAGATATAGGGCACTCATAATCCTGGCAGACTTCCCCTTAGCATGGATGTTAACAGGTCCTCTCAGCCCCTTGCTTGTTTAGTTTTGTTTAGACTAGAAGGAAGAGGGATACATCTTAATATATTATTATTATTTTGTAAAGATCCTGCTGGAAGGATAATGATGAAATGCCTATTGCAGCTTCTTTTTAATTTTTTTTATTGATACATAATATTTGTACATGTTTATGGAGTAAATGTGATATTTTGTTACATGCATAGAAATGTGTAGTGACCAAGTCAGGATATTTAGGATATCCACCACCTCCAGCATTTATCATTCCTATGTGTTGGGAACATTTCAAGTTCTTACTTCTATTAGTAGCTATGTTGAAATACCTAATACATTGTTGTTAACTATAGTCACTCCAGTCGGCTGTTGAACACTGAACATATTCCTTCTATCTCTCTGTACCCATTACCCCGCCTCTCTTCATTCTGCCCCCCACCCACCTATCATTTTACTTTCCTGAGATCAACTTTTTTAGCTCCCACATGTGAGTGAAAACATGCAATATTTGTTTTTCTGTGCCTCGCTTATTTCACTTAGCATAATGTCCTCCAGTTCCATCCTTATTGTTTATTGCAGCTTCTTGAGTCTGAGATCAGAGCTCAGTCGTTTTTGGGTGAGTGTCTCACCATCCCCCTGAGCCTCATGCCTTTCAGGACAAGACCAAACTTTCGCTGATCGGTTGCTTTGCCCTTCCTCAAGACTGTCATAAGAAGTGGGTGGGCCACCCAACACTGCCCCACCTTGGTTTGTGCTCTCCAAAGACCCAGGTAGGTTTACTATATGTGACTCAATTCAACTACCCTATTGTACTTAGGAGGACAAAGTTAATGAATGTTCTTCTATGGAACATCCTGACTAAGCATCAAGATACTTTTCAATCCACGAAGCACAAGACTCAAATAGACTTGTTATATCTATGAATAGTGTGACCTTAATTCCTGTTTTATCAAAAGGGGGAGCAGTTTTCATACTCAGGCTGAAACCTGTCTGACACTGTTCATTGCAAGACTAGACAATCCGAACAGACTATCTCTATGAGCCCTGATCGAGCAAGTATCAGAGAAATAATTCTGTTCAAATCTGAGCATGGGTCTCTCTTCGAGGGCCTGCCCTAACCCCGTCTGAAAGGGCCACTGGTTATTCCTGCGCCTTCATGCTGCATGGACGTTCTCCATTGCACTTAGCACTGCCTAGTACTGTTTTATGTCTTTTCCTGTTTATTGTCCGTGTGTCCTGCTAGAGGCTAGAGCTGTGAGATCTTTTCAGTTTTGTTCACTTTCACATATGTTATCGCCACAAGGGTTTGTGGTGAGGCGTGGGTGGGAGGAAGGGGAACTAGTAATTTCTTAAGCACTCTGTGCTAAGACATTTTACATTCTCTAGCTCATTCATTCTTACAACAGCACTGGGAGGCAAATACCCTTACAAAATTTTGCAGAGAAGGAAACCCAAGTTTCAGCATCTCCTAAATGGCATCTTGTGTGCTTGGATCTTTCAAGTGTGTGAGGACTGCAGTAAGTATCCAAGAAAGTGCCACCTAGAGTAAAAAGTCTCAAAGAAGGAAAATGATCCAGTATGATGAAAATCTAGTATCTGAAGATCTCGATTATGTGATGTTAACTAACTTTTATTGGGCTTTATGCTGCCAGGCATGAAGGTTTGGGGTAACTTCTTTGGGTAGGTACTATTCTCGTCCCCACTTGACAAATGGGGAAACTGGGGAGGTAAAGAGGGATCAAGTGACATTCCCGAAATCACATAGCTAGTAATTGGGAGAGCTGGGATTTGAATCTTGGCCATCCAACTTTGGGGCCCAGATCTTATCTAGAGATGTGGGAAAAAGAGAGATATGATTTGTCAAATGAATGGAAAAAAACACTTTACTTTGAAGGTTAGGTTTAGAGTTCAAGCATTTTTGATTCATGAGACAAATAGATAATAGTATCAGCTAACATTTGCATGGTATCTCATACATTGCAAGTGTTTTCTTGCACATGACTTCATGGTGCTCCTCACGATGACTCTGAGATTCAAGAGGCGAGTATTAGATGTTATTCACAGTTGGCAGTTGGGAAAGAGAAGCTCATAAAGGTAAAGTGACTTGCCGAATGTTTACATGGTAAGTCTGTCCCGTGAGCCTCATCTGTCCAGGATTGTAGGTGGTGGGATTTCACACCAGGTGCCAGCTCCCCAGGGCCCCGTCTGGAACTAAAGTCCTGCTTGGGGAAGAGGAACAGGGAAGTCTGAGGTAGGAGGAAGTGGGTAGGGAGGGTGCACCCTTCTCCTCACCCAGCCTTGGGGACCAGGACTTCACATCTTTGGTCTCTGAAGGCTAATGTGCCACAGCCCTAAGGTTCTGAGCTGGTGGCAAAGTTAAGAGCTGCTCCTAGTGGGGGGAGGGCAGAGTGAAGAACACAGTCCAGAAGAATTATTCTCCTGGTCTTCATCTCAACTGTAGTCTCAAATGTAGCAAAAGGGGCAGAATATGGAAGGTGAATATAGGGTATAGAGCCTCTATCATGGGGCTCGAGGTACACTTGCTACTAAGACACCTCTCTGAGGTGCTAGAAATGTCTCTGAGGCTTCCTACCTTTTCAGAAGAAGCTGACACCATCACCAACCACTCAGCACCTAGCACTGAGATTTGTACTTTAGTAGGTGCTTAATAAATGTTGAACCAATGAATTTCCTTCTTGCTTAAATCCTGATTTTTATAATCATGTAAACATTTGAATATTTTATATTTTGCTCCCTCTCATTTAATCTTGTCTAATAAACTCAGATATTTTGCCTATGGGCTAGTGAGCTAATGACAAACAGTACATGCAAAATCCCTGCATCAGCCTGTGACTCAGGTCACACATGCTCAATGTATGATCCAGGCAGGAGCAGTCTGAATCCAGACTTCTTTTTTATTTTTATTTTAAAGTATTTAATTGAATTCTATGTCTTCCTGATTGAGCCTAGGGAGGCTGTGTGTTTCAAAGAATTTGTCCATTTCCTCCAGGTTTTCAAGTTCTTGCACATAGAGATTTTTATAGTATTCAGAGATCGTATTTTATATTTCCATGGTATCAGTTGTGCTTTTCCCCTTTTCATTTCTAATGAGTTTATTAGAGTCCTCTCTCTCTTTCTTTTTGCTTCTGGTTAATATAGTGAGAGGCATGTTAATTTTATCTTTTCAAAGAACCAACTTTTTGTTTTATTAATCTTTCATATAGTTCTTTTATTATTGATTTCATTTAGTTCTGCTCTGACTTGGTTATTTCTTTTCTTCTGCTGGGTTTGGGATTAGTTTGCTCTTCCTTTTCCAGATCTTTGAGATGAGTCATTAGATTGTTGATTTGTGATCTTTCTGCCTTTTGGATGTAGATATTTATGGCTATGGGTTTTCCTCTCAGGAGTGCTTTAGCTGTGTCCCACAGATTTTGATAACTTGTGTCTGTTATCATCTAGTTCAAAGAATCTTTTGATTTCCATCTTAATTTCTTCTTGACCTGACAATAATTCAGCTAGATTTCCTTATTTTGAAGCTTATGTGCAATCCTATAATAAAACTCACTTTTATTTGCTAATAATTTTTAATTTTATTTTTTTATTTCAAAATGTTAAGGAGGTACCAATGTTTTAGGGTACATGGATTGCTTTTGTAATGCCTGAGTCCCAGCAATAGGTGTGCCTGTCACCCAAATAGTATTCACAGTACCCATTAGGTAGGCTTTTTCTCCTCCCATCTTTCCTCCCATAGTTGATTTCCACTGAGTTTTACTTCTGTCTGTGCACACATGTGCTCATTAGTTAGTTCATTTAATAATGAGTACATGTGGTATTTGTTTTTCCATTCTTTTTTTTTTTTTTTTTTCTTTTTTTTTTTGAGACAGAGTCTCGCTTTGTTGCCCAGGCTAGAGTGAGTGCCGTGGCGTCAGCCTAGCTCACAGCAACCTCAAACTCCTGGGCTCGAGTGATCCTTCTGCCTCAGCCTCCCGGGTAGCTGGGACTACAGGCATGCGCCACCATGCCCGGCTAATTTTTTATATATATATATCAGTTGGCCAATTAATTTCTTTCTATTTATAGTAGAGACGGGGTCTCGCTCTTGCTCAGGCTGGTTTTGAACTCCTGACCTTGAGCAATCCGCCCGCCTCGGCCTCCCAAGAGCTAGGATTACAGGCGTGAGCCACAGCGCCCGGCCTGTTTTTCCATTCTTTATAGACTTCACTTAGAAGAATGGTCTCTAGTTCCATCCACATTGTTGCAAAAGGTATTAATTCATCTTTTTATGGCTGAGTAGTACTCCATGGTATACACATATCACATTTTATTAATTCACTCATGAATTGATGGGCACTTGGGCTGATTTCACATCTTTGCAATTGTAAATTTTGCTGCAATAAACATTCGAGTGCAGGTGTCTTTTTTATTGAAAGTCTTCTTTTCCTTTGGACAAATACCCAATATTGGGAATGTTGAATCAAATGGTATGCCTACTTCTAGTTCGTTGAGGAATCTCCATACTGTTTTCCACAGAGGTTGTACTAATTTGTAGTCCCACCAAAAGTGTATAAGCATTCCTTTCTGCATCCACACAAGCATCTATTGTTTTTGGGCATTTTAATAAAAGCATTCAGACTGGGGTAAGGTGATATCTCATTGTGGTTTTAATTTGCACTTCCATGATGATTAGTGACATTGAGCATGTTTTCATATGTTTATTGGCCATTTGTCTTTCTTTTTATAAGCTTCTGTTCATGTCTTTTGCTCACTTTTTTTTTTATTTTGGCATATTATGGGGGTACAGATTTTAAGGTTTCAATAAATGCCCATTTCCCCCCCTCCCCCCAAAAGTCTGAGTCTCCATCATGACCATCCCCCAGATGGTGCACATCTCACTCATTATGTATGTATATACCCGCCCCCCTCCCCCCTCCCACCTGCCCAATACCCTATTACTGTAGCACCTATGTGTCCATTTAGGTGCTACTCAGTTAATACCAGTTTGCTGGAGAATATATCTGGTGCTTGTTTTTCCATTCTTGGGATACTTCACTTAGTAGTATGGGTTCCAGCTCTAACCAGGAAAATATAAGATGTGCTATATCACCATTGTTTCTTAGAGCTGAATAGTACTCCATGGTATACATATACCACATTTTATTAATCCATTCTTGGATTGATGGGCACTTGGGCTGTTTCCACAGCCTTGCAATTATGAATTGTGCTGCTATAAACATTCGGGTGCAGGTGTCTTTTTTGTAGAGTGTCATTGGATCTTTTGGGTAGATGCCCAGCAATGGGATTGCTGGATCAAATGGTAGATTCACTTGTATCGCTTTAAGGTATCTCCATATTGCTTTCCACAGAGGTTGAACTAGTTTGCAGTCCCACCAGCAGTGTAGGAGTGTTCCTCTCTCTCCGCAACCACGCCAGCATTTATTGTTTGGAGATTTTTTGATAAAGGCCATTCTCACTGGGGTTAAGTGATATCTCATTGTGGTTTTGATTTGCATTTCCCTGATGATTAGAGATGTTGAGCATTTCTTCATATGTTTGTTGGCCATTCTTCTGTCTTCTTTAGAAAAATTTCTGTTCAAGTCCTTTGCCCACTTTTTAATGGGGTTATTTGATTTTTTCTTCCTAATTTTCGTGAGTTCTAAGTATATTCTAGTTATCAGTCCCTTATCGGATGCATAGGATGCAAAAATTTTCTCCCATTCTGTAGGTTGTCTGTTTACTTTCATGACTATTTCTTTGGCTGTGCAGAAGCTTTGTAGTTTGATCATGTCCCATTTATTTATTTTTGTTGCTGCTGTGATTGCCTTTGGGGACTTCTTCATAAACTCTTTGCCCAGGCCGATGTCTAGGAGAGTGTTTCCAACTTTTTCCTCTAGAGTTCTAATAGTTTCATATCTTAGGTTTAAGTCTGTTATCCAGCATGAGTTGGTTTTTGTGAGAGGTGAAAGGTGTGGGTCCTGTTTTAGCCTTCTACAGGTGGCTATCCAGTTTTCCCAGCACCATTTATTGAAGAGAGATTCTTTTCCCCATCGTATGTTTTTGTCTGCTTTGTCAAAGATGAGATGGCTATATGAGGATGGTTTTATATCAGGATTCTCACATGTGTTCCACTGGTCAATATTCCTGTTTTTGTGCCAATACCATATTGTTTTAATTACTACAGCTTTGTAGTATTGTTTGATATCTGGCATATTAATGCCTCCCATTTTGTTTTTGTTGCCTAGAATTGCTCTTGATATTCGGGGTCTTCTTTGGTTCCATACGAAGCGTAAAATTATTTTTTCTATATCAGTGAAGAATGCTGATGGGATTTTAATAGGCATTGCATTGAATCTGTAGATCAGTTTGGGTAGTATAGACATTTTGATGATGTTGAGTCTGCCGATCCACGAGCATGGTATGGATTTCCATCTATTTACATCCTCTGCTATTTCCTTCCTCAGTGTTTCATAGTTCTCCCTGTAGAGGTCTTTTACCTCTTTGGTTAAGTATATTCCTAGGTACTTTAATTTCTTTGTTGCTATTGTGAAGGGAATTGAGTCTTTGATTTGGTTCTCAATTAGATTGTTGTTGGCGTATATGAATGCCTCTGATTTCTGTGTATTGATTTTGTATCCTGAGACTTTACTAAATCCATTGATCAGTTCCAGGAGTTTCTTGGTTGAATCCTTGGGGTTTTCTAGATATAATATCATATCATCAGCAAACAGTGAAAGTTTGATCTCTTCTGCCCCTATTTGGATACCTTTGATTCCATTTTCCTGTCTGATTGCTGTAGCCAAGACTTCCAGCACTATGTTGAACAGAAGTGGAGATAGTGGGCAGCCTTGTCTGGTTCCAGTTCTAAGTGGGAATGATTTCAATCTTTCCCCATTCAGTATGATGTTGGCTATGGGTCTGTCATATATGGCTTGTATCATTTTTAGGTATGTCCCTTCTATGCCTATTTTCTTAAGTGTTCATATCATGAAAGGGTGTTGAATTTTGTCAAAAGCTTTTTCTGCATCTATTGAAAGAATCATGTGGTCTTTGTTTTTGCTTCTGTTGATGTGGTGAATTGCATTTATAGATTTACGTATGTTGAACCATCCCTGCATCCCTGGGATGAAGCCCACTTGGTCGTGGTGGATTATTTTTTTGATAAGTGTCTGGATTCGGTTAGCTAAGATTTTGTTGAAAATTTTTGCATCTATATTCATTAGGGATATTGGTCTGTAGTTTTCTTTTTTTGTTGCATCCTTTCCTGGTTTTGGTATCAGAGTAATATTCGCTTCATGAAAGGTGTCGGGGAGGTTTCCGTTCTTCTCGATGTTGTGGAATAGTTTCTGCAAGATAGGTACTAGTTCTTCTTTGTAAGTATGGTAAAATTCAGGTGTGAAGCCATGTGGACCGGGACTTTTCTTTTTAGGGAGATTTTTAATTGCTGTTTGTATTTCAGCTGTTGAGATTGGTCTGTTCAGGGAATCTATTTCTTCCTGGTTGAGCCTAGGGAGGCTGTGTGTTTCTAGAAATTTGTCCATTTCCTCCACATTTTCCAGTTTGTGTGTATAAAGATTTTTGTAGTATTCATAAATTATATCTTGTATCTCTTTGGAATCAGTTGTGATATCTCCTTTTTTATTCCTGATGGAGCTTATTAGAGATTTCTCTTTTCTGCTTTTCGTTAGCTTAGCCAATGGTGTGTCAATTTTGTTTATTTTTTCAAAGAACCAACTTTTTATTTTATTAATTTCCTGAATAGCTTTCCTGTTTTCAATTTCGTTTAGTTCTGATTTGATCTTGTTGATTTCACTTCTTCTGCTGGGTTTGGGGTTGGTCTGTTCTTCTTTTTCCAGCTCTTTGAGTCGTTTCATTAGATTGTCTATTTGTGATCTTCTTGTCTTTTGGTTATAGGCATTTATGGAGATAAACTTTCCTCTCAGAACTGCTTTAGCTGTGTCCCAGAGGAGTTGATAACTTGTCTCTCCATTGTCGTTTTCTTCATAGAAGTTTTTTATTTCCGTCTTGATTTCTTCATTTACGAAGTAATCATTTAGTAGGAGGTTGTTTCCACGTTTTTGTGTAGAAATGTGAGTTTCTGTTAGGGTTGATTTCTAGTTTTATTCCACTGTGATCTGAGAAGGTACATGGTATGATTTCTATTTTTTTAAATTTCTTGAGATTTTCTTTGTGTCCTAGGATATGGTCAATCTTAGAGAATGTCCCGTGAGCTGATGAGAAGAACGTATATTCAGTGGATTTTGGGTAGAATGTTCTGTAGATGTCTGTCAGACCCAATTGTTCTAGAGTTTTGTTTAAATCCATTATTTCTTTATTAATTTTCTGTTTGGAGGATCTGTCTCGTGCCGTCAGTGGGGTGTTGAAATCTCCGGCGATTATGGAGTTGCTATTAATCCATTTGCTTAGCTCCAGTATGGTTTGCTTTATGAATCTGGGTGCACCTAAGTTGGGTGCATATATATTTAAAATTGTTATCTCTTCTTGTTGGACTGTGCCCTTCACCATTATATAATGACCCTCTTTGTCTTTTACTACTTTTGTTGGTTTAAAAACTAAATCGTCTGAAATTAGAACTGCCACACCAGCCTTCTTTTGGCTTCTATTTGCTTGGAATATTGATCTCCACCCTTTTATTTTTAGTCTATATGCATCCTTGCAGGTTAGATGTGTTTCCTGAAGACAGCATATACTTGGCCTGTATTTTCTTATCCATTCAGCCAGCCTATCTCTCTTGAGTGGAGAGTTTAAGCCATTCACATTTATTGAGAGAACTGATAGGTAAGGTAGATTACTTATCATTCTGTTGGGTTGGATGTTGTTGCTATGATTTCTGTCTTGAGCCACTGTAATATCTGGCCTTTAATATCTTTGGGTTTTGGTTGTTTTTATATTCGTGGGTTATTATTATGATGTTCCATGCATAACGCTGTTTTAAGTACTTCTTGTAGGGCTGGTCTTGTCTTGGTGAATTCTCTGAGGCTTTGCTTGTCTGAGAATGTTTTTATTTCTCCTTCATATACGAAGCTTAGTTTTGCAGGGAATAATATTCTAGGCTGGGCATTGTTTTGTTTCAAAAGAGTGAGAATGGGGCCCCAGTGTCTCCTTGCTTTTAAAGTCTCATTGGAGAAGTCTGATGTTATTCGAATTGGCTTTCCCTTGTATGTTACTTGCTTCTTTTGTCTTACAGCTCTTAGAAGGGCCTCTTTAGTTGATACTTTGGTCAGTCTGATGACTGCATGTCATGACGTCTTCCTGTTTGCGTTGAATCTCCCAGGGGTCCTCTGAGCTTCTTGAACTTGTATATCAAGATTTTGAGCAAGGCCTGGGAAATTTTCCTCTATTATATCTTCAAACAGCTTGTCCAACCCTTGAGTGTTGTCTTCTTCCCCTTCTTGTAACCCTATGACCCTCACATTAGGTTTCTTCATATAATCCCACATGTCTTGTAGGCTTTGCTCTTTTCTCTTGTTTCTCTGCTCTATGTCTGTGACTGATTTATTTAATTGGAGGGTGTTATCTTCAAGCTCTGAGATTCTTTCTTCTGTTTGATCTACCCTGTTCTTGAGACTTTCCACTGTATTTTGTAGTTCCTTGAATTGATTCTTCATTTCCAGGAGTTCGGTTACACTTTTCTTCAATGTGTCTATTTCTTTTCCCATATCCTGGAGACTTTTTGTGGTTTCTTTGTGTTGGTTATTGAGTTGTTGTTGCAGCTGGGTGAGTGTTCTTATGATCCACATATGAAATTCCTCTTCTGTCATATTGATTGCCTGATTTTGGTCGGTGTCCGTTTCTAGGGGGCTGGTGCTCCTCTTTGGGGGTGTGTTTTCCGTTTGGTTCTTCATATTTCCTGAGTTCTTTCGCTGATTTCTTCCCATGTCGATCAGTTGCTGTTTCTTTCCTTAGGTTATTGTTTGGGTATTCACACACCTTGTTTAGTTTCTGAGGCGTTAGGTGGTGCCTGTGGGTGAAATTGGACCACTCTCTGTATATTGAGTCAGTGGGTGCTGTGGAAAGGCTGTGCAAGATGCCGTCCCTGTCAGTAGGTGGCGTTTGCTGGAGGAACAGGCTATGGTGTTGATTTTGAGTCCTGTTATCAGCTCTCGTTCTGGGCGGAGCTGGGTTGGGTAAGCCTGCCCTCAGGCCGTTAGCAGGGGTCAAAGTTCTGTTCTCTGCTTCCAGGGAAAGCTGTCAGGGCGGGGTTGGAATGGTCCCGCTCAGCCAGAAAGTCTGTGTGTGGGGGTGGGGCTGTCTGAGACCCGCAGTCTGGAGCGGGCCTCGCCTCTTTCCACTTTCCCCAACTCCGCAGCTACTCCTGGGACTCTGCCAGCAGGCCAGACCACAAGCCACCAGGCCTCCCCGGACTGTGATGTCGGCGGGGATGTTCCCTGCACAGGAACGCCACCTGGGTTGGGCGCATGGCCTCCTCCTGGGAGGAGGGTTGCCCTCTAGGACGCCGATCCGCCTCTGGAGGCACACACACCTCAGTAGGCTGTTCACGTATAACCCTTCTGTGCCCCGGGCAATGCTAGCCCTCGGTGCAGGGGATCTGGTCTGCAGGTCTGACCTCTGGGTCCCAGAGTTCAAACTGTATTCCCACCAGGGAGAGGATTTCTGGTCCTAATTCACCCACAGGGAGCCCAAGCTGGGTCTATGTCTCTCAGCCTCTGAGTCGGCACCGTTTTCTTGGGAACACGGTGCCAGCAGCACCTGGGAGGGCGGGCGGGGTCCCAAACGGGAAGGTCCCGTTCCCTGGAGGTGCCTCCGTCTGGTGGCTGTATTGTGTCTCTGGGCAGCGCGGCTCGGGTCTGTGCACATGGAGGTGCCTGGAGGAAGTTGGGAACCTGGTGCCACGTCTGCTACAGGCTCACCGTTGGCAGGCAGCGGCGGTCTCTGGGCTTGTGTCCGCAGGTCTCTCCACCCACTGGGGAGCCCACCAGCAGTCCCGAATGCAGGGGAGGGGAAACAGGAAATCCACCTACCCTTGCCGCTGGTCTCCGGGCTGCTCTGGTGGTCTCAGCCTCCAGTTCTCCTCCGCAGCCTCCTCCCTTGGAGTCTCCCGGAGTCTCAGGTACCCCTCCTTCCGGCCCTTGTCCGCTGTATGCTCGTCTTCTTGCTTCTTTCCTCTAATTTCTGCTAGAATCTGTCTTTTCTGCAGAGACACTCTGTCTGGCGGTGTTATTCGTCCGCCATCTTGCTCTGCCCCCCTGCACTATAATGTTTTTAGCAGCACAATTCACAATTGCGAAGATGTGGAAACAACCCAAGTGCTCATCAATCCATGAGTGAATTAATACAATGTGGCATATGTATACCATGGAATATTACACAGCCACAAAAAACAATGGTGATCTAGCACCTCTTGTGTTATTCTGGATGGAGCTGGAGCCCATTCTTCAAAATGAAGTGTCCCAAGAATGGAAAAACAAGCAACACATGTACTCACCAACAAACTGGTACTACTTGATCAACACTTATGTGCACATATGGAAGTAACATTCATTGGGGATCAGGCAGGTGCAGGGGAAGGAGGGGATGGGTAAATTCACACTTAATGGATGTGGTGTATACCATCTATGGCATGCTTGTAGCTCCTACTCAGGTGGTGTGAATGGAATATATGTAACCTAAACGTTTGTACCCCCATAAAAATTTTGGAAAAAAAAATTACTGATAGGGAAGGACTTACTCGTGTTGTTTTGTTAATTATTTCCTGTATGTCATGTAGATTTTTGTCTGTTGTTCCCTCTCTTACTGCCTTCTTTTGTGTTTTGTTGATTTTTTTGTGGTGACATGCCTTGATACCCTTCCTGTTTCCCTTTGTGTACATTCTGTAGATATTCTGTTTGTGGTTACCATAGGGATTTACAATTGTAATACAATTGTATTTACAATTGTAAATTGATACCAATGTAACTTAAATTGTATACAAAAACTCTACTCCTTTACAATTCTTTTCCCCATCTTATGTAACTGATGTCACAAATTATATCTTTATATTTTATGCATATTATATTTTCCTTAACATAGATTTCAAGCTTTTGTATTTTAAATTCCATACAAGAATTAAAAGTGGATTTATGTACAAAACTATACAATACAGTCTCTATATATGTTCATACATTTACCTTTACTGGAGAACTTTATATTTTCATATGAGTTTGTGTTGCCATGCAGAGTCCTTTTGTTTCAACTTGAAAGACACCCTTCAGCATTTCTTGTAAAGCAGATCTAGTGGTAATGAACTCCTTCAGCTTTTGTTAATCGGGAAAATCTTCATTTCTTCTTTATTTTTGAAGGTTAGTTTAGCTGGATATAATGTTCTTGGTCGACAATATTTTTTTCTTTCAGCACTTTGAATATATCATCTCCCTGTCTTCTGGCCTGCAAGATTTCTGCTGAGAAATCCACTGATAATTTTATAAAGGCTTCCTTGTACATGATAAGTCACTTATTTTTTATTTATTTATTTTTTATTTCAGCATATTATTGGGGTACAAATTTTAAGGTTTCAAATAATGCCCTTCCTCCCCTCCCCCCGCAAGTCTGAGGACAAGTCACTTTATTTTGCTCCTTTCATGATTTTATCTTTGTCTTTGACTCTTGACTGTTTGGTTATACATCTCAGTGTGATATGTCTCAGCAATCATTTCTGGAGCCTCTGGAATCAGTCTGTCCATTTCTTTACTCAAATTTGGGAAGCTTTTGGCCATTATTTCTTCAAATATACTCTGTTTCCCCTTCCCTCTCTCTTTTCTTTCTGTGACTCCTGTAATGCATGTATTGACCTGCTTGATGGTATCCGGTAAGTCCCTTAGGCTCTCTTCACTTTTCTTAATTCCTTGTTTTTGTTCCTATGACTCAATACTTTCAAATGACCCATCTTCAAGTTCACTGATTCTTTCTTTTCTGCATGGTCAACTCTGCTGCAGAATCCCTATAGTAAAAATTTCAATTCAGTTATTGTACTTTTCAGCTCCAGAATTTTTTTAGTTTTTTTTAATAGGTTCTATTTTGTTGTCACTCTGTACTTAATGTGTCCTTTTCTACTCTGCCTTTTTTCCTAAGATTTTCTCTTTATCACTAATTTTAAGCATGTGTCTTGGTGTGAATTTCTTCATTTGTATTATGCCTGGGGTTATTGAACTTATTAGGTCTGTAGGTTTAGATTTTTCATTAAATTTGGGAAAATTTATTTATTATTCATTCAAACATTTTTTTCTGTTCTCCTCCCAATCCTTGTGCACTTAAAGGGTCTAATTACACATACATTAGGCTATTTGAAGTTGTCTTATTGCATTATTCTTATTTTTTCTCCATCTTTATTTCATTTGGGCAGAGTTCTTTCTGTTTTTTTTTTTTTTTGAAAGTTTTAATTGGAAAGAAATGCCAAATACATTTGGTTACCTTTGTCCTTAAGCCTTCACATTTAAAAAATAATCTTATACTGAAACTAATTTCATACTGTTTCTTTCTAATTCACCCTGATTTCTATCAATGGGTCAAACATCAAAGGAGTTGGGTTCTTTCAATAGCTGGTGACAACCTTTTGTCTCAAGCCAGAGGACATATGCTGTACTTGCTTAGGCTGAAGAAATGAACTAATTTTTGATCCTTAGCAAGTCCAGCAAGTTCAAAATGTCTGTGCAGGTCCTACCACAGCCTTTATCTGAGTTTCTCTGCTTTATTTCTCTCAATCAAGAAAAGAGAAAGAAAACACAGGTTATGAAGATCTCCATAATAATAGTAGAAAAATTCTATGGCCAGGTTCTTTAAGTACAGATTGTTTTCCTTTACGTTCTTCTTTTTTTTTTTTCACTTTCATTTTTTATTTTGTTTTTTATTTCGGCATATTATGGTGGTACAAATGTTTAGGTTACATGTGTTGCCTTTTCCCACCAGAGGGCAGATTTATTTCTATTTTTTCAAATTCACCAATCTTTTTTTCTATAATGTCTAATCTGCTGTCAATATCATCCATTGTATTAATAGTTTGTATCTCTAGAAATTCAATTTGTCTTTTTATATCTTCTTTGGCTCTACTTACTATGCTAAATCTTTTCTCTAGCTTCCTTAACATATGAAAGATAGTCATGATGATTATTTTAATTCTTATCTACTAACTTTGTTATTTTTGTCATTTTGGAGTTGGTTTTGATTAATTTTTCTCACTATTGGCATATTTTTCTACTTCTTTGAATGTCTGGTATGCAAATTATGCTTGGTATGGGAATTATGTCAAGACCCTGTGGCAATATGGAAACCTAAAAGAAAATAACAATGCTCAACAATTTTCTCTAGACAAAAATGAGCCTTTCCTAACTCTTTAGCTAGCTTCTCAAAGAACCTGCACAGAGGATGGAACTCAACAAAGACGGAGGACAAGACCTAGAAAGATTTAGGTGGTGAGGAATGGAGATAAGGAGTTCTGGGAAGATGATATTTCTCTTCTCAGAAACTTAGGAGGCAAGGCCAATAGCTGGGAAAAGTAGAGGAGAATGACTTGAGGAGTATGAAATGTGCTCAGAGCTATAGCTGGGTGATGAGAAATCCACCAAAAAGTGTTAAAATGAATGTTTTAATAGTTGGTCCTAGCTGAGGTCAGGGCATAGGGCTCAGAAAAGTGGGCAGTGGTATTTCTTAGGCAGGAATCCTCATGACATTCTCTAGAGCCCTAAGTTTTCCCAAATTTCCAAGCATTTCCTTTACCAAAAGCCCCCCTTGTCTGTTAAGTGTCACAGCTCTGATCACAGTCTCCTTTAGTCAGTCATTCGACACCTTTGCACAGCACTGTTCTCCATCAATGGCGATGGCTGGGGTTCTGCGTGACTTTTCAGAGTCCCACCACTTTGTAACTCTTTCTGGATACTGCATAGGTCTATTAGAACTCTTAAGTTCATTTCTTTGATTATCTAGTTTAACTTTCAGAGTTGATCATTTGCTTCTGTATGTCTTTCACTTTCTCTTCACTTTCTCCTCCTTCCTGTATAACTATACAATCATTCCCCTTTTCTTTGATCTCTATTCTTGGGAGTAATATGTAATATTCACTCTCACTGCCAGTCTTTTAAAAAAATTTCTTATCTTTGGTTTCCTCTTGCATATTTGTGGCAATTATTAATTATTTCCCCAAAATTCATTTTCCCTTTTTTTCTGCACATATATTTTCTCAGCATGACTACATATCCCTGGTTCCCTTGCAGCTAGATGAGGCAATGTAACTATATTTTTTGCCAATAGAATGTGGGCAGAAGTTATGTGTACAAATCTGCCTCATTTGCTTAAAATAGTTTTCCTTGAGCTTTCTGTTGTGTCCCTTCTACAAGCTGAAATGTAGAGCTCCTGGCAACTTCATTATGGTGAATCATAGCGTAGGAGATCAAGTATCATTGACTTGGAAGGAACTGGAGCAAGACTACACTGTCAGCCTGGAAACCACCCCACCACTCAAGCAAACCTTCAGATTGTTGAGTGAAAGAAAATATTAAGTCCCAATATATTTGGATCTCTTTGTTTTAGCAGTTTAGCCTTTAACCTAACTGACACACATTTATTCCTAAATGGTAACAAATCATTAACATCACAGGAAGGGAATTCCTTGTTCATGTATCTTTTATTTTGTTGAAAAAAGATAGCCTGTTTGGGCTTAATGCTACCAAGGCAGAATTTCTCTGTGTAATTATTTCTATTGATAAACCATCCATAATGACAACTAAATGATTTCTAAAATGGATTCTTGTACACATTTTATTTAGTCCAAAGGAAAATCCTAAAGGTAGATATTATTATTCCCATTCTATAGATTCAAAAATTGGGATTCAGAGAGATTATGAGACTTATACAAATTTACACAACTATTTAAGTAACAGTAAAGTCTCAAAGACATTAGTGAGCCATTTAGTTTAGTGCTTGTTACAAATATATACCTTACTTTTCTAATAACAAACCCTCAGATATCTAGCCTGCTCTCTGCTTGCTAAACAGTACAGAAGAAAAAAAACATTTGTTTGTAAATAGGTGCCAAATTGGTGGAAGAGGAAATAAAATATTGCTAGCCTTTTGGCAGGCATTAGGTACTGTGATAATGAGGTATGTCTTTTCATTATTGTAATTGAGTGCTGGAGAAGTTAAGAGATTCACCCAAAGTCACACAACCAGTAGCTTTCAGGGTTGGGATTTCATCCCAGGCTGAAAAGACTCTGAAGCCCATGTTGCCACCAAAGCCTGGGGATAACCCCTGAATGAGACAGAGGCTCCATAGACAGAGTGACCACTTAGCTCCAGGGAGTAAGGAAAGGCTTAGCAGAAGAGATGGCGTTAGATCTGTCGGGATTCGGATAGGTAGAGAGAATGTGAGGGCTGGAGGAGGGAAGCAGCAAGGACCTAAGTGAGCCTAGGTGTGAGTGAGGGTTGGTGAGAAGCCAGCTCTATTAGAGGAATTGGCTTATGCAGAGAAGTGTGGAGATGTTTGCTTCTAGTCTTCCATGGAGAGCAGTCCAGAAATGCTAGCTGCCTGCTTGATACTCTCTTTCCAATCCATCCACAAGTGTGGGCACATTCTGAGCACCTGAGCCTGGCTCTGCCCTTCCCCAGACTCTGTGAGTTGGGACAGAGGGAGTGTCCTGCCGCCCCTACTTGGGCTTACATCCCTTTTCACACATTTGGATCAGAAGTCTGAACTGGCCTTTGTGTGAACCCCGATGACAGCCAAGTCCCCAGCAAAGAGACACTTAATTGCTCCTTAAGGGTCCACTTAGAGTAATCACTGTGAACAGTTCTCCCTAGTGTCTCCCTCAGGCAGCGACAGACATTGCTAAAGGTGAGTCACATATTCTTGGCAAGGTCAGCTTAAATATGGGAAGGAAACCATCCTGTCTAGACTGTTCTTGTCACAGATTGCACACTGTCTCAGTTGTCAACAGATTTCCAACCTCAACTGTGGTTGACAGAGAGGGGATGGGCATACATAAAACCTATTAGCTCCAGAAAGGTGAAATAACTTTTTCAAGGTAATTATGAGTATTCTGAAGGATGGTTCTTTCCATTGAGTGACATAAAAAAATTAAGAAAAGTTCTGTTCATAATTCTAAGTCTGCTTAATCTGAATCATTAACTGTGTAAAAGACCTGATTGTTTTTGTTGAGCTGATGCAGAGTCAGTAACATTTGAAATCCCAATTTTTGAATCTATATTTCTCCCTGTGTGTTATTACTATTTGATCAGTAAATGAAACAATAGAGTAAACGGGGCACCAAAACTGGTTAAGAGTTTTCCGGTTTGCACTGCACATCTCAATCATAAATATGATCATAAAAATTCTTGCTTTTTTTTTTGTCTTGGCTTTTATTTGATATTTGATGGGGTTGGATTTAGAGAGGCAACTAACAAATTACAGAACAAATTCTGGACTGGAATCCCAAAGCCTCGGGACCACAGTTTTGCCACTCAACCCTGCGACTAGGGTAAGTCATTTGTATTCATTTGCGACTTTCCAATAAACAGGTTGGATAAGATTATCTTCAAAATGTCTTTCGATGTAAACATATGAGATTTCGGTATGTTCTTATTTTTAGTTTTCTATTCTTGAAACATGTTTATAATAGAAATGTCTACCTTCATATAAAATTAAAGGACATTGGATTAGTTATATGGTGTCTGAAAATCCTTGAACCCCTTTAGAGATAAAAATAATGAAAGTAGTCAAGTTCTCCTTTATTAATTAAGCACCTTAAAAGAGCAGCGATTCTCCACTTGTGAAACTATAAACAATAATTGTAACTAAGAGAAAATTTCACTACAAATAAATTGTACTCTATGTAAAATTTGATCTATCTTTAGGACAATCTCAAGGAAATGAACTTTTTAATTTCAGGGATTTTGAGGGTACCTATCTTTTCTTTTCTTTTTTTTTTGAGTCAGAGTCTCACTCTGTTGCTTGGGCTAGAGTGCCATGGCATCAGCCTAGCTCACAGCAGCCTCAAACTCCTGGGCTCAAGCAATCCTGCTGCCTCAGCCTCCCAAGTAGCTGGGACTACAGGCATGGGCCACTATGCCCGGCTAAATTTTTCTATATATATTATCTGGCCAATTAATTTCTTTCTATTTATAGTAGAGACTGGATCTCGCTCTTGCTCGCCTAGGCCTCCCAGAGTGCTAGGATTACAGGCTTGAGCCAATGCACCTGTCCTGAGGGTACCTATTGTTGTTTCTTCTTTTTTTTTCTGTTTTTTTTCTTTCAGCATATTATGAGGGTACAAATGTTAAAGTTACGTATATTGCTCTTGCCCCCTTCCCCCCTTGAGTCAGAGCTTCATGCATATCCGTCCCCCACTTGGTGCACATCACACTCATTATGTATATATATACCCATCCCGTCTTCTCCCCTCCCACTTGCCCGACACCGATAAATGTTATTTCTATATGTCCACTTAGGTGTTGATCAGTGAAACTAATTTGCTGGTGAGTACATGTGGTGCTTATTTTTCCATTCTTGGGATACTTCACTTAGTAGAATGGGTTCCAGCTCTATCCAGGAAAATACAAGAGGTGCTATATCACTGTTGTTTCTTATAGCTGAATAGTACTCCGTGGTATACATATGCCACATTTTATTAATCCACTCATGTATTGATGGGTACTTGGGTTGTTTCCACATCTTTGCAATTGTGAATTGTTCTGCTATAAACATTTGAGTGCAGAAGTCTTTTTTATAGAGTGCCTTTTGTTCTTTTGGGTAGATGCCCAGTAATGGAATTGCTGTATCAAATGGTAGATCTACTTGTATCGCTTTGAGGTATCTCCATATTGCTTTCCACAGAGGTTGCACTATTTTGCAGTCCCACCAGCAGTGTAGGAGTGTTCCTATCTCTCTGCATTCATGCCAACATTTATTGCTTTGGAACTTTTTGAAAAAGGCCATTCTCACTGGAGATAAGTGATACCTCATGCCCACTATCTCCACTTCTATTCAACATAGTGCTGGAAGTCCTGGCTATAGCAATCAGACAAGAGAGTGGAATTAAAGGCATCCAAATGGGAAAAGAAGAGATCAAATTCTCACTCTTTGCTGATGATATAATATTATATCAAGAAAACCCCAAGGATTCAACCAAGAGACTCCTGGAATTGATAAATGAATTTAGTAAAGTCTCAGGATACAAAATGAATGCACACAAATCAGAGGCATATGCTAAAACAGTCAAATTGAGAACCAAATTAGATACTCAATAACTTTCACATTAGCAACAAAGAAAATAAAGGACCTAGGAATATATTTAACTGTAGAGGTAAAAGACCTCTACAGGGAGAACTATGAAACACTGAGGAAGGAAATAGCAGAGAACATAAACAGGTGGAAAACCATACCATGTTTGTGGGTCGGCATAATCAACATTGTTATTTCTTTAAAGTGGTAAAAAACCATCCAAGATATTTAATAGGGTTTTATTTTCTCAGAAGGTTGAGTGACAAAGAGTTTGATAAATGCGGAAAATAACCACTGTTTAATAATCCTATTGCCTTGCATGTGAAAGGGTGTTCTTTTTCTCACATCTTTGGTAATATTCTTGTGATGCTTGATGAGAATGAAAGCCAATGCCCTATGAATCTAGGGGGAGCAAGATTCTTTGTTATTATTTTCAGAAGAAGAAATAACTGGCTGAGGACCAACAGACATATGGTTATTCTCATAGAAAGAGGGCTGGCACCCTGAATCTTTGATCATCTCTTGACCAATTGCTGGAGGAGACTGTCCACCTGCTCTGCAAATCACAGTGAGTGGGTAACCATCTGACAGCTTATTTGTTCCCTGGATGTGGATGTGTTTGTTGAAACTTCCTTGTTCTCAGCACCTGTTCAAAACCTCCATTTGTGTTGCAGGTGTTTTTTCTAACCTCATTCTGGGCTGAGTTAAAAGGTAGATGGAGTTCAAGGACTCCTTCATAATAGGTTCTCTTGGTGCTACAGGAACAGTGTGTGACAGACCCAGCCCTGGCTGCTGGGTGGGTGCTC
Organism: Microcebus murinus; assembly: GCF_040939455.1. Lineage (NCBI taxonomy): Eukaryota > Metazoa > Chordata > Mammalia > Primates > Cheirogaleidae > Microcebus > Microcebus murinus. The sequence goes on along the minus strand of NC_134117.1, from coordinate 69,805,165 downwards.
AGTGATGGATGTTTGTCTCCTCCTGGGTGCAGCTGCAGGTGCTCATTCTGGTTTGTTTGTGATGTGCACTGTGAGGTGGACCCTGATGCCATGCTGGCTGGGGAGTCAGGCAGCTAAAATCCTATGGAAGACATCAGTGGGAAGTGCAGAAACCTCACACTGGGACATAAGTGGGACAAATCCAATTCTGTCCCTTTAACCCTGAAGTTAAACAGGAATCACTCACTGGGCCATGGTAAGGAGCAAATAAAGTTATGGTTATTTCTCCAGGTCCACGACTCACATTGAGCAAAAGTAATTATTCGACCTTTTTGTCCCAAACAAAACTGAAATCAGCTAAAGTGTATTTATTGTGTCCACTAAAGTTGAGTTATCCTGATACCTTGCTGCTGGGAAGATACCCAGATGGAACCCCGTCATTTCCATCATCTCCGGCCAGACTCCACGCTAATGTAGCCTTGCTGCTCAGAGTCACAGGGGTTTTATGCTCTTCTCTTCACGGAGTGGTCTTCACCTCGTGAAATGGTGATATGACCCAGATTGGAGGTGAGGTTTGGTCATTTTGTGTAAACTTTTTAATGTTTTAGTGGTAAATACACTTCTTGAAGTTTGACAAAACTCAGAATTATTAATTAAAAGTGAACATGTTCCTTAACTCTCTTGATGAATAAAGAGTTGAAAAGAAAGGAAAAGCAACCGTGTGCCCTGCCGGTCTCATCTTACACAAATACAGAGTGTGCACTGCCTTGAGAATAGGAGTCACTCTACTGCTATCTGTACTGGACTGCCTTCTAGCATTATCTCAACACACATATTTGAGTGCCCACCCACTGCCTGCCAGGCGCGGGGCCCGGTGCCAAGAAGGTATGTCCAGAGATCCATGCGGCCCCTACGAACCACAGGGCAGACAGTTGGGTAACCTGGCGAAGCAGTGACATGCAATGGGTTCCAGGATGGAAGTTGTACAGAATCTTGAGGGGGCACCAAGGAGAGTGGGCCTTTCTCCCCAGGGAAGTGATGTTTGAGAAGGAGAGGGCTGATGAGAGAGCTGGTTGATGAAATGGAGGGCATTCCTGGCTGAGGGTCTTACAAGAACAGAACCAGGGAAGCCTGGTGTGGCCCAGTGCGTGGGCCTGTCCGGGAGTGCTGGGTGTGGGAGCAGCTGCAGCTCTGAGGGTTGGGAGTGGGAAGACAGGCTGGAGAGGAGGAGCCAGGAGGAGCCACAGGAAGCATTTATTCTGTCAGCAGTGGGGAGCCATGGAAAAATTGTTAGGAGAATAGTATGATACATCTGCCTTTTAGAAAGATCATTGTATAGAGAAATCAGAAAATGTAGACCAAAACAATCAAGGAAATGAAAATTAGCCATAATCCACTCCCATCGTTCAAACTCTGTTCTGTCACTCACCAGTTGTTTTTCTACAGGTCCATACACAAACATGCTTCAAAAAAAACTAAATGAGATTCTAGTGTACATGTTACTTTTAATCTTTTTTCATTCCATTTTTACAAGCATCAGTAAAATACTTTCAAAGCATTATTTTGATAATTACACAGCATTATATCAAAATACCATAATATACTCATGAGTATAGGCTGCTTTTAAGTGTTCACTATTATAAATAGCACTGCTCTGTCACCTTAAAGATGTTTTGAGTTATTTTCTTAGGGTAAATTTCCAAAAGGAAAAGTTCTGGCTCAAATGGAATACTTTATTTTATTTGTTTTGTTTTCATTTTAATAGATTTAGGGGTGCAAGTGGTTTTTTGTTACACTGATGAATTGTATTGTGGTGACGTCTTGTTTTTTAGCGTGCCTGTCACCAAATAGCGTACAGTACACTTGACAGACAGTTTTTCTTCCCTTACCTGCGCCCATCCTCCCCCTTCTGAGTATCCAGTGTCCATTGTACAACTCCGTATGTCCTTGTGTGCCTGGAGCTTAGCTTTCACTTACAAGTGAGAACATGTGGTGTTTGGTTTTCCATTCCTGCATTACTTCACTTAGGATAATGGCCTCCAGTTCCATCCAAGTGCTACAAAAAACATCATTTCATTCTTTTTTATGACTGCATAGGGAATACACATTTTAAAAGGCCTGCATCTTTGCAACATGCTCATGTTAGTCAATAGCATGCTTTTCTAACTTTGCTAAATCATGGACAAGAAAGAGTGGATCATTGATTTAATTTGCATTTCTTTGAATGAGGTTGAATGATGCTTCATGAGTTTAATTGGCCATTTGTATTTACTTTTTACAAAATAAGTATTCATGCCCTTTGCTTGTTATAATATTGGTGTATTTGTCTTAATTAATATGTTCTAGTGCATTTATATAATATAATTCATTTCATAATGTGAGGTGTGAATGAAACATAGTAGCAGCTTTCCTTAGCACCCCTCTCCTTTATCTCTCTAGCCCTGAAATCACACGAAGCTGTGGGTGGAGATTCATTTGATAGTCCTGGAAAACCCTCTCAGCACAAGGAACATGAGTAACCAGACCCTGGTAACAGAGTTTGTCCTGCAGGGCTTTTCAGAGCACCCAGAATACCAGGTGCTCTTATTCATCTGTTTCCTCTCCCTTTACTCTGTGGCCCTCACAGGTAATGTCCTCATCATTTTGGCCATCACCTTTAACCCTGGGCTCCACACTCCCATGTACATTTTCCTGTTCAACTTGGCTACTATGGACATCATCTGCACCTCTTCCATCATGCCCAAGGCCCTGGCGGGTCTGGTGTCAGAGGGGCGCTCCATCTCCTATGGAGGCTGCATGGCCCAGCTCTATTTTCTCACGTGGGCTGCATCTTCTGAGCTGCTCCTCCTCACGGTCATGGCCTATGACCGGTATGCAGCCATCTGCCACCCCCTGCACTATAGCACCATGATGAGCAGGGTGTTCTGCAGCATGCTAGCCACAGGTGTGTGGGTGCTCTGCGCCTTCAACACAGCCATCCACACAGGGCTGATGCTGCGCTTGAATTTCTGTGGGCCTAATGTTGTTACCCACTTCTTCTGTGAGATCCCTCCTCTGCTACTTCTCTCCTGTAGCTCCACCTATGTGAACAGTGTCATGATTGTCCTGGCTGACACCTTTTATGGCATAGTGAACTTCCTCATGACCATCGTGTCCTATGGCTTCATCATCTCCAGCATCCTGAAGATGCGGACTGCAGAGGGGAAGCAGAGAGCCTTCTCCACCTGCTCGTCCCACCTAATTGTGGTGTGCATGTATTACACTTCTGTCTTCTATGCCTACATAAGCCCCATCTCCAGCTACAGTGCAGAGAAGAGCAAGTTGGCTGGCGTGCTGTACACCATGTTGAGCCCTACTCTCAACCCCCTCATCTATACTTTGAGAAACAAGGAGGTCAAAGCAGCCCTCAGGAAGCTTTTCCCTTTCTTCAGAAATTAATTTGTGGGAATTAACCTTTCTGTGAGGAGTCTGATTAGCAAGTTTTGGTCTGGAAGGCCAGTAAGCCTGCCTTTCCCACGCCAGTGGGACATCTGCATGGATTAGCTCAGAGACCTGGTGCTCCACGACTGGCTGGTGGGAGGGTTGAGGTTGGGCGTGACCCACAAGCCTCTGAGACATGGGACCTCGATGTCTGACCACAAGGCGGTGTCAGTGCTGAATTGACACAGAAGCAAAGCTCTTTAGGAAAAGAAAAAAATGCTCCTTGTGTTTTAGACTTATAGCCATATCAAATGTTTTCCTTTTTATTCTTTTTCATGTGCAGTATTCAGGGTATAAATCCTGAAATTGCACCTAGAATTTAGGTGTATAGGCCTGAAATTACATCTAGTATTTAGGTGTGTAGATTTAGGCAGGATTGTGGACTCCACAGTGCTTGGAGGACTGTCAGACTGAGGAATTGCTTTAAGGTGACCACTGGTCCCTAAGAAACCTTCTGCCCCCATGATCTTACCTCAAGTCTTTCATCTGAAGCCAGCCGGACATTGGAAATAGTTTGATTCTAATGCAAACTGTTGTTTCTGTTTTTCTCTTTTCTTCTCAGTAACACTCAAGGTATAATGTATTATTAGGACCACTACTTTGCTTTGATATAGAAATTCTAACTTTAACACCTAGAAAAATGTCCAAGATTTCTCACCCCTCCTTGACAGATTATGAGTATCTGACCTACCTCACTGGCCTGGAATGGAGACAAACTCTATACCTTGGCTCTAATAAGTTATACAACATTGTGACAAGGCATTGCTATCCTTTTATTGCTTTAGAATATAACTGGGTGGACAAACCCTCCATGTGTAATGAAGACAGGTCTTGTATTTGTGCTTTGTGCTATTAGAAAACTGTCCTGAAAAATCCATTCTCTTTATCATGATCCACTAAAGATGAAAAGAAGTCTCATTCTTCTGCTTGTGGCTATTCAGGTTTCCCAGCACCATTTATTAAATAGTGTGTCTTTTCCCTAGTGTATGTTTTTGTATGCTTTGTCAAAGATCAGTTAGTTATTGGGACCTGAAACAATAAAAATTCCAGAAGAAAACCTAGAAAAATTCTTCTGGACATTGGCCTAGGCAGTGAATTTATGACTAAGACCCCAAAAGCAAATGCAACAAAACAAAAATAAACAAATGGAACTTAATTAAAAAGCCTCTGCACAGCAAAAGAAATAACTAGCAGATAAACAGAACCTACAGAATAGGAGAAAATATTCGCAAACTATACATCCAACAAGACTAATATTTAGAATCTATAAGGAGCTCAAATCAGCAAGAAAAAAAAATAAGCAAATTGCCCCATTAAAAAGTAGGCAAAGGACATGAAAAGACATTTTTTTCAAAGAAGAGATACAAATGGCCAATAAGCATATGGATAAAATGTTCAACATCACTAATCATCAGGGAAATACAAATTAAAACCACAATAAGATACCACATTACCCCGGTCGGAATGGCCATTATTAAAAAGTCAAAAAACAATAGATGTTGCAATAGGTGTTGGTGCTGATGCATGGAAAGGGAATGCTTATACATTGTTGGTGGGAATGGAAATAAATATAACTTCTATGGAAAAAAAGTATGAAGATTTCTCAAAGAACTAAGTTTATCTACCATTTGATCCAGCAATACCAGCAATAGATACTGGCTATCTACCCAAAGTAAAATAAATCATTATATCAAAAAGAGACCTGTACCTCTATGTTTTTCACAGTACTATTCACAGCAGCAAAGATATGGACTGCTAATCAACTGATGAATGCATAAAGAAAATGTGATATATCCAGCGATCCCATTAACGGGCATCTACCCAAAGAAAAAAACAGACATTCTGTAAAAAAGACACCTGCACTAGAATGTTTATAGCAGCACAATTCACAATTGCAAAGGTGTGGAAACAACCCAAGTGCCAATCAATACATGACTGGATTAATAAAATGTGGTATACGTATACCATGGAGTTCTACTCAGCCACAAAAAACAATGGTGATCTAGCACCACTTGTATTATCCTGGATAGAGCTGGAACCCATTCTACTAAATGAAGTATCCCCAAAATGGAAAAACAAGCACCACATGTACTCACCATCAAATTGGTATTAACTGATCAGCACTTATGTGCACATATAGTAGTAGCATTCATCGGATGTCGGGCAGGAGGGAAGGACGAGGAGGGGATGGGTGTATTCACACCTAATGGGTGCGGTGCTATCGTCTGGGGGATGGACACGCTTGAAGCTCTGACTCGGGGGCAATGGCAATATATGTAACCTAAACATTTGTACCCCCTTAATATGCTGACATAAAAAATATATATTAAAGAAAAAGAAAAGTATAAATAGAAAAGTATAAAAAGAAAAGCATAATGAGATGTGAATGTATACCTGTATCTTTGGAATTGAATAAAAACACATATAGTTTGCTATTGTAGGTGGAAGCTGAGAGTAGAGTGTGATGTTTGATTTAGAAGGGATGAATTGTCCATGCTTCTCCATCCAGTATTCTCATTATCATTCATCAGAAGCATGTTGATTTCGAACATGAAATTAAAAAAATTTGATGAATTGTGCCTGTGGTTTTGTCATATAGATTGTTACAGACCAGGTTTCCCATTTTCTAATAGCATTCTGACTCCCAAATAACATGTTGCAACCCTCAGCGGTCTTGGAGACTTTCCAATGAACAGTGCTTTGAAAACTACTGCCAATGACTCAATTTGATTGTTAATAGATTTTCAACATGCCATGAAGAGTATTTATTGTGTTATTCGTCTTAGTTTCTTATAATTTTTATATTTTCCATATTTTACAATGGATTTAAAAAATAAAAAGCACTTGGACAAATACTGGGAATCTAATAGAGCATTACTAATTTGACAAAACAGAAATATGAGACTTGGTCTCTATTCTTACCAAGTTCGTAATACAGTTAAACACACACCAGCACCCATGATGACCAATATAAACAGAGACTGCCGTTTTTTGGGTGTGTTGTGATGGTGTTGTAGATACTCAGAGAAGTGTGAGTGTGAAAAGAGCCCTGACCTGGGAGGGAAAGATCTGGGTTCAAGTACAGACTCAGAAGCACTCGGCCCACTGGAGCCCTTCTTTCCTTCTAAGTGTGATGAGGAGACAAACCAACCTAGAGATGCTGCCAAATCTGAATGAGAGAAATGAAGAAAACGACATCACGTGCTACGTAAGTTTAAGACCTCGCTACTGTTGAGCGTCGCCGAGGAAGCCTGAATGTCACAGGTCCTCAGCACGGCCTGGCGCAGGACGGGGTTTGCTGGCCAGGAAAAGGTAAGTGGGGCTAAGTGGTATGGGACCACCCAGGTGGGGCTGGGCCAGACCACCCAGGTGGTCTTGGCTTCCTACAAATTGACCCTATGAAAAGAAGCAATTGGGGTGGGTAAGTGAGAAACAATTCCTGTGGTTTCTGTTTATCTCAGTAGTCCTCAGGCTGATGCATGACACCATCTTTACTCAGGAAAGGGCAAATGGGAGAGTTCCTTGACAGGTATGGGCCACCAACCCTCCCTTAGTTCTGAATTCTCTCCCAGATCCCCAAAGCCCACCGTTTTCAGGCCCAACACCTTTTTCTTGTTCCTCAAACTCAAACAGGTCCATGTTCGTCTTCAGATCACTCTCCTCTCCCCTGTTCAGCTGAGACCCCTATCTTGGACTCTGCTCATCCGTCCCTGGCACCCTGTGTGAGTCGCATGTTCTTCTCCCTGTAGCTGACCGGTGCGGTAGAGTGTCCCTCGCATAGAATGCTGTCTTGCTGGGTGCTTGCCTTCTCCGCAACAAATGAATCCTTTTCCTCCAACTAGCAAGTAAGACTAGCAACTAAGACTTTGTTCTTTTTGCACATGCTTTGCAGGGAACGGTGACAATTTGCCTCCCTCAGCTGAAACTGAGTTGCAGCTCTTGCTTCCCTGTGATGTTATCTCTTAACATTAGTCCTGTAATTTAATGCACACAAACTCATGACCCCACAGGCATCCAGCAGGCAGATGTTCTATGACTTCACATTATCAAGTCTCTAAGAGCCACAGAGCAGAAGTGATACAACTGCTGTTTTACCAATTTATCTACTTTTTGTCTTTGATAATGTATATCAGTCAAGAGAAGCACATACTTTCTTCGAAAGACTTTCCAACCATAAGTGCTTATCTTCTTGGCCTTCCTGACTCAATCAGACATCGTCTCAGTAGTAGAAACCAGACCTCTGTGCCAGCACCAACAACCATACAGTGGTGGGTCTACCTGGTGAAGATACGACATGGGTCTGCGGTGCACTCAGCTGCCGTTGTGTGGAGGTTGCTTCACAAACTGAAAGCTTAGCCACATTTTTGTCCTTCGACCCCAGACAAGAAGGCAGTTGTGTGTTTGTGTTTTATATCAGCTTTCCTTCCTTTTTTTCAGTTTAGGAATTAATCTTTGGATGCGACTACATCAGGGTTTGTCAACCTCCACACTTGGCGTTTTGGGCTGGATCATTGCTGTGGGAGCTGTCCCGTGCACGGTAGGGCATCTAGCTGCATCCTTGGCCTCTGCCAACCAGATGCCAGTAGGATCATTCCAGTTGTGACGACCAAGACTATCTCTAGACATTGCCAAATATCTCTGGCTGCAGGGAAAGATCACCCCTGGATGAGAACCACTGATCTACAGCCAACCAGAGATGGTCTTTCTTACATTTGGAAGGATGTTTTGTTGCAGCTGTGCATCACTATAATCACTGCCTCTAGCTAACATGAGAGCTGCCACATGCTAGGTCTGGGACTAAGTACTAGCACAGATTGTTCCTAGCTTTTCACTAAGACCGTAAGAGGCTAGACAACATGTCCAGGTCACACAATGAGTGGGTGGTGGATGTGGGATTTGGATGGAAACTCCATGAATCCAAAGCATATGCTCTTAGCCTGCAAAGCATATTATAGCCCATCTTGGACTCCAGCTTCTGGTGCTGTCTGTAGTTGGGACAATAAGGGACTTTGTTAACAAGCAGTCTGTCCTCGGAGGCTCCTGCCCAACATGACTAATGAGTCTGGAGAGCAGTTTTTTTGAAAGGTAGCAATTGACCTCAGCAGAGGACACAAGATTTCAATCCACCAACTTCTGTCAGAGCAACTGAATTGGTGCAATGTTGTCTGCCACTTAGCTACAGAGATGGGATACCTGAGCCATTTTCCCAGGAGCAGATTTCTTAGGGCCTGTCCGGCAGTTGTAGACATTTGTTCCAGAGCAAGTGCACCTCCATAAGACTGGGGAAGCCTCATCATATTTCATTTCCATAGCATGGAACAGATTCTTATTTTATCTTTTAAATTTAATCTAAGGGCCCCTTTCTTCTTGGAAAGGGAGGGTGGAGAAGTTATCTTCATCAAAGGAGTGACTTTCATCAAAGGCAAGCAGGAAAGGCATTTGGCCCACCCCATAAGGGAGGTAGGGGTAGGCTTTCATCCTCCACCACCAGCTGGGGCGAGCCCAGTGCACTGTCGAGTGAGAGCTCTACCCACAAACTGGACACCGCAGCTGGGTCCTGGCTCTTCAGCTGCCCAGCTAGGGAGAGGCCCTGGCCTTCTCTATAAGGTTGGGATGAGGAAGGTGCCTGGGCTCTTAAACACGATATCTCCTTATGCTGGTTCTACACCACATTCAAAAGCCAAGCTGTGACTGGGTCTTGCTTTTGTCCTTTTCCAGGGTTGAGCGAGCCTCATGTCTGGCCAGCCATACATCTGAGTCAGAACTTGTTGATAGTTTGATACTGAGTTGATCTGCATTTGTGTGTTGCCATATGCTGTCTTTTCCCCGTTAAACACTTGCACTAACTAAGCCTGCGACAGACTAATCACAAGAATGAGATCCACCATCATGCTTAATTTTTTCCAAGTTATAATGACTTATAATCAACAGATGTGTTTAGGTAGTACTATAAATGTGCTTTCTAAGGTGGAACTGTCACCTATGTTAGCTATATTGGATAGTGAAAAAACTCTGAGCCCAAATTATCATCCAACCTCTACTCAGTTTCCCTGGGATGCTAATTCAGCCACCCGCTGGAACCTTTATGTGTACCTGCCTGCCGGGGAACCCACCACATTCTCCTGCCTCCCTCTGTGCTGCGGTAGCTGCCTGAATTGGTCTAGAGTGGAGGGTCCTGATTCCTGAGCGGCACCTGCTCACTATTACCTATTGTCTCTCAGTTCCAAACCCAACTTGGGAACTCTGGGCCTGGGATGCTGCAAACCTGATTTCCTTGTTGCAGCTAGGTTTCTGTTAGTCTCTGCCCAGAGGGGAGTCCGGAGGGAGACCAGGAGGAGGAGGCCAAAGGAGGGAGCAGGTACATTCTCTGTCCCACTTGCTCCTGGCTAGCATGACCCTAACAATGATTCCTTAACTCTGCAGCAGTGATGGGTCTAGTGGCAGCAGCTGGTTGCAAGTTCACAGCAGCCTCATTGGGCCTTTCAGAGATGCCAGGATGTGGTCACCAGTGAGGCTCGCTTGGAGGTCTGAATCCCTGCTCGGCAGGGCTCTCCTTGGTCCAGAGGAAGCAGCACCTACTGAGCAATGCCTACTCCTCAGGACAGCACCATGGCTCTGTGGGGTCTCTTCATGCCACAGGAGGACCAAGGCCACCCAGGAAGCTGACCCACCTCAGAGGTCTCTGGCCCAGCTCAGAGGAGCCCCTTCTCTGGACTTCTCAGTAACAATGGCCTCGAGGTCTCTGTGTCCCTCCAGTCCCAGGAGATAAAGCTGCTTTCTGCAGTTACTGTCTTTGCATCACCCCAGTGTTTCCCTTGTGCCCCACGGTCCTCCAAAACTTATCTATGTTAGACTCTCTTTGTGAAAATAGGTGATGTGGCTTCTGTTTTCCCAGCTGGGGGCCGATTGGTGCAGGCCTCTCCTGCATGGGTCATTGGCTCAGAGCTGCTGTGCTGCTCCCTTGGTCTTCAGCATGAAGTGCTTTGGGCTCTGACAGACCCGAGCCTCACTCCATCTGTTTCTGCCTGGGACATGACAATGGGCTGAATTTGCATCTGTCAAGGGCAGAGGTCATTCTGTTCCTGGAGGGAGGAAACCAACATTCTGAGTTCACCAACACTCTTGATTACCGTGGACAGTATCTCGTGTCTTTCTGGCTTCCTCTTCCAGGTTTCCTAGATTCTCTCCTTATCGAAGTCACTGTGCTCCTCATTGCAGGGCTGGAGAGGAGTCTCTTTGGATGCTCTAGGCAGCCTTCTCTCCTGACCTGATTCTTGGTTTCAGGGCAGTGCTTGTATCCTTATTGTCACATCTCAGGGTGAATGTCTTTGCTTTCCTGGTGCAGCGACCACTGGGGTGGGAGAGCAGCCTTTGTCTCTCCTTCAGACTTAAACACAGTTATCTCGGTGTCTGGAAACCTAACCATGTGCCTCAAAGTCCATTTAATCTTCCCCCCAGACCCCCCCCTCCCGCCCCGTGACACTCCCTCCCTCCCACCCCTTCCCGGTACATCACAGAGTTCCTAAGGTGATGTACAGTCCAGCTCCTTAGGATCTTGGGATCCAGTTACATTGTGCCAGTGGCCTTGGTGGGCCCCTTGGTCAAAGCCTGAGTGCTACTCTCCTCCCATGTTGCTCAAGGCTAATTTCATCGTTGAGAGGACTCGGAGGTTACAATGCAGTGTATAAACAAAGTGAAAGCAAGAGGCTACTAATTGGATCCATATCTGTCATAAAGCCTAGATAACTTACTCCCGAAAATATTGTTTTCCTGCTATCAGGCTATTTGGTCCGGATCTGCCACATAATTGTCTCAGTTCTAACTATGTCATTACAGACTTCACTCCTTCCTTCCCTCTTAACACGGATACTTACCCTGCCCTCATCAAGCCCTGTAATATCTGCTCAGGATGCAACAGTGAGCAAGGCAGGTAAACATTGTCCCACTGTCTAGTTGGGAAGATAATTTAATGAGTAATGAAAATAAAATGTCATGCTGAAGGGAGCACCTACAGTGAGGGATCCTGCCTGCGGTGGAGTTGAAGAAGGGCTCCTGTAACAAGTGCCACTTACGCTGAGCTCTTAAGGATAACTAGGGGACAGAGCGCTAATTTGGAGGGGGTGGGGCAGGCAGAGAGTATTCTAAGCTCAGGGATTCCTGGCAAGTGCACGGGCCAAGAGTGAGTGTAGCACGTATGGCTAACTGAAAGAAATCAAGAGTGGCTGATTTGATCTGAACTAGAAATGGTGGGAAAATGACCATCAAAACCAGTTTTACCAGTGAGTGTTGAGAGGCATATATTGTATCTGTTTTCTTTCCTTACTCAATTGGAAAACATATTATATCCCTGCAAACTATTAAAAAAAGAATGCTTATGCCTACAATTTCTCAGCAATGAAAAGGGCTTCGTTAATTAATCACATTGATTCCTGCGGATGGCAGTAAAGCCCAGTCTCTTAGTGATGGCCACTTGGGGCTTGTACATGGTGGAGACCACTGGGCCTCTGAAATATAGATGAATGAAAGATGCTTTCAGAACTTATGACGTCTCTCCACCTTCAAGTGTGTGCATGTGTGTGCCAGTCAGTCTTCTATGCAGTTAAGTTTTTTATTTCCTTTCTTCTCATGGAGGATGAATGTGTCCTAGACATAATCTGAGCAGTGAAATCAAATAAGGCCAATGTGTAGTGGTGTCTTATTCTTACATTTGAACACCTGGCCTCTCAGGAGAAAAGCACACAACATGAGTTGATCTTTACTGGTATGTAAATGGAATCTGATTTTCTACATGACTGAGGTTGTCACTCAACCTCCTACGTATGCACTCCCAACATGTACACCCCTGAATTGGACAGACACAGAGACACCCAAGGAAGAAGGCTGTGTGAAGGCAGTGACAGAAGCTGGAGTGATGCATCTACAAGAGGGGAAACAGCAAGGGCTGCCAGCAACCACCATGAGCTAGAAGAGGCAGGAAGGGCCCTCCCCCAGGACTCCCAGAGAGAGCGTGGTCATGCTGACAGCTTGACGTCAGGCTTCTAGCATCCAGAACTATGAGGGGATAAATTTCTGTTGTTTTAAGACACCACATTTGTGGTAATTTGTTACGACAGCCCCAGGCATGACTATAGGTGGCCTCTGGTGTAGGGGAAGTCCCAAATTATTACCTCTTGTCTGGCATCAGTAAGTTCCTCATATCCAGAAGCAGTCAACCACTCAGGGGTCTCTTTTACCGAAGCACTGATGCCTAGAAACACAATTAGATTTCCATATTTATCAGGTTTGCAGAGAAATTGGTCTAGGAAGACAACAGAAGGTCAAAGCCTCATGCAGAAAGGAATGGACGTTGTTAACCCTTTACTCACAACCAGAAAAGGAAAAATGGCTAATTTAAACCCAAACTGCTTGTATCTTCTTTTGCATTTAGTGGGATTAAAACCCTGCAATGATCATGGTTTGGGTAATTTTTTGGATTGTGGTAATCCTGTATACTTACCCTCTGTTCTTGGGGATAATTACAGCCTATCCCCAAGCTATACTCAGCAGCTTGCAAGTACAAGCATGTTTATTTTATTTATTTGTTTGTTTATTTATTTTTTGAGGCAGAGTCTCACTTTGTTGTCCAGGCTAGAGTGAGTGCCTTGGCATCAGCCTAGCTCACAGCAACCTCAAACTCCTGGGCTCATGCAATCCTACTGCCTCAGCCTCCCGAGTAGCTGGGACTACAGGCATGCACCACCATGCCTGGCTAAATTTTTTCTACATATATTAGTTGGCCAATTAATTTCTTTCTATTTTATAGTAGAGATGGGGTCTTGCTCTTGCTCAGGCTGGTTTTGAACTCCTGACCTTGAACGATCCTCCCACCTCGGCCTCCCAGAATGCTAGGATTACAGGCGTGAGCCACCACGCCCGGCCAAGTATGTTTATTTTTCATTCACAGTTTGGTGGGTCAGCTGGGCTCCCTTTGGTACCACTGGGATTGGAGGGTGTGGCTCTGGTTGAAGGCTGGCTTCAAGTGTGCTCCATGTGTCTTCTCATGCAGGAACCTGTGGCCACCAGGGACACATTCCTCTCCTGGTTTACGGGTAGAGTGGGAAAGACAAGCCAGATCAAACAAATCCACTTCCAGCCTCTCCTTGTACCATGTCCACTAATGGTCCAGTGGCCAAAGCAAAGCTGTGGCCACGTGACATCAGGGATTAGGGAATCACACTCTGCCTACTCTAGCAGGAAGCCCTGCAGTGTCACATGGCAAGGGGCATGGCTGTGATTTTACAGGCAGGAGTGAGGAATTGGGAGCAATATTTTTATCTGCCACAATATCCTTCTTTTGGCCATGGAAGGTGAATGCTACCTCCTATTTCCTCTACATTTGCCACAAATGAAATCCACAAAATGTGAGTGGAAAAAGAGAATTCTTTGCCTAAGAAAATAACAAGCATTTGGGGGCTTGCTGGTGGATGGGAGAGGGAACCTTTTGTGATGGAGTGAGGGAAGCGCTATGGAAAAGATGATTGGAGTCAGAGAGGTAAAGAGAATAGAATATGATGGAAGTGATGTAGTATGATATCCAAGTGTAGGTGGGAACAGGCACCCTGGCTTCTGCCTGGTTCTATCTTTTGGGATATTCATCCAGCTACTCTGCAGCCACCATGCTGAGAGATCACCAAAGAAACTGTATGGACAGAGAGAGATGCTGGAGGAGTCCCAGTTCTTTGAACCTTTCTAGCGCAGGCACCAGATATGTGGGTGAGGAAGCCTTTGAATGACTCCAGACCCAGCCATAGCTTGACTACCACTGCATGAGAAACCCTGGTGGAAACCACCTTGCTGTGCCCAGTCTGCTCTCAGAAAAAATAAAAAATAAAAGTAATAAGGAATTCTTTTTGTTTTATGTCATTAAAGTTTGGGTTGGTTTGTCAGAGGCTAAAGATGGTAATTGACATGATTTTTCACTTTTAAGAATATGGGCTATGGGAAACAAATTCATTTTTATTTCAGATTTCAAAAAAGATTTGGAATGATGTTATAGTGAAATATGTTACAAATATATTATTTAATTATCATTGCAGTATTTTTTCTATTAATACTTCATTTATTTAAAAAACAATATTTTCTTTTTTTACTTCATAAGAGTATCATATATTCATTTTTTAATTTCAGCATATTATGGGAGTACAAATGTTAAGGGTATGTATGTTGCCTTTGTCCCCCCTGCTCATGTCAGAGCTTCATGCATGTCCATCCCCCAGATGGTGCGCATCACACTTATTATGTATGTATATACCTGTCCCCTCCTTTCCCTCCCATTTGCCAAATGCTACTCCTATATGTACACTTAAGTGTACATATACACCTAGATGGGCAGAATAACAAAGGTTCTTGAATTAGAAGTTTATGGATTTAAGTGGCAAAAGAAAATATTTATTCCACTTAGGTGGATAATAGGAGGGGGAATTAATTGGAAAACAATTGCTGGAATCAGTCATACAATCCCTTTTTCTATCTTCTGATAGACTTTCCTTAAGTATATGGATGGAAGGGTCAGAAGATGCAGATCTTCCCCTGTACTGACCACTTAACATGGGATGAAGGTAAGGTACTCCATTTTACTGACTGATCTCAGGCTCTAGATAAAAGTGACCTGGGTTAAGTTTCCAACAATCCAATTAGAGTGGGTCTGTGACTCTTCTAACCTAACTCACTTCAGAGGGCTGCAGCTGCAGCCACAGAAAGTTTTCTTACTAATGATATTATGGCCCCAAATATTGAAACAAACCCTGACATCATGAAGGAATTTTTTTTGTGTGGGATGACAGACTTCAATGACAAGTTTTTTTTTGTTACAAATTTCCTTCCGCAGTATTCATCTTGCCACTGCATTATGTATTAATATGAGTGGTATTTTCCCAGGAACATGTTTCATGATCAGATACACAATTAAAAGGAGGACTTCTTTTTCTGCTTGAAAATAGACTACATATGAAAATGACAAATACTGTTAAAATTTTATTTTCTTTTATGAAGACACAGTTCTCATTTACCCAGTATTTTAGGCTGAATGTAATATAAAAACATTCATAGATAAAATCACTTATTTTTAATTAACAATGAGCAAAAACTACATATAAAGTTTAAAGATAACAAAGTCTACGTGCCATACATCTATGTTGTTTTACATATTTAATAAATCAAAGTTCTTCATTCTTTAGTCTTGTCGTACCAAAAGCTCAATGAGAGTTGATTAAAGAAATGAAAAGCCAGCGATGTTGGAAGCAAGGAACAGAACAGCAGTCCATGAATTCATCCTGGAGGGGTTCCCTGCTGTCCAGCACCTGGGGAACGTGCTGTTCCTGGTGCACCTGCTGGCGTACCTGGGCTCTGTTATGGGAAACATGCTCATAATCACCATCACCTGGGCTGGCCATCGCCTCCAGACACCAATGTATATTTTACTCAGCAGTTTCTCCTTCTGTGAATGCTGTTTTATCACCACAATTATCCCTAAACTGCTTTCTTCTAGGAAGGCAAACAATTCCCTTTACTGTTTGCCTCACACAAACTTTTCTTTTTTTATTTCTTGGGTCAACAAGTTTGTTCCCCATGTCTTCCATGTTCTTGGCTACCTGGGCATTTGGAAACCTCTGCACTACCCAGTCATCATGAATCCAAGGATATGTTTCCTGCTGTTCGCTGCTTGTCTAACTTTGGCATTCCTCTTCATGGTGGCTCCAGTTATAATGATTTCCCGGCTATCCTTCTGTGGCCCCAATGTAATTCCTCATTTCTTCTGTAATTTTGGGCGCTTGACTAATCTCTCCTGTTCTGACACCAGATATGTTGAAATGATGGCCTTTGGCCTTGCTTTATTTATCCTGTTGATACCCTTCATGGTAACCATCATTGTGTATAGTAACATAGTAATCACAATTATGTGTCTCCCATCAGCGAAGGTGAGGAAGAAAGCTTTCTTCACCTGCTCCTCCCACCTCATTGTCCTCTCTCTGATGTACAGCAACTGTGTCTTCATATACATGAAACTGAAGCAAATAAACAGGATGGACTCCAACAGAGAGGCTGCTCTTGTGAACACAGTGGTGACCCCGCTGCTGAACCCGGTCATCTACACTCTTCAGAAAAGCAGGTTCACCAAGCACTGAGGAATGTTCTGTCCAGAGTGAAATTGCAGAAATAAAGCCCTAACCTCTCCAAGAAGGAATGTATCTTTTCCTTGATCTAATCTAACCTTCCTTCTATTTCTGCAATCTTTTATGTAAATTTACAATTTTTTTCAGATTCTGTTTATTTTTAGAAAAGAGGCTAATTTGTGTAATAATTCAATCTGAAAGCTCTGATAATATTTTTTCTTTTGAGATTAAAATATCTTATCTTCCTGAATATTTTCACTAATTTTAAATCAATAGGATTCTACCAATTTTAATGAAGAAGTTCATGTATGTGAATCTGTTTGATGCCTGTGGAATCTTAAAGCTGGGAAGATGTGGTTTTAAGTATTTACTTGTGTAAGTGCAGGAGGATTTAGAATGAAATTCATAAGTGCTAAGGATATCAAATTGATTCAAGGCTATATAATATGGTCATCATATTGAGTTTTGAAGGACACGCATATGCATGTGTATATATAAAAATATATATAAACACACAACTGTCATGGTATCAATAAAATTACTTAAGTTACTGAATACAATTGTTTTCAATGTTCAATATTCTGTATATAAAAAGATTACAAATCTCTACAATTTTTGCTCTGTGATGAAGACATATACATGTCTCCTATTGAAATTGTAGATCTTAGTTGGTTTCATTGGTTTTAGAGATTGATTGTAGTACTTGAAGACCTGAAAATGAAGGACCATAGGGAGAGAAGCATCATACATTTTACAAGGAACTGAACAGTTATATTGTTTTCCTGCTACAGAAAATTTAAAGGAATTTAGGGAAATCTAATCAGAGGTGGAAAGAGGTCTAATCGTGACTATGAAGTTCTCTCCAAGTGAATCTATGAACGAGTCTCTTCATTTGTGGAATGAAAAGTTCAGATGTGTCACTTCTGGTTGTTAATTTTAATACTAATGTAAAATGACATTATTGATACGTAATGGGACATAGAGACATGGTGTAATAGACATACAATTTGAGCATGGCAAGGAGAAGATGATGGAGTGTTTTAATGGATACATTCATGTTACAACTGCAATTTAGTTCTTCAATATTTTGGTAGGAAATGATAGTTTGGAGACAAAATCCTGGAGCTGGATTTGCTTTATTTTGTTTTGACCACATTGTTCTGTGATTTTATTGGGATCATAAAAGATTATATTGCAAAGATTTGGGGGACATAAGAAGAGAATTGACTGAAGTAGCAGAAGATAATTTATTTTTGTCTACCATATGTGTATATAAAGATTCCCACACAGTTTTTCATAGGCTTGTTTATTTTTTTAAAAATTAAATTAAATTAAATTTTTTTATTTCAGGAAAATATGAGAGTACAAACATTTTATATCTTTGCCTCTCCCTAGCAAGGGTTAGAGGTATGCCTTCCCCTCCACAATGATCACTACATCCCTCAGTTGTGAGTCTATCCCCTCAATCATCTAATCCCTGGAGAACACCATCAGTCAGTACCAATTTGATGGCAAGTACATGTGGAGCCCATTCTTCCGTTCTTGTGTCACCTCACTTTGGATAATGGGCTCAAGCTCAATCCAGGAAAATATAAGTGGTGCTAGATCACTGTCCATCATATACATATACCAAGGTTTAATAATCCACTCATGAATTGATGGGCACTTGGATTGTTTCCACATCCTTGCAATAGTGAATTGTGCTGCCATAAACATTTGGGTGCAGATGTCTTTATTATAGAATGTCTTATGCTTTTTTGGGTAGATGCCTAATAATGCTATTGCTGGATCGAATTGTATTTCTATACTTAGCTCTTTGAGATATCTCCAAATTCTTTTCCACAGAGGTTGCACTAATTTTCAGTCCCACTAGCATTGTAAGAGTGTTCCTGTCTCTCCACATCCTCACCAGCATTTGTTGTTTTGGGATTTTTTTGATAGAGGCCAATCTCACTGGGGTTAGATGATATCTCATTGTGGTTTTGATTTGCATTTCTTTAATGATTAAGAGATGTTGAGCATTTTAAAATATGTTTGCTGGCCATTATTCTGTCTTGTTTGGAAAATTTTCTGTTCATTTCCATTGCCCATTTATTGATGGGGTTGTTTGATTTTTTCTTGTTGATTCCTTTAAGTTCTAGATAGATTCTTGTTATCCAACCTTTGTTGGATGTATAGAGAGCAAATATTTTCTCCCATTCTGTAGGTTGTTTGTTTGCTCTAATGATAGTTTCCTTGGCTGTACAGAAGCTTTTTAATTTGATCAGAACCCATTTGTTTATTTTTGTTATTGTGCTGATAGCTTTGGAGTATTCTTCAAAAATTCTTTGCCTAGGCCAATGTCTGAAAGGGTCTTCCCAACATCTTCTTCTAGTATTCTTAAGGTTTCATGCCTTAGGTTTAAGTCTGTTTTCTATCTTGAGTGGATTTTTGTGAGAGGTAGGGATCCTGATTCATTCTTCTGCATGTAGCTATCCAGTTTTCCCAGCACCATTTATTGAAAAGCGATTCTTTTCCTCAATGTATATTTTTGTCTGCTTTATCAAAGATTAGATTACCATATGCAGATGGTTTCATCTCTAGAATCTCAGTCTTGTTCCAAAGACCAATGTCTCTGTTCTTATGCCAGTACCAGGCTGTTTTAATTATTATTGCTTTGTAGTACAGCTTGAAGTCAGGAAGACTGATACCTCTCAGTTTGTTCTTTTTACGTAAGATTGCTTTGGCTATACAAGGTTTTTTCTGGTTCCATACAAAGTGAAGAATTATTTTTTCTTGATCTGTAAATAATGATGATGGTACTTTGATGGGGATTGCATTTATTCTGTAGATCACTTTAGGTAATTTGACATTTTAACAATATTGATTCTACCAATGCATAAACAAGCTGGATTTTTCCATCTGTTTACACCTACAAATTCTTTTCTTAGTGTTTTATAGCTCTCCTTATATAAGTCTTTCATATCTTTCGCTAAATATATTCCTAGATA
This sequence comes from Microcebus murinus, assembly GCF_040939455.1. Taxonomy (NCBI): domain Eukaryota; kingdom Metazoa; phylum Chordata; class Mammalia; order Primates; family Cheirogaleidae; genus Microcebus; species Microcebus murinus. The sequence goes on along the minus strand of NC_134117.1, from coordinate 69,785,565 downwards.
TTTAATTTTCTTTGTGGCTATAGTAAAAGGTATTGCATTTTTGATTTGAGCTTCAGCTTAACAGTTCTTGGTGTATATGAATACCTCTGATTTGTGTGTATTGATTTTGTAACCTGAGACTTTACTGAATGGCTCTTATCAAAAATCCCCAAACAGAAAATGTTGGCATGGATGTGGAGAGATAAGAACATTTTTACATTGCTGGTGGGACTGTGATGACTTCTTCATGAATTTCTCCATTTACCATTATAATATGATTATCTTTGCCTTTTTTAAAGAAACCATTATTGATTTTAAGTCTATTTTATCTGATATGAGAATGGCTACACTTGTTCCCTTTTAATTTCCATTTGCATAGAACATTTTTTTTCCATTTACCTTGAGTCTATGTGAATCTTTGAGTGTTATATGTGTTTGTTGGAGACACCATATACTTCACGTGTGTTTTTTCATCCGTTCAGCCAGTTTATATCTTTTAAGTGGGGCATTCAGACTGTTCATGATCAGTGTTAGTATTTTTTTTTTATTTTTTATTTCTTTAGCTCTTTTTTTTTTTTTTTTTTTTTTTTTTTTTTTTTTTTTGAGACAGAGTCTCGCTTTGTTGTCCAGGCTAGAGTGAGTGCCGTGGCATCAGGCTAGCTCACAGCAACCTCAAACTCCTGGGCTCAAGCGATCCTGCTGCCTCAGCCTCCCGAGTAGCTGGGACTACAGGCATGCGCCACCATGCCCGGCTAATTTTGTATATACATATCAGTTGGCCAATTAATTTCTTTCTATTTTATAGTAGAGACGGGGTCTCGCTCTTGCTCAGGCTGGTTTTGAACTCCTGACCTCGAGTAATCCGCCCGCCTCGGCCTCCCAGAGAGCTAGGATTACAGGCGTGAGCCACCACGCCCGGCCCAGTGTTAGTATTAATATGTGGGATACCATTCTGTTCATCATGTTGGATGATATCTTCTTGTTTGGTTTTTCCTTGTGTGATTTTTTTATTACAGCTGTGAGCTTTAACTTTCAGGAACTTTTACACTGATGGGTATCTATTGTCAAGTTCCATGTATCATGCAGTTTTAAGTATTTTCTATAGGTCAGGTGTAGTAGTGACAAATTCCCTTAGTGATACTTTGTCTGGAAAAACTTTTATTTCTCTCTTAATTATGAAACTTAATTTTGTAGGATAAAAAATACTTGGCCAGCAGTTGTTCTCTTTAAGAAAACTAAAAGTGGGGTCCCAATTCCTGGGTCTTCTAAGGTTTTTGCCTAGAAAGTGAGAAATCTAGTGTTGGCTGGATTTTTTTTTTTTCTGTGCGGGTTAGTTGTTGCTTTTCTCTTGCACCTTGTAGAATTTTCTCCTTCATTTTGACTTTGGCCAGGTTGATCAAGACTTGGAGATGTCCTATTTGCTGTGAATCTTCTTGATGTTTGATGACGATCTTGTATATGAAAATCTGAATCTCTGGTGAAACCAGGGACATTTTTCTCAATAATTCCCTTGACTGAGTTTTCCATGCTTTTTTTGAAATTTTTTTGTATTTTAGTGTATTATGGGGGTACAAGTGTTAAGGTTACATATGTTGCCCATGCCCCCCTCCCCTCAAGTAAGAGCTTCAAGTGTGTCCATCCCCCAAACGTTACACATTTTACTCATTGTGGTTGTATATACCCATCCCCTCCTCCCCCTCCCACCCTCTGGACACCCGATAAATGTTACTCCTATATGTCCACTTAGGTGTTGATCCGTTAATACCAATTTGCTGATGAGTACATGTGGTGCTTGTTTTTCCATTCTTGAGATACTTCACTTAGTAGAATGGGTTCCAGCTGTATCCAGGAATATACAAGAGGTGCTATATCACCATTGTTTCTTAAAGCTGAGTAGTATTCCATGGTATACATATACCACATTTTATTAACCCACTCATGAATTGATGGGCACTTACATTGTTTCCACAGGTTTGCAATTGTGAATTGTGCTGCTATAAACATTTGAGTGCGTGTGTCTTTTTCATAAAGTGACTTTTGATCTTTTGGGTAGATGCCCAGTAGTGGAATTGCTGGATCAAATGGTAGATCCACTTGTATCGCTTTGAGGTATCTCCATATTGCTTTCCACAGAGGTTGCACTATTTTGCAGTCCCACCAGCAGTGTAGGAGTGTTCCTCTCTCTCTGCATCCATGCCAGCATTTGTTGTTTGGGAACTTTTTGAAAAAGGCCATACTCACTGGAGTTAAGAGATATTGCACTGTGGTTTTGATTTGCAATTCCCTGATGATTAGAGATGTTGAACATTTTTTCATATGTTTGTTGGCCATTACTCTGTCTTCTTTTGAAAAGTTTCTGTTCATGTCCTTTGCCCATTTTTTGGATAGGGTTGTTTGATTTTTTCTTGTTGATTTTCCTGAGTTCTAAATAGATTCTAGTTATCAGCCCTTTATCAGATGTGTAGCTTGCAAAAATTTTCTCCCATTCTGTGGGTTGTCTGTTTGCTCTCTTGACAGTTTCTTTTGCTGTGCAGAAGCTTTTTAATTTCATCAGGTCCCATTTGTTTATTTTTGTTGCTGTTGTGATTGCCTTTGGGATCTTCTTCATAAATTTTTTGCCTAGGCCAAGGTCTAGAAGAGTATTTCCAACATTTTCCTCTAGCATTCTATAGTTTCACACCCAAGGTTCAAGTCTGTTACCCAGCCTGAGTTGTGAGAGGTGAAAGGTGTGGGTCTTGTTTCAGTCTTCTACAAGTGGCTATCCAGTTTTCCCAGCACCATTTATTGAAAAGGGATTCTTTTCCCCAGTGTATGTTCTTGTCTGCTTTGTCGAAGATTAGTTGGCTATATGAGGATCGTTTTATTTCTGGGTTCTCCGTTCTGTTCCACTGATCAATGTCCCTGTTCTTGTGCCAATAAAAAGCTGTTTTAAATGACTATAACTTTTTAGTATAGTTGGAAGTCTGGTAAATTGATACCTCCTATTTTGTTTTTATTGCCTAGGATTGATTTTGCTATACGTGGTCTTCTCTGGTTCCATATGAAGCATAAAACTATTTTTTCTGTATCTGTGGAAAATGATGATGGTATTTTTATAGGGATTGAATTGATTCTGTAGGTCACTTTGGGTAGTATAGACATTTTAACAATGTTGATTCTTCCGCCTCATGAGCATGGTATATTCTTCCATGTGTTTATGTCCTCTGCTATTTCCTTGTTCAGTGTCATAGTTCTCCCTGTAGAGGTCTTTTACCTCCTTAGTTAAATATATTCCAAGGTACTTTATTTTCTTTCTTGCTATTTTGAAAGGAATTGAGTCTTTGGTTTGGTTCTCACTTTTACTGTTGTTGGCATATATGAATGCCTCTGATTTCTGTGTATATTTTTTGTATCCTGAGACTTTACCAAATTCATTTATCAGATCAAGGAGTCTCTCAGTTGAATCCTTGGGGTTTTCTAGGTATAATATCATGTCATCAGCAAAGAGTGGGAGTTTGATCTCTTCTGCTCCCATTTGGATGCACTTAATTCTGGTCTCTTGTCTGATTGCTATAGCAAGGACTTCCAGCACTATGTTGAACAGAAGTGGAAATAGTGGGCAACCTTGTCTTGTTCCAGTTCTAAGTGGGAATGCTTTCAATTTTTCTCCATTCAGTATGATATTGGCTGTGGGTTTGTCATATATGGCTTGTATCATTTTTAGGTAAGCCCCATCTATGCTTATTTTGTTGAGCGTTCTTATCATAAAAGGGTGTTGAATTTTGTCAAATACTTTCTCTGCGTCTATTGAGAGGATCATATCGTCTTTATTTTAGGTTCTGTTTATATGATGAATTACATTTATAGATTTGGGTATGTTCAACCATCCCTGCATCCCTGGGATGAAGCCCACTTGGTTGTGATGAATTATTTTCTTGACAAGCACCTGGATTTGATTAGCTAGGATTTTGTTGAGAATTTTTGCATCTATATTCATAAGTGATATTGGTCTGTAGTTTTCTTTTTTGTTGCATCCTTTCCTGGTTTTGGTATCACGGTTATGTTTGCGTCATAAAATGTGTTGAGGAGAATTCCATACTTCTTGATGTTGTGGAATAATTTCTTCCTGGTTGAGCCTAGGGAGTCTGTGTGTTTCTAAGAAATTGTCCATTTCCTCCACATTTTCCAGTTTGTGTGCATAGAGGTTTTTGTAGTATTCATAAATTATATCCTGTATCTCCGTGGCATCTGTTGTGGTTTCTCCTTTATTGATACTGATTGAGCTTATTAGAGATTTTTCTTTTCTGCTTTTTGTTAGTCTAGCCAATGGTGTGTCAATTTTGTTTATTTTTTCAAAGAACCATCTTTTTGTTTCATTAATATTTCATATATTTTCCTTGTTGTCAATTTCATTTAGTTCTGATTTGATATTAATGATTTCATTCCTTCTGCTGGGTTTAGGGTTGGTCTTTTCTTCTCTTTCCAGCTCTTTGAGATGATTCATTAGGTTGTCTATTTGTGATCATTTCGACTTTTGGATATAGGCGTTTATGGAAATAAAGTTTCCTCTCAGGAGTGCTTTAGCTTTGTCCCTCAGGTTTTGGTAACTTGTGTCACCTTTGTCATTTAGTTCAAAGACTCTTTTGATTTCCATCTTGATTTTCTCATTTATGAAATGATCATTCTGCAAAAGGTTGTTTAGTGGAGAAGGAGGATCAAGATGGCGGACGAGAAACACCGCCAGAAAGAGTGTCTCTGCAGAAAAGACAGATTCTAGCAGAAATTAGAAAAAAGAAGCAAGAAAGCGAGCATACAGCAGACGAGGGCTGGAAGGAGGGGTACCTGAGACCCTGGGAGACTCCATGGGAGGAGGCTGCAGAGGAAAACTGGAAGCTGAGACCGCCAGAGCAGCCCAGAGACCAGCGGCAAGGGTAGGTGGATAAATCACCTTTCCCCTCCCCTGCATTTGGGACTGCAGGTGGGCTCCCCAGCGGGTGGAGAGACCTGCGGACACCAGCCCAGAGACGGCCGCCGCCAGCTAGCAGTGAGCGTTTAGCAGACACGGAATCAGACTCCCAAATCCCTCGGGGCACCTCTGTGTGCACAGACCCGAGCCCCTCGGCAGGCGCCATATTGACTCCTCCTCCCCTCTCTGCCGACCCTACCTGTGGCTGCCCAGAGAGACAATACAGCCACCAGCCAGAGGCACCTTCAGGGAACGGGACCTTCCCTTTTGGGACCCTACAGCTGACTAAGGGGAACTCAGACTGTGAGCTCCCTACCCGCCAGTCCTCCCAGGTGCTGCTGGCACAGTGTTCCCAGGAGAACGGTGCAGACTCACAGGCTGAGAGACACGGACACAGCTAAGGCTCCCTGTGGGTGAATTGGGACCAGAACTCCTCTCCCTGGTGGGGATACAGTTTGAACTCTGGGACCCAGAGGTCGGACCTGCAGACCAGATCCCATGCACTGAGGCCTAGCATTGCCCGGGGCACAGAAGGGATATTTGTGAACAGCCTACTGAGGTGTGTGTGCCTCCAGGAGCAGATCAGCATTCTAGAGGGCAACCCTTCCCCCAAAGGGAGGCCGTGCGCCCAGCCCAGGTGGCGTTCCCGTGCAGGGAAACTCCCTGCCGGCATCGCAATCAGGGGAGGCCTGGTGGCCTGTGGTCTGGCTTGCTGGCAGAGGCCCAGGAGTAGCTGCGGAGTTGGGGAGGGTGGAAAGAAGCGAGGCTCGCTCCAGACTGCGGGTCTCAGACAGCACCACCCCCACAAGCAGACTTTCTGGCTGAGTGGGACCATTCCAGCCCGTTGCTGACAGCTTTTCCTGGAAGCAGAGAACAGAACTTTGACCCCTGTTAACCGCAGGCTTACCCAACCCAGCTCCGCCCAGAACAAGAGCTGATAACAGGACACAAAATCAACAGCATAGCCTGTATCTCCAAGCAAGCGCCACCTACTGACAGGTATGGCATCCTGCACAGCCTTTTCATAGCACCCACTGACTCATTATACAGGGAGTGGTCGAATCTCACCCACAGACACCACCTAACGGCTCAGAAACTAAACAAGGCGTGTGAATACCCAAACAAAAACCTAAAGGAAAGAAACAACAAATGATCGACATGGGAAGAAATCAGCGAAGGAACTCAGGAAATATGAAGAACCAAACGGAAAACACACCCCCAAAGAGGAGCACCAGCCCCCTAGAAATGGACACCAACCAAAATCAGGCAAACAAAATGACAGAAGAGGAATTTCGTATGTGGATCATAAGAACACTCACCGACCTGCAACAACCACTCAATAACCAAAACAAAGAAACCACAAAAAGCCTCCAGGATTTAGAAAAAAAGTTCAATAAAGAAATAGACACAATGAAGAAAAGTTTAACCGAACTCCTGGAAATGAAGAATCAATTCAGGGAACTACAAAATACAGTGGAAAGTCTCAAGAACAGGGTAGATCAAACAGAAGAAAGAATCTCAGAGATTGAAGATAACACCCTCCAACTAAATAAACCAGTCACAGAGATAGAGCAGAGAAACAACAGAAGACAGCAAAGCCTACAAGACATGTGGGATTATGTGAAGAGACCTAATGTGAGGGTCATAGAGTTATCAGAAGGGGAAGAAGACAACACTCAAGGATTGGCCATGCTACTTGAAGATATAATAGAGGAAAATTTCCCAGGCCTTGCTAAAAATCCCAAAATACAAGTTCAAGAAGCTCAGAGGACCCCTGGGAGATTCAATGCAAACAGGAAGACATTATGACATGCACTCATCAGACTGACCAAAGACGAGGCTGTAAGACGAGACTTACATCAGACTGACCAAAGACGAGACTGTAAGACATGCACTCATCAGACTGACCAGACTGTAAGACGAAAGAAGAAAGTAACATACAAGGGAAAGCCAATTTGAATTATGCCAGACTTCCCTACTGAGACTTTAACAAGCAAGAAGAGACTGGGGCCCCATTCTCACGCTTCTGAAACAAAACAATGCCCAGCCTAGAATCTTATTTCCTGCAAAACTAAGCTTCATATATGAAGGAGAAATAAAGACATTCTCAGACAAGCAAAGTTTCAGAGAATTCACCTAGACAAGACCAGCCCTACAAGAAGTACTCAAAACAGTGTTGTGCACGGAACACCATAATAAAAACTCACGAATATAAAAACAACCGAAACCAAAGGATTAAAGGCCAGATAATACAATGGCTCAAGAGAGAAATCAAAGCAACAACATCCAACCCAACACAATGATCAGTAATCTACCTTACCTATCAGTTCTCTCAATAAATGTGAATGGCTTAAACTTTCCACTTAAGAGACATAGGCTGGCTGAATGGATAAGAAAATACAGGCCAAGTATATGCTGTATTCCAGAAACACATCTAACCTGCAAGGATGCATATAGACTAAAGGTAAAAGCGTGGATATCAGTATTCCAGGCAAGTGGAAGCCAAAAGAAGGCTGGCGTGGCAGTTCTAATTTCAGACGATTTAGTTTTTAAACCAACAAAAGTAGTGAAAGACAAAGAGGGTCATTATATAATTGTGCAGGGCACAGTTCAACAAGAAGATATAACAATTTTAATTATATATGCACCCAACTTAGGTGCACCCAGTTTCATAAAGCAAACCTTACTTGATCTAAGCAAATGGATTAATAGCAACTCCATAATCACCGGAGATTTCAACACCCCACTGACGGCACAAGACAGATCCTCCAAACAGAAAATTAATAAAGAAATAATGGACTTATACAAAACCTTGGAACAACTGGGTCTGACTGACATCTACAGGACATTCTACCCAAAATCCACTGAATATATGTTCTTCTCATCAGCTCACGGGACATTCTCTAAGATTGACCATATCCTAGGACACAAAGTAAACCGTAAGAAATTTAGAAAAATAGAAATCATACCATGTACCTTCTCAGATCACAGTGGAATAAATGTAGAAATCAACCGTAACAGAAACTCACATTTCTACACAAAAACGTGGAAATTTAACAACCTCCTACTAAATGATTACTTCATAAATGAAGACATCAAGATGGAAATAAAAAAATTCTATACTCCTACACTGCTGGTGCGACTGCAAACTAGTTCAACCTCTGTGGAAAGCAATATGGAGATACCTTAAAGCGATACAAGTGAATCTACCATTTGATCCAGCAATCCCATTGCTGGGCATCTACCCAAAAGATCCAATGACACTCTATAAAAAAGATACCTGCACTCGAATGTTTATAGCAGCACAATTCATAATTGCGAGGCTGTGGAAACAGCCCAAGTGCCCATCAATCCAAGAATGGATTAATAAAATGTGTTATATGTATACCATGGAGTACTATTCAGCTCTAAGAAACAATGGTGATATAGCACAACTTATATTTTCCTGGTTAGAGCTGGAACCCATACTACTAAGTGAAGTATCCCAAGAATGGAAAAACAAGCACCACATATACTCACCAGCAAATTGGTATTAACTGAACAGCACCTAAGTGGTCACATAGGTACTGTAGTAATAGGGTATTGGGCAGGGGGGAGGGGGCTATATACGTATATAATGAGTGAGATGTGCACCATCTGGGGTATGGTCACCATCTGGGGTATGGTCAAGACTCAGACTTGTGGGGGGAGGGGGGGAAATGGGCATTTATTGAAACCTTAAAAACTGTACCCCCATAATATGCTGAAATAGAAAAAAAAAAGAAAGAATAAAAAAAGGTTGTTTAGTTTCCATTACTTTGTGTAGAAATGAGGACTCCTGTTAGGATTGATTTCTACATTTATTCCATTGTAGTTTGAAAACATACATAGTATAATTTCTATTATTTTAAATTGTTTGAGACGTGCTTTGTGTCCTAGGATATGGTCAATCTTAGAGAATGACCCATGAGCTGATGAGAAGAACATATATTCAGTGATTTGGGGGTATAATGTCCTGTAAATGTCAGTCAGGCCCATTTGTTCTAGGGTTCTGTTTAAGTCCATTATTTTCTTGTTGATTTTCTGTTTGGAGGATCTGTCCTGTGCTGTCAGTGGGGTGTTAAAGTCTCCAAATATTATGGTGTTGTTGTTTATCCATTTGTTTAGATCTAGTAGAGTTTGATTTATGAATTCGGGTGCACCAAGGTTGGGTGCATATATATTTAGAATTGTTATGTCTTCTTGTTGAACTGTATCCTTCACCATTATATAGTGACCTTCTTTGTCTTTTATTACTTTTGTTGATTTAAAACCTATGTTATCTGTAATCAGCACTGCCATGCCAACTTTCTTTTGGCTTCCGTTTGTTTTAAATATTGTTCTCCACCCCTTTACCTTTAGTCTAATTGCATCCTTGCAGGTTAGATGTGTTTCGTGAAGATAGCAGATACTTGGCTTGTGTTTTTTTTTTTTTTTTTTATCCATTTGGCCAGCCTATGTCTCTTGAGTGGGGAGTTCAAGCCATTCACATTTATTGAGGTAACTGATAGGTGGGGCAGATTTCTGTTCATTATGTTGGGTTGAACTTTGTTGCTTTGTTTTCTGCCTTGAGTCATTGTAGTGTCTGGGCTTTGATGGTTATCCTTGAGTAGATTTACATTCGTGAGTGTCTATTGTGGTGATCCGTGGGTAACACTATTCCGAGTACTTCTTGAAGGGCTGGTCTTGGTGAATTCCCTAATTCTTTGCTTATCTGAAAATGTCTTGATTTCTACTTCATGTATGAAGCTTAGTTTTGCAGGGAATAAGATTCTAGGCTGGGCATTGTTTTGTTTCAGAAGAGTGACAATAGGCCCCTAGTCTCCCTATGCTTGTAAAGTCTTACTAGAGAAGTCTGGTGTTATTCGAATTGGCTTTCCCTTGTATGTTAGTTGCTTCTTTCATCTTACAGCTCTTAGAAGGGCCTCTTAGTTGATATTTTCGTCAGTCTAGTGACTGCATGTCGTAATGTCTTCCTGTTTGCATTGAATCTCCCAGGGGTCCTCTGAGCTTCTTGAACTTGTATATTGAGATTTTGAGCAAGCCTGGGAAATTTTCCTCTATTATATCTTCAAATAGCTTGTCCTCCCCTTGAGTGTTGTCTTCTTCCCCTTATGGTAACCCTATTACCCTCACATTAGGTCTCTTCACATAATCCCACATGTCTTGTAGGCTTTGCTGTCTTCTGTTGTTTCTCTGCTCTATCTCTGTGACTGGTTTATTTAGTTGGAGGGTGTTATCTTCAAGCTCTGAGATTCTTTCTTCTGTTTGATCTACCCTGTTCTTGAGACTTTCCACTGTATTTTGTAGTTCCCTGAATTGATTCTTCATTTCCAGGAGTTCGGTTAAACTTTTCTTCATTGTATTGATTTCTTTAGTGAATTTTTGTTCCAGGTCCTGGAGGCTTTTTGTGGTTTCTTTGTTTTGGTTATTGAGTTGTTCTTGCAGGTTGTAGAATTTTCTTATGATCCACATTCAGAATTCCTCTTCTGTCATTTTGTCTGCCTGATTTTGGTTGGTGTCTGTTTCTAAGGGGCTGGTGCTCCTCTTTGGGTGTGTGGTTTCCATTTGGTTCTTCATATTTCTGAAGTTCCTTCACTGATTTCTTCCCATATCGATCAGTCATTTTTTCTTTCCTTTAGGTTTTCGTTTGAGTATTCGCATGCCTTGTTTAGTTTTTGAGCCAGTACATGGTGTCTGTGTGTGAGATTGGACCAGTCCCTGTATGATGATTCAGTAGGTGCCATGAAAAGGGTGTGCAGGATGCCCTCCCTGTCAGTAGGTGATGCTTTCTTGGAGTTACAGGCTACTCTGTTGTTTTTGTGTCCTGTTATGAGCTCTTGTTCCTGTAGAGAGACATTCTAGTGCCTCAGGTGGTCAGTGCAGCCCTGGGGCTTCCAGGTGTGTCTCTTTCTCCCCCTCAGAGAAGGCTCATCTGGGAGTGAGTCTGGGTGGAGCTAGGTTGGGTAAGCCTGGCGTCAGTCACCATGAATACCTGTTAGGAGGGGTCAAAATTCTGTTTTCTGCTTCCAGGAAAAGCTGTCAGGGAAGGGCCCCGTTCAGTCAGAAAGACTACATTTGGGGTGGGGCTGTCTGAGACCCGCAGTCTGGAGCATGCCTCACTTCTTTCAACCCTTCCCAACTCCGCGGCTACTCCTGGGCCTCAGGCAGCAGGCCAGACCTCATGCCACCGCGCCTCCCCTGGCTGTGATGCCAGCCAGGAGGTTCTCTGTGCAGAAACGCCACGTGGGCTGGGCGTACGGCCTGCCATTGGGAGTAGGGTTGCCCTCCATGATGCTGATCTGCCCCTGAAGGCACACACACCTCAGTAGGCTGTTCGGGTATATCCCTTCTGTGCCCTGGGCAATGTGAGACCTCGGTGCACGGGATCTGGTCTGAAGGTCTGACCTGTGCTCCCAGATTTCAAACTATATCCTCACCAGGGAGACGAGTGCCAGTCCCAATTCACCCATGGGGAGCCCAAGCTGGGTCTCTGTCTCAGCCTCAGGATCTTCCCTGTTCTCCTGGGATCACTGTGCCAGCAGCACCTGGGAGTGCTGGCGGGTAGGGAGCTCACCTGTCTGAGTTCCCCTCAGTCAGCTGTAGGGCTTCAACAGGGAAGGTCCTATTTCCTGGAGGTGCCTCTGGCTGGTTGCTATATTGTCTGTCTCGGCTGCAGATAGGGTCGGGAGAGGAGGCAATATGGTGCCTGCCAGGCGGCTCGGGTCTGTGCACATGGAGGTGCCCTGAGGGATTTGGGAGCCTGGTGCTGCATCTGTTACTGGCTTACTGCTCCCTGGCAGTGGCCGTATCTGGGCTGTCGCCCGCAGGTCTCTCCACTGGCTGAGGAGCCCAACAGCAGTCCCAGATGCAGGGGAGGGGAAAGTTGATCGCTCCACCTACCATTTCCGATAGTCTCCAGGCTGCTATGGATGTCTCTGCTTCCAGGTTTCCTCCTCCCATGGTCTCCCGTGGTCTCAGGTACCCCTTCTTCTGACCCTCATCCGATGTATGCTCGTCTTGTTGCTTCTGTCTACTAATTTCTGCTAGAATCTGTCTTTTCTGCAGAGACACTCTGTCTGGCGATGTTTCTCGTCTGCCATCTTGATTCCCTCCTCCATGCTTTTTGCTTTCTCTTGTTTTCCCTCAGAGATGTCTGTAATTCTTATTTTGGTCCACTATGCAGAGTCCCATGCTCATCTGAGTGATTGTTCCTTCTTTATTCTTTTTTCTGCATCTCTGACTGACTTGTTTAGTTCAAAAGCCTTGTCTTCAATCTCGGAAATTCTTTCTTCTGTTTGGCATAGCTCTACCCTATGTTGAAGCTTCCTGGTGTATGTAGAAATTCCCTAAATGACTCTTTCATTACTTTAAGTTTTGTTATATGTTTTCTTATGTTGTCTATCTGTTTAGTGGCTTTTTAGTTTTAATCATTAATGTCCTGAAACTTTTTTTTTGGCTTCTTTGTGTTAGATTCAAAGTTTCTTTTCTTTTTTTTCTTATTTCTTTTTTTTAAATTTTTATTATTTTTTTTGTTATGTCAGCATATTATGGGGGGTACAGATTTTTTTTTTTTTTTTTTGAGACAGAGTCTCGCTTTGTTGCCCAGGCTAGAGTGAGTGCCATGGCGTCAGCCTGGCTCACAGCAACCTCAAACTCCTGGGCTCCAGCGATCCTTCTGCCTCAGCCTCCCGAGTAGCTGGGACTACAGGCATGCGCCACCATGCCCAGCTAATTTTTTACATATATATATCAGTTGGCCAATTAATTTCTTTCTATTTATAGTAGAGACGGGGTCTCGCTCTTGCTCAGGCTGGTTTTGAACTCCTGACCTTGAGCAATCCGCTCGCCTCAGCCTCCCAAGAGCTAGGATTACAGGCGTGAGCCACTGCGCCCGGCCGGTGGTACAGATTTTAAGGTTTCCATAAATACCCATTACCCCCTCCCCCCACAAGTCTGAGTTTCAGCATGACCATCCCCCAGATGGTGCACATCTCACTCATTATGTATGTATATACCCTCCCCCTCCCCCCTATCCCCTCCCAAGTGCCCAATACCCTATTACTGTAGTACCTATGTGTCCACTTAGGTTTCCATTCTTTTTTTTTTTTTTTTTTTTTTTTGAGACAGAGTCTCGCTTTCTTGCCTAGGTTAGAGTGAGTGCCATGGCGTCAGCCTAGCTCACAGCAACCTCAAACTCCTGGGCTTAAGCAATCCTACTGCCTCAGCCTCCCGAGTTGCTGGGACTACAGGCACGAGCCACCATGCCCGGCTAATTTTATATATTAGTTGGCCAATTAATTTCTTTCTATTTTTTATAGTAGAGACGGGGTCTCGCTCAGGCTGGTTTTGAACTCCTGACCTTGAGCAATCTGCCCGCCTCGGCCTCCCAGAGTGCTAGGATTACAAGCGTGAGCCACCACGCCCGGCCTTAGGTTTCCATTCTTCTCGATGTTGTGGAATAGTTTCTCAAGACAGGCACCAGTTCTTCTTTGTAAGTGTGGTAAAATTCCGGTGTGAAACCATCTGGACTGGGACTTTTCTTTTTAGGGAGATTTTTAATTGCTGTTTCTATTTCAGCTGTTGAGATTGGTCTGTTCAGGAAATCCATTTATTCTTGGTTGAGCCTAGGGAGGCTGGGTGTTTCTAGAAATCTCTCCATTTCCTCCACATTTTCCAGTTTGTGTGCATAAAGATTTTTGTAGTATTCATAAATTATATCTGTATCTCTTTGGGATAAGTTGTGATATCTCCTTTTTTTGTTCGTGATGGAGCTTATTAAAGATTTCTCTTTTCTGCTTTTCGTTAGCTTAGCCAATGGCATGTCAATTTTGGGATTTTTTTCAAAGAACCAACTTTTTGTTTGGTTAATCTCCTGAATAGCCTCCCTGTTTTCAATTTCTTTTAGTTCTGATTAGATCTTGTTGATTTCACTCCTTCTGCTGGGTTTGGTGCTGGTCTGTTCTTCTTTTTCCAGCTCTTTGACTCATTTCATTAGATTGTCTATTAATGATCTTTATAACTTTTGGGTATAGAAATTTATGGAGATAAACTTTCCTCTCAGAACTTCTTTAGCTGTGTCCCAGAGGATTTGATAACTTGTCTCTCCATTGTCATTTTCTTCATAGAATTTTTTTTATTTCCATCTTGATTTCTTCATTTATGAAGTAATCATTTAGCAGGAGGTTGTTTAATTTCCACGTTTTTGTGTAGAAATGTGAGTTTCTGTTAGGGTTGATTTCTACTTTTATTCCACTGTGATCTGAGAAGATACATGGTATGATTTCTATTTTTTTAAATTTCTTGAGGTTCACTTTGTGTCCTAGGATATGGTCAATCTTAGAGAATGTCCCGTGAGCTGATGAGAAGAACGTATATTCAGTGGATTTTGGGTAGAATATCCTGTAAATGTCAGTCAGTCCCAATTGTTCTAGAGTTTTTGTTAAGTCCATTATTTCTTTATTAATTTTCTGTTTGGAGGATCTGGCTTTTGCCATCAGTGGGGTGTTGAATTCTCTGGTGATTATGGAGTTGCTATTAATTAATTTGCTTAGATCTAGTAAGGTTTGCTTTATGAAACTTGGTGCATCTATGTTGGGTGCATATATATTTAAAATTGTTATATCTTCTTGTTGAACTGTGCCTTTCACCATTATATAATGGCCCTCTTTGTCTTTCCCTACTTTTGTTGGTTTAAAAACTAAATCATCTGAAATTAGAACTGCCATGCCAGCCTTCTTTTGGCTTCCACTTGCATGGAATACTGATCTCCAGCCTTTACTCTTAGTCTATATGCATCCTTGCAGGTTAGATGTGTTTCCTGAAGACAGCATACATTTGGCTTGTGTTTTCCTATCCATTCAGCCAGCCTATGTGTCTTGAGTAGAGAGTTTAAGCCATTTACATTTATTGAGAGAACTGATAGGTAAGGTAGATTATTATTCATTCAGTTGGGTTGGATGTTGTTGCTTTGATTTCTCTCTTGAGCCATTGTATTATCTGGCCTTTAATCCTTTGGTTTCGGTTGTTTTTATATTCGTGAGTTTTTATTATGGTGTTCTGTGCACAACACTGTTTTGAGTACTTCTTGTAGGGCTGGTCTTGTCTAGGTGAATTCTCTGAAACTTTGCTTGTCTGAGAGTGTCTTTATTTCTCCTTCATATATGAAGCTTAGTTTTGCAGGAAATAAGATTCTAGGCTGGGCATTGTTTTGTTTCAGAAGCGTGAGAATGGGGCCCCAGTCTCTTCTTGCTTGTAAAGTCTCAGTAGGGAAGTCTGGCATAATTCAAATTGGCTTTCCCTTGTATGTTACTTTCTTCTTTCATCTTACAGCTCTTAGAAGGGCCTCTTTAGTTGATATTTTGGTCAGTCTGATGAGTGCATGTCATAATGTCTTCCTGTTTGCATTGAATCTCCCAGGGGTCCTCTGAGCTTCTTGAACTTGTATTTTGGGATTTTTAGCAAGGCCTGGGAAATTTTCCTCTATTATATCTTCAAGTAGCATGGCCAATCCTTGAGTGTTGTCTTCTTCTCCTTCTGGTAACTCTATGACCCTCACATTAGGTCTCTTCACATAATCCCACATGTCTTGTAGGCTTTGCTGTCTTCTGTTGTTTCTCTGCTCTATCTCTGTGGCTGGTTTATTTAGTTGGAGGGTGTTATCTTCAATCTCTGAGATTCTTTCTTCTGTTTGATCTACCCCGTTCTTGAGACTTTCCACTGTATTTTGTAGTTCCCTGAATTGATTCTTCATTTCTAGGAATTCGGTTAAGCTTTTCTTCATTGTGTCTATTTCTTTATTGAACTTTTTTTCTAGGTCCTGGAGGCTTTTTGTGTTTTTTTGTGTTGGTTACTGAATTGTTCTTGCAGGTCGTTCAGTTTTCTTATGATTCACATACGAAATTCCTCTTCTGCTATTTTGTTTGCCTGATTTTGGTTGGTGTCCATTTCCAGGGGGCTGGTGCTCCTCCTTGTGGTGTGTTTTCCATTTGGTTCTTCATATTTCTGGAGTTTTTTCACTGATTTCTTCCCATGTCGATCATTTGTTGTTTCTTTCCTTTAGGTTTTTGTTTGGGTATTCGCATGCCTTGTTTAGTTTCTGAGCCGGTAGGTGGTGTCTGTGGGTGGGTAGGGGGTGTGTGTGAGTTACATTTGCCCACTTCCTGTATAATGAGTCAGTAGGTGCCGTGAAAAGGGTGTGCAGGATGTCCTCCCTGTCAGTAGATGGCGCTTGCTTAGAGGAACAGGCTATGCTGTTGTTTTTGTGTCCTGTTATCAGCTCTTGTTGGTGGGGCCCTGGGACTTCCAGGTGTGTCCTTTTCTCCCCCAGTGAGGGCTGGTCTAGGAGAGAGTCTGGGCGGAGCTAGATTGGCTAAGCCTTCCCTTAGGCACCGCCAATGTCATTAGCAGGGGTCAAAGTTTTGTTCTCTGCTTTCAGGAAAAGCTCTCAGGGAGGTGCTGGAATGGCCCTGCTCAATCAGAATATCTGTGTGTGGGTGTGGTGCTCTCTGAGACCTGTCTTCTGGAGTGGGCCTCGCTTCTTTCCACCCTACCCACCTCCGCAGCTACCCCTGGGCCTCTACCAGCAGGCCAGACCACATGCCACCACGCCTCCCTGGACTGTGATGCTGGCGGGGAGTTTCCCTGCGCGGGAAGCCACTGAGGTGTGCTCAGGGCCTCATTTTGGGAGGAGGGTTGCCCTCTAGGATGCTGACCTGCCCCTGAAGGCACACACACCTCAGTAGGCTGTTCACGTATATCCTTTTTGTGCCCTGGGCAATGGAGACCTTGGTGCATGGGATCTGGTCTGTAGGTCTGACCTCTGGCCCCAGAGTTTGATCTATATCCCCACCAGGGAGAGGAGTGCCAGTCCCAATTCGTCCACTGGGAGCCCAAGCTGGGTGTATGTCTCTCAGCCTCAGGGTCTGCCCTGTTCTCCTGGGATCACCGTGCCAGCAGCACCTGGTAGGGCTGGCGGGTAGGGAGCTCACAGTCTGAGTTCTCCTTAGTCAGCTGTAGGGCCCCAAAAGGAAGGTCCTGTTCCCTTGAGGTGCCTCTGGCTGGTGGCTATATTGTCTCCTTTGGTAGCCATGGGGAGGGTCTGTGCAGGGGAGAAGGAGGCAATATGGTGCCTGCCGCACTGCTCGGGTCTGTGCACACGGAGGTGCCCCAAAGGATTTGGGAGCCTGGTGCCATGTCCATTACTGGCTTACCGCTCTCTGGTGGCTGCCGTCTCTGGGCTGGTGTCTGCAGGTCTCTGCACCCACTGGGGAGCCCACCAGCAATCCCAGATGCAGGGGAGGTGAAAGGTGACTTATCCACCTACCTTCCCGCTGGTCTCTGGGCTGCTCTGTCGGTCTCAGCTTCCAGTTCTCCTCCGTGACCTCCTCCCGTGGAGTCTCCCATGTTCTCAGGTACCCCTCCTTCCGACCCTCGTCCACTGTATGCTCGTCTTCTTGGTTCCTTCTTCTAATTTCTGCTATAATCTGTCTCTTCTGCAGAGACACTCTGTCTGGCAGTGTTTCTTGTCCACCATCTTGATCACTTCCCTGGAGTTTCTTTTCAATCCCATTCATCTTGTTTGCCATCCTCATCTCAATTTCACTCTCTGATATTTGGCAATTTCCTCTAAGTTGGGGTCCATTGTTGGAGATCTATTGCAATCCTTTGGGGGTGTCAAAACATCTTGTTTTTTCATGTTGACTGAGTTCTTATTCTGGTTCCTTTTCATTCGAAATCTCTTATGTCAGGTCAATACAGATAAGCTTGTAGTGCACCTGTTGTCCTGTGCTGGGAACTCTCCTATTAGTGCAAAGAAGGAGAGGTCCTTGGATGGTGGACTTGTGTTCTACCATGGAGGACTGACCTGGCACAAAATGGGTGCATGTACTGTGAGTGCTTAACACTCTTGCTTTCCTGCATCACCATTCTCTTGTTCTTGTCTCTAGTCATCCCCGTGTTGCAGAGTGAGTGAATTCTCCACCTAGTTCTGTCAGCAGCAGCGATTGTCAGCCCAAGCCAGCTTGAGAGCTGCTCCAGTTAGACATGTAGGCATCAATGTTTGTCATTTTTCTCTGGCTTAAGTGCAGCTCTGCCCATCCCCATGGGTAGAAGCCACTTGTCTGCCCTTACTGGCTGGGAAGCTGCCCTGCCACAAGAGGTGGCACTTTTTGACTCTCTTAGCTTGAATGTAGCTCACTTCCTTCCTGTTGCAGTGACAACTGATGGCCTACACCAGCTTGAGGGCTTCCTGCTCAGATCCACAGACTGCAGTGTTTGTCAGTTGTGTGCCATCTTCAGTGCAACCCCATCCACATCTACAGGCTTTGGAGATTGTTGGACCACTCAGGTCCCCCAGGTACAGTGGGTGCATGTGGCACTTGATCATGGGACTCATGAGAGTTGCTGGCCTCATCTCTCCTTAAGTCTACCCCAGATTGGCAAGGATGTTGGGAGAGGCCACAGCAGTGGATCTGAACCCTGGGTAGAGGCAGTGTTCTGTGTCTAGGGTTTTCAACTACCACCAGCTGCAGTTCCCAGGTTTTCTCATTCACAAACAGAAAATTGTAATCGTTTTTTTGTCTATTAAAGAAATTAAACTTGTAATTAAAAACACTCCTGCAATGTGGTATATGTATACCATGGAGTACTATTCAGCTCTAAGAAACAACGGTGATATAGCACATCTTATATTTTCCTGGTTAGAGCTGGAACCCATACTACTAAGTGAAGTATCCCAAGAATGGAAAAACAAGCACCAGATATATTCTCCAGCAAACTGGTACTAACTGAGTAGCACCTAAGTGGACACACAGGTGCTACAGTAATAGGGTATTGGGGAGGTGGGAGGGGGGAGGGGGGCGGGTATATACATACATAACGAGTGAGATGTGCACCATCTGGGGGATGGTCATGATGGAGACTCAGACTTTTGGGGGGAGGGGGGGAAATGGGCATTTATTGAAACCTTAAAATCTGTACCCCCATAATATGCCAAAAAAAAAAAAAAAAACACTCCTGCAAAGAAACCTGCAGGTTTGCATAGTGAGTTTTATGAAATATTTAGGAAATATTTAATAAGTATTAGAAATAATATAAATCATTCAAACTTTCAAAAAGTAGAGCAGGAGGAAGAAACACTTTTCTACTACATTAATTGAGACTGTGCAGTTTTAGTGTGAAGATGGAAAAATACATCAGAGGTACAGAATACAGGGTGCAGAAATAGACTAAACATATATGACTTTTGAAATAGGCACCTCTGTACTTTGATGGAGGAAATGTGTATTTTCAAAATGTTTCTGGAGAACCTGGATATGCATATGGAAACCTTAACCTCTACTTTAGATAATGGACATAATATCAATTTGAGATGGATTATAGGCCTACATGTGAGAGTCAGAATTATAAAGTTTCTGGAAGAAAACGTAGGATAACTTTTCTATTACCTTGGAGTGAGTAAAGATTTCTTAATCAGGATCTGGAAGTAGTAACCACAAAGGAAAAAAACTTGACACATTGGACTTCATCAAACTAAACAGAATTTCTTCACATAAAACCACATCATAAAGAAATTTTAAAAGCCAGCCACAAATTAGGAGAAAATCTTCTCAGTTCTAACTTAAACATATATCCAAAATATATAAGGAAGTCTTAAGGCACTTTACCAAAGAAGATTTCAAATAGTCAATAAGTAAATAAAAAGGGTTCAACATAAGCAGCCACCAGGAAAATACAAAATAAACACAATATAAGACACCGCTAGACACCAACCAGAATGCCTCCAGGAACAAACACCTTGCAAGACCACGTGTTGGTGAGAACGTGGAGCAACTGGAACTCTCATGCATTGCTGCTGAGAGGCTAGATCCAATTTTAGAAACTATCTTGCAGTTTCTTACAGTGTTGAAACCTACCCTCCAATTTAGCACTTTCAAATCAATTATATACCCAAGAGATATGAACGCTATGCCATCAAAAACTAGTACAAATATCCATAACAGCTTTATTCATAATAGCACCAAACTGGAAAATACACAAATGTACTTCAGTGGAAGAATGGAAAACTGTGATGTGCTTGTATAGTGGACCACAGCAAAACAATATAAAAAGTAAATCACTGACACGAGAAAAAGCATACATGAATCTCACAAAAACGCTGAGAAAAAAAAAAAAAGACAGGTGAGAAAGAAACACACAGTGTGTTCAGTTTAAGAAAAAGGAAAAATAATTTTTGATGCTAGAAATAAAAATAATTGTTTTCTCTTGGGCATTGACTGGGAAGGGACACAAGGAAATTTATGGTGAAATGGAAATGTTTAATGATTAGATTTGATTAGTGGTTATGTGGCTGTTTCCATATATAAAAAGTTATCCACCTGTACAGATATGTACACTTTATAGTATGTAAATTATACCTCCATTAAGAAAATGTCAGGCTAAAGAGGAAAAAACAAACCAAAAAAGCAAAGACAACCTGATTGTAAACAAGCATTCTTGTTGTTTAATCCTGTCTCTCTTGACAAATGTAATTTGGGGTTTTACAAATTTTATAACCCCGGGGCAACCATGCCAAATTTACCTCTGACGACTTTCACAGAGGCAAGTGCAGATATTGAGAATGATGGCAATATGCTACCAGACTCAGTGATGTGGTAATTACAAGGTATTTCTGCTGATTTTTCCCATTCTCGGCAATGAACAATTAAATGTCCCCTGGGATCTGTTGTGACTTTTAGTTGTTTTCCTTTTTTCATAGTCTTCTAATGAACTCTGAATATTCAAGGTGTTTGTTCTTTGGGACCCTACTGTCCTCATTGGTGATGATAAATAATCCTGTGGTACATATATCATGAGGGCATTTACATGTATTTTCACTACTGACTGCAATGACACCTATGGAAAGGTGAAGAGCATGGGAAGAGAGGGAAGCATGGGAAAAGGATGGGAAAAGAGTACCAGGGGCCATGAAGAAGGCAATTTGACTTTTGCTGTCTCTTATTTCTGACTCTCTTTTGGAATAAACACACAAATGTTTATCCCAAATGTGATGTTCATGATGGACTGTGTTGTTATGTCCCATAAAATAAATATGAATATGCTCATGAATTCTAAAAAGTCACATCAGCAAATGCTGGCGCAGCTTTGGGTCTTACTTTGTATTGTTTTAGTGGTCTAGGATCTGTCAGCTGGATCACTGAGACAGAGAGCTACAACTATTTATCCTGCAGGGTTTGGAAATCTCTGTCGTTCTTGAAAATGATTAGCCTTAACAATTTCCTATTGAGTTAAGACATGAACCACACATTGACTTTTTAAGGTAAAAGATAAATACATTTAAAGTCAAAGTGTTTTTTTTTTCCTTTCCATTAGCATAGGAGAAAATCCTGGTTTGTTGGAAGAAAAAAAAGCACATAATCAAAGAAGATGTTTTTTCTGAGTTACATCTTGGTGAGTACTTGGCCATGGGGATGATTTGCAATGTAATGGGTCAAATATTAAAACCAGAGGCTGGTAATGGTTAAGCCAGTATTGCAGATCAGGTACAGTTAAAGCAGTAGGCCTGGCAAAATCAAAGAATTAAGTGAAGTATAATTTAATTATGGTGAGTGAGTCGCCAGAGAACTAATTTGTATCAGAAGCCCATACCCTTTCCCCCCAAATTCAATGTCAGTTCATCTGGGTTCTGGGTGGGTACTGGCCAATCAAAACAATTCTTGTTCCTCCAGTGACTTGCCTGGGCACCCAGGTGTGATTCCAACCACACCAGAATCTTCCAATGTAACAATATTCCCCCCAAAAGGGAATGTTTAATGGTGATTTATCACTAATAGCAGAAGTAAAGACTTCCATTCTGCTGGGTTGATAAAGGAGGGGGATTCTGGTTCACTTGTTATATATTTATAAGTTGAGTCTGCACAATCAAGTCATATAAGTATTTCCCCCCCTTCTTTAGACATGATTTCTTTTAAATCCATGGGTTGGGCAATTATGGATACTGTTGAGAGTGAGCTTTCCTGCTCAGGCTAGGGTCTTGAGTGAAGAACTCAGGCTAAATGGACTTCAGGGAAAGAAAAGAGATGGAGCATGGTAATAAGAACATGGCTTTTTCATGCTTTCTATTTTCAGAGGGCTAAAGGCAGTACCTGGGAATCCTTCACAGAATGCATGTCATACCTGAAGTGCAGAATCTTACACTGTGAACTCATGAAAGGATATTTTCTATGGGATGACGGTCTTCATTGTTATCTGTTAGTTTTATTATTTTTGTCCTAAAAAGATAATGATTTCATTTTGCATTGTTTACCTTGTATGGAGTATTATTCAAAGATATTATTTTTCAGAAAAGTTAAGGTGCAAAAATAATTTATTCTCAAAAGTAAAACCAAAAATTAAACCTTTATTTTTATAATTTAACAGTGGTGGAAGTTCAGATAATTTTTACTAAAATATTGAAACATAAAATATGATCACTTACTCTAAACAGTAATTGTAAGCAAATAGTGATTTTTTTTTAAATAGTGGCCATCCATTATATTCTTTATTCTTCAATGAAAGTACTTTCTGCCTAACAGATCACAGAGGGTTGATGACAGACAGAGAAATGGACATAACCATAAAGCTGAGGAATGAGACAACGGTCCAGGAGTTCATCCTGGAAGGGTTCCCTGCTGTCCAGCACCTGGGGAACATGCTGTTCCTGGTGCACCTGCTGGCGTACCTGGGCTCTGTCATGGGAAACATGCTCATAATCACCATCACCTGGGCTGACCATCGCCTCCAGACACCAATGTATATTTTGCTCAGCAGTTTCTCCTTCTGTGAGTGTGTTTTTATAACCACAGTTATTCCTAAACTGCTGGTCATCTTTCTGTTAGGAAGGCAAACAATTCATTTTACTGACTGTCTCACACAGGCCTTTTCTTTTTTATTTCTTGGGGCAACGATTTTCTTCCTCATGGCTGCCATGTCCTTAGATCGCTACCTGGCCATTTGCAAACCTTTGCACTACCCAACCATGATGAATCTCAGGGTTTGTTTCCTTCTGGTTTTCTTCTGCTATGTTTTGTCCTTCATCGTCATCACTGGTCTGGTTGTCAAGGTTGCCCAGCTGTCCTTCTGTGGCCCCAATGTCATCCCACATTTCTTCTGTGATCTTGGCTCCTTAATTCATCTCTCCTGTTCTGACACCAGATCTACTGAGATGTTTGCTTTTGTCCTCACTTCGTTGATCCTGTTTGCATCCCTCATGATAACCATCATTGCGTATGGCAACATAGTAGTCACAATCATGCGTCTCCCCTCAGCCAAGGAGCGGCAGAAAGCTTTCTCCACCTGCTCCTCCCACCTCATTGTCCTCTCTCTGATGTATGGCAGCTGTGTCTTTATATACGTGAAACCGAACCAAAGGGACAGGCTGGACTCCAACAGAGAGGCTGCTCTTGTGAACACGGTGGTGACGCCGCTGCTGAACCCGGTCATCTACACTCTGCGGAACAAGCAGGTTCACCAGGCTCTGAGGGATGCTCTGTTCAGGGTGAAATTGCACTAATAGGGTCATAGGTCTTTGAACAGCAAATAGAGCTCCGTGGTCATCTAGCTCATTTTCCCACCATGGTGGAAATCTTCTCCATATATTCTGTACCTAATGTCTTCTCGCTTATGGTAGTATTTGCCTACACGGATACTGCTTTATCTTGCAATTCACTGCCTTGTATATTTGAAAATTCAAATTAGTTATCTAGACTGTGATAAAATTATCTTCCTTTATTTCTGCTCATTGTTCTTATGTGAATTCAATTCAAACAACATTTATATGAAGCCTAATATACATCAATCAAATACTACAAAGTCTTTAAGAATACAATAGTTATGAATCATATTCCGTAATTGCTGTTCATGGTATACTCTTATGATTCAACATTCTGTTACCTAAGAACAAATAGATAGAGACCCATTTTTTATCACTGTATTTATTGAAGGCAGGATTTGAAAATTGTATGAAGTCAATGTGAATGAATCAGCAGGAACTCACTAAGTCATGTCTTTGGATTATTGGTGTTAGAGGTGTAAACAGCTTAGTCTAACTCCAGGTGTTAACATGGGCACTTTCACTGTATCATCTTTTAGTTGTGTCAAATATTATTGTGAAAAGTGTCTTTAATCCTTCCTTTATCCATAAACAAAATGAAAAACACTTAAATGTGTGCATGTTTCCTCTGTAACTGATGTTGCCAAGCCCTAGAGCCAATAGGTTGCAGCCCTAGAGCCAATAGGTTGCAGTAGGGAGGTGGTCCCAGTATCAAATTCTTTCCTCCTGTGCAAGAGATGTCTTCCCTAATATGACATTATGTGTAGTTCTGGTGTGTCTTCTGGGTTAAGGTAAATTCTAGTTGACATTGTACGCAGCCAAAATAAAATAACTGATAATTAGAAATGTTTAAAATGATAATGAGTACGTTAATGACAAAAATTATTAAATCGAGCCAGTTACTGTGTTTACAACTTCATTGGAGAAGTTCCTCCTAGCCAAAGGCAATTGTAGTAGAGGGATGTGTGTGCCTGTCACCACTGAGTCCCCATCTACATGGTATGATTTGATGTTTTACAATTTTTTAATTTCAGCATATTACTGGGGTACAAATGTTTAGGTTACTGATACTGTCTTGGTTACCCCCCCACCCTGAGTCAGAGCTTCAAGCGTGTCCACCCCCTAGACAATGGGCACCACAACCATTAGGCGTGTACATACCCATCCCTTCCTCCCACCTCCCGTCTGCCCAAGACACAGTGAATGTTATTACTATATGTGCACTTTAGTGTAGATCACTGGATACCAATTTGATGGGGAGTACATGTGGTGCTTGATTTTCCATTCTTGTGATACTACATTTAGTAGAGTGCGCTACAGTTCTGTAGGATAATAGATTTGAAAAGAAAGTGATTTGAAAGTGGTGCACCGTTTGGGGGATGGTCACACTTGAAGTTCAGACTTGTGGGGGGCAGGGGAGGGGCAAGGGCATTATTCCAAACCTTAAAATTTGTACCCCCATAATATGCTGAAATAAAAAAGAATAAAAGTGATTTGATTTAAGTCCATATTTTCCTTTCATGCTTGAGAATAGTTTTATTTAAGGCATAGTCTGATCAGAAACGATCTTAGACTTTCCAAAAGTGTTGGGTGATTGAATTTATATTGTTGGGAGTAGCTGGACTAAGAGCTGTTCTGGGGGTTATGGTTTGCCAAGGACAGCTGTGTCTGTGTCTCTCCTGTCTCCACAAATGAAGCGAGACAGGCAATTTCTAAACCTAGTCTAAGTACAGGGAGCTCCTGGGAGTGTGGACAACATCTGCCTTTATCTTAGATGTCAGAACTCTGGACTGCATGCTAATAAACCCACAATCCAGCTGGAAGAACTGACCCTAAAAGTCCATAGGGGATGAATGAGTGCTTCTAGCAAGGTGGGATTCTGAGCCTAATCTTCATCCAATACCCAGTGAACAAAGCGAAGCTCCCTAGAGTGGCCGTTGTTTAATATGCTCAGGGAAAAAAAGATAAATTCTGTTTTCAAAAAATTAAATAACTTATTTTGGGATAATGGTAGAATCACATGCAGTTTTTAAGAACAATACCATGATAACTCATATCCTCTTGACGCAGTTTCCTGCGTAAACATCCACTCTTTATTAAGCAATGCAACACTTTATAAGAAGTATTATCAGTTAAGCCTTCTAAACTATCTATTTTCTTTAACTGAAATATTTACTACAATGATTGTAGATAGACATGTAGTTGTAAGAAATAGGGATCTCTCGGCACTTTGCCCGTTTTTCACCAATGGTAATATTTTGAAAAAGTGTACTCTCATAATCAAGATATAGAGATTAACACAATATACTCGTCTCTT
The DNA here is from genome assembly GCF_040939455.1 of Microcebus murinus. Lineage (NCBI taxonomy): Eukaryota > Metazoa > Chordata > Mammalia > Primates > Cheirogaleidae > Microcebus > Microcebus murinus. The sequence goes on along the minus strand of NC_134117.1, from coordinate 69,759,717 downwards.
TGCATATTTTCCCAGCTTTACTTTTATTGACATGTGCATTGTGTTGGGGAGGGGCGGCTTGTGTGAGCGTCTGTACTCGGTTAAAATGTTTTGACACTTTTAGGTTCAGGTACCACCACCACATTCAAGGTACAGCACAGCCCTAACAATGCGAAGATCCTCCCGTGTCCTTTTCAGTGCTATTCCCCTGCACCTCCTAAAACTCACCAAACCCATGGAAATTATTGATACTCTTCGGTCCTCTACTTTTAGAATGTTCTTTTTTTTTCATTTTATTTCATCATATTATGGAGGTACAAATATTGTTGGGGTTACAAATATTGTCCCTGCCCCCTCCCTCCCCCCAATGTGTCCAATCCCCCGGTAGTGTGCACACGCGTTATGAAAGCATACACCCCTTTCCTCCTCCCCCCTCCCGCCTGCCCACCACCAGATAAAAAGTTTTTTCTTGACATTTTTGTTACATTGTATATCTTTGGCTCTCCTGACTGATTAAAACTATGGTTTTCAAATGGTGGCAATGCTCACCAGGGGTTGTGGGGGGGCAATCTTAGGGATGTGGTGAGCACTTCAGAGGGGAAGGGCATACCACTTTTAGAATGTTCTAATTTTCAAGCTGTAATGCAACTGGAATCATACAAGCTCTAATGCAAAAGGAATCGTACCTTTTGAGGTTGGCTTTTTAAAAAGGAAATTTTACAAAGAAAAAGTTTTTTTTAGATTTTTTATTTCAGCATATTATGGGGGTACAAATGTTAAGGTTACGTATATTACCCTACCCCTCGAACTCAGAGATTCAAGCGTGCCCATCCCTCAGATGGTGTGCATCGCACTCCTGATGTATGTATATACCCATCCCTTTCTCCCCTTCCATCTGCCTGACACCAGATAAATGTTAATTCTATATGCGCACTTAGGTATTGATCAGTGAAATCAATTGGCTTGTGAGTACATGTGGTGCTTATTTTTCCATTCTTGGGATACTTCACTTAGTAGAATGGGTTCCAGCTCTATCCAGGAAAATACAAGAGGTGCTATATCACTGTTGTTTCTTATAGCTTTATAGTACTCTATGGTATACATATACCACATTTTATTAATCCACTTATGTATTGATGGGCACTTGGGTTGTTTCCACAACTTTCCAGTTGTGAATTGTGCTGCTATAAACATTTGAGTGCAGATGTCTTTTTTAAAGAATGTCTTTTGTTCTTTTGGGTAGATGCCCAGTAATGGGATTGCTGGATTAAATGGTAGATCTACTTGTATAACTTTAAAGTATCTCCATATTACTTTCCACAGAGGTTGAACTAGTTTGCAGTCCCACCAGCAGTGTAGGAGTGTTCCTATCTCTCTGCATTCACACCAACATTTATTGTTTGGGGACTTTTTGATAAAGGCCATTCTCACTGGAGATAAGTGATATCTCATTGTGGTTTTGATTTGCATTTCCCTGATAATTAGAGATGTTGAGTGTCTTTTCATATGTTTGTTGGCCATTATTCTGTCCTCTTTTGAACAGTTTCTGTTCCTGTCCCTAGTCTACTTTTTGACAGGGTTGTTTGATTATTTCTTGCTGATTTTCTTTTCTTTTTTCCCCCAAATAACCACATTTATTTATTACATAAAATTACTCCAGTAATATAGAAAATAAAGAAGCCAGTCCCAGATCAGGAGTTGTTCAATTTCCCTCAAATATCTTGGAAACCCATTTCAGAATACAGCATGATTAAATATACATATCTATGCCAATAAAATAAAAATAAATACACTAAAATTTGATATTTAATGTTATAAGGTAGTAGAAGTATCAGAGTAATGGAGCCAAGTGGGTCAAAATAATTGGCCAAAATAACAAAATTATATTTGAGGGCATCAGGAAATGATGAAGTCAGGTAAACCTCCAGTTAATTTCAGGGTCACCTACCCCAACTGAAGGGGAAAAAGCATAGATAAAATCACAGTACCAATCTACATATAATCTTCATTGCCTACATTTATAGAAAGGATATACATTTTTTTTATTGTGGTATATTATGGTGGTACAAATTTTAAGGTTTCAAAAAATGCCCTTTCCCCTCCTCCCCCCACAAGTCTGAGTTTCCAGCGTGACCATCCCCCAGATGGTGCACATCTCACTAATTATGTATGTATACACCCGCCGCCTCCCGTCTCCCACCTACCCAATACCCTATTACTATAGTTCTTTTTTTTTTTTTTTGAGACAGAGTCTCGCTTTGTTGCCCAGGCTAGAGTGAGTGCCGTGGCGTCAGCCTAGCTCACAGCAACCTCAAACTCCTGGCTCAAGCAATCCTCCTGCCTCAGCCTCCCAAGTAGTTGGGACTACAGGCATTCACCACCATGCCCGGCTGATTTTTTTATATACTAGTTGGCCAATTAATTTCTTTCTAGTAGAGACGGGGTCTCGCTCTTGCTCAGGCTAGTTTCGAACTCATGACCTCGAGCAATCCGCCCGCCTCGGCCTCCCAGAGAGCTAGGATTACAGGTGTGAGCCACCGCGCCCGGGCAATAGTTCTTATGTGTCCAATTAGGTGCTGCTAATTTAATATCAGTTTGCTGGTGAGTATATGTGGTGCTTGTTTTTCCATTCTTGGGAGACTTCACTTAGTAGTATGGGTTCCAGCTCTAACCAGGAAAATATAAGATGTGCTATATCACCATTGTTTCTTAGAGCTGAATAGTACTCCATGGTATACATATACCACATTTTATTAATCCATTCTTGGATTGATGGGCACTTGGGCTGTTTCCACAGCCTTGCAATTATGAATTGTGCTGCTATAAACATTCGAGTGCAGGTGTCTTTTTTGTAGAGTGTCATTGGATCTTTTGGGTAGATGCCCAGCAATGGGATTGCTGGATTAAATGGTAGATTCACTTGTATCGCTTTAAGGTATCTCCATATTGCTTTCCACAGAGGTTGAACTAGTTTGCAGTCCCACCAGCAGTGTAGGAGTGTTCCTCTCTCTCCGCATGCACGCCAGCATTTATTGTTTGGAGATTTTTTGATAAAGGCCATTCTCACTGAAGATAAGTGATATCTCATTGTGGTTTTGATTTGCATTTCCCTGATGATTAGAGATGTTGAGCATTTTTTCATATGTTTATTGGCCATTCTGCTGTCTTCTTTAGAACAGTTTCTGTTCAAGTCCTTTGCCCACTATTTGATAGGGTTATTTGATTTTTTCTTACTGATTTTCGTGAGTTCTAAGTATAGTCTAGCTATCAGCCCCTTATCAGATGAATAGGATGCAAAAATTTTCTCCCATTCTGTAGGTTGTCTGTTTACTTTCATGACTATTTCTTTGGCTGTGCAGAAGCTTTGTAGTTTGATCATGTCCCATTTATTTATTTTTGTTGCTGCTGTGATTGCCTTTGGGGACTTCTTCATAAACTCTTTGCCTAGGCTGATGTCTAGGAGTGTTTCCAAGATTTTCCTCTAGAATTCTAATGGTTTCATACCTTAGGTTTAAGTCTGTTATCCAGTGTGAGTTGATTTTTGTGAGAGGTGAAAGGTGTGGGTCCTGCTTTAGCCTTCTACAAGTGGCTATCCAGTTTTCCCAGCACCATTCATTGACAAGGGATTCTTTTCCCCAGCGTATGTTTTTGTCTGCTTTGTCAAAGATTATATGGCTATATGAGGATGGTTTTATATCAGAATTCTGTTCCTCTGGTCAATATTCCTATTTTTGTGCCAATACCAGATTTATTTAATTACTACAGCTTTGTAGTATGGTTTTATATCTGGCATATTAATACCACCCATCTTGTTTTTATTGCCTAGAATTGTGTTTGATATGTGGGGTCTTCTTTGGTTCAATACGAAGCGTAAAATTATTTTTTCTGTATCTGTGGAGAATGCTTGTGGAATTTTAATAGGTATTGCATTGAATCTGTAGATCAGTTTGGGTAGTATAGACATTTTAATGATATTGAGTCTGCCGCCCCACGAGCATGGTATGGATTTTCATCTGTTTACATCCTCTGCTATTTCCTTCCTCAGTGTTTCATAGTTCTCCCTGTAGAGGTCTTTTACCTCCTTGGTCAAGTATATTCCTAGGTACTTTAATTTCTTTGTTGCTATTGTGAAGGGAATTGAGTCTTTGATTTGATTCTCAATTAGATTGTTTTTGGCATATATGAATGCCTCTGATTTCTGTGTATTGATTTTGTATCCTGAGACTTTACTAAATTCATTTATCAGTTCCAGGAGTTTCTTGTTTGAATTTGGGGTTTTCTAAATATAATAACAAAGCTTCAGCAAACAGTGAAAGTTTGTTCTCTTCTGTACCTATTTGGTTTCCTTTAATTCCACTTTCCTGTCTGATTGCTGTAGCCAGGACTTACAGCACTATGTTGAATAAAAGTGGAGATAGTGGGCAGCCTTGTCTGGTTCCAGTTCTAAGTGGGAATGCTTTCATTTTTTCCCCATTCAGTATGATGTTGGCTATGGGTCTGTCATATATGGCTTGTATCATTTTTAGGTATGTCCCTTCTATGCCTATTTTCTTAAGTGTTTGTATCATGAAAGGGTGTTGAATTTTGTCAAAAGCCTTTTCTGCATCTATTGAAAGAATCATGTGGTCTTTGTTTTTGCTTCTGTTTATGTGGTGAATTGCATTTATAGATTTCCATATGTTGAACCATCCCTGCATTGCTGGGATGAAGCCCACTTGGTCGTGATGGATTATTTTTTTGATAAGCGTCTGGATTCGGTTAGCTAGGATCTTGTTGAAAATTTTTGTATCTATATTCGTTAGGGATATTGGTCTATAGTTTTCTTTTTTTGTTGCATCCTTTTCTGGTTTTATTATCAGATTAATATTCACTTCATAAAAGGTGTCGGGGAGGTTTCCGTTCTTCTCGATGTTGTGGAATAATTTCTGCAAGAGAGGCATGAGTTCTTTTTTGTAAGTGTGGTAAAATTCAGGTGTGAAACCATCTGGACTAGGACTTTTCTTTTTAGGGAGATTTTTAATTGCTGTTTCTATTTCAGACTTGAGATTGGTTTGTTCAGGAATTCTATTTCTTCTTGGTTGAGCCTAGGGAGGCTGTGTGTTTCTAGAAATTTGTCCATTTCCTCCACATTTTCCACTTTGTTTTCATAAAGATTTTTGTAGTATTCATAAATTATATCTTGTATCTCCTTTGATCAGTTCTGATATCTCCTTTTTTGTTCGTGATGGAGCTTATTAGAGATTTCCCTTTTCTGCTTCTCGTTTGCTTAGCCAATTTTGGTAATTTTTTCAAAGAACCAACTTTTTGTTTTATTAATATCCTGAATAGCTTTCCTGTGTTTGATTTCTTTTAGTTATGATTAGATCTTGTTGATTTCACTTCTTCTTCTGGTTTTGGAGTTGGTGTGTCCTTCTTTTTCCAGCTCTTTGAGTCGTTTCATTAGATTGTCTATTTGTGATCTTTTTGACTTTGGTTATAGGCATTTATGGAGATAAACTTTCCTCTCAGAACTTCGTTAGCTGTGTCCCAGAGGATTTGATAACTTGTGTCTCCATTGTCGTTTTCTTCATAGAATTTTTAAATTTCCATCTTGATTTCTTCATTTGTGAAGTAGTTATTTAGTAGGAGGTTGTTTAATTTCCACGTTTTTGTGTGGAAATGTGAATTTCTTTAGGGTTGATTTATTTCTACTTTTATTCCACAGTGATCTGAGAAGATACATGGTATGATTTCTATTTTTTTAAATTTCTTGAGGCTTACTTTGTGTCCTAGATTATGGTCAATATTAGAGAACGTCCCTTGAGCTGATGAAAAGAACGTATATTCAGTGGTTTGGGTAGAATGTCCTCTAAATATCAGTCAGAACCTATTGTTTTAGAGTTTTGTTTAAGTCCATTATTTCTTTATTAATTTTCTGTTTGGAGGATCTGTCCTGTGCTGTCAGTGGGGTGTTGAAATCTCCAGTGATTATGGAGTTGCTATTAATCAATTTGCCTAGATCAAGTAAGGTTTGCTTTATGAATCTGGATGCACCTAATTTGGGTGCATATATATTTAAAATTGTTATCTCTTCTTGTTTAACTGTGCCCTTCACCATTATGTAATGACCATCTTTGTCTTTCACTACTTTTGTTGTTTTAAAAACTAAATCATCTGAGATTAGAACTTCCACTCCAGCCTTCTTTTGGCTTCCACTTCCTTGGAACACTCATCTCCACCCCTTTACTTTTAGTCTATATGTGTCCTTGCAGGTTCGATGTGTTTCTGAAGACAGCATATACTTGGCCTGTATTTTCTTATCCATTCAGCCAGCCTTTGTCTCTTGAGTGGAGAATTTAAGCCATTCCCATGTATTGAGATAATTGATAGGTGAGTTGGAGTACTGTTCATTCTGCTGGGTTGGATGTTGTTGGTTTGATTTCTCTCTTGAGCCATTGTAATATCTGGCCTTTAATCTTTGGGTTTGGTTGTTTTTATATTCGTGAGTTTTTATTATGATGTTCCATGTGTAAGACTGTTTTGAGTACTTCTTGTAGGGCTGGTCTTGTATTGGTGACTTTTCTGAGACTTTGCTTATCTGAGAATGTATTAAATTCTCCTTCATATATAAATCTTAGTTTTGCAGGGTACAAGATTCTTGGCTGGGCGTTTTTTTGTTTCAAAAGAGTGAGAGTGGGCATTCAGTCTCTCCTTGCTTGTGTTGTTTCAATTGAGAAATATAGAGTTATTTGGATCGGTTTTCCTTTGTATGTAACTTGCTTCTTTCGCCTTACAGCTTGTAGGAGGGTCTCTTTTGTTGATATTTTGGTCAGTCTTATGACTACATGGCGTGGTGTTTTCCTGTTTGCATTGTATCTCCCAGGATGCCTTTTGGCCTCTTGTATTTCTAATTCTAGGTTACTGGTTAGACCTGGGAAGTTTTCTTCAATTATTTCTTCAAAAAGCTTATCCAACCCTTGGGTTTTTTCTTCCTCCTTCTCCAGAATCCAGTGGACCCGCAGGTTATTTTTCTTCGTATAACCCCACAATTCTTGTAAGCTTTGCTCATGTCTGTTATTTTTCTGCTCTCTGTGATTAACTTATTTGATTTGAATGAGTTGTCTTCAACCTCTGAGATTCTTTCTTCTATTTGGTCCACCCTATTTTTGAGGCTTTCCACTGTGTTTTGAATTTCCCTGAATAAATTCTTCATTTCTAGGATATCCGATTGATTCTTCTTCAAGGTCTCTGTCTCCTCAGTGAATCTTTGTTCTAATTCTTGTATCTTCTTTGTAGTTTCTTTGTGTTGGTTATCCTATTTTTCTTGCATATCATTGAGCTTTCTTACAATCTAATTTTGGAATTCTTCTTCTGTCATTTTAGTGTTTTGGGTTTGTTCATACTCCGTTTCTTGCAAGCTGGTGTATCTCCTAGGGGGAGTATTTTGGGTTTGATTTTTTGAATTGTGCCGGGCCCTCCAATCTGGATCCATTGCTAGAGCTGAGGTGTCCACTCTTTTGTAGTTTCTTTATCAACCACTCAGGGGAGCTCTTCACTACACTTGGAAGGTCCCCTTGATGGGGGTAGTTTCAGCAGGTTCTCCCTAGGTTTTGGGGAGAGTGGGTTTTCTTGTCTGGCCTTGCCTCCAGGGGTGGAGCCTACCACTTTTGGCAAGAGAGATGTGGGCTAGGGGGAGGAAGTATCTCCCCAGTCTGCCCTGCACCTTGGTGCCCCAGTGGCTGTAACTCCCCTCAGCTGTTAGACTTCTCAGTAGTTAGTTGATGGAGCCAGGCCTGGTGAGCCGATCGCAGAGTGCGTAGGGGTGGGATTTGCCAGGAGAGACTCTAGGCTGGGCAGGGGAGTGGGACTTGCCTGCTGGCGCTGGGCTGTGGACCCCCTCAATGGCCACCCCGAACGATGGAAGTATGTTACCAGACTCAGTGGTATATACAAGGTATTTCTGCTGAATTTCTCTACTGTCGACAATTAACAATTAAATGTCCCCTGGGATCTGTTGTGATTTTTAGTTGCTTTTCTTTTTTCATAGTCCTCTAATGAAGTCCGAATGTTCCAAAGATTTATTCTTTGGGGCCCTGGTGTCCTTATTAGTGATAATAAATAATGCTGTGGTACATGTATCATGAGGGCTTTTACATGTGTTTTCACTTGACTGCAATGACACCCATCTACGCAGGAAGGTGAAGAGCAAGTAGTGGATGGGAAAGTGAGTACCAGGGGACATGAGCAAGGCAATTTGACCTTTGCTCTCTCTTATTTCTGAGTCTATTTGGGATGAACACACAACAAACCAGGTGTGATGTTCATGATGGACTGTGTCATCATGTCCCATAGAATGAATATGAATATGCTCAGGAACTCTAAAGAGTCACACCAGCAAATGCTAGTGCAGATTTGGGTCCTTTTGTACTGCCTTAATGGTCTACAATTTATCAGTCAGATCACCATGAGGGAAAGCTTTGACTATTTGTCCTGCAGGGTTTGGAAATCTCTGTGTTTTGTGAAAATGATTAGTCTTAATAATTTCCTATTGAGTGAAGACATGAGCCACCCACTAACGTTTTTATAGGTAAAAGATAAATACATCTCAAGTCAGAGCATTCTTGTTTCTTTTTCCTTTCCCTTAGTGCAGGAGGAAATCCTAGTGTGTTGGAAGAAGGAAGAAGCACATAATCAAAGAAGATGTTTCCTCTGAGCTACATCTTGGTGAGTACTTAATGATGGGGATGATTTGCAATCTAATGGGTCAAATATTTAAACTAGAGGCTGGTTATGTGTAAGCCAGTATTGTGGATCACATAGAGTTAAAGCAAAAGTCCTGGAGAAATCAAAGAATTGAGTGAAGTACAATTTAATTGTAGTGATTGAGTCACTGGAGCACTAATATGTAAAAGAAGCCCAGACCGCTTTTCCACAGATTCAGTGTCAGTTCATCTGGTTTCTGGGTGGGTACTGGCCTATTAAACAATTCTTGTTCCACTATTGACTGCAGTGGGCACCCAGGTGTGGTTCCAACCACACCAGAATCTTCCAATGTAACAATATTCCCAGAAAAAAGGGAATGTGTAAGGGTGATTTATGACGAATAGCAGAAGGAAAGACTTCCATTTTGATGGGTTGATAAAGGAGGGAGATATTTGTTCACCCATTGTGTTTATGCATTGAGTCTGCATAACGAAGTCATGTAACTATTTCTCCCCCATATTTAGACGTGATTTTTTTAAACTCATGGGCCGGGCAGTTATGGGTATTATGAGAGTGAGTTTTCCTGCTAAGGCTAGGGTCTTGAGTGAAGAATTCAGGCTAAATATACTTCAGGAAAATAAACTGGTTGGCACATGGTAATAGGAACATGACTTTTGCATGGTTTCTATTTTCAGAGGGTTAAAGGCAGTACATAGGATTGCTACACAGAGTGCATGTCATACTTAATGTGCAGAAACTTACATTGTGAACTCAGGAAGGGATATTTTCTGTGGGATGATAGCATTGATTGTTATCTGTTAGTTTTATTATTTTTGTCTGCAACAGATAGTGATTTCATTTTGCATTGTTTACCTTGTATGGAGTATTATTTGTGGATATTATTTTCCAGAGAAGTTAAGGTGCCCAAGAAACTTACTCTCAAAAACAAACCAAGACATAAAGCTTCAATGTTTACAGTTTAGCAATGGTAAATATTCAAGTGATTTTTAATCAAATATGAAAGCAAAAAATGATTCATTTACAGGTGCGTTTACAGGTGCATTTTTAGAATAGCAAATGCAAGGAAATGTTGTTGTGTTTTATTGAAATAGTGGCCATCCATTATATTCTTTATTCTTCAATGAAAGTACTTTCTGCCTAACAGATCACAGAGGGTTGATGACAGACAGAGAAATGGACATAACCATAAAGCTGAGGAATGAGACAACGGTCCAAGAGTTCATCCTGGAGGGGTTCCCTGCTGTCCAGCACCTGGGGAACGTGCTGTTCCTGGTGCACCTGCTGGCGTACCTGGGCTCTGTCATGGGAAACATGCTCATAATCACCATCACCTGGGCTGACCATCGCCTCCAGACACCAATGTATATTTTACTCAGCAGTTTCTCCTTCTGTAAGTGTGTTTTTATAACCACAGTTATTCCTAAACTGCTGGTCATCTTTCTGTTAGGTAAGCAAACAATTCCTTTTACTGACTGTCTCACACAGGGCTTTTTTACTTTATTTCTTGGGGCAACGATTTTCTTCCTTATGGCTGCCATGTCCTTAGATCGCTACCTGGCCATTTGCAAACCTTTGCACTACCCAACCATGATGAATCTCAGGGTTTGTTTCCTTCTGGTTTTCTTCTGCTATGTTTTGTCCTTCATCCTCTTCGCTGGTCTGTTTGTCAAGGTTTCCCAGCTGTCCTTCTGTGGCCCCAATGTCATCGCACATTTCTTCTGTGATCTTGGCTCCTTAATTCATCTCTCCTGTTCTGACACCAGATCTACTGAGATGTTTGCTTTTGCCCTCACTTCGTTTATCCTATTTACATCCCTCATGATAACCATCATTGCGTATGGCAACATAGTAGTCACAATCATGCATCTCCCCTCAGCCAAGGAGCGGCAGAAAGCTTTCTCCACCTGCTCCTCCCACCTCATTGTCCTCTCTCTGATGTATGGCAGCTGTGTCTTTATATATGTGAAACCGAACCAAAGGGACAGGCTGGACTCCAATAGAGAGGCTGCTCTTGTGAACATGGTGGTGACCCCGCTGCTGAACCCGGTCATCTACACTCTGCGGAACAAGCAGGTTCACCAGGCTTTGAGGGATGCTCTGTTCAGGGTGAAATTGCACTAATAGGGTCATAGGTCTTTGCACAGCAAATGGAGCTCCTTGGTCATCTAGCTCATTTTCCCACCATGGCGGAAATCTTCCCCATATATTCTGTACCTAATATCATCTTGCTTATGCTTATATTTCCCTAGATGGATACTGCTTTATCTTGCAACTCACTGCCTTGTATATTTGAAAATTCAAATTAGTTATCTAGACTGTGATAAAATTATCTTCCTTTATTTCTACTCATTTTTCTTATGCTGATTCAATTCAAACATTTGTATTAAGCCTAATATACATAAATCAAATAATACAAAGTTTTTAATCTAAGAATACAACAGTTATGAATCATATTCCATAATTGCTGTTCATGTTATACTCTTTTGCTTGATTGTTCTGATACCTCAGCACAAATAAAAGTTACTTTTTTTGCACTGTATTTATTGAAGACAAGATTTTAAAATTGCATGAAGTCGTCATATAATATCATTATAAATGTTAATAGTATTTTGTTAATTATTTGTTTCTATGTAAATCTATCATGAGTGACTTATGACATTCTGTCTTTGCATCTCTTGGTGTTAGAGGTGTAAACAGCTCTGTGTAACTCCAGGTTGTTAGCATGGGCACTTTCACATTGCCTTTGTTTAGTTGTGTCATATATTATTAGAAAAGTGTGTTTAATCCTTCCTTGAACCATAAACAAAATAAAACATTTAAATATATGCATGTTTCCCTTGTAACTGATGTTGCAAAGCCCTAGACCAATAGGTCGCAGTAGGTAGGTGGTCCTAGTATCAAATTCTTTCCTCCTGTGCAAGAGATGTCTTCCCTAATATGGATAGGTCTGTTGTGTCTTCTGGGTTAAGCTGAATTCTGGTTGACATTTTATGCAACAAAAATAAAAGAACTCATGATTAGAAAAATTTAAAATAATAATGAGTCCATTAATGACAAAAATGGATTAAATCAAGTCAGTTATTGCGTTTACAGGTGCATAGCAGAAGTTCCTTTCACATGAAGGCAATTGTACCAGAAGGAAATATGTATCTGCCACCACTGAGTCCCCATCTGCATGGTGTGATTCGATTTTTTTTATTTCAGTGTATTATAGGGGTACAGATGTTTATGTTTCATATATTGCTTTTGCCCCACCTGAGTTAGAGGTTCAAGAGTGTCTATATCCCAGACAGTGTGCACCACATGTATTAGGTGTGTATATACCCATGCCTTCCTCCCCCCTCCCACCTGCTGAATGTTACTACTATATGCGCACTTAAGTGTTGATCACTTAATACCAATTTTACAGTGAGTACATGTGGTGCTTGTTTTTCCATTCTTTTTTTTTTTTTTTTTTTTTTTTTTGAGACAGAGTCTCGCTTTCTTGCCTAGGCTAGTGTGAGTGCCGTGGCGTCAGCCTAGCTCACAGCAACCTCAAACTCCTGGGCTCAAGCAATTCTACTGCCTCAGCCTCCCGAGTTGCTGGGACTACAGGCACGAGCCACCATGCCCGGCTAATTTTTTTTTTTTTTATATATATATATTAGTTGGCCAATTGATTTCTTTCTATTTTTATAGTAGAGACGGGGTCTCGCTCAGGCTGGTTTTGAACTCCTGACCTTGAGCAATCCGCCCGCCTCGGCCTCCCAGAGTGCTAGGATTACAAGCGTGAGCCACCGCGCCCGGCCTGTTTTTCCATTCTTGCGATACTATGATTAGTAGAATGTATTCCAGTTTCATCCAGGATAATAGATTTTAGAAGAAAGTGATTTAATTTTTAGTGTGTCTTACTTAAGCGCATATTTTCCTTTAATGCTTGAGAATTACTTTTATTTAAGGCATAGTCTGATCAGAAATGATCTTAGACTTTCCAAAGTGTTGGGTGATTGAAATTTATATTGTTGGGAATAGCTTGACTATAAGCTGTTCTGGGGATTATGGTTTGCCAAGGACAGCTGTGTCTGTGTCTCTCCTGTCTCCAATAAAGAAGTTAGGCAAGCAGTTTCTATACCTAGTTTAAGTACAGGGAGCTCCTTGGAGTGTGGGCAACATCCACCTGCATCTTAGGATGTCAGAACTCTGGACTGCATTCTAGTAAACCCATAATCCAGCTGGAAGAAGTGACCTTAAAAGCCCATAGTGGATGAACGAGCCCTTCTGTGAAGATGGAATTTTGAGCCTAATCTTCATCCAGTACCCAGTGAACAAAGCTAGGCTCCCTCGGTGTCTTTTCTTTAATTTGCTGTGGAAAAAAAAAAAGAAAAATAGACTCTATTCTTTAAAAATTAAACTACTAATCCACTTGTGTATTGATGGGCATTTCGGTTGCTTCCACATCTTTGCAATTGCGAATTGTGCTGTTATAAACATTTGAGTGCAGTGTCTTTTTTATTGAGTGTCTTTTGTTCTTTTGGGTAGATGCGCAGTAGTAATATAGCACCTCTTGTGTTTTCCTGGATAGAGATGGAACCCATTCTACTAAGTGAAGTATCCCAAGAATGGAAAAATAAGCACCACATGTACTCACCAGCAAATTGGTTTCACTGATCAGCACCTAAGTGGACATATAGGAATAACATTTATCATGTATCGGGCAGGTGGGAAGGGGGAGCAGGGGATGGGTATATACATACCTAATGGGTGTGATGTGCACTGTCTGGGGGATGGACATGCTTGAAGCTCTGACCCGAGGAGGGAGGGGGGCCTGGGCAATATACATAACCTTAACATTTGTACCCTCCTAATATGCTGAAAAAATTTAAACTACTTATTTTTGTATATGTAAGTTTCATGTGCAGTTTTAAGAACAATACAGTGATATCCCATATCCTCTTTACCCGGTTTCCTGCAATGATAACATCTTGTGAAAGATAATATAGTAACACAGCCAGAAAGTTGACATTGATAAGGTCAAGATACAGGACATTGGGTCCCCACAACCATCCCTCCTGCTGATCTCCTATAGCCACACCCACTTCCCTCCTGCTGCAGCTGCTTGTCTGTTCTTTCTTTCTGCAACTTTTACATTTTCAGAAATTAACATATATGTATATGTGTTTTTGTGTGTGTAAAATTATATAGGATGTAGCCCTTGGAATTGGCTTTTTTCATATGTCATAATTCTCTGCAGATTCTTTCAAGTTGTTGCACATATCAATAGTTAATTCCTTTTTATTTCTGAATATTATTCCATGTTATGCATGTAGTACATTTTATTTAATAATTTACTTGTTGAAGGACATATGGGCAGTTTCCAGTCGTTTACTACAAGTAAATCTTCTCTAAATATTCATGTACAGGTTTTTGTATGAACTCAAGATTTCATTTCTCTGTGATAAATGCCTAAGGATGCAATTGCTGGGTTGTATGGTAGTTGCATATTTGGTTTTATAAGAAACTGACAAACTGTTTTCCAGAGTTACTGAAGAATTTTACATTCCTACCAGCAATGCATGAGTGACTCAGTGTTTTCTCATTCTCCCTAGCATTTGGTATTTTTATTTTTGTTTCATTAGATTAAGAAATTAAACATCACTCTTTATTAAGGAATGTAACATTTTATATGAAGTATTATCACTTAAACCTCTAAACTATCTTTCTTTCTTCAATTGAAGTTTTTTAAAAAATGATTATAGATTCACATGTAGTTGGAAGAAATAGATCTCTCCATTCTTTGCCCATTTTGCACCAATGGCAATATTTTCAAAAAGTATAGTTTATTCTCAAAATCAAGATATTGGCATTAACTCAATACACCCACATCTTTGAATATTTTCCCAGTTTTACTTCTAGTCATGTGTGTGTTTAGGGGTGGAGTGGTTTGTGCGACTGTGTTTGTAGTTGGTTATAATTTTTTCAGACATTTTGGTTCATGTACCCCCACCACAGACAAGGTACAAGACAGTTCTAACAATGCAAAGATCCCTCGTGTGACCTATTTATAGCTTTACTGGCTTCATATCGTAACCCCCCCCCCAACCTATGGAAATTATTAATACTGTTCTCTCCTCCACTTTTACAATGTTCCCATTTTCAGCCTCTAATACAAATGGAATCATACAATATGTAAATTTTGAGGTTGGCTTTTTAAAAAGGGAATTTTACAGAGAAAATGTTTTTAATTTTATTGAGGTCCAATTTACCAATTCTCCACCCATTATTGATTGCTTGTTTCTCCAGCACTTCTGGCTTTACTTGTACATGAATAATTGTACTCCCACAGCCAGAAAATAATGCTCTGGCAGATTTTCAGGAGTTTTCAGTAAATACCCACAGGTTGCCTGTCATAGTGAATGCCAAGGCTACATGGGCAAGGTGCCAGCAGTGTGTTCTTCAATCTGCCTGTTATATTAATCAGATGCACTATGCCCATACTTTAAGTCCACCTGTCCTGATTCTTATTCTTCAATGGAGTGGTTAGCCACATATATTAAATGAAAAAAAATTCAAAATCAAAATGCTGACAGCAGTAAGTGGCAAGCTACAGGTTGTTTGGTGCAACTGCTTTCAAGGCCACATATATGGTGATCATATCCTTCCCTTAGAATCTATTGTAGATTTTATTTCACCCCTGGGCAGAATACCTGGTGGTTTCATTTGTTTGCCCCCTAGAGTAACACTAATTTTTTATATTGGAGGGGTCTGAGCCCCTGGTTACCATGACCTAAACGGATCATGGTCATGGATGCTGTTTAATTTCCAAACTTATTACTTGCATGAAAGCCTCTCATGCATTGCTACTAAGATCCTATATCCAATTTTGAAAACTATTTTGTAGTTTCTTATAGTGTTAAGACACATTCTATAATTTGGTGCCTTCAAATCAAGTCATATACCCAAGAGAAATGAATGTTATATCTTCAAAAAGACTGTACAAATATCAATAGCAGCTTTATTCATAACAGCACTGCACTGGAAAAGACCCAATTCCCCTTCAATGACAGAGTGGAAAACTATGTTGTACTTATACAGTGGACTACAGCAAAGCAATATAAAAGAATAAATCACTGATACATGAAAGAGCATAGATGAATGTAAGAAACATTGTGAAAAAAGGGCAAGAAAGAAAAAAATACACACTACGTTTTGTTCAGGAAGAAGGAAAAGTAATTTTTGATGCTAGAAATAAAAATAATTGTTTTCGAGATAAATTATAGGTGAAGCAAGATGGCAGTTGAGAAAAACCGCCAGCAAGAGTGTCCCTGCAAAAAAGACAGATTTTTGAATAACATAGAAGAAATAAGCAAGCAGACAAGCATCCATCGGATGAGGGTAAGAAGGAGGGGTACTTGAGACTACAGGAGACTCTATGGGAGTAGATTGCAGAGGATAACTGCAGGAGGAGAGCCCTGGAGAAGTTTGGGGACTGGTGACAAGGGTAGGTGGAGTGATTAACTTTCTCCTCTCTTGCATCTCGGACTGCTGGTGGGCTCCCCAGCAGTTGGAGAGACCTGCAGACACCAGCCTAGAGATGGCCACTGCCAATGAGCAATGAGCCTATTGTGGATGTGGCACCAGGCTCCAAACTCCCTTGGGGCACCTCCCTTTGCACAGACCACACCGCAGGTGCCATATTGCTATATTCCCCCCCCCTTCCCTATCTGTGGCTGATGAGAGAGACAATTTAGCTACCACCTGGAGGCATCTCCATGGAATGGGACCTTTCCTTTGGGGGCTCTACAGCTGACAGTGGGGTACTCACACAGAGAGCTTCCTACCTGCGAGCCCTCCCAGGTGCTGCTGGCCTGGTGACTCCAGAAGAACGGGGCAGATCCTGAGGCTGAGAGACATCGACCCAGCCTGGGTAACACATGGGTGAATTAGGACCCAAACTCCTCTCCCTGGTGGGCTCAGGGGTTGAATTCCAGGGCGCAGGGTTCAGACCTATAGACCAGATCCCATGCTCCCAGGTCTCACATTTCCCAGGGGCACAGAAGGGATATACATGAAAGAGCCTATTAAGGAGTGTGTGCCTTCAGAGGCAGATCAGCATGCTTGAGGGTAACCCTTCTCCCAAGGGAGGGCCATATGCCCAGCCCAAGCTACTATCCTGTGCAGGGAAACTCCTGGCCCGCAACACAGCTAGGGGAGACCCGCTGGCATGAGGTCCTGCCTGCTTGCAGAGGCCCAGGAGAAGCTGTGGAGTGGGGGAGGGTGGAAAGGAACAAGGCCTGCTCCAGACTGTAGGACTCATATGCCCCCCATACACAGATTTTCCGGCTGAGTGCGGCCATTGCAGCCCCTCCCTGACAGCTTTGCCCAGAAGCAGAGAACAGAACTTTGACCCCTATTAACAGCATTTGTGGTGTCTGAGGGCAGGTTTACCCAACCTAGCTCCACCCAGACTCACTCCCAGACCTACCATCACTGAGGTGGAGAATAAAGACACACCTGGAAATCCCAGGGCACCACCCACCACATGAGGGACAAGAGTGCCTCTCCTGAGGAACAAGAGCTGGTTACAGGACTGAAAAACAACAGTGTAGCCTGCTCCTCCCAGCAAGTGTCACCTACTGTCAGGGAGGTCATTCTTCACATACTTTTACTGCATTTACTGCCTCCTTATACAGAGTGTGGTCAAATCTCACCCACAAGCACCACTTACTGGCTAAGAGACTAAACAGTATGTGTCATTATCCAAATGAAAATCTAAAGGTAAGAAGCAACAACCAATCCATATGGGAAGAAATCAGTGAAAGAACTCTGGAAGCATAAAGACTCAAACGGAAAGCACATCCCCAAAGAGGAACACCAGCTCTCTAGAAATGGACATCAACCAAAATCAGAACACTAAAATGACAGAAGAATAATTTCAAACATGGATTGTAAGAAAATTCAATGACTTGCAAGAAAAAATTGATAACCAACACAAAGAAACCATTAAAAAAATCTAGGAACTGAAAGAAAAATTCACTAAAGAAATTGAAATATTAAAGAAAAATCCACCTGAACTCCTGGAAATGAAGAATCTATTCAGGGAATCACAAAACACAGTAGAAAGCCTCAAGAACAGGGTAGATCAAACAGAAAAAAGAATCTCAGATATTGAAGATAACACCTTTCAATTAAATAAGTCAGTCACAGAGATAGAGTAGAAAAACAAGAGAAAAGGGCAAAGCCTACAACGGATGTGGGATTATGTGAAGAAAACTAATGTAAGGGTTATGGGTATTCCAGATGGACAATAAGAGCACACACAAGTGTTGGCTAATTTATTTGAATAAATAAAAGAGGAAATTTTCCCAGGCCTGGCTAAAAATCTAGATTAATAAAATGTGGTATATGTATACCATGGAGTACTATTCAGCTCTAAGAAACAATGGTGATATAGCACATCTTATATTTTCCTGGTTAGAGCTGGAACCCATATTACTAAGTGAAGTATCCCAAGAATGGAAAAACAAGCACCAGATATATTCTCCAGCAAACTGGTATTGACTGAGTAGCACCTAAGTGGACACATAGGTACTACAGTAATAGGGTATTGGGGGGGGAGGGGGGGCGGGTGTATACATACATAATGAGTGATATGCGCACCATCTGAGGGATGGTCATGCTGGAGACTCAGACTTGTGGGAGGAGGGGGGATGGGAATTTATTGAAACCTTAAAATCTGTACCCCCATAATATGCCGAAATAAAAAAAAAAAAAGAAAGTTAGATGGGAAAAAAAATCTAGATATCAAAGTACAAGAAGCTCAAAGGACCCCTGGGAGACTCAATGCAAACAGAAAGGTACCATGACATGTAGTCATCACACTGATCAAAATGTCAACTAAAGAGGCCCTTCTGTGAGCTGTAAGGTGAAATAAGCAAGTAACATACAAATGAAAGCCAATCTGAATAATGCCAGACTTCTTTACTGAAACTTTACAAGCAATGAGAGACAGGGCGCCATTCTCACTATTCAGAAACAGAATAATGCCCAGCCCAGAATCGTGTACCCTGCAAAACTAAGATTTTTATAGGAACAAGAATTAAAGACATTCTCATATAAGCAAAGACTGAAGGAATTCACCAAGACAAGGTGAGCCCTCCAGGAAGTACTCAAAACAGTGTCACCTACAGATCAGCACAATAAACACTCACGAATGTAAAACCACTCAAAAGCTAATATCAAAGACCAGATACCACAATGGCTCAAGAGAGAAAACAAAGTAAAAATGTTCAACCCAAAATAATGAACATAAATATGCCCCACCTTTCAGTTGACTCAGTAAATGTGAATGGCTTGAACTACTCACTCAAGAGACATAGGCTGGCCAAATGGATAAAAAAAATACAACCCAAGTATCTTCTGTCTTCAGGAAACACATCTAACCTGCAAGGATGCATTTAGACTAAGGATAAAGGGGTGGAAGACAACATTTCAAGCAAACAGAAGCCAAAAGAAGGCTGATGTAGCAGTTTTGATTTCAGAGAACTTAGTTTTTAAATCAACAAAAGTAATAAAAGAAAAAGAAGGTCACTATATAATGGTGAAGGATACAGTTCAACAAGACATAACAATTCTAAATATGTATGCACCCAACCTAGGTACACCCAGATTCATAAATCAAACTCTGCTGGATCTAAACAAATGGATAAACAACAGCACCATAATAGCCAGAGATTTTAACACCCCACTGGCAGCACATGACAGATCCTACAAACAGAAAATTAACAAGGAAATAATGGACTTAAGCAAAACTCTAGAGCAAATGGGCCTGACTATGATTTACAGGACATTCTACCCCAAAACCACTGAATATACTTCTTCTCATCAGCTCATGGGATATGCTTTAAGATGGACCATATCCTAGGACACAAAGCATATCTCAAAATATTTATAAAAATACAAATTATACCATGTATCTTTTCAAACCATAGTGAAATAAAAGTAGAAATCAACCGCAACAGGAATCTCATTTAAAGTCATGGAAACTAAACAACTTTCTGCTGAATGATCACTTCATAAACGAGAAAATCAAGATGGAAACCAAAAGATTCTTTGAACTTAATGACAAAATATACACAAGTTATCAAAATCTATAAGAAACAGCTAAATCAGTCCTGAGAGGAAAGTTTTGTTCCATAAATGCCTATATCCAAAAGTCAAAAAGATAACAAATAGAAAATCTAATGAATCAACTCAAAGAGCTGGAAAAAGAAGAATATACGGACCCCAAACCCAGCAGAAGAAATGAAATCATTAAGATCAAATCAGAACTAAATGAAATTGACAACAGGGAAACGATACAGAAGATTAATAAAACAAAAAGTTGGTTATTTTAAAAATAAACAAAATTGACACACCTGTGGCTAGATTAACAAAAAGCAGAAAAGAAAAATCTCTAAAAAGCTCCACCAGGAACAATAAAGGAGAAATTATAACTGATGGCATGGAGTGGAAATACAAAACATAATTTAAGAATACTACGAAAACCTTTATGCACACAAAGTGGAAAATGTGGAGGAAATGGACAAATTCTTAGAAACACACAGCCTCCCTATGCTCAACCAGGAAGAAATAGAATTCCTGAACAGACCACTATCACATACTGAAATTGAAACAGCAATGAAAACCTTTTTAAAAATAAAAGTTCCAGATCAGATGGTTTCACACCCAATTTTTACCACACCTACAAAGCAGATCTGGTGCCCCTTATGAATATAGATGCAAAATTTCTCAACAAAATCCTAGCTAAATGAATCTAGGTGCTTATCAAGAAAATAGTCCATCATAACCAGTGGGCTGCATCCCAGATATGCAGGGATGTTTCAACATATGCAAATCTATAAATGTAATTCATTATATAAACAGAAACAAAAACAAAGACCATATGATCCTCTCAATAGATGCAGAGAAAGCATTTGACAAAATTCAACACCCTTTTATGATAAAAATGCTTAACAACATAGGCCTAGAGGGGGATTATCTAAAAATGATACACGCCATATATGACAAACCCACAGCCAACTGAACGAGGAAAATTGAAAGCATTGCCACTTAGAACTGGAACAAGGCAAGGTTGTCCACTATCTCCACTGCTATTAAACATAGTACTGGAAGTCCTTGCTATAGCAATCAGACAAGAGAGCAGAATTAAGGGCATCCAAATGGGAGCAAAAGAGAACAAACTCTCATTCTTTGCTGATGATATATTATTTCTAGAAAACCCCAAGGATTCAACCAAGAGACACTTGGAATTTATAAATGAATTCAGTAAAGTCTCCGGATGCAAAATCAATACACACAAACCAGAGACATTCATATACACCAACAACAGTCAAAGTGAGAATTAAATCACAGACTCAATTCCCTCCACAATGGCAACAAAGACAATAAAGTACCTAGGAATATATTTAACTAAGGAGGTGAAAGACCTCTACATGGAGAACTATGAAACAATGAAGAAGGAAATAGCAGAGGATGTAAA
Organism: Microcebus murinus; assembly: GCF_040939455.1. NCBI lineage: Eukaryota > Metazoa > Chordata > Mammalia > Primates > Cheirogaleidae > Microcebus > Microcebus murinus. Next base: position 69,738,518 of record NC_134117.1, on the reverse strand, counting down.
CAGGTGGAAGAATATACCATGCTCATGCATTGGCAGAATCAACACTGTTAAAATGTCTATACTACTCAAAGTGACCTACAGAGTCAATGCAATCCCTATTAAAATACCAACATCATTTTACACAGTTACAGAAAAAATAATTTTACTTTTTGTATGGAACTGTAGAAGACCCCATATAGCAAAAGCAATTCTAGGCAATAAAAACAAATAAGAGCTATCAATTTACCAGACAAAACAGGGACATTGACCACTGGAACAGAACTGAGAATCCAGTTATGAAACCATCCTCATATAGCTGTCTAACCTTTGACAAAGCAGACAAAAACATACACTGGTGAAAAGAATCTTTATGCAATAAATGGTGCTGGGAAAACTGAATAGCCACATGTAGAAAACTGAAACAGGATCCACATCTTTCACCTCTCACAAATATCAACTCACGCTTGATAACAGATTTGAACCTAGGTGTGAAACTGTTAGAATTCTAGGGGAAAACATTGGAAATACTCTTCTAGACATTGGCCTAAGCAAAGAATTTATTAAGGAGACCCCAAAGGCAATCCCAGCAACAACAAAAATAAATAAATGGGACCTGATCAAATTAAGAAGCTTCTGCACAGCCAAAAAAACTGTCATGAGATCAAACAGACAACCTGCAGAATGGGAGAAAATTTTCACAAGCTACACATCCCATAAAGAGCTGATAACTAGAATCTATTTAGAACTCAGGATAATCAGCGAGGGAAAATCAAACAACCGTATCAAAAGGTGGGCAAAGGACATGAACAGAAACTTTGCAAAAGAAGACAGAATAATGGCCAACACACATATGAAAGACTTGAACATCTTTGAACATGTTGTTAAAAGACTTGAATAAAAATTCTCAACATCTCTAATCATCAGGGAAATGCAAATCAAAACTACAATGAGATATGGTTTATCTCCAGTGAGAATGGTCTTTATCAAAAAGTCCCAAAACAATAAATGTTTGCATGGATGTGGAGAGACAGGAACACTCCTACATTGCTGGTGGGACTGTAAACTAGTGCAACCTCTGTAGAGAGCAATATGGAGATATATTAAAGAGATACAAGCGGATCTACCATTTGATCCAGCAGTCCGATTACTGGGTACCTATCCAAAAGAACAAAAGACACTCTATAAAAAAGACACCGGCACTCAAATGTTTATAGCCACACAATTCAGAATTGCAAAGATGTGGAAACAACAGAAATGCTCATCAATACATTAGTGGATTAATAAAATGTGGTATATATTTATACCATGCAACAATTTATCTGTAAGAAACAATGGTGCTATAGTGTTGGGGACTGACATTATACACTCTTGGTTTAAGAATTAAATTTAGGGGAGGGAATCAAGATGGCAGACAAGAAACGCCACCAGACAGAGTGTCTCTGTGGAAAAGACAGAATCTAGCAGAAATTAGAAGAAAGAAGCAAGAAGATGAGCCTACATCAGACGAGGGTCAGAGAAGGAGTACCTGACACCATGGGAGACTCCACAGGAGGAGATCATGGAGGAGAAGTGGAAGCTGAGACCACCAGAACAGCCTGGGGACCAGCGGGAAAGGTAGGTTTATCGGTGATTGTCCCTCCCCTGCATCTCGGACTGCTAGTGGACTCCCCAGCAAGTGGAGAGACCTGCAGACACCAGCCCAGTGACGGTTGCTGCCAGTGAGTGGTAAGACAGTAACGGACGCAGCACCAGGCTCCCAACTCCCTTGGGGCACCTCCGTGTGCACAGACCCGAGCCATGCAGCAGGCACCATATCACCTCCTTCTCCCCTCCCCCGACCCTACCCGCAGCTGCCCAGAGAGACAATACAGCCACCAGCTGGAGGCACCTACAGGGAATGGGACCTTCCCTTTTGGGGCCCTACAGCTGACTAAGGGGAACTCAGACTGTGACTTCTCTACCCGCCAGCCCTCCCAGGTGCAGCTGGCACGGTGATTCCAGGAGAATGGGAGAGACCCTGAGACTGAGAGACAGAGACCCAGCGTGGGCTCCCTGTGGGTGAATTGGGACTGGCACTCCACTCCCTGGTGGGGATAGGGATTGAACTCTGGGACCCAGATGTCAGACCTGCAGACCAGATCCTGTGCACCGAGGTCTTGCATTGTCCGGGGCACAGAAGGGATATACACGAACAGCCTACTAAGGTGTTTGTGCCTTCAGGGGCAGATTAGTGTCTAGAGGGCAGCCCTCCTCCCAAAAGAAGGCTGTGCCCCAATCCAGGGGGCGTTCCTGCACAGGGAACCTCCCTGCTGGCATGACAGGCAGGGGAGGCCTGGTGGAGTGTGGTCTGGCCTGGGGGCAGAGGCACAGGAGTAGCCGCGGAGTTAGGGATGGTGGAAAGAATCAAGGCCCACTCCAGACTGCGGGTCTCAGACAGCCCGACCCCCACACACAGACTTTCTAACTGAGCAGGGCCATTCCAACCCACCCTGACAGCTTTTCCTGGAAGCTGAGAACAGAACTTTGACCCCTGCTAACGGCATTGGTGGTGCCTGAGGGCAGGCTTACCCAACACAGCTCCACCAGACTCTCTCCTAGGCCAGCCCTCACTGAGGGGGAGAAAAGGACACACCTAGAAGTCCCAGGGCCCCATCCACCACCGGAGGCACTAGAGTGCCTCTCTACAAGAACAAGAGCTGATAGGAGGACACAAAAACAACAGCATAGCCTGCTCCTGCAAGCAAGCGCCACCTACTGACAGGGAGGACATCTGCACACCCTTTTCATGGAACCAACTGACTCATTATACAGGGAGTGGTCAAATCACACCCACAGACACCACCTACTGGCTAAGAAACTAAACAAGGCGTGTGTATACCGAAACAAAAATCTAAAGAAAAGAAAAACAACTGATTGACATGGGAAGAAATCACCAAAGGAACTCAGGAAATATGAAGAACCAAATGGAAACCAAACACCCAAAGAAAAGCACCAGCCCCCTAGAAATGGACACCAACCAAAATCAAGCAACCAAAATGACAGAAGAGGAATTTCATATGTGGATCATAAGAAAACTCACTGACCTGCAAGAACAACTCAATAACCAACAAAAAGAAACCACAAAAAGCCTCAAGGACCTAGAACAAACGTTCACTAAAGAAATAGACACAATGAAGAAAAGTTTAACCGAACTCCTGGAAATGAAGAATCAATTCAGGGATTTACAAAATACAGAGGAAAGTCTCGAGAACAGGGTAGATCAGACAGAAGAAAGAAACTCAGAGATTGAAAATAACACTCTCCAATTAAATAAAACAGTCACAGAAATAGATCAGAGAAACAAGAGAAAAGAGCAAAGCCTACAAGAGATATGAGATTATGTGAAGAAACCTAATGTGAGGGTCATAGGGTTACCAGAAGGGGAAGAAGACAACACTCAAGGGTTGGACAAGCTATTTGAAGATATGATAGAGGAAAATTTCCCAGGCCTTGCTCAAAATCTCGATATACAAATTCAAGAAGCTCAGAGGACCCCTGGGAGAGTCAGCACAAACAGGAAGACGTCACGACATGCAGTCATCAGACTGACCAAAGTATCAACTAAAGAAGCACCTCTAAGAACTTAAAGACGGAAGAAGCAAGTAACATACAAGGGAAAGCCAATTCGAATAACACCAGACTTCTCTACTGAGACATTACAAGAAAGGAGACATGGGGCCCCATTCTCACTCTACTAAAACAAAACAATGCTCAGCCTAGAATCATATTCCCTGCAAAAATAAGTTTCAAGAATGGATTAATAAAATGTGGTATATGTATACCATGGAGTACTATTCAGCTCTAAGAAACAATGGTGATATAGCACATCTTATATTTTCCTGGTTAGAAGTGGAACCCATACTACTAAGTGAAGTATCCCAAGAATGGAAAAACAAGCACCACATATACTCTCCAGCAACCTTGTATAAGTGAGCAGCACCTAAGTGGATACATAGGTACTATAGTAATAGAGTATTGGGCAGGGGGGAGGGGGGCCGGTATATACAAACATAATGAGTGACATGTGCACCATCTGGGGGATGGTCATTCTGGAAACTCAGACTTGTGGGGGGAAGAGGGGAAAGGGCATTTATTGAAACCTTAAAATCTGTACCGCCATAATATGCCGGACAAAAAGAGAAAGAATTAAATTTAGTGAGTGTACGTGCCTTGCCCAGAACATTTAAGAGTAATGTGTTCGGGACAAGGTTGCTGCCTAGAGCCATAACAATAGGCCTGAGTTTCTGCATTGAGACAAGAGCTGCCCAGCCCCATGATAAGTGGAAGCCTGGAGGCCATACAATAAGCACATTGTTCCTACAATTGCTGCTTGGCCCTGTAAGATTGCTGGATAGTCGATGACTGGTAAGATTCCTTGAGGAGGAACAACCTAAGACAGATACAGCCGCTGGGGGGCAGCCAAGAGGAACTGGTGATGGAAAATGCCCCCTGTGGCTGCCTTGCTTAACCTTGCTTATCTCAGCCTGTGACCTATGATTTGAGCAACTGCCTGGAAACCTTAATCAGGGGACATCTGTGCCTCTAGGCTATGTCTTCTAGAATTTAGGGCCATTGCTGCAATGCTCGGGTGGTCATGTACAAGGAAGTATCTTCGATTATTTAGGGTACAAAAATAAAATGACTGATGCATTTGGGAGTGCAGTCTTGTAACTGCCTTTGTGTGTTTCTGTGCGTCTTTTTCTGTTCTGTGTTCATCCCCCGACCTGCAAATGGGCCATGGCAGTATAGCACACCTCGTATTTTCCTAGATAGAGCTGGAACCCATTCTATTAAGTGAAGTATCCCAAGAATGGAAAAACAAGCACAAAACATACTCACCAAAAAAATTGGTATTAACTGATCAATACCTAAGTGGACATATAGGAATAACATTTATTGGGTTTCGGGCAGGTGTGTATGTGGGGATGGGTCTATACATACATAATGATTGGGGTTTGGACACATTTGAAGCTCTTACTCAAGGGAGAAGGGGGGAAAAGGGCAATATATGTAGCCTTAACATTTCTACCCCTATTATATGCTGAAAAAAAAATACTTCCACTCCTCCAAAAAGAATCATTTAATTTGGTGTGGGATATTGACTGGGAATGGGAACAAGGAAATTTATGGTGAATTAGAAATGCTTTCTTTTCTTTTCTTTTCTTTTATTTAGGCATATGTTGGGGGTATAGATTTTAAGGTTTCAATAAATGCCCTTTCCCCCCTCCCCCCACAAGTCTGAGTCTCCAGCATGACCATCCCCCAGATGGTGCACATCTCACTCATTTTGTATGTATATACCCACCCCCCCGCGCCCCTGCCAACTACCCTATTACTGTAGTACCTATGTGTCCACTTAGGTACTGCTCATGTAATACCAGTTTGCTGGTGAGTATATGTGCTGCTTGTTTTTCCATTCTTGGGAGACTTCACTTAGTAGTATGGGTTCCAGCTCTAACCAGGAAAATATAAGATGTGCTATATCACCATTGTTTCTTAGAGCTGAATAGTACTCCATGGTATACATATACCACATTTTGTTAATCCATTCCTGGATTGATGGGCACTTGGGCGGTTTCCACAGTCTTGCAATATTGAATTGTGCTGCTATAAACATTCGAGTGCAGGTGTCGTTTTTTTTGAGTGTCATTGGATCTTTTGGGGAGATGCCCAGTAGTGGGATTGCTGGATCAAATGGTAGATTCACTTGTATCACTTTAAAGTGTATCCAAATTGCCAGCATTTGTTTTTTTTTTTTTTTTGAGACAGAGTCTCGCTTTGTTGTCCAGGCTAGAGTGAGTGCCGTGGCGTCAGCCTAGCTCACAGCAACCTCAAACTCCTGGGCTAGAGTGATCCTTCTGCCTCAGCCTCCTGAGTAGCTGGGACTACAGGCATGCGCCACTATGCCTGGCTAATTTTATATATATATATATCAGTTGGTCAATTAATTTCTTTCTATTTATAGTAGAGACAGGGTCTCGCTCTTGCTCAGGCTGGTTTTGAACTCCTGACCTTGAGCAATCCGCCCGCCTCAGCCTCCCAAGAGCTAGGATTACAGGCGTGAGCCACAGCGCCCGGCCAGCATTTGTTGTTTGGGGCCTTTTTGATAAAGGCCATTCTGACTAGAGTTAAGTGATATCTCATTGTGGTTTTGATTTGCATTTCTCTGATGATTAGAGATGTTGAGCCTTTTTTCATATGTTTGCTGTCCACTCCTCTGTCTTCTTTAGAAACGTTTCTGTTCAAGTTTTTTGCCAATTTTTAATAGGGTTATTTGATTTTTTTCGTGCTGATTTTCCTGAGTTCTAAAGATTCTAGTTATCAACCCCTTATCGGATGCGTAGGATGCAAAAATTTTCTCCCACTCTGTAGTTTATCTGTTTACTCTCATGACTGTAACCACGACTTCCAGTACTATTTTGAATAGAAATGGAGATAGTGGGCAGCCTTGTCTGGTTCCAGTTCTAAGTGGGAATGCTTTCAAATTTTCCTCATTCAGTATGATGTTTGCTATGGGTCTGTCACATATGGCTTGTATCAGTTTTAGGTATGTTCCTTCTATGCCTATTTTCTTAAGTGTTTGTATCATGAAAGGGTGTTGAATTTTGTCAAAAGTTTTTTCTGCATCTATTGAGAGAATCATGTGGTCTTTGTTTTTGCTTGTGTTTTCCTATCCATTCAGCCAGCCTATGTGTCTTGAGTGGAGAGTGTAAGCCATTCACGTTTATTGAGAGAACTGATAGGTAAGGTAGATTGCTGTTCATTCTGTTGGGTTGGATGTTGTTTCTTTGATTTCTCTCTTGAGCCATAGTAATATCTGGCCTTTAGTCTTTGGGTTTTTGTTGTCTTTATATTCGTGAATTTTTATTATGGTGTTCCATGTGTAACACCGTTTTGAGTACTTCTTGTAGGGCTGGTCTTGTCTTGGTGAATTCTCTGAGGCTTTGCTTGTCTGAGAATGTCTTTATTTCTCCTTCATATACGAAGCTTAGTTTTGCAGAGAATAAGAGTCTAGGCTGGGCATTGTTTTGTTTCAGAAGAGTGAGAATTGGACCCCAGTTTCTCCTTGCTTATAAAGTCTCAGTAAAGAAGTCTGGTGTTATTCGAATTGGCTGTCCCTTGTAAGTTACTTTCTTCTTTCGTCTTTCAGCTCTTAGAAGGGCCTCTTTAGTTTATATTTTGGTCAGTCTGATGAGTGCATGTCAAAATGTCTTCCTGTTTGCATTGAATCTCCCAGGGGTCCTCTGAGCTTCTTGAACTTGTATATTGAGATTTTGAGCAAGGCCTGGGAAATTTTCCTCTATTATATCTTCCAACAGCTTGTCCAACCCTTGAGTGATGTCTTTTTACTCTTCTGGTAACCCTATGACCCTCATGCTAGTTTTCTTTACATAATCCCACATCTCTTGTAGGCTTTGCTATTTTCTCTTTTTTCTCTGCTCTATCTGTGACTGATTTATTTAGTTGGAGGGTGTTATCTTCAATCTCTGAGATTCTTTCTTCTGTCTGATCTACCCTGTTCTTGAGATTTTCCACTGTATTTTGTAGTTCCCTGAGTTGATTCTTCATCTTCAGGACTTCAGTTAAAGTTTCCTTCACTGTGCCAATCTTTTTAGTGAACTTTTCTTCTATATCCTGGAGGCTTTTTGTGGTTTCTTTGTGTTGGTTATTGAGTTGTTCTTTCAGGTCGGTGAGTGTTCTTATGATCCACATATGAAATTCCTCTTCTGTCATTTTAGTTGCCAGGTTTTGGTTGTTGTCTGTTTCTAAGGGGCTGGTGCTCCTCTTTGGGGGTGTGTTTTCCATTTGTTTCTTCCTATTTCTGGAATTCCTTTGATGATTTCTTCCCATGTTGCTCAGTTGTTGTTTCTCTCCTGTAGGTTTTTGTTTGGGTATTCACACATCTTGTTTAGTTTCTCAGCTGGTTGGTGGTGTTGCTCACCGGCAGTGGCATTCGTTGGGCTGGTGTCTGCAGGCGTCTCTACCTGCTGGTGAGCCCACCAGCTGTCCGAGATGCAGTAGAGGGGAAACAGGGGATCCACCTATCCTTCCTCCTTGTCTCTGGGCTGCTCCTGCGGCCTGCCGTCTTCTGCCTCCTTAATTACACAGGTGGAGATTGATGGCAGGAATGGGAACAGTTCATATCTCAGTTCCACCCCCAAGGTGGGGCTAGAAACTTTGGAGCCAATAGCCCAGCCCCAAGTCACCAGAGTATGTGGGTCATAAAATCTCTCTGCCTTATATCCACCAAAGTCAGCCTCCTACTAGGCTTGGCCCTGCCCAGGCAAACTCCAGGGCCTGGACACCGAGCGCAGGAGACCTGTGCAGGGAGAGACTGTCCTGAAGCTGTCAGGCCGGTAGCCAGACCCACCAATCCTTGTCTTCTGTCTCATTAATTTCACAGGTGGAGATAAGCGGCAGGAATGGGAACAGTTTCTATCTCGGCTCTGCCCCCAAGGTGGGGATACAAACTTTGGGGCCAAAGGCCTAGCCCCAAATCCCCAGATGTGGGGGTCGTAAAATATCTCTGCCTTATAACCACTAAAGGGAGCCTCCTACGAGACTCGGCTCTACCCAGGCGGGCTCTGCACTCTGGACACAGAGCGCGGGAGAGCTGTGCAGGGATAGACTGACCAGAAGCGGGTAGGCAGGCAATGGGACCCACCTCTCCTTGTCTTCTGTCTCCTTAATTACACAGGTGGAGTTAAGCGGCAGGAATGGCAACAGTTCCTATCTCAGCTGCACTCCCAAGGCTGGGAAAGAGACTTTGGAGCCCAGGGCGGGGCTCCAGGTCGCAGGAGAGTGTGGAAGGCAATGCTTCTCTGCCTTAAATCTGCCAAGGGCAATCTCCCCTGTAGTACTGCCCTGTCCAGGCAGGGTCTACTCTCTGAGCACAGAGTCAGTGCCATTTGTGCAGCAAGTGATGGTCCAATATCAAATTGGTGGAGCAGGGGTGCGTACCAGTGCTCTCTCTGTGCCTCCCCTCCAAACCCCAACCCAAGTCAGTGCTAGAATGCCAAGTCAGCGCTGGAATGCGGAGGCGCGAGCGGTGCCGGAGGGGCAGAGGGACGGGGGTCCTAATGGATCAAGGAGTCTAACTTTGCGCACTCTGACCTCTCAGTGCTATCCCAAACCTCCTCTATATCCAAAGTCAAAGCCTCCTTTTGTGTAAACTCCCCTTAACCTTGACCTGGGAGTGTTCTGCAGGGAGATGCCCGAGTGGGCTCTGGTTCCTGCTGCGCGGAGAGTGGTTGCTGGGCTCGGGCCCTCCCCCACCTTAAACTGCAGCAGCTGTGTGCTCTAGAGAACTCAGCGTGTTCCCTGCTCTAGTCTCCTCTCCACACGGCTTAGTCCCACACTTCCACTTCTCACCAACTTTAGGCACCTCCCGGCTACGTGGAAGTGGAGTTCGGTGTTGGAGGAGGTGTCTCTCAGCACCAGATAGGGCTGGCGCCACTGCCAGCCAGCAGTAGCTTAAACCCCGCCTCGGTCCCTCCCTGTTGTGTGCCTCCGAATCCCCGATTTTTGTGGAAGAATAATCGATTCACCTTTGCTTTAGGCTGTAAATGGTCTTATCCCTCCGTTTCCTGGTGGATGTCTGCAGGCTTGCGAAGCTGGTCCCGTGGAAGTGCAGATCACTCCCGTGTGGCTATCCGCTTTCTTCACTTTTCGCTCTGGGAGCAGAGAGTCAGGAGGGCACCCCTACTCCGCCAGTTTTCCCCCCTAGAAATGTTTTCTGTTTAGATTTGAGAAGTGGTTGCCTGGCTGTTTACATATGTAAAAAGTCATCCGTCTGTATAGTTAAGATGTGGCATTTTATAGTATGCAAATTATACCTCTATAAAGAAAATGTCTGGTTATACAGCAAAAAACAAGGAAAAAAAATAAAGGCAACCTGATTTTTGTTGTTTAAGCCTGTCTTGACAATTGTAATTAGGAAATTTACAGAGTTTATAACCCTGGGGCAACCATGCCAAATCTACCTCTGACGACTTTCACAGAGGCCCGTGCAGATATTGAGAATGATGGCAGTAAGTTACCAGACTCAGTGATGTGGTAATTACAAGGTATTTCTGCTGAATTTTCTACTCTCGGCAATGAACAATTAAATGTCCCCTGGGATCTGTTTTGACCTTTAGGTGGTTTCCTTTTTTCATAGTCCTCTAATGAGGTCCGAATGTTCCAAGGGTTTGTTCTTTGGGACATTACTGTCTTCATTGGTATTGATAAATAATCCTCCAGTACATATATCATGAGGGAATTTACATGTATTTCACTTCTGACTGCAATGACACCCATCTAGGTGGAAAGATGAAGAACAAGTAGTGGATGGGAAAGTGAGGCAATTTGACCTTTTCTGTCTCTTTTCCCTGAGTCTATTTGGGATGAACACACAACCAACCAGGTGTGATGTTCATGATGGACTGTGTCATCATGCCCCATAGAATGAATACGAATTTGCTCAGGAATTCTAAAATGTCACAGCAGCAAATGCTGATGCAGCTTTGGGTCTTTTCGTATTGTCTTAATGATTTAGGATTTACCATCACAGAGAAGGAAAGCTATGACTATTTGACCTGCAGGGTTTGGAAATCTCTGTCTTTCTTGAAATGATTAGCCTTAAAATTTTCCTATTGAGTTAAGACATGAGCCACCCACTGACATTTTTATAGGTAAAAGATAGCTACATCTCAAGTCAGAGTGTTCTTTTTTATTTTTCCTTTCCATTAGTGTAGGAGAAATATCCTGGTGTGTTGGAAGAAAAAAGAAGCACATAATCAAAGAAGATGTTTCCTCTGAGCTACATCTTGGTGAGTACTTGACGATGGGGTTGATTTGCAAGCTAATGGGTCAAATATTTAAACTAGAGGCTGGTTATGTTTAAGCCAGTGTGTGGATCACATAGAGTTAAAGCAAAATGCCTGGCAAAAATCAAAGAACTAAGTGAAGTGCAATTTAATTATGGTGACTGAGTCGCTAGAGCACTAATTTGTAACAGAAGCCCAGACCCCTTCCCCAAAGATTCAGTGTCAGTTCATCTGGTTTCTGGGTGGGTACTGGCTTATTAAACAATTATTGTTCCTCTAGTGACTGCAGTGGGCACCCAGGTGTGATTCCAGCCACATCAGAATTGTCCCATGTAACAATGTTCCCTGAAAAAGGGTATGTTTAAGGGTGATTTATGACTAATAGCAGAAGAAAACACTTCCATTCTGCTTGGAAAAGGAGGGGGATCCTGATTCACATGTTATGTATTTATAAGTTGAGTCCGCACAATGAAGTCATGTAACTATTTCTCCCCTTTCTTTAGACACGATTTCTGGATAGTTATGGATCCTGTGAGAGTGAGCTTTTATGCTCAGTCTAGGGTCTTGAGTAAAGAAGTTAGGCTAAATATACTTCAGGAAAATAAATGGGTTCGAACATGGTAATAGGAACGTGGCTTTTTCATGGTGTCTATTTTCAGAGGGCCAACGGCAGTACATAGGAGTGCTATGCAGAGTGCTTGTCATAGCCGAAGTGCAGAAACTTACACTGGGACCCCACAAAAGAATATTTTCTGTGGGATGACAGCTTTCATTGTTATCTGTTAGTTTTATTATTTTTGTCTGCAAAAGATAATTAATTCATTTTTCATGCTTTACCTTGTATGGGGTATTATTTGGAGATATTATTTTTGCCCATGACACATATATCTTTATCCTCATCACTCCTCCTTGTTGAGGACTATGCATTTTGAACATATTCAATAAATGTATACATGAAATGAAATTTCAGTCCTAAAGAATTTTGTTTTTCAGGATCTCATTCAAAAAATTGTTCCTATAATGAGGAATTCATTGCTTGAGTCTATAAACCCTAGGACTGAATGCAAACACTTTGCAGTCAGTTTACAGAGTTTCAAATCTCAGTTCTGCTGCTAAATACTTGAGAGGTCTTCGGAGAGCTACTTAACTGCCCTTTTCCTCATTTGTCTTCATATGTAAAATAGACTTGATAATAATAATACTGATTATTATTACCTATAATCTAGGGTCATTAGGAGGCTTAAATATATGTATATGTAATATGCATATATGTAATGTACTTTAAAAATTCCCACCAGCTAAAGGTGTATGCTGTGTAATAACAGTACTGCTCTCTGTTAGACAGATGAGTGATTTCAAAGTGGCATCCACAGGGTGAATCTATCCTGCAATTATGTTGTATTCAGCCTAACACTGTTACTGTATATAACACTGTTGAATGTGTTGTCAACATTTAAAGAGGGACATTTTGCAATAACTGCACATTTCTAGATTTTCTTAGGAAAAAAAAAGGATTGGTTAACACCAAGGCCTTTGTTTCCCAAAGTAAAAAAAGAAAAAAAAGTCAGCTGGAAGTACCTGCCCATTTCAACAGGGTATGTGTTGTCCCATGTTCTGGGCTCCACAGCTGCTTCCTGACTTCCTAACCTGGAGCCCAAATGCCACATGCCTTTCCTGTCAACACATCTGAGCTATCTAGCTGCCCCATCTAAGCATGGGATTTAGTAGACTCTGAAGCTCAGACTTCTGGGGGGAGGGGGGCAAGGACATTATTTGAAACCTTAAAATTTGTACCCCCCTAATATGCTGAAATAAAAAAAATCATATATGACTGACTTTATCAAATGATACCTAACTGGTATGTTAATGTTACTATTGCAATGACTGTGATCTTGACCATCTTTGCTACTACTTGCCAGTGTTTATTGAGTATGCATTATTTACCAGGCCCTGTAATAGACACTTTATTTGAATTATTTCTACTACTTATGAGAAACTTGCCAAGTAGGTATTATCAATTTACGCATTTTACAAATGAGGAAATGGAGGCTCAGTGAGCTACAGCTACTTGCCCAAGGTCAGTGCTGGTGTTGGCAAGAAAGCCAGTGCTATGTGGCTTTAAACCCAGTGCTTTGTCATCATACTGTCTGACCATCCCCTTGTCAACCTTCCTGGCTCCTCTCACAATATGCATCCAAATATAGAGGGTCACTGAAGGAAACGATTTTACATCATTTTACATACCAGGAATTAAGCATAGGCGGACTCCAAAGGAAGGAAATGGCAGAAGTAAGTAAGCACAGTCCTGTGACAGATGCAGATGTCATTTTGCTATGGGAAAAATTATTAAAAAATAACTCGGTAAAAATTTTGTGTCCATCTATACTAGAGCCTGTTCTGTTTAAATCCTCTGAAGTGAGGCAAAATCCCTTAAAGGTATAATTTTCCAATCACTGATGCTAGGCTCTATTTTAGAAAATATAAAAAACTTATTGTTTGAAAGCATAACAACCTATTTCTAATGAGGCAGAGAAACTGCATTTCTATTAACATTACAAAACTGTAAGTGTACATTAAGTAAGGGAAAATTCACTATATAGGCGTAAATAGTGGATTAAGTATCTATTATTTATTCTCATTAGGATACATAACAAACATTTCCATAATTCTACTAAGGATACTTTTGCAGTTGCTTGTTCATTTTTCTTTATAGTTTTATTGAGCTCTTTAGAGCTCATAACACTGTTGTTTTTCTGAATCATTCATCATATTATGAGGAATTATACTTTATGATGTGTTGTGGGGAGGGCGGATGGATTTTTCTAAATCTTGATTCTTTTCTGATTCTCCTGGAAGTAAAGAATTCAATGCAATGCTTCAGTTTCAGAATAAATTATTTTTAAAGCCCTGAAAAAAATTATTCTCAAAAGCAAAACCCAAAAATAAACCTTCAATTTTTACAGTTGAACGATGGTACATGTTCAAGTAATGGTTAATAAAATATTTTTAAAAATGATTCCTTTTGCAGAATAGCAGATGCAAGGAAACAGTATTTTTTTTTAAATATTGGCCATCCATTAAATTCTTTATTCTTCAATGATAGTATTTTCTGCCTAACAGATCAAAGAGGGTTGATGACAGACAGAGAAATGGACATAACCATAAAGCTGAGGAATGAGACAACGGTCCAGGAGTTCATCCTGGAGGGGTTCCCTGCTGTCCAGCACCTGGGGAACATGCTGTTCCTGGTGCACCTGCTGGCGTACCTGGGCTCTGTCATGGGAAACATGCTCATAATCACCATCACCTGGGCTGACCATCGCCTCCAGACACCAATGTATATTTTGCTCAGCAGTTTCTCCTTCTGTGAGTGTGGTCTTATAACCACAGTTATTCCTAAACTGCTGGTCATCTTTCTGTTAGGTAAGCAAACAATTCCCTTTACTGACTGTCTCACACAAGCTTTTTTTACTTTATTTCTTGGGGCAACGATTTTCTTCCTCATGGCTGCCATGTCCTTGGATCGCTACCTGGCCATTTGCAAACCTCTGCACTACCCAACCATGATGAATCTCAGGGTTTGTTTCCTTCTGGTTTTCTTCTGCTATGTTTTGTCCTTCATCGTCATCACTGGTCTGGTTGTCATGGTTTCCCAGCTGTCCTTCTGTGGCCCCAGTGTCATCCCACATTTCTTCTGTGATCTTGGCTCCTTAATTCATCTCTCCTGTTCTGACACCAGATCTACTGAGATGTTGGCCTTTGGCCTCACTTCATTTATCCTATTTACATCCCTCATGATAACCATCATTGCGTATGGCAATATAGTAGTCACAATCATGCATCTCCCCTCAGCCAAGGAGCGGCAGAAAGCTTTCTCCACCTGCTCCTCCCACCTCATTGTCCTCTCTTTGATGTATGGCAGCTGTGTCTTTATATACGTGAAACCGAACCAAAGGGACAGGCTGGACTCCAACAGAGAGGCTGCTCTTGTGAACACGGTGGTGACTCCGCTGCTGAACCCGGTCATCTACACTCTGCGGAACAAGCAGGTTCACCAGGCTCTGAGGGATGCTCTGTTCAGGGTGAAATTGCACTAATAGGGTCATAGGTCTTTGCACAGCAAATGGAGCTCCTTGGTCATCTAGCTCATTTTCCCACCATGGCGGAAATCTTCTCCATATATTCTGTACCTAATGTCATCTTGCTTATGGTAATATTTGCCTAGACAGATACTGCTTTATCTTGCAATTCAATGCCTTGTATATTTGAAAATTCAAATGAGTACTCTAGACTGTGATAAAATTATCTTCCTTTATTTCTGCTCATTGTTCTTATGTGAATTCAATTCAAACAACATTTATATGAAGCCTAATATACATAAATCAAATAATATGAAGTCTTTAAGTTAAGAATACCATAGTTATGAATCATATTCTATAATTGCTGTTCATGGTATGCTCTTATGCTTGAACATTCTGATACCTAAGAACAAATAGATAGAAACCCCTTTTGTACTACTGTATTTATTGAAGGCATGATTTGAAAATTGTATGAATTCAATGTGAATGAATCAGCAGTAATTTACTAAGTTCTGTCTTTGAATTCGTTGGTGTAGAGATATTACCAGCTTTGTGTAACTCCAGGTTGTTTATATGGGCATTTTCACTTTATCGTTGTTTAGTTGTGTCAAATATTATTAAGAAAGGTGTCTTTAATCCTTCCTTGAACCATAAACAAAATATAAAACATTTAAATATGTGCATGTTTCCCCTGTACTTGTTGTTGCCAAGCCCTAGAGCCAATAAGTTGCAGTAGGGAGGTGGTCCCAGTATCAAATTCTTTCCTCCTGCGCAAGAGATGTCTCCCCTAATATGACTTTATGTGTAGTTCTGGTGTGTCTTCTAGGTTAAGGTAAATTCTGGTTGACATTGTACACAGCCAAAATAAAAGAACTGATAATTAGAAAAGTTTAAAATGATAATGAGTGCATTAATGACAAAAATTATTAAATTGAGCCAGATACTGTGTTTACAAGTTCATTGGAGAAGTTCCTCCCACCTGAAGGCAATTGTAGTAGAGGGATGTGTGTGCCTGTCACCACTCATTCCCCATCTGCCTGGTGTGATTTGATTTTGTTTTCATATCAGCATATTACTGGGGTACAAATGTTTAGGTTACATATATTGCCCTTGTCCCCCCACCCCAAGTCAGAGCCTCAAGTGTGTCTAGCTCCAAGACTGAGTGCATGATACTCATTATATATGTATATACCCATCCCTTTAACCCCCTCCCATCTACCCGACACGTGATGAATGTTATTTCTATATGTGCACTTTGGTGTTGATCAGTTAAAACCAATTTGATGGTGAGTACATGTGGTGCTATTATTCCATTCTTGCAATACTTCACTTGTGATTTGTTTCTTTAAAAGTTTTTTTTTGTTTGGTTCAGCATATTATGGTGGTACACATTTTTAGTTTACATATATTGCCTTTGCCCCACCCGAGTCAGAGCTTTAAGTGTGCCCATACTCCAGACAGTGTGCACCACACCTATTAGGTGTGTATATACCCATCCCTTACCCTCTTATACTTGCCTGACACCCGATGAATGTTATTACTATATGTGCCCTTAAGTGTTGATCACTTAATACCAATTTGATGGTGAGTACATGTGGTGCTTGTTTTTCCATTCTTGTGATACTACACTTAGTAGAATGTGCTCCAGTTCTGTAGGATAATAGATTTTAGAAGAAAGTTATTTGATTTTTAGTGTGTCTTACTTAAGTCCATATTTTCCTGTCATGTTTGAGAATTAGTTTTGTTTAAGGCATAGTCTGATCAGAAATGATCTTAGACTTTCCAAAAGTGTTGGGTGATTGAATTTATATTGTTGAGAGTAGCTTGACTGTAAGCTATTCTGGGGGTTTCCTCTGCCAAGAACAGCTGTATCTGTGTTTCTCCTGTCTCCAAAAATGAAGCGAGGCAGGCAATTTCTAAACCTAGTTTAAGTATGCGGAGCTCCTGGGAGTGTGAAAAACATGCATTTTCATCTTTGGATGTCAGAACTCTGGACTGCATTCTAGTAAACCCATAATCCATGTGGAAGAAGTGACCATAAAAGGCATCTATCCAAAAGAACATAAGTCACTCTATTATAAAGACATCTGCACCTGAATGTTTATGGCAGCACAATTCACTATTGCATGGTCATAGAAACTACCCAAGTGCCCATCAATTCATGAATGGATAACTAAAATGTGGTATATACTCACAATGGAATATTACTCAATCCTAAGAAACAATAGTGAGCTAGCACCGTTTATGCTATCTTGGATTAAGCTTAAGCCTGTAATACAAAGCAAGACGACACAAGACCTGGAAAATGGGCTACACATCTACCCGCCATCAAATTGGTACTGACAGCCTAAAACTATGGTGCTCAAAAAAATTGTAGTGTTCAACAGGGAACTGGGGGGGGGGGAGGCCCACATCTTAAGGATGTAATGAGCATTGTAGGGGGGAAAGGATTACATCTATCCCTTTTTAGGGAGAGGCAAAGAAACACACTGTAACCAAAATGTCTAAAAAAAAAAAAATTTTGTTAATGGGAGGTGAACAGGTGGAAGGGGGGAGAAGGGAAAGGGTATGCACTTACATTGTGGGTACAGGGTGCACCACTTGGAGACTGGACACACTTGAAGCTCTGGCAGAGCAGGGTGGGGAGGGGTGGCAGGGGAAAGATATGTAACCCTAACAATATTTGTACCCACAGAATTTGAGATAACAAAATAAACAAATAAAAGTAAAAGTCCATAGTGGATGAAGGAGCCCTTCTAGCAAGATGGGATTCTGAGCCTAATCTTCATCCAGTACCCAGTGAACAAAGCTAGGCTCCCTAGAGTGGCCTTTCTTTAATTTGCTCAGGCAAAAAAAGATAAATTCTCATTTAAAAAATTAAACTACTCATTTTGGTATATTGATGACTATATGCAGTTTTAAGAACAATACAGTGATATCCCACATCTTCTTTACCCTGTTTCCTGCAATGGTAACATCTTGGAGTAGATAATATAGTAACACAGCCAAAAGTTGACATTGATAAGGTCAAGATACAGGACATTGGGTCCCCCCACGGGGATACCTCCTATTGATCTCCTATAGCCACACCCACTTTCCTCCTGCTGCAGCTGCACATCTGTTTTTCCTTTCTTTAACTTTTTAATTTTCAGAAATAAACATATATGTATATGTGTTTTTGTGTGTTGGAGCATGTGTATGTGAAGTTATATAGGATGTAGCTTTCAGAAATTACTTTTTTCATGTCATAATTCTCTGTGGATTCTTCCAAGTTGTTGCACATATCAGTAGTTAATTCCTCTTTATTGCTGAATATTATTCCATGTTATGCATGTAGTACATTTTGTTTTATAAATTACTTGTAGAAGGACATATGGGCTGTTTCCAGTAATTTACTACAAGTAAAGCTTCTCTAAATATTCATGTATAGGCCCGCCTATGAGGGTGAAAATAGGAGGTGCAAGATGAAAATAGCATGTAACCTACAAAAGAAAACTCATCAGACAAACTGTAGTTTTCTCAACTGAGACCTTACAAGCCAGAAAAGACTCGGGCCCCATTCTCAGTCTTCTCAAACAAAATAATGGCCAGCCTAGAATCATGTACCCTGCACAACTAAGTTTTGTATACAAAGGAGAATTAAAGACATTCTCAGATAAGCAAAGACTGAGGGAATTCACCAAGACAAGACCAGCACTCCAAGAAGTACTTAAAACAGAGTTATATAGAGATCAACACAATAAACACTCACAAATGTAAAACCACTCAAAAGCTGAAGATCAAAGGCCAGATACCACAATGGCTCAAGAGAGAAAACAAAGAAACCAAGTTCAACCCAATGGTATGAACAGAAATTTACCCCACCTATAAGTTCTCTCAATAAATGTGAATGGTTTGAAGTTTCCACTCAAGAGACCTAGGCTGGATGAATGGATAAAAAATTATAAGCCAAGTATCTGCTGTCTTCAAGAAACACATCTAACCTGCAAGGATGCATCCTAGACTCAAGGTAAATTGATGGTAATCAATATTTCAAGCAAATGGAAATGAAAAGAAGGCAGGCATGGTGGTTTTGATTTCAGATAACTTAGTTTTTAAATCAAAAAAAGTAACGAGAGACAAAGAAGGTCATTATATAATGGTGAATGGTACAGTTCAACAAGAAGACATAAAAATTCTAAATATGTATGCATCCAACTTAGGTGCACCCAGATTCATAAAGCAAACTCTACTTGATCTAAACAAATTGATAAACAGCAACACCATAATAGCTTGAGACTTCAACATCCCACTGACAGCACAGAAGAGATCCTCCAAACAGAAAATTAACAAAGTAATAATGGACTTAAATAGAACACTAGAACAAATGAGGCTGACTGACATTTATAGGACATTCTACCCAAATACCACTCAATATATGTTCTTCTCATCAGCTCATAGGACATTCTGTAAGATCGACCATATCTTAGGACACAAAGCATGTCTCAAAAAAATATAAAAAATAGGCCAGGCGCAGTGGCTCACGCCTGTAACCCTAGCATTCTGGGAGGCTGAGGCGGGCGGATTGCTCGAGGTCAGGAGTACAAAGCCAGCCTGAGCAAGAGCGAGACCCCGTCTCTACTATAAATAGAAAGAAATTAATTGGCCAACTAATATATATAAAAAAATTTAGCCAGGCATGGTGGCGCATGCCTGTAGTCCCAGCTACTTGAGAGGCTGAGGCAGAAGGATCGCTTGAGCCTAGGAGTTTGAGGTTGCTGTGAGCTAGGCTGATGCCATGGCACTCACTCTAGCCTGGGCAACAAAGCAAGACTCTGTCTCAAAAAAATATATATACAAAAAATAGAAATCCTACCATGTATCTTCTCAGACCACAGTGGAATAAAAGTAGAAATCAACCCTAACAGAAACTCTCATTTCTACACAAAGTTGTGGAAACTAAACAACCTTCTGCTGATACTTCATAAATGAGGAAATCAAGATGGAAATCAAAAGATTCTTTGAACTAAATGATGAAAGAGATGAAAGTTACCAAAATCTGTGACACAGTTAAAGGACTCTTGAGGGGAAAGTTTATTTCCATAAATACCTATATCCAAAAGACAGAAAGATCACAAATAGAAAACCAATTGAGCTGGAACCCATACTACTAAGTGAAGTATCCCAAGAATGGAAAAACAAGCACCAGATATATTCTCCAGCAAACTGGTATTAACTGAGTAGCACCTAAGTGGACACACAGGTGCTACAGTAATAGGGTATTGGGGAGGTGGGAGGGGGGAGGGGGGCGGGTATATACATACATAATGAGTGAGATGTGCACCATCTGGGGGATGGTCATGATGGAGACTCAGACTTTTGGGGGGAGGGGGGGAAATGGGCATTTATTGAAACCTTAAAATCTGTACCCCCATAATATGCCAAAATAAAAAAAAAAAAGAAAGAAAACCAATTGAGTCAACTCAAACAGCTTTAAAAAGAACAACATACTGACCCCAAACCCAGCAGAAAAAGTGAAATAAATAAGATCAAATCAGAACTAAATGAAATTGACAAAAAGAAAACTATGTGGAAGATTAGTAAAACAAAAAGTTTGTTCTCTGAAAAAAAAATAAAATTGACAAGCCTTTGGCTAGACTAATAAAAAAACAGAAAAGATCTCCAATAAGCCCCATCAGGAACCAAAAAGGAGATATTACAACTGATGCCATGGAGATACAAGATATAATCTATGAATACTACAAAAACCTTTATGCACACAACTGGAAAATGTGGAGGAAATGGACAAATTTTTAGAAACACACAGCCACCCCAGACTAAACTAGGAAGAAATAGATTCCTAAAGAGACCAATGTCAAGTACTGAAATAGAAACAGCAATAAAAACCTTCCAAAAAAAAAATTTCCAAGACCAGACGGTTTTACACCTGAATTTTACCACACCTACATAGAAAAACTGGTGCCTATCCTGACAAAATTATTCCACAACATTGAGAAGGATGGAAGACTTCCCAACACATTTTATGAAGTGAACATAAACCTGATACCCAAACCAGTAAAGGATGCAACAAAAAAAGAAAACTGCTGACCAATATCCTTTATGAATATCAATGCAAAAATTCTCAACAAAATCTTAACAAACTGAATCCAGGTGCTTATCAAGAAAATAATCCATCACAACCACATGGGCTTCATCCCAGGGACGCAGGGTTGGTTCAACATATGCAAATCTATAAATGTAATTCACCATATAAATAGAAGGAAAAACAAAGACCATATGATCCTCTCAATAGACACAGAAAAAGCATTTGACAAAATTCAACACTTTTTGTGATAAGAATGCTTAATAGGCATAGGTGGGGCTTACCTAAAAATGATACAAGCCACATATGACAAACCCACAGCGAACATCATACTGAATGGGGAAAAATTGAAAGCTTTCCCACTTAGAACTGGAACAAAGCCAGTTTGCCGACTATCTTCACTTATATTCAACATAGTGCTGGAAGTCCTTACTATATCAATTAGACAAGAGAGAAGAATTAAGAGCATCCCAATGGAGGCAGAAGAGATCAAACTCTCACTCTTTGCTGATGATATGATATTATATCCAGAAAATCCCAAGGATTCAACCAAGAGACTCCTGAAATTGATAAACGAATTCAGTAATGTCTCAGGATATAAAATAAATACACACAAGTCAGAGACATTCTCAATACCCTTCACAATAGCAACAAAGGAATTAAAGTACCTAGGAATATATTTAACTAAGGAGGTAAAAGACCTCTACAGGGAGAACTATGAAACACTGAGTAAGGACATAGCAGAGGA
Organism: Microcebus murinus; assembly: GCF_040939455.1. Taxonomy (NCBI): domain Eukaryota; kingdom Metazoa; phylum Chordata; class Mammalia; order Primates; family Cheirogaleidae; genus Microcebus; species Microcebus murinus. The sequence continues at coordinate 69,716,783 of NC_134117.1, read as the reverse complement.
CATAAACAGGTGGAAAACCATATCACCGTCGTTGATTGGCAGAATCAACATTGTTAAAATATCTGTACTACCCAAAGTGATCTACAGCTTCAATGCAATCCCTATTAAAATACCAACATCATTTTTCACAGATATAGAAAAAATAATTTTATGCTTCATATGGAACCAGAGAAGACTCCATATAGCAAAAGCAATGCTAGGCAATAAAAACAAAATAGGAGGTATCAATTTAACAGACTTCAAACTATACTACAAGGCTATAGTAATTAAAATAGCTTGGCACTGGCATAAGAACAAGGACATTGACCACTGGAACAGAACTGAGAACCCAGATATAAAACCATTCTCATATAGCCCTCTAATTTTTGACCAAGCAGATAAAAACATACACTGGGGAAAAGAATCCTTATTCAATAAATGGTGCTGGGAAAACTGGATAGCCACATGTAGAATACTGAAGCAGGATCCTCACCTTTCACCTCTCACAAAAATCAACTCACACTGGATAACAGACTTAAACCTAAGGTGTGAAACTAATAGAAGTATAGAGGAAAACATTGGAAATACTCTTCTAGACATTGGCCTAGGAAAAGAATTTATTAAGAAGTTCCCAAAGGCAATCACAGCAGCAAAAAAATAAATAAATGAGACCTGAAAGAACTAAAAAGCTTCTGCAGAGCCAAAGAAACTGTCATGAGAACAAACAGACAACCTACAGAATGGGAGAAAATTTTTGCATGCTACACATCTGATAAAGGGCTGGTAACTAGAATCTATTTAAAACTCATGAAAATCAGCAAGGAAAAATCAAACAAACCTATGAAAATATGGGCTAAGCACATGAACAAAAACTTTTCAAAAGAAGACAGAATAATGGCCAACAAACATATGAAAAGATGCTCAGCATCTCTAATCATCAGGGAAATGCAAATCAAAACCACAATGAGATATCACTTATCTCCAGTGAGAATGGTCTTTAGCAAAAAGTCCCAGATTAATAAATGTTGGCGTGGCTATGGAGAGATAAGAACACTGCTACACTGCTGGTGGGACTGCAAACAGACACTTTTCAAAAAAAGATAGAATAATGGCCAGGAAACATGAAAAAATGTTCTACATCTCTAATCATCAGGGAAATGTAAATCAAAACTACAATGAGATATCACTTATCTCCAGTGAAAGTGGCTTTATCAAAAAGTCCCAAAGCAAAAGATGTTGGCATGAATGTGGAGAGATAGGAACACTCATACACTGCTGGTGGGACTGCAAAATAGTGCAACCTCTGTGGAAAGCAATATGGAGATAGCTTAAAGAGATACAAGTAGATCTACTATTTGATTCTGCAATCCCATTCCTGGGGATCTATTCTAAGGAACAAGAGACATTCTATAAAAAAAATCTGCACTGAATGTTTATAGCAGCACAATTCACAATTTCAAAGATGTGGAAACAACCCAAGTGTCCATCAATACATGGGTGGATTAATAAAATGTGGTGCCTAAAGACCTAAATGGTAGCCTCAATTCTTACCACCTCCTGCCTTGCCTGTATGACATACTAGCAACACTAGATTCCTTGTAATTCTTGACACACACAACACAGTTTTTTCTATATGTGGTCTTTGTTCACAGTACCAAACTTCATCAGGAACTGCCATAACCACACCCTCATCCTCAATCAAAAGTCAATGCAGGCATTATTTTCTCTAGGTAGTCTCTTCTAATTTCTCTAGATTATGTTAGGTACCCCCGTGTTTCTATAAACCCACTTCAGGTCACTTATTGCACTTATTACATAATGTGTGCTCTACTGTTTCTCCTACCCACTAAACTGTGAACTCCTTCAGAGAAGCAAACATGTCTTATTTAACTCTGTATCCTCAGGACGCAGCACAGTGTTTGCCATGCTAGGTGCTCAATAAACATATGCTGAAGAAAACCTTTATGAACTTTCATAAAAAGAAGTGAAAATTCTTTGCTTTTATGACATGTCATTTCTATTATATAATTGTAAATGTCTTAATTTTCAAACTTCACATATACTTTAAGCAACTTTAATATTTAAACCTTGGCAAACTTGTGCTCTCTTTGAATGTGAAATCCAACTCAGGCAGTAGGATGTGGCACTAATGATTTGGAACTATGCTGTCAATATAGCCACTTATTATTTAAATTAAATAAATGAAAAAAATTCGTTTTTTCAGTTGCATTAGCCACATTTCAAATGCCCAGTAGCCACATGTGTCAGACAGTGAAGATATAGTAAGAACATTTGCACCAACACAGAAACTTCTTTTGGACAGTGCTAGTCTAGAAGATAACCACAGTTCTTGGTAAAAATTTTGACAGCCTAATGAGAAGTTTATAACCCTGAGCTTTGCATGCCCAACAATAGGGCATTCTTTTTTATATATACTTCAGACCAGAATGCTATATTCAAAGTTTTAAAATCCTAGTCTTCTGACTACAAAATCTTTACAATATAGATGTGTTCAGCAGATATGGCTTAAAATTATTCCTTTTTTCCTGTTTAGTTCCTTTACAAAACCAGGTCTGTGTTCTTATAATAAAAATCACATTTATGATTCAAAACCTTTTAAAACAATTATAATTTGCAGAAATTAGTTTTATTTCTAATGACTGGTATTAATGTGAAAGCATTAAGTGGGACCAGAGAACTCATTCATTTTATAACTTTCACTATAGATTATTTAGGAAATTTCAGTGAAGGATTTTTGTTATGGTTATCCCTAGAAATATAGAAAATATTTATTGTACAGATTATACATTGTGACATTTTTTGTTATTGAACATTAGCTTCTATAAAGGCAATATATTGTTTGTCCAGAAAAATCTTCCAAAAAGGCATGGTTTGATTAAGACTTAAGAATATGCCCCCTATAGTTCATAAGAAAACTCTCCCTGAGATTTACCTATCCAGTATCATTTTTTATAAAAATAATTGTATGTAAGCATCAAAACTTGTGAAATGCTGGTAATGTGACATAAACCTCTCATTGTTCCTCACTGAGATAGGATTGCTTATCTGTGTTGATAAATTCTTTAATTTCTCTTGAATTAGCATAATTTCATGTAATATAGAAGCATCTTAATTAGCAAATAAAAGTAAACTTATGCACATGAAAATCTATCAAAAACCTAAATGGATGTTTAATAAATAGATAATCAAAAATAAAAATAAAAATAAAAAAAAAATAAAATAAAATGTGGTGTATGTATACCATGGAGTACTATTCAGCTATGAGAAACAATGGTGATATAGCACCTCTTGTATTTTCCTGGATAGAGCTGGAACCCATATTACTAAGTAAACTATCCCAAGAATGGAAAAACAAGCACCACATGTACTCACCAGCAAATTGTGTTCACTGATCAACACCTAAGTGCGTATATAGGAATAATATTTATCAGGAGTCAGGCAGATGGGAGGAGGGAGGATGTAATTGGTATATGCATACATAATGAGTGTTATTGACACCATCTGGGGATGGACACAGTTGAAGCTCTGACTGGGGGATGAGGGTGGACAAAGAGCAACATACATAACCTAAACATTTGTACGCCCATAATATGCAGAAATTAAAAAAAAAGATCACAACAGAAATATTGAAAAAAAATTTGAAAAATCAACAAACTAAGGGTGGACTTTATGAAATGACAACCTTGACAACCCCCTAGGTAGACTAATAAAAAGGGTATGCAAATAAATGAAATCAGAAGTGAAAGAGGGGAACTTCCAACTGACACCATAGAAATACAAAGAATCATAGGATACTTACGAACAATTACATGCCAACAAATTAGATAACTTAGAAGAAATGGATACATTTCTAGAAAATACAGTCTATGAATATTTAATTATGGAGAAATAAAAAATATGAATAGACCAATAACTATTAGGAAGATTAAATCAGTAATACAAAACCTCCCAAGAAAGAAAATCAGGAACAGATGGCTTAACTGGTGAATTATACCAGGCATGCAAAGAAGAGCTAATATCAACCCTTTCCTAAATCTTACAAAAAATTGAAGAGAAGGGAATTCTTCCAAATTCATTTCATGAGACCAGCAGGACCCTGATTTCAAAGTCAGACAAGGGTGTTATAAAAAAGAAAATTATAAGCCAATATCCCTGATGAACATAGATGCAAAAATCTTGAATTATTAGCAAATCTAATCTAACTGTACATTAAAAGGATCATTCAGTATGATCAAGTGGTATTTATCCCTGGAATGTAGGAATTGTTTGACATACACAAATTATTAAATGTGATACATCACATTAAAAGAATGAAGGAAAAAACATACAATCATTTCAGTTGATACAGAGAAAGCAGTTGACAAAATTCAACATTTTTAAATGATAAAGACTTTCAACACGTTATTTATAGAAGGGATGGACCTCAACACAATATAGGTCAAAACTACCATCATACTTAATGGTATAATATTGAAAGCTTCTCCTCTAAAATCAGAAACAAGAAAACAATACCCACTCTTGCAACTTTTCTCCAACCTAGTACTGAAAGTCTTAGCTGGATCTATGAAGCAGGATGAAAAAACCTTCTTAGGGAGAGGCAAAGATATACAATGTAACCAAAATGTAAAAAACAAACAAAAAAGACAAAAAAATTTTCATCGGGTGGTGGATAGGTGGGAGGGGGGAGGAGGAGAAAGGTGTGTACTTACATAATGGGTGCAGTGCGCACCACCAGGGGATTGGACACACTTGAATCTATGGCACATGGGGGGGGGAGTGAGGAGAGAAGGGGCAATATTTGTAACCCTAACAATATTTGTACCCCTATAATATGATGAAATAAAAGGAAGAAGAAAAAAAATTAAGTAAAAACAAACAAACAAAAAAACCCAAAATAAATCCAAATTGGAAAGGAAGAAGTTAAATTATCTGTGTTTTCAGATGACATGATGTTATATATAGAAAGCCCTCAAGACTTTACAGATATTATTAGAACCAATAATTTCAGTAAACTTGTAGATCACAGAATCAACATACAAATGTCAGTAGCATTTCTATACATTAACAATGAACTATCTGAAAAAGGAAGCAAGAAAACAAACTCATTTACACTATCATGAAAAATACTTAGAAATAAATTTTACCAAGGATCTAAAAGATCTGTACACAGAGAACCATAAAACATTGATGAAAACTATTTTACAAAGGCACAAATAAAAGGAAATATATCCTGTGTTCATAGACTGAAAAAATTAGTGTCATTAAAATGTTCTACTACTCCAAGTATTCAATGCAATCCCTATCAAAATTTCAATGACTTTTTTTATTTTTTATTTATTTTTATTTCTACTATACAACCAATTTGACTTACAGCATCTCAGTAGAGTACAATGAAACAAAAGTATCCAAAATTTGTAAATTAACACATAACTTGTTAGCCTATTTTTAAAATTATATTTGTCCTTTAAAAAACTACATATCCATACATCCATACAAAATGACTAAAAGTAAATATATGACTGATATAGAAATATAACCAAAATGTTATCCTTTCTGTAAAAGAGTGCTGCAAAAGAGTAAGCTGTGTAATCACACTTCTGCATGTAATAATAATCATTGCCACCATTACTATTTGTATATTTATATTTATATTGGGAAATATCTGATGGAATAGGCAGTCTATTAAAGGTGCTTATCACTTCAGGATTAGAGTCATGGTAATGTAAGACACAAAATTTCTTATTTATTTATTTATTTATTTATATTATTTTGGCATATTATGGGGGTACAGATTTTAAGGTTTCAATAAATGCCCTTCCCCCCTCCCACCACAAGTCTGATTCTCCAGCATGACCATACCTCAAATGGTGCACATCTCACTCATTATGTATGTATATGCCCGTCCCCTTTTCCCCTCCCCCCTCCCCAATACCCTGTTACTGTAGTACCTATGTGTCCACTTAGGTGCTACACGGCTAATACAAGTTTGCTGGTGAGTATATGTGGTGCTTGTTTATCCATTCTTGGGATACTTCACTTGGTAGTATGGGTTCCAGCTCACCAGGAAAATATAAGATGTGCTATATCACTGTTGTTTCTTAGACCTGAATAGTACTCCATGGTATACATATACCACATTTTATTAATCCATTCTTGGATTGATGGACACTTGGGCTGTTTCCACAGCCTTGCAATTATGAATTGTGCTGCTATAAACATTCAAGTGCAGGTGTCTTTTTTTGTAGAGTGTCATTGGATCCTTTGGGTAGATGCCCAGCAATGGGATTGCTGGATCAAATGGTAGATTCACTTGTATCGCTTTAAGATATCTCCATATTGTTTTCCACAGAGGTTGGACTAGTTTGCAGTCCCACCAGCAGTGTAGGAGAGTTCCTCTCTCTCCAATTCACGCCAGCATTTGTTATTTGGAGACTTTTTGATAAAGGCCGTTCTCACTGGAGTTAAGTGATATCTCATTGTAGTTTTGATTTGCATTTCCCTGATGACTAGAGATGATGAGCATTTTTTCATATGTTTGTTGGCCATTCTTCTGTCTTCTTTAGAAAAGTTTCTGTTCGAGTCCTTTGCCCACATTTTAATAGGGTTATTTGATTTTTTCTTGCTGATTTTCGTGAGTTCTAAGTAGATTCTAGTTATCAGCCCTTTATCGGATATGTAGGATGCAAAAATTTTCTCCCATTCTGTAGGTTGTCTGTTTACCTTCATGACTGTTTCTTTGGCTGTGCAGAAGCCTTTTAGTTTCATCATGTCCCATTTATTTATTTTTGTTGCTGCTTTGATTGCCTTTGGGGACTTCTTCATAAACTCTTTGCCTAGGCCGATGTCCAGGAGAGTGTTTCCAAAATTTTCCTCTAGAATTCTAATGGTTTCATACCTTAGGTTTAAGTCTGTTATCCAGCGTGAGTTGGTTTTTGTGAGAGGTGAAAGGTGTGGGTCCTGTTTTAGCCTTCTACAGGTGGCAATCCAGTTTTCCCAGCACCATTTATTGAAAAGGGATTCTTTTCCCCAGCGTATGTTTTTGTCTGCTTTGTCAAAGATTAGATGGCTATATGAGGATGGTTTTATATCAGGATTCTGACATCTGTTCCACTGGTCAATATTCCTATTTTTGTGCCAATACCATATTGTTTTAATTACTACAGCTTTGTAGTAGAGTTTGATATCTGGCATATTAATGCCTCCCATTTAGTTTCTGTTGCCTAGAATTGCTCTTGATATTCGTGGTCTTCTTTGGTTCCATACGAAGCGTAAAATTATTTTTTCTATATCTGTGAAGAATGCTGATGGGATTTTAATAGGTATTGCATTGAATCTGTAGATCAGTTTGGGTAGTATAGACATTTTGATGATATTGAGTCTGCCGATCCACGAGCATGGTATGGATTTCCATCTGTTTACATCCTCTGCTATTTCCTTCCTCAGTGTTTCATAGTTCTCCCTGTAGAGGTATTTTACCTCCTTGGTTAAGTATATTCCTAGGTACTTTAATTTCTTTGTTGCTATTGTGAAGGAAATTGAGTCTTTGATTTGGTTCTCAATTAGATTGTTGTTGGCGTATATGAATGCCTCTGATTTCTGTGTATTGATTTTGTATCCTGAGACTTTACTAAATTCATTGATCAGTTCCAGGAGTTTCTTGGTTGAATCCTTGGGGTTTTCTAGATACAATATCATATCATCAGCAAACAGTGAAAGTTTGATCTCTTCTGCCCCTATTTGGATACCTTTGATTCCATTTTCCTGTCTGATTGCTGTAGCCAAGACTTCCAGTACTATGTTGAACAGAAGTGGAGATAGTGGGCAGCCTTGTCTGGTTCCAGTTCTAAGTGGGAATGATTTCAATTTTTCCCCATTCAGTATGATGTTGGCTATGGGTCTGTCATATATGGCTTGTATCATTTTTAGGTATGTCCCTTCTATGCCTATTTTCTTAAGTATTCGTATCATGAAAGGGTGTTGAATTTTGTCAAAAGCTTTTTTTGCATCTATTGAAAGAATCATGTGGTCTTTGTTTTTGCTTCTGTTTATGTGGTGAATTGCATTTATAGAATTACGTCTGTTGAACCATCCCTGCATCCCTGGGATGAAGCCCACTTGGTCGTGGTGGATTATTTTTTTGATAAGTGTCTGGATTCGGTTAGCTAAGATTTTGTTGAAAATTTTTGCATCTATATTCATTAGGGATATTGGTCTGTAGTTTTCTTTTTTTGTTGCATCCTTTCCTGGTTTTGGTATCAGAGTAATATTCGCTTCATAAGAGGTGTCGGGGAGGTTTCCGTTCTTCTCGATGTTGTGGAATAGTTTCTGCAAGATAGGTACCAGTTCTTCTTTGTAAGTATGGTAAAATTCAGGTGTGAAGCCATCTGCACCGGGACTTTTCTTCTTAGGGAGATTTTTGATTGCTGTTTCTATTTCAGCTGTTGAGATTGGTCTGTTCAGGGAATCTATTTCTTCCTGGTTGAGCCTAGGGAGGCTGTGTGTTTCTAGAAATTTGTCCATTTCCTCCACATTTTCTAGTTTGTGTGCATAAAGATTTTTGTAGTATTCATAAATTGTATCTTGTATCTCTTTAGGATCAGTTGTGATATCTACTTTTTTGTTCCTTATGGAGCTTATTAGAGATTTCTCTTTTCTGCTTTTCATTAGCTTAGCCAATGGTGTGTCAATTTTGTTTATTTTTTCAAAGAACTAAGTTTTTGTTTTATTAATCTCCTGAATGGCTTCCCTGTTTTCAATTTCGTTTAGTTCTGATTTGATCTTGTTGATTTCACTTCTTCTGCTGGGTTTGGGGTTGGTCTGTTCTTCTTTTTCCAGCTCTTTGAGTCGTTTCATTAGATTGTCTATTTGTGATCTTCCTGTCTTTTGGTTATAGGCATTTATGGAGATAAACTTTCCTCTCAGAACTGCTTTAGCTGTGTCCCAGAGGAGTTGAGAACTTGTCTCTCCATTGTCATTTTCTTCATAGACCTTTTTATTTCCGTCTTGATTTCTTCATTTACGAAGTAATCATTTAGTAGGAGGTTGTTTAATTTCCACGTTTTTGTGTAGAAATGTGAGTTTCGGTTAGGGTTGATTTCTAGTTTTATTCCACTGTGATCTGAGAAGGTACATGGTATGATTTCTATATTTTTGTATTTGTTGAGATTTTCTTTGTGTCCTAGGATATGGTCAATCTTAGAGAATGTCCTGTGAGCTGATGAGAAGAACGTATGTTCAGTGGATTTTGGGTAGAATGTCCTGTAAATGTCAGTCAGACCTAATTGTTCTAGGGTTTTGTTTAAGTCCATTATTTCTTTGTTAATTTTCTGTTTGGAGGATCTGTCTCGTGCTGTCAGTGGGGTGTTGAAATCTCAGGCGATTATGGAGTTGCTATTAATCCATTTGCTTAGCTCCAGTAAGGTTTGATTTATGAATCTGGGTGCACCTAAGTTGGGTGCATATATATTTAAAATTGTTATCTCTTCTTGTTGAACTGTGCACTTCACCATTATATAATGACCCTCTTTGTCTTTTACTACTTTTGTTGGTTTAAAAACTAAATCGTCTGAAATTAGAACTGCCATACCAGACTTCTTTTGGCTTCTATTTGCTTGGAATATTGATCTCTACCCTTTTATTTTTAGTCTATATGCATCCTTGCAGGTTAGATGTGTTTCCTGAAGACAGCATATACTTGGCCTGTATTTTCTTATCCATTCAGCCAGCCTATGTCTCTTGAGTGGAGAGTTTAAGCCATTTACATTTATTGAGAGAACTGATATGTAAGGTAGATTACTGATCATTCTGTTGGGTTGGATGTTGTTGCTATGATATCTGTCTTGAGCCATTGTATTATCTGGCCTTTAATATCTTTGGGTTTTGGTTGTTTTTATATTCGTGGGCTATTACTATGATTTTCCGTGCATTACCCTGTTTTAAGTACTTCTTGTAGGGCTGGTCTTGTCTTGCTGAATTCTCTGAGCCTTTGCTTGTCTGAGAATGTTTTTATTTCTCTTTCATATACGAAGCTTAGTTTTGCAGGGAATAATATTCTAGGCTGGGCATTGTTTTGTTTCAAAAGAGTGAGAATGGGGCCCCAGTCTCTCCTTGCTTGCAAGGTCTCATTAGAGAAGTCTGATGTTATTCGAATTGGCTTTCCCTTGTACGTTACTTGCTTCTTTTGTCTTATAGCTCTTAGAAGGGCCTCTTTAGTTGATAATTTCGTCAGTCTGATGACTGCATATCGTGACGTCTTCCTGTTTGCATTGAATCTCCCAGGGGTCCTCTGAGCTTCCTGAACTTGTATATCTAGATTTTGAGCAAGGCCTGGGAAATTTTCCTCTATTATATCTTCAAACAGCTTGTCCAACCCTTGAGTGTTGTCCTCTTCCCCTTCTGGTCACCCTATGACCCTCACATTAGGTTTCTTCACATAATCCCACAGTTCTTGTAGGCTTTGCTCTTTTCTCTTGTTTCTCTGCTCTATTTCTGTGACTGATTTATTTAATTGGAGGGTATTATCTTCAAGCTCTGAGATTCTTTCTTCTGTTTGGTCTAACCTGTTCTGGAGACTTTCCACTGTATTTTGTAGTTCCTTGAATTGATTCTTCATTTCCAGGAGTTCGGTTACACTTTTCTTCATTGTGTCTATTTCTTTTCCCATATCCTGGAGGCTTTTAGTGGTTTCTTTGTGTTGGTTATTGAGTTGTTGTTGCAGCTCGGTGAGTGATCTTATGATCCACATACGAAATTCCTCTTCTGTCATATTGGTTGCCTGATTTTTGTTGGTGTCCGTTTCTAGGGGGCTGGTGCTCCTCTTTGGGGGTGTGTTTTCCGTTTGGTTCTTCATATTTCCTGAGTTCTCTGCTGATTTCTTCCCATGTCAATCAGTTGTTGTTTCTTTCCTTAAGTTATTGTTTGGGTATTCACACACCTTGTTTAGTTTCTGAGGCGTTAGGTGGGTGTCTGTGGGTGAAATTGGACCACTCCCTGTATATTGAGTCAGTGGGTGCCATGGAAAGGCTGTGCAAGATGCCGTCCCTGTCAGTAGGTGGCGTTTGCTTGGAGGAACAGTCTATGCTGTTGATTTTGTGTCCCGTTATCAGGTCTTGTTCTGGGCGGAGCTGGGTTGGGTAAGCCTGCCCTCAGGCCATTAGCAGGGGTCAAAGTTCTGTTTTCCGCTTCCAGGGAAAGCTGTCAGGGCGGGGCTGGAATGGTCCTGCTCAGCCAGAAAGTCTGTGTGTGGGGGTGGGCTATCTGAGACCCGCAGTCTAGAGCAGGCCTCGCTTCTTTCCACCTTCCCCAACTCTGCAGCTACTCCTGGGCCTCTGCCAGCAGGCCAGACCACAAGCCACCAGGCCTCCCCAGACTGTGATGCTGGCGGGAGGTTTCCTGCACAGGAACGCCACCTGGGTTGGGCGCACGTCCTCCCCCTGGAGGAGTATTGCCCTCTAGGATGCCGATCCGCCCCTGGAGGCACACACACCTCAGTAGGCTGTTCACGTATAACCCTTCAGTGCCCCAAGCAATGCTAGCCCTCGGTGCAGGGGATCTGGTCTGTAGGTCCGACCTCTGGGTCCCAGAGTTCAAACTGTATCCCCACCAGGGAGAGGATTTGTGGTCCCAATTCACCCACAGGGAGCCCAAGCTGAGTCTATGTCTCTCAGCCTCTGAGTCGGCACCGTTTTTCCTGGGAACACTGTGCCAGCAGCACCTGGGAGGGCGGGCGGGTATGGAGCTCACAGTCTCAGTTCCCCTGAGTCAGCTGTAGGGTCCCAAAAGGGAAGGTCCCATTCCCTGGAGGTGCCTCCGGCTGGTGGCTGTATTGTCTCTCTGGGCAGCCGTGGGTAGGGTCGGCGGAGGGGAGGAGGAGTCAATATGGTGCCCGCCGCACGGCTCGGGTCTGTGCACATGGAGGTGCCCGGAGGAAGTTGGGAACCTGGTGCCACGTCTGCTACAGGCTCACTGCTGGCTGGTGGCAGCCGTCTCTGGGCTGGTGTCCGCAGGTCTCTCCCCCCGCTGGAGAGCTCACCAGCAGTCCCAAATGCAGAGGAGGGGAAACAGCAAATCCACCTACCTTTGCCGCTGGTCTCCGGGCTGCTCCGGTGTTCTCAGCCTCCAGTTCTCCTCCGCAGCCTCCTCCCATGGAGTCTCCCGTGGTCTCAGGTACCCCTCCTTCTGGCCCTCGTCCGCTGTATGCTCGTCTTCTTGCTTCTTTCCTCTAATTTCTGCTAGAATCTGTCTTTTCTGTAGAGACACTCTGTCTGGCAGTGTTATTTTCCGCCATCTTTCCACCCCCCTGGGCATATAGTTTTTTATAATAGTCAAATATAATGTTTTGTATTTCTTTGGTATCTGTCGTGATCTCTCCATTTCTTATTGAGTTTATTACAGTCCTTTCCCTTTGGGTCCTTGTCAATCTAGCAAGAGTGCCATCAATTTTGTTTATCCAGCTTGTTTATCCAGCTTGTATATCCAGCTTTGTTTGTATAACCAGCTTCTGGTTTTGCTGATTTTTATTATAGTTGTCTTGTTCTCCATTTCATTCAGTTCTGCTTTAATCTTTGTTATTTCTTTTCTTCTATTAGGATTGGAAATTGTTTACTCTTCTTTTTCCAATTCCTTGAGCTTATTCATTATGTTGTCAGTATTTAAGCTTTCTGTTTTTTGGATATGAGTGTTAATTGCTATTAGTTTTCCTCTCAGGTAAGCTTTTGCTGCATCCCACAGGTTTTGATAAGAGGTATCACTGTTATCATTTTGTTCAATGAAATTCTTGATTTCCCTTTGAATTTCTTCCTTTACCCAATAATTTTTCAATAATAGATTGTTTAGTTTCCATGATTTTGTGATGAGTTGAGTTTTTCTATAGGAATTGAACTGTAATTTTATACCATTATGGTCAGTGAAGATACAAGGTATAATTTCTATTTTCTTGAATTTTTTGAGATCTGATTTGCGGCCTAGGATGTGATCAATTTTGAGTAGGATCCATGGGCTGCTGAAAATAATGTAAATTCAAGTTTGTTTGCATGGAATGCTCTATAGAGATCTGTTAGATCTTTTTGATCAAGGCCTTTATTCAGGTCCATTATTTCTTTGCTTATTTTCTGTTTGGAGTATCTATCCAGATCATTCAATCTGGTGTTGAAGTCCCCTGCTACTATCGTAGTGTTATGTAACAAGGTGTTTATATTAGACAAGGTTTGCTGTAAGTAATTGGGTGCTCCTATATTGGGTGCGTAGATATTAAGAATTGTTAAATCTTCTTGTTGAATCTTCCTTTTCACCATTATATAATGGCCATCTTTATCCTTTTTTACTTTTGCTATATTAAAGCTTATATTATCTTCAAATAGTATAGCTACTCCAGCTTTCTTTTGACTTCTGTTTGACTGGATGATAGTTTTCCAACCCTTGACCTTCAGCTGGCAGGCATCTTTGTGGCTTAGATGTGTTTCCTGTAGACAGCAGATGCTAGGCTTGTGAGTTTTTATCCACTCTGCCAGTGTATGTCTCTTCAGAGGAAAGTTTAAGCCATTTACATTTATTGAGAGGATTGAAATTGGAGGAAGATTACCATTCATATTGTTGTGTGGAATCTTGTTGCTTTGTCTTACTCCTTGGGCCATCATTTAGTTCGAGATCTAAACTTTAATTCTTTGACGATTTCACTTTGAGGAGTGTCTACTGCCCTGTTCGGTTAGAAATGTGGGTCTAAGAACTTCCTGTAGGGATAGTCTGGTCTTTGCAAATTCCTTCAGTGATTGCCTGTCTGAGAAGGACTTTATTTCTCCCTCATAGATGAAACTTAATTTTGCCGGATAAAGAATTCTAGGTTGGGCTTTGTTTTGTTTTAGAAGGTTAAGGATAGGCACCCAATCTCTCCTGGCTTGTAAGGTTTCAGATGAGAAGTCAGCTGTTAGTCTGATAGGCTTACCTTTATAGGTCATTTTCTGCTTTCATCTCGCTGCATGGAGAATTGTTTCTTTCACATTTACTTTGGTCAGACTAAAAACCACGTGGCAAGGTGATTGCCTTTTCACATTGAGTCTCCCAGGAGTTCTGTGTGCTTTTTGTATTTGGATATCAATATTTCTGGCCAGGCCTGGCATATTTTCCTCCAGTATTCCGTGAAATAAGTTTTCCAGCCCTTGAGAATGTTTCTCTTCCCCTTTTGGAATCCCAATCAATCTGATATTTGTTTTTTTTAACATAATCCCACACTTCCTGTAAACTTTGGTCTTGTTCTTTTTTCTGTGTTCCCTTTTTTCCTCTGATTTGTTTAGAGCATAGGCATAATCTTCAAGTTCTGAGATTCTTTCTTCTCCATGGTCCATCCTGTTCTTTAGGCTTTCCACTGAATTATGGAGATCCTTGATTGTTTCCTTCATTGCCAGAATTTCTGTTTGGTTTTTCTTGATAGTCTCAATTTCTTTGGAGAATCTTTCATTCATTTCTTGTATTGTTCTTGTGGTTTCTCTATGTTGTGATTCTATTTTCTCTTCAATTTCATTCCGTTTTGTAGCAATCCGTATTTGGAAATCTTCCTCTGTCAGTTTACTCATATCATGTAAGTTGGTGTCAGATGATGGAGAATGAGTATTTTGCTTTGGAGGTGACTTTTCTCTCTGGTCCTTCATGTTTCTTGTAAACTTTCGCTAGTTCTTTCTCATCCAGATGCTTTGTTGAGGATTGGAGATGCAGGGAATGGATTATGAGCTACAATCAGCTGTGCCTGAGCTGCCAAGGACCACTGAGAATCTCCACTGAGGGGTGAAGACTGTCCCTTTTCTGTTTGTCACCAGTGGAGCTTTAGTCGCTGCAGACCCCTGGGGAGGATTCATGGAGGATGGTGCTAGCCCCCTCTTACGCCACTTCCCTGGCAGAGCTCAAGCAGCTGGGGGCCACGGACAACCTCCACTGAGGGGTGAAAACTTTCCTATCCCCATTTGTGGGGCTTGGGCTGCTGGAAACCCTTGGGGAAGGTCCGTGGAGGATGGCTCTCACCCCGCTTTCTGTCCCTTCACTGGGAGAGTTCAAGCAGCTGGGAACCGCAGACAAGATCCACCGAGGGGTGAATACTATCTGCACATCCCCACGTCAGCAGGGTGTGGGATGCTGGAGACCTCTGGGGAGGGTCTGTAGAGGATGGTTCTCACCTCACCTTCTGTCCCTTCACTGGGAGGGTTCAAGTGGCTGGGAACCACAAACAAGTTCCATGGAGGGGCGAAAACTATTTGTGTGTCCTCGTGGCGTAGGGGCGTGGGATGCTGGAGACCCCTGTGGTGGGTCTGCAGAGGATGGCTCTCACCCTGCCTTCTGTCCTTTCACCAGCAGAGCTCAAGCATGGACAAATTCCACCGAGGGGTGCACACTATCCCGTGTCCCCCAGTGGCAAGGCGTGAGATGCTGGAGACCCCTGTGGGGGGTCCGCAGAGTTTGGCCCTCACCCACCTTCTGCCCCTTCACTGGGAGAGTTCAAGGGGCTGGGAACCGTGGACAAGTTCCGCTGAGGGGTGAACACTATCCGTGCGTCTCCACGGTGGCAAGGCCTGAGACGCTGGAGACCCCTGTGGAGGGTCCGCAGAGTTTGGCTTTCACCCATCTTCTGTCCCTTCACCGGCAGAGTTCAAGGGGCTGGGAGCCATGGACAAGTTCCACAGAGGGGTGAACACTATCTGCGCCTCCCCACGGTGGTGGGGCGTGAGATGCTGGAGATCCCTGGGGAGGGCCTGCAGAGTTTGGATTTCACCCCACCTTCCGTCCCTTCATCGGGAGAGTTCAAGCCTGGTAACAGTGGACAAGTTTCGCGAG
This sequence comes from Microcebus murinus, assembly GCF_040939455.1. Lineage (NCBI taxonomy): Eukaryota > Metazoa > Chordata > Mammalia > Primates > Cheirogaleidae > Microcebus > Microcebus murinus. The sequence continues at coordinate 69,700,967 of NC_134117.1, read as the reverse complement.
GGGCCAAAATTATCGGGGTATACCTGGCAGCGGCGCAGCTCATGCTGCTGGAGACTCTGGGGAGGGTCCGGAGAATGGCTCTCACCCTGCTTCTGTCCCTTCACTGGCAAAACTCAAGGGGCTTGGAACTGTGGACAAGTTCTGCTGAGGGGCGAAGACTATTGGGGCGTCCCCGGCAGTGGTGCGGCTTGTGCCACTTGAGACTCTGGGGAGGGTCCGCAGAGAATGGCTCTCAACCAGCTTCTGTCCCTTCACTGGCAAAACTCAAGGGGCTGGGAACCACGGATAAGTTCCACCGAGGGGCGAAAACTATCTGCGCATCCTCGGTGGCAGTGGGGCTTGGGCTACTGGAGACCTCGGGAGGGTCCCGGAGGATGCTGGATTCTCTCCTTTTTAATGGAATGATTTTTGTAGGATAGGAACCAGTTTGTACACCTGGCAGATTTTGGCTCTGAATCCATCTGGTCCAGGGCTTTTTTCTTTTTGGTAGATTTTATCTTACTGCTTTAATATCACTGCTCATTACTGGTCTGTTGAGGTTTTCTATTTATGCTTTATTCAGGATTGGGAGGTTGTGTGTCTCCATGAATTTATGCATTTCATGTATGTTTTCTAATTTGTGTGCATAGAGGTTTTCATAGTATTCATGGATGACATTTTGTATTTCTGTGGAATCAGTTGTTATGTCTCCTTTTTAGTTTCTGATTAAGCTTCTTTGAGTCCCTTAATTTCTATTTCTGGATACTCTGGCTAGTGGTGTTTTGATTTTATCTTTTCAAGGAACCAATTTCATTGATCCTTTGTATTTTTTTTGTTTCCATTTCATTCAATTGTGCTTTGAAATTTATTTCTTTTCCTTCTCATGCCTTTGAGTTTGGTTTGCTCTTCCTTTTCTAGTTCTTTGAGACATGACTTCAGGTTGTTAATTTGTGATCTTTTTATCTTTTAATGTAGGCATTTAATGCTATGATCTTTCCCCTTAGAACATCTTTTCTGTATCCCATAGATTTTGAAAGCCTGTGTTTCCTTCTCTTTCAGTTCAAGGAATCTGTTGATTTCTATTTTAATTCCATCATGGACACAAGGATCAGTTACCAGCAAGTTTAATTTTTATGACTGTGTGTAGATTTGAATATTTCTCTTGGGATTGATTCCTAGTTTTATTCCACTCTCATCTGATAAGGTACATAGTATGATTTAAAGTTCTTTGCATTTGCTGAGAGTTGTTTTTTGGTCTAGGATATGATCAATCTTGGAAAATATCCCAGGTGCTGATTAGAAGAATGTATATTCAGCAGTTCTTTTGGAAGAATGTTCTGTCAATATCTGGTATGCCAATTTGTTCTGGAGTCCCATTTAAGCTCAGTGTTTCTTTGTTGATTTTCTACTTCAATGATCTGTCCCATTCTGTCATTGGGGTATTGACGTCTCTGGCAATTATAATGCTACCATTTATTTCTTTGCCCAGTTCTAGTAGTATTTGCTCGATGAATCTGGAAGATCACATGTTAAGTGCATATATATTTTGGATTGCTATGTCTTCCTGTTGAATTGCTCCCTTTACCATTATAAAATGACCATCTTTGTCTTTTTTTAAACTATTGTTTATTTAATGTCTATTTTATCTGAAAGAGTGAGAATGGCTACACCTGTTTGTTTTTGGTTTCCATTTGCATTGAATTTTTTTCCATCCCTTTACCTTATATCTGTGTGAGCCTTGTGAGTTAGATGCATTTCTTGGAGACAGCATATACTTGGAGTATTTGTTTTTATCCATTCAGCCGGTTTATGTCTTTTAAGTGGGGCATTCAGACTATTCATCTCCAGTGTTAGTACAGATATGTGGGATACCTTTCTCTTCATCATGTTGGATAATACCTTGTCGATTGGTTTTGCACTTGTGATACTGTTTTATTAGAGCTGTGAGCTTTAACTCCCAGGCATTTGTACACTGCTAGGTGCCTATAGCCTTGTTCCATGTCTCATGCAGTTTTGAGTATTTCCTGTAGGTCAGAGATAGTAGTGAAAAATTCCCACAGCATTTGCTTATTTGTAAACATTTTTATTTCTCCATCAAATAAGAGACTTAATTTTGCAGGATACAACATTCTTGGCTTCCAGTTGCTCTCTTTAAGAAGACTAAAAGTGGGGTCCCAATCCTTTTTGGCTAGTAAGGTCTCTGCTGAGAAGTCTGCTGCTAGCCTCATGTGTTTTCCTTTGCAGGTTAGTTGTTGCTTTCCTCTTGAAGCTTGTAGAATTTTCTCCTTCATTTTGACTTTGGCCAGGTTGATGAGTATTTTTCTTGAAAATGTCCCATTTGCTGGTAATCTTCCTAGTGTCAATGACCATCTTGTATCTGAAAATTTTAATCTCTGGTGATATCAGGGACATTTTCCTTAATAATTCCTTCAATTAGTTTTTCTACACTTTTTTTTAAAAATTCTTCTCTCTCAGGGACATCTGTGATTCTTATATTGTTCCACTTTGCTTAGTCTCATGTTTCTCTGAGTGATTGTTCCTTCTTTATTCTTTTTTCTCAATTTTGACTGACTTGGTTAGTTCAAAAGCCTTGTCTTCAAGCTCTGAAATTCTTTCTTCTTCTTGGGCTAGCTCTAGCCTATTGTTGAAGCTTTCTGATGTATTCAGAAATTCCCAAATTACTCTTTAATTTCTTTAAGTTCTCTTTATATGTTTTCTTATGTGGTTTATCTCTTTAGTGGCAATTTAGTTTTATTCATTCATGTCCTGAAAAATTTTATTTTTTGGCTTCTTTGTATTGGTTTTCAACTTTCTTTTCAGTCACATTCATATTATTTTCCATTCTCATCTGAACTCAATGACTGACATTTTGCCAATTTCCTATACGTTAGGGTCCATAGTTGAAGACTTATTGTGATACTTCAGGGGTGTCAATAGTTAGGGTGCATATTTTGATTAATGGTAATGCTTCATGTTTGAGGTATGATAAACTACACTTTTGATTTAAAATTGGACATTTCATTTTCAATGACCTAAATATATTCTGGATATTTATCCAAGTTAGAACTAAAAGAATGTTCTCCTAGTTTGTGGCTGGCTTCTTAAATTTCCTTGTGATGTCATTGCATTTGCAGAATTTTTTAAATTTTATGAAGCCCACTATGTCAGGATTTTTCTTTCATGGTTAGTGCTTCTAGATCATGTTTAAGAAATCTTCATTCACTCAAAGGTAACAGAAACATTAGCCTGTGTTTTCCTTCAGAAGCTTTATAATTTTGACTTTCACATGTAGGTCTATAATCCATCTCAAATTTATGTTATGTATATTATCCAAAGTAGAGGTTAAGGTTTCCATATACATATCCAGGTGCTCGAGCAACATTTTGAAAAAACCCATTTCTCCCATCAAATTACATAGGTTCATATTGGTCTGTAGTTTTCTTTTTTGTTGTTGCATCCTTTCCTGCTTTTGGTATCAGAGTAATATTTGCTTCATAAAAGGTGTCAAGAAGGTTTCCATTCTTCTCGATGTTGTGGTATAGTTTCTGCAAGATTGGTACTAGTTCTTCTTTGTAAGTGTAGTAAAATTTGAGTGTAAAACCATCTGGACTGGGACTATTCTTTTTAGGGAGATTTTTATTTGTGGTTTCTATTTCAGCCTTTGAGATTGGTCTGTTCAGGAAATATACTTCTTCCTGGTTGAGCTTAGGGAGGCTGTGTGTTTCTAGAAATTTGTCCATTTACTTCACAATATCCAGTTTGTGTGCATAAAGATTTTTGTAGTATTCATAAATTATATATTGTATCTCTTTGGGATAAGTTGTGATATCTCCTATTTTGTTCCTGATGGAGCTTATTAGAGATTTCTCTTTTCTGCTTCACCTTAGCTTAGCCAATGGCGTGTCAATTTTGTTTATTTTTCAAAGAACCAACTTTTTGTTTTATTAATATCCTGAATAGATTCCCTGATTTCAATTTTGTTTAGTTCCGATTTGATCTTGTTGATTTCACTTCTTCTAATGGGTTTGGGGTTGGTGTGTTCTTCTTTTCCAGCTCTTTGGGTCATTTGATTAGATTGTCTATTTGTGATCTTTTTAACTTTTGGTTATAGGCATTTATGGAGATAAACTTTCATCTCAGAACTGCTTTAGCTGTGTCCCAGAGGATTTGATAACTTGTCTCTCCATTGTCATTTTCTTCATATAATTTTATTATTTCCATGTTGATTTCTTCATTTATGAAATAATAATTTAGTAGGATGTTGTTTAATTTCCACGTTTTTGTGTAGAAATGTGAGTTTCTGTTAGGGTTGATTTCTACTTTTATTCCACTGTGATCTGAGAAGATGCATGATATGATATCTATTTTTTTAAAATTCTTGAGGCTTACTTTGTGTCCTAGGATATGGTCAATCTTAGAGAATGTCCCATGAGCTGATTAGAAGAATGTATATTCAGTGGATTTGGGGTAGAATGTCCTGTAAACATCAGTCAGACCCAATTGTTCTAGAGTTTTGTTTAAGTCCATTATTTCTTTATTAATTTTCTGTTTGGAGGATCTGGCTTGTGCTGTCAGTGGGGTATTGAAATCTCCGGTGATTATGGAGTTGCTATTAATCCATTTGCTTAGCTCCTGTAAGGTTTGCTTTATGAATCTGGGTGCACCTAAGTTGGGTGCATATATTTTTAAAATTGTTATCTCTTCGTGTTGAACTGTGCCCTTCACCATTATGTAATGACCCTCTTTGTCATTCACTACTTTTGTTGGTTTAAAAACTAGATCGTCTGAAATTAGAACTGCCACACCAGCCTTCTTTTGGTTTCCACTTCCTTGGAGTACTGATCCCCACCCTTTTACTTTTAGTCTTTATGCATTCTTGTAGGTTATATATGTTTCCTGAAGACAGCATATACTTGGCCTGTATTTTCTTATCCATTCAGCTAGCCTATGTCCCTTGAGTGGAGAGTTTAAGCCATTCACATTTATTGAGAGAACTGATAGGTGAGGTAGATTACTGTTCTTTCTTTTGGGTTGGATGTTGTTGCTTTTACTTCTCTTTTGAGCCATTGTAATATTTGGCTTTTAATCTTTGGGTTTTGGTTGTTTTTATATTCGTGAGTTTTTATTGTAGTGTTCCATGCATAACAGTGTTTTGAGTACTTCTTGTAGGGCTGGTCTTGTCTAGGTGAATTCTCTGAGTTTTTGCTTATCTGAGAATGTCTTAATTTTTCCTTCATATATGAAGCTTAGTTTTGCAGGAAATAAGATTCTAGGATGGGCATTGTTTTGTTTCAGAAGAGTGAGAATGGGCCCCAGTCCCTCCTCACTTGTAAAGTCTCAGTATAGAAGTCTGGTGTTATTCAAATTGGCTTTTCCTTGTATGTTACTTGCTTCGTTTGTCTGACCGGTCTTAGAAGGGCCTCTTTAGTTGACATTTTGGTCAGTCTGATGACTGCATGTCGTAATGTCTTCCTGTTTGCATTGAATCTCCCAGGGGTCGTCTGAGCTTCTTGAACTGTATATCGGGATTTTTAGCATGGCCTGGGAAATTTTCCTGTTTTATATCTTCGAATAGCTTGTCTAGCCCTTGAGTGTTGTCTTCTTCCCCTTCTGGTAACCCTATGACCCTCACATTAGGTTTCTTCACAAAATCCCACTTCTCTTGTAGGCTTTGCTCTTTTCTCTTGTTTCTCTGCTCTATGTCTGTGACTGATTTATTTAATTGGAAGGTCTTATTTTCAATCTCTGAGATTCTTTCTTCTGTTTGATCTACCCTGTTCTTGAGGTTTTCCACTGTATTTTGTAGTTCCCTGAATTGATTCTTAATTTCCAGGAGTTCAGTTAAACTTTTCTTCATTGTGTCGATTGCTTTAGTGAATTTTTCCTCCAGGTCCGGAGGCTTTTTTGTTTTTTTTGTGTTGATTATTGATTTGTTCTTACAGGTCGTTGAATTTTCTTATGATCCACATTCGAAATTCCTCTTCTGTCATTTTGGTTTCCTAATTTTGGTTTGTGTCTCTTTCTAAGGGGCTGGTGCACCTCTTTGGTTGTGTGGTTTCCATTTCATTCTTCATATTTCCGGAGTTCCTTTGCTGATTTCTTCTCATGTTGATTAGTTGTTGTTTCTTTCCTTTAGGTTTTTGTTTGGGTATTCACATCCCTTGTTTAGTTTCTGAGCCGGTAGGTGGTGTCTGTGGGTGAGATTCGACCACTCCCTGTATAATAAGTTAGTAGGTGCCATGAAAAGGGTTTGTAGGATGTCCTCCCTGTGAGTAGGTGACACTTGCTTGGAGGAACAGGCTACACTATTGTTTTGGTGTACTGTAACCACCTGTTGTTCTTGTAGAGAGGCCCTGTACTGCCTCTGGTGGTTGGTGGGGCCCTGAGACTTCCAGGTGTGTCCTTTTCTCCCCCTCAGCGAGGGCTGGTCTAGGAGAGAGTCTGGGCGGAGCTGGGTGGGGTAAGCCTGCCCTCAGGCACTACCAATTCCATTAGCAGGGGTCAAAGTTCTGTTCTCTGCTTCCAGGCAAAGTTGTCAGGGAGGGTCTGGAATTGCCCCGCTCAGTCAGAAAGTCTACGTGTGGGGTGAGGCTGTCTGAAACCCACAGTCTGGAGCAGGCCTCACTTCTTTCCACCCTCCCCAATCCGCAGCTACTCCTAGGCCTCTTCCAGAAGGCCAGACCACACGCCACAGGCCTCTCTGGACTGTGATGCCAGCGGGGATGTTCCTTGTGCAGGAACACCACCAGGGCTGGGCGCACAGCCTCCCTTTGGGAAGAGGGTTGCCCTCTAGGATGCTGATTTGCCCCTGAAGGCACACACACCTCAGTAGGCTGTTCGCATATATCCCTTCTGTGTCCCGGGCAATGCGAGCCCTGGGTGCATGGGATCTGGTCTCCTGGTCGGACCTCTTGGACCCAGAGTTCAATCCCTATCCCCACCAGGGAGTGGAGTGCTGGTCCCAGTTCACCCATGGGGAGCCTGAACTGGGTCTATGTCTCTCAGCCTCAGGGTCTGCCCCATTGTCCTGGCATCACCGTGCCAGTAGCACCTGGGAGGGCTGATGGGTAGGGAGCTCACCTGTCTGTGTTCCCCTCAGTCAGCTGTAGGGCCCCATAAGGGAAGGTCTCATTTCCTGGAGGTGCCTCTGGCTGGTGGCTATATTGTCTGTCTTGGCAGCCACAGATAGGGTTGGCAGAGGGGAGAATGAGGCCATATGGCACCTGCTGTGCAGCTCAGGTCTGTGCACACGGAGGTTCCGTGAGGAAGTTGGATGCTGGTGCCGCATTCGCTACTGGCTTACTGCTCACTGGTGGCGGTCGTCTCTTGGCTGGTGTCCACAGGTCTCTCCACCTGCTGGGGAGCCCACCAGCAGTCCAAGATGCAGGGGAGGGGAAAGTTGACTGATCCAACTACCCTTTCCGCTGGTCTCCGGGCTGCTCCGGAGGTCTCAGCTTCCAGTTCTCCTCTACAACCTCCTCCCAGGTAGTCTCCCATGGTCTCAGGTACCCCTCCTTCTGACCCTCGTCCGATGTATGCTTGTCTTCTTGCTTCTTTCTTCTAATTTCTGCTAGAATCTGTGTTTTCTGCAGAGACACTCTGTCTGGCGGTGTTTCTCGTCCACCATCATCTACACTCTGGTTAGGTTTTTGTCATGGAGATGACGAGTAACTCCTTCAGAGGATGTTAAGCAATGGTGTTACTTCTGAAACCACTCAGTGAGGCCACTCAGTTATGAACTGACTCTGGTCATCACCATTTTTACTGAGGAAGATCTACTGACTGTCTCAACAGTGTCTATAAAGTGCCTGCACCTGCCTGCGCACATTCCTTACTTCAGACACCATTACCTTGTTCCAATTTTAGTATACGTGCTGCTGAAGTGAGCACGCTATTATTACCTTATTATCTAGGGAAGGAACAAGGGCTTTTTCAGTTTTTTAATTCTTGACAATGAACAATTAAATGTCCCCCTGGGATCTGTTGTGATTTTGAATTCCTTTCCTATTTTGACACTCCTTTAATGAAGTCTGAATGTTCCAAGGGTTTGTTCTTTGGGACTCTCATTGGTGATGATAAATAATACTGCAGTACATATATCATGAGGGCATTTACATGTATTTTCACTTCTGACTGCAATGACACCCATCTATGCGGAAAGGTAAAGAGCAAGTAGTGGATGGGAAAGTGAGTAGCAGGGGCCATATGCAAGGTGATTTGACATTTTCTGTCTCTTTTTCCTGAGTTTATTTGGGATGAACACACAACCAACCAGATGTGATGTTCATGATGGACTGTGTCATCATGTCTCACAGAATGAGTATGAATATGCTCAGGAATTCTAAAAAGTCACACCAGCAAATGCTGGTGCAGCTTTGAGGCCTTTTGTATTGTCTTAATGGTCTAGGATTTATCAGACAGATCACCATTAGGGAAAGCTATAACTATTTGTTCTGCAGAGTTTGGAAATTTCTTTCTTGAAAATGATTAGTCTTAACAATTTCCTATTGAGTTAAGACATGAGCCACCCACTGATGTTTTTGTTGGTAAAAGATAGACACATCTCAAGTCAGAGTGTTCATTTTTCTTTTTCCTTTCCATTAGTGTAGGAGAAAGATCCTGGTTTGTTGGAAGAAAAAGAAGCACATAATCAAAGAAGACATTTCCTCTGAGCTACATCTTGGTGAGTACTTGACCATAGGAATGATTTGCAACCTAACAGGTCAAATATTTAAACCAGAGGCTTGTTATGCTTAAGCCAGTATTGTCAATCAAATACAGTTAAAGCAACAGGCTTGGCCAAATTAAAGAAATAAGTGAAGTACAATTTAATTATGGTGACTGAATCGCTAGAGCACTAATTTGTAACAGAAGCCCAGACCCCTTCCCCAAAAATTCAGTGTCAGTTCATCTGTTTTCTGGGTGGGTACTGGCTTATTAAACAATTATTGTTCCTCTAGTGACTGCAGTGGGCACCCAGGTGTGATTCCAACCACACCAGAATCGTCCCATGTAACAATGTTCCCTGAAAAAGGATATGTTTAAGGGTGATATATGACTAATAGCAGAAGAAAACACTTCCATTCTGCTGGGAAAAGGAGGGGGATCCTTATTCACATGTTATGTATTTATAAGTTGAGTCCGAACAATGAAGTCATGTAACTATTTATCCCCATCTTTAAACAGGATTTTCTTAAACCCATGGGCTGGGCAGTTATGGATACTGTTGAGAGTGAGCTTTCCTGCTCAGGATAGGGTCTTGAGTGAAGAACTCAGGCTAAACAGACTTCAGGAAATGAAATGGGATGGAGCACAGTAATACGAACGTGGCTTTTTCATGGTTTCTATTTTCAGAGGACTAAAGACAGTACATGGGAGTGCTTCACAGAATGTGTGTCATACCTGAAGTGCAGAAACTTACACCGTGAACTCATGAACAATATTTTCTGTGGGATGACGGCCTTCAGTTTTCTATTAGGCTTATTATTTTTGTCTGCAAAACATAATGATTTCATTTTGCATTGTATGGAGTATTATTTGTAGATATTATTTTCCAGAAAAGTTAAGTTGCACCCAAAATTTATTCTCAAAAAGCAAAGGAATAAACTTTCAATGTTTACAATTTAACAATGGTAAAAGCTCAAATAATTTTTAATAAAATATTAAAACAGAAAAATTTATTCCTTACTCCAAACAGTAACTTCAAGCAACCAGTGATGTAAAAAAATAGTGGCCATCCATTAAATATTTTATTCTTCATTGATAGTATTTTCTGCCTAACAGATCACAGAGGGTTGATGACAGACAGAGAAATGGACATAATGATAAACGTGAGGAATGAGACAACAGTCCATGAGTTCATCCTGGAGGGGTTCCCTGCTGTCCAGCACCTGGGGAACGTGCTGTTCCTGGTGCACCTGCTGGCATACTTGGGCTCCATCATGGGAAACATGCTCATAATCACCATCACCTGGGCTGACCATCGCCTCCAGATACCAATGTATATTTTACTCAGCAGTTTCTCCTTCTGTGAGTGTGGTTTTATAACCACGGTTATTCCTAAACTGCTGGTCATCTTTCTTTTAGGTAAGCAAACAATTCCCTTTACTGACTGTTTCAATCAAGCTTTTTTTACTTTATTTCTTGGGGCAACAATTTTCTTTCTCATGGCTGCCATGTCCTTGGATCGCTACCTGGCCATTTGCAAACCTCTGCACTACCCAACCATGATGAATCTCAGGGTTTGTTTCCTTTTGGTTTTCTTCTGCTATGTTTTGTCCTTCATCGTCATCACTGGTCTGGTTGTCACGGTTTCCCAGCTGTCCTTCTGTGGCCCCAATGTCATCCCACATTTCTTCTGTGATATTGGCTCCTTAATTCATCTCTCCTGTTCTGACACCAGATCTGCTGAGATGTTGGCCTTTGGCCTCATTTCCTTCATTTTGTTTTCATCCCTTGTTGTAACCATCATTGCATATAGCAACGTAATAGTCACAATCATGCGTCTTCCCTCAGCCAAGGAGGGGCAGAAAGCTTTCTCCACCTGCTCCTCCCACCTCATTGTCCTCTCTCTGATGTATGGCAGCTGTGTCTTTATATACGTGAAACCGAACCAAAGGGACAGGCTGGACTCCAACAAAGAGGCTGCTCTTGTGAACACGGTGGTGACCCCGCTGCTGAACCCAGTCATCTACACTCTGCGGAACAAGCAGGTTCACCAAGCTCTGAGGGATGCTCTGTCCAGGATGAAATTCCACAAATAGGGTCATAGGTTTTTTGAGAGTAAGTAGATTTCCTTAGTCATCCAGTTCACTTTACCACCATTGCAGAAATCTTCTCCATAAATTCTCAGCTTATTGTGATCTCGCTTATGGTAATGTTCACCTAGATGGATACTACCTTATCTTGCAACTCAATGCCTTGCACTATTTCAAAATTCAAATTAGTTCTCTATACTGTGTTAAAATTATCTTCCTTGAATTCTAGTCATTGGTCTTATATGAATTCAATCTAGGAAACATTTATGGAGAACCTAATATACATAGATCAAATAACACAAAGTTTTTAAGCTAAGAATAAAATAGTTGCCAATCGTATTTAATAATTGCTCATCATTACATATTCTTCTGCTTGAACTTTCTCATACCTAAGAGCAAATAGATACAAATATTTTTTTACCACTTTATTTGTTCAAGGTAAGATTGGAAAATTGCATAAAGTCATGATAAAATAGCCTTATGAAAGATAATGTTAATTCATTAATTGTTTCCATCTTTGTGAATCAATCAGCAGTAACTCACTAAGTTCTCTCTTTGGATCTGTTGGTGCTAGAGGTATAAACAGCTTTGTGTGACTCCAGGTTGTTAACATGGACACTTTCACTTTATCATTTTCTAGCCATATAAAATATTATTGATAAAGGTGTCTTTAATCCTTTCTTGAACCAGAAACAAAATGAAAAACGTTTGACTTTGTGCATTTTTTCCCATGTAATTGATGTTGCCAAGCCCCAGACCCAATAGGTTGCAGAAAGGTAGCTCATCCCAGTATCAAATTATTTCCTCCTGTGCAAGAGATGTCTTTCCTAATATGACTTTATGTATAGTTCTGGTGTGTCTTCTGGGTTAAGTTAAATTCTGGTTGACATTTTATGCAGCAAAAATAAAAGAACTCATAATTAGAAAAGTTTAAAATGATAATGAGTGCATTAATGACAAAAAATGGATTAAATGGAGTCAGCCATTTTGATTACAAGTTAATTGAAGAAGTTCCTCCCACCCAAAGGCAATTGTACCAGAGGGAAGTGTGTGCCTACAACCATTGAGTTCCCATTTGCTTGGTGTGATTCTATTTTTTTTTATTTCAGCGTATTATGGGGGTACAAATGTTTAGGTTAAATATATTGCTTTTGACCCACCCGAGTCAGAGCTTCAAGCGTGTCTATACCCCAAATGGTGCTCACCACACCCATTAGTTGTGAATATACCAATCTCTTCCTCCCATTCCCATCTGCCCGACACCTGATGAATGTTATTACTATATGTGCACTTAAAAGTGGATCAATTAATACCAATTGGATGGTGAGTATATGTGGTGCTTGTTTTCCACTCTTGTGATACTATACTTAGTAGATTACGCTCTAGTTCTATCCAGGTTAATAGACTTTAGAAGACAATGATGTGATTTTTAGTGGTCTGATTTAAGTCCATATTTTCCTTTCATGCTTGAGAATAGTTTTATTTAAGGCATAGTCTGATCAGAAACGATCTTAGACTTTCCAAAAGTGTTGGGTGATTGAATTTATATTGTTGGGAGTAGCTGGACTATAAGCTGTTCTGGGGGTTATGGTTTGCCAAGGACAGCTGTGTCTGTGTCTCTCCTGTCTCCACAAATGAAGCAAGACAGGCAATTTCTAAACTTGGTCTAAGTACAGGGAACTCCTGGGAGTGTGGACAATATCCACCTTCATCTTGGATGTCAGAACTCTGGACTGCATTCCAGTAAACCCATAACCCAGATGGAAGAAGTGACCATAAATGCCCATAGTGGATTAATGAGCCCTTGTAGCAAGAAGGATTCTGAGCCTAATCTTTATCCAGGACCCAGTGAACAAAGCTAGGCTCCCTAGGGTGTCCATTCTTTAATTTGGCCAGGAAAAAAAAAGACAAACTCTTTTTTAAAAAAATTAAATGACTTATATTGTGATAATTGTAGATTTATCTGCAGTTTTAAGAACAATACAGAGATATCCCATATTCTCCTTACCCAGTTTCTGGCAATGGCAACATCTTGCAAAATATAATAACACAGCCAGAAAGTTGACATTGATAAGGTCAAGATACAGGACATTGGGTCCCCACAAGGATCCCTCCTGTTGATCTTCTATAGCCACACCTACTTCCAGCTGCAGCTGTACATCTGTTCTTCCTTTCTGTTACTTTTTCCATTTTAAAAAATAAACATATATGTACATATGTTTTTGTGTGTGTGCGTGTGTTTATGTAAAATTATATAGGATATAGCCCTTGGAATTGGCTTTTTCCATATGTCATAATTCTCTGGGGATTCTTCCAAGTTGTTGCACATATCAATAGTTCATTACTTTTTATTGGTGAACATCATTCCATGGAATGCATCTACCACATTTTGCATAATAATTTACCTATTTAAGGACATATAGGGTGATTGCAGTAGTTTATTACAAGTAAAGATTCCCTAAACACTTATGTACAGGTTTTTGTATGAACTCAAGATTCCATTTATCTGGGATAAATGCCTAAGAATGAAATTGCTGGGTTGTATGGTAGTTGCATATCTGGTTTTATAAGAAATTGATAAACTGTTTTCCGGAGTGGCTGCACCATTTTACATTCCTACCAGCAGTGCATGAGTCACTCAGTTATCTTCTCATTCCCAGTAGCATTTGGCAGTATTATTTTCATTTTATTAGAATTAGAAATTAAACATCCACTCTTTATTAAGGAATGTACACATTGTGTGCAATATTATCACTTAAACATTCCAAACTGCCTTTTTTCTTTAACTGAAATTTTTGTTAAAATGTTTTTAGATTCACATGCAGTTGTAAGAAATAGAGATCCGTACACATTTTGCCCATTTCCACCTATAATGGCATTTTGAAAAACTATAGTTTACTATCACAATCAAGATATTAACAAATTAAAGACTCAATACCCTTCACAATAGCAACAAAGAAATTAAAGTACCTAGGAGTATACTTAACCAAGGAGGTAAAAGACCTCTATAGGGAGAACTATGAAACACTGAGGAAGGAAATAGCAGAGGATGTAAACAGATGGAAATCCATTCCATGCTCGTGGATCGGCAGACTCAACATCATTAAAATGTCTATACTACCCAAACTGATCTACAGATTCAATGCAATACCTATTAAAATCCCATCAGCATTCTTCACAGATATAGAAAAAATAATTTTACGCTTTATATGGAACCAAAGAAGACCCCGAATATCAAGAGCAATTCTAGGCAACAAAAACAAATTGGGAGGCATTAATATACCAGATATCAAACTATACTACAAAGCTGTAGTAATTAAAACAATCTGGTATTGGCACAAAAATAGGATTATTGACCAGTGGAACAGATGTGAGAATCCTGATATAAAACCATCCTCATATAGCCATCTAATCTTTGACAAAGTAGACAAAAACATACGCTGGGGAAAAGAATCCCTTTTCAATAAATGGTGCTGGGAAAACTGGATAGCCACTTGTAGAAGGTTAAAACAGGACCCACACCTTTCACCTCTCACAAAAATCAACTCACGCTGGATAACAGACTTAAATCTCAGGTATGAAACCATTAGAATTCTAGAGGAAAATGTTGGAAACACTCTCCTAGACACCGGCCTAGGCAAAGAGTTTATGAAGAAATCCCCAAAGGCAATCAAAGCAGCAACAAAAATAAATAGATGGGACATGATGAAACTACAAAGCTTCTGCACAGCCAAAGAAACAGTCATGAAGGTAGGCAGACAACCTACAGAATGGGAGAAAATTTTTGCATCCTATGTATCCGATAAAGGACTGATAACTAGAATATAATTAGAACTCACGAAAATCAGCAAGAAAAAATCAAATAACCCTATTAAAAAGTGGGCAAAGGACATGAACAGAAACTTTTCTAAAGAAGACAGAAGAATGGCCAACAAACATGTGAAAAAATGCTCACCATCCCTAATCATCAGGGAAATGCAAATCAAAACTACAATGAGATATCACTTAACTCCAGTGAGAATGGCCTTTATCAAAAAGTCTCCAAATAACAAATGCTGGCGTGGTTGTGGAGAGAGAGGAACACTCCTACACTGCTGGTGGGACTGCAAACTAGTTCAACCTCTGTGGAAAGCAATATGGAGATACCTTAAAGCGATACAAGTGAATCTACCATTTGATCCAGCAATCCCATTGCTGGGCATCTACCCAAATGATCCAGTGACACTCTACAAAAAAGACACCTGCACTTGAATGTTTATAGCAGCACAATTCATAATTGCAAGGCTGTGGAAACAGCCCAATTGCCCATCAATCCAAGAATGGATTAATAAAATGTGGTATATGTATACCATGGAGTACTATTCAGCTCTAAGAAACAACGGTGATATAGCACATCTTATATTTTCCTGGTTAGAGCTGGAACCCATACTACTAAGTGAAGTATCCCAAGAATGGAAAAACAAGCACCAGATATATTCTCCAGCAAACTGGTATTAACTGAGTAGCACCTAAGTGGACACACAGGTGCTACAGTAATAGGGTATTGGGGAGGTGGGAGGGGGGAGGGGGGCGGGTATATACATGCATAATGAGTGAGATGTGCACCATCTGGGGGATGGTCATGATGGAGACTCAGACTTTTGGGGGGAGGGGGGGAAATGGGCATTTATTGAAACCTTGACATCTGTACCCCCATAGTATGCCAAAAAAAAAAAAAAAAGATTCAGCATCAAAAAAAAAAAAAAAGATATTAACAATAACACAGTATACAAATTCTTTTCCCAGTTTCAATTATACTTATGTGTGTGTGTGTGTGTGTAGTATGGGTGGTACAATTGTGTTTGTACTTGTTTATAATTTTATCACATGTTTAGGTTCATGTTCGACCATCACAGTCAGGATACTGGACGGTTCTAACACTGCAAATATCCCTGCAGTGTTCTTTTTATAGTTGCATCCACTTCACTGCCTCAAAGTTTGTCCCCAGTGAAATTTCTATTTTGTCCTTAATTTTCAGACTGTTCTCATTTCCAAACTGCTATGGAATCATACAATATGTAATCTCTTGAGATGGGCTTTAAAAAAGGAATATCGTAGAGAAAAAGGTTTTAATTTTACTGAGGTCCAATTTACCAATTCTCCACTCTTGATTGATTGAGGATTGCTTCTGGGAACATTTATTCTCCAGAACGTCTCACTTTACTTGTGCATGAATAAATGTACTCCAACAATCAGAGCAAGTTTGGAAGAGTTCACAGGCATTGCAGTAAATACCTGCAGGTTGTCTGTTAAGGAGAATGCCGAGGCTGTATGGGTGAGTCACCAGCAGTGTGTTCTTCAATCCACCTGTTACACTAATCAGATTCACTGGCCCAACACTTTAAGTTGACCCTGTCTTGGTCTTACTCTTGAATGAAACAGTTAACCATATTTTTGAAATAGAAACCAAAAATGCAAAACACTGACCTACAGCAGTAAGTGGCAAGCTACAGTGCTTTCTGATGCAATTGATTCCAAGGCCACATATATAGTCATCATCTCCTTCCACTATCATCCATTCTAAATTTCCTTTCACCCATAGCCAGAATGTCTGTTGGTTTAGTTTGCTTTCCATCTAGGGTAACGCTGATGTTCATACTGGAACTGTCTGAACCTCTGGTTACCATCCCCTTAACCGCTCATGATCATAGATGCTATAATTTACTTTCCAAAATGTTATCACCTTGGAAGAACCAAGAGGCAGCCCAGTGAATCCCATTAGTTTCAGACACTATCCAATCCTATTCCAAATTCAAATGAGGTGTAGGTGTCTCTGAGTTTTGCTCCCAATTTCTGCTGCATCAAGTGATAAACATGTCATAAGGTCACTGGACCTTCCATTTCTGACCACAGTGTGTGAGTATGTCTTCCCTTCTGGAGAGACAGGGGAGTAACTGGTGACCAGGACACTGATTGAATCCTAATGGAGCTGTGTTGACCGGGTGTCAGTAGCTGCAAGGGTCTCCACTCTGGGTCTGTCCTGCAGTGGGTCCACAGCAAACTGGTTTGCGTCTGAGCAACTGTTCACAACTTCCCATCACTTACCCACTGCCTTGCGACAGCCTTGACCTGACCAAAGGTCGTCAGGCTTCTGTCCTTTCCCCACACCCCTAAAGCTTTGGCTTGCCTGAAGTCTGAGCAAACACCCGGTTGCAGGACATTTCTTCTTGACAGTTCATTCTGAGAAGTGTCCAGTCACAGGAGAAGAATTTCCTGTGGGAGGACCTGATTTTGTCACCAGCTTACCCCCTACTTGAGGCTCTCCTTCCCAACAAAGTTTCTGCTGTCCCAGTCACTCCTGTCCATGAAAGAAAAGCCTTATCTGTTTGATTTTGAGATGCTTGCAGATCCTGCAATTTGAGCATTCTCACTATCGCAATAAATAGTATTGAATAAATTCTGTCCTTACCTAAGTCTGGATTTGTGTTTATTTGACACTGTCCATGTGGGCTGGTGAAGTTGATAATGGACCAGTTTTGGAGCTCCAAGGAATAACTGTGACTCATTATGGCCAGTTCGAACCATGTTTCCTGTGATTGAACTTTATTAGCTAAGGAATCTAAGATTTCCATAGGACTAAAACCTTGACTTCTCTAAATTTTAGAAAGTTCCAACTCCACACACACAAATATCTCTATCATCCATCCATCCATGCATCTATCTATCTATATCTATCTATCTATCTATCTATCTATCTATCTATCTATCTATCTATCTATCTATCATCTATCTAAAAGAATTTGGTATTTCTTGATCTGTTAAGGACATTACACAAACAGTGAATTTTAAGCTGAAACAAACATAGGTATCTCAAGGTCAAAATTTTCCTCCTCAAGTTATTGTCAGCCTAAAATAACATTTTAGTGTTAGAGACAAAAAGAAGCAGAAGCAAGTTCTAATACCTGTCAACTACATCCAGGTGCATATGTGACCTTCATGTGAGTGTCTGTCCCGCAGTTTATCTGTTGTAAACCAAAGCTACCCTTTCAGGAAATGCAACATTAAGGCAGTGGATTTGGCTGCATCAGACAACTTGTTTAGATGGCTAAGCCCCAAATAGCAGAGGCTTCTGTGCCACACAAAAGAGAATTTAAAGGGGCATAAGGAGAGAAGGCACATGGCAAGGTGGTCATCATTATTAGTCATTGGAGAAATGTAAATAAAAACCATGAAATATCACTGCTTACCTACTAGGATAGCTGCAACCAGAAAAATGGAAAATAGCAAGTGTCAGGGAGGGAGTGGAGAAATTGGGACGCTCCTACAGTGCTGGTGGGAATACAAAATGGTGAAGTTTCTTTGGGAAACAGTTTAAGAATTCTAGAAATGGTCAATTATGGAGTTAGCAGAGTTACCATCAATTCTACTCCTAGGTATACCTCCAAGAGAGACAGAAAGATAAGTCCGCAACCGCAAATAGCAGATGCGAGTGATATAGGGGCATCTCCTGTTTAATGTCTGTAATCTGTTTCTGAACATCAGATATGGTCAGTGAAAGCACAAACTGGGATCCTACTTTTCATTATTGTAAATGGGAAAAACTATAATCTGTTTTAAATCAGTCCCCACCTCCAACCAATTTTCTAAAACAGAGTATGTGATAACCACCATGTTAGAGTGTAAAATACTTATAAGTTTCCTTCATGATTTCCAAAGAAACTAATGTGATTTTTGGAAAACTGTTGCTTTCCCTGCAATAACAACCCAGCATTCCTACCCCCTTTTTTGGTGGGGCTGCTGAGACTCCCGCTCTGTCTGCCTGGATCACTCAACAAGCCAAGGCTACTCCTGGCTGCCTGGAACTAGGCCCACTGAGACCCTGCCCATCCTGGAGACACACGCTTGGTTTTCCAGTGACTGGGCTGGTTCCGTGGCTGCAGCTGTGGTGTGGTCCCCTCTGAGGCTGTTGTGGGAGTCCTAGGCCTTTCTGCAGTTTCCCAGCCTGCGCCTGTCTAAGGGCTGACCTATGTTTTCTAAGCTATCGTCCAATACCACACCATAAAACAGGAGCAGAGGTGGCCACTGTTAGAAGTTCTTTCCAACTGCCTCAGCTGCAGGCTTGGGCGTCCACCCTGAACAGGGCAGGGCCTGTGAGAGTTGCCATATAAGCCACCTAAGTCATCTAAGACACAAATGGCCCTGTCTGAACGAGGGATGGGGTCAGGCGAAAGATTTCCAGTTAGATGTGGGATCTTGGCGTTCCTTGAGCCTCAGTTAGTCCATTTGGAAAATGTTTGTCAAGGAGGTCCTCTACCCGCTTACAGATTTCCTCCACTGTGCATCAGTGCCCTTCAGAGGCTGGAAGTAGAAATGTGAAATTACCCTGCCCAGATGTCTTTTTGGAATTTCAGCATATTATGGGGTACAGATTTTAAGGTTTCAATAAATGCCCATCCCTCCCTCCCCCCACAAGTCTGAGTCTCCAGCATGACCATCCCCCAGATGGTGCGCATATCACTCGTTATGTATGTATACACCCGCCCCCCCTCCCCAATAGCCTATTACTGTAGTACCTATGTGTCCACTTAGGTGCTACTCAGTTAATACCAGTTTGCTGGAGAATATATCTGGTGCTTGTTTTTCCATTCTTGGGATACTTCACTTAGTAATATAGGTTCCAGCTCTAACCAGGAAAAGAAGCAGAAGCAAGTTCTAATACCTGTCAACTACATCCAGGTGCATATGTGACCTTCATGTGAGTGTCTGTCCCGCAGTTTATCTGTTGTAAACCAAAGCTACCCTTTCAGGAAATGCAACATTAAGGCAGTGGATTTGGCTGCATCAGACAACTTGTTTAGATGGCTAAGCCCCAAATAGCAGAGGCTTCTGTGCCACACAAAAGAGAATTTAAAGGGGCATAAGGAGAGAAGGCACATGGCAAGGTGGTCATCATTATTAGTCATTGGAGAAATGTAAATAAAAACCATGAAATATCACTGCTTACCTACTAGGATAGCTGCAACCAGAAAAATGGAAAATAGCAAGTGTCAGGGAGGGAGTGGAGAAATTGGGACGCTCCTACAGTGCTGGTGGGAATACAAAATGGTGAAGTTTCTTTGGGAAACAGTTTAAGAATTCTAGAAATGGTCAATTATGGAGTTAGCAGAGTTACCATCAATTCTACTCCTAGGTATACCTCCAAGAGAGACGGAAAGATCGATCGATCGATCTATCTATCTATCTATCTATCTATCTATCTATCTATCTATCTATCTATCTATGAAGAGTAATATTCGCTTCATAAGAGGTGTCGGGGAGGTTTCCGTTCTACTCGATGTTGTGGAATAGTTTCTGCAAGATAGGTACTAGTTCTTCTTTGTAAGTATGGTAAAATTCAGGTGAGAAGCCATCTGGACCGGGACTTTTCTTTTTAGGGAGATTTTTAATTGCTGTTTCTCTTTCACCTGTTGAGATTGGTCTGTTCAGGGAATCTATTTCTTCCTGGTTAAGCCTAGGGATGCTGTGTGTTTCAGGAAATTTGTCCATTTCCTCCCCATTTTCTTGTTTGTGTGCATAAAGGTTTTTGTAGTATTCATAAATTGTATCTTGTATCTCTTTGGGATCAGTTGTGATATCTCCTTTTTTATTCCTGATGGAGCTTATTAGAGATTTCTCTTTTCTGCTTTTCGTTAGCTTAGCCAATGGTGTGTCAATTTTGTTTATTTTTTCAAAGAACTAAGTTTTTGTTTTATTTATCTCCTGAATGGCTTCCCTGTTTTCAATTTCATTTAGTTCTGATTTGATCTTGTTGATTTCACTTCTTCTGCTGGGTTTGGGGTTGGTCTGTTCTTCTTTTTCCAGCTCTTTGACTCGTTTCATTAGATTGTCTATTTATGATCTTCTTGTCTTTTGGTTATAGGCATTTATGGAGATAAACTTTCCTCTCAGAACTGCTTTAGCTGTGTCCCAGAGGAGTTGATAACTTGTCTCTCCATTGTCGTTTTCTTCATAGAAGTTTTTTATTTCCGTCTTGATTTCTTCATTTACGAAGTAATCATTTAGTAGGAGGTTGTTTGGTTTCCACGTTTTTGTGTAGAATTGTGAGTTTCGGTTAGGGTTGATTTCTACTTTTATTCCACAGTGATCTGAGAAGGTATGTGGTATGATTTCTATTTTTTAAAATTTCTTGAGATTTTCTTTGTGTCCTAGGATATGGTCAATCATAGAGAATGTCCCGTGAGCTGATGAGAAGAACGTATAATCAGTGGATCTTGGGTAGAATATTCTGTAGATGTCTGTCAGACCCAATTGTTCTAGAGTTTTGTTTAAGTCCATTATTTCTTTGTTAATTTTCTGTTTGGAGGATCTGTCTCGTGCCATCAGTGGGGTGTTGAAATCTCCGGCGATTATGGAATTCCTATTAATCCATTTGCTTAGCTCCAGTAAGGTTTGCTTTATGAAACTGGGTGCACCTAATTTGGGTGCATATATATTTAAAATTGTTATCTCTTCTTGTTGGACTGTGCCCTTCACCATTATATAATGACCCTCTTTGTCTTTTACTACTTTTGTTGGTTTAAAAACTAAATCATCTGAAATGAGAACTGCCACACCAGCCTCTTTTGGCTTCTATTTGCTTGGAATATTGATCTCCACCCTTTTATTCTTAGTCTATATGCATCCTTGCAGGTTAGATGTGTTTCCTGAAGACAGCATATACTTGGCCTGTATTTTCTTATCCATTTAGCCAGCCTATGTCTCTTGAGTGGAGAGTTTAAGCCATTCACATTTATTGAGAGAGCTGATAGGTAAGGTAGATTACTGATCATTCTGTTGGGTTGGATGTTGTTGCTATGATTTCTGTCTTGAGCCATTGTAATATCTGGCCTTTAATATCTTTGGGTTTTGGTTGTTTTTATATTCGTGGGTTATTATTATCATGTTCCATGCATAACGCTGTTTTAAGTACTTCTTGTAGGGCTGGTCTTGTCTTGGTGAATTCTCTGAGCCTTTGCTTGTCTGAGAATGTTTTTATTTCTCTTTCATATACGAAGCTTAGTTTTGCAGGGAATAATATTCTAGGTTGGGAATTGTTTTGTTTCAAAAGAGTGAGAATGGGGCCCCAGTCTCTCCTTGCTTGTAAAGTCTCATTAGAGAAGTCTGATGTTATTCGAATCGGCTTTCCCTTGTATATTACTTGCTTGTTTTGTCTTATAGCTCTTAGAAGGGCCTCCTTAGTTGATACTTTGGTCAGTCTGATGACTGCATATCGTGATGTCTTCCTGCTGCGATGAATCTCCCAGGGGTCCCCTGAGCTTCTTGAACGTGTATATCAAGATTTTGAGCAAGGCCTGGGAAATTTTCCTCTATTATATCTTCAAACAGCTTGTCCAACCCTTGAGTGTTGTCTTCTTCCCCTTCTTGTAACCCTATGACCCTCACATTAGGTTTCTCCACATAATCCCACATGTCTTGTAGGCTTTGCTCTTTTCTCTTGTTTCTCTGCTCTATTTCTGTGACTGATTTATTTAATTGCAGGGTGTTATCTTCAAGCTCTGAGATTCTTTCTTCTGTTTGGTCTAACCTGTTCTTGAGACTTTCCACTGTATTTTGTAGTTCCTTGAATTGATTCTTCATTTCCAGGAGTTCGGTTACACTTTTTCTCATTGTGTCTATTTCTTTTCCCATATCCTGGAGACTTTTTGTGGTTTCTTTGTGTTGGTTATTGAGTTGTTGTTGCAGCTTGGTGAGTGTTCTTATGATCCAAATACGAAATTCGTCTTCTGTTATATTGGTTGCCTGATTTTGGTTGGTGTCCGTTTCTAGGGGGCTGGTGCTCCTCTTTGGGGGTGTGTTTTCCGTTTGTCTCTTCATATTTCCTAGTTGTTTTGCTGATTTCTTCCCATGTCAATCAGTTGTTGTTTCTTTCCTTAGGTTATTATTTGGGTATTCACACACCTTGTTTAGTTTCTGAGGCGTTAGGTGGGTGTCTGTGGGTGAAATTGGACCACTCCCTGTATATTGAGTCAGTGGGTGCTGTGGAAAGGCTGTGCAAGATGCCGTCCCTGTCAGTAGGTGGCGTTTGCTTGGAGGAACAGGCTATACTGTTGATTTTGTGTCCCGTTATCAGGTCTTGTTCTGGGCGGAGCTGGGTTGGGTAAGCCTGCCCTCAGGCCATTAGCAGGGGTCAAAGTTCTGTTTTCCGCTTCCAGGGAAAGCTGTCAGGGCGGGGCTGGAATGGTCCCGCTCAGCCAGAAAGTCTGTGTGTGGTGGTGGGCTATCTGAGACCCGCAGTCTATAGCAGGCCTCGCTTCTTTCCACCTTCCCCAACTCTGCAGCTACTCCTGGGCCTCTGCCAGCAGGCCAGACCACAAGCCACCAGGCCTCCCTGGACTGTGATGCTGGCGGGAGGTTTCCTGCACAGGAACGCCACCTGGGTTGGGCGCACGTCCTTCCCCTGGAGGAGTGTTGCCCTCTAGGACCCCGATCCGCCCCTGGAGGCCACACACACCTCAGTAGGCTGTTCACGTATAAACCCTTCTGTGCCCCAAGCAATGCTAGCCCTCGGTGCAGGGGATCTGGTCTGTAGGTCCGACCTCTGGGTCCCAGAGATCAAACTGTATCCCCACCAGGGAGAGGATTTGCGGTCCCAATTCACCCACAGGGAGCCCAAGCTGGGTCTATGTCTCTCAGCCTCTGAGTCGGCACTGTTTTTCTTGGGAACACTGTGCCAGCAGCACCTGGGAGGGCGGCGGGTAGGGAGCTCACAGTCTGAGTTCCCCTGAGTCAGCTGTAGGGTCCCAAAAGGGAAAGTCCCATTCCCTGGAGGTGCCTCCGGCTGGTGGCTGTATTGTCTCTCTGGGCAGCCGTGGGTAGGGTCGGCGGAGGGGAGGAGGAGTCAATATGGTGCCCGCCGCACGGCTCGGGTCTGTGCACATGGAGGTGCCCGGAGGAAGTTGGGAACCTGGTGCCACGTCTGCTACAGGCTCACTGCTGGCTGGTGGCAGCCGTCTCTGGGCTGGTGTCCGCAGGTCTTTCCACCCGCTGGGGAGCCCACCAGCAGTCCCGAATGCAGGGGAGGGGAAACAGCAAATCCATCTACCCTTGCCGCTGGTCTCTGGGCTGCTCCGGTGGTCTCAGCCTCCAGTTCTCCTCCGCAGGCTCCTCCCGTGGAGCCCCCCCCGTGTCTCAGGTACACCTTCTTCCGGCCCTTGTCTGCTGTATGCTCGTCTTCTTGCTTCTTTTTTCTAATTTCTGCGAGAATCTGTATTTTCTGCAGAGATACTCTGTCTGGCGGTGTTATTCATCCGTCATCTTGCTCCTCTTCTGTCTTCTTTAGAAAAGTTTCTGTTCAAGTCCTTTGCCCACTTTTTAATAGGGTTATTTGATTTTTTCTTACTGATTTTCGTGAGTTCTAAGTATATTCTAGTTATCAGCCCTTTATTGGATACGTAGGATGCAGAAATTTTCTGCCATCCTGTAGGTTGTCTGTTTATTTTCATGACTGTTTCTTTGGCTGCACAGAAGCTTTTTAGTTTCATCATGTCCCATTTATTTTTTATTGTTGTTGCTTCTTTGATTGCCTTTGGGGACTTCTTCATAAACTCTTTGCCTAGGCCGGTGTCTAGGAGAATGTTTCCAATATTTGCTTCTAGAATTCTAATTGTTTCATACCTTAGGTTTAAGTCTGTTATCCAGCGTGAGTTGATTTTTGTGAGAGGTGAAAGGTGTGGGTCCTGCTTTAGCCTTCTATAAGTGGCTATCTAGTTTTCCCAGCACCATTTATTGAAAAGGAATTCTTTTCCCAAGCATATGTTTTTGTCTACTTTGTCAAAGATTAGATGGCTATATGAGGATGATTTTATATCAGGATTCTCACATCTGTTCCACTGGTCAATAATCCTATTTTTGTGCTAATACCAGATTGTTTTAATTACTACAGCTTTGTAGTATAGTTTGATATCTGCCATATTAATACCTCCGTTTTTGTTTTTGTTGCCTAGGATTGCTCTTGATATTCAGGGTCTTCTATGGTTCCATACAAAGTGCAAAATTATTTTTCTATATGTGTGAAGAATGCTGATGGGATTTTAATAAGTATTGCATTGAATCTGCAGATTAGTTTGTGTAGTATAGACATTTTAATGATGTTGAGTCTGCCGATCTACGTGCATGGAATGGATTTCCATCTGTTTACATCCTCTGCTATTTCCTTCCTCAGTGTTTCATAGTTCTCCCTGTAGAGGTCTTTTACCTCCTTGGTTAAGTATATTCCTAGGTACTTTAATTCCTTTGTTGCTATTGTGAAGGGTATTGAGTCTTTAATTTGGTTCTCAATTTGATTGTTGTTGGCGTATACGAATGCCTCTGATTTTTGTGTATTGATTTTGTACTGAGAATTTACTAAATTCATTTATCAGTTATAGGAGTTTCTTGGTTGATTCATTGGGGTTTTCTAAATATAATATCATATAATCAGCAAACAGTGAAAGTTTGATCTCTTCTGCCCCATTTAGATACGTTTAATTTCACTTACCTGCCTGATTGCTGTAGCCAGGACTGCCAACACTATGTTGAATAGAAGTGGGGATATAGGGCAGCCTTGTCTAGTTCCAGTTCTAAGTAGGAATGCTTTCCGTTTTTCCCCATTCAGTATGATGTTGGCTATGGGTCTGTCCTATATGGCTTGTATCATTTTTAGGTATGTCCCTTCTATGCCTATTTTCTGAAGTGTTTGTATCATGAAAGGGTGTTGAATTTTGTCAAAAGCTTTTTCTGCATATATTGAGGGAATCATGTGGTCTTTGTTTTTGCTTCTGTTTATGTGGTGAATTGCATTTATAGATTTACGTATGTTGAACCATCCCTGCATTCCTGGGATGAAGCCCACTTGGTCATGATGGATTATTTTTTTGATAAGCGTCTGGATTCGGTTAGCTAAGATTTTGTTGAAAATTTTTGCATCTATATTCATTAGGGATATTGGTCTGTAGTTTTCTTTTTTTGTTGGATTCTTTCCTGGTTTTGGTATCAGAGTCATATTCGCTTCATAAAAGGTGTCAGGGAGGTTTCCATTCTTCTCGATGTTGTGGAATAGTTTCTGCAAGATATTACTAGATCTTCTTTGTAAGTGTGTTAAAATTCGGTAGTGAAGCCATCTGGACCGTGACTTCTATTTTATGGAGATTTTTTTTTTTAATTTTTTTTTTTATTTTGGCATATTATGGGGGTACAGATTTTAAGGTTTCAATAAATGCCCATTTCCCCCCCTCCCCCCAACAGTCTGAGTCTCCATCATGACCATCCCCCAGATGGTGCACATCTCACTCATTATGTATGTATATACCCAACCTCCTCCCCCCTCCCCCCTCCCACCTGCCCAATACCCTATTACTGTAGTACCTATGTGTCCACTTAGGTGCTATTCAGTTAATACCAGTTTTCTGAAGAATATATCTGGTGCTTGTTTTTCCATTCTTGGGATACTTCACTTAGTAGTATGGGTTCCAGCTCTAACCAGGAAAA
This sequence comes from Microcebus murinus, assembly GCF_040939455.1. Classification (NCBI taxonomy): domain Eukaryota; kingdom Metazoa; phylum Chordata; class Mammalia; order Primates; family Cheirogaleidae; genus Microcebus; species Microcebus murinus. The sequence goes on along the minus strand of NC_134117.1, from coordinate 69,674,727 downwards.
TATAAGATGTGCTATATCACCGTTGTTTCTTAGAGCTGAATAGTACTCCATGGTGTACATATACCACATTTTATTAATCCATTCTTGGATTGATGGGCACTTGGGCTGTCTCCACAGCCTTGCAATTATGAATTGTGCTGCTGTAAACATTTGAGTGCAGGTGTCTTTTTTGTAGAGTGTCACTGGATCATTTGGGTAGATGCCCAGCAATGGGATTGCTGGATCAAATGGTAGATTCACTTGTATCGCTTTAAGGTATCTCCATATTGCTTTCCACAGAGGTTGAACTAGTTTGCAGTCCCACCAGCAGTGTAGGAGTGTTCCTCTCTCTCCGCAACCACGCCAGCATTTATTGTTTGGAGATTTTTTGATAAAGGCCATTCTCACTGGGGTTAAGTGATATCTCATTGTGGTTTTGATTTGCATTTCCCTGATGATTAGAGATGTTGAGCATTTCTTCATATGTTTGTTGGCCATTCTTCTGTCTTCTTTGGAAAAATTTCTGTTCAAGTCCTTTGCCCACTTTTTAATGGGGTTATTTGATTTTTTCTTCCTAATTTTCGTGAGTTCTAAGTATATTCTAGTTATCAGCCCTTTATCGGATGCATAGGATGCAAAAATTTTCTCCCATTCTGTAGGTTGTCTGTTTACTTTCATGACTATTTCTTTGGCTGTGCAGAAGCTTTGTAGTTTGATCATGTCCCATTTATTTATTTTTGTTGCTGCTGTGATTGCCTTTGGGGACTTCTTCATAAACTCTTTGCCCAGGCCGATGTCTAGGAGAGTGTTTCCAACTTTTTCCTCTAGAGTTCTAATAGTTTCATATCTTAGGTTTAAGTCTGTTATCCAGCATGAGTTGGTTTTTTTGAGAGGTGAAAGGTGTGGGTACTGTTTTAGCCTTCTACAGGTGGCTATCCAGTTTTCCCAGCACCATTTATTGAAGAGGGATTCTTTTGCCCAGCGTATGTTTTTGTCTGCTTTGTCAAAGATGAGATGGCTATATGAGGATGGTTTTATATCAGGATTCTCACATCTGTTCCACTGGTCAATATTCCTATTTTTGTGCCAATACCATATTGTTTTAATTACTACAGCTTTGTAGTATAGTTTGATATCTGGCATATTAATGCCTCCCATTTTGTTTTTGTTGCCTAGAATTGCTCTTGATATTCGGGGTCTTCTTTGGTTCCATACGAAGCGTAAAATTATTTTTTCTATATCTGTGAAGAATGCTGATGGGATTTTAATAGGTATTGCATTGAATCTGTAGATCAGTTTGGGTAGTATAGACATTTTGATGATATTGAGTCTGCCAATCCACGAGCATGGTATGGATTTCCATCTGTTTACATCCTCTGCTATTTCCTTCCTCAGTGTTTCATAGTTCTCCCTGTAGAGGTCTTTTACCTCTTTGGTTAAATATATTCCTAGGTACTTTAATTTCTTTGTTGCTATTGTGAAGGGAATTGAGTCTTTGATTTGGTTCTCAATTAGATTGTTGTTGGCGTATATGAATGCCTCTGATTTCTGTGTATTGATTTTGTATCCTGAGACTTTACTAAATGCATTGATCAGTTCCAGGAGTTTCTTGGTTGAATCCTTGGGGTGTTCTAGATACAATATCATATCATCAGCAAACAGTGAAAGTTTGATCTCTTCTGCCCCTATTTGGATACCTTTGATTCCATTTTCCTGTCTGATTGCTGTAGCCAAGACTTCCAGCACTATGTTGAACAGAAGTGGAGATAGTGGGCAGCCTTGTCTGGTTCCAGTTCTAAGTGGGAATGATTTCAATCTTTCCCCATTCAGTATGATGTTGGCTATGGGTCTGTCATATATGGCTTGTATCATTTTTAGGTATGTCCCTTCTATGCCTATTTTCTTAAGTGTTCGTATCATGAAAGGGTGTTGAATTTTGTCAAAAGCTTTTTCTGCATCTATTGAAAGAATCATGTGGTCTTTGTTTTTGCTTCTGTTTATGTGGTGAATTGCATTTATAGATTTACGTCTGTTGAACCATCCCTGCATCCCTGGGATGAAGCCCACTTGGTCGTGGTGGATTATTTTTTTGATAAGTGTCTGGATTCGGTTAGCTAAGATTTTGTTGAAAATTTTTGCATCTATATTCATTAGGGATATTGGTCTGTAGTTTTCTTTTTTTGATGCATCCGTTCCTGTTTATGGTATCAGAGTAATATTCGCTTCATAAGAGGTGTTGGGGAGGTTTCCGTTCTCGATGTTGTGGAATAGTTTCTGCAAGATAGGTACTAGTTCTTCTTTGTAAGTGTGGTAAAATTCAGGTGTGAAGCCATCTGGACCGGGACTTTTCTTTTTAGGGAGATTTTTAATTGCTGTTTCTATTTCAGCTCTTGAGATTGGTGTGTTCAGGGAATCTATTTCTTCCTGGTTGAGCCTAGGGAGGCTGTGTGTTTCTAGAAATTTGTCCATTTCCTCCACATTTTCTAGTTTGTGTGCATAATGATTTTTGTAGTATTCATAAATTGTATCTTGTATCTCTTTGGGATCAGTTGTGATATCTCCTTTTTTATTTCTGATGGAGCTTATTAGAGATTTCTCTTTTCTGCTTTTTGTTAGCTTAGCCAATGGTGTGTCAATTTTGTTTATTTTTTCAAAGAACCAACTTTTCGTTTTATTAATCTCCTGAATAGCTTTCCTGTTTTCAATTTCATTTAGTTCTGATTTGATCTTGTTGATTTCACTTCTTCTGCTGGGTTTGGGGTTGGTCTGTTCTTCTTTTTCCAGCTCTTTGACTCATTTCATTAGATTGTCTATTTATGATCTTCTTGTCTTTTGGTTATAGGCATTTATGGAGATAAACTTTCCTCTCAGAACTGCTTTAGCTGTGTCCCAGAGGAGTTGATAACTTGTCTCTCCATTGTCATTTTCTTCATAGAAGTTTTTTATTTCTGTCTTGATTTCTTCATTTACGAAGTAATCATTTAGTAGGAGGTTGTTTAATTTCCACGTTTTTGTGTAGAAATGTGAGTTTCTGTTAGGGTTGATTTCTAGTTTTATTCCACTGTGATCTGAGAAGGTACATGGTATGATTTCTATTTTTTTAAATTTCTTGAGATTTTCTTTGTGTCCTAGGATATGGTCAATCTTAGAGAATGTCCCGTGTGCTGATGAGAAGAACGTATATTCAGTGGATTTTGGGTAGAATGTTCTGTAGATGTCTGTCAGACCCAATTGTTCTAGAGTTTTGTTTAAGTCCATTATTTCTTTGTTAATTTTCTGTTTGGAGGATCTGTCTCGTGCCGTCAGTGGGGTGTTGAAATCTCAGGCGATTTTGGAGTTGCTATTAATCCATTTGCTTAGCTCCAGTAAGGTTTGCTTTATGAATCTGGGTGCACCTAAGTTGGGTGCATATATATTTAAAATTGTTATCTCTTCTTGTTGGACTGTGCCCTTCACCATTATATAATGACCCTCTTTGTCTTTTACTACTTTTGTTGGTTTAAAAACTAAATCGTCTGAAATTAGAACTGCCACACCAGCCTTCTTTTGGCTTCTATTTGCTTGGAATATTGATCTCCACCCTTTTATTCTTAGTCTATATGCATCCTTGCAGGTTAGATTTGTTTCCTGAAGACAGCATGTACTTGGCCTGTATTTTCTTATCCATTCAGCCAGCCTATGTCTCTTGAGTGGAGAGTTTAAGCCATTCACATTTATTGAGAGAGCTGATAGGTAAGGTAGATTACTGATCTTTCTGTTGGGTTGGATGTTGCTGCTATGATTTCTGTCTTGAGCCATTGTAATATCTGGCCTTTAATATCTTTGGGTTTTGGTTGTTTTTATATTCGTGGGTTATTATTGTGATGTTCTGTGCATAACGCTGTTTTAAGTACTTCTTGTATGGCTGGTCTTGTCTTGGTGAATTATCTGAGCCTTTTTTTGTCTGAGAATGTTTTTATTTCTCCTTCATATATGAAGCTTAGTTTTGCAGGGAATAATATTCTAGGCTGGGCATTGTTTTGTTTCAAAAGAGTGAGAATGGGGCCCCAGTCTCTCCTTGCTTGTAAAGTCTCATTAGAGAAGTCTGATGTTATTCGAATTGGCTTTCCCTTGTATGTTACTTGCTTCTTTTGTCTTACAGCTCTTAGAAGGGCCTCTTTAGTTGATACTTTGGTTAGTCTGATGACTGCATGTCGTGACGTCTTCCTGTTTGCATTGAATCTCCCAGGGGTCCCCTGGGCTTCTTGAACGTGTATATCAAGATTTTGAGCAAGGCCTGGGAAATTTTCCTCTATTATATCTTCAAACAGCTTGTCCAACCTTTGATTGTTGTCTTCTTCCCCTTCTTGTAACCCTATGACCCTCATGTTAGGTTTCTTCACATAATCCCACAGCTCTTGTAGGCTTTGCTCTTTCTCTTGTTTCTCTGCTCTATTTCTGTGACTGATTTATTTAATTGCAGGGTGTTATCTTCAAGCTCTGAGATTCTTTCTTCTGTTTGATGTACCCTGTTCTGGAGACTTTCCACTGTATTTTGTAGTTCCTTGAATTGATTCTTCATTTCCAGGTGTTCGGTTACACTTTTCTTCTTGTTTCTATTTCTTTTCTCATATCCTGGAGACTTTTTGTGGTTTCTTGGTGTTGGTTATTGAGTTGTTGTTGCAGCTGGGTGAGTGTTCTTATGTTCCACATACGAAATTCCTCTTCTGTCATATTGGTTGCCTGATTTTGGTCGGTGTCCGTTTCTAGGGGGCTGGTGCTCCTCTTTGGGGGTGTGTTTTCCGTTTGGTTCTTCATATTTCCTGAGTTCTTTCGCTGATTTCTTCCCATGTCGATCAGTTGTTGTTTCTTTCCTTAGGTTATTGTTTGGGTATTCACACACCTTGTTTAGTTTCTGAGGCGTTAGGTGGTGCCTGTGAGTGAAATTGGACCACTCCCTGTGTATTGAGTCAGTGGGTGCCGTGGAAAGGCTGTGCAAGATGCCGTCCCTGTCAGTAGGTGGCGTTTGCTTGGAGGAACAGGCTATGGTGTTGATTTTGAGTCCTGTTATCAGCTCTGGTTCTGGGCGGAGCTGGGTTGGGTAAGCCTGCCCTCGGGCCGTTAGCAGGGGTCAAAGTTCTGTTCTCTGCTTCCAGGGAAAGCTGTCAGGGCGGGGCTGGAATGGTCCCACTCAGCCAGAAAGTCTGAGTGTGGGGGTGGGGCTGTTTGAGACCCGCAGTCCGCAGCAGGCCTTGCTTCTTTCCACCCTCCCCAACTCCGCAGCTACTCCTGGGCCTCTGCCAGCAGGCCAGACCACAAGCCACCAGGCCTCCACGGACTGTGATGCCGGCGGGGAGGTTCCCTGCACAGGAACGCCACCTAGGTTGGGCGCACGGCCTCCTCCTGGGAGGAGGGTTGCCCTCTAGGATGCCGATCCGCCCCTGGAGGCACACAGACCTTAGTAGGCTGTTCACGTATAACCCTTCTGTGTCCCGGGCAATGCTAGCCCTCGGTGCAGGGGATCTGGTCTGCAGGTCCGACCTCTGGGTCCCAGAGTTCCAACTGTATTCCCACCAGGGAGAGGATTTCCGGTCCTAATTCATCCACAGGGAGCCTAAGCTGGGTCTATGTCTCTCAGCCTCTGAGTCGGCACCGTTTTCCTGGGAACACGGTGCCAGCAGCACCTGGGAGGTTGGGCGGGGTCCCAAACGGGAAGGTCCCATTCCCTGGAGGTGCCTCCGGCTGGTGGCTGTATTGTGTTTCTGGGCAGCCACGGGTAGGGTTGGCGAAGGGGAGGGGGAGGCAATATGGCGCCTGCCGCGTGGCTCGGGTCCGTGCACACGGAGGTGCCCGGAGGAAGTTGGGAACCTGGTGCCCTGTCTGCTACAGGCTCACGGTTGGCAGGCGGCGGCAGTCTCTGGGCTGGTGTCCGCAGGTCTCTCCACCCGCTGGGGAGCCCACCAGCAGTCCCGAATGCAGGGGAGGGGAAACAGCAATTCCACCTACCCTTGCCGCTGGTCTCCGGGCTGCTCCGGTGGTCTCAGCCTCCAGTTCTCCTCCGCAGCCTCCTCCCGTGGAGTCTCCCAGGGTCTCAGGTACCCCTCCTTCCGGCCCTTGTCCGCTGTATGCTCGTCTTCTTGCTTCTTTCCTTTAGTTTCTGCTAGAATCTGTCTTTTCTGCAGAGACCCTCTGTCTGGCGGTGTTATTCGTCCGCCATCTTGCTCCCTATAAATTATATTTTTTAAAAAATTTGTTGAGACATGTTTTGTGGTCTAGGATATGGTCAATCTTGGAGAATATTTCATGGGCTGATGAGAAGAATGTATATTTCATGGTTTTGGGATAGAATGTTCTATAAATATCTATGAGGCTCATTTGTTCTAGGATTCTATTGAAGTCAGTTGTTTATTTATTTTCTGTTTGGAGGATCTGTCATGTTCTTCAAGAGGAATGTTGACATCCCTGGCTATTCTGGTGCTGCTATTTATCATTTTGTTTAGATCAAGTTGGATTTGCTTTATGAACCTAAGCACATCTGTGTTAGGTGTGTAAATATTTAGAATTGTTATGTCTTCTTGTTTAATTGTTCCCTTTACCATTATATAATGACCATCTTTGCCTTTAAATATTTTTGTTGATTTGAAGACTATGTCATCTGATATGAGAACTGCTATGCTAGCTTTATTTTCTGTTCCATTTGCATGGAATATTGTTTTCTATCCCTTCTCCTTGAGTCTGAAGGCATCCTGAGGGCTAGATGTGTTTCCTGGAGACAGCAGATACTTGGCTTGTATTGTTTTTTTTTTATGTTTTAAAAGTTTTATTTATCTATCTATCTATCTATCTATCTATCTATCTATCTATCTATCTATCTATTTATTTATTTTTCCCAAATTTTGTGGGTACAAATATTGTTAGGGTTACATATCTTGCCCCTGCCCACCCTCCCCACCCAGCACTGCCAGAGCTTCAAGCATGTACAGTCTTCAAGTGGTGTGCCCTGCACCCACCATGAAAGTGCATACCCTTCCCCTTCTACCCACTTCCACCTGTTCACCTCCCATTAACAAAAATTTTTTTAGACATTTTGGTTACAGTGTGTTTCTTTGCCTCTCCCTAAAAAGGGAGAGAGGTAATCCTTTCCCCCCTACAATGCTCCTCACATCCTTAAGATGTGGGTCTCCCCTCCCAGATCCCTGTTGAACACTACAATTATTTGAACACCATAGTTTTAGGCTGTCAGTACCAATTTGATGGCGAGTAGATGTGTAGCCCATTTTCTAGGTCTTGTGTCATCTTGCTTTGTATTACAGGCTTAAGCTTAATCCATGATAGCATAAAGGGTGCTAGTTCACTATCATTTCATAGGATTGAGTAATATTACATTGTGAGTATAAACCACATTTTAGTTATCCTTTCATGAGTTGACGGGCACTTGGGTAGTTTCCATCACTGTACAATATTGAATTGTGCTGCTATAAACATTCGAGTGCAGATGTCTTTATAAAAGATGACTTATGTTCTTTTGGATAGATGCCCAACAATGCTATTGCTGGGTCAAATGGTATTTCTATTTCTAGTTGTTTGCAGTATCTCCAAATTCTTTTCCACAAAGCTTGCACTAATTTGCAGTCCTACCAGCAGTGTAAGAGTGTTTCTGTCTCTCCACATCCTCGCCAGCATTTGTTGTTTTGGGATTTCTTGATACAGGCCATTCTCTCTGGGGTTAGGTGGTATCTCATTGTGGTTTTGATTTGCATTTCTCTAATGATTAGAGATGTTGAACATTTTTTTATATGTCTGCATGCCATTATTCTGTCTTCTTTGGAGAAGTTTCTGTTCATTTCCATTGCCCATTTCTTGATGGGGTTGTTTGATTTTTTCTTGTTTATTCTTTTAAGTTCTAGATAGATTCTTGTTATTAGACCTTTATCAAAAGTGTAGAGAGCAAATATTTTCTCCCATTCTGTGGTTTTTCTATTTGCTCTAATGATCATTTTCTTGGCAGTACAGAAACTTTTTAATTTGATGAGATCCCATTTGTTTATTTTAGCTGTGGCAGTGATTGCATTGGGGGTCTTCCTCATAAATTCTTTGCCTAGCCCAATATCTGATAGGGTTTTCCCAACATCTTCTTCTAGAATTCTTAAAGTTTCGTGTCTTAGGTTTAGGTCTGTTATCCATCTTGAGTGAATTTTTGTGAGGGTGAGAGGTTGGGGTCTTGATTTGCACTTTTGCATATTGCTAACCAGTTTTCCCAGCACCATTTATTGAAGAGAGAATTTTTTCCCCATAGTATATTTTTGTCTGCTTTATCAAAGATTAGGTTACTGTGTACAGATGGTTTGATCTCTGGAATCTCAGATCTATTCCAGATATCGATGTTTCTGTTCTTGTGCCAGTACCAGGTAGATTTTACTATTATTGCCTTATAGTACAGCTTAAAGTCAGGAAGACTGATCTGTCCCAGTTTGTTCTTCTTACTTAAGATTGCTTTGGCTATGCGTAGTTTCCTCTGGTTCCGTACAAAGCGAAGGATTATCTTTTCTAGATCTGTAAAGAATGCTGGTGGTATTTTGATGGGAATTGCATTGATTCTGTAGATCACCTTAGGTAATATTGACATTTTAACGATATTGATTCTTCCTAGCCATGAGCATGGTAGATTTTTCCATCTGTTTAAATCATCTGTAATTTCTTTTTATAGTGTTTCATAGTTCTCCTTATAGAAATCTTTCGTATCTCTTGTTAGATATACTCCTAGATATTTAATTTTCTTTGGAGCTATAGTAAAGGGTATTGCATTTTTGATTTGAGTTTCTGCTTGATGGTTTTTGGCAAATATGAATGCTTCTTATTTGTGTATATTGATTTTATACCCTGAAACTTTACCGAATTTATTTATCAGATCTAGGAGTCTCTTGGATGAGTCCATGGGGTTTTCTAGATATAATATCATATCATCGGCAAAGAGTGAGAGTTTGATCTCTTCTGACCCAACTTGGATACCCTTGACACCCCTCTCATGCCTGATTGCTATAGCTAAGACTTCGAGTACTATGTTGAATAGAGGGGAGAAAGTGGGCATCCTTGTATAGTTCCGGTTCGAAGCAGGAATGATTTCAATTTTTCCCCATTTAGAATGATGTTAGCCATTGGTCTGTCATAGATGGATTTGATAAATTTAAGGTTTGGGCAGTCTATGCCTATTTTGTTAAGGGTTTTTATCATAAAGGTATGTTGGACTTTATCAAATGCTTTTTCTGCATCAATTGACAGAATCTTATGGTCTTTGTTCTTGGCTTTATTTATAAAGTGGATTGCATTTATAGACTTGTGTATGTTGAATCAGCCTTGCATGCCAGGAATAAACCCCACTTGGTCATGGTGAATTATTTTTTTGATGTGCTGCTGAATTCTATTTGCTAAAATTTTGTTTAGGATTTTTGTATCTATATTAATGAAGGATATTGGTCTATAATTTTCATTTTTTGTTGCATCCTTTCCTGGCTTTGGTATCAAGGTGATATTGGCTTCATAGAATGAGTTAGGAAGCGTGTGGAATAGTTTCTGTAGTATAGGTATGAGTTCATCCTTAAATGTTTGTTAGAACTCTGGGGTGTAGCCATCTGGCCCAGGACTTTTCTGTTTGGGGAGGTTTTTAATTACTACTTCAAATTCTGAGCCGGTGATTAGTCTGTTCAAGAACTCATTTTCCTCCTGGGTGAACTTAGGGAGGTTGTGTGATTCCAGGAATCTGTCCATTTCATCTTCATTCTGTAGTTTTTGGGCATATAGATTTCTATAGTAGTCAAACATAATGTTTTGTATTTCTGTGGAGTCTGTTGTGATCTCTCCTTTTTCATTTCTTATTGAGGTTATTAGAGTCCTTTCGCTTTGAGTTCTTTTCAGCCTAGCCAGAGGGCTGTCAATTTTGTTGAACTTTTTGAAAAACCAGCTTCTGGTTTTGTTGATCTTCCATATAGTTCTCTTATTCTCCATTTCATTTAGTTGAGCTTTGATCTTAGATATTTCTTTTCTTCTGCCAGGATTGGGTTGGAATCTTTTTCCAATTCCTTGAGTCTATTCATTAGGTTGTTGGTGTCTTATCTTTATGTTTTTTGGATGTGAGCATTTATTGCTATTAGTTTTCCTCTCAGATATGCTTTTGTTGTATCCCAAAGGTTTTGGTAAGATGTGGCTCCGTTGTCGTTTTGTTCGAAGAAATTTTTGATTTCCCTTTGAATTTCTTCCTTGACCCAATAGCCATTAAACAGTCGGTTGTTTAGTTTCCATGACTTAGTGATGTGGTGTGTATTTCTGTTAGAGTTGAACTCTAATTTTATAGCACTATGATCTGAGAAGACACAAGGTATTATTTTTATTTTCTTAAATTTTTTGAGATCTGTTTTGCGGCCTAGTATGTGATCAATTTTTGAGAAGGATGCATGGACTGCTGAAAAGAATGTAAATTCAACTTTATTTGGGTGAAATGTTCTGTATAGATCTGTCAGACCTTTTTATTCAATATCTTTGTTTAGGTCCCTTATTTCTTTACTTAATTTCTGTTTGGAGGATCTATCCAGTTTATTTAGTGGTGTATTGAAGTCCCCTGCTACTATGGTAGTATTGTTTAGGGTGGTATTTAGCTCTGACAAGGTTTGCTTTATGTAATTGGGTGCTGCTGCATTGGGAGAATAAATACTAAGAATTGTTAGGTCCTCTTGTTGGATCTTCCCTTTCACCATTATGAAGTGGCCTTCTTTATCCTTTATAACATTTGTTACTTTAAAACTAATGTTGTCTGTGAATAATATTGCAACCCCTGCTTTCTTTTGACTTCCGTTTGCTTGGATGATAGTTTTCCATCCCTTGATCTTCAGCTGGGAGGCATGTTTATGGTTTAGGTGTGTTTCCTGTAGACAGCAGATACTAGGCTTGTGGAATTTTATCCACTCTGCCAGGCTATGTCTCTTCAGAGGACAGTTTAAACCATTTATGTTTATTGAGAGGACTGAAATTGGAGGAAGATTTCCATTCATATTGATGGGTGAAGTCCTGTTGCTTTCACTTAGAGATTGAGTCATCATGAAGCTTGAGATCTAGACTTTAATTCTTTGTGGATTTCATTTTGAGGAGTGTCTATTGCCCTGTTCACTGTGGAAGGCAGGTCTGAGAATTTCCTGTAGTGCTGGTCTGGTCTTTGCATATTCCTTCAGCGATTGCTTGTCTGAGAAAGATTTTATTTCACCCTCATAGATGAAACTTAATTTTGCCAGATAAAGTATTCTAGGTTGGGCTTTGTTCTGTTTTAGAAGATTAAGGATAGGCACCCACTCCCTCCTGGCTTGTAAGGTTTCAGATGAGAAGTCTGTGGTTAGTCTGATAGGTTTTCCTTTTTAGGTTATTTGTTGTTTATGCCTTGCTGTATGGAGGATTACTTCTTTCACATTTACTTTGGTCAACTTAATAACCACATGATAAGGTGATTGCCTATTTGCATTGTGTCTCCCAGGAGTTCTGTTCACTTCTTGAATTTGGATATCCAGATTTCTAGCTAGGTCCAGCATATTTTCCTCCAGTATGCCATAGAATAAGTTTTCCAACCCTTGTGAATGCTCCTCTTCCCCTTCTGGAATGCCAATCATTCTGAGGTTAGACTTTTTTACATAATCCCATACTTCCTGTCAGCTTTGATTTTGTCTCTTGTTTCTGTGTACACTTTCTTCCTCTGATTTGTTTAGCATGTAGGTATAATCTTCAAGCTCTGAGATTCTTTCCTCAGCATGATCTATCCTGTTTTTGAGGCTTTCCACTGTGTTGTAGAGTTCCTTGAATGTTTCCTTCATTGCTAAAATTTCTGTTTGGTTTCTCTGAATTACCTCTATATCTTCGGAGAATTTTTTATTCATTTCCTGGATTGTTCTTGTGGTTTCTCTATGTTGAGATTCTATTTTCTCTTCGATTCCGTTGAACTTTCTAACAATCCATATTCGGAATTCTTCCTCTGTTAGTTTAATCATATCATGTAAGTTGGTGTCCGTTGGTGGAGAATGATTATTTTCTTTTGGAGGTGAGTTTTTTCTCTGATATTTCATGGTTCCTGAAATTTTTCGCTGGCTCTTCCTCATCTGGATACCTTGTTGGGGAGGAGAGGTGCTGGAAGTCAATTATAAGCTGTGTACTTGGGTTCCAAAGGGTTAGGAAGGACCTGGAGAGGATGTGTTCTGCTTGTGTATCACCTTTTCCAAGGGTTCTTCGAGTCCTCAGGACTAGCAGCCTCCTTTACTTATCTGCCTTGCTATGACAGGCTCTACTCTCTGGGCACAGAACACCAACCACTGAGTGCCACAAGATACCCCTCAGGTTCAGACTTGTGAGATAGCTGCTGAACAAAGCACCACTCTCAACTTTCCACCTTTATAAGTTCAGCTTTCAATGCCACCTGCCCGGTTAGGGCAGGGGGAAGACTGATTTTACTACCAGGGCTGCACTCTGCAGTCTTTTCACACTATGGAGTGGGTCGGTGGAGTGGGGAAGCAGCTGTTGGGTTCGGACCCTCTCCCACTTGCTTCTGCTTCAGTGGAGCACTGGGTGCTCAACAAGTTGACTTCTCTGGAGACCCGAACAGATCAGCCAGCTTAGGGTAGAAGAGGTGCCAGGGAAACGCTTGAGCACTGCCCACCACAGTTTCTCCTAGCTTCAGGGCAGTGTGGCAGTGCTAGAAAGTGGCTGCAGGGTTTGGACCCTTTTTTTTCCTGCTACTGGTTCAGTGGGGTTCTGGCAGTTAAGAGAGGTGCCTTCTCCAGCCGCTCGAAGAGTTTGTCTGGTTTAGGGTAGTAGGGATGCCTGGTAAACTTCTTCAGTGCAGTCCTCCACAACATCTCTAAGCCACAGGGGTAGAGTAGTGGGGTGGGGGAGCGGGTGCAAAGCTGGACCCTTCTCCCTACCCACTGCCGCTTCAGAGGTGCTGTGGGCTTGATAGGCTGCCCTCTCCTGAAGCAGGAACAGATCAGCTGGTTTGGGATCCTGGGGAAGCCCAGAAACCGCCTCCCGAGCTGATCTCCACGCCGTGGGGGCTGGGCAGCGGAGCTGGGGAGCGGGCACAGAACTGAGCCCTTTTCCCCACCCACTACCACTTCAGCAGCACTGTGAGCTTGACAGGCTGTCCTCTCATGAAACAGGAACAGTTCAGCTGGTTTGGGGCCCTGAGGAAGCTGGGAGAAGGCCTCCCGTGTGGCTCCACATGGAGTCTCCAAGCCGCGGGGGTTGGGCGGTGGATCCGGGGAGTGAACACAAAGCTGGGCCCTTCTCCCCACCCACTACCGCTTCAACAGGGCTGTGGGCTCGACAGGCTTCCATCCCTTGAAGCAGAAACAGTTCAGCTGGCCTTGGGCCGGGAGGAAGCCAGGAGAAGGTCTCTTGAGTGGCTCCCCGTGGAGTCTCCAAGCCACAGGGGTGGGGCGGCAGAGCGGTGGAGCGGGAGAGCAGACTCAGACCTGGGCCCTTCTCCCCACCCACTACCACTTCAACAGGGCTGTGGGCTCAATGGGCTGCTGTCCCCTGAAGCAGAAACCGTTCAGCTGGCTTTGGGCCCTGAGGAAGCTGGGAGAATGTCTCCTGCACAGCTCCACACAGAGTCTCCAAGCCGTGGGGGTTGGGTGGCGGAGTGGCAGAGTTGGGGAGCGGGCAGAGAGCTGGGCCCTTCTCCCCACCCACTACCACTTCAGCGGTGCTGTGTGCTTGGCAGGCTGTCCTCTCCTGAAGCAGGAAAAATTCAGCTGGTTTGGGGCAGTGGGAAAGCACAGAGAACGTCTCCCGCGCAGCTCCGCATGGAGTCTCCAAGCTGCGGGGACTGGGCAGCAGGGCTAAGGAGCAGGTGCTGGGTTCAGACCCTTCCTGCACTCCCCACTGCTTCAGCGGGGCGCTGTGTAGAATTCTATTTTTTTTTTTTTTTTTTTTTTTTTTTTTTTTATTTTTTAAGGAACCAAGTTTTCTGCTATTTTTTTTATTTATTTTTTTTTTTTTTTTTATTTTTTAAGGAACCAAGTTTTCTGCTATAGAATTCTAAATGCTGCCTGTTTCAGACTCCTCTCCAAACCACTCATCTGCCCACGTTGCCACCTCCTATCAACTTCAGGCAGTTCCCTTTCTGTGTGGGCATGGGGACCAGTGGGGAAGGGATCGTCTCCCTGTGTGGGGGAGAAGGGATGCCTCCTCTGGCCAGCCTGTGGGGCAACTGGTGCATGAGCAGGCTCCCTCCCCACTATACTTCCAAGTCCCTGGGTTTTGTGAAAGAATTTTGGTTCACCTTTAATTGTTGTCCATGATTTCCATATCCCAGTGTCTCTTTGCAGTCCTGTGAGTCTGCTCCAGAGTAGGTGCAGATGGTCTGTGTGTGGGGTCATCTGTCCTCTTCACCCCTCACCCCAAGAGCTGAGAGTCAAGAGGTCAGCCCTAATCTGCTATTGTCCCAAAAATCTTTTTTTTTTTAACCTATTTAACCAGCTTATATCTCTTGAGTGATTTCAAATTTTAAAATATTTTTAGACTTGTTTTCTGGCCTAACATATGGTCTGTCCTTGAGAATAGTCCATGTTCAAAAGATAAGAATGTGTATTCTGCTGCTATTGGATGAAAAGTTCTGTAAATATCTGTTAGGTCCATTTGGTCTATAGTACAGATTACATCTGATGTTTCTTTGTTGAATTTTTGTCTGGATGATCTGCCCAGGGCTGAAAGTGGGGTATTGAGGTCTTCAACTATTATTGTATTGGTGTCAATCTATCTGTAATAATATTTCATTTATATAACTGAAACTCCAATGTCGGGTGTATACATATTTCCAGTTGTTACATTCACTTGTTGAATTGATCCCTTTATAATTATATAATGACTTGTCTCTTCCTACAGTTTTTGTCTCGAAATCTATTTTATTTGATGTAAGTATAGTTAATCCTGCTCTTTTTTTGGTTTCCATTTGCATGAAATATATTTCCATTTTTATTATCAGTGTATGTGTGGCTTTATAGGTTAAGTGAGTTTCTCATAGACAGCTTGTATTTTAGTATTATTTTTTAATCTATCAGTCACTCTATGTCTTTTCATTGGATAATTTAGTCCATTTAAGTTCAATATTATTATAAATAGGTAAGGAATTACTACTGCCATGTTGTTATTTGACTTCTGGTTGTTTTATGGTCCTTTCTTTGTATTTTCCTTTCTTCCTATCTTTATTTGTGTAAAAGTGATATTTTTTGGTAGTTTTGTGTATCTGTTTTAGGTTCATTGATTTGAAGTTAGGGTTGCAAAAATATCTTATAAGCAATTGTTTTAAACTGATGACAACTTAACTCTGATTATAAAAAATAAACAAGTAAACAAGCCAATAGAAGCTCTACCCTTTAACTGTATTCACCCCTATTTTTGACTTTTTGCTATTTCCATTTATATCTTTTTGTACTATCTATGTCTTACAAATTTATTGTAGTTATTATTTTGGATAGGTTTGTCTTTAAGTCTTCCTACTCAAGATTTGAGTTGTTTACACATGACAAGTACAATAATAAAGTATTCTGAATTAGTCTGTATACTTACTGTTACCAGTGAGTTTTATTCTATCAGTTGATTTCTTATTGTTCATTAACATCGTTTTCTTTCATATTGAAGAACTTCCTTTATCATTACTTATAGGGCAGGTCTGCTGTTGATGAAATCCCTCAGCTTTTGTTTGGGAAAGGTTTTATTTTTTCTACACGTTTGAAGGATATATTTACAGGATATAATATTCTAGAATTAGAGATTTTTCCTTCAGTGCTTTGAATATGCCATGTCACTCTCTCCTGACCTGTAAGGTTTCCACTGAGAACTCGGCTAGAAATACTGGAAAAGTATTAGAGCTCCTTTACATGTTACTTTTTTTAATATTTTCTTTGTTTCAATTAGAACCCATTCTTTATCCATGATATTTGGAATTTGATTATTAAATGCCATGAAGTAGTCTTATTTGGGTTCAATCTGTTTGGTGTTCTATGCTCTTCTTGTACCTGAATATTGATATCTTTTTCTAGGTTTAAAAGATTTTCTGCTATTATTTCTTTTAATGAACTTCTATCCCAGTCTTTCTCTCTACCTTCTCTTTAAGGCCAGTGACTCTTAGATTTTCCTTTTTGATACTATTTTATGGATCTTGTAGGTGTGCTTCATTCTTTTTTCTCTCCTGACTGTGTATTTTCATATAGCCTGCCCTCAAGTTCACTAATTCTTTCTTCTACTTGATAAATTGTGTTTAGAAACCCTGATGCCTTTTACAGTTTATTGAATTTTTCAGCTCCAGAATTTCTACTTGATATTTTTTATTATTATGTCAATCACTTTGTTAACTTTCTCCAGTAAGCTTCTGAATTCCTTCTCTATGTTGTTTTGAAATTCACTGAGCTTCCTTAGAACCATTATTTTGAATTCTCTGTCTGACAGTTCACACAACTCCATCACTCTGGGATTGGCCATTGGCGCCTTATTTTGTTCATTTGAGGAGGTCATGTTCTCCTAGATATTTGTGATGCTTATGGGTGTTCAGATGTTCCTCAATGTCCGTGCATTGACGAGTTAGGTATTTACTCTAATCTTTGCATTCTGGGATTGTTTTTACCCATTCTTGAAAAGGCTTTTCAGATATTCAAAGGGAATTGAGTGCTGTGATCTGAATCCATATCAGTGCTCAGAGGCTCCCAAGTCCACTAATACTGCAACTCTTGCAGACTCTTGGTGGTGCTGCCTTTGCAGACTTGGGTAGGATATGGGAGAATTCCCTGGATTAGAGGAAAAATGTCTCACTCTCTTCTCACACTGTCCCCCAAATAGAAGGAGTCTCACTCACCACGGGCTGCCTGGAGTTGGGATAGAGGTGATTTGAGCACTCCCTCATGGCCACCACAGCTGGAACTGTACCAGTTTGCATCAGAAGCCAGCAAGTCTTGCCCAAGGCTTGTGGAAACAACTGTCTGGCCACTACTGATGCTTATTCAAGGCCCAATGGCTCTTTAGTCAGCAGGTGGTGCGTCCTGCCAGCACTGGGCCCTTCCCTTCAGGGAATTGGATTCCCTTCTGGCCCAAGTTGGGTCTAGAAATGCTCTCTTTGAGCTAAGGCCTAGAATAAGAACTTCAGGAATTGGCTTGTTACTTTATTTTACTGTGGCTGAACTGGTACAGAAGTTGCAAGACAAAGTCTTCTGGTCCTCTGAACTGTTCCCTTTCCTTTCCCCAGGGGGAATGAGTCTCTCCCCAAGCTGTACTGCCTGGAGTTGGGGAAGGGGTGATGCAGGCCATGAAAGCTGGTGTCTCACTGAGTCATATGCACCCTAAGTATACTGGCTTCCAGCCCAGTGCAGCAGCAAGATTTGCCCAAGGACTGCAGTCTTTGTGGCCTGTCTTTCAGATTTATCTGGGGCCCCATGCTGCTATTGTCAGCTGGTAGTGGAGGTAGCCAGAATTCAGTCTCATACCACTGAGGCAGAAGATTACTCTCGGTCTAGGACTGGTCTAAATGCTCCATCCATTGGTGATGGTAGAATTCTGCCCTGTATTGTGCTCTCCTGTGACAGGGTGGCCCTGAGTTCCAATGCAAAGTCCCACAGTCACTTTGCTCTTCCTCCCCCTAGCACACAGATTCTCCACCTGCCACTGGTGCAGCACTTCCAGGAGATGGGAAAGGGGTGGCATAGGTAATGCAAGACTGTCTTTCCTACCCTCTTTAGTGTCTCTTTCCTTGATATAATTTTAACGAGGTACAGTGATCACTCACCTGATTTTTGGTTCTTCTGAAGGTGCTTTCTTGCATGAATAATTGTTCAATTTTGTGTTCCTGAAGGAGGATGATCACTAGAGAGTTCTATTTCACCATCTTGTTCTATCTTCTCTAAATATGCCCTTTTTTCTGGTTGACTTCAATATTTTTCTTTCTCTTTAATCCACAACAATTTGATTATGATCGGTCTGAGCATGGAATTTCTTTGTGTTTATACCATTTAAGATTCATTCAGCTTTTTGAATTTGTAGGTTTATGTGGTTTGTTAAATTTAGAAAGTTTTCAGCCAGTATTTTTTGAAATGTACTTTTTAGCGCTGAATGCTTTTTGATATCTTTCTGAGACTCTGATGACAAGAATATTATACATTTTGCCTTTGCCCACAGCTCCCTGAATCTCTGTTCATTTGCTTTAAATCTTCTTTTTTTGTGGTTCTCAAGTTCTATAACTTCTACTGATCTATTTTCCATTTAATTCACAATTTAATATGTCATCTTCATTATGCTTTTGAGCTCTTTCAGTAAGTTTTATATCTCAGATATTGTACTTTTTAGTTGTAGTATTTTCATTTTGTTCTTCTTTACATATCAGTGTTGAGTATTTTTATTTTTCTTTTAATTTTAAGTGTGCTTGAAATTTATTGTTAAAACATTTTTGAATAGTTGATTTAAAGTCTTTATCAGATAATTCCAACATTTATGCCACCTCAGTGTTTGTGTCTGTTGATAATCTTTCCTCATGACAATTGAGATTTTCCTGGTTCTTCATTTGCTGAGTAATTTTGGAGTGGGATATCATGTTTTGAGACTTGGAGTCTTTTTTAAATCCTTTGGAGAGTGTGGATGTATTTATTTTAGCAAGAAATCGACCTGGTTAAATTCAGACCAAAAGCTCCATCTCATCTTCGATAGGGAGTGGTTTCAACAACTGTTCAGCTTTCAAAATCTTTGCAGAGCTATTCAGATCTGTCTCATGTATTCATCACCCAGTGCTAGTCTGGGGTCTGGCCAGAATCTCTCTTGTTAGTTCAATTTTCAGGATCATTATACTAATTATTACAAGATCCAATCATGTGCAGTTTTGGGGTAAACCTTGGGATGATTTAGCAATTTAATCCAGTTTCTTTCCTGAGGCTCTCCCATCATCATAATATCCCCTGCACATTTTCTTTCCTTAGGACTCTCCTTTCAGGTCCTGTAGCCAGAAACATGGGACCTTAGTTACTCTTTTCTGCTGTTCATTTTTGTAACTGCCTCTGTGTCCTGGATCAAGAGGCAAGAGGACCACAGGATAAAATATATGGTAAACTTACCACTAATTTGGTAGGACTTTAGATTCTGGTCTTCTTTCTAATCCTTCTGCTACTACTTATTTTTCAGAGCCTTATAGTAGCTGCTCAATATATACTGTTTCATTCACTGTTGCATTCACTGGTAGAGACAGGGTAGAATGTGTTTTCTCCTTCTTATCTGGAACTGCTTCCTACAATTACTTATTTATTCCTTTAATGTCACAAATCACCTACATTCAATTTTGGGTCTACAGTTTTGAACACAAAAGATGTCTTGCCTCATTTTACTTCTTCCCCAGTCAAGGCCCAACACTCAGCCATTATACTGTTAAGTGCTTTTTATGTTGTAACTGCCTTGCCTAACCCTACCCCAAGTTCAAAGGGCACAGTTGCTGAAATATCTTAGGAAATGCCTGATAACTACTTTTCTACACTAATTAAATATCACATCAGCAAGATAACGAAGACAAGATCTTATAATTTCCCACAGGTAGGTAAGTTTCACAGAAAACATTTTCAAGTTGAACTAAACAATAGAGAAACTACCCCCTGAAGAATTAATTACTTGCTAATTTATCCCCATTGGAATGACCAGGAAATGAACTTACCAGTTTCTATCTCGAGAGCCCTAGAGAATTCTCTTGCAGCCCTGAGAAGGTGCTATCACAATTAACATTAACTAGCTCTGAAGCCACTTCTGCTCACGGCTCTCAGAGCCAGTTGGCACAAATAAACTTCCTCTTCCTCCTCTCCCATGTCCCCACTCTTTCTATTTCCACTTTCTACAAGCATCTTGATTCTAATAAGCACCTCATGTAAGCCTGTTATTATCTGCTATGTTGATTTGTTTATACACTGTCTTGTTCCTGGCTGTAAGACAGCTAATTATTTTCTCAACTTCATTTTCCTTACCATTAATCTTCTTGAAAGACTAATTTATGCTTAGTGGAAGGGAATTGAATATCAAAGGAATGAAATATGGCATTGGTTCTAAAAGTGTGGTATCTAGACCAGTAATGATATATCACCTGGGAACTTGTTATGAATGCAAATTTCGGGGCCCTAACTATGGAATCAAAAACTCTTGGGGCCAGCAATCTGTGATTTAACAAACCTTCCAGATGATACTGATGCATGCCAAAGTTTGAGGATCACTGCAATTGGGAAATTAATAATTGGGTAGCAATGGCATAATGAGTGAGAAGGGTGTGTGCAAAGTGAGGATTGCTTGTTAAATTGTAATGACCTACTAAACTGATTTTTCCACCATGCTTGGAAGACAACTTGTTATTAGCGTCATGTAGCTAGGTAGGGTGGAAAGGGTAGGGAAAATATACATGCTGGGTATGATGGGCTGACAATGCCAGAACCTCCATTCCCTCCATGTCTGCCTTCTCTATTGGCCTGGATTTTAATCTCCTCAGTCTGTTGATAACACTTTGGCAATTATCCACAGTGACATCTTTCTAATAAATATCCACTCATCTTTCCCCAGGTTTGCCCCCTAAAGCACTGAAGTGGTGCTAAGAGCACTTGACAAATACATTTTTCAAGACCAGACTTCACAAATATGACATCATCTTGCTCACCATGTATAACTTCAACAACCTACAGAGGTTCCTTAGCTGGTTCTTTACTTGTTCTTGACTCTTACAAATTTGGATTCAGATAAAAATGAATTTTGGTAATGTAATAAATTATAGGTAATCTGAATCATTATGTCTTGTGATGGAAACAGCATTATAAGCTACCCTAGAATTTGTAATTGAACAAAGTTTGTCCTTGTTTACAAAGTATTCCTCTAACTTGCTGTAATCTTCAAGGGAAATAAGGAAATTGCAGTTGGCTAAATAAAAGGTCTATTACAAGAAAAATTCTTCCTTTACTTTAGATAAATGTTGAGCAAGTGGAAAATGTCCCTGGCAATACTGAAATCTATGATCATGCTCTTGCATTGGAATTTCTTTCAAAACATCATTGGAATAATGAACATGAAGGCATAACTAGATTTTTTTACTAGACTATAATTCACTATCAATATAAAAACTAGCTCCCAGAAAAAAAAATTCTAAAATTTTCCTTAAAGTTCTCAAACAAGAGATGACGCTATTGGAACATTAAAAAGTTGGAGGAAAATTTTTGTAGTCAGCTCATAATTATCTTCACACTGTCACTCTCATTTATAGTTAGGAATCATTTATCAAAAGTTAGAATTTTCACATAAATACTCACACAAATCAAATGATTATAATAATTTGCTTTGTAAGATTCTGTTTTGAAGGACAAATCATTTTTATTTTAATTTTTTGTAAATACTTTGTTTTGAGAAAAATATGTATCTGCTCATAATTTGTATTAAAATGTCAGGTTGTATTTAGCATTTTTTCTGTTTCTCTTTTTTGGGGTATGATTTACATTTAAGAAAAATTGCAGTTCATAAGTTTAAGATTTGATTAGTTTGACAAATGTATATATCCATGTAATCAGGACCTCAATTAATATATAGAGCATTTCTAGAATCCCATGAAGTTCACTTCTCTCTTTTCCCGATTACTACCTTTCACCCCAAGAGAAAACCACCATTCTTGTTTCCACTATCATATAATAGTTTTACTATTTTTAAACCTCATGTAAATGGCATCATACAATATGTACTCTGTGTATCTAGCTTCTTTCATTCTGTATGTTTTTGAGATGTGTCCATTTTTTTGCCTGTATCAGTAGTTGGTTTCACTTTATTGCTAAGTACTAATCCATTTCCATGATGATTAATAATTTGACTATCTTTCCTTATATTTATTGACCTCTCATATACCCTCTTTGATGAAGTGTTGACATAAACATGTTTCCCATTTCTTTATTGGGGTGATTGTCTTTATTAAAATGTAATAAAGAATTCTGTATATATTTTGGATGCAAGTCCTTTATTAGGTACATGTTATGGAAATATTTGCTCAAAGTGTGTGACTCATATTTATTTTCTTTAAAAAATTAAAACAAGCTTAAAACAACAAAGATTTATTATATCTCAATTCTGTGAGTTGGCAATCTGGGTTGTTTTCCTGCTAGTCTTACCTGGGATCACTGATATGATGACAAATATCTCTGGCTTGACTGGAACTGGAAGGACCAAAATGACTTTACTCACATGTTTGGAAGTTAGTACTGGTTGTCATCTGGTATGCCTCTTTCACAAAGAGGGTTTCATTCTCTAGTAAGCTAGACTGGACTTCTTCATAATGTAGAGACCTCAAGTTTCCAAAAGACTAAATGAAAGAAGAAGCTGTGATGTCTGTTAAGTCCTGGTATCAGAAGAAATGTTATATCATTTGAGTTGCAGTCCATATTTTAACTCTTTTTGTTTTCTTTCTTCACTTATAATGTTCTAAGTTTCTATCTTGTATCATTTCCCTGCTGTCTGAGGAACTGCCTAAATAATTACTAAATTTTTAGAAGGTTTTCTGACAACAAAATCTCTCAGTTTTCCTTCATCTGAAAATATATATTTTTAAATTGTAAATTAGCAATTTATAATTATATTTATTAATGAAGTACAAAATGATGTTATTATTTAAAATAGTGTGGAATAATAAAATAAGGCTAATTAACATATTCATAACCTCAAATACTTATTTTTTATGATGAGAACATTTAAAATGTAAAATACACTATTATTAACTTAATTTCCCATGCTGTGCAATAAATCTAAAAAAAATCTGTACCCCCATAATATGCCGAAATAAAAAAAAAACCCACCTTCTTCCTCATGTCAAACTGAGATTTTATACCCTTTGACTATCAGTTCCCCATTTCCCTCATGCCCCAGACTCTGTAACTACCATTCTACTCTGTGCTTCCATGAGTTTGATTGTTTTACATTCCATACATAAGACCATGTAGTATTTGTCTTTCTGTTCCTGGCTTATTTTACTTAGCATAATGTTCTCTCGTTCCACTCATGTTATTGCAAATGACAAAATTTCCTTCTTTTTATAGGCTAAATAGTATTTAATTGTGTATATATATCACATTTTCTTTATTCATACATCTGTTGATGGACATTTAGGTTGATTCCATAACTTGGCTATTATGAATAGTGCTACAATGAACATGGGAGTACAGGCAGCTTTTCAACAAACTGATTTCAACTATTTGAGGTAAATGCCCAAAAGTATGATTTCTGTTATCATATGGTAGTTCTATTCTTGTGTTTTTTAAGAACCTCCATATGGTTTTCCATAATGACTATACTAATTAACATTCCCATCAACACTATGCAAGGGTTCTCTTTTCTATACATCTTCACCAAAACGTGTTATCTTTTATCTTTTTGATAATAGGTATTCTAACAGATATAAGATAATATTTAATTGTGGTTTTAATTTGCATTTCCCCATTGATTAGCAATGTCGAGCATGTTTTCATATATCTGTTGGTCATTTGTATGTCTTTTTAGAAAGGTATATTCAGGTTATTTGCCCAATTTTTAATTGTTTTTTTTTTTTCTTGCTATTGAGTTGTTTGTGTTCCTTTTATATTTTGGACATTTAACTATTGTTGAACATAGTGCTTGTAAGTTCTTTCTTCCAATCTATATGGTGTCTATCCAAACCATTAATTATTTCCTTTGTCGTACAGAAGCTTTTTAGTATGATGTAACCCCACCTATATATTTTTACTTTTGTTGCCTCTCTTTTTGGGTTTCATATAAAAAAATAATTGCCCAGAGCAATGTTGTGTCATTTCCCCCCTACATTTTCTTCTAGTAGTTTTAGAGTTTTTGATCTTATGTCTAAGTCTTTAATCCATTCTGAGTTGATTTGTTGATAGTGTGAGATTAGGGTCCAATTTTACTCCTCTGCTTGTGGATATCAGATTTCCTAAAGCAATTTATTAAAGAGACTATCCTTTTTAAACTTTGCATATTCTTGGAACCTTTGTCAAAAATCAATTGATCATACATGAGTGGGTTCATTTCTGGGGTCTCTATTCTGTTCTATTGGTCTATCTCTTTTGGATTTTTTATGCCATTTTAATTACTATAGCTTTGTAGTATAGTTGGAATCAGATAGGGTAATGTCTCCAGCTTTTTTTTTTCTTCTTTTGAGACAGGGTCTTGCTCTGTCATCCAGGCTGTAGTGTAATGGTCACTGTAGTGACCACTATTGCTCAGTACAGTCTCAAATTCCTGGGCTCAAGCAATCCTCCCACCTTAGCCTCCTGAGTAGATAAGACTACAGGCATGTGTCACCATGCCCAGCAATTATTTTATTATTAGTAGTAGAGATGGGATCTCACTATGTTGCCCAGGCTAGTCTCAAACTCCTGGCCTCAAGTGATCCTCCAGTCTTTCCCTCTCAATGTGCTAGGATTACAGGCATGAGCCACCACACTTGGGCCAGATTTGTTCTTTTAGATAATAATTGCTTTGCCATCTGGGTTTTTGTGGTTACATATGAAGTTTAAGATTGTTTTTCTATTTCTATGAAGATTGGCATTGGAATTTTGATAGGTTTTGCATTAAATCTGTAGATCCCTTTGGGTATTGTTAGCATTTTAACAATATTAATTATTCTAATCCATGAACATGGATATCTTTCCATTTATTTGTGTCTTCTTTAATTTCTTTCATCAATATTTTATATTTAATAGATTTCAGTGTATAGGTTTTTTTATCTCTTTGGTTAAATTTATTCCTAAGTTGTTTTTTTTTTATAGCTATTGTAAATGAGATCGTTTTCTTGATTTCTTTTTCAGAGAATTCATTGTTAATGTATAGAAATGCTACTGATTTTTGTGTGTTGATTTTGTATCCTGTAATTTTACTGTATGCTTTTATTGGTTCTAACTATTTCTTGGTAGAGCCTTTAAAGTTTTCTATATATGAATACAATATTATGTCATCTGCAAATAGTGACAATTTCATTTCTTCCTTTCCTATTTGAATTATTTTTATTTCTTTCTCTTCCCTAATTTCTCTGGCAAGGACTTTCATTACTATTAGTATGTTGAATAGAAGTGGAGAGAGTAGGCATACTTGTCTTGTTCAAGATCTTGGAGGAAAGGCTTTCAGTTTTTCACTGTTGAGTATAACATTAGCTGTTGGCTTGTCATATATGGTCTTTAAGCTGTTGAGGTACATTCCTTCCAAACCCAATTTGGTGAGAATTTTTATCATGAAAGAATGTTAAATTTTGTCAAATGCTCTTTCTCTATCTAATGAGGTGATCGTATGGTTTTTGTCTTTCATGCTATTGATGTATGTATGTTGATTCATCCTTGCATATCAGGGATAAATCCCACTTGATCATAGTGGATGATCCTTTTACTGTTGTTGAATTTGGTTTGCCAGTATTTTTCTTTTTTGAGGATTTTTGCATCCATGTTCATCAAGGATATTGGCCTGTAATTTACTTTTCTTATAATATTCTTGTCTGGCTTTGGTATCAGCGTAATGCTGTCCTCACAGAATGAGATATTATTTCATTTCACTTTTATAATAATTTCTGCATTATCTCATTTGTTGTTCAGGAGAATATTCTTAATTTACATGTATTTAAGAATTTTCTAAAATTCTTCCTGTTGATTTCTAGTTTCATAACATTGTGGCTATTAAAGATACTTGATATGATTCCAATCTTCTTAAAATTTATGACTTGTTTTATGCCCTAATATGTGATAGATCCTGGAAATGCTTTATATGCTCTTGAGAAGAATATGTAATTGTTGCTGTTGAATAAAATGATCTGTATATATCTTTTAGGTCCATTTCACTTAAAGTATTGTTCAAGTTCAATGTTTTCTTGTTAATTTTATATCTGGATAATCTGTCCATGGTTTAAAGTGGAGTATTGTAGTTTTGTGCTATTATAGTATTGTAACATATCTCTCCCTTAAAATCCTTTAATGATTGTTTTATATATTTAGATGCTTCTATGTTAGGTGAATATTTATTTACAATTATTAAATCCTCTTGATGAATTGAATTCTATCATTATCTAACACACTTTTTGTGTCATTTTACGGTTTTTGACTTAAATTCTATTTTGTCAGATATAAATTTAGCTACCACGGCTCTCTTTTTTCCATTTTCCATTTTTTTCAGCATAATGTGGGGATACAAATGTTAAGGTTATGTATATTGCCCATGCCCACTCCCCCCTCTAGTCAGCACTTCAAGCGTGACCATCCCCCAAATGTTGCACATCTCACTCATTATGTTTCTATAAACCCATCCCCTCCTCCCCCTTGCACATGCCCAACACCCGATAAATGTTATTCCTATATGTCCACTTATGTGTTGATCCGTTAATACCAATTTGCTGGTGAGTACATGTGGTGCTTATTTTTTCATTCTTGAAATACTTCACTTAGTAGAATGGGTTCTAGCTCTATCCAGGAAAATACAAGAGGTGGTATATCACCATAGTTTCTTAACACTAAATAGTACTTCGTGGTATACATATACCACATTTTATTAATCCACTCATGTATTGATGGGCACTTGGGTTGTTTCCACAACTTTGTAATTGTGAATTGTGCTGCTATAAACATTCAAGTGCAGGTATCTTTTTTGTAGACTGTCAGTTGATCTTTGGGTAGGTGCCCAGTAGTGAGATTGCTGGATCAAATGGTAGATCTACTTGTGTCACTTTAAGGTAGCTCCATATTGCTTTCCACAGAGGTTGAACTAGTTTGCAGTCCCACCAGCAGTGTAGCAGTGTTCTTATCTTTCTACATCCACACCAACATTTGTTTGGCGACTTTTTGATAAAAGCCATTCTTACTGGAGATAAGTGATATCTCATTGTAGTTTTGATTTGTATTTCCCTGATGATTAGAGATGTTGAGCATTTTTTCATATGTTTGTTGGCCATTATTCTGTCTTCCTTTGAAAAGTTTCTGTTCATGTCCTTTGCCCACTTTTTGATAGGGTTGTTTGATTTTTCCTTGCTGATTTTCCTGAGTTCTAAATAGATTCTAGCTATCAGCCCTTTATCAGATGTGTAGCTTGCAAAAATTTTCTCCCATTCTGTGGGTTGTCTGTTTGCTCTCTTGACAGTTTCTTTGGCTGTGCAGAAGTTTTTAATTTGATCAGGTCCCATCTATTTATTTTTGTTGCTGCTGTGATTGCCTTTGGGGTCTTCTTCATAAAATCTTTGCCTAAGCCACTGTCTAGAAGAGTATTCCTAATGTTTTCCACTAGAATTCTAATAGTTTCACATCTAAGGTTCAAGTCTGTTACCCAGCGTGAGTTGATTTTTTGAGAGGTGAAAGGTGTGGGTCTTATTTCAGTCTTCTACATGTTGCTATCCAGTTTTCCCAGAATCATTTATTGAATAAGGATTCTTTTCCCTAGTGTTTTTTTGTGCTTTGTCAAAGATTAGTTGGCTATATGAGGATTTTTTTTTGTTTTAATCTTCTCACTGTTTATTTTAGATTATCATCCTGAATGGCTTACATGCTTTAAGATCTTTACTGTGAGAAATGCAGTATAAAATCTATAGTTTTAGTTTAACAAGAGAGGGGGAGAGAGAGAGAGAGAGGGAGAGAGAGAGAGAGGGAGGGAGGGAGGGAGGGATGGAGAGAGAGCGAGAGAGAGAGAGAGAGAGAACGAAGCCCAGAGTTTCATTCTGCACACTGAAAAATAAGAACTGTATGCTTATAAAATTCCTGACCTTAAGGCCATACTATAGATTAAATGTCATAAGGTCTTTATGATGAGGATGGTTTTATATCTGGGTTCTCTGGTCTGTTCCACTGGTCAATGTCCCTCTTCTTGTGCTAGTGCCAAGCTCTTTTAATTACTATAGCTTAGTAGTATAGTTTCAAGTCTTGTAAATTGATACCTCCTATTTTGTTTTTATTGCCTAGGATTGATTTTGCTATACGGGGTCTTTTCTGGTTCCATATGAAGCGTCAAATTATTTTTCTATATCTATGAAAAATGATGATGGTATTTTAATAGGGATTACATTGACTCTGTAGGTCACTTTGGGTAGTATAGATATTTTAACAGTGTTGAATCTGCCTATCCATGAGCATGGTATATTCTTTCACCTGTTTACATCCTCTGCTATTTCCTTCTTCAGTGTTTCATAGTTCTCTCTGTAGAGGTCTTTTATCTCCTTAGTTAAATATATTCCTAAGTACTTTATTTTCTTTGTTGCTATTTGGAAGGGTATTGAGTCCTTGATTTGGTTCTCACGTTGACTGTTGTTGGCATATATGAATGCCTCTGATTTCTGTGTATTGATTTTGTATCCTGAGACTTTACTAAATTCATTTATCAATTTGAGAAGTCTCTTGGTTGAATCCTTGGGATTTTCTAGGTATAATATCATGTCATAAGTAGAGTGAGAGTTTGATCTCTTCTGCTCCCATTTGGATGCCCTTAATTCTGCTCTCTTGTCTGATTGCTATAGCAAGGACTTTCAGCACTATGGTGAATAGAAGTGGAAATAGTGGGCAACCTTGTCTTGTTCTAGTTCTAAGTGGGAATACTTTCAATTTTTTCCCATTCAGTAGGATATTGACTGTGGGTTTGTCATATATGTCTTGTATCATTTTTAAGGAAGCCCCGTCTATGCCTATTTTGTTGAGCATTCCTATCATAAAAGAGTGTTGAATTTTGTCGAATGCTTTTCTGCGTCTATTGAGAGGATCATATAGTCTTTGTTTTTGCTTCTGTTTATATGGTGAATTACATTTATAGATCTCTGTATGTTGAACCATCCCTGCATCCTTGGGATGAAGCCCACTTGGTTGTGATAGATTATTTTCTTGACAAGCACCTGCATTCGATTGGCTAGGATTTTGTTGAGAATTTTTGCATATATATTCATAAGGGCTATTGGTCTGTAGTTTTCTTTTTTGTTGTTGCATCATTTCCTGGTTTTTGTATCAGGGTTATGTTCGCTTCATAAAATGTGTTGGGAATGATTCCATCCTTCTCAATGTTGTGTAATAATTTCTGCAGGATAGGCACCTGTTCTTCTTTGTAGGTGTGGTAAAATTTGAGTCTGAAACCATGTACTCTAGGATATTTCTTTTTAGGAAGTTTTTTTATTGCTGTTTCAATTTCATTATTTGATATTGGTCTGTTCAGGAATTCTTTTTTTTATCATTTCCCCTTTAGTCTATCTGTATCCTTAAAAGTTAGGTGACATTCTTGTAGGCAACATATAGTTTTGTTTTTATTCATTCAGTCACTCTATGTCTTTTATTTGTATAATTTAATCCATTTACATGCAAGGTAATTAATTATAAGTAAGGACTTACTATTGCCATTTTGTTAATTGGTTTTTAGTTGTTTTGTAGATACTTTGTTTCTTTCTTCCTCTCTTACTATGTTCCTTTGTGGTTTGATGGTTTCTGTATTAGTATGCTTCAAATCCTTTCTATATATTTTTTTGGTACATTTCCTAAAGATTTTTGTTTTGTGGCTACTGTAGCCTTACATAGAACATCTAATACTTATAACAGCCTGCTCCAAACTGATAACTTAACTTTGTATTTTATACAAAACACTCTATGCTTTTACTGACTCCATTTTATGTATTTGATATTAAAGTTTACATCGTTTTGTAGTGTAATTTATTTTAGCTCTACTTGTTATTAATAGTTTGGTCTTTTAGTCTTCATACTAGAGATAAAATTGATTTACATATCATTACAGTCTTAGAGTATTCTGACTGTGGCTCTGTTTTACTTATACCATTAAGTTTTGTTCTTTGTTATGTTTCATGTTATTAACTTACAGCCTTTTGTTTCAGTTTAAAGAACTCCCTTTAGCAATTTTTGTAAAGCATATCTAGTGGTGATGAACAACCTTAGTTTTTGTTTGGGAAAGTTTTTATTTATCACTCATTGCTGGGTAAAGTATTCTTGGTTGGCAGTTGTTGTCCTTCAGCATTTTGGATATATCCACTCTCTCTTGGCTTGTAGGGTTTCTACTAAGAAATCCCCTGGCAATAATATTTGCATTTCTTTGTGTATAATGTATTTCTCATATCTTGCTGTTTTTATAATTTTTTCTTTATCTTTGATTTTTGTTAGTTTGATTATAATGTCTTGGTGAACTCTTCTTTGGGGTGAATTTGACTGGAGACTTCTATGCTTTCTTTACCTGAAATGCATAGAGGCTGGAGCCTTCCTGCCAGGACAGTGTTGTTGGGCAGGTTGGGCAGGACTTTTGGCTGAGTGGAGCCATGGTTTGACTTCCTGGGTCAAGCATGTCTAACCCCTATGCTTCTTTGAAATGGGTAGAGACAGGCACCTTCCTGCCTGGGCAGGATTGTTGAGGTGAGCTCTGAGGCCAGGCATGGAGGCTACCCATCTAGCAACTCAAGCTGTGTGGAACTTCCCAATATGTTTCTTTCTTACTTATATGTTAGTTTATTTTTTATTTCAGCATATTATGGGGGTACAAATGTTTAGGTTGTATATATTGCCCTTGCCCCCAACCCTGAGCCAGAGCTTCAAGTGTGTCTATCCGCCAGATGGTGTGCATCACACTCCTTATGTATGTATATACCAATCCTCTCCTCCCTCCTCCCATCTGCCTGACACCTGGTGAATGTTATTCCTATATGTGCACAATTCATAATTACAAAGATGTGGAAACAACCCATTATGTTTCTAAAGGCAACCCGCTCAGCTTTGTAGGTATCTATGAAGTTGGTTTGTATCTCTGATCTGGTGCAAGAGGTGGCATAAACACAGAGGTATCACCAAGGTCACTATGATTTCTGCCTTTTTTGTTTCTATCTGATCTAGGCAGTTTATTCATGCTATAACTCCCAGTTTTCCCCTTGTCATGAAAGCAGAGTGGGAATATCTCCGAATGCTACAGAAGCTGGATGATTGCCTCTGGTTCTTTTTTTCTCCCTGTAGAAACTATGAATCCAGGGACATCTTTGTTTGTCATTGGGCTGACTTGGGAGAGAGGAAGAAGCAGCAGAGTAATAGTGAGACTGTTCTTCTTCCCTTCTAATTTGGTTTTTATTTAGTTCTGCAGACCACTTGTGTGTTTCAATCTTGTTTCCCAGTATTGAGATTTTTAAAAAGTTGCCTAGTGTGTGGTGAGTTGCCAGATCGACTATCTGTGGTGCAGAGGGGAGCCTGGGATTTTCTATTTCACCATCTTGCTGACATCACCCCTTAGAAAATCTTTTTTTTTTAAATTTATTTTTTATTGTATTTTGGCATATTATGGGGGTGCAGATTTTAAGGTTTCAATAAATGCCCTTCCCGTCCAAAAGTCTGAGTTTCCAGCATGACCATCCCCCAGATAGTGCACATGTCACTCATTATGTATGTATATACATGCCCCCCCCCACCAATACACTATTACTATAGTACCTATGTGTCCACTTAGGTGCTACTCAGTTAATACCAGTTTGCTAGTGAGTATATGTGGTGCTTGAATTCCATGCTTGGGATACTTCACTTAGTAGTTTGGGTTCCAGCTCTAACCAGGAAAATATAAGATGTGCTATAGCACATTGTCACCATTGTTTCTTAGAACTGAATAGTACTCCATGGTATACATATACCACATTTTATTAATCCATTCTTTGATTGATGGGCACTTGGGCTGTTTCCACAGCCTTGCAATTATGAATTGTGCAGCTATGAACATTCGAGTGCAAGTGTCTTTTTTGTAGAGTGTCATTGGATCTTTTGGGTAGATGCCCAGCAATGGGATTGCTGGATCAAATGGTAGATGCACTTGTATCGCTTTAAGGTATCTCCATATTGCTTTCCACAGAGGTTGAACTAGTTTGCAGTCCCACCAGCAGTGTAGGAGTGTTCCTCTCTCACTACATCCACGCTAGCATTTGTTATTTGGAGACTTTTTGATAAAGGCCATTCTCACTGGTGTTAAGTGATATCTCATTGTAGTTTTGATTTGCATTTCCCTGATGATTAGAGATGATGAGCATTTTTTCATATGTTTGTTGGTCATTCTTCTGTCTTCTTTAGAAAAATTTCTGTTCAAGTCCTTTGCCCACTTTTTAATAGGAATATTTGACTTTTTCTTCCTGATTTTCGTGAGTTCTAAGTATATTCTAGTTATCAGCCCTTTGTCGGATACGTAGGATGCAAAAATTTTCTCCCATTCTGTAGGTTGTCTGTTTACTTTCATGACTGTTTCTTTGGCTGTGCAGAAGCTTTGTAGTTTCAACATGTCCCATTTATTTATTTTTGTTGCTGCTTTGATTGCCTTTGGGGATTTCTTCATAAACTCTTTGCCTAGGCTGATGTCTAGGAGAGTCTTTCCAACATTTTCCTCTAGAATTCTAATGGTTTCATACCTGAGATTTAAGTCTGTTATCCAGAGTGAGTTGATTTTTGTGAGAGGTGAAAGGTGTGGGTCCTGTTTTAACCTTCTACAAGAGACTATCCAGTTTTGCCAGCACCATTTATTGAAAGGGGATTCTTTTCCCCAGCGTATGTTTTTGTCTGCTTTGTCAAAGGTTACATGGCTATATGAGGGTGGTTTTATATCAGGATTCTCACATCTGTTCCACTGGTCAATAATCCTATTTTTGTGCCAATACCAGATTGTTTTAATTACAACAGCTTTGTAGTATAGTTTGATATCTGGCATATTAATGCCTCCCAATTTGTTTTTGTTGCCTAGAATTACTCTTGATATTCGGGGTCTTCTTTGGTTCCATACGAAGCGTAAAATTATTTTTTCTATATCTATGAAGAATGCTGATGGGATTTTAATAGGTATTGCGTTGAATCTGTAGATCAGTTTGGGTAGTATAGACATTTTAATGATGTTGAGTCTGCCGATCCACGAGCATGGAATGGATTTCCATCTGTTTATATCTTCTGCTATTTCCTTCCTCAGTGTTTCATAGTTCTCTCTATAGAGGTCTTTTACCTCCTTGGTTAAGTATACTCCTAGGTACTTTAATTTCTTTGTTGCTATTGTGAAGGGTATTGAGTCTTTAATTTGGTTCTCGATTTGATTTTTGTTGGCATATACGAATGCCTCTGATTTCTGTGTATTGATTTTGTATCCTGAGACTGCTAAATTCATTGATCAGTTCCAGGAGTTTCCTGGTTGAATCTTTGGGGTTTTCTAGATATAATATCATATCATCCGCAAACAGTGAAAGTTTGATCTCTTCTGCCCCTATTTGGATCCACTTTCCTGTCTGATTGCTGTAGCCAGGACTTCCAGTACTATGTTGAATAGAAGTGGAGATAGTGGGCAGCCTTGTCTGGTTCCAGTTCTAAGTGGGAATGCTTTCAGTTTTTCCCCATTCAGTATGATGTTGGCTATGGGTCTGTCATAAATGGCTTGTATTATTTTTAGGTATGTCCCTTCTATGCCTATTTTCTTCAGTGTTCATATCATGAAAGGGTGTTGAATTTTGTCAAAAGCTTTTTCTGCATCTATTGAGAGAATCATGTGGTCTTTGTTTTTGCTTCTGTTTATGTGGTGAATTGCATTTATAGATTTACGTATGTTGAACCATCCCTGCATTCCTGGGATGAAGCCCACTTGGTCATGATGGATTATTTTTTTGATAAGCGTCTGGATTCGGTTAGCTAAGATTTTGTTGAAAATTTTTGCATCTATATTCATTAGGGATATTGGTCTGTAGTTTTCTTTTTTTGTTGGATTCTTTCCTGGTTTTGGTATCAGAGTAATATTCGCTTCATAAAAGGTGTCAGGGAGGTTTCCATTCTTCTCGATGTTGTGGAATCGTTTCTGCAAGATAGGTATTAGTTCTTCTTTGTAAGTGTGGTAAAATTCGGGTGTGAAGCCATCTGGACCGGGACTTTTCTTTTTAGGGAGATTTTTAATTGCAGTTTCTATTTCAGCTGTTGAGATTGGTCTGTTCAGGGAATCTATTTCTTCCTGGTTGAGCCTAGGGAGGCTGTGTGTTTCTAGAAATTTGTCCATTTCCTCCACATTTTCCAGTTTGTGTGAATAAATATCTTTGTAGTACTCATAGATTACATCTTGTATCTCTTTGGGATCGGTTGTGATATCTCCTTTTTTATTCCTGATGGAGCTTATTAGAGATTTCTCTTTTCTGCTTTTCGTTAGCTTAGCCAGTGGCGTGTCAATTTTGTTTATTTTTTCAAAGAACCAACTTTTTGTTTTGTTAATCTCCTGAATAGCTTTCCTGTTTTCAATTTCATTTAGTTCTGATTTGATCTTGTTGATTTCACTCCTTCTGCTGGGTTTGGGGTTGGTCTGTTCTTCTTTTTCCAGCTCTTTGAGTCGTTTCATTAGATTGTCTATTTGTGATCTTTTTGACTTTTGGTTATAGGCATTTATAGAGATAAACTTTCCTCTCAGAACTGCTTTAGCTGTGTCCCAGAGGAGTTGATAACTTGTCTCTCCATTGTCATTTTCTTCATAGAATTTTTTATTTCTGTCTTGATTTCTTCATTTATGAAGTAATCATTTAGTAGAAGGTTGTTTAATTTCCACGTTTTTGTGTAGAAATGTGAGTTTCTGTTAGGGTTGATTTCTACCCTTATTCCATTGTGATCTGAGAAGATACATGGTATGATTTCTATTTTTTTAAATTTCTTGAGGTTTACTTTGTGTCCTAGGATATGGTCAATCTTAGAGAATGTCCCGTGAGCTGATGAGAAGAACGTATATTCAGTGGCTTTGGGGTAGAATGTCCTGTAGATGTCAGTCAGACCCAATTATTCTAGAGTTTTGTTTAAGTCCATTATTTCTTTATTAATTTTCTGTTTGGAGGATCTGTCTTGAGCCGTCAGTGGGGTGTTGAAATCTCCGGTGATTATGGAGTTGCTATTAATCCATTTGCTTAGATCCAGTAAGGTTTGCTTTATGAAACTGGGTGCACCTAAATTGGGTGCATATATATTTAAAATTGTTATCTCTTCTTGTTGAACTGTGCCCTTCACCATTATGTAATGACCCTCTTTGTCTTTCACTACCTTTGTTGGTTTAAAAACTAAATCATCTAAAATTAGAACTGCCACACCAGCCTTCTTTTGGCTTCCACTTGCCTGGAATACTGATCTCCACCCTTTTACTTTTAGTCTATATGCATCCTTGCAGGTTAGATTTGTTTCCTGAAGACAGCATAGACTTGGCCTCTATTTTCTTATCCATTCAGCCAGCCTATGTCTCTTGAGTGGAGAGTTTAAGCCATTCACATTTATTGAGAGAACTGATAGATAAGGTAGATTACTGTTCATTTTGTTGGGGTGGATGTTGTTGCTTTGATTTCTCTGTTGAGCCATAGAGATATCTGGCCTTTAATCTTTGGGTGTTGGTTTTTTTTTTTGTTGTTGTTGTTGTTTTTTTTTTATATACGTGAGTTTCTATTATGGTGTTCCATGTGTAACACTGTTTTGATAACTTCTTGTAGGGCTGGTCTTGTCTTGGTGAATTCTCTGAGGCTTTGCTTTTCTGGGAATGTCTTTATTTCTCCTTCATATATGAAGCTTAGCTTTGCAGGGAATAGGATTCTAGGCTGGGCATTGTTTTGTTTCAGAAGAGTGAGAATGGGGCCCCAGTCTCTCCTTGCTTGTAAAGTCTCATTAGAGAAGTCTGATGTTATTCGGATTGGCTTTCCCTTGTATGTCACTTGCTTCTTTTGTCTTACAGCTCTTAGAAGGGCCTCTTTAGTTGATACTTTGGTCAGTCTGATGACTGCATGACGTGACGTCCTCCTGTTTGCATTGAATCTCCCAGGGGTCCTCTGGGCTTCTTGAACTTGTATATCGAGATTTTGAGCAAGGCCTGGGAAATTTTCCTCTATTATATCTTCAAAAAGCTTGTCCAGCCCTTGAGTGTTGTCTTCCTCCCCTTCGGCTAACCCTATGACCCTCACGTTAGGTTTTTTCACATAATCCCACAGCTCTTGTAGGCTTTGGTCTTTTCTCTTGTTTCTCTGCTGTATTTCTGTGACTGATTTATTTAATTGGAAGATGTTATCTTCAAGCTCTGAGATTCTTTCTTCTGCTTGATCCACCCTGTTCTTGAGACTTTCCACAGTATTTTGTAGTTCCCTGAGTTGATTCTTCATCTCCAGGACTTCGGTTAAAGTTTTCTTCACTGTGTCAATCTCTTTGTTGAACCTTTGTTCCATTTCCTGGAGGCTTTTTCTGTTTTCTTGGTGTTGGGTATTGAGTTGTTGTTGCAGGTCAGTGAGTGTTCTTATGATCCACATTCGAAATTCCTCTTCTGTCATTTTAGTTGCCAGGTTTTGGTTGTTGTCTGTTTCTAAGGGGCTGGTGCTCCTCTTTGGGGGTGTGTTTTCCGTTTGTTTCTTCATATTTCCGGAGTTCCTTCGCTGATTTCTTCCCATTTTGCTCGGTTGTTGTTTCTTTCCCTTAGGTTTTCGTTTGGGTATTCACACGTCTTGTTTAGTTTCTGAGCCAGTAGATGGAGTTGCTCTCTGTCAGCAGCCTTCGCTGGGGTGGTGTCTGCAGGTCTCTCAACCCGCTGGGGAGCCAGCAGTCCGAGATGTAGTGGAGGGGAAACAGCTAATTACCCTACCCTTCCTGCTGGTCTTGTTAATTACACAGGTTGAAATAGATGGCAGGAACTGGAGCAGTTCCTCTCTCAGCTCCACCCCCAAGGCGGGGCTAGAGACTTTGGAGTCACCAGAGTGTGTGGGTTGTAATGTCTCTCTGTCTAGTATTCACCAAGGGCTGCTTCCTACAAGGCTCGGCTGTGCCCAGGCACACTCCAGGGCCTGGACACCGAGCGCAGAAGACCTGTGCAGACAGAGATTGGCCTGAAGCCGGCAGGCCTGTAGCCAAACCCAGGGAACCCCGTCTTCTGTCT
This sequence comes from Microcebus murinus, assembly GCF_040939455.1. Taxonomy (NCBI): domain Eukaryota; kingdom Metazoa; phylum Chordata; class Mammalia; order Primates; family Cheirogaleidae; genus Microcebus; species Microcebus murinus. Next base: position 69,637,860 of record NC_134117.1, on the reverse strand, counting down.
CTTTAATTGCACAGGTGGAGATAAGCGGTAGGAAAGTGAACAGTTCCTATCTCAGCTTTGCCCCCAAGGCGGGGACAGAAACTTTGGAGCCAAGGCTCAGCCACAAGAAACAAGACGGTGGTAGGCGTAAAGACTGTCTGCCTTATAGCAGCTAAGGGCAGCTTCTTTCGTGGGTATCTTCTGCCAGATGGGCTCTGCACTCTGGACACAGAGCGCGAGAGACCTGTGCAGTGAGAGATTGTCCTGAAGCCAGACCCACCAGGTCCCTTGTTCTGTCTCTTTAATTCCACAGGTGGAGATAAGCGGCAGGAACGGGAGCAGTTTCTATCTCAGCTCCACCCCCAAGGCGGGGATACAAACTTTGGAGCCAAAGGCATAGCCCCAAATCCCTGGATGTGGGGGTCCGTAAAATATCTCTGCCTTATAACCACTGACGGCTGCCTCCTGCAAGGCCCAGTGCTCCACACTCTGGGCACAGCGCGCGCGCGGGAGACCTTTGCAGGGTGAGACTGACCAAAAGCTGGCAGGCAGTCAATGAGACCCACCTGTCCCTGCCTTTTGTTGCTTGAATTACCCATGTGGAGATAAGCGGCAGGAATGAGAACAGTTTCTATCTCAGCTCCGCCCCCAAGGCTGGGGCAGAGACTTTGGAGCCCAGGGCGGGGCTCCGGGTCGCAGGAGAGTGTGGAAGGCACCCTTTCTCTGCCTTAAGTTCGCCAAGGGAATCAATCTCCCCTGTAGCTCTGCCCAGTCCAGGCAGGGTCCACTCTCTGAGCACAGAGTCAGTGCCGCTTGTGCAGCAAGTGACGGTCCAATATCAAATTGGTGGAGCAGCGGCGCATACCAGTGGTTTCTTTGAGCCTCCTCTCCAAACCCGGAGCGCAAGTCAGCGCTGGAATGCCGAGTCAGCGCCGGAATGCAGGGGCCGAGCGGTTCCGGTGCCGGAGGGGCAGAGGGAGGGGGGTCCTAATGGATCAAGGAGTCTAACTTTGCGCACTCTGACCTCTCAGTGCTATCCCAAACCTCCTCCAAATCCAAATTCAAAGCCTCCTGCTGTGTAAACTCCCCTTACCCTTGACCTGGGAGTGTTAGGCAGGGAGATGCCCCAGCGGGCTCTGGTTCCTGCTGCGCGGAGAGCGGTTGCTGCGCGGACCCTCCCCCGCCTTAAACCGCGGCCGCTGTGTGCTCTAGCGAACTCAGCGCGTTCCCTACCCTAGTCTCTTCTCCACACAGCTTAATCCCGTGCTGCCACTTCTCACCAACTTCAGGCACTTCCCGGCCTACATGGCAGTGGAGCTCGGTGTAGGAAGGGGTGTTTCTCAGCGCCGGTTAGGGCTGGTGCCACTGTTCACCGGCAGCGGCTTAATCCGCGCCTCGCTCCCTCCCGGATGTGTGCCTCCGAATCCCCGAGTTTTGCGGAAGAATGATCGGTTCACCTTTGCTTTAGGCTGTAAATGGTCTTATCCCTCCATTTCCTGTTGGATATTCTGCAGGCTTGCAAAGCTGGTCTCGTGGAAGTGTAGATCGCTGGAGTGTGGCTATCCGCTTTCTTCACTATTTGCTCTGGGAGCAGAGAGCCAGGAGGGCACCCCTACTCCGCCATTTTCAGGCCCCCTCCTCATTATGGTTTTGATTTGCATTTTCCTAATGGTTAAAGACATTGAGCACTTTTTTATGTTTGCTGGTCAATATTCTGTCTTCTTTTTAAAAATTTTTGTTCATGTCCTTTGCCCATTTTGGAAACTATCATTAAACTGAATAAGCAATGTACAGAATGGGAGAAAATATTTGCATTCTACCTGTCTGATAAATGGTTGTTTTTTATTTTTGTGTGTGGCACATGTGCAGATTTGTTACATGGATATATTGCATAGCGATGAAGTCTCAGCTTTTTGTGTATCCCTTACCTGGTTAGTGTACATATTAATAATACCCATTAGGTAATTTCTCATCCCACACTCCTTTCCCATCTCCAATCCTACTGCCCTTCCAAGTCTCCAATGTCTATTCTTCCATTCTTTATGTCAATTTTTACTTACTACTTAGCTCTCACTTATAACTGAGAATATGTGATGTTTGACTTTCTTGTTTGTGAATTATTTCCCTTAAGATAATGGCCACTGGTTCTGTCCATGTCACTGTAAAGACATGATTTCATTCTTTTTATATCTAAGTAGCTTTCCTTAGTAGTATATATGTAGAGTTAAAATGGCAAGCATTATCTTGTGTGTATTTTGTCTCAAAAATTTTTTTATTTGATAAAGTTATAATAATCTTGAACAAGTCAGATAATAAGCTTAACATTATGGTGATCATATAATCTCTATCAATGACTTTTGTTTTAGACAAATAAAAAAAATCTCTTATGTGTTCAAGTATAATAGGTCCAAAAGAAAAGTCTGCTGGAATAATCCTAGCCCCCAAAATAAAAATCACAAATTCTTTGCATGTAAGCAAAAATTTTACAAAAATTAACTACTAGGTCACATTTTCAAAAATAATTGATATCATTTATTATGTTTTCTAGTCACATGCAATCAAAATAGCAATAAAGTAAAATAATTAACTCAAAATATCACATAACTTTGGAAAATAACAAAAACTTTAACTATTTTATTGGCTAAAGTCATAATATAAGCCTGAAATATTAGAACTTAAGTGCAATGAAGGCATTCCACATCATGCTTAAAGAAGGCAGCTAAACTAAGAGGAACGTGAATAACCTTAAAAGACATTACATACTGAATGTATACAAAATATACACAATAGACACAGGATTAGTGTCCAGAATGTACAAAGAACTCTGACAAATCAACAAGAAATATAAAGACAATGTAATAGGAAGAAAAAGGTCAAAGAATCCAAAAGGCAATGTAGAGAAGAAAAATTCCAATGACTACTAAATGTGTGGAAAGATGGTGAAAGACATTTCTGTAGAGAGGAATTCAAATTAAGAAAGAATTAAGATAATTTTTGGCCACTATCCCTGTGAGTCTGTCAAAAAATCTACTCAGCTATTTAGGTTATCAGGTGCATCATCAGCAGTTAGTATATATATATATATATATACCCCAAGGGAAAAGCTTCTTCAAATGCTCGTCCTGCTTCTCAGAAAATCCTTTTTCTCCAAGATATCTTCCTTTATAATTAGTGCTTTTTGTTTCTTTTTATTATTATTATTTTTATCTCAAATTCTGTGGGTACAAATATTATTAGGGTTACATATCTTGCTCCTACCCCCCCCACTCTGCCAGAGCTTCAAGCGTGTCCAGTCTCCAAGTGGTGCACCCTGCACCCCCCATGAAAGTGCGTACCCTTCCCCCTTCTCCCCCCTTCCACCTATTCACCTCCCATTAACAATTTTTTTTTAGACATTTTGGTTACAGTGTGTTTCTTTGCCTCTCCCTAAAAAGGGATAGAGGTAATCCTTTCCCCCCTACAATGCTCATCACATCCTTAAGATGTGGGTCTCCCTCCCAATATTTTTTCTGTTTTATAGACATCTCTTATAAGGGTTCTATGGTTTGGGGACTTCTGATTTTCACTACAACATCTAAAGAACTTGGAAGTTTTCACTCCCATCCTCAAAACAAGAAAAAATCTGAATAAATTGAAAGTTAAAAATTCTCCAATCAAACATTGAATTGAGACCACAGAGCAAAGTACCACCCAAAATACTGAGGAAGAAGTAAAGACATAGAATTATACCTTACAGAGAGCATAATTCACAGTTGGAGCCAGCAATTGGTAAAACTACTTACAGTATGAATTTCTCGAGACTAAGTGTGGACTAGCTTAAGAGTTAAAACTACCAGTTGGCTAGTTTTAGGAGAACCACACACTTTTGTGAATTTTACCTTCAGAAACCCAACGGGGTTTTTATAGTGAAAATCAGGAAAAATAAAAGGGGCCCCTGTGCTTCAGGCAAGGACTGGGGAAAGTTGTCATTTTGAAATATGTCCAAGGATTTCTGTTCTATGTGACCAGGTCCTTCCCTCAGTAGAAACTACTTTTCTGAAGTCTGGTCTGACCTAAGAGAAAGCCAGTTAGGTTTATCAATTTTTTTCTGGTCTGCCAGTCTCACACAAAGGGAAGAAAAAAGGTTAAGAAATTCTTTGACGTTCATAGCCCAGGGACTCAGGCCCACTTATAAAATGTATATTCAATCATAAGATTATAGAATGTTTTTCTTCTCCAATACTTTGCCACATCATCAATAGGGCTCCAGTATGATAATAATGGATTACAACCAACAGAGATACAAGACATGATCATATTTAAGGACCTTCTAGGGAAATCCAAAGACAACAGGGGACACAAACAAGAACACTAGAGGAAATTAAAAGCTTTGAAATCTATAGGTATAGTAACTTTTTTGGTTTCTCTTTGAGCTGAGGCCTTATTATAACATATTACCCATGCAGATCTCATACTCTTATACTCAAGGAATTGTCCTGCTTCAGACTCCTGTGTAGCTTGAATTAAAGGCACAAGTCACCACACCCAGCTAGGTATAGTAAACTTAAAACACAGCCTAACTCTAAGCCAGGAGGAAAGCTGGTGTAGCTATATCAATTTCAGGCAAAGGAGATTTCAGAGCAAGAAATTTTTCAAAGATAAAGAAAGGCATTATATAATTACAAAGAGGCCAATTCTCAAGAAGACAACAATACTCAATATGTATATACCTAACGACAGAACATCAAAATACACAAAACAAAAACTGACAGAACTGCAAGGAGAAATAGATTAATACATTATTATATTGGGGGACTTAAAAACACCTCTACCAGTAATTGATAGAACCAGTAGAAAGAACATCAATAAGAACTTGTTTGAATTGGGCAGCAATTTATTAGATCAATAAATTTGATCTAATTAATGTCTATATAAGAATCCATCCAACAACAGCAGAATACACATTCTTATAATGCTCACATGGAAAATTTGCCAAAATAGACCACTTCTGGGCCATAAAACACACCTCAATAAATTTAAAGGAATATAAATGATATAATGTCTGCTCTCAGAAAACAATGAAATTAAGCTAGAAGTTAATAACAAAAAAATAACTATAAAACTCCCAAATATTTGGAGGTTAAACAGCACACTCCTAAGTAACACATGAGTCAAAGATGAAGTCTTAAAAGAAAATTTTAAAACAGTTTTAGTTAAATGGAAATAAAAACACAGCTTATCAAACTTTTTGGGATGCAGCAAAAGTGATGCTTAGAAACAAATTTATAGCATTGAATATATATATTAGAAAATAAAGAGGATCTAAAATCAGTAACCTAAGATTCTACTTTGGCAACTTAGAGAAAGAAGGGTTATATAAACCTAAGCAAGCAGAAGAAAACAAATAATAAAAATTAGTGCAAAAAACAAGGGAATTGGAAGATGAGAAAACAATAGACAAATCAATAAAAGGAAACTTTTAAAAACAAGATCAATAAAATATATACATTTCTAGCTATCATCAATGATTTAAACAAACAGCTATTACATGTTCATGAATAGGAAGACTAAATATTGTCAAGATGCCAGTTCTTCCCAAATTGATCTATGGATTAACTTTGACCCCAATCTAAATTCCAGCAAGTTATTTTGCAGATATTAACAAACTGATCCTACAGTTTGTGTGGAGAAGCAAAATATTCTGAAATGTTAACACAAGCCTAAAGGAACAGAACAACATCAGAAGACTGACACTATCCAATATCAAAGTTAGTATAAACAGTTAAAGTCATCAAGACAATCTGATTGGCAAAAGAATAGACAAATCAATCAATAAAATCTAATGAAAGACACGAAAAAGACCCACACAAATATAGTCGAGTGATATTTTATAATACAAAGGACCAAAGGCAATTCTCTAGAAAAATGATAATCTTTTCAATAAATGATGCTGGAAAAACCAGATATCCACATGCGGAAAAAAAAATGAATGTAGGCACAGCCTTATACTATTCACAAAAATAAGCTCCAAATGAATCATAGACCTAAGTGTAGAAAGCAAAAGTATAAAATTCCTGGAAGATAACATAACAGAAAATTGAGATGACATTGTATGTGTTAATGACTTTTAGGTACACCACCATGAAAGAAAAACTTTAAGTGGAACTTTATTAAAGTCTGCAAAGGACTGTTAACAGAATTAAAAGGGAAAGCCACAGTCTGAAAGGAATCTTTGCAAAACACATAACCTGATAAAGGATGTGTACCCAAAATATAAAGAACACTTAAAATTTAACAATTAAAAAATCAAGCAACTAAAAAATAGGGAACAGATCTGAACTGATACCTCAAGAAAATATATGGATGGTGAACAAGTGTATACAAAGATGCTCAACATATGTCATTAAGAAATTGCAAATTAAAATAATAATGTGTGAGAGAAACAAAAGGTGGAAGAGCAAGGGCACTACTAATCAGAGCATCTCTGTAAGAAGGAAAAATTTTAGATAAAATACACAGACAAACACACAGACAAACACTGATCCAAGAGGGTCTGAAGGAAGGGTGCCTGAATCTACAGGAGACTCCACGGGAAGAGATTGTGGAGCAGAACTAGAAGGAGAAAGGCATTGGTGGGGATTAAGCTCAGAGAGGCTCAGAGACCAGTGAGAAGCATATGTGAATTGGCTAACATCCCCCTCCCTCACATCTCAGACTGCTGGTGGGCTCCTGAGCTGCTAGAGAGATCTTCTGAAAAAGTGAGCCCAGAGACTGCTGCCATCAATGAACAGAGAGCTTCTTGCAGACAGGGCATCAGGCTCTCACCCCTGCAGGGTGGCTCCCACTCCACAGCCCTGAGCTGGATGGCAGGTACCATGTTGCTTCTCTACCCACTGGGCACCTTTGTCCCCCCAAAGGGGGCCTCAACCCATCAGGTTTGTTTTTTTTTGCTCATCCCCACACAGACACTTCCCAATTTCATCCCAGAATGCAGGAGCCACAGGGGTCCTGGGTGATATGTGTGACTTTAGAACCCCATAATTTTGGGTGGACTGCCTCCTGGAGAAAGGGTTGGACATAACCAGAGGGTTGACTTTCCTTCACCTAGACTCTTCTTTGTCTCTTCTCTTCCCCCAACTGTGGCTTCTGAGAGAGACAATTGAGCCACCACATGCAGACTTCCACAGGGAACAGGGCTCAGACTTTTCCTTTTGGGGTCCTGCAGCAGAGGGAGGGGTGTTCTGACTGTGAACTCCCTGCCTGCTGGCTTTCCCTGGTACTGCTTTCCCAGTGACTCCAGAAGAACACGACACATCCCAAGGTGTGACACTGAATCAGCTTGGGCACCCCATGAGAGAGATGTGGGACCAGTGTCCTCCCTGGAGTGGTCGGGGTTTAATCTTTGGGGCCTGGGAAATGGACCTACAGGCCAGATGCTGTATATTCAGGTCTCGATTGCATTACCTAGGGGCACAAAGGGTATATTTGTAAATTATTCTCTTGAGTTGTGGGCACCTGCAGGGGCAGAAAAGTGGTGAGAGTGCAGAATGGGTTCTAGCTGTGGCATGCTCTCAGGGCACCCCTCCTCCTGCAACAGGTCTACACTCAGTGTAGGCTGGGATGTTGGGCAGGGAATCTGCCAGCTCACATCACTGTTGTGGAGATGCTTGGCCAGTTTGAGACCTGGGATAAACTGGAATGAGGAGGATGGAAAGGAGTGAGGCCTGCTCCAGACTGCCAGACAGTGGGTCTCAGACAGCCCACATTCACATGTCAAATTTTTGGTTGAATGAGGCCACTTCACCCCCTCCCTGGAAGCATTGGCAAGAGGCAAGGAATAGACCTTTGACTTCTGCTAAAAGCATTTGTGGAGCTAGAGAACAGTTTCACCCAACTGAGTCATACCCAGCCTTACTCCCCTCACTCTTGCTGAGGTGGAGAATAAAGAGACACCTGGAGGCTGGGCGTGGTGGCTCATGCCTGTAATCCCAGCTCTCTGGGAGGCTGAGGTGGGCAGATCATTTGAGCTCAGGAGTTCAAGATCAGCCTGAGGAAGAGTGAGACACTGTCTCTATGAAAAAATAGAAAGAAATTGGCTGACTAACTAAAAATATATAGAAAAAATTATCCGGGTATGGTGGCATATTCCTGTAGTCCCAGCTACTTGAGAGGCTGGGGCAGAAGGATTGCTCAAGCCCAGGAGTTTGAGGTTGCTGTGAGCTAAGCTGATGCTATGGCACTCTAGATTCTCCTGAGAAATAAGAGCTCATCATCTCACCAAAAAACAACATTGCAGCTTGTTTCTTCTGGCAAGTGCTACCTACTGACAGGGAGGTCAATTTACACAGTCTTTTATTGCACTTACTGACTCATCATAAAGCGTGTGGCCAATTCTCATGCACAAGAACCACCCACTGGCTCAGATATCAAACTGCATGTGCCATTGTTTAAACAAAAGAAAATCCAAAGGTAAGAAGCAACAGCTGTCCCAAATGGGAAGGAATCAGCAAAAGAACTCCAGATATATGAAGAATCAAAGTGAAAGGACATCCTCTAAAAGGGAACACCAACTCTCTAGCAATGGGTATCAAACAAAGTCACCATATTGAAAAGACAGAGGAAACATTTCAGACATGGATTATAACAAAGCTCAATGAAATGCAAGATAAACTGGAAACCCAACACAAAGAAACCACAAAAAGAATGTGGGAAATGAATGAAAAATTCACCAAAGAAATTGAAATATTAAAGAAAAATCAAACAGATCTTCTGGAAATAAAAAATTTATTCAAGGGGCCGGGCGCGGTGGCTCACGCCTGTAATCCTAGCTCTCTGGGAGGCCGAGGCGGGCGGATTGCTCAAGGTCAGGAGTTCAAAACCAGCCTGAGCAAGAGCGAGACCCCGTCTCTACTATAAATAGAAAGAAATTAATTGGCCAACTAATATGTATATAAAAAAATTAGCCGGGCATGGTGGCGCATGCCTGTAGTCCCAGCTACTCGGGAGGCTGAGGCAGAAGGATCTCTCGAGCCCAGGAGTTTGAGGTTGCTGTGAGCTAGGCTGATGCCACGGCACTCACTCTAGCCTGGACAACAAAGCGAGACTCTGTCTCAAAAAAAAAAAAAAATTATTCAAGGAATATAAAACACAATGGAAAGCCTTAAGAGCAGGTTGGATAAAGCAGAAGAAAGAATTATAGAGCAAAGACAACATCTTTCAATTCAACAATTCAGTTGCAGAGATAGAGGAGAGAAATAAGAGAAAAGAGCAAAGCCTACAAAAAATATGAGATTATGTGAAGAGGCTTAACACAATAATCATTGACATTCCTGATGGTGAAGAAAAAAATATACAAGGGTTTGATAATCTATTTCAGGGAAAATTGAGGAAAATTTCCCTGGCATTGCTAGAAATCTAGATATTTGTGTACAAGCAGCTCAAAGGACTCTGGGAGATTCATTACAAAGAAGAAAACACCATGACACATAGTCATCAGAGTGGTCAAAATAAACATGAAAGAAGCCCTTCTATGAGCTATAAGGTGAAAGCCTGACATAGCTTACAAAGAAAACTCATTAGACTAACTGCAGAATTCTCAACTGACACCTTACAAGCTAGAAGTGCCTGGGACCCCACTCTCACTCTTCTCAAACAGAATAATGTCCAGCCTAATATTTTGTATCCTACAAAACTAAGTTTCATTTATGTTGGGAAATTAAAGCATATTTCAGAGAAGTAAACTCTGAGGGAATTTTTCAAAACAAGACTGCCCTGCAGGAAGTAATCAGAACTGCATTACACATGCAACAGCACAAAAAAACACAAACCAGTGTAAAATCATCCAAAAGCTGAAGGTCAAAGGCTAGATACCACAATGTCTCAAGACAAAACAAAGCAAAAATGTTCTGCTCAACAGGATGAACAGAAATCCTCCCAACTTATCATTATTTAAATAAATGTGGAAGGCTTGAACTTCCCACTCAAGAGTCATAGGCTCACTGAATGTATCATATGGTCTTTGCTTTTACTTCTGTTTATGTGGTGAATTTTTTTTGAGTCATCTCATTAGATTGTTGATTTGTGATCTTTTTGTCTTTTTGATATAGAGCTGGAGCTCATTCTACTAAGTGAAATATCAGAATAATGGAAAAACAAATACCACATGTACTCACCGTCAAATTGCTATTAACTAATCAATGCTTATGTGCACATATAGTAGTAACATTCATCCGGTGTCTGGCAAGAGGGACACAGGAAAAGGAGATAAGTTTATTCACACCTAATGGGTGCACTGCATACCACCTGGGGTATGGACATGCTTCAAGCTCTGACTCAGGTGAAGCAAAGACAATATATATAACCTAAACATTTGTATCCCCATAATATACTGAAATAAGAAAACATAAGTTTAAAAAAGGAAAAGAAACTTGAGTTGTTTACACATCTTTGCAATTATGAATTGTGATGCTATAAACATTCGAGTGCAAATGTCTTTATTATAGAATGTCTTTTTTTTCTGTTGGATAGATGCCTAGTAATTGGTGGGGCAAACAGCATTACATCTAACCAAAATGTTTGTAGTCCCATAATATCCTGAATTTTAAAAAATGTAAAAGGAATAATTAAATGAAATTGATAACAAAAGAACTATATGAAAGATTAAGGAAACAAAAATCTGGTTCTTGGAAAAATAAACAAAATTGACACCTCTCACTAGATAAACCAGAAGCACAAAAGAGAGGATTCTCATAAACTCAATCAAAAATGACAAAGGAAGAGAACATCAAGATGGTGGATGAGAAACACGGCCAGACAGAGCGTCTCTGCAGAAAAGACAAATTCTAGCAGAAATTAGAAGAAAGAAGCAAGAAGATGAGCACACATCAGACAAGGGTCGGAAGGAGGGGTACCTGAGACCATGGGACACTCCACGGGAGGAGGTTGCAAAGGAGAACTGGAAGCAGAGACCTCGGGAGCAGCCTGGAGACCAGCAGAATGGTAGGTGGCGTAGTTAACTCTCCCCTCCCTTGCATCTCGGACTGCTGGTGAGCTCCCCAGCGGGTGGAGAGACCTGTGGACACCAGCCCAGAGACGGCCACAGTCAGCAAGCCATAAGCCTGTAGCAGATGCGGCACCAGGCTCCCAACTCCTGCAGGCCATTTCCCTGTGCATAGACCCGAGCAGCAGCAGGCACCATATTGTCTCCTTCTCCCCTCCCCCGACCCTATCCGCAGTTGCCGAGAGAGACAATGTACCCACCAGCCTGAGGCACCTCCAGGGAATAAGACATTCCATTTTGGGGCCCTACAGCTGACTGAGGGAAACTAAGATGGTGAGCTCCCTATCTACCAGGCCTCCCAGGTGCTGCTGGCATGGTAATCCAAGGAGAATGGGGCAGACCCTGAAGCTGAGAGACATAGACCCAGCTTGGGCTCCCCATGGGTGAATTGGGACTGGCACTCATCTCCCTTGTGGGGATATAGTTTGAACTCTGGGACTCAGAGGTCAGACCTGCAGACCAGATCCCATGCACCCAGGTCTGGCATTGCCTGGGGCACAGAAGGGATATACACCAACAGCCTACTGAGGTGTGTGTGTCTTCAGGGGCAGATCATCATCCTTGAGGGTAAACCTCCTCCCAAAGGGAGCTGTGTGCCCAGCCTGGTGCTGGCATCACAGCCAGGTTAGACCGGGTGGTGTGAGGTCTGGCCTGCTAGCAGAGGCCCAGGAGTAGCAGTGGAGTTGGGGAGGGTGGAAAGAAGCAAGGCATGCTCCAGAATGCAGGTCTCAGACAGCCCCAACCCACACGCAGTCTTTATGACTGAGTGGAGCCATTCCAGCCCCTCTCTGACAGCTTTTCCTGGAAGCAGAGAACAGAACTTTGACTGCTGCTAACGGCACTGGTGGCACCTGAGGGCAGGCTTACCAAATCCAGCTCCACCCACACTCACTCCTAGACCAGCTTTCACTGAGGGGGAGAAAAGGACACACCTGGAAGTCCGAGGGCCCCACCCACCACCCGAGGCACTAGAGTGCCTCTCTAGAGGAACAAGAGCTGGTTACAGAACACAAAAACAACAGTGTAGCCTGTTCCTGCAAGCCAGTCCCACCTACTGACAGGTAGAACATTTTGCACACCATTTTCATGGCACCTACTGACTCATCATATAGGGAGTGGTTGAATCTCACCCACAGGCACAACCTACTGGCTCCGAAACTAAACAAGGTGTGTGAATACCCCCAAAAAAAAGCCTAAAGGAAAGAAGCAACAACTGATCGACATGAGAAGAAATCAGTGAAGAAACTCCAGAAATATGAAAAACCAAACGGAAACCACACCCCAAAAGAGGAGCACCAGCACCCTAGAAATAGACACCAACCAAAATCAGGCAACCAAAATGACAGAAGAGGAATTTTGAATGTGAATCATAAGAAAACAATGACCTGCTAGAACAATTCGATAACAAACACAAAGAAACCACAAAAAGCCTCCAGGACCTGGAACAAAAATTCAATAAAGAAATTGATACAATGAAGAAAAGTTTAACCGAACTCCTGGAAATGAAGACTCAATTCAGGGAACTACAAAATACAGTGGAAAGCCTCAAGAACAGGGAAGATCAAACAGAAGAAAGAATCTCAGAGATTGAAGATAACACCTTTCAATTAAATAAATCAGTCACAGAGATAGAGCAGAGAAACAAGCAAAAAGAGCAAAGCCTACAAGAGATGTGAGATTATGTGAAGAAACCTCATATCAGGATCATAGGGTTACCAGAAGGGGAAGAAGAAAACACTCACGGTTTGGACAAGCTATTTGAAGATATAATAAAGGAAAATTTCCCAGGCCTTGCTCAAAATCTTGATATACAAGTTCAAGAAGCTCAGAGGACCCCTGGGAGATTCAATGCAAACAGGAAGACGTCACGACATGTAGTCATCAGACTGACCAAAATATCAACTAAAGAGGCCCTTCTAAGAGCTGTAACACGAAAGAAGCAAGTAACATACAAGGGAAAGCCAAATCGAATAACACCAGACTTCTCTACTGAGACTTTACAAGGAAGGAGAGACTGGGGCCCCATTCTCACTCTTCTGAATCAAAACAATGCCCATCCTGGAATCTTATTCCCTGCAAACTAAGTTTTGAACATTAAGGAGAAATCAACACATTCTCAGATAAGGAAAGACTGAGGGAATTCACCAAGACAAGACCAGCCCTTCAAGAAGAACTCAATACAGTATTACCCACAGATCAGCACAATAAACACTCACAAATGTAAATCTTCTCAAAGCTAAAGATCAAAGCCCAGATACTACAATGGCTCAAGAGAGAAAACAAAGCAACAAAGTTCCACCCAACATAATGAACAGAAATCTGCCCTACTTATAAGTTATCTCAATAAAGGTGAATGGCTTGAACTCCCCACTCAAGAGATATAGGCTGGTCAAATGGATAAAAAATAACACAAGCCAAGTATCTGCTGCCTTCAGGAAACACATCTAACCTGCAAGGATGCAATTAGACTAAAGGTTAAGGGGTGGAGAACAATATTTCAAGCAAACAGAAGCCATAAGAAAGCTGGCGTGGCAGTGCTGATTACAGATAACTTAGTTTTTAAATCAACAAAAGTAATAAAAGTCAAATAAGGTCACTATATAATGGTGAAGGGTACAGTTCAAGAAGGAGACATAACAATTCTAAGTATATATGCACCCAATGTTGGTGCACCCAGATTCATAAATCAAACTCTACTTGATCTAAACAAATGGATAAACAAAAACACCATAATAGTTGGAGATTTTAGCACCCCACTGACAACACAGCACAGATCCTCCAAACAGAAAATCAACAAGGAAATAATGGACTTAAACAGAACCCTAGAACAAATGGCGCTAACTGACATTTACAGGACATTATACTCCAAACCACTGAATATATGCTCTTCTCATCAGCTCATGGGTCATTCTCTAAGATTGACTATATGCTAGGACACAAAGCACATCTCAAACAACTTCAAAAAATAGAAATTATGCCAACTCAATAACCAACACAAAGAAACCACAAAAAGCCTCCAGGACCTAGAACAAAAGTTCTCTAAAGAAATAGACACAATGAAGAAAAGTTTAACCGAACTCCTGGAAATGAAGAGTTAATTCAGGGAACTACAAAATACAGTGGAAAGTCTCAAGAACAGGGTAGATCAAACAGAAGAAAGAATCTCAGAGATTGGAGATAACACCCTCCAACTAAATAAAACAATCACAGAGATAGAGCAGAGAAACAAGAGAAAAGAGCAAAGCCTACAAGAGATGTGGGATTGTGTGAAGAAACCTAATGTGAGGGTCATAGGGTTACCAGAAGGGGAAGAGGACAACACCCAAGGGTTGGACAAGTTATTTGAAGATATAATAGAGAAAGATTTCCCAGGCCTTGCTCAAAATCTTGATATACAAGTTCAAGAAGCTCAGAGGACCCCTGGGAGATTCAATGCAAACAGGAAGACGTCACGACATGCAGTCATCAGACTGACCAAAATATCAACTAAAGAGGCCCTTCTAAGAGCTGTAACATGAAAGAAGCAAGTGACATACAAGGGAAAGCCAATTTGAATAACACCAGACTTCTCTAATGAGACTTTACAAGGAAGGAGAGACTGGGGCCCCATTCTCACTCTTCTGAAACAAAACAATGTCCACCCTAGAATCTTATTCCCTGCAAAACTAAGCTTCATATATTATGGAGAAATAAAGACATTCTCAGACAAGCAAAGTCTCAGAGAATTCACCAAGACAAGACCAGCCCTACAAGAAGTACTGAAAACAGTGTTATGCACGGAACACCATAATAAAAACTCACGAATATAAAAACAACCAAAACCCAAAGATAAAGGCCAGATTATACAATGGCTCAAGAGAGAAATCAAAGCAACAACATCCAACCCAACAGAATGAACAGTAATCTACCTTACCTATCAGTTCTCTCAATAAATGTGAATGGCTTAAACTCTCCACTCAAGAGACATAGGCTGGCTGAATGGATAAGAAAATACAGGCCAAGTATATGCTGTCTTCAGGAAACACATCTAACCTGCAAGGATGCATATAGACTAAAAGTAAAATGGTAGAGATCAATATTCTAGGAAAGTGGAAGCCAAAAGAAGTCTGGCATGGCAGTTCTAATTTCAGACGATTTAGTTTTTAAAGCAACAAAAGTAGTGAAAGACTAAGAGGGTCATTATATAATGGTAAAGGGCACACTTCAACAAGAAGAGATAACAATTTTAAATATATATGCACTCAACTTAGGTGCACCCAGATTCATAAAGCAAACCTTACTGGATCTAAGCAAATAGATTAATAGCAACTCCATAATCACCAGAGATTTCAACACCCCACTGACGGCATGAGACAGATCCTCCAAACAGAAAATTAATAAAGAAATAATGGACTTAAACAAAACCTTGTAACAACTGGGTCTGACTGACATCTACAGGACCTTCTACCCCAAAGCCACTGAATATACGTTCTTCTCATCAGCTCACGGGACATTCTCTAAGATTGACCATATCCTAGGACACAAAGTAAACCTCAAGAAATTTAAAAAAATAGAAATCATAACATGTACCTTCTCAGATCACAGTGGAATAAAAGTAGAAATCAACCGTAACAGAAACTCACATTTCTACACAAAAACGTGGAAATTAAACAACCTCCCACTAAATGATTACTTCATAAATGAAGAAATCAAGATGGAAATTAAAAAATTCTATACTCCTACACTGCTGGTGGGATTGCAAATTAGTTCAACCTCTGTGGAAAGCAATATGGAAATATATTAAAGCAATACAAGTCAATCTACCATTTGATCCAGCAATCCCATTGCTGGGCATCTACCCAAATGATCCAATGACACTCTACAAAAAAGACACCTGCACTCGAATGTTTATAGCAGTACAATTCATAATGTGGAAACAGCCCAAGTGCTCATCAATCCAAGAATGGATTAATAAAATGTGGTATATGTATACCATGGAGTACTATTCAGCTCTAAGAAACAATGGTGATATAGCACATCTTATATTTTCCTGGTTAGAGCTGGAACCCATATTATTAAGTGACATTTCCCAAGAATGGAAAAACAGCACCACATATACTCACCAGCAAATTGGTTTTAACTGAACAGCACCTAAGTGGACACATAAGTACTGCAGTAATAGGGTATTGGGCAGGGGAGAGGGGGGCGGGTATATACATATATAATGAGTGAGATGTGCACCATCTGGGAGATGGTCATGCTGGAGACTCAGACTTGTGGGGGGAGGGGGGGAAATGGGCATTTATTGAAACCTTAAAATCTGTACCCCCATAATATGTCGAAATAAAAAAAGAAAAAAAAACCACAATGAGATATCACTGAACTCCAGTGAGAATGGAAATTATCAAAAAGTCCCCAAACAACAAATGCTGGCGTGGATGCAGAGAGAGAGGAACACTCCTACACTGCTGGTGGGACTGCAAACTAGTTCAACCTCTGTGGAAAGCAATATGGAGATACCTTAAAGTGATCGAAGTACATCTACCATTTGATCCAGCAATCCCACTACTGGGCATCTACCCAAAAGATTGAAAGTCACTTTATGAAAAAGACACCTGCACTCGAATGTTTATAGCAGCACAATTCATAATTTCAATGGTCTGGAAACAACCCAAGTGCCCATCAATTCATGAGTGGATTCATATAATGTGGTATATGTATACCATGGAGTACTACTCAGCTTTAAGAAACAATGGTGATATAGCACCTCTTGTATATTCCTGGATACAGCTGGAACCCATTCTACTAATTGAAGTATCTCAAGAATAGAAAAACCAACACCACATGTTCTCACCAGCAAATTGGTATTAATGGATCAACACCTAAGTGGACATATAGGAGTAACATTTATCGGGTGCCAGGAGGGTGGGAGGGGGGAGAAGGGGTTGGGTATACAACCACAAAGAGTAAGGTGTGCAACATTTTGGGGATGGACACACTTGACACTCTTACTCTAAGGGGGAGGGGGGCATGGGCAATATATGTAACCTTAACACTTGTACCCCCATAATATGCTGAAATTAAAAAAAAATGAAAAAGGAGAAATCACAACTGATACCATGGAAATAAAAAATATCATCTATGAATAGTATAAAAATCTCTAGGCACAAAAATTTGAAAATGTGTTAAATGGAGAAATTCTTAGAAACACATAGCCATCCTCCATCACAACCAAGTGGGATTCATCCCAGAAATGCAGGGTTGTTTCATCATATGCAAATCTATAAATGTAATTCACCAAATAAACAGAAGTAAAAACAAAGATCACATGATCCTCTCAATAGATGCAGAAAAAGCATTCAACAAAGTGGAGCACCCATTTATGACAAGAACAATAACAAAATAGGCATAGGAGAGTTACCTCAAAATGATAAAAGCCACATACAAAAAACCCACAGCAAATATGATACTGATCAGGGAAAAATTGAAAGGGTTTCTGCTTAGAACTGGAACCAAGCAAAGTTGTCCTCTATCACCACTTCTATTCAACATAGAAGTCATAGCCAGATCAATCATATAAATGCTGATTACAGGTGCTGGAAGTCCTAGCCAGATCAATCAGAGAAGAGAAAAAAAAATCAAGGGGAATCAAATGGCAGCAGAAGAGGTTATACTATTGCTCTTTGCTGACGATATGATCTTATATTTAGAAAACTCCTAATATTCTGCCATGAGACTACTGGAATTGATAAATAATTTCATGAAAGTCTCAGGTTACTAAATCAATGTACACAAATCAGTAGTATTCCTATACACCGAGAACAATCAAACTGAGAGTCAAATCAAAGATCCAATACCTTTACAATAGCAACAATGAAAATAAAACGCCTAGGAATATATTTAACTAAGGAGGTAAAAGACCTCTACAGGGAGAACTATGAAACACTGAGGAAGGATATACAAGGGGATGTGAACAGATGGAAAATCATACCATGCTCTTGGATTGGCAGAAACAACATTTTTAAAATGTCTATATTACTCAAAGTGATCTACAGATTCAATGAAATCCCTATTAAAATAACAACATCAATTTTTGAAATCTAGAAAAAATAATTATATGCTTTGTTTGGAATAATAGAAGACCTAGTATAGCTAAAACAACCTTAAGCAAAAAGAATAAATTGGGAGGCATCAATTTATCTGACTTCAAGTTATGCTACGAGGCAATAGTAACCAAAACAGCATTGCACTGACACAACAACAGAGACATAGGATACTAGAACAGGACTGAGAACCCAGATATAAATTTATCCTCTATGGCCATCTGATCTTTGACAAAGCAGACAAAACATTTACTGGGGAAAAGAATCCCTAATTCAATAAATGGTGCTGGGAAAATTGGATAGTCACATGTAGAAGATTGAAACAGGATCTGCCCCTCTTGCCTCTCACAAAAATCAACATACAATGGATAACAGACTTAAACCTAAGGCATGAAACCTTGAGATTTCTAGAAATAAACTTCGGAAAATCTCTTATCTACATCATCCTAAGCAAAGAATTTATGAAGAAGACCCTAAAAGCAATCACAGAATCAATAAAAATAAATAAATGGGACCTCATCAAATTAAAATCTTCTGCACAGCAAAAGAAACTATCACTAGAGTGAGTAGATAACCTACAGAGTGAAAATATTTTCATGCTATACATCTGATAAAGGGCTGATATATAGAATCTATATAGTACTCAGAAAAATCGGCAAGAAAAAATCAAACAACCCCATTAAAAAGTGGACAAAGGACATGAACAGAAACTTTTCCAAAGAAGTTAGACTAATGACCAACAAACATGAAAAAAATGCTCAACATCTCTAATCATCAGGGAAATGTAAATCAAAACCACATTAGATATCACCTAACTCCAGTGAGAATGGCTTTTATGAAAAAGTCCCATAACAATAAATGTTGTCATGGATGTAGAGAGATGAGAACCCTCATACACTGGTGGTGGGACTGCAAACTAGTACAACCTCTATGGAAAGCAATACAAAGATGCCTCAAAAAGCTACAAGTAGAACTACCATTTGATCCAGCAAGTCCACTACTGGGTATTTACCCAAAAGAAAAGAAGACATTCTAAAGAAAAGACATCTGCACTCAAATGTTTATAGCAACAGAATTCACAATTACAAAGATGTGGAAATAATCCAGATGCCCATCAATACATGAGTGGATTAACAAAATGTGGTATATGTATACTCTGGAGTACCACTAAGCCATTAAAAATGATGAACTACCTACTGTATCATCCTTAGTGGAGCTGGAGCCCATTCATGTTAATGAAATATCACAAGAATGGAAAAACAAACACCACATATACTCACCATTAAATTGGTACTAATTAATCAACACTAATGTGCACATAAGGGAAGTAACATTCATAGGATGTCGGGCAGGTATGAGGAAGGAGGATGGGATGGGTAAATCCACACCTAACAAAGGAGTTGCATGCTGTCTTGGGGATGGGCATTCTTGTCAGGTGGTGCAAAGGCAGTTTACATAACCAAAGCATTTCTACCCCAATAATACTCTGGAATAAAAATAAAATAAAATAAAAAGTAAATAAATAAACAATAACGCAATACCACTACACATTTAGAATGATTAAATCTCAAAAACTGACAATAAAAAAAGCTAAGGAGGATACAGAACAACAGCAACTCTCATTCATTGTTGGTAGAAACGCAAAATAGTGCATGTACTTTGGAAGTTATTTGTTTCTTACAAATTTGTGAGAAATATAGTCATACCATACAACCTAGTAATTTCACTTCTAGCTAATTACCAAATTAATTTCAAAATTTATGTCCACAAAAATACTTGCACACAAATTTTGATAGTACCTTTAATAATAATCACCAAAAACTGGAAGCAACTAAGATTCACTTCACGAGGTAAATGAATAAATACACTGATACATCTAGATAATGGAATATTAATTGGCGATAAAAAATGAACTATCGAGCCACTAAAAATATGAAGGGATTTTTATTAATAAATGCATATTGCTAAGTGAAAGAAGGCAGTCTTAAAAAGCTATTGCATAACTCCAACTAAATGACATTCTGAGAAAGGCAAAACTACAGAAAATCAAAAGATCAGCGGTTCAGGGAGAAGGTTAGAAAGATTCTGGGAAAACAATTATGTAATGATGGATACATAAAATTATGCATTTGTCAAAACCTGTAGAACTGTAAAACTCAAAGAGTGAACCCTAATGTAAACTATGAATTTAAGTTAATAATAATATATCAATACTGATTAAGCGGTTGTATTAATAACAAATGCACCACACTAATGTACCATTTCTAAACTGCAAGGTGAAGATACAGTTGTCCAGTAACTACACGGATGGAATTTCTCTCTAGCTTTATTATTACACAGAGTGATCTGATATATTAGGAGACAATCACATGACCTTTACTGACAGTTTTAACTCAGTGTGAAAGTTGTAATCATTTGGGGATCAGAGATAAGAGGGGCTCTGGAGGTAGGTTAAGCTTTAGATACCAGGAAAGGGTGATATCACCTCAGGGTTCTACTGTAGAAATGAGGCCAGCACAGAAATACTGGAATGAAAAGAGCAGACATTTTTAGAGATAACAAAGAGACCATGCTTTTCATATGCTAGTGTTTATGAGCAAGGTCCAATCCAGTGTTCTCTTCATCCAATTCAGAGGAGCCACAAGGTAACTGTCAGGAATTTGGGTGAGAACTCTGATCAGTGTGGCTGGGCAGCAATACTGTTTGCATGGACACTCTTCATACCTCTTTTCAGACAGCGGGAGATGAGGAGGAACAAATTAAGGGCAGTGAGAACTCCCTCCCTTACTTTATGAGCATCCACAGCCATTCTTCACATTTAACCGGCATTGATTCTGGTTTTGTCATGAGTAACCAGGTCTAGTAATCTCAGTGTCCTGTCTGCTTACTCAATGCCCTTCAAGTATTCCCAACAGCTTCTTGCCATCCTCATGCCCATCTTGTTTCAGCCAAAGCTTAAGGCCCAAGAGAAAACTCAAATACTAAAATGTTATTTTAGGCTGACAACAAATTGAGGAGGAAACTTTTGAATTTAAAATACCTCTCTTTGGTTCAGCTTAAAATTCCATATTTCCATAATATCCTCAACAAATCAAGAAATAGCAATTTGTTTTATATATACATGTGTGTATATGTGTGTGTGTGTATGTATGTGTGTGTGTATATTATTTTGGCATAGTTGGAGTTTTCCAGAATTTAGGAAAGCCAATATTTTAGTCCTATGGAAATCTTAGATTCCTTAGCTAATAAAGTTCAATCACAGGAAACATGGTTCAAACTGGCCATAATGAGTCACAGTTATTCCTTGGAGCTCCAAAACTGGTCCATTATCAACTTCACCAGCCCACATGGACAGTGTCAAATAACCACAAATCCAGACTTAGGTAAGGACAGAATTTATTCAATACTATTTATTGCGATAGTGAGAATGCTCAAATTGCAGGATCTGCAAGCATCTCAAAATCAAACAGATAAGGCTTTTCTTTCATGGACAGGAGTGACTGGGACAGCAGAAACTTTGTTGGGAAGGAGAGCCTCAAGTAGGGGGTAAGCTGGTGACAAAATCAGGTCCTCCCACGGGAAATTCTTCTCCTGTGACTGGACACTTCTCAGAATGAACTGTCAAGAAGAAATGTCCTGCAACAGGGTGTTTGCTCAGACTTCAGGCAAGCCAAAGCTTTAGGGGTGTGGGGAAAGGACAGAAGCCTGACGACCTTTGGTCAGGTCAAGGCTGTCGCAAGGCAGTGGGTAAGTGATGGGCAGTTGTGAACACTTGCTCAGACGCAAACCAGTTTGCTGTGGACCCACTGCAGGACAGACCCAGAGTGGAGACCCTCGCAGCTACTGACACCCAGTCAACACAGCTCCATTAGGATTCAATCAGTGTCCTAATGTCACCAGTTACTCCCCTGTCTCTCCAGAAGGGAAGACATACTCACACACTGTGGTCAGAAATGGAAGGTCCAGTGACCTCATGACATGTTTATCACTTGATGCAGCAGAAATTGGGAGCAAAACTCAGAGACACCTAGACCTCATTTGAATTTGGAATAGGATTGGATAGTGTCTGAAACTAATGGGATTCACTGGGCTTCCTCTTGGTTCTTCCAAGGTGATAACATTTTGGAAAGTAAATTATAGCATCTATGACCATGAATTTTTTTTGTTGTTTTATACAGTCTCAGTCTGTTGCCCGGGATAGAGTGCCATGATGTCAGCCTAGCTCACAGCAACCCCAAACTCCTGGGCTCAAGTGATCCTCCTGCCTCAGCTTCCCTAGTAGCTGGGACTATAGGCATGAGCCACCATGCCTGGCTAATTTATATATATATATATATATATTTTTTTTTTAGTTGGCCGATTAATTTTTTTCTATTTTTAGTAGAGATGGAGTCTTGCTCTTGCTCAGACTGGTTTTGAATTCCCCTGGCCTGACCAGGATCTTTTGATTTTATTTTATTTTATTTTTATTTTTGGATTTTATTGATTTGCATTATCGTTAGGATTTTATTTATTTATTTATTTCATCATATTATGGAGGTACAAATATTGTTAGGGTTATAAATATTGCCCCTGTCCCCCCTCCCTCCCCCCGATGTGTCCAATCCCCCGGTGGTGTGCATCACACACGTTATGGAAGCATACACCCCTTCCTCCTCCCCCCTACCGCCTGCCTACCACTGGATAAAACGTTTTGTTTTGATTTTTTTTTTGACATTTTGGTTACATTGTATATCTTTGCCTCTCCCTAAGAAGAGTTAGAGTTATGCCCTTCCCCTCCAAAATACTCGCCACCTCCCTAAGATTGGGTCCCCCCCCCAATCCCTGGTGAGCATTGCTACCATTTGAAAACCATAGTTTTAATCAGTCAGTACCAATTTGATGGCGAGTAGATGTAGAGCCCATTTTCCATATCTTGTGTTGCCTCACTTTGGATAATGGGCTTAAGCTTAATCCAGGATAGCATAAATGGTGCTAGCTCACCGTCATTTCTTAGGATTGAGTAATATTCCATTGTGAGGATATACCACATTTTAATTATTCACTCATGAATTGATGGGCTCTTGGGTTGTTTCCATGACTGTGCAATAGTGAATTGTGCTGCTATAAACATTCGGGTGCAGATGTCTTTATAATTGAATGTCTTATGCTCTTTTGGGTAGATGCTCAACAATGCTATTGCAGGGTCGAATGGTATTTCTATTTCTAGCTGTTTGAGGTATCTCCAAATTTTTTTCCACAAAGGTTGCACTAATTTGCAGTCCCACCAGCAGTATAGGAGTGTTCCTGTCTCTCCGCATCCTCGCCAGCATTTGTTGTTTTGGGATTTCTTGATATAGGCCATTTTCACTGGGGTTAGGTGGTATCTCTTTGTGGTTTTGATTTGCATTTCTCTAATAATTAGAGAAGTTGAGCATTTCTTTAACCTTTATCAGAGGTGTAGAGAGCAAATGTTTTTCTCCCACTCTGTGGGTTGTCTATTTGCTCTACTGATGGTTTCCTTGGCTGTGCAGAAACTTTTTAATTTGATCAGATCCTATTTGTTTATTTTTGATGCTGCAGTGATTGCCTTGGGGGTCTTCCTCAAAAAGTCTTTGCCTAGGCCAATGTCTGATAGGGTTTTCCCAACATCTTCTTCTAGGATTCTTAAGGTTTCATGCCTTAAGTTTAACTGACCAGGATCTTTTAAGGGCATGGTAACCAGGGTCTCAGACCCTTCTAGCATAAAAATACCCTAGACGGCAAGCAAACTAAGCCAACAGATAATCTGGCTGTCGGTGAAAGAAAATCTAGAATGCATGATAGTGGTAGGGGATGATAACTATATATGTGGCCTTGGAACCAGTTGCAACAGGAGGCATTGTAGCTTGCTGCTTACTGCTATAGGTCAGTGTTTTGGATTTTTGTTTTCTATTTTTAAAACTGGATTTTTGTTTTGGATTTTTGTTTTCTATTTTTAAAACTGGCTAACCACTCCATTGAAGAATAAGAACAAACTGGACCTAACGTGCTGGCCCAGTGAATCTTATTAGTGTAACAGGTAGATTGAAGAACGCACTGCTGGTGCCCCACCCATATATCCTTGCCATTCACCTTGACAGACAACCTATGGGTATTTACAGCAAATTCCTGCAACCTCTTCCAGAGTACGTTTTTCAGGCTGTGGGAGTATACTTATTCATGCATAAGTAGGCAGAAGTTCTGGAGAATGAATTTTCCCAGAAACAATCCTCAATAAATTATGAGTGGAAAATTGGTAAATTGGACTTCAGTAAAATTAAAACCTTTTTCTCTGTAAAATTCCTTTTTTAAAAGCCAATCTCAAAAGATTACATATTTTATGATTCCATTTGTATAACAGTTTGGAAATGAGAACATTCTAAAAATGTAGGACAGAATAGAAATTTCTTTGTGTTGGTAGTTTGGGGCAGGGGGCGGGGCGGGATGTGAGAACAACTATAAAAAGGGCCCCAAGAGGGATCTTTGCACTGTGGAACCATCCATTATCCTGACTGTGGTGGTGGTACATGAGCCCAAACATGTGCTAAAATTATCAACACTATAAACACAATCATACCCCCTCCCCACTCCCAGGCACACATGAGTACAAAAAGGTGCAATATTTTTAACCCTAACAATATTTGTACCTCCATAATATGATGAAATAAAAGGAAAAAAACTGGGAATATCTGAAAAAGAACGCTTAAATTGTTTCAATGTCAATATCATGATTATGATAGTAAACTATAGTTTTTCAAAATAGAGATCCATACACTTTTTGCCCATTTTTTGTAGAAAATGGGCAAAAAGTGTATGGATCTCTATTTGTTACAACTGCTTGTGAATCTATGATCATTTAAATAAAAATTTCAATAAAGAAAAGATAGTTTGGAAAGTTTAAGTAATAATATTTCATAATAGTTGTTATATACCTTAATAAATGGCAGATGCTTAATTTCTAATTCTAATGAAACAAAAATAATACTGCCGAATGCTAGCAAGAATGAGAAGAAACTGAGTCATCCATGCATTGCTGGTGGGAATGTAAAATTCTTCAGCCACTCTGAAAAACATTTTGCCAGTTTCTTACAAAACCAAACATGCAACTACCATACAACCCAACAATTGCATTAATAGGCATTTATCCCAGGTAATTGAAATCTTAAGTTCATACAAAAACCTGTACCTTGCCCGGCGCGGCGGCTCATGCCTGTAATCCTAGCACTCTGGGAGGCCGAGGCAGGCAGATCACGCAAGGTCAGTTCAAAACCAACCTGAGCAAGAGGACCCCATCTCTACTAACAATAGAAAGAAATTAATTGGCCAACTAAACCTATATATAGAAAAAATTAGCCAGGCATGGTGGCGCATGCCTGTAGTCCCAGCTACTCGGGAGGGTGAAGCAAAAGGATCGCTTGAGCCCAGGAGTTTGAGGTTGCTGTGAGCTAGGCTGACGCCATGACACTCTAACCTGGGCAACAGAGTGAAACTCTGTCTCAAAAAAAAAACCAAACAAACAAATAAAACCTGTACCTGAATGTTTACAGAAGCTTTACTTGTAATAGTTAACTATTGGAAACACCCCATATGTCCTTCAACTGATAAATTATTAGACAAAATGTGATACTTACATACCATGGAATAATATTCAGCAATAAAAATGAATGAAAAATTGAGGCATGGAACAACTTGGAAGAATCACCTGAGAATTATGCCATAGGAAGAAAGCCAATCCCAGGGGTTACATCCTATAAAATTTTACATACATACTCTGTCTGTCTGTCTGTCTCTCTCTCTCACACACACACACACATACACGTATGTTTATTTCTGAAAATGGAAAAGTTATAAAAGTCAGAACAGCTGCAGCAGGAGGGAAGTGTGTGTGGCTATAGAAGATCAACAGGAGGGATCCTTGTGGGATGAAATCTCCTGTATCTTGACCTTATCAATGTCAACTTTCTGGCTATGATATATTATATTTTGCAAGATGCTACCATTGTGGGAAATTGGGTAAAGGGGATATTGGATCCCTCTGTATTGTTCTTAAAACTGCATATGAATCTACAATTATCCTAAAATAAATACTTTATTATTTAAAAAAACGAGAGTTTTTTTTCCAGGGCAAATTAAAGAAAGATCACCCTAGGGGGCCTAGCTTTGTTCACTGGGATACTGGCTAAGGATTAGACTCAGAGTCCCATTTTGCTAAAAGGGCTCATTCATCCTTTAAGGGCTTTTATGGTGACTTCTTCCAGCTGAATTATGGCTTTACTAGAATGCAGTCCAGAGTTCTGACATCCAGGGATCAAGGGGCATGTTGTCTGCCCTCTAGGGAGCTCTCTGTACATAGACTAGGTATAGAAATTGTCTGCCTAAGTTATTTTGGGGAGACAGGAGAAACACAGACACAGCTCTCCTTGGCAGACCATAACTCCCAGAATAGCTTAGTCCAGCCATTCCCAGACATAATAATATAAATCACCTAACACTCTTTGAAAGTATAAGATCCTTTCTGAGAAAATTATGTCTTAAATACAATTAATTCTGAAGCAGAAAGGGAAAATATGGACTTAGTGAGACACAGAAAAAATCAAATGACACCATGCAGATGGGGACCCAGCAGAGACAGGCACTTCCCTCTAGTGCAACTGCCTTCGGGTGGGAGAGACTTTTCCATGCACTTGTAATCAAAATAACTGACTCCATTTTAATCCATTTTTGTCATTAATGCACTCATTATTTTTTAAAACTTTTCTAATTATGAATTCTTTTATTTTTTTCTGCATAAACTGTCAACCAGAATTAGCTTAACCCGGAAGACACACCATACCTACAACTAAAGTCATATTAGGGAAGACATCTCTTGCATGGGAGGAGAGAATTCGACAAGGGGACCACCTTTCTGCAACCCATTTGGTCTAGTGTCTGGCAACATGAATTACAGGAGAAAAATGAACAAATTTAAAAGGTTTTCGCTTTGTTTCTGGTTCAAGGAAGGATTAAAGATACCTTTCTTAATAATATTTGATGCAGCTGGAAAATGATAGAGTGAAAGTGCTAACAACCTGAAGTTACACAAAGCTGTTTATATCTCTAAAGCCAACAGATCCAAAAAGAAAACTTAGTAAGTTTCTGCTGATTCACTTACATGCAAAGAAACAATTAATTAATTACCATTAACTTTAATAAGGCTATTTAATATGACCTTATGCAATTTTCAAACCTTACCTTGAACACACAAGGTGGTTAAAAAAGGTGTTTCTGTCTATTTCTTCTTAGGTATAAGAAGGTTCAAGCAGAAGAATATATCATGGTGAGAAATTATTAAATATAATTGGCAACTTTTTAAAAATTAACTTAAAGATTATATATTATTTGACTTATATATATTAGGCTTTCCATAAATATTGCTTGAATTGAATTCATGTAAGACCAATGAGTAGATATCAAAGAAGATAATTTTATCACAGTATAGAGAACCTAATCTGAATTTTCAAGTAGTGCAAGGCATTGAGTTGCAAGATAAGGTAGTATCCATCTAGGTGAACATTACCATAAGCAAGATCACCATAAGCTGAGAATTTATGGAGAAGATTTCTGCAATGGTGGGAAAGTGAACTAGATGACCAAGGAGATGTACTTACTCTCCAAATACCTATTACCCTATTTGTGCAATTTCACCCTGGACAGAGCATCCCTCAGAGCCTGGTGAACCTGCTTGTTCCGCAGAGTGTAGATGACCGGGTTCAACAGCGGGGTCACCACCGTGTTCACAAGAGCAGCCTCTTTGTTGGAGTCCAGCCTGTCCCTTTGGTTCGGTTTCACATATATAAAGACACAGCTGCCATACATCAGAGAGAGGACAATGAGGTGGGAGGAGCAGGTAGAGAAAGCTTTCTGCCGCTCCTTGGCTGAGGGGAGACGCATGATTGTGACTATTACGTTGCTATATGCAATGATGGTTACAACAAGGGATGAAAACAAAATGAAGGAAATGAGGCCAAAGGCCAACATCTCAGCAGATCTGGTGTCAGAACAGGAGAGATGAATTAAGGAGCCAATATCACAGAAGAAATGTGGGATGACATTGGGGCCACAGAAGGACAGCTGGGAGACCGTGACGACCAGACCAGTGATGACGATGAAGGACAAAACATAGCAGAAGAAAACCAGAAGGAAACAAACCCTGAGATTCATCATGGTTGGGTAGTGCAGAGGTTTGCAAATGGCCAGGTAGCGATCCAAGGACATGGCAGCCATGAGGAAGAAAATTGTTGCCCCAAGTAATAAAAAAGAATAGGCCTGTGTGAGACAGTCAGCAAAGGGAATTGTTTGCCTTCCTAGAAGAAAGATGACCAGCAGTTTAGGAATAACTGTGGTGATAAAACCAAACTCACAGAAGGAGAAACTGCTGAGTAAAATATACATTGGTGTCTGGAGGCGATGGTCAGCCCAGGTGATGGTGATTATGAGCATGTTTCCCATGACAGAGCCCAGGTACGCCAGCAGGTGCACCAGGAACAGCACGTTCCCCAGGTGCTGGACAGCAGGGAACCCCTCCAGGATGAACTCCTGGACCGTTGTCTCATTCCTCAGCTTTATGGTTATGTCCATTTCTCTGTCTGTCATCAACCCTCTTTGATCTATTAGGCAGAAAATACTATCAATGAAGAATAAAGAATTTAATTGATGGCTACTATTATTGTTTAAAAAAAATCAATGTTTTCTTGCCATTACTATTTTTAGCAAAGAATCTTCTTTATGTTTCAATATTTTATTAAAAATTATTTGGCCTTTTACCATTGTTTAATTATAAAAATTGAAGGTTTATTTATTTATTTATTTTTTGGTTTTGTTTTTGAGAATACATTTTTGGTGCAACTTAGCTTTTCTGGAAAATAATACCTTTAAATAATATTCCATTTAAGTTAAATGATAAAAAATGAAATCATTATCTTTTGCAGACAAAAATAATAAGACTAACATATAACAATGAAGGCTGTCAACCCACAGAAAATGGTCTAGGATTTATCAGTCAGATCACCACAAGGGAAAGCTTTGACTATTTCTGCTGCAGGGTTTGGAAATTTCTGTCTTTCTTGAAAATGATTAGCCTTAACAATTTCCTCTTGAGTTAAGACATGAACCATCTACTGACTTTTTAATAGGTAAAACATAGGTACATCTCAAGTCAGAGTGTTCTTTTTTGTTTTTCCTTTCCATTAGCTAGGGGAAAGATCCTGGTTTGTTGGAAGAAAAAAGAAGCACGTGATCAAAGGAGCTGTCTCCTGTGAGCTACTTCTTGGTGAGTACTTGACTATGGGGGTGATTTGCAATCTCAATGATTTGCAATCACAGAAAAATCTTTCATGGAGTCACAGTGTAAGTCTGCATTTCAGGTATGACATACATTCTATGAAGCCCTCCCATGTACTCCCTTTAGCGCTCTGAAAATAGAAAGCATGAAAAAGCCACATTCCTCTCACCATATTCCAACCGATTTCTTTTCCTGAAGTCCATTCACTCAAGACCCTAGCCTTAGCAGGAAAGCCCACTCTCACAGTATCCATAACTACCCAGAAATCATGTCTAAAGAAGGGTTAGAAATAGTTACATGACTTCATTGTGCAGACTCAACTTATAAATACATAACGGGTGAACCAGGACCCCCTCCTTTATCAACCCAGCAGAATGGAAGTGTTGCCTTCTGCTATTAATCATAAATCACCCTTAAACATTCCCTTTTTCAGGGAACATTGTTACATGGGACGATTCTGATGTGGTTGGAATCACACCTGGGTGCCCACTGCAGTCACTAGAGGAACAAGAATTGTTTAAAAAGCCAGTACCCACCCAGAAACCAGATTAACTGACACTGAATCTTTGGGGAAGGGGTCTGGGCTTCTGTTACAAATGAGTGCTCTGGTGACTCAGTTACCATAGTTAAATTGTACTTCACTTAATTCTTTGATTTGTCCAGTCCTACTGCTTTCACTGTACATGATCCATAATACTGATTAAACATAACCAGCCTCTGGCTTAAATATTTGACCCATTAGATTGCAAATCATGCCCATGGTCAAGTACTCACCAAGAAGTAGCTCACAGGAGACAGCTTATTTGATCATGTGCTCCTTTTTTCTTCCAACAAACCAGGATCTTTCCCCTAGCTAATGGAAAGGAAAAACAAAAAAGAACACTCTGACTTGAGATGTACCTATGTTTTACCTATTAAAAAGTCAGTAGATGGTTCATGTCTTAACTCAAGAGGAAATTGTTAAGGCTAATCATTTTCAAGAAAGACAGAAATTTCCAAACCCTGCAGCAGAAATAGTCAAAGCTTTCCCTTGTGGTGATCTGGCTGATAAATCCTAGACCCCTAAGACATGGAATATTACTCAATTATAAGAAACAACAGTGATCTAGCACCGCTTATATTCTCCTGGGTTAAGCTTAAGCCCATTATCCAAAGTGAGGTGACACAAGATCAGAAAAATGGGCTCCACATGTACTCGCCATCAAATTGGTACTGACTGATTAACACTATGGTGCCCAAATGGTGGTGGTGTTCACTAGGGATTTGGAGGTTGGGGGATAAACCCACATCTGAAGGATGTGGTGAGCATTGTGGAGGGGAAGGTCATACCTCTAACCTTTGCTAGGAAGAGGCAAGGGTTATAAAATGCAACCAAAATGTTTGTACTCCCATATTTTCTTGAAATAATAATAATAAAAAGACAATACAAAAGGCCCCAAATCTGCACTAGCATTTGCTGGTGTGCCTCTTTGAATTCCTGACCATATTCAAATTCATTCTATGGGACATGATGACACAGTCCATCATGAACATCACATCTGGTTGGTTGTGTACTCATCCCAAAAGAGATTCAGGAGAAAGAGACAGCAAAAGGTCAAATTACCTTGCTCATGGCCCCTGGTACTCACTTTCTCATCGCCTACTTTCTCTTCACCTTCCCACATAGATGGGTGTCATTGCAGTCAGAAGTGAAAATACATGTAAATGCCCTCACGATATATGTACTGTAGGATTATTTATCATCACCAAGGAGGAGACTAGAGTCCCAAAGAAGAAACCCCTGGAACTTTCAGACTTCATTAGAGGAGTATGAAGAAGGAATGGAAGTAAAAATCACAACAGATCCCAGGGGGCATTTAATTGTTCATTGTCAAGAATGGAAAACTTCAGCAGAAATACATGGTAATTACCACATCACTGAGTCTGATAACATACTGCCATCATTCTAAGTGTCTGCATGGGCCTCTGTGAAAGTCTTCAGAGGTAGATTTAGCATGATTTTTCCAGGGTTATAAAATCTATGAAATCCCAAATCACATATGTCAAGAAAGATAGTCTTAAAACAATAAAAATGCTTGTTGTCAACAATCAGGGTTTCTTTGCCTCTTTTGTTTGTTTTTTGCCTTTTACCCTGACATTTCCTTTATGGAGGTATAATTTACATACTATAAAATGCACACATCTTAATTGTTCAGATGGATAACTTTATATGTAAACAGCCACATAACAACTACTCAAATCTAACCATAAAACATTTCCATTTCACCACAAATTTCCTTGAACCCCTTCACAGTCAGTAAAATACACCAAGAGAAAACATAATTTTTATTTCTAGCATCAAAAATTACGGTGATTAGGATCCAGAAAATGGCAGAGTAGGGGTGCCCTCCTGGCTCTCTGCTCCCAGAGTGAAAAGTGAAGAAAGCGGATAGCCACACTCCAGCGATCTGCACTTCCACGGGACCAGTTTCGCAAGCCTGTAGACATCCAACAGGAAACAGGGAGATAAGACCACTTACAGCCTAAAGCAAAGGTGAACCCATCATTCTTCCGCAAAACTCAGGGATTCGGAGGCACACAACAGGGAGGGAGCGAGGCGTGATTTAAGCCTATGCCAGCTGGCAGTGGCGCCAGCCCTACAGGGTGCTGAGAAACACCCCCTCCTACACCGAGCTCCACTCCCACGTAGGCCGGGAGGTGCCTGAAGTTGGTGAGAAGTGACAGCGCGGGACTAAGCCGTGTGGAGAGGAGACTAGAGCAGGGAACACGCTGAGTTCTCCAGAGCACACAGCTGCCGCAGGTTAAGGTGGGGGAGGGTCCGAGCGCAGCAACCGCTCTCCGCGCAGCCGGAACCAGAGCCCACTCGGGCATCTCCCTGCAGAACACTCCCAGGTCAAGGTTAAGGGGAGTTTACACAGAAGGAGGCTCCGACTTTGGATATAGAGGAGGTTTGGGATAGCACTCAGAGGTCAGAGTGCGCAAAGTTAGATTCCTTGATCCAGTAGGACCCCCCTCCCTTTGCCCCTCCGGCACCGCTCCCGCCCCATATTCCAGCGCTGACTTGGGCTTGGGGTTTGGAGGGGAGGTGCAGAGGGAGCGCTAGTATGCGCCCCTGCTCCACCAATTTGATATTGGACCATCACTTGCTGTACAAGTGACACTGACTCTGTGCTCAGAGAGTGGACCCTGCCTGAACGGGGAAGTACTACAGGGGAGATTGCCCTTGGCAGATTTAAGGCAGAGAAACATTGCCTTCCACACTCTCCTGGGACCCGGAACCCCGCCTGGGCTCCAAAGTCTCTGTCCCAGCCTGGCAGAGCTGAGACAGGAACTGTTCTCATTCCTGCCGCTTATCTCCACCTGTGTAATTAAGGAGACAAAAGACAGGGATTGGTGGCTCCCATTGCCTGCCTGCCTGCCTGCTTTTGGTCAGTCTCTCCCTGCACAGGTCTCCCTCGCGCTGTGCCCAGAGTGTGGAGCCCGCCTGGGCAGAGCTGGGCCTTGTAGGAGGCTGCCTTTAGTGGTTATAAGGCAGAGATATTTTACGAACTCAACATCCGGGGATTTGGGGCTAGGCCTTTGACTCCAAAGTTTGTATCCCCGCCTTGGGGGCGGAGCCAAGATAGAAACTGCTCCGGTTCCCGCCGCTTATCTCCACCTATGGAATTAAAGAGACAGAAGATGGGGCCTGGTGGTCCTGGCTGCCGGCCTACTGGCCAGCTTCACATCAACCTCTCCCTGTACAGGTCTCCTGCGCTCTGTGTCCAGAGTGTGGAGCCCGCCTGGGCAGGGCCTAGCCCAGTAGGAGGTTTCCCTTAGTGGCTATAAGGCAGAGAGACTTTATGTCCACCACTCTCCAGTGTCTTGTGGCTGAGCCTTTGGCTCCAAAGTTTCTATCCCCGCCTTGGGGGCAGAGCTGAGATAGGAACTGTTCCCATTCCTACCACTTATCTCCACCTGTGTAATTAAAGAGACAGAAGACGGGGATCCGTGGCTCTGGCTATGGGCCTGCCAGCTTCAGGCCAGTCTCTACCAGCACAGGTCTCCTGCGCTTGGTGTCCAAGCCCTGGAGTCTGCCTGGGCAGGGTCGAGCCTAGTAAGAGGCTGATTTTGGTGAATACAAGACAGAGAGACATTATGACCCACACACTCTGGTGACTTGGGGCGGGGTCTTTGGCTCCAAAGTTTCTAGCCCCGCCTTGGGGGTGGAGCTGAGATAGGAACTGCTCCCATTCCTGCCATCTATCTCCACCTGTGTAATTAAGGAAGCAGAAGACCGGAGGCCGCCGGAGCAGCCCGGAGACCAGTGGGAAGGCTAGGGGAATCGGCTGTTTCCCCTCCACTGCATCTCGGACAGCTGGTGGGCTCACCAGCGGGTAGAGAGACCTGCAGACACCAGCCTAGAGATGGCTGCCATCAGTAAGCAACACCACCTACCAGCTCAGAAGCTAAACAAGACGTGTGAATACCCAAACGAAAACCTAAAGGAAAGAAACAACAACTGAGCAAAATGGGAGGAAATCAGCAAAGGAACTCTGGAAATATGAAGAAACAAATGGAAAACATACCCCCAAAGAGGAGCACCAGCCCCTTAGAAACAGACAGCAACCAAAACCTGGCAACCAAAATGACAGAAGAGAAATTTCGAATGTGGATTATAAGAACACTCACCCACCTGCAAGAACAACTCAATAACCAACACAAAGAAACCACAAAAAACCTCCAGGATATGGAAGAAAGGTTCACTAAAGAGATCAACACAGTGAAGAAAACTTTAACCGAATTCCTGGAGATGAAGAATCAACTCAGGGAATTACAAAATACTGTGGAAAGTATCAAGAACAGGGTTGATCAAACAGAAGAAAGAATTTCAAAGATTGAAGATAACACCTTCCAATTAAATAAATCAGTCACAGAGATAGAGCAGAGAAACAAGAGAAAACAGCAGAGCCTACAAGAGCTGTGGGATTATGTGAAGAAACCTAATGTGAGGGTCATAGAGTTACCAGAAGGGGAAGAAGACAACACTCAAGAGTTGGACAAGCTATTTGAAGATATAATAGAGGCATTTGTATACACCAACAGCAATCAAATTGAGACAAATTAAAGACTCAATACCCTTCACAATAGCAACAAAGAAATTAAAGTACCTAGGAATATACTTAACCAAGGAGGTAAAAGACCTCTACAGGGAGAACTATGAAACACTGAGGAAGGAAATAGCAGAGGATGTAATCAGATGGAAATCCATTCCATGGTCGTGGATAGTCATACTCAACATCATTAAAATGTCCATACTACCCAAATTGATCTACAGATTCAATGCAATACCTATTAAAATCCCATCAGCATTCTTCACAGATATAGAAAAAATAATTTTACGCTTTCTATGGAACCAAAAAGGACCCCGAATATCAAGAGCAATTCTAGGCAACAAAAACAAAATGGGAGGTATTAATATACCAGATATCAAACTATACTACAAAGCTGTAGTAATTAAAACAATCTGGCATTGGCACAAAAATAGGAATATGGACCAGTGGAACAGATCTGAGAATCCTGATATAAAACTATCCTCATATAGCCATCTAATCTTTGACAAAGCAGACAAAAACATACACTGAGGAAAAGAATCCCTTTTCAATAAATGGTGCTGGGAAAACTGGATAGCCACTTGTAGAAGGCTAAAGCAGGACCCACACCTTTCACCTCTCACAAAAATCAACTCACGCTGGATAACAGACTGAAACCTAAGGTATGAAACTATTAGAATTCTAGAGGAAAAAGTTGGAAACACTCTCCTAGACATTGGCATAGGCAAAGAGTTTATGAAGAAGTCCCCAAACGCAATCAAAGCAGGAACAAAAGTTAATAAATGGGACATGATGAAACTACAAAGCTTTTGCACAGCCAAAGAAATAGTCATGAAAGTAAACAGACAACCTACAGAATGGGAGAAAATTTTTGCATCCTACGCATCCGATAAAGGGCTGATAACTAGAATATACTTAGAACTCATGAAAATCAGCAAGAAAAAAATCAAATAATCCTATTAAAAAGTGGGCAAAGGACTTGAACAGAAACTTTTCTAAAGAAGACAGAAGAATTGCCAATAAACATATGAAAAAATGCTCATCATCTCTAATCATCATGAAATGCAAATCAAAACTACAATGAGATATCACTTAACTCCAGTGAGAATGGCCTTTATCAAAAAGTTTCCAAATAACAAATGGTGGCATGGATGTGGAGAGAGAGGAACACTCTTACACTGCTGGTGGGACTGAAAACTAGTTCAACCTCTGTAGAAAGCAATATGGAAATACCTTAAAGCGATACAAGTGACTCTACCATTTGATCCAGCAATCCCATTGCTGGGCATCTACCCAGAAGATCCAATGACACTCTCCAAAAAGGACGCCTACACTTGAATGTTTATAGCAGCACAATTCATAATTGGAAGGCTGTGGAAACAGCTCAAGTGCCCATCAATCCAAGAATGGATTAATAAAATGTGGTATATGTATACCATGGAGTACTATTCAGCTCTAAGAAACAACGGTGATATAGCACATCTTATATTTTCCTGGTTAGAGCTGGAACCCATACTACTAAGTGAAGTATCCCAAGAATGGAATTCAAGCACCACATATACTCACCAGCAAACTGGTATTAACTGAGTAGCACCTAAGTGGACACATAGGTACTACAGTAATAGGGTATTGGGGAGGGGGGAGGGGAGAGGGGGACAGGTATATACATCCATAACGAGTGACATGTGCACCATCTGAGGGATGGTCATGCTGGAAACTCAAACTTGTGTGGGGGGGGAAAGGGCATTTATTGAACCCTTAAAATCTGTACCCCCATAATATGCCAAAATAAAAAAAAATTACTTTTTTTTTGTTCTTGAACAGAACACAGTATGTGTTTATTTCTTGCCTGTCTTTTTTTCTCAACAACTTTCTGTGATCCATCTATGCTCTTTCATGTATCAGTGATTTATTCTTTTATATTGCTTTGTACTAGTAAGTACATAAGTACAACATAGTTTTACATAAGTACAACATAATTTTCCATTGTTCCATTTAAGGATGGTTGTGTCTTTTCCATTTCAGAGCTATTATGAATATAGCTGCTATGGATATTTGTACAAGTCTTTTGGAAGACATAGCATTCACTTTTATTTGGCTTATTACTTAATTTGAAAGTGCTAAATTATTGCATAGATCTTAACACTATAAGAAACTCTAAGAAATTTTCAAAATTGGATCTAAGCTCTCGATAGCAATGCATGAGAATTCACGTTGCTCTTCATTCTCACCACTTGGTTTTGTAAGGCATTTGCAACTAGAAGAATTCTGGTTGGTGTCTTATATTGTTGTAGTGGTATCTCATATTCCTTTTATTTTGCATTTTCCTGTTGACTGCTTATGTTGAACCATTTTTATTTACTTATCAACCATTTGAAATCTTTTGTGAAGTGACTTAAGATTGCATTATATAGGTTATTTAGTATGAAATGTCTAATCTTCTTAAGTACTAAGTTTGACAGTTGATATCTCTGACATTTCATTTTGATGCTTCTTGTTTTATTTTTATTTTGAAAGTACATAGTCATTCTTTCAAACATGTGGTTTGTCTTGCGATTATCTGTCAAATTTTTTAGAGCAAATTTAGCGAAACCATGGATAAGTAAAAAATTTGTGTTATTTTCAAATATGAGTTCCATTGCAGAACCAATGTAGCACAGACAGCTCAAAATATCAATAAAATGTTTGGCAAAGATGTGGCTAATGAATGCGCAGTATATTGATGGTTTGAGAAAGTCTGTTTGGTGATTTGAATATTGAAAATGAGCCACATGGGCAACCTGACACCAAGGTGGATAATGATGAGCAAAATGCTATAGTGGAAGGGAATCCATCTCAACCTATGTGTGAATTAGCAGCAAAATTTGATGTTACTATTCCAACAATATTGGACCATTTGAAACCAATTGGCAAGGTAAAAAAGTTGTATAGATGTGTTCCATATGAATTAAAAGAGCATCAGAAAGGAAATGATTTCGAAGCTTGCCTTTCTTTGCTCTCATGACATAAAGGCAGACCATTTCTATATCATATTATTATGTGTGACAATAATGGATACTTTTTGATAATCACAAGTATTTTCCACAATGATTCAATAAAGATGAAGTGCTGAAACACAGTCCAACACTGAATGAAAAAGCTAATGGTGTGTGTTTAGTAGTCCAGAGATGTAATTATCCATTACAGCTTCATTAAACATGGTCAGTTGATTATAGCAGATATCTACTGACAACAGTTGGATGAAATGATGAAGATGCTTGTGATTAAGCAACTGAGATTGCTTAATAGAGACAGGCCAATCCTCTTGCAAGAGAATGCTTGACTACATGTTGCACAAACAGTGCTGCTTAAACTACAAAGGCTGGACTTGGAAACTCTTTGTCATTTACTATATTGACTAGATCTTGCACCAACTGACTCCCATCTCTTTCAGACTTTGGGCCACTTCTTGCAAGGAAAAATATTCAATTCTTAAGTAGCTGTGGAAAACACTTTTCAAGATTTCATCACCACTCACTCTCTAGGCTTCTTCTCTGCTGACATAAGCAAGCTAACATTAAGATGGCAAAACCGTGTCAACAGTTTAGGCACATACTCTGATTAATTGTACTGCTTCTTGTTTGAGATATAATAAACCACACTTTTGATGAAAAATTGGACATTTCAGATTTAATAACCTAAATATATTATGGATATTTTCCCAAGTTAGAATTGAGAAAATTTTCTCCTAATTTCTGAATGGCTTTTAAAATTTGATGTTATTGGATGTGCAGAACATATTTAATTTTATGAAGCTCAATATGTCAGGATTTTTTCTTTTCTGGTTAGTGCTTCCAGATTCTTCATTCACTCCAAAGTGACAGAAACATTGTCCTATGTTTTCTTCCCAAAGCTTTATAATTTTGACTTTTACATGTAGGTCTATAATCCATCTCAAATTGATTTTATGTTTATTATATAAAGTAGAGGTTAAGGTTTCCATATCCATATCCAAGTGCTCCAGCAACATTTTGAAAAGACTTATTTCCCCCATCAAAATACATAGGTGCCTATGTCAAAAGTAAGCCATATATATTCAGTCTACTTCTGCACCCCATATTCTATCTCATTTCACTGATATAATTTTCCATCTTTACACTAATACTACACTGTCTCAATTAATGTAGTTGAAAATGTTTCTTCCTCCTCTTTTATTTTCTGAAAGTGTTTGTTAATAATTAATATTATTTCTGATACTTATCAAACATTTCCTAAATGTTTCATAAAACTCATCAATCAAGCCTGAAGCCTTCTTTGCAGGAATGTTTTTAATTACAAATTTAATTTCTTTAATAGGCATAAAAAACTATTTCAATTTTTTATTTCTGAATGAGGCCAAGATAGTGGACAGAAGAAGTCTACACATGCAGCTTTCATGGAGAGGATTGAAGGCAGTGAGTAGATATCCACCTTCAGATCAATCATCTCAGAGAGAACACTGGAAATCAAAAAAGAGGTGAAAAAGGCACCCAAAGGGAAGGTGAAGGAATACAGGCAACCTCCTCTGCATGCTGGATGTACAGAGGGAAGATATATACACATGTAGGGAAGGCACAGAGGGGAGAATACTAGGTCTTTGCACTCTCCCATGATACCTGCTATCTGACCAGCAGGAGGGATCCTTCACTGCAGAAGGCAACAGGAGTGACATCAGAAGCTATCTGGAGACTCAGCAGAGACACTGCTACAGAGAGAGGGCACAGGTATGACTCACTGGCTCACAAACCCTGAGGACTGTGGCTGCTAGTATTTTAAAACACTAGATGTGAAACACTGCCTCTACCCAGGGGTCAGATCCATTGAGGCGGCCTCCTACATTGTTCCTGCCAGTCTAGGGTAGGGGTGGCATTGGGAAGGCCAGAAACTCTCATGAGTCCAATGGGAAGGTGCCACACACTCCCACTGCATCTGGGGGACTGAGTGTTGCAACTATCATCATAGCCTGTGGACATGAGTGGGGCTGTGCTGAAGCCTGCTGACAACCAACAGACATGCTGTCTGTGGATCAAAGTCATCAGGACTCAAGCCAGTGCAGGCGATCAATTACCACTGCAAGCAGGATGACAACCAGCCACCACCTACAGGGATGGGTGGGGCTGCACTCAACCTAGTGCAAAGTGACAAAGACAACTGCCTACATATCTGACTGGAACAGCTCTCAATCTGGCTTGGACTGAGAATTGCTGCTGCTGACAGAACTAGGTGGGACATTCACTCATTCTGCAACATGGGGACCTCCAGTGACAAGCACAAGGGAATTGTGAGTCAAGAGATGCAGGAGAGCAACAGTGTTAAACGCTCACAATACCTATACCCATCTGGTGCCAGGTCAGTCCTCCACAGTAGGACACAAGTTCACCATCCAAATTCACCAAAATTCATGCACAATGAAAGAGAACACAAGTTCACCAAAATTAAGAAGAAAATTCTACTTCTTTGCACAGTTCTCAGCAAAGGACAACAAGTACACTGCAAACTTATCTGTTTTGAACTAAGAGAAGTGATTTCAGATGAGAAGGAACCAGAATAAGAATTCAGGCAACAGGGAAAAACCAGATGATTGGACACCCCTAAAGAATCATAATAGGTCTCAAACAATGGACCTCAACCTACAAGACATTGCCAAAATGTCAGAGATAGAATTTAGATGAGGATGGCAAACAAGATGAATGGGAATGAAGAGAAAGTTTAAAATGAACACAAAGAAGCCAAAAAATAAAAAAAAAAAAAAGAAAAAAAAAAAGAAAAAGAAAAAGAAAAAAGAAAGAAAAAATCTTCAGGATATGAATGAATAAAACTAAAAAGCCACTAAAAAGATAGATAACATAAGAAAACATATAAGAGAACTTAAAGAAATGAAAGAGTCATTTAGGGAATTTCTATATACAGCAGAAAGCTTCAACAATGAGCTAGACCAATAAGCTTCAACAATAAGCTAGCTCTAGCTAGCTAGAGCTAGACCAAGCAGAAGAGAGAATTTCAGAGCTTGAAGACAAGACTTTCAAACTTACCAAGTCAGTCAAAGATGCAGAAAACAGAATAAAGAATAATCACTCAGATAATTATGGGATTGCATATAGTGGACCAATGTAAGAATTACAGGTATCCCTGAGGAAAAAAAAGAAAAGAAAAAATGCATGGAGACCCTAATAGAGGGAATTATTGAGAAAAATGTATGTGGTATCACTAGAGATTCAGATTTTCAAATACAAGATTGTCATCAAACACCAGTGAGATTCACAGCAAATAGGATAGCTCCAACACACATAGTTATCAACCTGGCCAAAGTCAAAATGAAGGAGAAAATTCTACAATCTGTAAGAGGAAAGTAGCAACTAACCTGCAAATGAAAACACATTGGGTTAATAGAAGACTTCTCAACAGAGACCTTACAATCCAGAAGGGATTGGGGCTCCATTTTTAGTCTTCTTAAAGAGAGCAACTGCCAACCAAGAATTTTTTTTTTTTTTTGAGACAGAGTCTCACTTTGTTGCCCAGGCTAGAGTGAGTGCCGTGGCGTCAGCCTAGCTCACAGCAACCTCAAACTCCTGGGCTCAAGCAATCCTGCTGCCTCAGCCTCCCGAGTAGCTGGGACTACAGGCATGCGCCACCATGCCCGGCTAATTTTATATATATATTAGTTGGCCAATTAATTTCTTTCTATTTATAGTAGAGATGGGGTCTCGCTCTTGCTCAGGCTGGTTTCAAACTCCTGACCTCGAGCAATCCGCCCGCCTCAGCCTCCCAGAGTGCTAGGATTACAGGCGTGAGCCACCGCGCCCAGCTCAACCAAGAATTTTGTATCCTGCAAAACTAAGTTTCATAATTGATGGAGAAATACAAGTTTTTAAAGAGAAGCAAACACTAAGGGGACTTGTCATTAGTAGATCTGATCTATAGGAAATACTCAAAACTCCATTATACATACAACAGGGCAATAGATACCCATCAGTTTAAAAATACCTGGAACTTAAAGCTCACAGCTCTAATAAAACAATAGCACAAGAGGGAAAATAAATGGATGATGAACAGAACAGTATCCCACATACCTATATTAACACTGAATGGTCTGAATACTCCACTTAAAAGACATAAATTGGCTGAAGGGATTTAAAATATACCCTAAGTATATGCCGTCTCCAAAAATTGGATCTAACTCACAAGGACTCCAACAGATCCAAAGTAAGGGATGGAAAAAATATTGCATGCAAATGGAAATGATAGGAGAACAGGTATAGCCATCTTCAAACAAAATAGACTTTAAATCAACAATTTTTTTAAAAAAAGACAAAGATGGTCATTTTATAATGGTAAAGGGAATAATTCAACAAGAAAACAAAACAATCTAAAATATATATGCACCTAACACAGGATCTCCTAGATTCATAAAGCGGAACTAAGCAAAGAAATAAACAGTAGTATCATAATTACCTGACTTCAACGCCCCACTGACAGAACTGGACAGATCATTCAAGCAGAAAATTAATAAAGAAACACTGGACTTAAATGGATCTCTACTATAAATTGGCATAGCAGGCATTGATAAAACATTCAACCCACTAACTGCTGAATATACATTCTTCTATTCAGCATATGGGACATTTTCCAAGATTAATCATATTTTAGACCACAAAACAAGTCTAAACAAATGCAAAAATAAAGTAAATCATATCATGTATCTTCTCAGATGACAGTGGAATAAAACTAGAAATCAATCACAGAGAAACACTCAAACCTATACAAAGTCATGGAAATTAAATAACCTGCTGCTGAAAAATTATTGGGTCAAGAAGAAATTAATATGGAAATCAAAATATTCTTTCAACTGAATGACAAATCAGAAACAAGCTATCAAAATCTATGGAAAGCAGCAAAAGCATTCCTCAGGGGAAAATTTATAGCCTTAAATGCCTATTTTAAA
This sequence comes from Microcebus murinus, assembly GCF_040939455.1. NCBI lineage: Eukaryota > Metazoa > Chordata > Mammalia > Primates > Cheirogaleidae > Microcebus > Microcebus murinus. The sequence continues at coordinate 69,595,388 of NC_134117.1, read as the reverse complement.
AAGACAACAAGATTACAAATTAAGAAAATAATATCATATTTCAAAGAAGTAGAAAAGGAAGAGCAAATCAAACTGAAAGGCAGCAGAAGAAAGAAAAATAAATCTCAAAGCATAATTAAAGGAAATGTAAACAAAAAGATACAAGGATCAAGAAAACAAAAAATTGGTTCCTTTAAAAGATAAACAAGAAAACCTAGACCATTAGCCAGATTAACCAGAAAGGACTCAATAAACTTAATCAGAAATAAAAAGGAGACATCACAACTGATTCCACAGAAATACAAAATATCATTCGTGAATACTATGTAAACCCCTATTCAGACCAGTTAGAAAATGTAGAGGAAATGCATAAATCCTTGGAAACACAAAACCTCCAATCCTGAATAAAGAATAAATAGAAATCCTCAACAGACCAAATATGAGAAGCAATTGAAGCAGTAATAAAAGATCTACCAACAATGAAAACAACAAAAAGCCCCAACCAGAACAAAGAAGAACTGGTGATGGAATTTTAATAGGTATTGCATTGAATCTGTAGATCAGTTTGGGTAGTATAGACATTTAGATGATGTTGAGTCTGCCGATCCACGAGCATGGTATGGATTTCCATCTGTTTACATCCTCAGCTATTTCCTTCCTCAGTGTTTCATAGTTCTCCTCTTCACAGATATAGAAAAAATAATTTTACGCTTCGTATGGAACCAAAGAAGACCCCGAATATCAAAAGCAATTCTAGGCAACAAAAACAAAATGGGAGGCATTAATATGCCAGATATCAAGCTATACTACAAAGCTGTAGTAATTAAATCAATATGGTATTGGCACAAAAATAGGATTATTGACCAGTGGAACAGATGTGAGAATCCTGATATAAAATCATCCCCATATAGCCATCTAATCTTTGACAAAGCAGACAAAAACATACGCTGGGGAAAAGAATCCCTTTTCACTTCACAATAGCAACAAAGAAATTAAAGTACCTAGGAATATACTTAACCAAGGAGGTAAAAGACCTCTACAGGGAGAACTATGAAACACTGAGGAAGGAAATAGCAGAGGATGTAAACAGATGGAAATCCATTCCATGCTCGTGGATCGGCAGACTCAACATCATTAAAATGTCTATACTACCCAAACTGATCTACAGATTCAACGCAATACCTATTAAAATCCCATCAGCATTCTTCACAGATATAGAAAAAATAATTTTACACTTTGTATGGAACCATAGAAGACCCCGAATATCAAGAGTAATTCTAGGCAACAAAAACAAATTGGGAGGCATTAATATGCCAGATATCAAACTATACTACAAAGCTGTTGTAATTAAAACAATCTGGTATTGGCACAAAAATAGGATTATTGACCAGTGGAACAGATGTGAGAATCCTGATATAAAACCATCCTCATATAGCCATCTAATCTTTGACAAAGCAGACAAAAACATACGCTGGGGAAAAGAATCCCTTTTCAATAAATGGTGCTGGGAAAACTGGATAGCCACTTGTAGAAGGCTAAAACAGGACCCACACCTTTCACCTCTCACAAAAATCAACTCACACTGGATAACAGACTTAAATCTCAGGTATGAAACCATTAGAATTCTAGAGGAAAATGTTGGAAACACTCTCCTAGACATCGGCCTAGGCAAAGAGTTTATGAAGAAGTCCCCAAAGGCAATCAAAGCAGCAACAAAAATAAATAAATGGGACATGATGAAACTACAAAGCTTCTGCACAGCCAAAGAAACAGTCATGAAAGTAAACAGACAACCTACAGAATGGGAGAAAATTTTTGCATCCTACGTATCCGATAAAGGGCTGATAACTAGAATATACTTAGAACTCATGAAAATCAGCAAGAAAAAAATCAAATAACCCTATTAAAAAGTGGGCAAAGGACTTGAACAGAAACTTTTCTAAAGAAAATAGAAGAATGGCCAACAAACATATGAAAAAATGCTCACCATCCCTAATCATCAGGGAAATGCAAATCAAAACTACAATGAGATATCACTTAACTCCAGTGAGAATAGCCTTTATCAAAAAGTCTCCAAATAACAAATGCTGGCATGGATGTGGAGAGAGAGGAACACTCCTACACTGCTGGTGGGACTGCAAGCTGGTTCAACCTCTGTGGAAAGCAATATGGAGATACCTTAAAGTGATACAAGTGAATCTACCATTTGATCCAGCAATCCGATTGCTGGGCATCTACCCAAATGACCCAATGACACTCTACAAAAAAGACACCTGCACTCGAATGTTTATAGCAGCACAATTCATAATTGCAAGGCTGTGGAAACAGCCCAAGTGCCCATCAATCCAAGAATGGATTAATAAAGTGTGGTATATGTATACCATGGAGTACTATTCAGCTCTAAGAAACAATGGTGATATAGCACATCTTATATTTTCCTGGTTAGAGCTGTAACCCATATTACTAAGTGAAGTATCCCAAGAATGGAAAAACAAGCACCAGATATATTCTCCAGCAAACTGGTATTAACTGAGTAGCACCTAAGTGGACACATAGGTACTACAGTAATAGGCTATTGGGGAGGGGGGGCGGGTGTATACATACATAACGAGTGATATGCGCACCATCTGAGGGATGGTCATGCTGGAGACTCAGACTTGTGGGGGGAGGGAGGGATGGGCATTTATTGAAACCTTAAAATCTGTACCCCCATAATATGCCGAAATAAAAAAAAAATTAAACTATAATAATAATAAAAAAAAGAATCCCTTTTCAATAAATGGTGCTGGGAAAACTGGATAGCCACCTGTAGAAGGCAAAAGGAGGACCCACACCTTTCACCTCTCACAAAAATCAACTCACGCTGGATAGCAGACTTAAACTTAAGGTATGAAACTATTAGAATTCTAGAGGAAAAAGTTGGAAACACTCTCCTAGACATCGGCCTAGGCAAAGAGTTTATTTAGAAGTCCCCAAACGCAATCACAGCAGCAACAAAAATAAATAAATGGGACATGATCAAACTACAAAGCTTCTGCACAGCCAAAGAAACAGTCATGAAAGTAAACAGACAACCTACAGAATGGGAGAAAATTTTTGCATCCTATGCATCTGATAAGGGACTGATAACTAGAATATACTTAGAACTCACAAAAATCAGGAATAAAAAATCAAATAACCCTATTAAAAAGTGGGCAAAGGACTTGAACAGAAACTTTTCTAAAGAAGACAGAAGAATTGCCAACAAACATATAGAAAAATGCTCATCATCTCTAATCATCAGGGAAATGCAAATCAAAACCACAATGAGATATCACTTAACTCCAGTCCGAATGGCCTTTATCAAAAAGTCTCCAAATAACAAATGCTGGCGTGGATGTGGAGAGAGAGGAACACTCTTACACTGCTGGTGGGACTGCAAACTAGTTCAACCTCTGTGGAAAGCAATATGGAGATACCTTAAAGCGATACAAGTGAATCTACCATTTGATCCAGCAATCCCATTGCTGGGCATCTACCCAAAAGATCCAATGACACTCTACAAAAAAGACACTTGCACTCGAATGTTTATAGCAGCACAATTCATAATTGCAAGGCGGTGGAAACAGCCCAAGTGCCCATCAATCCAAGGATGGATTAATAAAATGTGGTATATCTATACCATGGAGTACTATTCAACTCTAAGAAACAATGGTGACATAGCACATCTTATATTTTCCTGGTTAGAGCTGGAACCCATACTACTAAGTGAAGTTTCCCAAGAATGGAAAAACAAGCACCACATATACTCACCAGCAAATTGGTATTAACTGAACAGCACCTAAGTGGTCACATAGGTACTACGGTAATAGGGTATTGGGCAGGTGGGACGGGGGCGGGGGGTGGGTATATACATATATAATGAGTGAGATGTGCACCATCTGTGGGATGGTCATGATGGAGACTCAAAGTTGTGGGGGGAGGGCAGGAAATGGGCATTTATTGAAACCTTAAAATCTGTACCCCCATATTATGCTGAAATAAAAAAAAAGAAGAAGAAGAACTGGTACCTACAGTCCAAAAATCATTCTATAGTATCAAGAAGGAGTGAGTCCTCCCTAACTGATTCTATGAAGCCAGTATTACCTTGATACCAAAGACAGGAAAAGACAAAACAACAAAAAAAGAAAATTACAGACCAATATCCCTTATGAACAATGATGTAAAAATTCTCAAAATAATACTAGAAAACTGAATTCAAAAGCACATCAAAGAGATAATTCACTATGATCAAGTAGGTTTCATCCCAGGGACAAAAGGATCATTTAAAAAAATACAAATCAAAATATGTGACTTACCACATAAAGAGAAGCAAAAAGAGAAACCACATGATCATCTCAATAAACACAGACACAACATTTGTGTAAATCCAGCACACTTTTATGATAAACAAACTAGGCATAGAAAGAACATAATCCAAAATTTAAAAAGCTGTTTATGATAACCCCACAGACAACATTATACTGAATGAGAAAAAGTTGAAATCATTTCCCATAAGATCTGGAACAAGCCTAGAGTGCCCACTGTCACCACTTCTTCCTTACATAGTACTGGAAGTCCTAGGCAGAGCAATCAGGCAAGAGAAAGAGATAAATGAGATCCAAGTGAGGAAAGAGGAGGTCAAACTGTCCCAGCCCACTGATAATATGATCTCTAATCTAGAAAACTGTAAAACTCCACCCAACGACTCATAGAATTGGCAAATAAATTCAACAGTCTCAGGTCACAAAATCAATGTTCAAAAATCAGTAACATTACTATATAATAAAAATAGTCAAGCTGAGAGCCAAATCAAGGACTCAATAGCATTTATAATAGCTGCAAAGAACATGAAGCACCTAGGAATATGCTTAACAAAGCAGGAGAAAGATATCTGAAAGAGAACTATTAAATAATGAGGAAAGAAATTGCAGAGGACACAAACAATGAGAAAACATCTCATGCTCATGGATTGGTAGAATGAACATTGTTGAAATGTCCAAACTGCCCAAAGTGTTATACAGTGTTATTGGGACTCATCATGAATCCCAATGAAAATAACAATGTCATATTTCACAGACCTAGAAAAAATAATTCTATGCTTCATTTGGAACCATAAAAGAGCCCAAATAGCTAAAGCAATCTTAAGCAAAAATGACAAATGTGGAGGCATCATAGTATCTGACTTCAAATTATACTACAAGGCTATAGTGACCAAAACAAGATGGTGATGGTATAAAAGTTAAGACATAGACCAATGGAACAGATAACCCAGAAATAAAAATATCTTTGTACACCAACTTATCTTTTACAAAGCAGACAACATACACTGAGAAAAGAAAGTCCTATTGGATAAATGGTGCTGGGAAAACTGGGTAGCCACATGAACAAGAATGAAGTAGGACCATTATATCTCACCATATACAAAAATTGACTCAAGAAGGATAAAGGACTTAAACGTAAGGCATGAAATCATAAGAATTCTAGAAGAAAACAGGGAACAGTCTCTAGACATTGACCTAGGCAAAGAATTTATGACTAAGACCCCAAAGGCAAATACAACAGCAATAACGAAAAATATATTGAGCCTAATTAACTTAACAAGCTTTCACACAGCAAAGGAAATAATCAACTTAGTTAATAGACAACCTACAGAATGGGATAAAATATTCACAAACTATAGACAATCTATAAAGAACACACAAAAAATCAGCCAGAAAACAAAAACAAAAAACTCCATTAAAAAGTTGACAAAAGACATAAACAGACATAAAAACTTCTGTTTTTCTTTTGAAAAACGGAAGTTTTTCAAAAGAAGATAGGCAAATGGCCAACAAATATCAGAAAATGCTCAACATTGCTAATCATCATGAAAATGCTAATTAAAACCACAATGAGATATCACCTTCCCCCTGCCAGAATGACTATTAAAAAGTCAAAAAAGAATGGCTGCAGAGAGAAATAAATAATTGTACGCTGTTGATGGGAATGCAAGTTAGTGTAGTCTCTATGAAAAACCGTATGGAAATTCCTCAAACAAATAAATGTAGACTTACCATATACCATAGAGTACTACTATGACTTTTGCAACAACTTGGATGTAACTGGAGACTATTATCCTAAGTGAAGTATTTCAGAAATAGAAAAACAAACACTACATGTACTTTCTAATAATTGAGAGCTAAACTGTGGACACACACAGACAAAAGGGATGTAAAGGACATTGATAAGCAAGAATGAGGAGGTTGGGAGGGGTAGAGGGGTAAAACCTTACCTATTTGGTACAATGAACACAGTTTTGGTGATGGGCACACTGAAATCCCAAACTTAAGCTTCATACAAGGTATCTATATAACAAAATTATTTGTACTCTTTGAACATTTTGAAATAAAAAAATAACTAAAATTTTTTTCTACTGTTTCTCATGTTAGTTTTACAGGTTAGGAAGTTAGGAAGTTTTTATTCCCTCTCTGGGTTTTTTTGGAGTTTTTGTAAGAATAGTACTATTTTTTATTATATACTTTATAAAGTTCACAGGGGAAGACTTATGGTCCTACAGATTTTCTTGTATGTGAAAACATTTGTAAATTATGAATTCAGTGTTATAGCTCTTTCATAATTTGTAAGCAAGATTTCTAGTTTTTACCAGAAATCCCATACACGAAAAAGTATTAATTTACCCACTTTTTGATAGGGTTGTTTGATTTTTTTCTTGCTGATTTTTCTGAGTTCTAAATAGATTCTAGTTATCAGCCCTTTATCAGATATGTAGCATGTCAAAATTTTCTCCCATTCTGTAGATATTCTGTGTGCTCCTGTGACAGTTTCTTTGGCTGTGCAGAAGCTTTTTCATTTGACCAGGTCCCATTTATTTATTTTTATTGTTGCTGTGATTGCCTTTGGGGTCTTCTTCATAAATTTGTTGCCTAAGCCAATGTCTATAAGAGTTTTTACAACATTTTCTTCTATAATTATAGTTTAAGAATTAAACTTAGGTTTAAGTCTGTTATCCACAATGAGTTGATTTTTGTAAGAGGTGAAGGGTGAAAGTATCCTGTTTCAGTCTTCCACATGTGGCTATCCAGTTTTCCGAGGATCATTTATTGAATAAGGATTCTTATCCCCACTGTATGTTTGTGTCTGGTTTGTCAAAGATTAGATGGCTATATAAGGATGGTTTTTACATCTGGGTTCTCAGTTCTGTTCTAATGGTCAATGTCCCTGTTCTTATGCCAATATCAAGCTGTTTTAATTACTATAGTTTGAAGTCTGGCAAATTGATGCCTCCCATTTTGTTCTTATTGCCTAGGATTGCTCTTTCTATACAGGGTCTTCTCTGGTTCCATATGAAGTGTAAAATTATTTTTTTCTATTTCTGTGAAGAGAAACTTTTCAAAATAAGATAGAATAATGGCCAATAAACATGAAAAAATGCTCAACACCTCTAATTATCAGGGAAATGCAAATCCAACCCACCATGAGATATTATTTATCTTCAGTGAGAATGGTCTTTATCAAAAAGTCCCAAAAGACAAATGTTGGCATGTATTTGGAGATATAGGAACACTTTTACACTGCTGGTGGGACTGCAAACTAGTGCAACCTCTGTGGAAAGCAATATGGAAATACCTTAAAGAGATACAAGTAGATCTACCATTCAGTCCACCAACCACATTACTGGGCATCTACCCAAAAGAACAAAAGACATTCTATAAAAAACACACCTGCACTAGAATGTTTATAGCAGCACAATGCACAATTGCAAAGATATGGAAACAGCCCAAGTGTCCATCAATACAAGAGTGGATTAATAAAGTGTGATATATGTATACCATGGAGTACTATTCAGATATAAGAAACATTGGTGATATAGCACCTCTTGTATATTCCTAGATAGAACTGGAACCCATTCTACTAAGTGAAGTATCTCAAGAATGGAAAAAAAACACCGCATGTACTCACCATCAAATTGATTTTAACTTATCAACACCTAAGTGCACATATAGGAGTAACATTCATCAGGTGCTGGGCAGATGGGAAGGGGGAGAAGATGGAAATATACATACATAATGAGTGCGATGAACACTATCTGGGGTATGGACATGCTTGAAGCTATGACTCATGGGGGAAAGGGGGTCAAAGGCAATATACATAACCTAAACATTGTACCCCCATAATATGCTGAAATAAAAAAGTATTAATTTAATTTTTTATTAGATATTGTCATAGAAGACACCAGCTATCAGCTGAAGATTAGTCAGCTAAAGATTACAGTGTGAATCTTCAATGAAGTTTCTCTTCAAATAATATTAGATACTGTAAAATCCATTTAAAATATCTTAATAGTAAATTTATTCTTTTTTCATATATTTTACTTTATAAAGTAAAATTTATGGGAGTATAAACCCTACAAGAATTTCTTAATAATTTTTGCTTACAGTGATTTCAGTATTTTCATAATGTATAAAATATATACAACAGGATTTTTTTCTATTTAATTACTGTATTACTCACAAACATTCTGTGGTTTTCCATCCATTTGCATCCTCTGCTATTTCCTTCCTCAGTGTCTCGTAGTTCTCACTATAGAAGTCTTAAACCTCCTAATTTAAATATATTCCTAGGTATATTATTTTTTTGTTGTTGCTATTGTAAAGGGTATTGAGTCTTTCATTTAATTCTCAGTTTGATTGTTCTTGCCATATATGCATGATGCTGATATGTGTACATTGATTTTGTAATCTGATACTTTGCTGAATTCATTTATCAATTTCAGTAGTCTCATGGGAGAGTATTTGGAGTTTTCTTGATATAAGATTATATTTTCTATAATGAGCAATAGTTTGACCTCTTCTGCCCAATTAGATGGCCTTGATTTGCTTCTCTTTTCTGATTGCTCTGGCTAGAACTTCCAGTGCTATGTTGATGAACAGAAGTGAGATAGAGGGTAACCTCGTCTGGTTCCAGTTTTAAGCAGGAATGCTTTCAATTTTTCCTTGTTCATTTCCTATTATGTCAGCTGTGGATTTGTTGTATATACCTTTAATAATTTTGTGGTAATTTCCATCAATGCCTATTTTGTTAAGCATTCTTATCATAAAGCAATACTGAATTTTGTTGAATGCTTTTTCTGCATCTATTGAGAGGATTATATGGTTGGCATAATAAACATTATTCATACATCTATACTACTCAAAGAGATCTACATGTTCAATGAAATCCCAGTTAAAATACCAATATCATTTTTCATAAATTTAGAAAAAATAATTTTATGCTTCATATGTAACCAGAAAAGACCCTGTATAGCAAAATTAACCTTAATCAAAAAGAACAAATCTGAACACATCAATTTACCAGGCATCAAGCTATGCTACAAGACTGTAGTAAACAAACCGCATGCTAATAGCACAAAAACAGAGACGTAGACCAGGGTAACAGAACTGAGAATCCACACATAAAAATCATCCTCATAAAGACACATGATCTTTGACAAAGCATACAAAAACTTACACTTGGGGAAAGAATACTTATTCAATAAACAGTGCTGGGAAAATTGGATAGCCACATGTAGAATAATGAAAGACTGAACTATATGTTGCATACCAGAAATTCACATTACCTATAAAGACATATATACCAAAAGTTTAGATATGGAAAAATATATTTAATATTTCACATAAATTGAAATAAAAAGTGAGCAGGATTAGCTATATTTATATCATATAAAACAGACTTTAAGCCAAAAACAGTAAAAAGAGACAAAGAAGGTCATTATATAATGATAAGGGATCAATCCAACAAAAGAATATAATAATTCTAAATATATATGCATCCAACACAAGAGCACCCAGATATTTAAAGGAAGTATTGGCTGGGTGTGGTGGCTCATACCTGTAATTCTAGCACTCTGGGTGGGCAAGGCAGGAGGATTGCTTAAGTTCAGGAGATTAAGACCAGCCTGAGCAAAAGTGGGACCTGTTGCTACTAAAAATAGAAAAAGTTAGGCAGACATGATGGTGCCTATCTGTAGTCCCAGATACTTGGGAGACTGAGGCAGGAGAATTTATTGAACCCAGGTGTTTGAGGTTGCTGTAAGCTAGGTTGATGCTATGCACTCCAGCCCACAAAAAGAAAGAAAATATTATTAGATCTAAAGGGAGAGATAAATTCCAGTATAATAATAGTTGGAGACCTCAACCTCCCACTCTCAGCATTAGATCATCTAGACAGAAGATCAACAAAAAAAATCATATGAAGAAAGGAAAGAGGAAAGCTAATATGAATTATACTATTTGTATAATTTTTACTCAGTATGTGGGATTTATTCAGTCCTCAACAATATACTAAACTGGACTTTATACCAAGTAGGTCTAACAGAAATTTATAAAACACGTTATCCAAAAGCTTCAGAATATATATTCTTCTCATCAGCACGAAAAACACTCTCCAAAATAGAACATAATTTAAGCCTTAATTCTCTTCTTTTGTCTGATTGCTCTGCAAGAACTTCCAGGACTATGTTGAATAGAAGTGGAGATAATGGGAAACCTTGTCTGGTTCCAGTTCTAGGCAGGGATGCTTTCAATTTTCCACATTCAGTATGATATTAGCTGTGGCTTTAACATATGCAGCTTTAACAATTTAAAGATACTTTCCATCTATGCCTATTTTGTTAAGAGTTTTTATCATAAAAGTGTGCTGGATTTTGTCAAATGCCTTTTTGCATGTATTGAGAGAATGATTTGGTCTTTGTTTTTGCTTTTATTTACTTGGTGAATTGTATTTATAGATTTGTGTTGTTGAACCAATCTTGTGTCTCTGGGATAAAGTCCACCTGGTCATAATGAATTAGTTTTTTCATGTGCTGTTGCATTTCATTTCTGAAGATTTTGTTGAGGATTTTTGCAGCTATATTCATGAAGGACATTGGTCTATAGTTTCCTTTTTTTGTTGTGTCCCTTCCTGGATTTGGGATCAAGGTGTTATTGGCTTCATAGGATGCGTTGGGGAGGATAAAATTCTTCTCAGTGTTGTGGAATAATTTCTGCAGTATAGGTATGAGTTCTTTGTAGATTTGGTAAAATTCAGGTGTGACCCATCTGGTCCAGGACTTTCTTTTGTTGAAAGCTTTTTCACTGCTGCTACAATTTCTGTGCTTGATATTGGTCTGTTCAGGAATTCTATATCCTCCTGATTGAGCTTAAGGAGGTTGTGTGTTTTCAAGAATTTGTCCAATTCCTCCATATTTTGTAGTTTTGGGGTGTATAAACTTTTATAGTATTTAAAGATAATGTTTTATATTTCTATCATGTCTATAGTGACCTCTCCTTTTTAATTTCTGATTGAGTATATTAGAGTCCATTCCTTTGTAGTTCTTGTCAATCTACAAAGAAGGCAGTCAATTTTGGAATCTTTTGGAAAAACCAACTATGGTTTTATTGGTCATCTGTGTAGTTACTTTGCTCTCAATTTCATTTAGTTCTGCTCTGATCTTAGTAATTTCTTTTTCAAAACGACAATGAGATATCACTTAACTTCAGTGATAATGGCCTTTATCAAAAATGTCCAAAACAATAAATGCTGGTGTGGATGTGGAGAGGTAGGAACACTCTTACACTGCTGGTGGGACTGAAAATTAGCACAATCCCCATGGAGATTGGAGATATCTCAAAGAGTTACAAATAGAAATACCATTTGATCCAGAAATCCCACTACTAGGCATCTATCCAAAGGAAAAAAAGGCATTCTATCATAAAGACATTTGCATGCGAATGTTTATAGCAGCACAATTCGCAGTTCCAAAGATGTGGAAACAACCCAAGTGCCCATCAATACATGAGTGAATTAATAAAATGTGGTATATGTATATTGTCGCTTTGAAAAAGAAATGAAAATTGTTATATTCTTTTGTTGAATTGATCTCTTATCGTTATATAATGACCTTCTTTGTCTCTTTTTACAATCTTAGTACATTGTTTGTGTCCAGGAATTTATCCAGTTCCTCAAGATATTCCAATGTGTTAGCATATAGTTGTTCATAACAGTCTCTGATGATCTTTTGTATGTCTATTTTAATGTCTGCTTTTTCATTTCTTATCTGGGTCTTCTCTCATTGTTTTTCTTGGTTACTCTCTATAGCAGTTTGTTGATTTATTTACCCTTTTTATTTCAGGATATCATGGGGGTACAAACATTTTGGTTGCATGCAATGCATTTGCCTAGCCCAAGCCAGGGTGACAAGCATGCCCTTCCCCCATACAGTGTGCTCCACCTCTGTTAGTTGTGAGTTTGCCCCCCAGTTCCCCATCTGAATGGCACCAACCAACAGCTAATATCATCCTAAATGGGGAAAAATTGAAATGATTCCCTCTTCAAACCGAAACTAGACAAGGATGCCCACCTTCTCCCCTCCTATTCAACATAGTGCTTAAAGTCCTAGCTATAGCAATCAGGCAAGAGAGGGGTATTAAGGGCATCCAAATCAGAGCAGATGAGATCAAACTCTCACTCTTCACCGATGATATGATATTATATCTAGAAAACCCCATGGATTCATCCAAGAGACTCCTAGATTTGATAAATGAATTCGGTAAAGTTTCAGGGTATAAAATCAATATGCACAAATCATAAGCATTCATATATGTCAAGAAACATCAAGCAGAAACTCAAATCAAAAACGCAATACCAATAAAATGTGGTATATGTATACCATGGAGTACTATTCAGCTCTAAGAAACAATGGTGATATAGCACATCTTATATTTTCCTGGTTAGAGCTGGAACCCATACTACTAAGTGAAGTATCCCAAGAATGGAAAAACAAGCACCAGATATATTCTCCAGCAAACTGGTATTAACTGAGTAGCACCTAAGTGGACACATAGGTACTACAGTAATAGGGTATTGGGCAGGTGGAAGGGGGAGGGGGGCGGATATATACATACATAATGAGTGAGATGTGCACCATCTGGGGGATGGTCATGATGGAGACTCAGACTTTTGGGGGGAGGGGGGGAAATGGGCATTTATTGAAACCTTAAAATCTGTACCCCCATAATATGCCGAAAAAAAAAAACCCAAAAAAAAAAAAAAAAAACAAACGCAATACCAGGGGCGAGAAAATGGCAGAGTAAAGGTAACCCCCTGGACTCCTGCTCCCAGAAAAGGAGGCACAGATCTTGGTCTCCTACACGCGAGTGGATCTCCCCACTACAAGGACAGCATTGAGAATCTGCAGAGGTTCAGAGTGGGATTCTCATAAAAGCAAAAATAAGGTGATTGAGAGATAAGATCTCACCCTCTGGAGACTGCAAAGCAAACAATAGGGCGTGTGGGAGGGCGCTGGCCCGCCAGGCCAGGTGGTGAAGTGGGATCAGACCCACAGGAGAACTCCTTGCTTCCCCATCGACCTCCACACCCACCCAGCCAGAGACCTGTCTGAAACTGGTGCAAAATCACAGCAGAAGAAGAGGGTGCTGGAGGGTGTGGTTGATGGTGAAAGGTGGCAGCGTGGTCCTCCCCTGAGCCCCGTGCTAGGACAGTTCCAAGATGGGAGGAAACTGATCTGTGCAGACTGGGGAGGTGGTCAGTTCTATTCCAGATATCGATGATTCTGTTCTTGTGCCAGTACCAGGCAGATTTAACTATTATTGCTTTATAGTACAGCTTGAAGTCAGGGAGACTGATGCCTCCCAGTTTGTTCTTTTTACTTAAGATTGTTTTTGCTATACGTGGTTTTCTCTGGTTCTATACAAAGCGAAGTATTATTTTTTCTAGATCTGTTAAGAATGCTGGTGGTATTTTGATGGGGATTGCATTGATTCTGTAGATCACCTTAGGAAATATTGACATTTTAACAATATTGATTCTACCAATCCATGAACATGGTAGATTTTTCCATCTATTTAAATCATCTGCAATTTCTTTTTTAAATAGGCATAGATGGCCCTTACCTTAAATTTATCAAATCCATTTATGACAAACCAACTGCTAATATCATCCTAAATGGGGAAAAACTGAAACCATTCCCTCTTCGAACCAGAACCAGACAAGGATGTCCACTTTCTCCCCTCCTATTCAACACAGAACTCGAAGTCCTAGCTATAGCAATCAGGCAAGAAAAGGGTATTAAGGCCATCCAAGTCAGAACAGATGTTATCAAACTCTCACTCTTCGTCGATGATATGATATTATATCTTGAAAACCCCGTGGATTCTTCCAAGAGACTCCTAGGTTTGATAAATGAATTTGGTAAAGTTTCAGGGTATAAAATCAATACACACAAATCAGAAACATTCATATATGTCAAGAACCATCAAGCAGAAACTCAAATAAAAAATGCAATACCCTTTACTATAGCCCCAAAGAAAATTAAATACCTAGGAGTATACTTAACAAGAGATACGAAAGATCTATATGAGGAGAACTTTGCCCACTTTTTGATAGCCTTATTTGATTTTTTTCTTGCTGATTTTCCAGAGTTCTAAATAAATTATAGTTATCAGCCCTTTATCAGATGTGTAGCATGCCAAAATTTTTTCCCTTTCTGTAGGTTGTCTGTTTGCTCTGGTGATAGTTTCTTTGGCTGTGCAGAAGCTTTTTAATTTGATCAGGTCCCATTTATTTATTTTTGTTGTTGCTGTGATTGCCTTTAGGGTCTTCTTCATAAATTCTTTGCCTAGACCAATGTCCAGAAGAATATTTTCAATGCTTTCTTCTAGAATTCTTATAGTTTCGCATTTTAGGTTTAAGTCTGTTATGCACTGCGATTTGTTTTTTGTGAGAGGTGAAAGGTGCAGATCTTGTTTCAGTCTTCTACATGTGGCTATTCTATTTTCCCAGCACCATTTATTGAATAAGGATGCTTTTCTCCAGTGTATGTTTTTGTCTGGTTTGTGGAAGATTAGATGGCTATATGAGGATGGTTTTTACATCTGGGTTCTCAGTTCTGTTCCATCGGTCTATGTCTCTGTTCTTGTGCCAGTTTCATGTTGTTTTAGTTATTATAGTCTTGTAGTATAGCTTTAAGTCTGGTAAATTTATACCTCCCAATTTGTTCTTTTCCTCTTAAGATTGCTTTGGCTACACGAGGTCTTCTCTGCTTTCATACAAAGTGTAGAATTGTTTTTTCTAGATCTCTAGAGAATAATGATGATATTTTGGTAAGGATTGCACTAATTATGTACATCACTTTGGGTAGTATGGATATTTTAACAATATTGATTTTGCCATTCGATGAGCATGGTAAGGTTTCCATGTGTTTACATCTACAATTTCTTTTCTCAGTGTTTAATAGTTCTCCCTAAGAAAATTTTTGTATTCTACACATCTGATAAAGGGCTGATAACTAGAATCTATTCGGAACTCAGGAAAATCAGCAAGAAAAAAATCAAACGACCCTATCCAAAAATGGGCTAAAGACATGTACAGAAACTTTTCAAAAGAAGACAGAATAATGGCCAACAAACATATAAAAAATGCTCAACATCTTTAATCTTCAGGGAAATGCAAATCAAAACCACAATGAGGTACCACTTATCTCCTGTGATAATGACCCTTATCAAAAAGTGCCAAAACAATAAATGTTGGCATGGATGAGGAGAGATAGGAACACTCACACCTGCTGGTAGGACTGCAAACTACTGCAACTTCTGAGGAGATACCTTAAAGAGATACAAGTAGATCTACCATTTGATACAGCAATTCCATTACTGGGCATCTACCTAGAAGAACAAAAGTCATTCTATAAAAAAGACATCTGCACTGGAATGTTTATAGCAGCACAATTCACAATTGCCAAGATATGAAAACAACCCAAGTGCCCATCAATACATGAGTGTATTAATAAAATGTAGTATGTGTGTACCATGGAGTGCTGTTCAGCTACAAGAAAAAAATGGTGATATAACACTTCTTGTATTTTCCTGGATAGAACTGGAAGGCATTCTACTAAGTGGAGTATCTAAGAATGTAAAAATAATTACCACATGTACTCACCAGCAAACTGGCTTCACTGATCAAGACCTAAGTGCACATATAGGATTAACATTTGTTGGGAGTCTTTCAGATGGGAGGGTGGAGGAGGGTATGGGTATATACATATATAATTAGTGCAATGCACACCATCTGTGGGATGGACATGCTTGAAGCTCTGACCCGAGGGGTGATGGGGGAAAGGGCAACATATGTAACCTAAACATTTGTATCCCCATAATATGCTGAAATTTAAAAAAATTCACATCTTTAGAAAAAAAATAATTCTCCTTATATATGTCTCTCACCTTCTTCATTAAATATATTCCTAAATAATTGATTTTATTTGATGCTCTTATAAAAGTTGCTGAATCTTTGATTTGATTTTTTGCTTGACTGTTATTATTGTATATGAACACCACTGATTTGTGTGCATTAAGTTTGTATCCTGAGACTTTACTGAATATATTTATCAATTCCAGGAGGGTCTTGGTTGGATCTTTGGGACTTTCTAGATATAATACTCATATCCTCAGTAAAGAGTGAGAGTTTGACCTCATCTGCACCCATTTGTACACCCTTAATTTTCCTCTCTTTTCTGATAGCTCTGGCAAGGACTTCCAGCACTATGTTGAATATAAGTGAAGATAGTGGGCAACCTTGTCTGGTTCCAGTTTTAGGCGGGAATGTGTTGAATTTTTCCCCATTAAGTATGACATTAGCTGTGGCTTTATCATATGCAGCTTTAACAATTTAAAGGTACTTTCCATCTTTGCCTCTTTGGTTAAGAGTTTTTATGATAAACCTGTGTTGGATTTTGTCAAGTGTTTTCTGCATGTATTGAGAGAATCATATGATCTTTGTTCTTGCTTTTATTTATGTGGTGAATTGCATTTATAGATTTGCATATATTAAACCATCATATGTCTCTGAGATAGAGCCCAACTCGTCATGATGAATTACTTTTTTTTTTATTTCAGCATATTATGGGGGTACAGATTTTAAGGTTTCAATAAATGCCCATTTCCCCCCTTCCCTCCACAACTCTGAGTCTCCAGCATGACCATACCCCAGATGGTGCACATCTCACTCATTATATATGTATATACCCATACCCCTCCCCCCAACCACCTGCCAAATACCCTATTACGGTAGTACCTATGTGACCACTAAGGTGCTGTTCAGTTAATACCAATTTGCTGGTGAGTATATGTGGTGCTTGTTTTTCCATTCTTGGGAAACTTCACTTAATAGTATGGGTTCAAGCTCTAACCAGGAAAATAAAAAATGTGCTATATCACCATTGTTTCTTAGAGTTGAATAGTACTCCATGGTATACATATACCACGTTTTATTAATCCATTCGTGGATTGATGGGCACTTGGGCTGCTTCCACAGCATTGCAATTATGAATTGTACTGCTATAAACATTCGAGTGCAGGGGTCTTTTTTTGTAGAGTGTCATTGGATCTTATGGGTAGATGCCCAGCAATGGGATTGCTGGATCAAATGGTAGATTCACTTGTATTGCTTTAAGGTATCTCCATATTGCTTTCCACAGAGGTTGACTAGTTTGCAGTCCCACCAGCAGTGTAGGAGTGTTCCTCTCTCTCCGCATCCACGCCAGGATTTATTGTTCAGAGACTTTTTGATAAAGGCCATTCGGACTGGAGTTAAGTGATATCTCATTGTGGTTTTGATTTGCATTTCCCTGATGATTAGAGATGTTGAGCATTTTTTCATACGTTTGTTGGCCATTCTTCTGTCTTCTTTAGAAAAGTTTCTGTTCAAGTCCTTTGTCCACTTTTTAATAGGGTTATTTGATTTTTTTGTCTTCCTGATTTTCGTGAGTTCTAAGTATATTGTAGTTATCAGTCCCTTATCGGATGCATAGGATGCAAAATTTTTCTCCCATTCTGTAGGTTGTCTGTTTACTTTCATGACTGTTTCTTTGGCTGTGCAGAAGCTTTGTAGTTTCATCATGTCCCATTTATTTATTTTTGTTGCTGCTGTGATTGCGTTTGGGGACTTCTAAATAA
Organism: Microcebus murinus; assembly: GCF_040939455.1. NCBI lineage: Eukaryota > Metazoa > Chordata > Mammalia > Primates > Cheirogaleidae > Microcebus > Microcebus murinus. Next base: position 69,577,380 of record NC_134117.1, on the reverse strand, counting down.
ACTTTTGCCTAGGCTGATGTCTAGGAGAGTGTTTCCAAGATTTTCCTCTAGAGTTCTAATACTTTCATACCCTAGGTTTAAGTCTGTATCCAGCGTGAGTTGATTTTTGTGAGAGGTGAAAGGTGTGGGGCCTGTTTTAGCCTTCTACAGGTGGCTATCCAGTTTTCCCAGCACCATTTTTTGAAGAGGGATTCTTTTCCCCAGCGTATGTTTTTGTCTGCTTTGTCAAAGATTAGATGGCTATATGAGGATGGTTTTATATGAGAATTCTCAGATCTGTTCCACTGGTCCATATTCCTATTTTGTGCCAATACCATTTTGATTTAATTACTACTGCTTTGTAGTATAGTTTGATATCTTACATATTAATGTCTCCAATTTTGTTTTTGTTGCCTAGAATTGCTTTTGATATTCAAGGTCTTCTTTGGTTCCATACGAAGCGTAAAATTATTTTTTCTATATCTGTGAAGAATGCTGATGAGATTTTAATAGGTATTGCATTGAATCTGTAGATCAGTTTGGGTGGTATAGACATTTAGATGATGTTGAGTCTGCCGATCCACGAGCATGGTATGGATTTCCATCTGTTTACATCCTCTGCTATTTCCTTCCTCAGTGTTTCATAGTTCTCCCTGTAGAGGTCTTTTACCTCCTTGGTTAAGTATATTCCTAGGTACTTTAATTTCTTTGTTGCTATTGTGAAGGGAATTGAGTCTTTGATTTGGTTCTCAATTAGACTGTTGATGGTGTATACGAATGCCTCTGATTTCTGTGTATTGATTTTGTATCCTGAGACTTTACTAAATTCATTGATCAGTTCCAGGAGTTTCTTGGTTGAATCTTTGGGGTTTTCTAGATATAATATCATATCATCATCAAACAGTGAAAGTTTGATCTCTTCTGCCCCTATTTGGATACCTTTAATTCCATTTTCCTGTCTTATTGCTGTAGCCAAGACTTCCAGCACTATGTTGAATAAAAGTGGAGATAGTCGGCAGTCTTGTCTGGTTCCAGTTCTAAGTGGGAATGCTTTCAGTTTTTCCCCATTCAGTATGATGTTGGCTATGGGTCTGTCATAAATGGCTTGTATCATTTTTAGGTATGTCCCTTCTATGCCTATTTTCTTAAGTGTTCGTATCATGAAAGGGTGTTGAATTTTGTCAAAAGCTTTTTCTGCATCTATTGAGAGAATCATGTGGTCTTTGTGTTTGCTTCTGTTTATGTGGTGAATTGCATTTATAGATTTACGTCTGTTGAACCATCCCTGCATTCCTGGGATGAAGCCCACTTGGTCATGATGGATTATTTTTTTGATAAGCGTCTGGATTCGGTTAGCTAAGATTTTGTTGAACATTTTTGCGTCTATATTCATTAGGGATATTGGTCTGTAGTTTTCTTTTTTTGTTGGATTCTTTCCTGATTTTGGTATCAGAGTAATATTCGCTTCATAAAAGGTGTCAGGGAGGTTTCCATTCTTCTCGATGTTGTGGAATAGTTTCTGCAAGATAGGTATTAGTTCTTCTTTGTAAGTGTGGTAAAATTCGGGTGTGAAGCCATCTGGACCGGGACTTTTCTTTTTAGGGAGATTTTTAATTGCGGTTTCTATTTCAGCTGTTGAGATTGGTCTGTTCAGGGAATCTATTTCTTCCTGGTTGAGCCTAGGGAGGCTGTGTGTTTCTAGAAATGTGTCCATTTCCTCCACATTTTCCAGTTTGTGTTAATACATATCTTTGTAGTACTCATAGATTATATCTTGTAATTCTTTGGGATCAGTTGTGATATATCCTTTTTTATTCCTGATGGAGCTTATTAAAGATTTCTCTTTTCTGCTTTTCGTTAGCTTAGCCAGTGGCATGTCAATTTTGTTTATTTTTTCAAAGAACCAACTTTTTGTTTTGTTAATCTCCTGAATAGCTTCCCTGTTTTCAATTTCATTTAGTTCTGATTTGATCTTGTTGATTTCACTCCTTCTGCTGGGTTTGGGGCTGGTCTGTTCTTCTTTTTCCAGCTCTTTGAGTCGTTTCATTAGATTGTCTATTTGTGATCTTTTTGACTTTTGGTTATAGGCATTTTTGGAGATAAACTTTCCTCTCAGAACTGCTTTAGCTGTGTCCCAGAGGAGTTGATAACTTGTCTCTCCATTGTCATTTTCTTCATAGAATTTTTTTATTTCTGTCTTGATTTCTTCATTTATGAAGTAATCATTTAGTAGAAGGTTGTTTAATTTCCATGTTTTTGTGTAGAAATGTGAGTTTCTGTTAGGGTTGATTTCTACCCTTATTCCATTTTGATCTGAGAAGATACATGGTATGATATCTATTTTTTTAAATTTCTTGAGGTTTACTTTGTGTCCTAGGATATGGTCATTCTTAGAGAATGTCCCGTGAGCTGATGAGAAGAACATATATTCAGTGGCTTTGGGGTAGAATGTCCTGTGGATGTCAGTAAGACCCAATTGTTCTAGAGTTTTGTTTAAGTCCATTATTTCTTTATTAATTTTCTGTTTGGAGGATCTGTCTTGAGCCGGCAGTGGGGTGTTGAAATCTCTGGCGATTATGGAGTTGCTATTAATCCATTTGCTTAGTTCCAGTAAGGTTTGCTTTATGTAACTGGGTGCACCTAAGTTGGGTGCATATATATTTAAAATTGTTATCTCTTCTTGTTGAACTGTGCCCTTCACCATTATGTAATGACCCTCTTTGTCTTTCACTACCTTTGTTGGTTTAAAAACTAAATCATCTGAGATTAGATCTGCCACTCCAGCCTTCTTTTGGCTTCCACTTGCCTGGAATACTGATCTCCACCCTTTTACTTTTAGTCTATATGCATCCTTGCAGGTTAGATGTGTTTCCTGAAGACAGCATAGACTTGGCCTCTATTTTCTTATCCATTCAGCCAGCCTATGTCTCTTGAGTGGAGAGTTTAAGCCATTCACATTTATTGAGAGAACTGATAGGTAAGGTAGGTTACTGTTCATTCTGTTGGGTTGGATGTTGTTACTATGATTTATGTCTTGAGCCATTGTAATATCTGGCCTTTAATATCTTTGGGTTTTCGTTGTTTTTATATTCATGGGTTATTATTATGATGTTCCGTGCGTAACACTGTTTTAAGTACTTCTTGTAGGGCTGGTCTTGTCTTGGTGAATTCTCTGAGACTTTGCTTGTCTGAGAATGTGTTAATTTCTCCTTCATATACGAAGCTTAGTTTTACAAGGAATAATATTCTAGGCTGGGCATTTTTTTGTTTCAGAAGAGTGAGAATGGGGCACCAGTCTCTCCTTGCTTGTGAAGTCTCATTAGAGAAGTCTGGTGTTATTTGAATTGGCTTTCCCTTGTATGTTACTTGCTTCTTTTGTCTTACAGCTCTTAGAAGGGCCTCTTTAGTTGATACTTTGGTCAGTCCGATGACTGCATGTTGTGATGTCTTCCTGTTTGCATTGAATCTCCCAGGGGTCCTCTGAGCTTCTTGAACTTGTACATTGAGATTTTTAACAAGGCCTGGGAAATTTTCCTCTATTATATCTTCAAACAGCTTGTCCAACCCTTGAGTGTTATCTTCTTTCCCTTCTGGTAACCCTATGACCCTCACGTTAGGTTTCTTCACATAATCCCACAGCTCTTGTAGGCTTTGGTCTTTTCTCTTGTTTCTGTGCTCTATTTCTGTGACTGACTTATTTAATTTGAGGGTGTTATCTTCAAGCTCTGAGATTCTTTCTTCTGTTTGATCTACCCTGTTCTGGAGACTTTCCACTGTATTTTGTGGTTCCTTGAATTGATTCTTCATTTCCAGGAGTTCGGTTAAACTTTTCTTCATTGTGTCCATTTCTTTTTCCAGATCCTGGAGGCTTTTTGTGGTTTCTTTGTGTTGGTTATTGAGTTGTTGTTGCAGCTCAGTGAGTGTTCTTATGATCCACAGACGAAATTCCTCTTCTGTCATTTTGGTTGCCTGATTTTGGTTTGTGCCCATTTCTAGGGGGCTGTGGCTCCTCTTTGGGAGAGAGTTTTCCATTTGGTTCTTCATATTTCCTGAGTTCCTTCGTGATTTCTTCCCACATCGATCAGTTGTTGTTTCTTTTCTTTAGGTTTTTGTTTGGGTATTCACACGCCTTGTTTAGTTTCTGAGCTGGAAGGTGGTGTTTGTGGGTGAGATTTGTCCACTCCCTGTCCTGATAACGTTGTGCAGGATGCTCTCCCTGTCAGTAGGTGGTGGTCGTTTGGAGGAACAGGCTATGCTGTTGTTTTTATGCCCTGTTATCAGCTCTTGTTCCTGTAGAGAGAACTCTAGTGCCTCAGGTGGTGGGTGGGGCCCTGGGACTTCCAGGTGTGTCCTTTTCTTCCCTTCAGTGAGGGCTAGTCTAGGAGGGAGTCTGGGTAGTGCTGGGTTGAGTAAGCCTGCCCTCAGGCAACACCAATGTCATTAGTAGGGGTCAAAGTTCTGTTCTCTGCTTCCAGGCAAAGCTTTCAGGTCGGAGCTGGAATGGCCCTGCTCAGTCAGAGAATCTGTGTGTGGGGATGGGCTGTCTGAGACTCACAGTCTGGAGCGGCCCTGGCTTCTTTCCACCATCCCCAACTCCACAGCTACTGCTGGGTCTCTGCCCGCAGGCCAGACCACACGCCACCACTCCTCCCCTGGCTGTACTACCTGCGGGGAGGTTCCCTACGCGGGAACGCCACCTGGGCTGGGTGCAGGGCCTCCTTTGGGAGTAGGGTTGCCCTCTAGGATGCTGATCTGCCCCTGAAGGCACACACACCACAGTAGGCTGTTCACAAATATCCCTTCTGTGTCCCAGGCAATGCGAGGCCTCAGTGCACGGGATGTGGTCTGCAGGTCTGACCTCTGGGTCCCAGAGTTCAAACTATATCCCCACGAGGGAGAGCGGTGCCAGTCCCAATTCACCCACAGGGAGCCCAAGCTGCATCTATGTCTCTCAACCTCAGAGTCTGCCCCGTTCTCCTGGGATCACTGTGCCAGCAGCACCTGGGAGGGCTGGCAGGTAGGGAGCTCACAATATGAGTTCCCCTTAGTCAGCTGTAGGGCCCCAAATGGGAAGGTCCAGTTCCCTGTAGGTGCCTCCGGCTGGTGGCTATATTGTCTCTTTGTCTCTCTGGGCATCCGCGGGTAGGGTCGGGGGAGAGGAGGAGGCGGCAATATGGCGTCTGTCGCGTGGCTCGAGTCTGTGCACACGGAGGTGCCCAGAGGGAGTTGGGAGCCCAGTGCCGCATCCACCACTGGCTTACCGCTCACTGGCAGCCTCCGTTGCTGGGCTGGTGTCTGCAGGTCTCTCCACTCGCTGGGGAGCCCACCAGCAGTTCGGGATGCAGGGGAGGGGAAATGGCTGATACTTCCCGCTGGTCTCCGGGCTGCTCTGGCAGTCCCAGCTTCCAGTTCTCCTCCGTGACCCCCTCCATGGAGTCTCCCGTGGTCTCAGGTACTCCTCCTTCCGACCCTCATCCAATGTAGGCTCGTCTTCTTGCTTCTTTCTTCTGATTTCTGCTAGAATCTATCTTTTCTGCAGAGACACTCTGTCTGGCGGTGTTTCTCATCTGCCATCCTTTTTCGGCCTCAATTTGCTGTTCTTTTTCCAGTTCCTTGAGATGTTTTATTAGTTTGTTGATTTGTGAACTTTCTTTCTTTTGGATGTGAACATTTAATGCTGTTAGTTTTCCTCTCAGGATTGCTATTTCTGTATCCCACAGATTTTGATAACTGTACCCCCATTATCATTTAGCTCAAAGAATCTTTTCATTTCTATCTGGGTCTCCTCCTTGACCCAATATCATTCAGCAATAGATTTCTTAATTTCCATAATTTTGAGAAGTGGTGAGTGTTTCTGTTGGAATTGATCTCTAATTTTATACCCCTGTAGTCTGAGAAGATACATGATATAATTTCTATTTTTTAACATTTGTTGATATCTGATTTGTGGGCTAGGTTGTGATCGGTTTTAGAGAATATCATGAGCTGAAGAGAAGAATGTATATTCAGCTTTATTTGGGTGGAATGTTCTGTAGATGTCTGTTAGACCAATTTTTTCTAGAGCTCTGTTAAGTCCATTGTTCTTTGCTTGTTTTCTGTTTGGAGGATTTGTCCAGTTCAGTCAATGGGGTGTTGAAGTACCCAGCTACTATGGCATTACCATTTTGTTCAGTGTTAGGGTCAAGACATGAGAACCCCAGGAGTGGGACAGAACTTTGCCAAAGAGTGATCTGTTGACATGTTAGTTCACTGAGCAAAGGCTGCTTGACCTTGAGGGGGATATTCCACCAATCAGGGATGTCTGCAAATGCACCCTGCCTTGAAGCCTGAGGGCTATAGCCTGGATGTCTGCAAATGGATCCAGGCTTGTAATCCGAAGGTGGAGAGAATGATCAAAGGATGTCAGCCCAGCAGATAAGAGGGTTTGCTATTGTAAGCCTGAGGCAATGTTCCTATGTCCCTCCTGAGTTCATGTCTCAGTAAATGAGGAACTAGATAAGGTAGAAAGAAGTACATGGTCTCTTTATTCCCATTTATATTATACATTTTACTGCTAACTCACGAGCTTTTCATGTGAAATCATTGTAATCTATAACATGAAATACAAAATAAAAATGGGCGCTAGACTTCAGTCAGTACCACATGGCTCATAGGAATGCTGGTGGTCCCCTGACCTCCCCACACCCTTTCACCTTACATTTTGTGTCCATGTCTTTCTCTCTCCCATCTCTTGCAACACACACTGCCCAGGGATATAGTTATATCAGGGATGTGACGAAACCCTGATACTGTTTATTGTGTTATTTAGATCAAACAGGGTTTCCTTTATGTGTCTGAGTGCTCCTGTAATGGATGCATAAATATTAAGAATTGTTAAGTTTCCTTTCTTGACTTTTGCCTACACCATTGTATAGTGATCATCTTTGTCTGTCTTTATTTTTGCTGTTTTAAAGTTTATGTTATCTGATATAAGAATAGCTACCTGAGCTTTCTTTTGATTTCCATTTGCCTGGAAGTTTGCTTTTCAACCCTTGACCTTGAGTCTGAAAGCATCTTTGTGGGTAGGATGCATTTCCTGGAGATAACAGATACTTGGCTTGTGTTTTTTATGCACTCAGCCTGTCTACATTTCTTCAGTGGATAATTTGAGCCATTCACATTTATTGAGAGAATTGATATTTGGGGTAGATTCATGTCCATACTGTTGGATAATTCTTATTATTTTGTTTTACCTCTTGAACCATTGTGGAATCAGGGTTCTGGACTTTAACTCGTGAGTGATTTTACTTTGGTGGGTGTCTATTGCATTATTCAGTGTATAATGCAGTTCTGACTACTTCCTGCAGGGCAGGTCTGTTTTGTGCAAATTCTATCAGTGATCACTTGTCTGGAAAAGTCTTTACTGCTCCCTCATATAAGAAGCTTAGTTTTGCTCGGTAAATAATTCTAGGTTGGCCATTAAGCTGTGTTAGAAGATTGAGGATGGATCCCTACATCCTTCTGGCTTGTAAGTTTTCAGTTGAGAAGTTTGCAGTTAGTTTGATAGGTTTTCCTTTGTAGGTTATCCATTATTTTCACCTTACTATTTGAAAGATTGCCTTTTTCATGTTCCCTTTGGCCAGCTTAATAACTATGTGATGTGGTGATTTCCTATTCACATTGAGTCCCCCAGAAGTCTGTATGCTTCTTGTACCTGGATATCTAGATTTCTTGCCAGAACAGGTAAGTTTTTCTTCATTATTACAAGGAATAGATGTTCCCGCCCTTGTATACTTTTTTCTTTATCTGGGATGCCTATAATTCTTGTGTTTGATTTCTTTACATAATCCCACATTTCTTATATGTTTTGTTCATGTCTCTTGCTGCTGTGTTCTTTTTTTCCCATCTGATTTGTTTAGCATATAGGCATTATCTTCAAGCTCTGAGATTCTTTCCTCTGCGTGATCCCCCCTATTCTTAAGGCTTTCCATGATATTTCATAGTTCCTTGAATGCCTCTTTCATTTCCAGTATTTCTGTTTGTTTCTTTTGTAATACTTCAATTTCTTTAGAGAATTTTTCATTCGTTTCTTGTATTGTTTTTGTGGCTTCTTGTGTTGGATTTCTATTTTCTTTATTCCATTGAGTTTTATTACAATCCATATTTGGAATTCTTCCTCTGTCGTTTTAATAATTTCATTTAGGTTGCTCTCTGTTGTTGAGAATCTAAGGATTTCTTTTGGGGGTGAATTTTCTGTCTGATATTTCATGTTTTCTGCATTATTTTGCTGATTGTATCTCATCAAGCTACTTGGTCAAGAACTGGGGTTGCTAGGACTAGTTTATGGCCCTGTCTCCAGGTTCCCAAGTGTTATTCCTTGACAGTGCTGGGGAGAATAGCACTGATTCTGTATTGCCTTAAGGGTATTTTAGCAAGTTGGGTTACTGGCTCCTCCATGCAAACTACAATCAATGATAGAGAAGGTAACCTTTAGTTTAACCCAGTGCCTTCCATTTCAAGCTATTAGAAGGCAGTGGAGACATACGCACAAGTGCTATCCATCAGCTGGGGACTTAATCTGGGAGATAAAATTCACTAGTCTCCATTGGCAAGAGGTGAAGACAAAATGCAATGATAATGAAATAATGTATTTGTAACATATTTCACTGTAACATCATTCCTACCCTTAAAATCTGAAATAAAAATGAATATATTCCCCATAACTGGTATTCTTAAAAGTCCAGGAATAATCCTCCTATAATATATCAATTAGCATCTTTTGCCTCTGACAGATCAACCCAAACTTTAATGGCATAAAACAAAAACAATTCCTTATTACTTTTATTATTTATATTTTTATATTTTCTGAGTACAGACTGGGCTCAGTGAGGTGGTTTCCACCCAGGGTTTCTCATGTAGTTGCAGTGAAGCCATGGGTGGGTCTGGAGTCATTCAAAGGCTTCCTAACTCATATATCAGCTGCCTGGGCTAGAAAGAGTCAAAGAACTGGAGCTACCCCAGCATCTCTCTCTGTCCCTACAGTTTCTCTAGGTGATCTCTCAGCATGGTGGGTGCAGAGTAGCTGCATGTCTTATACTGTGGCTCAGGAAGCCAAAGTGAATATCAAAAGAGACAGAACCAGGCAGAAGCTATGGAGCATGTTTCCACCTACACTTGGATATCATGGCACATCACTTCCATCATATTCTATTCTCTTTTCCTCTCTGTCTTCAATCACCTCTCTTTTTCATAGTCCTTTCCTCACATCATCCCAGAAAGCTCCATCTCTCATCCACCACCAAGCCCCCAAACTCTTGTTATTTTCTTATGCAAAGAATTCTCTTTTTACACTCACATTTTGTAGATTTCATTTGTGGCAAATATAGAGGAGGTAGGAGGTAGTATTCACCTTCCACAGCCCAAAAGGGATATTATGGAAGATGAGAATATTGCTCCCAATTCCTCACTCCTTACCAGTAAAATCACAGCCATGCCATTTGCCATGGGAAACTGCAAGGCTTTCTGCTAGAGTAGCCAGAGTGTGATTTTCCACCAACTAATGTCACTGGGCCACGACCTTGCTTTGGCCACAGGAATATTAGTGGACATGGTACAAAGAGAGGCTGGAAGTGGATTTGTTTGGTCTGGCTTGTCTTTCCCACTCTATCCATCAGCTGGGAGAGGAATATGCACCCAGTAGCCACAGGTCCCAGCATGAGAAGACACATGGAGCACACCTGAAGCCAGCCTTCAACCACAGCCACACCCTTCAATCCGAGTGGTACCAAGTGGAGCCCAGGTGACCCACCAAACTGAGAATGAAAAATAAACATGCTTGTAATTGCAAGCTGCTGAGTATAGCTTGGGGATAGGCTGTACTTATCCTCAAGAACAGAGGGTAAGTATACAGAATTATCACAATACAAAAAATTACCAAAACCATGATCATTACAGGGCTTTAACCCCACTAAATGCAAAAGAAGATATAAACAGTTTGGGTTTATATTTGCTATTTTTCGTTCTTTGGTTGTGGGTAAAGGGTTAACAATGTCCATTCCTTTTGCATGAGGCTTTGACCTTCTACTGACTTCCTAGACCAATTTATCTGCAAACCTGATAAATATGGAAATCCAATTGTGTTTCTAGGCATCAGTGTTTAAGTAAACGAGACGCCTGAGTGGTTGACTGCTTCTGGATATGAGGAGCTTATTAATACCAGATAAGAGATAATAATTTTGGACTTCCCCTCCCCTAGAAGCCACCTATAGTCATGCCTGGGGATGTCATAACAAATTACCACAAATGTGGTGTCTTAAAACAACAGAAATTTATCCCCTCATAGTTCTGGATGCTAGAAGTCTGACATCGAGCTGTCAGCAAGACCACGCTCTCTCTGGGAGTCCTGGGGGAGGGTTCTTCCTGCCTCTTCTAGCTCATGGTGGTTGCTGGCAGCCCTTGCTGTTTCCCCTCTTGTAGATGCATCACTCCAGCCTCTGTCACTGCCTTCACATGGCCTTCTTCCTTGGGTGTCTCTGTGTCTGTCAAATTCAGGGGTGTACATGTTGGGAGTGCATACGTAGGAGGTTGAGTGACAACCTCAGTCATGTAGAAAATCAGATTCCATTTACATACCAGTAAAAATCAACTCATGTTGTGTGCTTTTCTCCTGAGAGGCCAGGTGTTCAAATGTAAGAATAAGACACCACTACACATTGGTCTTATTTGATTTCACTGCTCAGATTATGTCTAGGACACATTCATCCTCCATGAGAAGAAAGGAAATAAAAAACTTAACTGCATAGAAGACTGACTGGCACACACATGCGCACACACTTGAAGGTGGAGAGATGTCATCAGTTCTGAGAGCATCTTTCATTCATCTATATTTCAGAGGCCCAGTGGTCTCCACCATGTACAAGCCCCAAGTGGCCATCACTAAGAGACTGGGCTTTACTGCCATCTGCAGGAATCAATGTGATTAATTAAGGAAGCCCTTTTCATTGCTGAGAAATTGTAGGTATAAGCATTCTTTTTTTAATAGTTCGCAGGGATATAATATGTTTTCCAATTGAGTAAGGAAAGAAAACAGGTACAATATATGCCTCTCAACACTCACTGGTAAAACTGGTTTTGATGGTCATTTTCCCACCATTTCTAGTTCAGATCAAATCAGCCACTCTTGATTTCTTTCAGTTAGCCATACGTGCTACACTCACTCTTGGCCCGTGCACTTGCCAGGAATCCCTGAGCTTAGAATACTCTCTGCCTGCCCCACCCCCTCCAAATTAGCGCTCTGTCCCCTAGTTATCCTTAAGAGCTCAGCGTGACACTTGTTACAGGAGCCCTTCTTCAACCCCATAGCAGGGAGGATCCCTCACTGTAGGTGCTCCCTTCAGCATGACATTTTATTTTCATTACTCATTAAATTATCTTCCCAACTACACAGTGGGACAACGTTTACCTGCCTTGCTCACTGTTGCATCCTGAGCATATATTACGGGGCTTGATGAGGGCAGGGTAAGTATCCGTGATAAGAGGGAAGGAAGGAGTGAAGTCTGTAATGACATAGTTAGAACTGAGACAATTATGTGGCAGATCCGGACCAAATAGCCTGATAGCAGGAAAACAATATTTTCAGGAGTAAGTTATCTAGGCTTTATGACAGATATGGATCCAATTAGTAGCCTCTTGCTTTCACTTTGTTTATACACTGCATTGTAACCTCCGAGTCCTCTCAAAGATGAAATTAGCCTTGAGCAACATGGGAGGAGAGTAGCACTCAGGCTTTGACCAAGGGGCCCACCAAGGCCACTGGCACAATGTAACTGGATCCCAAGATCCTAAGGAGCTGGTCTGTACATCACCTTAGGAACTCTGTGATGTACCAGGAAGGGGTGGGGGGGAGGGAGTGTCACGGGGCCGGGGGGCGGTGTCTGGGGGGAAGATTAAATGGACTTTAAGGCACATGGTTAGGTTTCCAGACACCGAGATAACTGTTTAAGTCCAAAGGAGAGACAAAAGCTGCTCTCCCACCCCAGTGGTCGCTGCACCAGGAAAGCAAAGACATTCACCCTGAGATGTGACAATAAGGATACAAGCACTGCCCTGAAACCAAGAATCAGGTCAGGAGAGAAGGCTGCCTAGAGCATCCAAAGAGACTCCTCTCCAGCCCTGCAATGAGGAGCACAGTGACTTCGATAAGGAGAGAATCTAGGAAACCTGGAAGAGGAAGCCAGAAAGACACGAGATACTGTCCACGGTAATCAAGAGTGTTGGTGAACTCAGAATGTTGGTTTCCTCCCTCCAGGAGCAGAATGACCTCTGCCCTTGACAGATGCAAATTCAGCCCATTGTCATGTCCGAGGCAGAAACAGATGGAGTGAGGCTCGGGTCTGTCAGAGCCCAAAGCACTTTGTGCTGAAGACCAAGGGAGCAGCACAGCAGCTCTGAGCCAATGACCCATGCAGGAGAGGCCTGCACCAATCGGCCCCCAGCTGGGAAAACAGAAGCCACATCACCTATTTTCACAAAGAGAGTCTAACATAGAGAATTGGTTAGATAAGTTTTGGAGGACTGTGGGGCACAAGGGAAACACTGAGGTGATAGAAAGACAGTAACTGCAGAAAGCAGTTTTATCTCCTGGGATTGGAGGGACATAGAGAGCTTGAGGCCATTGTTACTGAGAAGTCCAGAGAAGGGGTTTCCCTGAGCTGGGCCAGAGACCTCTGAGGTAGGTTGGCTTCCTGGGTGGCCTTGGTCCTCCTGTGGTATGAAGAGATCTCAAAGATAAAATTAGCTATGAGCAATATGAGGAGAGTAGCACTCAGCCTTTGACCAAAGGGCCCACCAAGGCCACTGACACAATATAACTGGATCCCAAGAGCCAGGGTGCTGGCCTGAGGAGTGGGCATTGCTCAGTGGGTGCCACTTCCTCAGGACCTCAAAAGAGAGTCCTGTTGAGCAAGTATTCAGACCTCTAAGTGAGCAACATTGGTGACCACATTCTGGTGTCTCTGAAAGTCCCAATGAGGCTGCTGTGAACTTGCACGCAGCTGCTGTCACTAGACTCATCACTTCTGTAGAGTTAAGGAATAATTGTTAGGGTCATGTTAGCCAGGAGCAAGTTGTACAGAGAATGTACCTGCTCCCCCCTTCTGGCCTCCTCCTTGCTGCCTTCTGGGTAGAGACTAACAGACACCCAGCTGCCAAGAAGAAATAGGGTTTGCAGTATTCCAGGCCAAGAGTTCCCAAGCTGGGTTTTGAACTGAGGGACAATAGGTTAAATAGTGAGCAGTTGTTGCCCAAGGAGCTCAGGACACTCTGCCCCAGACCCCTCTCTGACAAAAGTTGTTAGGATTGAAATCTTGTGTCCTGCTGAGGGCAATTGCTACCCTTCAAATAGACTCCTCTTCCAGACTCATTGCTCATGTTGAGCAGGAGCCTCAGAGTGTTTTCTGCTTGTTAAGAAAGTCCCTTGTTGTCCCAACTACAGAAAGCACCAGAAGCTGGAGTCCATGATGGGCTAGACTATGCTTTCATGGCTAAGAGCTTCTGCTCTGGATTCATGGAGCCTCCATTCAAATCACACATCTAGAATTGCAGAAAAACATGGTGGACTAGAGGCTGCCTGCCAGCTCACTCCTCCCAAAGAAAGAAGTGAAATGTGCAGGCAGCTGCCTACATACAGATCTCTCATCCCAGGAGCAGTGTTGTGAATTCATGGGGAAGCAACATGGGACACTCAGTGTGGACAAAAGAGTAACAGGGTGAGACATATAAAAATATTAGACAACACTAAGAGAACAATAGAGAATAGAGCACGGCAGTGCCATACTCTCCCTCCTGGTGCTGTGCAAACTGAACCTCCAGATGGCACCACCACTCCCACAGACTCCCCCTACTTGCTCAGTCAGGGACATGCCTGGAGCCTGTGCAGAGCTGTTGCACCATACAACAGGTGTCGTGGGGATCAGGAAACAGCTAAAGCTATCCTGATTCTTGGGTACACTATGCTGGGTCTACTCCAGGCTGTGGAGAGAGTGGACTGACTTGTGGCTTCCCTGAGCCATACCCTGGAACTTAAAGCCAGGTGCTTCACCCCTGGAGTGCAGAGGGACCTGGGCATGGGGATTGACCAGAGGAGCAGCAGGCCCTGATCTGAGAGGTTCTGGGTGACCACTTCAGCAGATTCTGGGTGGGGTATGCAGAGCTACAACTTCTGCACTTCTGACCTGGCATCTGAGGAACCCTTGTGCCTAAGAAGCAGCCTGCAGCTTGCTCAGTCCTGAATCCACCCTCCAGGCCCCAACCACCTCCTCTTTGCCTGGCCCTGACCCACCTTCCAGGTAGTGTGGGGCGCGGTGGCAACGCCATTCCAAGATGGCGCCCGCTTCTTGGTCAAACCCTGTTGTTAGTCTGACAAACAATTGCTCAGCGCATGTGCAGAGTTTGTCTCCTCCCTTCCAAGTGCCTTATCCAATCAGACAATGCCCAGTGTACTTACTGCCTTTATAAGCAGCCGCTGAGAACGCCTCGGTGTCTTCCGTATCATGTAAGCCTAAAGGGAACCCCATTAAAGCACGGTCAGAAGAACTCCTGTTGCCGCGTCTTCCTTGCTGGCGAGGCGGGCGCGACAAGTGGTGCTGAAACCCGGGAACTTGAAACAACTTTGAGGCACCAGCGGAAGACGACCTCGGAAGAGGTAGAGTTCAGAACTGACGTGTGGGACGGCCAAAACTCCCCTGCTTCCAAAAAATGGGTAATATTCTGCTGCGGCACTTTTTGTGGCCTATTATCATGAAATGCCTGTATGATGAGACTTCAGGCCCGCGCGTAGCAGCTAGCCAAAGTGCACTGAGTGACTTGCAAGAAGCAAGCTCAGAGAGAAGCAGTAAGGGAGGTACCGCGGTAAAAGGTGGAAAAAAGGAATATAGAGCTCAAAAAAGGAAAATGCAGGGAGGGAAAGCGCAGCCCGACCTGCAAAGGGAGAAAGAAAGAAGAAAGGGGAGAGAAAGAAAGAAGAAAGGGGAGAGAAAGAAAGGAGAAAAAGGGAAAGAAGAAAGGAGAAAAGGGAGAGAAAGAAGAAAGGAGAAAAGGGAGAGAAAGAAGAAAGGAGAAAAGGGAGAGAAAGAAGAAAGGAGAAAAGGGAGAGGTAGAAGAAAAGGGAGAGGTAGAAGAAAAGGGAGAGGTAGAAGAAAAGGGAGAGGTAGAAATGTAAAGGTACCAAAAAATAAAAATGACAAAGGACAGGACAGGACAGAAGACAGAGGAGATGCCTGCTTGACTACTGATACATTCCTGTTCCTGTTGAAGCTCCTAGCTCTATGACTCTGTTTAGATCTCGCAGAGATTTTGGGATCACAGCTGCGATTCATACTGCTCAGGCTCTCAACAATCTATCTGCTGGAGTAGCCGCAGCCCTCGACACTCAAGCCTGAATCAGCGAGTGGATTTAGTACAGGACCAGGTGGACACTCTTTGGCAGTTTGCGCAGCTGGGTTGTGAGTGGAGAATGACCGGCCTCTGTGTCACTTCTGTGCTCTGAGAACTTTACCTTTGCCGCTAATCTTTCTAAACAGCTGTCTAGGCATCTAACAGGCAACTGGTCTGAACAGTTTGATTCCTCACTCAGAGACCTGAGACTGGCCATCGTGCACGTGAACT
The DNA here is from genome assembly GCF_040939455.1 of Microcebus murinus. Lineage (NCBI taxonomy): Eukaryota > Metazoa > Chordata > Mammalia > Primates > Cheirogaleidae > Microcebus > Microcebus murinus. The sequence continues at coordinate 69,561,759 of NC_134117.1, read as the reverse complement.
CCACTCGTGTGGATCTGAGCCTTGCCACAGGACTGACAGCATGGATTCAACAAGCCACCCATCATCTGAAGGAATGGTCCGGTCTTGCAGCCGTTTTGCTGATCGTTGCGGCTGTTGGCGGACTGTGGTGCATCTGTAGGCTGCAGGCCCAGAGACGGAGGGACCATGTGGTATTGGCACAGGCATTTGCTGCGCTTGAACTGGGACAGTCTACACAGGTGTGGTTGACCATGCTTAAGGGTTAGCCTAGGTTTGGGTTGCACCCGCTCCTACCCCCAGGCATTTGGCAGACATGGCCTTTGCACCAGAGAAGGCATGTCCTCAGTCCCACAACCAGCCTTTGCACATCTCGGAGTTTTGCTCATTGCACGAGGTAAGGTGGTTGTTGGGTAAGTGAGGCTCTGCATCCTTGCTAAACGGTTGCTCAGTTCTCATTTAATTAATAAAATAGGGGGAGATGTGGGGCGCGGTGGCAACGCCATTCCAAGATGGCGCCCGCTTCTTGGTCAAACCCTGTTGTTAGTCTGACAAACAATTGCTCAGCGCATGTGCAGAGTTTGTCTCCTCCCTTCCAAGTGCCTTATCCAATCAGACAATGCCCAGTGTACTTACTGCCTTTATAAGCAGCCGCTGAGAACGCCTCGGCGTCTTCCGTATCATGTAAGCCTAAAGGGAACCCCATTAAAGCACGGTCAGAAGAACTCCTGTTGCCGCGTCTTCCTTGCTGGCGAGGTGGGCGCGACAGGTAGGGTCAGCCTGCCATCTACACAGTCCTTGCTTCTGGCTCAGAGCCCCTGCATAGAGGCTTCACTTTCAGCTATACCACAGTCCTTACTCAGAGACTCTCATACTGCGGCACAATGGGCTCTATCCTGAGAGGCCTGCAGTGACTATTTTGGTGGGTCTTGGGTGGGCCATGCAGATACAACCTCTGTACATCTGACCTGGCATCCATGGGAGTCTTGTGTCTCAGAGGCAGCCTGCAGCTTGCTTGGCCCTGAATTTTCCCTCCAGGCCCAAGCCACCTCTTGCCTACCTGGCTTTGACCCCACCCTCCAAGTCAGGTAGGCCTGCCATCTACAAGGCCCCACTTCTTGCTCAGAGCCCCTGTTCAGAGGCTTTGCTTCTGGCTCCACCCCAGTCTGGGTCAGAGGCTTTCACACAGGAGTGCAGCAGGCTCCAAACTGAGAGGCTTGGGGTGGCCGCTTCAGCAGGCTTCAAGAGGACCATGGAAAGCCCCAGGGTTCCTGGGCCACCTGAGACAACAACAGCTTTTCTGACTTCACATTAGCGGAACCCTGGCACCTGTGGAGCAGGCAGCTGCTCACTCACCCTGACTCTGCCCTCTGGCCCCATTTGCCTCCTACTTACTTGTCTCCAACCCCACTCCCAGGTTAGATAGGGCAACCATCTGCATAGCCCCACTTTTGGCTCAGAGGCCTTTTTCAGAGGTTCTGTTTGCAGCTTCTTTCTAGGCCCAGCTCTGAAGCTCTCACAGCACAGCTTGAGGCTCCACCATGTGCCTCCAGAAATCCCTCCAGGCCTGAGACACCATCCCCAATTCTGCAGCCATACACCAGGACCCCAAGACCCCACCCTAGGGCCTGCACCACCAAACCAGGTCTGGAAGATCTGCTCCAAAGTCTAATGCCCCACAAGGGACCGCCCCCTCCACCTTGATCTGCCAGCACACTGCGACCTGCTTTGGGCAATCACCCATAACCTGGGAACCCACAACAATGTTACCCAGCTGCTGTGGATACCTCTGTGGGGAAACTCTGGGTAGAGAAATTCCCACAACACCAGCCTCAGTGAAGAGAGTCTCATACAGCTCCCAACTTTAACATCCTGCAAGGAACACAAGTCCTGTAAACCTATCAACCTGGAACTCAGAAAAGAGGATCCAGATGAAAAGAAACCAGCAAAAGAATATTGGCAACATGAAAAATCAAAACAGATCAGTACCTTCCAAGGGATTACAACAGAGATACAGCAGTGAACTCCAACTACAAGGACATTGTTGGAATGACAGAAATGAAATTCAGAATATGGATGGCAAATAAGATGAATGGAGTTAAATAGAAAGTTGAAAACCAACAAAAAGAAGCCCAAAAGACATTCCAGGAAATTAATGAAAAAGTCACTAAAGAGCTGGACAAAATTAGGAAGAATATAATTGAACTTAAAGAAATGAAAGAGTCTTTTAGGGATTTTAAAAATGCAGCAGAAAGTTTCAGCAACAGGAGAAGAAATAATCAAGGAGAAGAAATAATCTCAGAGCCTGGAGACAAGGCTCTAAAATTAACCCAATCATTTATAACAAGGGCAGAGAAATCCTTAGAGAGACTACACAAAGCAAACAAACATGAATTTTAGGTATCCTGAGGGAGAAGACGAAAGTGCTAAAAGCATGAAAAATATATTTCAGGGAATTATTGTCGAAAAATTCCCCAGTATTGCCAGAGATACAGACATCCAGATACAAGATGGTCATTGAGCTCTGGGAAGATTCATAGCAAATAGGATATCTCCAAGACATGGTATTCAACCTGGCCAAAGTCAAACTGAAAGAGAAAATTCTACAAGCAGCTAGACTTAAGCAACAACTGACCTACAAAGGAAAACCCATAAGGATGACAGCAGATTTCTCAGAAGAAACCATATAAGCCAGAGGGGAGTGGGACCCCATCTTTAATCTTTTTTAAACAAAGCAATTGTCAGCCTAAAATTTTGTGTCCTGTAAACCTAAGTTTCATATTTGATAGAGAAATTAAGTTCTTTACAAGCAAAAAAATAATGGTGAAGGAATTTGCCAAGTCCAGACCTGCCCTGCAGGAAGTACTCAGACCTGGACTATACATGGATCAGCACAATAGAGGCCCACCAGTGTAAAAGCCCCCAAATGGTAAAGGTCACAGCCCAGTCACTACAATGGCTCAAGAGGTAAAGGAGAGCAATGAAATTCTACTCAACAGGATGGGGGAGGAAAGGGATTTACAAAAAAATAAAAAAATAAAGTTTAACTCAATAGGAAGAACAGTACCCCCATAATATGCTGAAATAAAAAAAAATAGGAAGAACAGACATCCAACCTACTTATCTATTCTTTCAATAAATGTGAATGACTTAAAATGCCCACTAAAGAGACATAGGCTGGATGAATGGATTAAAAAATACAAGCCAAGTATCTGCTATTTCTAGGAAACACATCTAACTCACAAGGACTCCATTTAGACTCAAGGAGAAGAAATGGAAAACAACATTCTATGCAAATGGATACCAAAAGAAAGCTTTTGTAGCATTTCTCATCTCAGGTTATGTATAATTCAAATCAATAAAAGTAATAAAGACAAAGATAGTCATTATATAATGGTAAAGGGAATGATACAACAAGAATATGAAACAATTTGAAATATTTATGCCCCTAACTCAGGTGCACCCAGACTCATAAAGCAAATCCTACTTGATCTAAACAAAATTATAAACAGCAGCACCATAATAGCCGGGGATGTCAACAGCCCTCTGATAGAGCAGGACAGAGCCTCCAACTAGAAAAACAAAGAAACAATGGACTTAAATGGAATTCTAGAACAAATGGGCCTAACAGACATTCACAGAACATTCCACCCCCAAACCACTGAATATACATTCTCATCAGCTTACGGGACATTCTCTAAGATTGATCACATCCTAGGCCACAAAACATGTCTCAACAAATTTATAAAAATAGGAATTCTGTAATGTACCTTCTCAGACCATGGTGGAATAAAACTAGAAGTCAACTCCAAAAGAAATGCTCATCTCTACACAAAGTCATGGAAACTAAACAATCTAGTGCTGAATGATAATTGGGGCAAGGAGGAATTTAAGTTGAAAATCAAAAGATTCTTTGAACTAAATGATAAAGGGACACAAGTTATCAAAATCTGTGGAATACATCTAAAGTAGTCCTAAGAGAAGTTCATAGCCATGAATGCCTATACGCAAGAGACGGAATGATCACAAATCAACAATGTAATTAATCACCTCAAGGAATTGTAAAAGGATGAGCAAAACAATATGAAATTCAGCAGAAGAAAAGAAATAACCAAGGTCAGAGCAGAATTAAATGAAATCAATAATAAAAAAATAACTATACAGAAGTTTAATGAAACAAAAAGTTGGGCCTTAGGAAAGATAAACAAAATTAATAGGCCTCTCTTTAGATTAACCAGAAGCAGAAAAGAAAGGGCTCTAATAATCTCAATCAGGAATGAAAAAGGAGAAATTATAACTGATAACATGGAATACATAATATCATGTCTGAATACTATAAAAATATCTATGCACATAAACTTGAAAATGTGGAGAAAATAGACAAATTCTTAGACACACACAGCCTCCCTAGGCTCAATCAGGAAGAAACAGAATTACTGAGCAGACTGGTATCAAGTACCAAAATTGAAGCAGAAATAAAAAATCCTTCAAAAGATACAAAATTTCTCAATAAAATCCTAGCAAACAGAATTCAGCTGCTCCTCAAAAAATAATCTATCACATCCAAGTGGGCTTCATCTCAGAGATGCAGGAATGGTTCAACACCTGTGAATCTATAAAAGAAATTCAGCATGTAAATACAAGTAAAAACAAAGACCATATGATCCTCTCAATAGATGCAGAAAAGGCATTCATTAAAATTCAGCACTTTTTCTGATAAGAATGCTTAACACAATAAGCATAGGCAGGAATTGCCTCAAAATGGTAAAAATCATATATGACAAACTGACAGCCAACATCATACTGAACAAGGAAAAATTGAAAGCATTCCTGCTTAGAAATAAAACCAGACAAGTTTGGCCTATATCACCACTTTTACAATGTAGTGCCAGAGCAATCACACAAGAGAAGGAAATCAAGCATATCCAAATGGGGGCAGAAGAAGTCAAGCTATCACTCTTTGCTGATGATAGGATCTTATATCTAGAAAACCCCAAAGAATCTGCCAAGAGACTACTGGAATTGATAAATCAATTCAGCAAACTCTCAGGTTACAAAATCAATGAACACAAATCAGTAGCATTCATATATACCAATAGTCAAGCTGAGAACCAAATCAAAGACTCAATACCTTTCATAATAGCAACAAAATAATAAAATTCCCTGGAATACATTTTAGTTAAATATATTTAGTTAGGAGGTGAAAGAGCTCTACACTGAGAACTATGAAAGACTGAGGAAGGAAATTACAGAGAATGTAAACAGGTGGAAAACCATACCATGGTCATGAATTGGCAGAATCAACATTATTCAAATGTCTACACTACCCAAAGTGACCTACAGAGTCAATGACATACCTATCAAAACACCAACATCATATTTCACAAATCTAGAAAAAATAATTCTATGCCTCATATGAAACCAAAGAAAACCCTCCTGTATAGCCAAATCAATCTTAAGCAAAAAAGAACAAATTGGGGACATTAGTTTACTAGACTTCATGCTGTATTATTAATACAAGGCTATAGCAACCAAAACAATATGGTACTGGCACAAGAATAGAGACATGGATCAATAGATCAGAACAAAGAACTCAAACATAAACTAATCCTCATATTGCCTTCTGATATCTGACAAAGCAGACAAAAACATGCACTGGGAAAAAGAATCTCTATGCAATAAACAGTGCTGGAAAAATTGAATATCCACATGTAGAAGACTAAAACAGGATCTATACCTCTCACCACTCACAAAAATTAATTCATGGTGGATAACAGACTTAAACCTAAGGCATGTTGGAAAAACTCTTACAGACATTGGTCTAGACAAAGAATTTTTGAAGAAGGCCCCAAAAGCAATCATACCAACAACAATAATAAATAAATAGGTCCTGATCAAATTAAAAAACCTCTATATGGCAAATGAAACTATTATAGTGAATAGACAACCTACACAATGGGAGAAATATTGCATACTATATATCTGATAAAGGACTGATAACTATAATTTATAAAGAACTCAAGCAAATCAGCAAGGAAAATATCAAACAACCTCATTAAAAAGTGGACATAATGCATGGACATAAGGTTTTCAAAAGAAGATAGACTAATGGCCAAGAAACATGTGAAAAAATTCTCAGCATTTCTATTCATCAGGGAAATGCAAACCCAAACCACAATGAGATGTCACTTAACTCCAGTGACAATGGTTTTTATCAAAAAGTCCCAAAACAACAAATTCTGGTATGAATGCAGAGAGATAGTAGCACTCATACACTACTGATGAGACTGCAAACTAGTACAACCTCTATGGTAACGAGTATGGAGATACCTCAAAGAGCTAAAAGTAGAACTACCATTGGATCCAGCAATCCTACTACTGGTTATTTACCAAAAGGAAAAAAAAATACATTTTGTTAAAAAGACATATGCACTGAAATATTTATGGCAGCACAATTCACAATTGCAAAAATGTTGAAACATCCCAAGTGTCCATAAATACATGAGCGGATTAATAAAATATGGTATATGTATATACCATGGAGTACTACTCAGCCATAAAAAATGGTGAACTAATACCTCTTGTATTAACCTGGTTGGACTGGAGACCATTCTACTAAGTGAAGTATCATAAGAGTAGAAAAACAAACACCACATGTACTCAACATGAAATTGGAACTAATCAATCAACACTTAAGTGCACATATGGCAATAACATTCATGGGACATCAATCAGGTGGGAGGGGGAGAAAGGGATTGGTAAATTTACACAATCAGTACAATGCACACTATCTTGATGATGGACACACTTATAACTTTGACTCCAATGGTACAAAAGCAAATTATGTACCCAAAACATTTGTAGCTCCATAATATTGTGAAATTTAAAAAATCCATATCCTTTTATCCAGCAGTCACACTTGGGAGGAGTCTATCACATAGAATTTAAATCCCTAGTACATAAGGGTCTATATGCAAAGATTTTTATGCCAGACTCAGCCTCTACACTGGTAAATTATTTACTGTGGTGTGTACTTCTTGAGACCATTGAGGTGATTAAAACTATTATAATAAATAGTAAATGCATTTTGCAAATTAGTTGTTAATATTATGACACAAGACAACATGGAAACAGTTTCCCAAAGAGGATCCCAGCTTTCTTCCCTGTTTCCTCATGCAGCATCCTCTGCACCTGGTGTTTTCCCCAGTGCCGCACTCAGAGAATGTAACATGGGGAATAGCAGAGTCAAATGGGACAGGAGAGAGTGCAGGAGAGAGTTCTTTGCTACTTCATCCTGGAACAAGCCAGCCTGGAGGGCCACTTTCTGGAACTCTGATTAACTAGCTTATTGACGTTTCTCGTGAGTATTAATTACTCCCAGAAAGTTTGGGGGTGAGGGCAAAGAAAATCCTCTGGATCTTGGAGGCAGAGACAGCCCTGGCCATGTCTGCAGGGATCCTGCTCATTGTCTGCTTGTCTCTGTGGGCTTTGTTATCTCTCAGTGCCTGACGTCCCACTGAGTGCTTCCAGGGAGCATGAAGGCTCTGGCGTGCTTTCAGGAAAAACGTGTAGCAGCAGGTGAGTCTGGGAGCCTTTGTGAAGTCTCTCCTAGTAGATCAGAAACAGATGGATTCAGGAGAATTATGATGACTAAGAAAAACATCTCCAGGCTAAAATAAATGTGTGCAATATTCTTCTTGGTAATATTGTACCTTTGTGCTAATGAAGTTAGTGAGCAGGATTTCACCAATGCCTCCAGGGCTAGGATGCTCTGCCTGACTAACGAGAAATGTATAGTGTTTATATGGCTTCCTCTCCCCTCGCCTCACTTAATGTTTATCCCTCTTACCCCATCTCCCACCTCCTCCACCACCACCTCACTGGTTTTAGGGTGACATGTCTCTTTAAAAAAAAAAAGCAAAGAAAATGCTATTAAGATATTTTGATGAGTGAAGTAACTAGATGTTAGCTAGAGTTCATTCTGTAAGACCTGTGTCTGAGCACAGAGGCAGGCAGACATAGGGAATGTGGAGTCAGACAATGTTAGGACATCGCTCTGCTGCTTGCCTACTATGTGTCACAGTCTCTTTGTCTCCAAAATCTCTCTCTTGCATAAAGTGGCCTGAAACCACAGAGGACCTCAGCACATATAAGTTCTCTTTACTTTTGAAATAGCGGCTATGTTATTGAAAGTTTGTGGGATGAGCTTTATCATTTGGTTAAATAAAATAATAATTTCATAGGACAGAAAAATAGGCTCCAAACAAACCCTAGAATATTTAAAAAATAACATGTAGTAAATATAGCTTCATAAATGGTATTTGAACAATGAATTATCTACAAGAATAATTATTCACCTCATAATATATCATAAAATAAATTCCAGTTGAATTACAGGGCTAAACATACATAATGAAACCACAGAAAAGTAGATTGAATATTTAACTCATCTTTTAATGTCACAAAAGTGAAAAAGAAGGAAAAAGAGGAAGAGGATGAGAAGGAGAAAAAGAAGAAGAGAAGAAGGAAGAAGAAATAAATGAGATATCAGATTTAATTGCATAAAATTTTAAATTTCTATACATTAAAAATATTCAGAATATGTGGGTGAAAGAATTAATTTCTTAATATGTTAAAAAAGTTCACCCAAGTCACTAAGTAAAATGTAAGCATTCTAAAAAAAACACGGTCAAAAGATAGGAATAGAACATAACAAAATAATTTTTAAGTACTAATAAATGTACTTGTAAAAAAAATCCAACTTGTTATATATCACTTGAAAAGAGTAAGTTCTATATGTTGCCTGTAAAGCAGCAAAGGCCAAGATGTGTGTCAGTGCCCAGAGCCGGTAAGGATGCAGACGAGTGGGCCCCCATGGGGCACTGCTGGGAAGACAGGCACAAGTGACATGTGTGGGACCTGCCACTGGAGAAGCAGAGAAGAGCATGTCCCTACTGAAGAGTGGCTTGATCCCAAGAGGGAGAGAAAAGGGAGAGATTGGGACATGCCTGCCCCATTTTTCCTGAAAATTCACCAGTAATATAGGTCATTCCCAACCCAGACCTTCACAGGAGAGGAGTGAATGAGCTTCAAGGAAGGCAAATGCCTTACAGCTGGAGGAGCTCAGGAGTTGGGAAGAAGTCCCCCATTCCAATGACAAGCCTATTCATTGTCTTCTCATCACCCCAATTGTTTAACCATTTCTGTTACTTTTCTATTGCTGAGTAGCAAATTATCATAAACTTACTAGGTTAAAACAACACAAATTTATTATCTCACAGTTTCTGTGGGGCAGGCTCAGCTGGGTTTTCTTTGAGGCTTCAATCACAGTGTCTGTCAGAGCTTAGTTCTCATCTGGAGGCATGACTGATGATGGATCTACTTCCAAGCTTACTCATGTTGTTGGCAGAATTCATTTCCTGGTTGCTGTGAGACTGAGAGCCCAGCTTCTTGCTGGCTATTTTCTGGAAGCCACCCTAAACTCCTAGAGGCTGCCTGCAGTTCCTTGATGTGTGACCCTCTCCACAGCCCCTTGCATAACGTGGAAGCTTGGTTATTCAGCCAGTATGGAAGAAAGAGAGTAAAATTCTGGCAAGATGGATTCCTATAGAATGTAATGTAATCATCAGAGTGATATTTCACCATCTTTGCCATATTCTGTATTGGTTAAAGGTCATAGGTTCGAGGTCTTGCCCACTCAAGGGCAGTTCACACAAGGGTCAAGCCACCAGGAGGTGAGGAGCATGGAAGCCATGTCAGAGTCTGTCCACCACACTCCTACATAACAGGAACAACCTGGTCACAGGTAAGAGATGCTCACTCCTCCTACAACCTGGTCACAGGTAGGAGATGCTCACTCCTCCTACCCTGTCAGATTTTATAATCTATCATGAATAACACTCCAATTCCAAGTGTCATTTTTCTACATTAACCAGGACTATTGGTTTCTGAAATGATACACACCCAAACCAAACACCTTATGAGTAAAATAAATTTATTCACTCACAAATAAAAGAAATAGGAAATATCCACTATAAGAAAATAAAAATGGGCCCCAAGAAAAACTAAACTGAGGACTTTAGATGCTATCATTTTCTCCATATCTTCTAAATGCATCTTCTTATGTGTTAGTGTCACTGCCTCTTGTAGTGAAATTTCTCCAAGAAGTGTTAAACATGGCACTGATAGCACTGAAGTTTCATACCTATTAGCTTCAGCAACTGGGAAGATATGGGCTCACCTTCAATTTCAATGTTAAAAATACCACATGAGGGACATTCACTTCCATGTGTGATGGAGTAGAACTTGTAGTAGGGTAAAAAATTAAAAAGATCTTGATGAGACCCACTTGAAAAACCAGGTAAGATATATTTTAATTCATTTGAAGGTAATAGGGAGCTGTTGAGCCAACCAGAACTAGGACACTAATACTCCACAGAGTGGGGAACCAGGGTTGATTAGATGATGCTTTGCAGTCACTTTTCCCCTGGAAGTATTTGCTGATCCCTAACACAAGGGAAGGATGCCAAGAATCTGGGCTTTGCTTAGGCAGAGGGTCATTACAAGGGGTCACAGAACCTAGTAGAAATTTCTGGAGTTCAAGAAGAAAACTTAGAGATTTGAAAAGACAAGATTTTCGTGAGAAGGAAAAGTAAAAGCACTAAGCCAGAAATGTGGACAATTTTCCCCTGAAGAAAATTCAAATTTGTTGAATTTTGAAGCTTCACAGGAAAAGGGGTGGGGAGCATTTGGAAAGTGGAGAAACGTGTTTATCAAGCTTTCCTAATTGAGGAGAAAAGGTACTTTGGTAATTTTCAAGAGAAGGGGCCCAGGTGAACACAGTAGGTCAGTTAGAATCACTAAAAACTGTACACTAAGAACATGGATTAACCAGAGGTAGATGGAGCCTTACTAAAGCTGCAACCACATTTGACTCAACACAATTCCTGATCAGAATAAAGAAATCACCCACCATCTATCTGCCTACATAAGAAAAAGAATAGTTTTATTTGGAACCTCTCCAATTATTTTACACACAATGTCTGGCATTACTTCAAGACTCCCTAGGACCAAATGACCACAAACCTAGATAAAAAGTTAGACAATTTAAAGACCCATGGGTGATTCTGTTATTGGAATTAACAGACAAAGACTTAAAAATGAGCTAATTAAAAGGATTAACAAGTCCAAGATATAAAGGAGAAGATGGAGAAAACAATGCAGGAGAATTTCACCAGAGTCTGAAATTAATAAAAGGAATCAAGTTGAAATTCTACGATAGAAAAATACAATGCTCAAAATTAATATCTGAAAGGAATAGATGTTTCAAGCAAATTAGACACAACAGAAGAAATAATTTGTAAATTAGAAAATTAGGAGACAGATCAATAGAAAATATTCTAACTGAAACACAGAAAAATAAAGGAATGAAAAGAACAGAAAAGAGTATAAGAGACATGAGGTACACAGTGAAAAACTTAACATATGTGTCTAGAGACATAAGAAAACAGAATGCATCAGAAGAAATAGTTGAAAAATAATGGCCAAGAATTATCCAGAACTGATAAAAAGACATTAACTTGCAGATTCAAGAAGCCCTGTGAATAACAAATAGGCTGAATACACACAAGACCATATCTTAATATATTATATTAATAGTAAGACTTCTGAAAATCAAAGACAAACAGAGAATCTTATGAGCAATCAGAGAAAATTAACTTAAAAGGAGCAATAATAAAACTAAAGTCAAATTGAAACAATGGAAAATAAATGACAGTAGAGTAACATCTTTAACACATTAACTGCCATATGAGTTGCATTTAACTCACACTAGTTTTGAGCCTGGAGAGCAAATGAAGACTCAATTCTCCAAAACAAATTCAATAATTATGTCATGAGTCACATACAAGTCAATTGGCATGCAGTGTAAATATTGATTCTAGCAGTGCATGAATTGTATATAATTCATGCACAGAAAACAATTAAAAATTCACATTTTTTCATTACATTAGAAAGGATCATTTTATTTTTGAAGTTTTTATTTTGTTTTCATAATAACACCATGGTTCCAGAGAAATTTTTTTGCTAGCATGGCAGTCAATATGTTAAAGTGCTGAAAAATATTGTCAACTTAGAATTATATACCCATAATATATACCCAAATATATTCTTCAAAAGTAAAAATAAAGATACTTTCAAACAAACAAACAAACACTGAATTACTATATTGCCAAAGAACTGCACAAAATCAAACACTAAAGGCAGTTGTTTAGGCAGAAGAAAAATGATGGTAGATGAAACTTTATACATGTAGGAAGGAATAAAGGAACATGTGAGTAAATACAAAAAATACTGACTGTATAAAACAACAGTAACAGTTTCTGATGCAGTTTAAAATACACATAGAATTAGGATGCATGCCAAACACAAGGCAAAAAGCATGAGCATGATAAAGAAAGTAAAATTGTTCTAAGGCATTGGTATTATCAGAGAAATAATAAAATAACAATTTATATTAGACTGTAAAAATATAAGGATACACATTGTAATTACTAGAGTAACAACTAAAAAGATAAAATATTATATAGCTAACAAGTTAAGAGAATATATATTTTAGTTATTTATATACCTAAATATTATTAATATATATTTAATATATATAAAATTAAGCCCATCCACATAAAAAGAGAAAAAAAGAAAAAACTTATGTCAAATAGAAAAAAAAGTAAGATGGTATTTATAAACACAAATATTCTCTATAATTATGTTAAATTATTGCTCCAACTAATAAAACAACCAAACTGAATTAGGACAGTAGAAAACTAATACAATTATATGGTATTTTCAAGCTAACACTTTGTTAAGGAAACAAAGTTTGCAAGCAAAATTGTGGGAAAAGGTGTATTAAAAAATAAACAAGAAAAAATCAAACAACCCCATCACGAAATGGGCAATGGAAATGAACAGAAATTTCTCCAAAGAAGACAGAATAATGGCATGCAAACATATAAAAAAAATGTTCAACATCTCTAATCATTAGAGAAATGCAAATCAAAACCATAATGAGATATCACCTAACCCCAGTGAAAATGGCCTGTATCAAGAAATCCCAAAACAACAAATGCTGGTGAGGATGCGGAGAGACAGGAACACTCTTACACTGCTGGTGGGACTGCAAATTAGTGCAAGCTTTGTGGAAAAGAATTTGGAGATTCCTCAAACAACTAGAAATAGAAATACCATTTGACCCAGCAATAGCATTGTTGGGCATCTATCCAAAAGAACACAAGTCACTCTATTATAAAGACATCTGCACCCGAATGTATATAGCAGCACAATTCACTATTGCACGGACATGGAAACTACCCAAGTGCCCGTCAACTCATGAATGGATAACTAAAATGTGGTATATACTTACAATGGAATATTACTCAATCCTAAGAAACGATAGTGAACTAGCACCATTTATGCTATTGTGGATTAAGCTTAAGCCTGTAATACAAAGCGAGACGACACAAGACCTGGAAAATGGGCTACACATCTACTCACCATCAAATTGGTACTGACAGCCTAAAACTATGGTGTTCAAATAACTATAGTGTTCAACAGGGATCTGAGGAGGGGAGACCCACATCTTAAGGATGTAATGAGCATTGTAGGGGGGAAAGGATTACCTCTATCCCTTTTTAGGGAGAGGCAAAGAAACACACTGTAACCAAAATGTCAAAATAATAATAATAATAAAATAGGAAAACTGGCATAGAAACCTATGTCAAAGTAGACCTTAAGACAAGAAATTACTAGAGAAAAAATAAGGATAATAATGAAGAAATCAGTCTACCAGGAAGATATAGCACTTCTCATCCTACATGCACCAAATAATATAGTTTCTAGATAGATAAAACTAAAAGTGACAAACGTAGGAAAAATAGACAAATTTACAATTAAAGTGGGACACTATAATACACCTCTCTAAATTACCAATAATATAATCTAACAAGATACATAGTAAGGATGTACAAATTCTGAAAAACTTAATTAACAAATATGACCCAATTGATATATATGGAACCCTGCAGCCAGCAACAACAAACTACAAAATCTTTCATGTGTACATGGAGCATTCACCAGAACCTGCCATATCTTGCGCATAAAGCAAGCCTCAACACAAAATAATTGGAATTATCCAAAGTACATTCTCTAGTCATAGTCCATAGAGGAAAATATATGGCCTTAGATGCATATTTAGAGAAAAAGTACATCTGAAAATTACATATTTTAACTTCCATCTAAATATGCTAGAAAAAAAGTAAATCAAAACTTAAAAAGGGAAAAGGAAAGAAAGAATAAAGAAAATAGTGAAATTCCATGAAATAAAAGAAAAAATAAATGTGACTAGTAAAACTTAACAAACTTAACAAAACAAGACTTTTTGATAGGTTAATAGAATTGATATGCTCTTAGCAAGAATATTACAGATATCAAAAAGGTAATAAAAGGATATTATCACTGTTTTTAGATTAATTCATCTACATGATTCTCTGGGTTCGGCCCTGGAAGGACTATATCAAAAGAACTCCCTTTATTCTCTGGCTTCCATTTGGGTTCCCTAACAGAGATTGGATATTGGGAGAAGGGTGAAATCAGAGTGTTTATTCTAATGGCTTTCTCCTTACTGTGGCATTTCAGGCTGGCTGGCTGCCTCTATCAAATATCCACACTCCTCTCAATGGTTGTCCTCACCATACCACACTTCATCCCACCATGGCAATCATTCCTTCTCCTCCATTACCTCCTTAAGCCTCAGGATGGTACCAGCTCCACTGCTACTCCCCCCAGGGTACTGCGCTATCTTATGTGGTTTCCCATACCTTACTCATACCTTTGATACCTTTTCTATAATAGATAGCTCCTTTAATAAATTCTCTACAAACAATCCTAATTAGAGCATATCATCTCTTTCCTGTTGGGACCCTCACTGACACAGCTTCTTTGTCTCTGGTCTCCTCCTAACACATCACTTTATCTTAATCAGCAATATCCCATATCAGTCAGTTGTCCAACCAGAGATATGAAAATCATCCTAGTACCCTCCTCTTCTTTCATCCCTCATACCTAGCCATCGCTGAGTGCAGGCCATTTTTGCTCTTAAATGTCACTTTTGTCATTCCCCTTTCCTATCTTTATAGTCACTGACCTTAGTAATTAGGCCCATATGTTTTCTCTCTAGAACAATTGATGCATTTTTCTGATTGGCATCTATAAGGCTATTTACTGCAGAAGGACACACAGCTGAAGGATGAGGGCAGCTGAAAACCTATCTCTCCTTTGTTCTACATGTTGTGTGTCCTAGGGCAGGGTCATTTTGGCTTGGAGGAAAGGACTTCTTCTTTATTCATATGAAGATAACGAAACTAGTAATGACCCTGAATTTATCAACTTCCAATCTATGTAGTATTCTGGCCATCAACATAATCCTGCCAACATACAATCTAGTAACATTACCTATAGCCTTGTTTGGCATAAAAAGTACACAGAGATATGATCCCTGCTTAGTTCAGTACTCACTGATTCCTGATTTATATTCTGTTCCCCAACTATCCTAACCCCTGGCAAATCCCTGAATGTGGAACACTAGCCCAGGTTTTCATACCTTTGCACATACAACTCTATCTCCATCTAGAGGACCCTTCCTCTGCTTCTGTGCCAAGTGGGCTTCAATATGTTCTCTACTCATCTCTGCCTCCTGAGGTGAACATCCGTGTCTGGTCCCCTCCATTGAGTGTGTGAGTGGCCTGTGAGCTGATTCCAACCAGTAGAAAGCAGCAGAGGTGATGGGACATTACTTCTGTGATTATGTTACATAAGATTGTAACTTCTGAATGGCTAGCAGACTGTCTCTTTATGGCTTTGATGAAGCAAATTGCTATGCTATGAGCTGCTGTATGAAGAGACCACATGGAATATAAATTAGTGCAAACACTGTGGAAAACAGCATGGAGGTTCCTTGAAAAACTAAAAATAAAACTACTATATAACCTAGCAATCTTACTACTGGGTATACATCCCAAGGAGGGGAATTCGGCACATTGAAAATATATCTGAACTTTCATGTTTATTGCATCACTATTCACAATAGCCAAGATATGGAATCAACCTAAATGTCCATCATCAGATGAATGGATAAAGAAATTGCAGTGCAGATACACAATAAAATATTATATAGCCACAAAAAAGAATTAAATCCTGCCATTTGCAACAATATGGATGAAACTAGAGAATGTTATGTTAAGTGAAATAAGCCAAACACAGAAAGGAAAATCTCACATGTTCCCACTCATATAGGGGAGCTAAATATTAAAAACAATTGATCTCATGGAGACAGGGGTTAGACTGATGATTACCAGAAGCTGGAAAAGACAGTGGGGGGGGGGGCGAGGGGAGGGAAAGCAAAGTGGGGATGGTGAATGGGTGCAAAAATACAGTTAGCTGTAATGAACAATATTTGATAGCACCACAAAATGATTATAATCAACAATAAGTGGAAGAGAGAGCCAAGATGGTGAACAAGAAACACCTCCAGCTAGAGTGTCTCTGCAAGAAGAAAAGATTTTAGATGAAAGAGAAAAAAACAAACAGGCAGACAAACATAGATTAGATGAGGGTCAAAAGGAAGGGTGCCTAAACCTATAGGAAACTCCATGGGAAGAGGTTGCAGAGCAGAACTAGAAGGAGAAAGGCATTGGAAGGGCATAAGCCCCAGGAGGCTTGGAGACCATTAACTAGGGTAGGTGGAGCAGTTAAATTTTCCCTCTCTTACATCTCAGACTTCTGGTGGGCTCCAAAGCTGCTGGAGAGACCTGCTGACACCAACCCAGAGACTGTTCCTGCCCGTGAATAGAGAGCCTCTTACAGACTGGGCACTGGGCTGCCAGCTCCCTTGGATGCCTGTTGCCCCACAGATTCTAGTTGAGTAGCAAGCACCATATTGCTTCATTATCCCCTTCCCTTTTCCTACCACAGCTGCTGAGGGAGACAATTTAGCCACCACCCGAAGGCATCCACAGAGAATGAGACCTTTTCTTTTGGGGCTCCACAGTGAACTGAGCATTATATGGACTGTGAGCTCCCTCCCTGCCTGCCTTCCTTGGTGCTGCTCACCTGGTGACTTCAGAAGAGTTGGGCAAACCCCAAGATGGAGAGATATTGATCCAGGTGTATCCCCCATGGGTGACTTGGGACCAGTATTCTCCCTGGAAGGGTCAAGGATTGATCTCCAAGGCCTGGGGGACAGGTCTGAAGGCCAGATCTCATACACCCAGATCTCAATTGCATTGCCCAGGGGCATAGAAGGGGTATTTGTGAACTAGTCTACTGAGGTGTGTGTGCCTCAGGGGCAGATCAGAGTAGGTCCTAGCTGCAGCTTCTTGGAAGGGTAACCCTCCTCCATGAGAAGGCAGCATGCCCAGCACAAGCTGTGGTCCTGGGCAGGGAACCTCCCAGCCCACATAACAGTCATTGAGACGCTCTGCTGGCTTGAGGTCCTGCCTGCCACCAGAGGCCTGGGAGAAACTGTGGAATAGGGGAGGGTGAAAAGGAGCAAGTCGTGTTCCAGAATGCTGGTCTCAGACAGCCCACCTCCACATGCATACTTAATGGTTGAGTGGGGCCATTTCAGTCCCTCCCTGGAAGCTTTTCCCAGAGGCAGGGAAAGGACCTTTGTACTCTGCTAACATTTGTGAGCTTGAGGGAAATCCCACCCAACCAAGCCCCACCCACCCTCACTCCCCTACCTGCCCCTGCTGAGGTGGTGAATAAGGACATAACTGGGAAGGCCCAGAGCCCCACCCACCACCTGAAGAATTAGAGTGCTTCTCCAGAGGAACAAGAGCTTGTTACAGGACCAAAAACAACATTACAGGTTTCTCCTCCCGGCAAGCGACACCTACTGACAGGGAGGTCAAGTTGCAGGTTCTTTTACTTCGTTTATTGACTCATCACATAGGATGTGCTCAAATATCACCCACAAACACCACTTACTGGCTCAGAGACTAAACTAGGTGTGTCATTATCTAAAATGAAAATGAAAAGGTAAGAAGCAACAGCTGCTTCAGATGGGAAGGAATCAGTGAAAGAATTCTGAAACTTTGAAGACTCAAATGAAAATGACACCCCCGAAGAGGAACACCAGCTCTCTAGCAATGTATACCATCCAAATTCAGAGTACTGAAATGAAGGAGAAGTATTTTGCACATGAATTGTTAGAAAATTCTAAGATATACAAGAGAAAATGGATACGCAACACAAAGAGACCACCAAAGGGAAAAAATCCAGGACATAGAAGTAAAATTCACTAAAGAAAGAAATTGAAATATTAAAGAAAAATCAAATAGAACTTCTGGAAATGAAGAATTTATTCAAGGAATTACAACACACAGAGGAAAGTCTCAAGAATAGGGTAGATCAAACAGAAGAAAGAATCTCAGGGATTGAAGATAACACTTTTCAATTCAACAAATCAGTCACAAAGATAGAGCAGAGAAGTAAGAGAAAAGAGCCACGTCTTCAAGAAATGTGGGATTCTGTGAAGAGTCCAACCATAAGAATCATAGACATCTCTGAGGGTAAAGAAGAAAATGCAAAAGGGTTCATTAATGTAGTTAATGTAGTTGAGGGACTAATAGAGGAAAATTTCCCTGGCTTTGCTAGACATCTAGATATCCAGGTACAAGAAACCCAAAGGTCTCCTGGGAGATTCATTGCAAACAAGAAGACATGATGACACATAGTCATCAGAATGGCCAAAATAAACACGGAAGAGGCCCTCCTATGAGCTGTAAGGTGAAAGTAGCAGATAACCTATAAAAGAAAACACATCAGACTAACTGTAGACTTCTCAACTGAGACCTTAAAAACCAGAAGAGACTATAACCCCATTCTCAGTCCTCTCAAACAGAATAATGCCCAGCCTAGAATTTTGTATCCTGCAAAACTAAGTTTCTTATACAAAGAAGAAATAAAGACCTTCTCAGACAAGCAAAGATTGAGAAAATACCTCAAGACAATACATGCCCTCCAGGAAGTACTCAGAACAGAATTACACATGGATCAGCACAATAGACACTCAACAGTGTAAAATCATCCAAAAGCTAAAGGAAAAAGGCCAGATACCATAATGCATCAAGAAAGAAAACAAAGCAACAAAGCTCAACTCAACAGGATGAAAAGAAACCTGCCCCACTTATCAATTCTTTCAATAAATGTGAATGGCTTGAAATGCCCACGAAAGAGACATAGACTGGCCACATGTGAAATGTACATAAGCCAAGTGTCTGCTATCTTCAGGAAATACATCTAACCCACAAGAATGCATTCAGACTCAAGGTGAAGGGATAGAACACAATATTCCATGCAAATGGAAGGCAAAGGAAAGCTGGCATAGCAGTTATAATAACTTAGTCTTCAAATTAACAAAAGTAATAAAAGACAAAGATGGTTACTTTATAATGGTAAAGGAAACAATAAAACAAGAAGATGTAACAATTCTAAATATTTATGCATCTAACTCAGGTGCACCCAGATTCAGAAAGCAAATCCTTCTTGATCTAAACAAAATGATAAACAGTAGCATGATAATAGCTGGGGACTTTGATGCCCCTGTGACAGAGCAGGACAGATCCTCAGAACCAACAGTAAACAAAGAAACAATGGACTTAAAACTCTAGAACAAATGGTCCTGACTGACATTTACAGAACATTCTACCCAAGTATCACTGAATATATGTTTTTCTCATCAGCTCATGAGACATTCTCCATGATAGACATATCCTAGACCACAAAACATGTCTCAACAAATTTTAAAAAATAAGAATTATACCATGCATCTTCTAAGACCACAGTAGAATAAAATTAGAGATCAACTCCAACAGAAACTCTAACCTCTACAGAAAGACTTGGAAACCAAACAACCTTCTGCTGAACATTTATAGGGTTAAGGAGAAAATTAAGATGGAATCCAAAAGATTCTTTGAACTATCAAAATCTGTGGGACATAGCTAAAGCAGTCTTGAGAGAAAAATTTATATCCATAAATGCCTACATCTAAAAGAAAGAGGGGATCCAGAGAAGATGGCGGATGAGAAACACCGCAAGAAAGAGTGTCTCTGCAGAAAAGACAGAATCAGGCAGAAATTAGAAGAAAGAAGCAAGAAGACAAGCCTACATCGGATGAGGGTTGGAAGGAGGAGTACCTGAGACCACGGGAGACTCCACAGGAGGAGGTCACGGAGGAGAACTGGAAGCTGGGACCCCCGGAGCAGCCCAGAGACCAGTGGGAAGTGTAGGTGGATCAGCCGTTTCCCCTCCCCTGCATCCTGGACTGCTGGTGGGCTCCCCAGCGAGTGGAGAGACCTGCAGACACCAGCCCAGCGACCGCCAGCACCAGTGAGCGGTAAGCCAGTAGAGGACGAGGCACCAAGCACCCAACTCCCTCGGGGCACCTACATGTGCACAGACATGAGCCGCGCGGCAGACGCCACATTGCCTCTTCCTCCTCTCCCCAGACCCTACCCGTGGCTGCCCAGAGAGACAGAGAGACAATATAGCCACCAGCCGGAGGCGCCTACAGGGAACAAGACCTTCCCTTTTGGGGCCCTATAGCTGACTAAGGGGAACTAAGACTGTGAGCTCCCTACCTGCCAGCCCTCCCAGGTGCTGCTGGCATGGTGATTCCAGGAGAACGGGGAAGACCCTGAGGTTGAGAGACATAGACCCAGCGTGGGCTCCCTGTGGGTGAATTGAGACTGGCACTGCTCTCCCGGGTGGGGATATAGTTTGAACTCTGGGACCCAGAGGTCAGATCTGCAGACCACATCCTGTGCACCGAGGTCTCGCATTGCCTGGGGCACAGAAGGGATATTTGTGAACAGCCTACTGAGGTGTGTGTGCCTTCAGGGGCAGATGAACATCCTAGAGGAAAACCCTCCCCCCAAAGGGAGGCCTTGCGCCCAGCCCATGTGGCATTCCTGAGCAGGGAACCTCCCCACCAGCAGCACAGCCAGGGGAGGCCTGGTGGCGTGTGGCAGAGGTCAAGGAATAGCTGCGGCGGGGAGGTTCCTGCTGGCAGAGGTCAAGGAATAGCTGCAGAGTTGGGGACAGTGGAAAGAAGCGAGGCCCACTCCAAACTGCGGGTCTCAGACAGCCCCACCCCACATGCAGACCCTCTGGCTGAGTGGGGCTATTCCAGCCCCTCCATGTAAGCTTTGCCTGGAAGCAGAGAACAGAACTTTGACCCCTCCTAACGACATTGGTGGTGCCTGAGGGCAGGATTACCCAACCCAGCTCCACCCAGACTCTCTCCTAGACTAGCCCGCAGTGAAGGGAAGAAAAGGACACACCTGGAAGTCCCAGGGCCCCACCCACCACCTGATACAATAGAGTTCTCTCTACAGGAACCAGAACTGATAACAGGACACAAAAACAATAGGGTAGCCTGTTCCTCCAACCAACCGCCACCTACTGACAGGGAGAGCATCCTGCACACCCTTGTCATGACACCTACTGACTCATTATACAGGAAGTGGTCGAATCTCTCCCACAGACACCACCTACTGGCTCAGAAACTAAACAAGGTGTGTGAATACCCAAACAAAAACCTAAAGAAAAGAAACAACAACAGATCGACATGGGAAGAAATTAGCGAAGGAACTCAGGAAATATGAAGAAACAAGCAGAAAACACACCCCCAAAAGGAGCCCCAGCCCCTTAGATATGGGCACAAACCAAAATCAGGCAATAAAAATGACAGAAGAGGAATTTCGTATGTGGATCATAAGGACACTCACCGACCTGCAAGACCAACTCAACAACCAACACAAAGAAACCAAAAAAAGCCTCCAGGATCTGGCAAAAAAGTTCACTAAAGAAATAGACACAATGAAGAAAAGTTTAACCGAACTCCTTGAAATGAAGAATCAATTCAGGGAACTACAAAATACAGTGGAAAGTCTCAAGAACAGGGTGGATCAAACAGAAGAAAGAATCTCAGAGCTTGAAGATAACACCCTCCAATTAAATGAATCAGTCACAGAAATAGAGCATAGAAACAAGAGAAAAGAGCAAAGCCTATAAGAGATGTGGGATTATGAGAAGAAACCTAATGTGAGGGTCATAGGGGAATAAGGCAACACTCAAGGGTTGGACAAGCTATTTGAAGATATAATAGAGGAAAATTTCCCAGGCCTTGTTAAAAATCTCAATGTACAAGTTCAAGAAGTTCAGAGGACCCCTGGGAGATTCAATGCAAACAGGAAGACGTCACAACATGCAGTCATCAGATTGACCAAAATATCAACTAAAGAGGCCCTTTTAAGAGCTGTAAGATGAAAGAAGAAAGTAACATACAAGGGAAAGCCAATTCGAATAACATCAGACTTCTCTAATGAGACTTACCAAGCAAGGAGGGACTGGGGCCCCATTCTCACTCTTCTGAAACAAAACAATGCCCAGCCTAGAATATTATTCCCTGCAAAACTAAGCTTCATATATGAAAGAGAAATAAAGACATTCTCAGACAAGCAAAGGCTCAGAGAAATCACCAAGACAAGACTAGCCCTACAAGAAGTACTGAAAACAGTGTTACGCACGGAACAACATAATAATAACCCACGAATATAAAAACAACCAAAACCCAAAGATATTAAAGGCCAGATATTACAATGGCTCAAAACAGAAATCAAAGCAACAACATCGAACCCAACAGAATGATAAGTAATCTACCTTACCTATCAGTTCTCTCAATAAATGTGAATGGCTTAAACTCTCCACTCAAGAGACATAGGCTGGCTGAATGGATAAGAAAATACAGGCCAAGTATATGCTGTCTTCAAGAAACACATCTAACCTGCAAGGATCCATATAGACTAAAAATAAAAGTGTGGAGATCAGTATTCCAAACAAATAGAAGCCAAAAGAAGCCTGGTTTGGTGGTTCTAATTTCAGGCAATTTAGTTTTAAAGCAACAAAAGTAGTGAAAGACAAAGAGGGTCATTATATAATGGTGAAGGGCACACTTCAACAAGAAGAGATAACAATTTCAAATATATATGCATCCAACTCCGGTGCACTCAGATTCATAAAGCAAACCTTACTGGATCTAAGCAACTGGATTAATAGCAACTCCATAATCACCGGTGATTTCAACACCCCACGGACAAAACGAGACAGATCCTCCAAACAGAAAATTAATAAAGAAATAATGGACTTAAACAAAACTTTAGAACAATTGGGTCTGACTGATATTTACAGAACATTCTACCCCAAATCCACTGAATATATGTTTTTCTCATCAGCACACGGGACATTCTCTAAGATTGACCATATCCTAGGACACAAAGTAAACCTCAAGAAATTTAAAAAAATAGAATCATACCATGTACCTTCTCAGATCACAGTGGAATAAAAGTAGAAATCAACCATAACAAAAACTCACATTTGTAAACAAAAACTTGGAAATTAAACAACCTCTTACTAAATGATTACTTCATAAATGAAGAAATCAAGATGAAAATAAAAAAAATTCTATGAAGAAAATGACAATGGAGAGACAAATTATCAAATCCTCTGGGACACAGCTAAAGCAGTTCTGAGAGGAAAGTTTATCTCCATAAGTGCCTATAACCAAAAGTCAAAAAGATCACAAATATACAATCTAATGAAATGACAAAAAGAGCTGCAAAAAGAAGAACAAGCCAGCCCCAAACCCAGCAGAAGAAGTGAAATCAACAAGATCAAGTCAGACTAAATGAAATTGAAAACAGGGAAGCTATTCAGGAGATTAACAAAACAATAAGTGGGTTCTTTGAAAAAATAAACAAAATTTACATGCCACTGACTAAGCTAACGAAAAGCAGAAAAGAGAAATCTCTAATAAGCTTCATCAGGAACAAAAAAGGAGATATCACAACTGATCCCAAAGAGATACAAGATATAATTTATCAATACTACAAAAATCTTTATGCACACAAACTGGAAAATGTGGAGGAAATGGACAAATTTCTAGAAACACACAGCCTCCCTAGGCTCAACCAGGAAGAAATAGATTCCCTGAACAGACCAATCTCAACAGCTGAAATAGAAACAGCAATTAAAAATCTCCCTAAAAAAAAAGTCCCGGCCCCGATGGCTTCACACCCGAATTTTACCACACTTACAAAGAAGAACTAGTACCTATCTTGCAGAAACTATTCCACAACATTGAGAAGAACAGAAACCTCCCTGACACCTTTTATGAAGTGAATATTACTCTGATACCAAAACCAGGAAAGGATGCAACAAAAAAAGAAAACTACAGACCAATATCCCTAATGATTATAGATGCAAAAATTTTCAACAAAATCTTAGCTAACTGAATCCAGATGCTTATCAAAAAAATATTCCATCACGACCAATTGGGCTTCATCCCAGGGATGCAGGGATGGTTCAACAGACGTAAATCTATAAATGCAATTCACCACATAAACAGAAGCAAAAACAAAGACCACATGATTCTTTCAATAGATGTAGATAAAGCTTTTGACAATATTCAACACCCATTCATGATACGAACACTTAAGAAAATAGGCATAGAAGGGACATACCTAAACATGATACAAGCCATATATGACAGACCCATAGCCAACATCATACTGAATGTGGAAAAACTGAAAGCATTCCCACTTAGAACTGGAACCAGACAAGGCTGCCCACTATCTCCACTTCTATTCAATATAGTGCTGCAAGTCTTGGCTATAGCAATCAGATGGCAAAGTGGAATCAAAGGTATCCAAATAGGGGCAGAAGAGATCAAACTTTCACTGTTTGCTGATGATATGATATTATATTTAGAAAACCCCAAAGATTCAACCAAGAAACTCCTGGAACTGATCAATGAATTTAGTAAAGTCTCAGGATACAAAATCAATACACAGAAATCAGAGGCATTCGTATACGCCAACAACAATCAAATTGAGAACCAAATTAAGACTCAATACCCTTCACAATAGCAACAAAGAAATTAAAGTACCTAGGAGTATACTCAACCCAGAAGGGAAAAGACATCCACAGGGAGAACTATGAAACACTGAGGAAGGAAATAGCAGAGGATGTAAACAGATGGAAATCCATACCATGCTCCTGGGTCTGCGGACTCAACATCATTAAAATGTCTCTACTACCCAAACTGATCTACAGATTCAATGCAATACCTATTAAAATCCCATCAGAATTCTTCACAGATATAGAAAAATTAATTTCACGCTTTGTATGGAACCAAAGAAGACCCCAAATATCAAGAGGAATTCTAGGCAACAAAAACAAAATGGGAGGTATTAATATACCAGATATCAAACTATACTACAAAGCTGTAGTAATTAAAACAATTTGGTATTGGCACAAAAATAGGAATATTGACCAGTGGAACAGATGTGAGAATAGTGATATAAAACCGTCCTCATATAGCCATCTAATCTTTGACAAAGCAGACAAAACATACGCTGGGGAAAAGAATCCTTTTTCAATAAATGGTGCTGGGAAAAACTGGATAGCCACTTGTAGAAGGCTAAAGCAGGACCCACTACTTTCACCTCTCACAAAAATCAACTCACGCTGGATAACAGACTGAAACCTAAGTTATGAAACTATTAGAATTCTAGAGGAAAATGTTGGAAACACTCTCCTAGACATCATCCTAGGCATAGAGTTTATGAAGAAGTGCCCAAAGGCAATCAAAGTAGCAAAAAAAATAAATAAAAGGGACATGATCAAACTACAAAGCTTCTGCACAGCCAAAGAAACAGTCATGAAAGTAAACAGACAACCTAAAGAATGGGAGAAAATTTTTGCATCCTATGTATCCGATAAAGAGCTGATAACTAGAATATACTTAGAACTCATGAAAATCATCAAGAAAAAATCAAATAACCCTACTAAAAAGTGGGCAAAGGACTTGAACAGAAACTTTTCTAAAGAAGACAGAAGAATGGCCAACAAACATATGAAAAAATGCTCATCATCTCTAATCATCAGGGAAATGCAAATAAAAACTACAATGAGATATCACTTACCTCCAGTGAGAATAGCCTTTATCAAAAAGTCTCCAAATAACAAATGCTGGCGTGGATGTGGAGAGAGAGGAACACTCCTACACTGCTGGTGGGACTGCAAACTAGTTCAACCTCTGTGGAAAGCAATATGGAGATACCTTAATGTGATACATATGAATCTACCATTTGATCCAGCAATCCCATTGCTGGGCATCTACCCAAAAGATCCAATGACACTCTGCAAAAAAGACACCTGCACTCGAATGTTTATAGCAGCACAATTCATAATTGCAAGGCTGTGGAAACAGCCCAAGTGCCCCTCAATCCAAGAATGGATTAATAAAATGTGGTATATGTATACCATGGAGTACTATTCAGCTCTAAGAAACAATGGTGATATAGCACATCTTACATTTTCCTGGTTAGAGCTGGAACCAATACTACTAAGTGAAGTATCCCAAGAATGGAAAAACAAGCACCACATATATTCACCAGCAAACTGGTATTAATTGAGTAGCACCTAAGTGGACACATAGGTACTACAGTAATAGGGTATTGGGCAGCATGGAGGGGGGCCGGGGGCCGGTATATATATACATAATGAGTGATATATGCACCATCTGGGGGATGGTCATGCTGGAAGCTCAGACTTGTGGGGGAACGGGGGGAAAGGGCATTTATTGAAACCTTAAATCTGTACCCCCAAAATATGCCGTAAAAAAAAAAATAAAAGAAAGATCACAAATCAACAATTTAATGAATCATATCAAAGAACTGGAAAACAATAAGCAATCCAGCCCTAAACCCGACAGAAGAAAAGAAATAAGAAAAACCAGAGAAGAATGAATGAAGTTGATAACAACAACAAAACTATACAGAAGATTAATAAAACAAAATGTTGGTTCTTTGAAAAAATAAACAAAATTGACACTCCTCTTGCTAGATTAAACAGAAGCAGAAGATAAAGAAATATAATAAGCTCAATCAGGAATGAAAAAGGAAAAATCACCACTGATACTACCGAAATACAAAATATCATCTATGAATATGAGAAAAACCTCTATGCACATAAACTTTTGACAATGTGGAGGAATTAGAAATGCACAGCCTCCTGAGGCTCAATCAGGAAAAATAGAATTCTTAAACAGATTAATATCATGTACTGGAATTGAAACAGCAATAAAAACATTCCTAAAAAGGAAAGTCCTGGACCAGATGGTTTCACACCCCAAATTTTACAAGACCTATAAAGAAGAACTGGTGCCTATCCTGCAGAAATTATTCCACAACATTGTTAAGGAAGAAAACCTCCCTAACACATTTTATGAAGTCAACATCACCCTGATACCAAAACCAGGAAAGGATGCAAAAAAAAACCAAAAAACCGAAAACTACAGACCAATATACCTTATGAATAGATGCAAAAATTCTCAAAAAAATCTTGGCAAATTAAATTCAGGTGCTTATCAAAAGAATCATGACCACGTGGGTTTCATCTCAGAGATGTAGGGTTGGTTCAACATATGCAAATCTATAAATGTAATTCACTGCATAAAAAGAAGTAAAAACCAAGGCCATATGATCCTCTCAATACATGCAGAGAAAGCATTTGACAAAATCCAGCACCATTTTATGATGAGGACGCTTAACAAAATAGGCATAGATGGCACTTACCTAAAAATGATAAAAGCAATATAAGACAAATCCATAGCCAACATCATACTAAATGGGAAAAAATTGAAAACATTCCTGTTTAGAACTGGAACCAGAAAAAGTTGTCCTCTATCACCACTTCTATTCAACATCATTCTGGATGTCCTAGCTGGAGCAATCAGACAAGAGAAGGAAATCAAGAGAAATCAAATGGCAGCAGAAGAGGTCAAAGTATTGTTCTTTGCTGATGATACGATCTTATATCTAGAAAACTCCAAATATTCTGCCACGAGACTACTGGAATTGATAAACAATTTCAGCAAAGTCTCGGGTTACAAAATCAATGTACAGAAATCAGTATCATTCATATATGCCAACAACAGTCAAATTTAGAACCAAATCTAAGACTCAGTACCCTTCACAGTAGCAACAAAGAAGATAAAATACCTAGAATTATATTTAACCAAAGAAGTGAAAGACCTCCACAGGGAGAACTATGAAACACTGAGGAAAGAAATAGCAGAGGAAATAAACAGGTGGAAAACTATACCATGCTCATGGGTCAGAATAATCAACAATGTTAAAATGTCTATACTACACAAAGTGATCTACAGGTTCAATGCCATCCCATTAAAATATCAACATCATTTTTTGCAGATCTAGAAAAAATAATTCTATGCTTAATATGGAACCAGAGAAGACCCTGTATAGCAAAAGCAATCTTAAGCAAAGATAAAAAATTGATAAGCATGAATTTCCCAGACTTCAAGCTATAGTATAAGGCTATAGCAACTAAAACAACATGGTACTGGCACATGAATAGAGCCATAGACTCATGGAACAGGTCTGAGAATCCAGATATAAAACCATCCTCATATAGCCATCTCATCTTTGGCAAAGCAGACATAAACTGGGAAAAAGAGTCCTTATTCAATTAATGATGCTGGGAAAATTTGATAGCCACATATAGAAAACTGAAACAGGAACCACACCTTTCACCTCTCATAAAAATCAACTCATGATGGATAACAGACTTAAACCTAAGGTGTTAAATTATAACAATTCTAGAAGAAAATGTTGGAAAAACTCTTACAGACATTGGCCTAGGCAAATAATTTATAAAGAAGACCCCAAAGGCAATTACAGCAACAACAAAAATAAGTAAATGTGACCTGATCAAATTAAAAAGCATCTGCACAGCCAAGGAAACTATCATGGGGGCAAACAGACAGCCTACAGAATCAGAGAAAATGTTCACAGACTACATATTCAATAAAGGGCTGATAACTGGAATCTATATAGAGGTAAGGAAAATTAGCAAGAAAAAAATCAAACAATCCCATTAAAAAGTGGGCAAAAGACATGAACAGAAATTTTTCAAAAGAAGACAGACTAATGACCAAGAAACATGAAAAATGCTCAACATCATCAGGGAAATGCAAATCAAAACCACAATGAAATATAACTTTACTCCAGTGAGAATGGCTTTTATCAAAAAAAAAGTCCTGAAACAATAAATGTCAGTGTGGATGCAGAGAGAGAGGAACACTCCTACACTGCTGGTGGGACTGCAAACTAGTTCAACCTCTGTGGAAAGTAATATGGAGATGCCTCAAAGAGCTACAAGTAGAACTACCATTTGATCCAGCAATCCCACTACTGGGCATCTATATAAAGAAAAAAAGACATTTTTTAAAAAGACATCTGCTTTTGAATGTTTATAGCAGTGCACTTCACAATTGCAAAGATGTAAACAACCCAAGTGCCCATTAATACATGAGTGGTTAATAAAATGTGGTGTATGTATACCATGGAGTTACACTCAGCCACAAAAAAACAATGGTGATCTAGCACCTCTGGTATTATCCTGGATAGAGCTGGAGCCCATTGTATTAAATGAAATATCCCAAGAATGGAAAAACAAGCACCACATGTACTCACCAGCAAATTGGTATTAACTGATCAACACTTATGTGCAGATATAGTAGCAACGTTGATTGGTTGTCAGGCAGGTGGGAGGAGGGAGGACAGATGGGTATTTTCATGCCTAATGCGCGCGGTGTGCACTGTCTGGGGGATGCACACGCTTGAAGCTCTGACTCGGGCAGGACAAAGGCAATATATGTTCCCTAAATATTTGTACTCCTGTAACATGCTGAAATGAAAAAATAATTTAAAGAAGAAAGTAAATTTAAAAAACACAATAAGTTAGGGTATATATTAAAATAACCAAGAGTGGAATCAGAATGTTTCAAACACAAATAAATGTTAAATGCCTGAGGTGATAGATACCCCAATTTCCCTGATTGAATTAATTCACATTGTACGCCTGTAACAAAACATCACATGTACCCTATAAAGATATAAAACTTTTATGTACTCATAGTAATTTAAAATTAAAATAAAAGAGATTCCATACCAAGGAACTGAAGGGAGCTGATGGCCATCAGAAATTAAGCCCCCTCTGCCCTGGTCCTACATTGCACAATAAACATAAATCTGCTGATAACCACATAATTTTAGAAGTGGATCCTTTCCCAGTCAAGAATTAAGATGAAATTGCAGTCTCAGCCAACATCTCCACCTTCCCACTTTTTTTCCTTTTATTTTTAGTTGACATATAATTGTACATATTTATGGGATACAGAGTAATATTCTAATATGTATATAATGATATCAGGGCAATTAGCATATCCATTTCCTCAAACATTTATCATTTCTTTGTGTTGGGACTACTCAAAATACTCTCTTCTAGCTTTCTAAAAGTATACAATGAATTATAGTTAGCCACATTCACCCTGGTGCTGCAGAACATCAGAACTCATTCCTTCTATCTAGCTGCAATTTTCTATCTCTTAATTCTCTCCTCCTCCCACCTCCACCCTTCCCAGCCTCTACAACCAACAATTCTACTCTCTACTTCTATGAGCTAAAGTATTTTTTTAGCTCCCACATCTGAGTGAGAACATGGTATTTATCTCTCTGTGCCTGACTTATTTTGCTTCTATCCATTCATTGTCACAAATGACAGGATTTCATTTTTAATGGCAGAGTGGTATTCCATTGTATATATATACACCACATTTTCTCCATCCATTCATCTGCTGATGGACAGTAAGTTTGATTCCATAACTTTGCAATTATGAGTAGTGCTGCAGTAAACATAGGAATGCAGGTATCCCTTTGATATACTGATTTCCTTTCCTCTGGATCATATGGCAGTTTTAGTGTGGTTTTTTTCTTTCTTTCTTTTTTTTTGAGAAACCTCCACACTGTTTTCCACAGTGCTGCCACATCTCGATCTGCAGGGAGAGCGTGATGCAGGTGCCCTGACAAGCTGTGTCTGAACTCTTACCCATAGAAACAGTGAGGTAGTAAATATGTGTTGTTCTAAGCGGCTAAGTTTGTGGTGATTTGTTGTGCAAACAAGATAACTAATAAGGTCTCTGAATTCAGAAAACTCCTGGTCACCATCGTTTGGGATGCTCCTTCCTCTGGATTCCAATATGCCAAGTGCAGTCCCCATCATATAACAGTAACCAGAGACTCACGAGTTGGAACTCTGTCCACCATATTCATTCCCATTTGCATTTCTTTGCTCTTTTTCTCTATTCTCTGGATGTGTTTCTTGAGCTTTCTTATACATCACTCGGTTGTCTAAAATATCTGTATTGGTCTCGTCTGCCTTTAGTGTGGATCTCAATTGCCTGGATTTCAATCTTAGATTTCTTGAAATATTTCCTAATCCTCCTATTTTATTTTCTTATTTTGTTTTTGCTTTCTGAACTTGGGCTTCTCTCATATTTGTGGGGTGAAAAGCATTCCCCTGAATGTCAGTAGATTAGATAATTTTAGAAGTATTGAATGAGATCTGGTGCTTAACTCCCATCCTCTCAGCCACCCTTCTGATTACAGCTGTGATGGAGGCAAATAACCCAGTGTGTGCTTTGACTCACCTCACACTGAGAACATCTTGCCCCAAACATGCCCTGAACGTCCTTCACTTTCTGTTTTGGAGTGTCCCTGTCATCATAGACTGCAGCCAACTGTCAAGCACATAAGAACCATCACAGTCTAGAAGTGTCTGTGGGGACTTATTGCCCTGGGCAGCAGGGCACTATCAGAGCCAGTGGATTAAGACATCTCCTTCTCAGTCCCTGGATAGACAACTGGGAGAGACACTCCATAGGGTCCTTGGACTGTCCTGATAAGATTAAGTTCCAGTTGCTCTTTGCCTTTCTTCCCTCTATCATCTTCCCAGGGGCCTCCCTTCCACTCTAAGATCTCCTCCCAAATAAATTATCTATATACACATTCTTGCTTAGGCTCTGCTTTTGGGAGTGTCCTCAGCCAAGTATGTTTCCTTTTAAAATTACAGAATAGTATTCCCTTTCCAGTATTCTGCAGTATTTGCCAGCAATGCTAAACAACTTAAAAGCAAATTCTTATGCAGAGTCTCCAGATAAGAGCCTAGCCTGGATGACACCTAGATCTTGTGAGACTCTAAGCAGAAAACCCAGTGGAACCCACCCAGACTTCTGGTGTTAAGCCACTTATCCTATGTACCTGGTTTCTTCACTGATCTAGAGTTACAGGTATACGCCAAGAGATAGAACCTGTACAGGTTAGATAGTATCGCCCCAAAATTCATGTCCTTTCTGAATTTCAGAATATGACCTTAGAAATAAGGTCACTGCAAATGTCATTAGTTAAAAGGAGGTCATAGTGGAGTAAGGCGGGCCCTTACTCCATCATGATTGGTGTCCCTCTAAGGAGAGCAGACACAGACACTGAGATACACAGGGAGAAGGCCGTGTGAGGACGGAGGCAGACTTTGGAGTGATGTGTCATAAGTGAATGAGTGTTAAAGATTGCTAGCAGTATCAAAGCCTAAGAGAGAGGCATGGACCAGACTCTCCCCTACTGCTCTCAGGAAGAGCATGGCTCCATCTATATCTTCGTTTCAGACTCCTAACTTCCAAAACTGTGAGATAGCAAATCTCTGTTATTGAAAGCCACCCAGTTTGTGTTACTTTGCTATAGCAGCCCTAGGAAACTAATACAGAACATAACAAGTGTCTTTCGTCTCTTTTTATGTGGTTTTTATTCAATTAGTTAAAGCCTGAGGCTCCTATATAACAAAGCCTGGGCTGTATTCTTTAATCCGCGTTTATTTGCTAAAAGGTTGTCTATCATTTTGAGGTTTGAGTGAGATCCTAGGTATGTGTTCTCACCTGTGTGTTCATGAAGATTTCAGCAGGCCATTGAAAGCAGCTCTATTAGAGACTGCTGTATTAGTCAGGGCTCTCAAACCATTGAAATCTATATATTAAATAGATATATAAAAAAGGATTTACTATGGGAATTAGCTCACATGATTGTGAAGGCCAAGAAGTCCCACAGTCTGCTATCTGCAAGCTCAAGAGCCAGGAAAGCAGGTGGTATAATTCAATCTGAGTTCAAAGGCCTGAGAGCCAGGGAAGCCCATGTTGTAACTCTCAGTCCAAGGTTCAAGACCTGAGAACTGGGAGGCCACTGGCATAAGTCTCAGAGTCCAAAGGCCTGAGAACTGAGAGCACCAATGTCTAAGGGCAAGAGAAGATGGATGTCCCAGCTGCAGAAGAGAGAGTGAATTTACCATTCCTCTGCCTTGTTGTTCAATCCCAGCCCTCAAGGGATTGGACAATGCCCACCCATGTTGGACAGGGCAGATCTTCTTTAATCTGTCTACAGATTCCAATACTAACCTCTTCTAGAAACCCTCATATACACACCCAAGAATAATGTTTTACCAACTACCTGCATATCCTTAATCCAGTCAAGTTGACAAATGAAATTAACCATCTCAGCTGCTATATAGCATGACCATTCTGACTGAGGTTGTTGCTGTTGCACATTTTTAAAAACTACCATAATTTTTTTCTGGAACCACATGAGTCATTCATTAATTATCAAAATAATAAATGTTGATAGAAGATAAGCAAGTCCTAATCCACTACCTACGCTTTGCCTTGGCTATGGGGCTTTGGAGGTTTAAGAGGCCAGTTCCAGAAAGGAAAGGCATAAGCCAGTCAATTTCCCTTCAGTCTCAGGAAGGGAATAAAAGAATTTATGATTGTGAAGTGGTGTCATTTGGAATAACATAACCTCAGCATCAGAGAGTGGATACGGAGAGGAAATTGAAAAGAATCTGTGAAACATGAAATAGGCTATATCTTTGAGACATTCTTCTACAGGGCTGCCAAAAAATCCATTGAAAATGCAAATCTGATCCTACAGTACCTCCACGTGAAGCCCTCCAACAATACCACACTACCTTCAGGAGCAACGGCCACACTCCTTAGTTGGTTACTCAAGTCCCTCCATGATCTGTGCCCTCCCTGCTCCACATCCTCCCCTCCCCTCCCCAGCACACACTCTGAGCAATAGCCACACTGGGCTACACACAGGCCCTGAACAGCCGTGCTCCCTGTCTGTGCCTTTGCACGTGTGTTCCCACACTGACATGCCTCCTCCTCCTCCTCCCTCCTCTCCTACTGTACTGCCGACCCCTTCCCTGGCCCACCCACCCAGAAGTGGTCCTCTCTAGCCTCAGGGCCCTGCTGGGCCAGTGCAGGTCTCTAGTCTGTACGTATCCCCATCTTAGGCAAGACTGTTTCATGGCTGACTCTCTACTATGGGAGAGGTCCTTTATCAGGGACTGTGGCCCAGTGAGCCCCATACTGGCGGTGCTGGCACAGGGCCTAGCGATGTTGGCTGATTAAAAGACACAAAGTGGAGCCCCAACTGCCCTTCCAGAGTCGTGATAGAGCTGAGCGACAGCTTGGAGTCTGCATGGCAGAAAGTTGTGGAGGCAGATAAAACCTCATAATACATGTTGAGTGAGACATGGCTATATAACTTTTTAAACTAAAAAGGAAAAGACTAACTACCGTGTTTCCTGGGAAATAAGACCTACCCATAAAATAAGCCCTAGCAGGATTTCTAAGCATTTGTGCAATAGAAGCCCTACCCCGAAAATAAGACCGAGTGATGGGAATGGCTACACAGCATATCTGCACAACCCATGCATTTCGTCGCAGAGCAGTAAAGAAGACAAGCAGCCCTTCTCATCTGCCCCATGGTGACAGCTACTATCCCAGAGGTGCCCGGAAATGTGTGGGCAGCCCCCCCAACAAGGTCACTCCCCCTGTCAGGTCCCGGCCATCCTGTGTGTGCTGCAAGCTGAGGCTTTGAGGGCAGTCTCCTCAGTGAAGTGAGGAGCAGGACGCTCCGCTTTAGGTATTGTGTGTCCCCAGGGGGAAGAAGGAAAGCTGTGGCTGCCATTTTACTATGATGATGTTCCAGAAGAAGATGACTTAACTATATTTGAATAAATGTAGATTGTTGTACCATACTTAAAATATATATATATCCCCTGAAAATAAGCCCTAGGGTGTCTTCTTGAGGAAAAATAAATACAAGACCCTGTCTTACTTTCGGGAAACACGGTAGTGTGAACACACAACCTCAAAAGGCATCCATTTTCCAGGTTTGTGACTCTCATGCCCACCCACAGTAGCCAGAGTTGTATTCCCACTATTATTTTCTAGAAAAAGGAAACAGGACTCGTTGGCAGACGACTGAGTACCTGGCACAGGAAAAACCATGCTGGGGCTGGGCTTAACAATGACAGGAAATGAGGATGCTTTGGGGATGTGAAGGGACGGCCTCCCACTAGTGAGGGACAGAAACCAGAATAATAATTATATTTAATTAGAACAACTTAAGCCAGTGAAAGGTCATGAGTTCATAAAATAATTAGAAGAGTTGATATTATGTAATAAAACAGTAGCTGTAATATTTTTTAAAAGATGAACATAATAGGATTAAAAGAAGTTTATGTACATTTCTATACATACCAGAATATTAATGTAAAGACATTTTTCTCCTAATTATATGTTCATTAGAAAGCTTATTTATAGATGTATATCTGTAAAAATGTACATAGATGTCTTTTCTATTGAAGTAAACAGAGAAGAAAGAACAAAATAATGTGGTCAGGGTAGACATATACAATCTGAAAAGTTTGAAAATATGGCTTAATAATTCTTCCATGAAGAACGAAGTTTAAAACCAATAGTTGAGCTAGTTTAAGATGTTTTAAAGGGAAATTGCCTGTGAGGAATTTTTCTAGATTAAGAGTGAAGTTAAAAAAGAAAAACAATTTAAATATAGGCATACTTCCTTTTATTGTGCTTCACTTTCTTATGCTTTGCAGATACTATATTGTTTACAAATCAAAGTTTTGTGGCAACCCTGCATGGAGCAAGTCTGTTGGCACCATTTTTCCAATACAACTGTGTCACATTTTGGTAATTCTCACAATATTTCAATTTTTTTCATTATTATTATATCTGTATGACGATCTATGATCTTATTGATGTTACTATTGTAATTGTTTGGGGCCACCACAAACTGGGCCTAATAAGATGGTGAACTTAACCACTAAATGTTATGTGTATAACTGCTCCACTGACCAACCATTTCCCATCTCCCTTCCTCTTCTGGGCCTCCCTATTCTCTGAGACACAACAATATTGAAATTAGGCCAATTAATAACCCCATAATGGTCTCTGAGTGTTCAAGTGCAAGGAAGAGTTCACATCTCTCACTTTAAATCAAAAGCTAGAAATGATTAAACTTAGTGAGGAAGGTGTGTCTAAAGCTGAGATAAGCCAAAAGCTGGGCTTCTTATGTCAAAATAGTTAGTCAAAATAAAAACAAAATAGGAGGTATGAATTTACCAGACTTCAAACTATACTACAAGGCTATAGTCATTAAAACAGCTTTTTACTGGCACAAGAACAGGGACATTGACCAGTGGAACAGAACAGAGAACACAGATATAAAACCATCCTTATATAGCCAACTAATCTTCGACAAAGGAGACAAAAACATGCACTGGGGAAAAGAATCCTTATTCAATAAATGGTTCTGGGAACACTGGATAGCCACATGCAGAAGATTGAAACAAGACCCACACCTTTCACCTCTCACAAAAATCAACTCATGCTGGGTAACAGAATTGAACCTTAGGTGTGAAACTATTAGAATTCTAGAGAAAAATGTTGGAAACACTCTTCTAGACATTGGCCTAGGCAAAGAATTTATGAAGAAGACCCCAAAAGCAATCACAACAGCAACAAAAATAAACAAATGGGACCTGATCAAATTAAAAAGCTTCTGCACAGCCAAAGAAACTGTCAAGAGAGCAAACAGACAACCCACAGAATGGGAGAAAAGTTTTGCAAGCAACACATATGATAAAGGGCTGATAACTAGAATCTATTTAGAACTCAGGAAAATCAGCAAGAAAAAATCAAACAACCCTATCAAAAAATGGGCAAAGGACTTGAACAGAAACTTCTCAAAAGAAGACAGAATAATGGCCAACAAACATATGAAAAAATGTTCAACATCTCTAATCCTCAGGGAAATGCAAATCAAAACCATAATGAGATATCACTTAACTCCAGTGAGAATGGCCTGTATCAAAAAGTCCCCAAACAACAAATGCTGGTGTGGATGCGAAGAGAGAGGAACACTCCTACACTGCTGGTGGGACTGCAAACTAGTTCAACCTCTGTGGAAAGCAATATGGAGATACCTCAAAGCGATACAAGTAGATCTACCATTTGCTCCAGCAATTCTACTACTGGGCATCTACCCAAATGATCAAAATCACTTTATGAAAAAGACACCTGCTCTCGAATGTTTATAGCAGCACAATTCACAACTGCAAAGCTATGGAAACAACCCAAGTGCCCATCAATTCATGAGTGAATTAATAAAATGTGGTATATGTATACCATGTAATACTACACAGCTTTAAGAAACAATGGTGATATAGCACCTCTTGTATATTCCTGGATACAGCTGGAACCCATTCTACTAAGTATCTCAAGGATGGAAAAACAAGCACCACATGTACTTACCAGCAAATTGGTATTAATGGATCAACACCTAAGTGGACATATAGGAGTAACATTTATCAGGTGTCGGGAGGGTGGAGGAGGGGATGGGTATACACAAACATAATAAGTGAGATGTGCAATGTTTGGGGGATGGACACGCTTGAAGCTCTTACTCAAGGGGGGAGAGGGGCATGGGCAATATATGTAACCTTAGCACTTGTACCCCCATAATATGCTAATAAATAAATAAATAAAAAATAGTTAGCCAAGTTGTTAATGCAAAGGAAAATTTCTTGAAGGAAATTAAAGTGCTACTCTAGTGAATGCATGAATGACAAGAAAGCAAAACAGCCTTCTTGCTGACATGGTGAAAGTTTAAGAGGTTTGGACAGAAGACCAAACTAGCCACAACATTCCCCTAAACCAAAACTTAATCCAGAACAAGGCCCAAACTCTCTTTAGTCTGTGACAGTTGAGAGAAGTGAGGATGCTGTAGAAGAAAAGTTGAAGTGGGCAGAGGTTTAAGGAAAGAAGCTGTTTCCATAGCATAAAAGTACAAGGTGAAGTAGCAAGGGCTGATGTAGAAGCTCCAACAGGTTATACAGAAGATCTGGGTAAGATCATTGATGACGCTGGCTACACTAAACAGATTTTCAATGTAGATGAAATAGGCTTCTACTGGAAGAAGATGCCATCTAGGACTTTCATAGCTTGAGTGGAGAAGTCAATCCCTGGCTTCAAAGCTTCAAAGGACAGGCTGATTCTCTTGTTAGCAGCTAATGCAGCAGGCAACTTTAAGTTGAGCCAATGCTCATCCACCAGTCTGAAAATCCTAGGGTCTTTATGAATTATGCTAATCCTACTCTGCCTGTGCTCTATAAATGCAACAACAAAGCCTGGATGACAGCATATCTATTTACAGTATGGTTTACCGAATATTTTAAGCCTGCCATTGAGATGTACTCTTAGAAAAAAGTTTCCTTTTAAAGTACTACTGCTGTCTGGATGCAGTGGTTCAAGTCTCTAATCCCAGAACTTTGGGAGTCTGAGGTGGAAGGATCTCTTGAGGCCAGGAGTTTGAGATTACAGTGAGCTATGATGAAACCACTGCACTTCAGCTTGGGCAGTAGAGCAAGAAAGGGTTATTACTCATTGACAATGGACCTGGTCACCCAAAAACTCTGATGATTTATAAGGAGATTAATGTTTTCATAATGCCTGCTAACACAAGCATTCAGCAGCCCATGGGGCAGGGAGTAATTTTGATTTTCAAGTCTTATGATTTAAGAAATACAAAGCTATAGCTGCCACAGGTAGCAATTCCTCTGATGGATCTGGGCAACATAAATTGAAAACCTTCTAGATGGCTTCACCATTCTAGATGTCATTAAGAATGTGATTCATGGAAGGAGGTCAAAATAACAGGAGTTTGGAAGAAGTTGATTCCAACTTTCATGGATGACTTTGAGGAGTTCAAGGCTTCAGTGGAGGAAATCACTGCAGATGTGGTGGAAATAGCAAGAGAACTAGAATTAGAAGTGGAGCCTAAGGCCAAGTACAGTGGCTCACACCTGTAATCCTAGCACTTTGGGAGGCCAAGGCAGGAGGATTACTTGAAGCCAGAAGTTCGAGACCAGCAGGAGCAAGAGCGAGACCCCATTTCTACAAAAAACAGAAAAATTAGCCAGGTGTCGTAGCACGTGCCTATAGTCTCAGCTATTCAGGAGGCTGAAGCAGGAGGATTAGTCAAGCCAGGGAGTTTGAGGTTGCTGTGAGCTCTGATGATGCCACTGCACTCTAGCATGGACAACAGAGCAAGACTGTCAAAGAAAAAAAAATGGACCTGAAGATGTGGCTGAATTGTTAAAATCTCGTGAAAAAACTTGAGCAGTTTTGAGGAGTTGCTTCTTAAGGACGAGCAAAGAACACGAGTCCTTGAGATGGAATCTACTCCTGGTGAAGATTCTGTGAACATCGTTGAAATGACAACAAAGGATTTAGAATATTCACATCTAATGGGTGTGGTGCACATGGTTTGGGATGGGCATGCTTGTAGCTCTGAGTTGGGTGGTGCAAATGCAATGTATGTAACCTAAATGTTTATACCTCTGTAAAAATTTTGAAAGAAAAAAATAGAATACTACGTAAATTTAGTTGATAAAGCAGCAGCAGGGTTTGAGAGGACTGACTCCAATTTTGAAAGAAGTTCTGTGGATAAAATGCTATCAAACAGCATCACATGCTACAGACAAATATTTCATGAAAGAGTCGATTGATGCAGCAAACTTCATTGTTGTCTTATTGTAAGAAATTGCGACAGCCACCCTAACCTTCAGCAACCACCACCCTGCTCAGTCAGCAGCCATCAACATCATGACAAGACCCTCTACCAGCAAAAAAAAAAAAAAGATTACAATTCACTGAAGGCTCAGATAATCCTTAGCCATTTTTAGCAATAATAAAGTTTTAAATTAAGGTATACACATTTGCTTTTTTAGACATAGTGCTATTGCACACTTTATAGACTACAGTATAGTATGAACATAACTTTTTAAAATTTCAGAATATTATGGGGGTGCAAACATTTTGGTTACATATATTGCCTTTGCACCATCAAAACCAGAGCTACATAACTATTACATGCACTGAGACACAGAAAAATTTGTCAGGCTAAATTTATTGCAATATTGGCTTTATTGCAGTGGTCTGGGACCAAACTTGCAGCACCTCTGAGGTATACCTATAGTTTTTGTTTTATTACTTCTAAGTAGATATGATTCACTTACTGGAAGTTCTTAGAAGACCTGACTCAACAAATATGAAAATTTTACAGCATTTTTTGTAAGACTGGATACAAAACACTCTCATATATGCAGACAAATTTTTGTCTTTTTCAAGGTAGTCATATGTGAAAGTTGTGTGTTCACAGCAATGCTATCATTAAAATATTGTTAGATCATTAATTTGGAAATTTGGAAATTACCTCTTGTGTTAGTCTCTTTTGTCTTGCTATAAAGGAAATATTGTACTTGAGGCTGCGTAAAGAATAGAGGTTTGTTCTCACGGTTCTGCCAACTATACAAGAAGTATGGCACCGGCATCTTCTGGCGAGGGCCTCAGGGA
Organism: Microcebus murinus; assembly: GCF_040939455.1. NCBI lineage: Eukaryota > Metazoa > Chordata > Mammalia > Primates > Cheirogaleidae > Microcebus > Microcebus murinus. The sequence goes on along the minus strand of NC_134117.1, from coordinate 69,520,973 downwards.
GCTTCCAATAAAGGTGGAAGGTGAAGGGGGAGCAGGTGTCTCCTGGTGAGAGAAGGAACAAGAGAGGAGGGGTGCTATGTGCTTTTAAACAACCAGATCTCAAGTGAATTAACAGAGTGAGAGCTCAATCTACCACAGGGACCGCACCAAACCATGAAGGATCCACCCCTGTGACCCAAACACCTCCCACTTGGCCCCACCTCCAACACTGGAGACCAAATTTCAACATGAAATTTGGAGGGGACAAATATCCAAACCATATCACCTCTAGAGCTAATTTATAATTTTTAGGAATGTAAGTTCCATATCTTTTCTATTTTCTTTCTTTTCTCTTTTTCCTCTCTCCCTTCCTTCTTTTCTTTCCTTCTTTCTTTTTTTATTGTTGAAAATGGCATTACTCTTTCCCCTTGCAAAACACATGCATCAAAGACAGGACATAGCCCTGTCATCACAGTCATCCAGTAGGTGGTAGCTAGTGCTGAAAACTTTTTTATTAATTTTTTAAAATTTCAGCATATTACGGAGGTACAAATGTTTAGTTACATATATTGCCCTTGCCCCACCCGACTCAGAGCTTCAAGTGTTTCCATCCCCTAGAGGGTGCACACCGCACCCATTAGGGGTGAAAATATGCATCCTCTCCTCCCCACTCCCACCTGCCTGACACCCAACGAATGTTATTACTATATGTGCACTTAAGTGTTGATCAGTTAATACCAATTTGATGATGAGTACATGTGGTGCTTGTTTTTCCATTCTTGTGATACTTCACTTAGTAGAATGGGTTCCAGCTCTATCCAGGATAATACAATAGGTGCTAAATCACCATTGTTTTTTGTGGCTGAGTAGAACTCCATGGTATACATACACTATATTTTATTAATCCACTCATGTATTGATGGGCACTTGGGTTGTTTCCACATCATTGCAATTGTGAATTGTACTGCTATAAATATTTGAGTGCAGATGTCTTTTTTATAGACTGTCTTTTGTTCTTTTAGGTAGATGTCCAGTAATGGCATTGCTGGATCAAATAGTAGTTCTACTTGTATTTCTTTGAGGTATCTCCATATTGCTTTCCACAGAGGTTGTACTAGTTTGCAGTCCCACCAGCAGTGTAGGAGTGTTCCTATCTCTCTGTAACCATGCCAACATTTATTGTTTTGGGACTAGTGCTGAGAACTTCTAATGATTATCTCTAAATAGCCCACCCATTATCTTGAGATACCTGGGACTACCCTGGCTTCCATCCTTCCCAAGACCTGGTAGTTCAACTCTTTCTTCAATCATCTTTCTTTATTTCTCTTTCTTTTGCTTTAGTCTTAGCAGTTTGCAACCATAGAATCATAACTAAAACAACCAGCTTAATTGCCAAATTGGGCTTACCTCTGATAGATGACAAGTCTTAGGATCAGAGAGAAAAAATGAGTTGGGCACATGGATATCCCACAGCAGAACTGGATCTAGAACTCAGAACTAATCACTCCAGATCAAAGATTTTTCTCTTACATCACACTGTCCCTTAGATTCAACATCTCAACCTCAGATGCACTCAACTGCTAAACACAAAGACATTAATCTGCGTAAGCTCTGTGACTCAATTCAGCCTTTTGGAAATGGTACAGCATAAAAGCACCAGGAAAAGGATGAGAAGAATAAGTAGCAGAGGAGATGGCAAGTTTACAAAAGGCAATGCTACTGAGGACTTCTCAACCTCCAGGCGAAGGCACCTAGGGACAGCTCTGGGACCTCCTTCTCTGTTTCCCTAGGCAGCTCCCAATCTCCTATTTTGTTATGAGAATGTAATTTACTCTACACTTATATATTTTAATTGTTAACATAATGCATGCACATAAGTTCAAACAGCTTAAAACTATGAAAAGCAAACTGTTCTCGCAACTCTGAAGCTCCTGCATCCGTCTCTACATTCTGTTCCCTGGGGGTCTGGCCTTTCATCATAGCTGTCCTCTCAAAGGCCTGTGCTACTGTTCTGCACACATTTTTATGAAGAATCCTTGGAGACAGTGCTTTTGAGCAGAGTGGTGGCTGAAAGCTTGGTGAGAATGGACTGAGGAGAGAATGCCAGGTAAGGAAACAGGGGAGACAAATATAGACAGATCTTTCAAGGAGTTCACTGTAGAGGAGAGCAAAAGAAAGGAGCCTAGAAAATAATTATGATTTGCTTAGTGAACACTTGAGATGATTCATTTCCTTTTTCTGTTAATACCAGGGTAAGAAAAGGACTTGTTCTCCTGTGCCTTGTACATTAATATCTAAGTTACAAGCAAAAATGGAAATGGCATTTGTAATTTGACTAAAATATGCTCAGCTTTTGAAATTATGCTTGCATCTTCAAAGACATTTTATGAATTTCATTGGATTGTAAAGAGTGGTCTCAATTTTTTAAGATTTTGAGTATGGTATTTCCAAAGGAAGATACAGGTTGAAGATCCCTAACCTGAAAATCCAAAATCTAAAATTTTTGAATGCTGATATGATGCCAAAATTCCACATCTGACCTCATGTGATGGTTGTAGTCAAAACTTTGTCTCATGCACACAATTATTACAAATGTTACCTTTAGGCTATGTATATAAGGTATATATGAAACAAATGAATTTCATGTTACCTTTAGGCTATGCATATAAGGTACATATGAAACAAATGAATTTCATGCTTACACTTGGGTCCCATCCCCAAGACTCATTATGTATATCCAAATATTCCAAAATCAGAAAAAAATCCCAAATCAAAAACACTTCCGTCCCAAGCATTTCGGATAAGGGGTGCTCAACCTTCCCAAGGTGAATGTGGAGAAACTACAGTACAGGCTGGTTTCCATTATACCTCCTTTGCTGCCATCTAGTGACAGTTTTATGTAATGTAAAATGTCAAAAGCCCATGTCTTCATGGGACTATTTCCTTTGCCTGTCCATTGCTCTAACTGGGCTGGAAATGCTTCCAGTAGAGCCTGCAGATTTAATGTGCTGGTCTGCATCGGTGGTGGTACTCAATCTCCTCAGGAAAACCTACTGAACTTGACTCTGGGTCCTGTAGGAAGCGAGGCAAGCTGACCTCTGAAAATGACAAGTGTGGTCCAACTACAGCACAAGCAAAAAGTCATTAGGGCATCGTGAAAAAAGCCAGCCCATTATCGAACAAATATACGTTTACATTGCAGCCAAATAAATTATAGTGAGAAATGAGTCTTTTCCATAAATATGTGCTGTCATATGTATACATTATTTCATAGTTTTGGCACTATATCTTTGGGAGCAATCCCTAGAAGCATAATTTTTGGATCAAAGGGTAAATGCATAAATAAATCTTCTAGATAGTGCCAAATGCCTCCCTCAGTAGGGGTTGCACCATTTTGTACACCCCTTCCGTGTATGAGTCTGGCTGGTTCTCCACAGCCTTAGGCATGGCAGATTTTACACTTCTGCACTTTTGTTACATAAAAATTGATGTCACTGTAGTGCTAGCTTGTTTCTCTTATTGTTTCAGTCAAGGTCCAGCCAGGAAAAGAGAAACCAGACCAATTATTTTAATAGATAAAATTGAATAAAGGTACTATAAAAGATTAAACACAAATTGGTGGACCAAACAAGCAGAAGAAAGCATGGAAATAATAGAGAGATAGTATTAGGAAGTAGAGTGATACATTACATAAGTTACTTGGTACTATAAACTTGGGCCCATTTCTGAAATGCTCTATAATTTAATCAATAGCAACATTTATTACAAAGATAATTCATAAAAAGCAATTTACAACTAAGTCAATTCATGTATAGTGATGCAAAAGCTCTAAATAAAATACTATTAGATATTATAACATTAGAATTATAAAATGCCATTACTTAGTAGGAATATATTGTAAAATTTATTTTGATACCATTACCAACTATTAGGATCAAAGCAGAAAAAAATTATCATCTCATAAAATAAGTTTAATCTTGCTTGTATTCAAAGAAATGCAATGTTTCCAAGCAATAGTGCTGTTTGTACCTGGTTTTACTATAAGAAATGCAACTATGAATTGTATTTTTGTAGTTCTTGTCTCTTATCATTCAGCTGTTAAATTTATCCATTTCAAACTGGAGTGGATTATTTTGCACCCTTTCTGGAAAAACAAAAAACAAAAACAAGAAAAACAAAAAAGTAATTATTTTACCAGATAAGTAATAGTGCTTTATCTAAAAACAACAGAAAAGAATCTCTGGGTTGAGTTTTTCTACAGAACTCTGAATTTAACAAGTAGCCCATTACAGTTTTCCCTAAATAAAATTAAAACAGATAGTTCCCAAGTCACTAGGGTGATGAAAAATAGAGTGTCAATCCCATTTTGAAATCCCCGTAACATCTCTAGGGTTACATTACCATCTACAGCACTCACGTGGGACCTGGAAATCAGTTCATGAGGACTGCGATAGGAGGTTCACTTGTCCAAGCTGGTCTGTCCATTTGAACCAAAGAGGGGCCGGGGACAGGAGGTTCTTGCTCTTGGAGGGGAGTCCTCCTGGCACCCACTTACCATTCTCGACTGGCCCAGCCACACTCTCCCTCTGCCAGCCAGAGGGATGCTTATCCCTTTCTCCAGGTCTGAAGAAGGAATATCAGCCTCAGGACTGATTTCAGATTCCGGAAGTGATGTCATAGTACATTCCAGCCTTCCGTGAGTGGACTTTTAACCCAGAGCCACAGATTCACAGGACACGAATACAACACAAACAAGTTTAATGCTGCCTTTAAGGCCCAGTAAGGAAGTGGTGGGTCCCTAGGGAAAAAAAAAAGGGAGAGGAAGTACTACCATTTCTTGCCACTTGCCACTACAGACAGGATGCTGGGTGAACAGAAAGGGAATGTGGGGAAGCAGTGTTTCCCAACTCTGGATCCTCACAAAGCTGACTTTTCTCTTCAGGCTGCTCAAAGGATAGAGTTGTTGATGACTGGGTCCTGAGAGGACAGAAACAGCAGGATGGGTGTACTGGTCAGGACAGGCTGGGTGGCACATACTGTGGCATCAAATCTACTCTGAATCTCAGTGGCCTAACTCAGCAGTTCATTTCTCACTCATAGATGTCCAAAGCAGGTTGGCAAGGGGCTCAGGAACTACCTAGAACATCCGCTCCACTATGCCTGGGTAGGAACATGAAGAATCACACCACAGCTTTAAAAAGCATTATTAAGTCAAATGGAGAACTAGTCGTTTCTCACCCTGTAAAAGTACCAGGAAATGTGGGGGAGCACTTGGGTATTTGCTCACCAAATATCCCTTTCCTTCTTCCACACAGAACATATTCATATTCCTTTTCTCCAAGGAAGACAACTTCAAATCCCATACAGTTACCACTGCAATCTGAAAATCCAAGATCTCTGGGTTGTCTCTAGATGTGCCTGACTCTGTCTCCCATTAGTTCAGAGCCCTCTTAACCCAAAAGAGCCTGTAACTGTGCTCCTCTCCACGTCCCCAAATATGGTGAAGGAACAGAGTAATGCACCACCATGCTCAATATTGAGTAAGAAGCAATATTGAATAAGAAACATACCCTGATCTGTGGCAATTCTGGTGTCCTGAAAGACATACTGCTTAATTATTTTGAATAGCACTCTTGTGAGACAGCACTGTGGTTGCTGCCAAAATGGGCAAATTCATGAATTTAAGAGTGAAGTTGGTCCTAGTCAGAAACTACTCCAGACACAAAATTAGTAAAATAATATCAATGGTACACCCTCAAAAGAGCCCCATATCCATGACCCTGCCAATGAGTGACGTGGCTATGAGTAACAAAGCAGTTAAAGATCAAGTCTTCTGTAAACGACAACTGCAATCACCTTATACTTACAAAACACTTTGTGAATATCTTGTTGAATAAAATCTGTCAACAAGGCCACCTTCTATGACCCTGCACTCATATGCAAGGCCAAGAGGGAGGCAAAGTTCAAGACTGAGGAATCAAAAACATGCAAAACAAGTGATTCTTCCAAAAGCTTTTAGATTTACTGTCTAAATCATTAAAACAATTTCTCAGAAAAAAGAAACAAACAAAAGGTAGTAGTATGCAAAATATTTATTTTTATGAATGTGTCATTAATACAGCAGGAACTAATACGATTATAAAAGATACAAAAAAATCAGATGAATGTTAGCATTCAATAGAAATTAAAACCTGAGCTGAAGGCTGATCAGAATGTCTGACACCTGGCACCATTCTGATGGACGTTAAGAAACATGATTGCTAGACTTCTTAAACGATTCATGAAATGAAGAAAAAGTTAAATTTCAAAGAAGCTACAATGTACTGACACATTAAATCACTTATGCTGCTGACAAACATTTAAGATAAGCAGGGTTATCTAAAGCTCACAGTCTTGAAGGCAGGGAGATATGTAAATTGTAGATTTTTAATTAGCAAAAAACAAGCTGATATTTTTGTTGGTAAAATATGGTTTGTTTATTCATGTGTATCTAAAAGGCTGGCTCAGTTTGCCAGAGCACAAAGGAATGCCAAGAGGTCAAGGGCATGGGGATGGATCAACATAAATCCATCCCAATTTCTGGAAAACCAGACACAGCAGTAAAGTATTAGTAGGAACAGGAGACTTGAGGTTCAATTCAGTTCTCACTTTGGATTCTGTAGTATCTCTTACTATGAAGTTGGTAAAAACAAAACAAAACAAAACTTCCTACTCCTTTAATTAATAACTATCCATAGCAGAAAGGAAGAAACAAAAGAAAGCTAACATAGAGTTATGGGCCTTGATTAAAAATCTGTGAACTTGAATACATTTTAATATGTTGAATCTTGAGTCATACTTATAAACCAATGGTTAATATACTATAAAATTTTACAAACATAAGATCTCATCAGTTGTAGAACTTCAAAACTAATGGAATTAATTTCTTCTCCCTTTTATTTTTCTTTCCACAAAATGTCCTAAAATTGAGTAATCATCAGCATGCCTGCACTTTCACAAATTTGTCATTAAAACATGATGGTTTTTGTCAAAATAATGCAGGAAGCAATTTCAAATGAGGGCAAGGATCTTATATAATCTTAAAACATATTTTTAGTTCTTTGTGCTCCATGTGACATAAAAAAGAAATGAGGGCAGCTCGACTCCTATAGTTTCTTTCAGTCTAATAATGTCAATAAATTCCCAATGTCTCCATGCTAGGAAAGGATCCAGTATTTAAGTGCTCTACTCTAAAGCATCTAAATTAGATTGCTTTTATTTGTTACTACCTTTTTTTTTAAGGAGGGCTAAAGCAGTGCCCCTTACTTAACGCAGACGAGACACTGATTTCCTTCCTGTACCAGCTTTCCAAGAAGATAAGTGAGTTTTCGCCCTGATATTTTTACCCCGGGTTTTACGAGGCTTCTCCTCTTTGTGCACCTTCATGTGCTGCCTCAGATGAGAGCTCTGGCTGAAGCATTTGCCACATTCACTGCACTGGTATGGTTTCTCCCCTGTGTGGGTTCTCTGATGTTGAATAAGGTGGGAACTCTGGCTGAAACATCGGCCACATTCATCACACTGATAGGGTTTTTCTCCAGTATGAATTCTCTGGTGCTGAATGAGATTGGAGCTCTGTTTAAATCTTTCTCCACATTCATCACATTTATAGGGCTTTTCCCCAGTATGGATCCGTCGATGCTGAATGAGATTAGAACTCTGAAAGAAACTTTTCCCACAATCAGCACATTTGTAGGATTTCTTTCCAGTATGGATTTTCTGGTGTTGAAAAAGAGTTGAGCTCTGACTGAAGCTCTTTTCACATTCAGTACATTTATAGGGTTTGTCATCCAAGCTTCTTCTCAGTCTACTCAAGCTTGAGTCAAAACGAACAGTCATTCCCCATTTCTGCCGCTGCCGGCCTGTTTTGCGCTTGTTCTCATAGGCTTTTCCTTGGCTTGAGCTCCGAGAAATACCCCCTTTAGGTTTTCCTAACTTCATGGTGAACAGACAAAGTACTTGTAAGTGAGTGTACTGTCTTCTTCTGAACTAATGTTTCATTCTCTAGAGCTACAAAGTTCAGAATTTTTTTGCCTGTAGAAGAAAAAATAAGAAGCAAATTACAGATGACCTGCTAATTACTCAACTTTCATCTTTTTAACCCATGACAGTTGCATTCATGCTTAAAGATGCACTCAATACAAATGCAAACAAAAACAATTCTGGGGGGAAATATCTGCAAAATAATTCCAAAGTTTAAGCTTAGTAAATATCACCAAATTTTTACTGCATTTACTTTTGGAATTTTTGTCTATTGGGATAGGATTAAAAAAAGTGATGAGGTGAAATATAAATATTTTAGGCATTATCAAATGAATATATAATTGTGAAGGATTAAAAAGTAGAGACAATAAAAATCTTAATGGAATAAAAGAAATAACTCCAAAAGACAATCAAAATTTATGTAACAAAATATCATTATGTTTTAGTATTTACTCCCATGTTAAACTTCTACTCACTTACTGATGACTATTTAATTAAGGTGTCCAAATTGGAAAGAAATGACAAATTATATTACTTAATGATATATTCCTGTTTATCTTCATTTGTTTAGCTATTTTATTTCCATAGCTATAGATGACAACTTGGTCTAATTCTGCAGCATAAAGTGTTTTGAAAGTAGGAACTACTCTATAAGGAGTGGTAGGTTTTCTGAGTCTATGAAAAGATGTCTTATTACTTTTTCTAGATTCTAATGATCCATGAAAGAAAATAATTCATTAAAAACCTGAAACAAAAGTATTGTTTTTGGAGAGAGATAAACTCCAAAAAAACTTTTACCAGATGGTAGAATAAAAGCATAGTAGGTGGAATACAAGAAAATGAGAGGAGCAGAAAGTAACTTTACATGTAAAAGTAGGAAGAAATTTTTAAAATTCCCAAATGCTGCAAAATTCAGTACTTCAAAAAGTTGTGTTTATTTATTTATAAGGTTGTCTTGAGTTATTTAAAATAATAGCCTAAACAAACAAAAAATCCCACAAATTCAAAATAGGTGGCAATGTGTGAGAAACTAGGACTGCAAAAGTAATAAAAGTATTGAAACTATTTTCCATTATTTTGTGTCAGGAAGTAGATTTTAAAATAGGAACAATTACCCTGGGTTTCTCTGTATACAAGTATATAAGGCAAATAAATGAAAAAACAAGTAGCATCATTTTCTTGCCTTTCTTTCATCTTACTGTATAATTAAGACTTTAGACCCAAGATTTTATCTGGATATTTAATAATTATACCTACTGTAATATGGTCAGTGTAACAGTAAGCTGCATATGACAGAAAATTACAGAGTGAGCACTACCCATTCCTTAAGCAAATATTTACAGAATGTTAGGTACATGGTATTGGCATTAAAAAATAGCTATAATGACAATTACAAATATTTTTTAAAGCATATGCATTTCTGAAGACCAACTCAGCGGCAGGAAGTGCAGAGAGTATCAAATCCTCCTCCGGATGGGGAAATCATACTAACATGTAGCTTATGTGCCAGACATTGTGCTAGTTCTTTAATTCTCAAAATAGCTTTATGCAATTATCTCCATTTTAAGCTAAGGAAAGGAGGGCACAAGGCACACAGGCCGGGTTCCCTGACTGCAGAGCCTGTACTCTCAGTGGCAGAAAGGCCGTTCACGGCGCCAAGTCCAGCACTCCGACGGTGCTCGCATAAGGCCCCAGCAGGCGCGAGCACTGAGGCAAACTCCAGTGCCAGGAGCTACTCGTCCTATAACCCTGGCTAACGGGAATGTGCCTCAGTTTCCTCGTACGTAAAACTAGGATGTGATAAAGCAGCAACAGCATCAGGATGTTAGTAGTTTAGATGAGTCAGTACGTGTAAATCACTCAGCAGCCCCGCGCTGCCTAAGCGTTCGTTCATTACACTAAGTACTTAAGCGCAAGGAGGGAGGACAGACGCTCAAGGCCGGTCCCACCCGCCTCTGGCCCCAACCTCCGGGTCCCGTTAAGGCCTCTTTCCTGCCAAGGCCTCCGCCGGCCGCGGGCCGACCCCGGGCCCGCTCGGCCCTCCGCCCCGCCCGGCGGCCCGGCCAGGACCAGCTCGGAGGTCCGGGTCGCCCGCCTCGCTGCCCAGCTGCCGCCGGCTGGCGCCCGCACGGCCCAGAGCACCCGGCCGCGGGCCCCGCGCGCCCCAGGCCCACTCACCGCGGACGGCAGCCGCCTCGCTCCTGGTCGCCGCGCGCGCCGCCGGAAGTGCGGGCCGCGCGTTCGCCCGCGCCGCCGTGGTCGGTCTAGGAACGTGGCGGAACGACCCTCTATGGTCCCAGGCCCTCCTGAAAGAGTTTTTGTTCGTTTTTCATGTTGTTTTGTTTTATCCTCCCGCCCCTCGGAAGGCGTCCCATGACCCCCAGGACCTCAAGACCTGTGGCTGCCTCGGTTTGTGGTCCAGCAGCGGCGTGTCAGGCCTTTTGAAACCAAACACTAGCCTGTCCAACCTGGAAACTACATTTTTTCCCTACAAATATTGAGCACCTGGTATAAAGAGATACTGTTGGGGAGCCTAAACTGTTCCTGACTTTTTTCACAATGTCACCTTATTTAATTATTACCAAAAAACCGCTGCAAAATGGGAATGATTACACTTAATTTACAGAAAAGGAAACCAAGGCTTAGAGAAGAACTTAGCTCAGGTCCACACTGTGTAAGTGGGGCTTGGACGACCCGGGATTGGAACCGCACTTTTCGGCTCCACAGTCTCTTGGTTTTCGACACACCCCTCTTGTTTCTCCTTAGTAATGATCTCTCTTGGTTCTTTCACCTTACAGGTCCTCCTCCTCAGCGTACCTGGCCGGTGCTCAGGCATCTGACCATCTGACCTGTCCTCTCTGAGCTCGCCTCCCGGCCCCCACCTCCACCCCCACCCCAATTCCTCCAGTCTGATGGCTTCGGATACTATCAATGTGTGATGAAGACTCCTGCGTTTGTAACTCCAGTCTGCTTGTGGCATGCAAATATTGAACTCCAGACTTGTATGTATATCCCATTGATTACTCAGTAGCTGCATTCACATGTGTAGTGGATATCCCAAACCTAACAAATCCCAAAACGAATTCTTGATATTCACCTAACGTGTTCTTTCAACAGTCTTCATCCCAGCAATAGACAGCAACTTCATTTTTTCAGTTGCTCAGGCCAAAAACCTTGATGTCATTGTTGTCTCTTGTTTTTTCACCCCAAACCCACATGTGATCCACCTGCAAATTCTGTTAGCTCTATCTTTAAAATATATTCATTATCAAGCTATTTTCAACACTTCCACTGCTGTAACCTCTACCAAGCCACCACCATCTCCTGTCTGGATTACTGTATTGGCTTCCTGACTGATTTCCTTACAGTCTACTCCCAGCCTCACAGTAATCCTTTCAAAACCTAAATCAGACCATGTCATTCATTTGTTCAAAACCCTCCAAAGGCTTTCCGTCTTGTTAGAGCAAAACCCAACAACCTGACAGTGGCACACAAAGCCTGTCGTGATATGTCTCTTATGTTCTTTATCACGTCTGCAGTGCTTAGAGCATTGCTGAGAGGGTGCCAGACACTCAGTAAATATTTTTTGAATGAAGGAATTTTTAAGATGCCTCATTGTTTACGAAATGCCTTTACATCTATCCTCTGATCATTCATCTTTACTGTAGTCTCATGAAGCAGGGATCGTAGGATCTGTCTTGCATATCAGTAAAATGAGGTGAGAGAGGGAAACTTGTCTGGTGTGATAAAGTGAGTTGTTGGTGGAGGCTAGACGAAATCAAACGTGTTCCCACTCCAAAGCTGGGGCTTTCTGCTCTGCAGGGAGCTTCCTTGCAGATGGCAAAGCATGGAGCTGAATGAAGTCTGCACAAGGAAGGTCCACTCAATAATCTAGATAATAGCGGGGTTATTGTCAAGATCAGATGAGGTAGTAGTGTAAGGCACTTAGCACAATGCATAACACACAGGAATGTGAGCCGTCACTATGACTTTTACCACTGAATTATTATCACAGGTTGTTAATGCTGGTGGTTGGAGGGTGAGGGTAAAGGGCAATGGCCAGAGACCCAGAGATGGTTTAGGAAAAGTTTAAAGAGCAAAAATGACCTGTTTGGGACTGAGCTCTGTGTACATTAAAATAAAAAGATAATTATGAATTAAAACTCTTTCCATTTCCCATGTAAAGGTGGTTATCTCTTTTTTCTATACCTGAAAATAACTGGGCCAAAGGTAGACAGATTAGAGTATTGGGCAAAGAAAGATGAATTTTTAAGGAGAGAGAGAAGAGTCAGGAAATAAAGGGGTTGGGGGCACTCAGTGGATGGACTAGGAGGTAAGGATGGAGAGATTCAGGAAAGTATATGGGGTAAAGAGAAACAGGAAAAAGAGCAAGAGAGAACATAGGCAGGGGTTTATGCCCTCTATTTATTTATTAGTATAATACTAGTTAACACTTACTGAATGCTTATTGTGTGCTGGGCACTGTTTGAAGCACGTGTAGTATCTCATTTTAATACCCCTGTGGGATCATCGTTCTGGGCATGTGTTCTGCCCTTCTGCGATCTGACATCCCTGCCTACTGCGGTGTGACTCCGGGTGCTTCCTGGTGAGCTGTGTGCCCAACCCACTGATGTTGACTTGACCACGTGACTTGCATTGGCCAACTGCACGGGAATGGATGCAAAGTACACACCCTAGAAGCTTCAAGTCACTGTGCTTCCACCAGGATTCTGCTATTTTCCTCTGCCTCAAGAACGGCATGTCCTAAGTAGGGGCTGCTCCTCTGGTCTAGGATCCAGAATGAGAAGACACATGAGGCAGAGCCAGATAAGCCCCCTATAGCCACTCAGTGGTATAACCCTCATATATGAGAGAAATAAATGTTCTTGTTGTAGCACTGAGATTTTTGGTGTATTTGTGACTGCATTAAAGTTGACTGATACACCTCCCAACAACCCTGAGATAGGAACTGTTATTATCTCTGTTTTACAGATGAGGAAACTGAAGCAACAAACTTGCCCAAGTGACACATTTATAAGTGGCATAGCCAGACTTTGAAGCCGCAGAATGTGGCTGCAGAGCCTGTGCTCTTAACCTCTAAATAACAATGTATATCTCCCACGTGGAATTCTAGGTTATTTTTATGTGACTTTAAGTATTGAAAATGGTCACACATGATACTTACAAAACACAAAGGAGAAGGGGGAAGAGAGTGGGGGCACACAGTCTGAGCATCCAATGGTACATTTTTCTGAGGAATCTGGGCCAGGAGAGGCCAGACCTCTTCATGGCTGGGGCATCTCTGGGAAACTACACAACAGAGGCCACTCTGGGCCTGGTGGTATTTGAGAGGTCTGTTCTAGGAAGAAGAGTCTTCTGGGCCAAGAAAAATCCTGGCAAGACAGTTTCCTTTTCCTATGGCTTTTCCTCTGCACCTGTACTTGCTTGCAGACACACACACACACACACACACACACACACACAGGCACTGTCTCAACGGGGAGCACTGCTGCCTTGGGTCTGAGTTTGGCAACACTGATCCTCAGGCCAAGTGTAAGAAGTCTGGTTGTATGTGTGGCCCAAGTGCAGTAACAAGAGTGGCTCATCCCCCACTGAGGGGTCTGTTCAGCACAGGGGCTGTGAACAATGGTTCTGTCCACCAAGCCTGAGACTTTGCTTTCTGTTTCCTTTGGACTCTCTGGGAAAGGAAGCCCTGGGAATTCCCATTCCTGGGTCTGAGAAAACATCGCTGTTAAAGCCCAACCAGAAGGGCACAGAGCCCCACCCTGCATAATGTGAGTCTTGGGGCACGTCAGCAGCTGGCTTGCTCCCAGATACCTGCAGCTCTTGGGGCCTGAATATAGTTCTTCTGCCTGGCTGTTTCTACTCTTGGAGCTGCTTGGCTCTAATTGACCGAGCTTCCTCCCTGATCACTGAAGAGGGCTGAGGGCAGGGGGGCTGCTGCCCACCACTGCACCTGACAAGGATATCCCACTGCCACCTCTGCAGCGGCGGAGCATGTGTGTCCTATACACAAGGGGCACATTTTGCATTGCTGGTTCCTCCGCAAATCATCTGGTCAGACTGGATATGCCTTGGGCCTCGTTTCCCTGGGACTGAGGGGCCAGATGTATCCTGGGTGAACGCATGGTTTTATTTTGACAGTAGGAAGGTCTTTAGTCCATTTTTTGGTAAACATTTCCAAGCAGGTAGCATATGGTTATCACCACGTAGAAACAAGATGTTTTTTTGATCCCTTCTGGTAATTTGTTCCCAGCAAACAGCCCTGTTTTTCCTGAGTCCAGTTCTTTTGCAATCATGTTGTTTTCATCCTGTGTTGTGTACTAGTCTCTTTGGTTTTGAGGCCTGGCTGGAAAGACAGTCCTGTTTTAGGAGAATACTCTCTGATAGGGATATCGCCTTAGCTCTGGCTTCCTTTGTTACCTGAGATGCTAGCTGGCCAAGGAGCATATGAGAAATACCCTAAACTCTATGGAGAAAGAAAACTGGAGCCCTTCACAGAGACCAGCAGGAAACCACAGTGCCTAGATTTTGATATTTGAAGTTGTGGGGTCCAGGCGAGCCTCTGAAAATCAAATATGATATTGATAAAAAGATTTTTGAACCTCTCAGATGACTGCAGAAGTATACCTTTTTCCCTATTCCGTGAAACTTATTAGTGATTTTTATGACCTATGATATTCGGAAATTAGTTTTGACAATGTCTATTTTAAAGGTGACACCTACCTAAAAAGGCCTTAAATAATATTGTAATAACTTGCAAAACAGACAACAACAACAAAAAAACAAACACCAAACAAACCTAACAGGCTGGTGCTTACGAAGGCTTCCTGCTCTAATAGCTGCCGGTGTGCTGGGCCCTGTGCTGCTCCCGGCTGGCAGGTGTCTCTCACCTACAAAGATCGACTCTGGCTCAATCAGGCCTCCACGCAGGGAGGCTCGCTGGCTCTCGGCTTGGTGGGTCCCCTGACCCTCCCCGGGGTTTGGCCTTCTTCTTCTGATGAGGAGACCCCTGAACACAGGGTAGACTGTGGCTCTATCTTTGTCCCTCCAGGGCACAGGCCTGGCACAAGGCAGTCACTCCATTACAGCCAAATAATGGATGGACAGTTGTCCTAGACCCAAGGTGGTAAATAAGGGGTAGGGGTAAAATTACCAGGGAGTACCTGTTTTGTTCACTTTCTACCCTCTCCTATGCCCTGCCTCCATCCCTTTTAAGCCCCTGCCTGGAAGATTCCCAAGGCCTTCCTGATGCTAAGATTTTGAGATTTGGGGTGGCCCTATTGTTTATTGTCTGGGCTACCTGCAGACCACCCCGGTGACTCCTCTGTGTCCCACGACAGCCTCTCCTCAGGCCCCACACTGGCCCAAGGACACGCACAGATAGGAAGGCACTGAGCTGGTGTCAAGAGCAGTGGGCTATGGCTCCTCTGCCAAACAAGGCCCTGGACACACAGTGGGATGAGACTTTCTGAGGTTGGAGCAGGGGGCAGAGGAGACACGCAGAAGGAAAAAGAAACAGAAAGCTTGGTCCTCATGTCTTCGGGCCGATACAGCACACTTTTATTGAGCACCTAAGGAACTGCCACAGGAGAGCAGAGACAATAAGGCAGTGGGCAGGCCTCCCCTGCCATCTCTGTGTGTCTGTGACCATGCAGCTATGTCAGGGGAATCCTGGTATGACGTTCTCCCGATGAGTGGCTCCACATGGCCTGGCTGCTTCCAAGCTCTGCTCTTTATGGGCACCCATACTGAGTGTCTCCACACGTTGGAGACAGAATCTTACCTATCTTCGCAAGCCTTTATGGTTCTTCCCTTTAAATCCGTGATATAAATCTGCTCTCTACAGACCCCAGTGGGAGAAGAGTTTGGTCTTCAGTTTGCTTTGTCTTGGACAAACACTTCACATGACCTATGTAAACTGTTGCATAATTTTGCAAATGCTTTCTCATTCATTCCTGAAATTCTCCACCGTTGACAAACACAAATTGTTCGGTATCTGGCCCTGGGGAATTCAGCCTTTTCTCCCAAACAGACATTTCTCCTTATCGTTCTCCCTTGAGAAGTACTGAGAGTTGTCCCTTGCCCACTAAAGGAGAGGACTGCAAGCCCAGAGAGGGCAGGAGGCAGACAGCTGTCCACAGGACTGTAGGATGGGGCTGAGCACTGCCTTCTGGAGTCGCTGCGGGGCATCCACCTGGGGCAGCACCCTTTCAACTTAGTGTGAACCACCCCCCATGGGATCACATTGTGTTTCTGCAGCTTCTCATAAGGATTCCTTCAAGTCTTGCTGATGAATTTAAGACTGATTTCTGCAGAGGGAAGGTGGTCTTATTCCTGCTCTCACCTCTGCCCCCAGGGGCCAGGTTGTGCAAGGCTATGGGCGATGTCGAAGCTTGGAGGCTGGGCACACCACTGAGGCCATGGCTGGGACGAGGGTACGTCCCATACCTGCTGGCAGTCCCTGCTTTTCCCAGCAGAGTTCCTGCACGGCAGCATGAAGTGAGCGCAGACAGGGATCTCATGGTTAACATGGAGGGATCTCGTGGTTCACGCAGGGGCTCTGGGCCAGGCACTGAGCAAGTGGATAAAGCCCATGCCCCAGGCACTGGGTCAGGTACTGCTCTTCTGAGCAGGAAAGGTGTGGCATGGACAGGACTGGCCACACAGATCCCACCTGGCGATCTGGGTCTGCCCCCTGTAAGTGCTCGCTTTAGGGCCGAGAGCTAGGGCTGTGTGAGTCGTGGTACTTGGACTTCAGACAGGCAGAAGCACAGGTGCTAGACTGCTTAGGCGGTGGCCGTCATCAGTGTGACCAGCCAGGGCCTGGCCACCGAGGTTCAGGTGCATCTGCTGCTGTTAGCGCCTTCAGAAGAGGCAGGCACTGGCCAGCTACTCGCCCCCTACCAGCTGCTCCAGGCGCTGCAGCATCGTCAGACGCAGGGCTTGGAACCTGGAGGGAGACATGGCCAAGGGGAATCACTGAGCCGGATGGGACAGGAAGGTGGGCAGCAGAGCGAGCGGTGCACAGATGCCTGATCCAGGAGACCCCTGCCCTTGACAGGCTGGTGGAGGCCACTGCCTCTCCTCTGCCAAGGAGAAGGCAGGCCCCGGCCTGTGTGCTGAAGGCCCTGGCCCAGTCAAACAGGGCTGTGGGCAATGCAGCGCTTCAAAGCAGAAACTTGCCATTTCTACTCCAAAGACTCTGATAGGCACAAGAGCACGCTGGAGTGGACAGGGTGGCAGGGCAGGGATTGGGAAGCTCGTTTTCCAGCCTGGGCTTTGCAGTCACTTGTGCTGCAGCCTTCCTCAGCTGGGCCTCAGTTTCTTCTCTGCACATTGAACAAAAGGACTAGTTGGCCCCCAGGTCCCCCCAACCCTCCAGTTCTCAAGTCCTACAATGACACGACCGACTGCACAACAGATGGTTCCCTCTGACAGGTCTCCGCAGACTCACCTTTGGGGCCTGACTGCACACATGAGAGGCAAATCCAAACCCATCCCCTGTCCCCAGGCCTGCGCAGTGAGTGGCCTGCCCTTCCCTCCCTAAGCTGCCCTCCACCCAGGCCCTGGCTCAATGCCCTTCACATGTCTCGCCCCACACTTCACCTTGCTGAGGACGAGATGCCATTGGGACCCATAGCCTGACTAAGTCTCACACAGCCGGGCCCTGATGTAGCTTCCACAGGAGCTAGCAGGTGACACCTGCTTACCTTTCCATTGAATTAGTCCCTTGCACCTGAAAAACATCAGCTGGTGCTGGGAATCCCAACAGCTGGCACTTTTGGGCAGGCTCAGAATTCCTGCTAATATGAAAGGTCCCAGAGCAGGCCGAGCCCGCCTGGCGTGCCCTCTTCTTGGCTGCTTTTCCAGGAAAGCTGGATCCAGTGCCCACCTGGCCCTGCCTCTGACTCTCCTGCCCAGCTTTTGCAGACTGTGTTCTGTGCTAGTGAAGACGCCAAGGCTGGACAGGTGGACGCCAAGGCTGCATCCCTGCCATGTCTGTAGGCTGTCACCCCAGCTTGGTGGCAATACTGAGCAGGGGGCCAGAGGGTGACAACAGGGAGCCAGGATTAGCAGGCCTCCCCAGACGGCCTGGGCACCTGGCGCAGGGGGGAGAGGAAGCTCCAGCTGGTGCTGCTGGCCTCACGCCTAGTGCTTGCCCTGAGGCCCCCCACTGGCTGTGTAGTGCTGCTTACTTCATGGTCAGTTTCATTATTTCTCTTTCCTCCTCTTCTTTTAATTTTTCAACAAAACTGTCCAGCACCGGCATTTCAAACTTAATGTACTGAGCAACCTAGAAAATCCAAGAACATTTTAATGTGCTTTAAATTAGAAGCCAAAATGTGTTTTCTTTTCCTCCAAGCTTCCTCAGTGGCCCATCCAGCCAACATCTAGTACCCGCAAGTAACCACACCTTTCCCACCCTGTCCCCAGCACTGCTCCGTTGGGTAGGAGGATGGGAGGATGGGGGAGTCCATTCTTATCTCAAAGGCAACTGTTAGCCCTGGGAGGAAACATGAACCCGAATATTAGGAAAAGCATTCAATACTGCAGCACTGTCACACTGGTGCTCGCTGGGGCTGGGGCAGGGTGGCCGTGGAACACCATTGTTTCTGACGATGGAATGGAAGGCCCAGCCCTGTGAAGAGCCTGAGGGATACAGGGCTCCAGCCTTCTCTTTGGGCTCTAAACCCTGCCGGCTTCCTGTACACAGGGGAGTTTGGAAATGCACTCACTCCAGCCGAGACTCCAGCAAGTCGGTAGGACTCAGACACTGCCCTTCCTTCCGCAGGCTCCAGTTAGGCCCCAGTTAAGAAGCCCTTCTGAGTCTTTAACATAATGACAGCAAAATACACTCCAATGAAGGAGAAGGCTTTACTTGCCTGCGAGGAAAAGGGCAGGCCCATGTTTCTTCTTTCCCCTAAGCTGATGGAGCTGGTGGCCACTGACAGGAAGGGGACGGGAGCCACCACTGTGCTGGGCTCGAGGCCCTCGGAATGGCCGTGGAGCACCTGGAGCCAGGGCCTGAGAAGCTCTGGCCAAGGTCACCTTCAGAGCCCTCGGAGTCCCCCACGGCCTCCCCAGCCTGGGTCCCACTCACTTCGTGGGGCACCTCCACACCCAAGTCGGCTTCCATCAGGAATATCTTGGCGATCTTCTCACACGGCCCATGCAGGACTCTAGAAATCAGCGGGTACTCACAGTCTTTTAATTTTGTCCGCTCTGAAAAAGAAGGTGATTTACAAAGTTCATGTACATTAGGGTTGACTCCCTCTATTCCAGAACAGGAACTGATAGAAGGTGTGTGCCTAGCGTCCCGGGGAACCCTCTCTGACCTCGCTGAGGACGCTGCCCTGAGACACTGTGATCATGCTGACTGGGAGCAGAACATGCTGCCCCAAATCCGTCACTTTGGCATAAAGGTTCTGCTGAGCTGAAGGCAACTGAGAAGAAGCAGAAACAAGAAAAACTCTGTCCTCCTCTATTTGCCTAGATCACAGGCGTCCTCAAACTATGGCCTGCGGGCCACATGCGGGCCACCTAGCACATTTATCTGGCCCTCTGGGTGTTTTTGGCACCGCTGCCTGTCCTGCTTAGCAGCCAACTCATCCCAGGCCCACATGCGCATTCTCCAATGGTCTGAGGAACAGTGAACTGGCCCCCTGTTTAAAAAGTTTGAGGACCCCTGGCCTAGAAGCAGGGCATACATTTGTCACAGTGTCCCTCTTCCCTCTCCACCAGGAAGCACAGAGTTGATCACCAGAGACAACCCCAGAGCCTGATCAGCCCCAGAGGGCACCAGAGGGATCCCACAACAACTCCTGCTGTGTACAGCCCTCACCTTCCACCAGTTCCCCATGCAGTGCCTGCCCAGCGTTGGCCTCCCCAGACACTCAAAGCCCTCTCCCCTGTCTTGTCACTGCCCTAAAAACGTACTGATCTTTTTGCTAAGGTTGCTTAAGCCCCAGTTCTAACCACCCCTTGGAGTCACTCAGCCTTGGATGTTCCTGTGGGTTTGCAGGTTGCAAAATTAACAAACTTCTGGTTGGTTTTCTCTTGTCAATCTCTTTTGCTAATCTAATTACAGGGCCCCAGCCAATGAACCTAAGAGAGAAAAGATTTTCTTCCTCTCCCACAGTGTCATTTTGCAAAGGACCAGCAGGAGGAGAAGCAGTATCTAAGCAGGTAGGGGAGGGAAGGGGTGCAGGACCCTGCTCAGTGACCAGCCTGTGCAGCGGGGGGCCTGACATGTCCCCCACCCTCCGACTGAACTACAACCTGCTAGAGGCCCTTTCGTTTGAGTGGAGGCGGCTGGAGAGGGTGGCTTCCCATACACTTCCATGGGATGGCGTAAGAGATGGCAAGTGTGCCCAGGTTTGGGGTGGGGAGAAACAGTCATGGTGGGAGGCACAGCATGTCCCCGGTGAGGACAGCCCCTCAGGGGAGGAGGAGAATAGTGGTGAGCTTGCTGAATGGCCAGAGACTTTTGTGCTTCTATGACCCAGAAGCAAAGGCAGACACTCACCTCCAGACTCGTGAAGGATGTAGAGCGCAAACTCACTGGGGCCGTCTTCCACCTGCACAGGCAGGCACAGGAAGTCAGACCAGGGTACTTGGAGATGAGAAAGGACAGACGGGGTCCCCTCGCAGTAACCACACTCCCAATGCCAAACACACAAGTCCCCAAGGGCCCTCCCTCTCTTCTCTCTTCCAGTTTAAAATCCCAGGGACCACAGCTCTGCAGAGGAATCCTTGCTAGAACTTCTACCCAGGAGCTGCTGGCAGCTTTCCCAAGCCTTTCCAGCCCTCCCTCCCCCAACAAAATGGCAAATCACCAGTGTCCCAGTGCAAGGCCACTCATGGCTCGACTTACCCTGAACTTGTTCAGCAGCAGGGTGAGCACATGTGGGGTTGTCATGGTGCTATTGACCCTCACGTTGGTCACGGACCCATAGGCTGGAGTAAACACGGAGGTCTGTGGCAGGAAAGGGGGTAGTTCAGAGCAGGTCCAGAGGGGACATGGGGCTGACATCACTGTGTTGAGTAGATCCAAGCAGGTGACCCTGGGTTCTGGGAACACCTGTGCCTGTCGGTTCACGCAGGTGCATACAGAAGCTCTTCCCAGGCCTAGGGGGTGCCAGGGAAGCTGTTATCATGCATGTCTTTCAGAGGCCCTAAGGAAGATGCCTGCACACCCATAAGGCCTCCTTCTCTGGATCTGAGGAACCAGGACCACGGAGGTAACTCACAAGGGGTGGGAGAACCAGTCTCTGCCTCACTCTTTCCATGGATCAAGTCACCGAGTGTCTGTTGATTCTGAGACTGAAAGTTCCCCAATCTGTTTCCTCCTCCCCATTCTCCCAGCAGTGCTGAGCAGAGACTCTTGAGTCATGCTGCATCAGCTCACCAACCTGTCCCCTTCTAATCTCACTCTCTCCAAGCCATTCTCCACACTGCTTGCTGTCCAAAGGCACAACCTTTAAAATCCTTGCAACTCAAACTTTGGTCTGCATCAGCTGCATCGACTTGCAGCCTCAGCCCCCCACCCCCAGACTTTCTGAGTCAGAAGCTACACTTGTAGAACACCTGGCCACGCAATCTGTGCAGTACAGCGTGAGCAGCACTGTCTGAAAGCACAGTTCTAAACACATCTGTAGACTTCCTGTGGCCTACACAATACTGTCAGTAACTCCTCTCGCTGTCACATTCACATGACACCATGATCCTCTCATAAACACCCCGTGCTCCAGCTGCATGGGCTTCTTCACAATTGGGGGGGGGCACGTTATATTCTTGCCTTTGTCTATGAGACATCAAGTATGAAATCAACCAGGATGTTGCCTGATGCATAATAATAGGTCCTCAATAAACACTAGCCATGCATTGAACAGGCTAAGCATTTTACATACAATTTTTTATTTAATCCTCACAACAGCCCTTTGAAGTACCTATAACTAGTCCCTTTTTCTTAGGAAGAAATCAGAGGCTTGGGGAGATTGAGTAGCTTGTTCAGCGTCACGAGGTCATCTATGGAGAAAGGCTAGAGCCACGACTCAAAGCACTCTGTGATGCCTGGAACTCCACTTGGTGCTGGTGCCTCCCAGCAAGTGAGTCCTCTGCAGGTGAGCTTCTCCTTTTTTCCAGGACCAAGTTCAAATGTGCATATTCTTTCACTATGGTCCTAGCTCTGCTTTCCCAAGCAGGTAGCTGAGTCTCAGGGTTCTTAAGGGAAATTCGTAGTGTTCCCAGCTGCTCCTCGCTCTGGTAAGTACAGGCATACCTTAAAGGTATTGTGAGTTCAGTTCTAGACTATCATATAAGTAAAATATCACAGTAAAGTGAGTCACATTAATCTCTTGGTTTTCCAAGGCATACGAAAGTTATATTTACACCATACAGTAGTCTAGGCGTGCAATAGCATTATGTCTAAAAGTGTACATAACTTAATTAAAAAGTACTTTATTACTAAAAAGTTCTGACACAGAGACACGAACAGAGCACATGCTGATAGACTTGCTTGATGCAGGGTTGCCATAAACTGTCAGTTTGTAAGAAGTGCAATATTTGCAAAGCACAACAAAGAGAAGTGCAATAAAATGAGGTATGCCTTACCAGGATCACACTCAAGCCCAGACCTGTTTCTCCCCATCTCAATTCTAGTTGAGATATAGAATGATCCTGGGTTTTGCAGAAAGACAGAATTAGGCTTTCAGTTCTTAAAACATACGAACTAGAGGAGTCAGGCTAATTCAAAGAGTCAAAAGGTCTTGTCAACAAGGCATTGTTAGTGTTTCTTCTGCATGAAGCCTTTTCTTGGGGACACCAACCAACTCCAAGTAGGAACAAAAGTCCCCTGGCTGGTTTCTCATCTCTGACCACAGATGGTTCTCTCTAACAGAACACATTAAAGTCCAACAGGGCAGGGCAGAGCAGTGGGAACAGCTACAAAGTCAGACCATTCTGGAAATAAAACCAACATTGCTGTGAATCACAACAGTTTTAGAAAACGAGTGAGTGAAGTAATAGTGCACAGTTCCAAGAAATAAAACACTGAACAACTACCCCAGAAAGTCAATGCGAGGAATTATTTAATTGTTGTCTGTGACTCAAGGAATCTGTACCCTTATTTCTAAGAACACTAATTCTGTGAGAAAGATGGCTTTTGTATAGGGCTTCCCTTTGGGAGCCCCTTAGTCACCAGGTGAGGTGAACCAACTGTCCAAAGTACCTAAGATACTATTCCATGTCCTGGTAGGCAGTACTTTCACCTGAAGGAATGGATCGCCCTTCTCAGGTGGATGGTGACTAGAAGGCACAGCCACCTGCCCAGGTCTCGGCTGAGGCCGGGTGTGTCTAGCTGGCTGAGCAGCTCTTCTTGGCAGGTGGTTCAGATGGAAGGAAAGGCTATGACTGCAGCCCGTGCTGCCCACTCCTGTTCATTTCAAAGGCCAGAGAGTGCTTGAGACATCGTGTCCCTGTGACATTTGCAATGACCACACAAAGGTTTAATGTGCCAGACAAAACTCTTGGAGATGAATGAGACCGTTAGAGAAGAGGTGGATATAGCAAAGCTAAACCCCACTATCCTGTGCCTTGAATCATGGAGCAAAAGACTCCGTTTTTTAGGAATGTAGAACTGGAAAGAGTCTAAACCCAGGTACGTGTTTTCTGAACATTTTTGAATGATTCCTTAAAATAGCATATCAATATTTATTCAAATACTAACAATTGGTGCTTAACCCTTTATAGACGAAATCCCTTTTGGAACAAGATTTAAATACTGAAGTCATAGTATGGGTCCTTTAGCTAACCTACATCATTCTTAATCTCCCTTAAACTCTGCTTAACTTCAGGTCTGGCTCCCCCTTCACTCTCTCAGGAGACTCTACTTTGAAATAGCCCTGGGTTTTCCTGAATTTAGCAAAGGCAACCTGATGGTCATTCTGTCGTACTCAGTGCAAACCCAGCGGAGGGTGCAAAGGAGGTCCTGAGATCAGAGCAGTGTCCCTTCAGCTTGTCGAGCAGAATCTGGCTTCATCCCTAAGTCCAGTGTGCCCCAAGAACAACTTGAATGGCCCCTGGAAGGCCTGACCTGGGCTCCCTGCTCTGACCCCAAGCCCTCCCTCCGCCTAGGCCCCCTGTCCCCATGAGTCAGCCTCTGCCAATGAGGGCAGCTGCTTCTCCTGGAAACCTCTGCTTTCCCCGTGCAGCAGGCAGGATATGGCTGTCACAGGACACTCCCTCTGGGGCCTCGCCCGGACTGCCACTCACCCCTATTTATAGCAACAGTCAACTTCTCCTTTTACAGTCCGGTTTGTTTATGCAGCGATGTAATCTGGGGAAGGCCATCTCTTCCTGAGGTCAGTACAATGCCTCCTTGGACAAAAGGCAGAGTGCTGGGAATCAGGAACTGTCGGGTTCTCTGGGACACACACAACACCCTGGCACACTGCAGCTTAATCTACCGGGTGGGGGCGATGGCCGGGGACACTGTGTTCCCACGGAACAGCCAGTCGAGCTGGGGCGGGAGCCTCACAGAGAGTGGCCTCCGCATTACTGTCTGCCTCGGCCCCCGCAGCCTACTTGCCCCAAATCCACTCCACTTGTGTGAATGGCCTGCAGGGGGGATGGTGGGAAAATGGGTCATGACCAGGAATGTCACACTGACAACATGGGGATGACAAGAGCTCCCTCCCAGGTCCAGGAGAAGATGAACTCTCACGTGACTGTTATGGGTTCAGCTGTGGCTGTGCTGGGGGATGGCTCCCCATGCGCCCGCTTCAGGGCCCAGAGGAAGGGCCAGGCCCGGACACCCTCACCTTGTGATTGTAGAAGTGCCCGTTGATGGAGAAGCGGTGTCTCCGCAGGCGCTGGGCCTCCCCGGGTGCGCTGCACTTGGGTCTCCTCTGGATCACGCCGCTGGCGTCACTCTTGGTGCGCATCAGCTGTGGGGGCTCCTCGTCCTCGGCCGGGGGCCCTGCAGTGAGACGGGCCAGAGGGTGGCAAGGGCAGTGACGCTGGCACGGCGTCTGAGCAGCGTGCGCAGCCGCACGGCAACTTCGTGCTTAGCGGACCTGACCTGAGTGCCGCTCCTAGGGCGGAGGCTGGGTAGGGCTGGGCGATTCCCAGTCCGCAGACAGGAAGGTGAGACCCTGCGCAGGCGACCCATGCCACAGTGCCACACTGGTCTCTGTCTTGTGGCACCAGGGGAGGTCTTTGGTAGCCCCAGCCCAATCCTCTGAGTGCCCACTCTGGGCCAAGCCCTTCCCTGAGTATGAGGGAAGGGGCGCAAGGAGGACAGGTGAGCAGTTACTGATTCCAGAGGCCCTGGAGGCTTGGGGCCCTGGAGGGCGCCCTCGCCCCTGCTCTTGCACCTCCTTTCCATAGAGCGGCACAGGGCAGGGAATTCAGGCCACTGACAAACTATGTCACCTGTGCAAGCCTCTGCTTTCTTTACTATAAAGAGGAGCCAGTGGGAATGTGTGTAGAGAGCTCACAGGTGGGCCCCTGAGTAGGTGTTCAGCAAGGCAGCTCCTGGAGACGCATGAACCACTCACTGCTGGTGCACAAAGCTGTTCTCTGGAGACTGAGGTTGTGAGCTGGGCCACTCCTCTCCCACCCGGCGAGATAGGGTCCCAGGCACCTCGCAGGCTCGGCTCACCTGAGCTGTCTCTGGAACTCTCCGCCTTGTGCCCTGGCTGGGTGCTGGGCTCCTGGGCAGTGACCCTGCCATCTGGGGGAGGTGGCTCCTTTCTGAAAAGAGACATTCTTGGTGCTCTGATGGCTATGAGTAGAGAAAGGGCACTCAGGCCTGAGAGAAGAGAATAGCAGCCCCTGGGGACAGGACACAGGCAGGAAGTGGGGCAGGCCAAGTTGAGATCTGGATTTCATACCGTGAGAGTCAATTTAAAACAATATAAGAAAAGAAAAGGCTTCCTATAGTGTCTGCTAGGAGAAGAGTGAGTCTGGCCCTACAGACCTGAGTGGCCTGTGCTGAGCCGTGTCACATGGACACATGGACACATGTGCACAGCCAGGGCCCTGTGTTCCTGTACCAGGCTTGGCCAGGCCAGGTCATGCAGCCACGTGTCAAGTGGGTTGCTGGACTTGCCAAGGGGCTGGTGGGGTGCTAGGCAGGGGCATCCTCGAAGGGGCCAACTTAAGGGCATCTTGGCAGGATAGATCAGAAGGCAGGGCAGCTGGTGCCAGGCTGGGGAAGGAATGGGGTGATGGGATGTGGCCTCACAGTCCGGGGGAGGGGCAGGCAGAAGGAGGGTCCTGGGGAACACGCGGGGCAGAGCTTGAGACTGCTGTCTGTGACTGCTGTTACCTCGAGGGAGGGGACGCCTGAGTCATACTTGCAGCCCTCTAAGGAGTCTGAAGTTATGCTGTGAGTCTGTGTGGCTCAGAACTCGCTGTGAGTGACCAGGGACACTGGGGATGTGCAGGTGTCAGCATGCTGAGTGCTCTCAGAGCATGTTTTACTTGAATATTCGAAGGAGGTAAAGCCCTGAGTGAGCCCTGAAGGGGTTGTCACATGCCGGAGCAAGCCAGGCTCAGTCGCTAACTGCCCTTTCCGGGGATGGGGAGTGGGAGGAGGGACGCGTCTGTTAAATGGTAAGACAGGTGGGAAACCATTTCCTCCTGATGGAAACATTCTTCTGAAAATAAAACAAATCTGACCTGAAATTACAATAACTTGTAAAAATAAATTTGAACACTAACACCAAAGCAGAGTGTTAGGCTAAATGTGTATGAATTTTTAAGATAGAGGAGATACTGAGCAATGCCCAGGTGCTGGAAGCCCCCGGCTGCAGCCTGCTCTTCTTGCCAGCAAGGTGGCTCGTGTGTGAATGTTTGAGAAACGTGAGTGGAGGTGATGGGAGCCCAAAAAATCCCCCAGGAGGGAGAGAGAGAGGCAATGTGGCTGTCATCCAGGACAGCTGCCCGGGGTGAGGCTGGGTGCTGGGGCCCAGGAGGACTGTGAGTGGCAGTCACAGGACATGGGGCTGGGGCTGGGCCATGTTCCCATGTGAGTCCCCTACAGGGGCAGGGCTTCTGCCCTGAGGCTGAGGACACGCCCACACCACAGAATTAGAGCTTGGGTTGAACAGGTGTCACAGAGGCCAGCTGGCCTGGCCGGGCACTCACGGGTGGCAGCTGGGCCGTCCAGGTGCCCACGAAGCTGAGGGGAGGTGCACTCTCTCCCGGTCATCCTGCACCTGGAGCCGGATGGGCCGCCTGAGTCCCCAGGCAATGCTGAGGAGCCCCTCGATGATCAGAGCCCCTTCTTCCTGTGGGGGTGCACAGAGGTCATCCTCCACCCCCGGGACAGTCACTCTCAGGGGTCACTGCCCATCCTCCCTGTGCCCCCTCAGAAGTGGGACACCGTGGACACTCAGGCCCCAACACACCCCTCCTCCTTGGCGTCCCTTCCTCTCCTGGGAAAGGGCCATCAGCCTCTACGTGCTGTGGCGGAGGCCCGGGCCCTCGGGAGGAAGCCTGAGGCGTGCCTTCCACTGTCCGGCTATGCCTGGCCAGGGACAGAGCAGCTGAGTCAGGTGTCCCACAGGAGCCCAGCTGCTGTCCATCAGGCACGTCCACTCCTCGGGAGAGGAAGCAGTTCCAGGGAAGCACAGCCCGGTGGCTCGTGCCAAGCAGGATGTGACTCTGCCCACACCGCACCTGGGCAGGGGCCCCAGAGGTGGTCCTTCTGCACGTCCTGACAGCAGCAGCACCCACTCACCTGGGCAGAACCCACCCCTTGATGTCCAAGCTGGATTCTTTCCTGTTGGTCGGTCTTGCTTTTCTGACCACCACCACCAGGTCACTACTAGCACCATGTCCCACCACCAGAATTTCTACAACAGTCCTCATCCCATGTCTCCAACCAGCCTCAGTTTCCGTCGGTCTGCAGATAGCATGGCTGCTAAACTTGAGGTCCTAATGGACAGAGTTCTCTGCAGGCACCTCGGCTGGCTCTGGCTTGCATCCTTTGGATCCTTGATTCCGTGTCTCTGACCTATTCCCGGTCCTGTCTCTGTATGACCACCCAGCCTCTCGGCTCCCATCCCGACTGCCCCATGCGTGACTGTGGTCAAGTTGCATGGGGTGCACCTTCACAACACCTGCCAGAAGCCTTCTTGGCTGCCTTCGGGGCTCCCAGCTACGAGCTCCCAATGTGCTTTAACACTAGTTTTTACAATGAACTTTAAACATCGTTCTCCCATTGCTATCTCAACCATCATTTTATTTCACTATTTATTTATTTTTCACTGTGTTAAGAACTTTTGACATGAGGCTCACCCTCATAACAAACTTTTAAGTGCACAATACAGTGTTCTTCACTGAAGGCACAACGCTGTTAGGTCTCTGGAGCTTACCTGTCTTTTGTAACTGAAACTTTAGACCTGCTGAACAGCAGCTCCCCTAGCCCCTGGCTACCATCATCCTCTTCTCTGCTTCTAGGAGTTTGACTAATTTAAATTCCTCACATAAGTGGAATCATGCAGCATTTCTGATGAACATTCTAGGTTCCCAGATCTCATTTCTCTCTCCTCATTGGCACTGAGAGGTTGGTGAGAACGGGGACCCCAGGGCAGTGTCCTCGTATCGCTGGCAGCACTCACAGAGGGGCTCTGCCGTGTGGATTTCAGTGGTTGGTTGGTGGCAGCTTCTAGTTTCACACCTCCCGCTCTCCACGAGAAAATTACTGTAACATTATGAAAAACATGCATAGCTTTCTGATATGATCTTGCACTATTTGCTAAAAAAGAAAATAAACAAGAAACCAGAGCTCTTTCTGATGTCCACGGTGTGACACAGCACAGATGCGCAACTAACCTCCCTGCACAGGAAAGGCTAGTGTGGATCTGAGAGGGAAAGGTCAGTGGGAATAACGAGAAAGCCCAAGGTGGGGTTCAGCTCTTCCGGCCTGGCCTCAGGTGCCCCCACCCCGCCGGAGCTTGTCATGTAGGGACGGCTTATTCATGAGACACGCTGCTCCAGCCCCGCCCTGGACCCTGGCCCAGGGACGTGAGTGGACACAACCTCGGCCATGGGGGCTCACGCTCAGGCTCAGGAAACGTGAGGAGGCTTCCTAGGGAAGGGACCTGTGTGCTGGGCCAGGGAAGGTGGTTAAAGGTGGGCAGAAGGGAAGTGTGAACAGTGGTCCTGACAGCACGAGCCGCCCGAACACAAGCAAAGGCAGAGAAGCAGCAGGTCAGCCCGAGGAAAGCCCAGGACAGCTGAAAAGTCAGTGATGGTGGCAGCTTGGCAGGTGCCCCTGCTACTCAAGACCGGGGGCTCCTCGGTGGGGAGGGTAAGTGGGTTAATCAGCTCTGGGAGGCGCAGCCTGGAGGAGGAGCACAGAGGCGGGAGCCAGCTTGCTCCAGCATGAGAGAAAGGGGCGCAGCCAGGGCAGGGGCAGTGGGCTGGATACCCCGCAGCTGGACCTGCGGAGACCCCATAAAAGGAAGACTCTGGGACCTTTCAATGAAAGGGGAGGCAGGAGTGCTGCAGCAGAGACAGGGGCTGCCTCCAAGGTCCGGGCCATCTGTGCTGGGCATGGGCTGGCCCGATGCATGTGCCCCCAACATGTCCACACGCCACCGTCCCACCCCGTCAGCTCGGCCCCAGCAGAATGGAGAGCAGCCCTGTTAACCTCTTTAGCCCTATCTGTGATCAGAGAGGGTGGGGCTGAGGCCAGAGCAGAGCCCACCAGGCGCCCGGCAGCCCTCACCACACAGGTGGGAAGCGCTCATAGGCAGACACAGAGGAGAGCCCGGTATTGCCAGCCCAAAGAAGGGCCTAGAATGCAGCATGGGAAGTCATCCGGGGCCCTCTAATTCTGTGTCCTAGTCAGCGTTCCCTCCTCAGTTCAGTCTTTTGACTAATGTGCTCATTGCTAATAATTTCAAAGAAGAGCCGGAGAACACAGGCAAAGGCTCTACAGCAGTATGCAGACGCCAGGCCCCTCAGGGCGCACCTGCCATGTGCTGGAATCCAAACAGCATCTCAGACACTTTTTGCCCCGTGCCTGCCTCTGCCTGTGTGGAATTAATTCCCCACCTGGCTCCAGGAACTTGGGGCTGCCCGCCCCTCCTGCTGGCCGCGGGAGCCTGGGTCTGGCCGCGCTCAGGTGTCGGGCGTGGGCTGCCCTCTCAGAGACGCCTCTTTCTGCCCCCACTGTGGGCGCAGGACAGGCGTGTTCCAGGTGCCGTGAGGCTGGGGCTGAGCATCCGAGGCCTATCTGAGAAGTGCAAGGCGCCGGCTCTTTACCAAGAGCTTTCCCAGGGACTGCCCACCTGGTCCTCCTCGGCCTCCTGTACTGCACGGTCACCCCAGACATAGCAGTGGCTTCCTAATGCTGCCGGTGCTCCCTGGCCTCCCCTACCCTCTCCCTTCAGCCCAGACACAGCAGCTGGAGCCGTCCGTGAGGCTGATGCCAGGCTGTAGCACCCTTATTCACATGCAGCGGTGTCCTTCCACGACCCGCAGAGGGAGACTGGTGTCCGCGCTGAGGTCCAGTGACCTCCTCTTACATGGGCCAGTCATGCGGGCCCCTTGCTGCTCCCCGAGCACGCCAGCACACTCTCATCAGGGCTTTGCAATTTGCACGTGCTGCCCAATCTGCCCGGAATGTACACCCCCAACGTCCCTTCTTAGGGAAGACGCTCCTGACCACTCTGCCTATAGCAGCAGCCTGTCACCCTGTCCCTCCGCGCTGCTGTACTTTTTTTGCAGCTATCATCAGCACCTGCAATCACAGCACCTCTCCATCGACGGCCTGGTCCTCCCCCTCACTGGAACGTGAGCTCAGGGGCCCGCCTCTGTTCACCGCTGTGTTTGCTGTGCCGAGAGCAGTCAATGGCACGCAGTAGCACGACACATCTGGTGAACAAGTAAACAAATTCTCCTTTGAAAGCACCACATCTGGGGTGTAGCAAGACCAGGACCAGACCCCCATGGGCTGCCCTTGGTCCCCGTCAGAAGTAGGCATGCCTCGCCTTGGAGCAGGCCCAGGCAGCCCAGCCTCTGCCAACTCCGGGCTGGGGCCCTATATGGCTGGTGCCTCATCAAGGTCAGGGCTGTGCAAGCATCAGCAA
Source organism: Microcebus murinus (assembly GCF_040939455.1). NCBI lineage: Eukaryota > Metazoa > Chordata > Mammalia > Primates > Cheirogaleidae > Microcebus > Microcebus murinus. Next base: position 69,489,840 of record NC_134117.1, on the reverse strand, counting down.
AAGCCAGAGTGTCCAGGCACTGGGGTGTTAGTTCCAGGCAGTGGTGGCAGACCCTGGGGCTGCCAGTGGGGGCCCAGTGGAGCCTCCTGCATCTCCCAGTGCCCCGAGGTGGCCAGGAGGGATGCCGGCCCTCCCTCGGCCCGCAGCATAAACATTTCCGAGCCTCCCACAGCACAGACACATGTTCCAGGCTGGCAGCTGGGCCAGGCCCCGCCCACCAATCTGTTTTCCTCAGAGAGCCTTCCTGAACATTGCTATTTTTAGCTGTCGTGTCAGTAATTGACGGCTGCTGGAAAGGTATAAAAGCAGCCGCCAGGCCTCGAGGCTTGCCAGGCAGCTCAGGGAAGAGCCTTCCACTGTGGACCTCGGGCCCGGCACATCGTCCCCTCGTCCTCCTGCCAGTGATCCCACACCGGACACGGGGCTCCAGCTGCCAGACCCCACCCGCCTCCCGAGAGCTTCCCAGGGGCTTCCTGTGGACTGAACTGCTCCTGCTTGTCCAGCCCCACCATCCCCAGGCCCCTGAGCCACAGGTAAGAGAGAGCAGCTGCCTCTGGTTTGAGAGAAAACAGGGCTTTGTCAAGCTTTGAGGGCTATTCCCAGCCTGGACTGGCACGACCCCGCCACAGGTGAGAGACCAGGGCGACACGGTCCTGGAGGGCTTCGTGTTTACAAAGGGGCCGAGGTGTTATTTCCTGTGGTTCCCACAGCAGCCCTGCCAGGCAGGTGTTTGCCACCGTGTTATGGATGGGGACTCGGCGGCTTGGAGAGGTGGCCTTGCCAAAGGTCTCAGGGTCAGTACATGGCAGATCCTGTGTTTCAACCCAGGTTTCCTCTGACCCTGTGTTTGTTAGGTTGGGTTCTCTTATTTGTGCAAACTCTGAAACAACAGTAATAATAAAGTCTTAAGCCCGTGGGTTTTAATGTCAGCAGGAAGGAAGAACCCAGGAGTCCGAGCCCCGGTCTCAGCTCAGGAGACCTCATGCTGCTCTCAGAGCACCTAGTTCCTACAGGAAGCCCCAAATGAGGGAGGTGACACCACAGGGAGTGTCAGGATGGCATGGCAGGCTCTCACCACCTGTCCTCTGTTAACCGACAGGTGGTGATGAGGTCCCGGCTTCTGCTTTCTGTGGCCCATCTGCCCACAATTCGGGAGACCACGGAGGAGATGCTGCCTGGGGGGCCAGGGCAGGAGCCCCCAGCCTCGCCCAGCCTAGATGACTACGTGAGGTCCATCTGTCAGCTTGCACAGCCCACCTCTGTACTGGACGAGGCCACAGCCCTGGGCCGATCCTGGCCACCTCACCAGCTGGCCCAGGTCTGCGAGAAGAGCTCCCCCGCCCCAGCCCTACAGGACATCACTGCCCGTTTCAGTGGCCAGCAGCCCACACTGCCAGAAGCCAACACTGTTGACCCCCTGGACTGGCTCTTTGGGGAGTCCCAGGAAAAGCTGCCAAGTCGGAGGGATCTGCCGAGGAGGACTGGCCCCTGGGGTCTGCACAGACAGATGGACGGTGGCAAGGCCAGGGGGGTGCCCAGAGGGTGGCTCTGTGAAGCCAGGGTGCCTGGGCAGTCTCTGGCACAACCACCACGGGACGGGCACCAGAGCTCCAACCCGAGAAGCCAGACTTCTGGACAGCTTGGCCAGGCCGTGGCCTCCCCCCGCCCAAGCAGTGTCCTTAGAACTCTCTACTCTCTACTCCCGGTGATCCATGAACTCTGACCCACCCCAATAAAGCCTCCTGTAAAGAGCACTCTGGGTCCGCGTCTCCTCCCTTGCCCTCCCCACTGTGGACACTGTCCCTGGCGGGTCTCTGGAAGGGAAACGCAGGCTGCAGGCTGTCTACGTGGGCAATTCATAGTGAGACCCCCCTGTGCACAGCAGCGGCAGCCTACCTCTCATGAGGGGACGTTACTGCACATTGCTCTGCCCCTTACTGGCTTTTCACTTTGAGGAACTTTATTAATGTCTGTTCCTCAGCTTTCTCGTGGGGAGAATGGGGTGATTGCTGGGACCTGCCCCGCAGGCCATTCTGCTGAGTAAAGGCATGCTATCCGCCCATACGCTGAGTAGCTCTTGGTCACAGGTGGGGAGAGCAGCGGTAAGGGTGTGGGGCATGGGGGTCCCAGGGTCCCAGACCCCCAGGTGATTTCAGAGCAAGGCCCTGGGCACTCCCAAGTCAACCTCTTGGCCCCCACCCTCAAAGCCCATGTTCTGTGAGGCCCCAGAGAAAACGTGGAGTCCTTGGGGAACTGTCATCTGGGTACACCCAGGACACCTTGCTGGCTCCAACTCACAAGTCCTGTGGTGGCACTGGGAGAGTTCCCTATGCTAAGGGCCAAGACAGAGCCTGCACCACTCAGCCCACAGGATGCCAAGTGCCTGGACTGCTGGCACGGTCCCCACTCCCCTTACCCCTATCACTGCCTCCACCAGGGGCCTCACTGCAAGGTCAGGCTCCCACCTGAGAGTGAAAAGCAGAGCACTGCCCAGCTGCTCTGCACCGGGCAAGTCCAGATGTCTCCAGGCCCCGGACAGCCCTAGGTCCCCTGCAGCCTGGACAACCTCAGTTTCTGGAGATGTCTGGCAAGCAAGGGGGTGAAGGTGGGGAACAGGAGGATTTCCTTCCTCAGAGAGGTAGGGGTGGCCTCAGGGAACTGCAAAGACTCCCGTCTGAGGACCCATCCCCCTGCTGCGTTGGGCCAGGCTGGGGCTGTCTGACCCTGCTAAGGCTGGAAGGGACAGAGAGAGGAGGACAGAGCTGTGGGCCCTCGGTCTGCTGAGTCTCCTCCTCCTCCTTGCTCTGTGAACTATTGATCTATTTTCTTTCTTTTTTGTGTGGTTATTTTTAATTGCTTTGGACTTGTTCAATGTTTATCTGTCCTCTGTCATGTGTGTTTTCTCGGGAGATGAAATATGAATTGCACATTAGAAAGAAAAAGTTTCAGACAAGCAATTTACTCAGTTTTCTTATCTATAAAATGGAGACGCCATTGCACCCTCCAGGGGCTGGGGAAACTGTACAGGTGAACTTGGAGACGCGGCCATGAGTGCTGTACACAAATGTTTGCATCTACCACAGCCGGCTGGTCTCTTTGGTGGCCTCAAACCTGACCTTCCCCAGCAAATACACGTGAGGCAGCCTTTAGCCAGACCTTCCCCAGGAGCAAGGGGTGGGCGGATGGGCCACGTGGTGCCTGGCTGGGGCCTGGACGGCCAGGCTTGCTGGGCCCAGCGTCCCTGCCAAGCAGCAAGAAACAGCGTGAAGCCTTTCTCCTCTGGCAGCCTAGGTGACAGGATGGCATTAGTGGACTCCCCCACATCCCACCCCCTGAGTCACACTGTCACACTGCTGCGCCTGGGGAGGTCAGGCAAGGTGCTGGGCTTCCCTGCTAATATCCTCTCCTCTCCTGCGAAAGTCTGCGGTGCCTTCGGCAGGTGCCTTCGGCAGGTACCTTCGGCAGGTCCCCACCCCCAGCTGAATAAAGGCTCAGAGGAGGGGCATCTGGCCGCGACTCAGGCTCCTGAGGACAGGACAGCCTGGCAGAGTTGCTTTCTCCCCACAATAAGTCCTCCTGGTGGGGGCCCCGATGGAGCATCATCACATACCCCCACTCTTGGCTGCAGTGTGGGATGGGGGATGGGAAGCGGGAATGGGGTGGTGGGGCGGGGCTACACCAAGCCCCGCCCAGAGGGGCAGGCTGGGAAGCACAGATGTCCTTGGGACCGACCCTTCACTCCAGGGGCCAGTGGTCTGCCAGGTCTTAGGAGAGCGGACAGGGCAACGCTCTGGGGAAGGATCCCGGCCTTCTGCAACCGCACCCGGGAGAGACACGGCCCGCCAGGGAAGCGCCCCGCGGCGCTCGCGAGGCTCAGCGTCGGGACTGAGGGCGGGCGGCGTGTGGTTGCGCTCACGGCCACCAGGGGAGCTCCCGAGCCCGGCCGTGCGGCAGGTGCGCGCAGGCCCTGGCGGCTCCCGCTGCCCTGGCTCACAAAGTCAGTCTGGAGTGATAGGTTCCAGGTGGTCCTTTTTTCTTTTAAGATACCAACCAGCCTGGTTAAGACCCTTTGCCATCTTCAAAAGGCAGACTGCACCCGGCTGCTCATGCTCTTCGTTGTAAATTAGCAAAATTATCCCAAAGGCAAGGTTTGCAATAAATCAGCTGGCGCCTCAGCCAACTGAGGGGTGAGTCCTCCGCCAGCGCTCAGGAAGCTGGGAGAAGGTTCACAGGGAAACACCTGCCCCTGCCCACACGCTACGGACACTGGATGTGGCCGTGGAGGGGAAGCTGCCCCCAAACTGCAGTGCTCTGGCTAAAGTTTCTGCGGAGAGGCCACAGGGAGGGGGCTCTCTTCCAGGGCCCCAGTGGCTCTGTGAGGGCACACTGGGTGGAGAGTCCCTCACAAGCCTGAGGGCGTGTGACCTTAGCTTGGGGAACCAAGGGTGACAAACAGCTCCTCTATTAAGTGATACTCAATTGAGAGCCCAAGAGACCTCCAAAGCTTCATGCTGGAAATGGTATTGCCGTATTATAAGTGACTACTCAGACCTTGGAGCCATGCTGGCATCTTTCATTTATTGCAATGAATGTGACCTTGGACTAGAGACTTAAACTCCAAATGCCTCGCTCTCTTTGCCTGAAGAATGATCATTCCTACATTTCAAACTTCTTAAATAGAGGAGACAAAGTACCTGATGCATTGGAGGTTTCTTGGGGAAAGTCAGTTCCTTTTGTCTACCCAGCCCTTGGGCTTGCAGTGTCCAAGGAAAGGCCAGCCTGGCATGGCCCTGTCCTGCAGCAAGTGCCTGGCCCTGGGAAGTGCCCAGAGGCCCAGGAGGCCCTGGGTCTGCAATTTTCATGATGGGTGATAGGTAGGTCATGGGGCCTCAGTGAGACTGGGAGACCCGAAGGAGTGTGGTGTCCCAGGAGCCAGCTGTGCTACCAGTATCAGAACTCTGCTTCCCCGGCCTGCAGCCTGTCTTTACAGCGCTGTCACCCCAAAAAGTCTTTCCCTTCCTCAGGCTGGCACCCCCATGGCTGTCAGGGCTGCAGAAGTTTCCTGAAAGGTACTTTCTGGTTCGGTGGGGGTCAGGTCATGTCCTCACACACTTTAGGAGCAGGAACATGAAAATCCCCCTGTGGGTAGCTTCCTGCCATTGTGGGCTGTCAGGAGCGCCTCTGCCTGGCTTTGGAGTCCCCACTTCTGTTCGTGGGCTGTCCGGCACCAGGGACACAGGCCCAGGCTCCAGCTTCCTGCCCACACAGCCCTTGCTACAGAGGGGATTATCTTGGGGAATCCAAGTGCCAAGAGCAAGCTGACTGTCTTACTGACAGTTTTCAGGCTTGACCTTTGGCCAGATGCCCTGTAGGGCTGGTTAAAACACAGACAGTGGGGGCCTCAGAGTTTCTGATTCCGCAGGCCTGGGGGGAGGGTGGGGAGCAGTGGAAAGAATTTGCATTTCTAACCAGCTCCCTGGTGGTGTTGGTGCAGGGACCGAACACAGAACTGTCAGGGCCTTGGATCAATCCCCGAATGACTGGAGCCTGAAGAGCAGCAGCCCACCAGAAGAGCCTCCTCAGACCCTCAGCAGTGAGGACTGAACTCTGACTTTTTTCCTTTTGCTAAAAACTCCTTCCTAAGGAGGCCAACTGGGTCAGGCAGACAAAGGGTAAATTCCCACTAAGCGGCTTTTGTTAACCAAATGAAGCAGTGGTTTACTTCCCAACCTGATTCTGGTATGGCATTAACATCACCTAAAAGATAAGAAGCCCCTGTCTTAACTCAAGCATCCTAGCAGATGCCTATCATAAATTTAAAATGTCTTAACTCAAGCATCGTAGCAGATGCCTACTCTTAAATTTAAAGCATCTTAAAACATCCTAGCAGGCGCCTATTGTAAATTTAAAATGTCCTCCTGTCTGGACCTCCCAGAGTGCTCACACTCTTATCTTAAATTAAGCATATCCTTTCTGGTCTCCTAGATAAAGTCTAACTCTCTCAGCCAATTGCCAGCCAAAGAATCTTTAAACCCACCTATAACTTGTAAGCTCCCCCCACCCACTTTGAGATGTCCCACCTTTTTGGGACAAACCAATGTATGCCTCTCATGTATTGATTTGTGACTTTGCCTGTAACCCTCCTCTCTCTGAAAATGTATAAAACTGAACTGTAACCCAGCCACAGCGAGCCTACTGCTCAAAGCTTCTTGAGAGTGGCTCCGGGTCATGGTCCTCAAATTTGGCTCAGAATAAACTTCTTTCAAATATTTCAGGGCTTGGATTTTTTCCGTCCATAGCAGCACAGACCAAAACCCCTGTGGCCCTATCTGCCATTCCCTCTGTCCCTCTCCCTGCTGTCCGGCACACCAGAGCTCAGGACTCAGGACTCATCCTGTCTCCGCCCAGGCCCGTACCTGCCCGTCATCCAACAACTATGCACTGGGCCCTGCACTGTGCCTGGCCTGGGAATACAGAACAGGCTAGGTCTTACGTATGCCTCAAGTAAGAAAAGAGCAGAACCAAGTTGCAAGGTGGAGGGTGGGCTGGGGACAGGCAGGCTAAGCAGGTGTCAGAGAAGGCCATTCCAGCACAGGGCAGAGTGGAAGTGAAGAAGAAGGAGGCAGTGAGGCAGCCAGATGGGGAGGGGAGCAAATTGTCAGGCCCCTGTGTGGTGGGCAGGTGAAGGGAAAGCAGGCTGTTGGGTTTGTGCCATCCCAGGTTGTCACAGGCTGCCTCAGCATGGCCTGGACTGGGAGCCAGAAGCTTCCCTTCCATCCAGACACATATAACCAGACCTCCCGAATGGTTTGACATCTGGCCCAGCTGAGGTGTGCTACAGGTGGCTGAGGCTGCAGTCCTGAGGCCATCTGGCAGGTGGATTCCAGCCAGCCCCTCACCTTGCTACTGACTGGCCACCCCTAGCTGCCCAGAGCTGCCTCTGGGCTGGACATCCGGGCTAGCTCTCTGGTCTCGTAACTGTAGAGGGATGTGTGGCTGGATGAGTAACTACAGAGGGAAGGCTAGTGAGCCAGTGGTCCCTGCCCTGATGAGGTCTGTGGGCTTCCTGGGGCTTGTGCTGCCCATTCTCGCGCTCAGCAACAGAAGGAGAATGCAGACTCCAAGTCCACCAGCCCTGGTCAGACACTGATAGATGGAGGAGATACAGAACTGACCTTATCCCCCACATAAAGCTTCCCCATGACAAGACTGGCCATTAGGTTGTACAAATACATTGAACTAGACCAAGATGGGCGCACAGAGCCCTGACCAAGATCTCATGGGAAACACCTGGAGGCTCTGGATGGTGGCAAGGCCAGGGCTTTGCTTGGCCTGCCCAGCACGTGGCTCCCTGAGCCGGGTCCCTGCTGGACGCACCCAGGAGCCCAGGTGGTGCCCACAGGCTGTGTTTGCTGAGCTCACATGGTGTTTCAAGATTTGGGAAATGCCTCATGAAATGCCAGATCTCTAATTTTTTCTTGCTGTACCAGGCCCGCATTCCTGCACAGCAGTGATGGGTTTGATCTGATGCGCGGCTGCCACCTTCAATGGGGACCACTCCCCATACACGCCCTGCCTGGCCTTTCAGCATCTGAGCTTGTAACCTTGCAGCTCCACATGCAGATGAGAGCATTGAGGACCAGGGGACACAGGTGAGACCATCCAGGGATGGCTGGGCTAGTGGGGAGCAGAAAGGGACTGACCTCTCCCCTTCCCCTCTGCAGAGTGCTGTGAGGGGCAGAGAGGATGAGAGCCAAGGGAGACCATATAATTTATTCTCTAAACTGGGTCACTGCTAAGAGTGAAGGAGATAGTCTAATAATTACCCTGAAACAGATGTAAGCCAGGACTGTCTTCAGCAAAGTGGGATAAATGGTGGCCCAACGAGCAAGGAAGAACAACAGGCCTCACCTCTCTGTGTCTCAGCTGAAAGCTGGTGCCTTCATGGTAGCAGTTGTAGGTTTTCAGCAGGCTCAAGAGCTCCGACCTAAAAAGGTAAAAACACACATACTCTTGGAGCATGGCTTTGGACAAGGCCTTTGGCTTCCCTGGCCTTGGTCTCTTTATTTGTAAAAGGAGCACAATAGCACAGGTCTTGCCAGCCACACACGATCAGTGGAGAGACCAGACTGGCCAGCCTGACACACGCCCTTTGTCTTCCAGAGGGCTTTGCATCTGGGCCCTGATTGGAGGCATGGAGGTAGGGCTGAGAAGGAAGTGAGACTTCTGGGACAGGCCACGTGACATCTGGGACATGGAGGGTGTTGGCACACTTTCACTCTTACAGGTGGGAGTCCCTGACAACTTCCCTGCCCTTTACCTCTGAGTCACATGCTCAGAGTAAATCCCCTGGGCTTGGATTGCTGGCATTTGAAAGACTTGATTTTCCCCACATTACTTCCTCCAAGGGCCTGGAGTGGCTGCCTCTCCCCATCCTGACTTCCAGCGGCATAGTCAAGGGATGAAGGTGTCCCTCCTGAGAGCACGACCCCAAAGGCTGTAGGGATCAGGATCCAGATACTTTCTCTCAGCCTAAAGGGACAGCCGCAGTGCCCTGGCCAGTGCGAGGGAGAGAGGAGGCCAGGACAGCCCCTGCACCCGGGCTGGGCTCTGCAGAGCAACAGATGTGAGGTGTGAGCCACTCATGGAATTGTCAATCTTCTAGTACATGTTAAAAGGGAAAATGAAACATGTGAAATTAGTATTATATATTTTATTGAACTCAATACATGTAAATTACTATCCTGTCAACATGCGATCAATATAAAAATTACAATATTAATGAGATCTTGTTCATTCTTTAATTTCATACAAAGCCTTTGCCATCCGGAGCAGCTTTTCTGTGAACCACAACTCCTAGCCATGGCTGTGTGTGGCTCGTGGCTCCCCTACTGGACAGCTCAAAAAAAGAAGTACCCCATCACTGTCCCCCAGGGCATACCATCAGTGAAAAAGCACCTAGAACCCCTCTACCCAAAGGCTGCCAGGGTGGGGGAGTGGCCACAAGGAGGTGGCAGGTGTGAACACCCCCAGCCCCGCACACCAAGGCTTACCTCTGAATGGATTTGCTGTCACTGATGGGCACCTGAGAACTAGATAGACAATCTTCCTTCATCTTCTCTTCCTCTTGTCTGCAGACATGGAAGTTACTTGCTGGGAAGACAAGGAAGGGCGCACAGACAGGTGAGCAGGGAATAGTGCGTCCAGTGCAGCACCCAGCACCCAGCACCTGCAGCCCCCCGCACAGAGGCCATCGGCCTCTGCATCATACCCAACTGGACGCAGGGTGGCCACAGCTAAAGGGCCCCACACCCCCACGGCTACCTGTCATCCAGACTCCCCTTGGTTGGGCAAGGTCAGAACTGCTGAGCCAGTGATACTGGTCTTATCAGCCCCCAACCCTGGGAGACTCTCCATACTCCCCAGAAGTCAAAATCAATCCCCTAAATGTCTCAGACCACAGGCTCTCTTCCCTTGGCTAGGACACCACCTTGAATAATGGTGTCTGCCTCAGCTGTTCCTCCAGTCCTGGGAAGCTGCCCTGGGCCTCTCTCTTCCCTTCCTGCTGGGTGGTGGAGTCAGCGCACCTGGGCCAGCTCTCTCAGTGGGAGGTTAGAGTACCGGCTTCACTAGATGCTGGAGACGTGGGCATTTCCTATGAATTAATAGTCCTTACAACAACATTGTGCGGTAGGTGTCATCTTATTCCCATTTTATGGATGAGAAAACAGGGACAGAGGTCAAGCACTTTGCCCAAGATTACTCAGTGAGTAAGTTGCAAAGCCAAAGGTGGAGCACAAGCACTTGAACCCCCGATTCTGGTCTCCTGCCCCTTCTCTGCGTTGATCTCAGGCAGTGACTTACACCGCAGCCTTCCTCGCCTCATCTGCATGGGTAATCTCTAGCTGACAGGGTGGCTCACATGAGACTGCCTCTCTTTCCAATCACATAATCGACAGGTTTGAGGAGCCTCCCAACCGCACCAGAGCTTTCTCTACCCTGCTGGCGTCTTCCGCATAGGTTCCTGCTTCTGTCTCTCCCCACATTATGCTTGCTGAGGACTCTCTTATCAAGGCCTCCTACAAGCTGGGCAGTGAGGCAAAGCTTCACACACACACACACACACACACACACACACACACACACACACACGTGCACATACATGCACACAGGCAAACACATGCACACACATGTATATGCACACACACGCCCTCCTGTGTTGACCCTGCCTCCACCTCCCATATCCCCAGTTGCAGTTGGGGCCCAAGGGGTCACATAACACTGGGAGGGGACTCAGCCTGAGTGCCCCCTGTGACCTTCCCACCACGGAGGTTGGCTCATCACGTCTTCCTGACGTGTGTGCGCAGTTGTTACTGGGGGCCCAAGGTCAGGCCTAACTCCTGTCATATTTGTCAATGTACTGCTGGGAGCCCGTCACACAGGGCACTCTGCCCCCTCGGGCACTGGCACTGCCAGCTCTCTCCCTCCCTGTCGCCCACAGACACGACAGGCCTGCCCGCTGGGCTGCATCGGCCCTGAATGAGCATCTGGCTCCAGAAGCAGGGGAAATTGGCCGGCAGTGAGAAGGGGAGTGCCCTGGGGGAGGTGGGCTTCCCAGTGACCTCGGGGTCACCCTGTAAATTCCTCCCTCTTCCATGCTCTGGGGCGAGTCACGTGGGCGCCCAGAGAGGAGCAACTCCGCCGGCGCCAGGCCCTCCACAGCGATGCAGGGCTGTGGCACGGGGGCCTGGCGCTGGGACCTCTGGCCGGCTCTTCTCCGGCCAGAGGGCAGCAGGGATTTCAAAATAATGAAGTTTCGGTTCCTCAGCAGGTCAGCTCGCCAGTGGAAAAGTGATCTGCCGGCTCCTCTCGGATGGTTCCTCGTGTACTTGTGAGGCAAAAGCCACCCCAGCCCGCGTCAGCCATGGTGTGCCTGCGGGTCCCTGGCACAGCGACGCCCGCTTTCAGCAAGCTCATTGCGGAAGCGCTGGATTTAGCCCGACATCACAGGAGGCAGGAGGTGGCTTTTCTCTCTCCTTCCTCTTGTCCAGCTTCAACCCCACCCCCGCCCAGCCCCAGCCTTGCCCCGTGCTCACGGCTCCCCTAACAGACTCTGTGCTTTTCCTCCCTCGGGGCTCCCCAGTGCTGCTCTCTGTTCAGAACTGGCCTCACCCTCCTCCAGGAAACTCTTAAACTCTTGCCAGAGAAGCCCCCCGTGTGGGTGTCGGGCAGCTCCTCCTCCTGGCTCCCAGCTGTGCTGGGCCCCACAGGGCCTGCGTCTTCGCCTCCCCCAGGACAGTAACGCCCCTTTCTGCTTCCACACGTGTTTCCGGCACCAAGCGCAAGCCTGGCAAGTCCAAGGAGCTCTGTAAGCGGTTGTTACATTACTGAACGAACACAAGAAGCATCACAGCCTTCTCCAAACGCCCCTCTTTTAGACACGTGCATATACAGCAGGGACAAAAATGTTAAAAGTCTCCAGGGGCCAAGGAAGTGACTCAGCTGAGGGAGACTGGTCACAGAGTCCTTGGAGAGTTGAGGGACACATTCCTCCTCTAGAGGGGCAGCTCTTCTGGTGTTTCATAAGAAGCCAGAAATCTGGATTTTTATGGGCTATCTTTCACTGCTTAAAGTTGAGTGACAGTGGCAGAGACATTTGCTGCCCCTGGAATTACCTTCCAGGGCCTTGCCCAGCCCCCTCTACCAGCTGAGACCATAGGCCTAATTCTGACCAGTGTACCACAAACAAAACGCTGTGGGTCACTTCCAGGCCAGCACATCTAAGAGCCAGTGTGCAACCCTCCAGCCCACCTGTCCCCTGCCATGGTGAACCAGAAAGCCACATGTTCCAATTGGTGCAGTTACTCGATGGTCAGCCTGGCTCCCTGAATGACTCGGCAGACCAGAGCGCCCTGCCAACCCACACTGCACACGGACTGGGAAAGAGACCTCAGCCTCTGCCATGACAAGTCACTGGTGCTTCAGGGACTTGTTACTGCAGCATAACCCAGCTTATTTGCTCATGCAGTGCATAATTCAATGAAAATAACATATATGTTTAGTTTAATATTTTATATTTAAATATATTGAGAAATAAACTGTAGAGAGACCAAACCCACTTGCAAAACAGACACACTTAGTAGGGCTTCGGTGTGCGACTTCTGATTCAAGACATAACTCGGTTTACAATACTTCCATTCTGCCACAGCACGTGGGGAATGAGATCATTTTGCTCTATGGAGTAGGAATATCTATAAGTGGAGTTCCCCATAAATCAAGTAATGGTTACTTATTTTAAAAATTTTTTTTAGAGAAAGGGTCTTGCTCTGTCACCCAAGCTAGATGCAACAGTGTGATCATAGTGCATTGCAGCCTTGAACTCCTGGGCTCAAGTGATCCTCCTGCCTCAGGCTCCCAAGTAGGTGGGACTACAGGCATATGCCACTATGCTTGCTAATTTTGAAAAAAAAAATTTGTATAGATAGGATCTTGCTATATTGCCTAGGCTGGTCTCAAACTCCTGGCCTCAGGCGATCCTCGTACCTTGGCCTTCCCAAGTGCTAGGATTAGAAGTGTGAGCCCACACGCCTTGGCCATGGTTACTTATTAATATTAATAGAACGTGCTTCCTAAAGAGCTCTGGGCTGTTTCAGTTGCATGCCTTCTGGGCTTAATTTTCCCACCTGTGCAATAAGAATATTGACTTCCAATGGGTTTGAAATCTTCTCAACTGTAGAACCCTTTGTTCAAATGGAAAATTCATGCAAATCAGATTAAAGGAGGTTGCTCTGGTTGGCAATCAGGTGGGTGGCAGGGAGCCTCATCTGCCAGGGCTCTGGGCTACTATTTGCAAAGCACTGGCCTCCCTCGCCAGCCTTCAGGAGTGCCTTACCCTGAACACCTGTTTATTTAAAGGATGCGACTGATGTGCTGATGTGTCCCAAGCTTCAGGCCAATGGCACTGCTGGGGGAAGCCGCTTAAAGGAGGGAATCAAGAGGAAAGCAAAGGAGAGTCCTGGATTGCAGGTGACAATGTGAAGGGAGGAGGGCTTTGGGGTAGACAGCTAAGCTTGGCAGAGACAGCGGGTGGGGCACACCATCCCATGGGAGGGCAGGGAGGTCAGGAGCATGGCTGGAGGAGACAATGCAGGACCCACTTCAGCAGAGCGGGGCTCTTCCCACTTGCTGGGCTGGGTCCTGAGGCTTAGAGGGTGGGGACCTCAGCTCCATAGAAAGGCAGTCTCTCTTTTGAGAGAACCATATGTTTCTGTGTCCTCAGATACTCATCAGCTGCAGGGCCCTACACAAGCCACTTGGTGTCTCTGGTTCTCACATCCCTCCGCCCCAGTGGGCAACACCTGGTCTCCCTGAGCTCTGGAGCCTTCAGCTCTGGGGTCACGCACAGATTCCATTCCAAATAAGAGCCCCATGCTTTGTCAGGCTTCCATTCATTTTTGTGAATTGTATTCATTCTGATCTCAGTGTCTTGCCGAGTCCTAAAGCAAGCTGCACAGGGACCTAAGGGGCAGCTTAGAGACAGTGGTTACACGACATAGCTCTGGGAGAGAACGCACACACCCCAGCAAGACAATAGCAGGGGCCATCTCTCCATTTGGAGCAATTTCCTGAAACTGCCCCTTGAACACCGGACCTCCTTGTGCATTGGGCTGGGCCTTTGAGAATCTCTAATGGAGAGTTTTTCAGTCATTTATAAACAACACAATCTTATCTTGAAATTAAATCCTAGGCAGCAGCTCAATACACAAATGGATGAAAGTGAGGCTGCCGGGTGGAAGCCGGAGTTGGGAGAGGATGGGCTGGGGCTGGCCTGCCACCTAGGCAGTCTCAAAACCACAGAGTGACAGATGCGGTTGGACAGGCCAGCCGGCCCTCCCTTCCCCCAGCCCTGCTGCTCTGCTCTGGGCAGTCCAGCCTTCTTTGTCTTGGTCTGCTCCCCTCCCCCAGCCCCCGGGGCACACAGCTCAGGCCTCCACGATAGCTTCCCAGGCCGGAGCCACTCTGTCCCCAGACAGAGAGCTTGTCTGGAGCCAGGGCCCTTTGTCCCCAGAGGAGGCCCCGGGCGGTGTGCCAGCCACGGCTACCTGTCTCCAGTGAACAAGCAGTGAGTTGTGCTCACTGTCCACTCCAGCAGCTGCTCTGCCAGCCGTGTGGAGACAGCTGGCAGCCAGTGCAACAGCCTGCCGTCACTGTTGGGGACAAAGGCCACCGAGGCCTTGATAACTGCTAGGCGTGGACCACCTTTCCTTTCTGTGGTTGTGGAGCCAGGTATCACAGAAGAAGGTGACTCTGATTCTTGAAGGCACCTCTGGGGTCCAACGCCTTCAGGACAATGGCAGAAGGAGAAAAGGAAGCCTGGCGAAGTTGGCTTTCCCTGGAGACAGCCCACATGCCGCCCACTCTTGGGCCTTGCAGCGTCCTTCCTTGTGTACAAGACGGCGAACGGAGGCGGTGGTGTCCTCAATGGGCGAAATGGAAGGTGAACTGGCATCCACGCTAACATGCTCCCAGCACGTCTGTGAAATCTGACAGCCTGGTTACCTCCCTGCTAACATTTCCTGAAACTGTGACTCTTACTTTCTTATTTTGGCATGCCTTCAATCAAACAGGTAATAAAGTGACCTAGGAAGCAGAAGAAAGGAGGACAGAGGTGTGGGCACAGCCGGGAGCCTCTCAGCCCTGGAGCTGGCGCTGGCGGAGGGCGCAGGTGCAGGCCACGTGCCAGCATGCCTGGGGAGCCTGGGCTCTGCTCTCCGGGAAGCCCATGGCTACAGCTTGCTCATGCCAGAAATGCCAGCCAGAAGTGGCAGCAAGGCGCTGACAACAATGAGCCTTTAGAAGGGCCTTCCCAGCACCTGTTAGCCGGCAAATGGCAGGAGCTTGGCCAGGAAAGAAGCCGCAGTGCCTGCCGGCACCAGATGCCTCTGAGAGGGGGTCTGGCTGGACGTGGGCCACCCCTCGGCAAGGCATTTTTGTGAGACAGCCAGCTGTTCAGTTGTAGATGGCAGGCAGCTGCCACTCAGCCTTCTTCCACACTGCTGTCCTCTCCCTCTGTCCAGTTCCAATGGCCACCCCCTCCCCTCCTCTTCACCCCTACCATAACCCCCTTGGCTCAGCCACATCCATCCCTGCACCAGCCCCAGCCCCAGCCCTGAGGGCTAGAAAGCCCAGGGGGGACTTTGTGACTCTGTGGTTGGTCCAGATGGGGGTGATAAAGGCCTGGGGAGTGCAAGAGAGGTGGGTGCAGAGCTCCCCTCCACCTCCACTCCCTGCTGTGCCCTGGGCCAACCACTACCCCCCCCCCACGTGCCTGCCTTTACTGTCTTTCCAAACACAGTCTCCACAGACACAGTCCTGGGCTCCCAATCACAGGTCTCCCTGAGTCCAGCCCTGACACCATTCCCCTCCCTCTGAAGAGCCAGGCCCTAGGATCCATGCAGTTCACAAGCCAGTCTTCCTCTGGAAGCTCCCTGACAGCCCCAGCCTAGGGTCAGCCACCCTGACTCTGGTGGGCGGACTTCTAGTTTCTGCCCTTGTTTAAGGTACAGCAACTCGGGGCAAGAAAGTTGTTTCCAATCCTCCTGCTGCCCTTAACACCTTGACCATGCATTCCCTGACCCCTACCGGGCTCACCTCCTATCTGTGGAAGAGGAGATCCATGGAAACAAGGATTTTCTCAGCTATGTTTTTTTTGTGAAACAGGTGCTCAGAATAGCCACTGGCCAATATCCCGACTGCCTGGGGGGACCAAGGGTGCAGCACAGCGAGGGGCCGCTGCACAGCTGCCCGAGGCACTGCCCATAGCCCACTTGTGCTTCGCTGCCCCAGGCCTGTTCACGCCATGCCAATGCTGGGGGAGGTGTCCTGTGAGATACAGTGGGCCTCAGACTCTATTGGGTCATGGAGCCCTTTGGAGTCTCTTGAAAGCTTAATATACTCTCCCTATGAAAATGCACACACATGTGTGTTCACGTGTGTGCGTACATCTGTACATGCACACGCATATACACACAATTTGCCTACCACTGCAGGAGGATCAGGGAGCTCTTTTCCATGTGTCCCTAGATCCCCAGATCCCAGGTTAAGCATCTCTGCTGAAACGTGTCACGGCAAGAAAGGGAGGCAGAGGACATTGTGGACAGGAGCGTGAATGTGAGTTCTGCTGCGGCATCAACTTGGTATGTGACCTCAGCACGTCGTGCCAGCTCTCAGACCTCGCTTTAACCAGACATGTTGTGGCAACTGGTGCAGAATATCTTCAGGGTTCTTCCCAGCACTGCCACCATGGGGCTGCATGACACCTTGTCCCTCTCCCCAAGGTCAGGCAGGGCAAGAGGAGGGGGTTCAGGACCTCTCCCTCAGCAGCTCATCCTGGGGAAGAAGGTCTGATAGCCAGAAAAGGCAACCCAGGGAACTGCAAGTTCCTCTTTAACAAAAATGAGAAAACTGCAGAAGCTTTGGGAAGTGCAGCCACTTCCTACTTGATTTTAATTTACCTTAAAACAATTTCAAATTTGCAAGGCTCTGGGTTCAAAGCTCTGCTTTGTGATTCCCTGCCTGTGAGACCTTGGGCAAGCCCTTTCCCACTCTGAACCTTAAATAATTACAATCCTTGATGATTTTTGTGAAGGCAAATGAGGATACCTGTAAGGTGGGCCTTGTATGGGCCTCACCTATGGTAAACAAGAGTTCTCTTGCTGTTACAGTTGCCACTGGGAATCAGAGGCTCTGGGGATGGGGAGGTGGGACTCAAAGAGGATGAGAGACCTCCTCCCAGGAGTGGCTAGGAGTAAGGGAATAGGCTGAGTTTATCCCCCAAACCAGGAACCAGGTGCCCAGGTGCCCAGCCCAGAAGGTTTTCTGGAAGATTCCATAGTCTGGGTTTCCCCTCTGAGGCTTTGCATTTGTAGGATTTGAACTTTGACACACATACCTGAATTCATGTTCTTTGTTATCTGTCATGGTCTAGTTGGCCCTGACCCAGGGGGACCCTGGACCTTAATTCTGTTCTTGACCTCCAGGATCCCCTGGAGACTCCTGGTAGGAGGACAGCCCCATCTCTGGGTTTCAGATGGACCCTGGACTCTGTGGCATCAACCTTACCCTCGCTGTGAAGTCTTGGACCACCAGCATTACACAGAGAACATGACTAGAACTAATGAAGGCAGACTTAACACATACTGACGAATTGCTGAAGCATGCCCATGGCGACTTCCAGCCAGCGATGTGTGGACCTAAGGCTAATCAGTTTCCTTTTCTCTTCACTCCCTTCTCCTCTCTCCCTTCCTCTTCCTCCCCACCCCCTCCTTCCCTGCTCCTCCCCTGGCACTCCAGCCCTGGTGGCAGTAGCCCAGGATCCACACTGAGGAACAGGAGGCAGGAAGATCCCCATTTACCTGTTAGTTCACCAATTCACTTATAGCTTTTTGTTTTTTGGTTTTTCTTCCATGGTATCTGGCAACTAATCCTGATCGACACCCTGGTGCTGTGGGTTGTTAAAATACAGTGAAGCTAGTGAGGGTCTCTTCAGTGAGTTTGGGTTCGAATCCCAGAATCCCAGCCCTTATTTGCTCTGCGACCTTAATTCCTGTGTGAAATGGGGTTGCTCAAGCTCTCCTCACAGTGCTTTCAGAAAGGAGTGGCCCTGGCACTGATCCTGGCGTGAGAGGCCTCCTGCTCACAGCGCTGTGCCAGAGTAATGAAAGCACTGAGGCATCTTTTGGAAGTGGAGAGTCAGGAGCTTGGGAAGAGCAGGGCAGCAGGCAGGCTGAGCTCCAAGTCAGGGGTGAAGTGCAAGAGACCTGGAGGTACAGCAGGCCGTGGGTTCAAATCCTGACTCTACCACTGACTTATCTGGGTAAAGGCAGACAACTCTGTAACTCTTTCGGCCTCAGTTTTCACTTTTGAAAATGGGGATAATGAAAGTACCAATCTCACGGTGCTGTGAGGAGTAAGTGGCAAATTGTGGTAAAGCACAGGGCCTGGCCGGGGCAGACACTCTATAAATAGCCATCCTTAGGAAAGCTTCTCCTGCTAGCATCTTGGCATTCGTCTTCCGTCTGGGAAATCAAGTAGTGCTGCAGGTGCTCAAGGTTCTTTCCCCAACTCCAGGACCAATGCTTCCAGGAGACTAGCTAAAGACGGGTGAATAAAGGTGTAGCCAGTAGCCGTCCTGCCCCTAAATTGCCTTCCCTTCGGAGGAGGTGCCAGGCGCAGCGCCCACTGTCAGCGCAGGGCGCGAGGCCCGCAATGCGCCAGGCTGGCAGACGGAGGGAACCCTGCGCGTGGCGGCCAAAGGGCACTAGTGCCTAGGCTCCCGCGCGCTGCCGCCGGCAGTCCCGGGTCGGAGGGGTGTCTGGGGAGGCCCACGAACTCTCCTGCGCAGGCATCACTCACCGTCCATTCATCGCGCTGTCCGGAAGCCGCTGCGTCCGCCGTGCCCTCGCCTGCACCGAGTTGCGCCCGCAGAACCTGCTGCCCGCGGCCGCCGCGCTGCGGGTGGGGCCCGCCCCCGCCCCGCCCCCGCCCCCGCCCCGCCCCCCCGGTGTGGCCAACGGCGCCGTCCCGTCCTGCCCCGCCCCGGCCCCGCCCCCCCCGTGTGGCCAACGGCGCCGTCCCGTGCTGCCCCGCCCCGGCCCCGCCCCCCGCCCTCACAGCCAATAGCGTGGCCCGGTCCCGAGCCGTCCCGCCCTGGGCTGCGGTGCCCGGCGGCGCGGAGCCGGAGGGGCGGTGGGGGAGGCGTGGCGGGTCGGGGCAGCCGAGTCCCCAGACCGCACTTCCCAGAGCGCCGCGGGCCTCCACAGTCCCCGGCCCCCGGGCGCCGCGGGAGAGCAGCCCCGACCCCAGCCCCGTGGGCGCCGCCTGCGGGCGGCCCGGCCCTGGGGTGGCGGCTCCCGGCCGCCCGCGGAGGCCGCTGCGCAGGCGCCGCGCTGTCTGGGGCGCGCGTGGAGGGGCTGCGGGCGGGGCGCGCGTGGAGGGGCTGCGGGCGGGGCGCGCGTGGAGGGGCTGCGGGCGGGGCGCGCGTGGAGGGGCTGCGGGCGGGGCGCGGGGCCACTGGTGAAGCCGAGCACTTGGTATTTAGTGTCCAGGGGACACCTTTGTGCGGCGTGGCCATTCGCCTGGCGTGGCCTCTTAGAACTCTGCTTCGTTTAAGAAATCCCGTCGGTGAATACAAAGACGTTGGCGTTCTCACCCGTCACTGCCTAATGTGGACAGGGTTCGCCCACGCGTAGGCAAAGGGAACAGAAAACCACAAGCCATTTGGGGAACTCCAGTAGTTCACTGTTTCTGGGGTGTGAGGGCGGCAGGGTAGGGGATCGGGTTGATGGAAAACATCTGTGATTTCTGTTTCATCACACCATTCCCAGCTCCCCCGCTCCCAACATAAATCATTTTAGTTTCATCCAGTCTGCCAATTTAGAATTCGATATGGATTTTCTAGGAGAATGCAGGTGACCACATACACAAAAATCAGCCTGGGTTTGAGTTTGAGGACCCCTCGAGAACTCAGAGGACTGCTGACCACTGCTAGGCTGCTGGGTTTGAGGCAGAGCCGGGCTGCGCCACCTGGCCTACCGGGCAATCCCACTGGGCCTGCAAAAAGTGAGGGGCTAAAGATGAGCAGTCCAGGGGCCCTCCCATCACAGCCTTTGCTTGAATTCTTGGAGAATGGACCATCCTTTGCCAGCTCAGGTGGTCCCTAGGGTTGGTGACCCCCTGTCATGACAGTTTGCTCTTCCATAGCCCAAATATCAGACTTCATCAAAGTTGAGATCAATAATTGGGTGCTACAAAACGTTTTTTAAAAACAGGGGTAACATTAATTAGCTCTCAACCTCTGAGCATTAGATCCTAAGACTATCATCACTTGCAGTAGCAGAAGTAAACATAGCACCAGGGTGACAACCGATTTCCCTGGGGCTCTGCAGCACTTGAGTGTGAATCATTCTGTCTGACCTAGTTAATGTTTTTCCCAGGCCATGGCTAGCCTGGAGCCAGGATTGAGTTGGGGGCAGGAACCCAACACCTCCAGTGCACCCATTGTGCAGCAGATACTGTGCAAATGCTCCACCCAGTTTCGCAAGCTCTAGTCAGTGGGTGTTACTACTTGCATTTTACACGGAACACAAGTCATCCATCATCACAGTCCTCGGTTCCTTCAGAGGGAGGGGTCATCTTCTCTTTCAGTATTCAATAGAACTGTGTTTGGCCTCCAGTTTACTTATGGTGGGGGCTGTGGATCCGGCCAGTTGCCAATCCAATATAAATTTTCTTCTTTGGGAAAAAGAGAGAAATGAAGAAAGGAAGGAAGGGAAGGGTCAGGGGAGGAACAAAGGAGAAGAAAGAGAAAAAACAACTCGTTTATAGCAGCACCCTGCCAGCCCCTAGTTATGGATCATGACCACTTGTATTTTTCATACTATACTTACAACACAATGGTGGGTTGTTAAATTAATTTAGTGACTAATGTGATCAGTACTTAAAAAAATAGGAGAGAAAATACCAGTGTGCAACACACATAGTAAATGTAAGTTGTATTTTATGAAATTTTGTTTGCACTGTTTATGTTTCAGTTATGTGTATTAGACTGTGATATAAAAATGTGTTTCTCATTGTGGGCCACAGTCAAAACAGTAAAAACAGCCGTCTAAGTCAATCTGGACAATCCCTTTCATGGTCTTCCCAGTTTCTTTTGAAGCTAGAAGTGGCCGTAAGACCCATTTCTGGGCAAAGAGCAGGGAAAGTGAGCTGAGGAAGGGAAGATTTGAGGGAAGGTGAAGACAACTCTTGTTTTCCTGGTAGAGAGAACAGACGCCTCCTTTGCCTTCCTTTTTCAAATGTGGATAAGATAAGGAAAACCCCCATCTATTACTTGGCACATCAGGCACCTGAGACCCCCCCCCCCAGGGAAGACTCGAATCAGCAAACACTGACCTGTTACCTGGCCCATCAACTAATCTATTACCTGGTGCATCAGCATAACACTAAACCTATTACCAACACATCAACTAACCTACACCTGATACCTCACCCCTCGGACCACCCCAACTTAATAAAAGTGGGAAAAATCTGGTAGATGGAGCTCAGAATTTGGTGGCAAGGTCCCTCTGAGCCCACCGACGAATAGACTTTGATGCTCTAACTGTCTGTGTGCCACTTGCTTTGTCACGGGGACCACCTGCTGTAACACTTGCTGTAACAGATATACTCTGTGATGTCTGGAGCACCAGCAGCCATTTTGAGATAATACAATATGTCCATATGCTAAGAATGGTGGAGCTTAAAGATAAAAGGAGTCTGGGTCTTTATTAACATCATGGAGTGCTGCAGCATGCCTGCACTGCCTACTCCAGACTCCTTACCATGGAGAAAATATTCCCCTATTTCTTTAAGCCAGAGGTTGGTATAAGCCTATTCTGTAAGGGTCCAGATAGCAAATATTTTAGGCTTTGTGGCATAATTGGTCTGTGTCACAACTATGCACTTCTACTGTTGTAGTTTGCAAGGAACCATGACAATATGTAAACCAAAGGATGTGGCTGTGGTTCCAATAAAACTATTTACAACAACAGGTGGCAGGCCACATGTGACCCATGGGCTGTAGTTTGCCAACCCCTTCCCTGGATGATCTTGTTCCCTCTGACCTCATCTCCTCCTACGGCCCCAGCTTCTCTCTGCTCTGATCATGCTGCTCCTCCCATACACCAGGCCTGCTCCTGCCTCAGGGCCTTTGCACTTGCAGCTCCCTCACCCTGGAAAGCTCTTCCCCTAAGTGTGTGCAGGACTCACTCCCTCACAAATCACCTTCTCTCTGAGGTCTTCCTTGGCCCCTGTCTAAAATGCCCTCCTTGACTCGCACATACCACTCTCTGGCAGCCTGTATATTTCAATTCTTTATCACCAACTCCTTAAGGGAGGGACACTGTGTTTCCCTAAACCCCAGCTCTGCCTGGAATGCATAGTATTTAATCAATATCTGATATATGATTGATTTTTCCTTTTTACTAGATTCAGACAAGAAAGCAGACTCAGGGAGGTTCAGTGCTCACGGAAGGTGACATGTACGGAAAGTGGTAGAGTTGGGTTTGCACCTGGTGGCCCCATGTGGTTGTGTTTGTTCCACTGGGGATTGAAGGTAGAACAACATCCACCTCTAATGGGAGATTGGGCCTTAGGGGAGCAGAAGCCACACACAGATTCCTGCAAGACTTCTTGCCCGAGTGCATCGCGCCAGCAAAGGAGGCCTTTGGGAGTCCATTAAGGGAGCAGGGTGTTCTGTTCATCCTGGGCAATCTCATTCTTTGTAGCATTCCTACGTCAGAAAGTCTTTAGAAAACGCCAGTATTCTGTGAACAGTCCAGGCTGATTTGTAAGATCTGTGAAAAGCCAAATGAAAACATTTATGATCCAATGTTTTTAGTAAAGGGCCACGAAGAATGAATTTATCTTTGATAAAGTTGGGAAGCTTAAAGGAGCCCACGAGTCTGACACACACAGGTGACCTAGGCTGTTGGGGAAGGTGCCCTCCAGCAGGCTTCGCCGGTGGCATCTCGGCACCAGGGCACTGCTCCAAGCAGACTCAGAACTTCTTCTTCCCTCTGGTGCTTCCAAAGGAAGGGAAAACGCCTGGGTGCAATCACGTGTTGAGATGTCATTTAGATTTCTCAGTCTTGAAAAATAGGTTTCAATATCTTAATGTAAATGATGTTAATAATGAGAACCATGTTCAAGCCGTTTCCTTAAAATAGTAAATGGGATTTTGAATTAAAATTACTGATTGATTGCTTAAGGCCTTTTATGGATGGTTTTGTGTGATATTTTCCCCTTTATCCTCTCCAATATAACATTCAGAACAAATGACTTTTTCAAGCACGTTTTCAAAAAATCTGTGTGATTCCAAATATGTATTCTTTAGAAAACAATTGGATGATTGCACTTGATTGGCAGGAAGAGGCCAATTAGAGAATGCTTCTTGCACTGTCTGCTTTGGCGGGGTCCTGGAGTAATGAGGTCATCCCACTGCACTATCCTAACACACAGACGGCTTTGCCATCAGTTTTCAGGGGACTTCTCAGAAAATCTGCATATCGCCTATCCTTCCTTCTTCTGTGAAATGGTTTTCATTAATTTCATTTGTTAGCATATGAACAATAACTTCAGGTTAAAATATGGAACTCTTTAACCCATACCACAAAAATGCTAATTTATTCCCCAAATGGACATAAATTTCAATATAGGCTGCATAATTGCCTTCTCATTAAACACACATACACACACATGCATGAATGCTTTACATTTTCTTTTTCCTTTACGATTATGCTTTTTTTTTTTTTTTTTTTTGGAGACAGAGTCTCGCTTTGTTGCCCTGGCTAGAGTGAGTGCCATGGCGTCAGCCTAGCTCACAGCAACCTCAATCTCCTGGGCTCAAGCAATCCTGCTGCCTCAGCCTCCCAAGTAGCTGGGACTACAGGCATGTGCCACCATGCCCGGCTAATTTTTTTTTTGTATATATATATATTAGTTGGCCAATTAATTTCTTTCTATTTATAGTAGAGATGGGGTCTCGCTCTTGCTCAGGCTGGTTTCGAACTCCTGACCTCGAGCAATCCGCCCACCTCGGCCTCCCAGAGTGGTAGGATTACAGCCGTGAGCCACCGCGCCTGGCCTACGATTATGCTTTGAGAAAGATTTTGTATTCCACCCTGTAGAACTAATAAGTACTTGATCACAGGGTTTGCTAGGAGGGAGGAAGCTTGCTTTAAATGGTGATATAGCTAAAAATTGCTGCTGAGATTTCCTTTTGGGGGAAAATAATTGTTTGACCCAAGCCCTTTCTCTACTTAGTCTCTGAAAAGAGGGTGTGGCTGCCTAAGCCACCTCTGCTCCCAAAACACGTGAGGACAAGGATGGCCTAAAAACCCCTAGGCGGAGACCATCAGTAGTTCTGGTTTGGTGAAAGCTTTTTTTCTCCATCCTCTCCTCCCTATCTTCCTGATACTGAAAATACAGAAATTTTTTGGTTCAACAAACAGTGCAAATTGGAAGGCGAGGGCAGGGACTACTTCCCTAGACTTCCCAAGCTTCCCAAGACCTGTGGCCCTTCCCCACCCATCCACACTTCGCAATCCTGCCACTTCCGCCTTGCACTGTGCTCCTACAGGGCGCAGGCAGTGTGGGGCTGCTAGACGGCTGATTATTATTAATGGACATTGTAACCATCTTTAAAACAGACAAAAATAATTATGGTAATGCTAGACTCCTGAACAAATTGCACTTTCAACATAATCATAATTTTAATATAATTATAAAGTAGCCTTATAGTATTCAATATTTTGATTCATTTAACAAAAAGCAAGACTGTTTGATGGGCTCAAAGAGCTAGGCATGAGCCAGCACAGGGCAGGAGGGTTTCAGAAGGATAACACTTCTCAAAGGAGAATGTCTTAAGGCAGACTTTCATCCACAAAGAGCCCGCTGTTGCCGCTCTGGCGGCAGAGTCCCTATGAATAGCTAGACACTGACTGAGAAGCAAGGCCGCGAGCCAGTGAGTGGCCAGGACCTTCCCTCAAGCCAGGATATGAAACAGCTGAAGGAAGCAGAGACCTCCCGGATGGAAAAGTGGAAGCCTGAGAGAAGAGGCACATTTGCACACACAAGGGCTGTCTGTCCCGCTCCTCGACTGTATTTCAAACAGAACATCCTCAGGGCACTCTGGGAAAACCTGCCAGCTAGGCAGTGAGGCAGCTCCCGTGTCCTGGAGGGAAGTGTCATCCCTCTGTCTCTTCTTCCAAGTGTGCAGCTCCTAAGGAATGTAGAACATTCCTAGAGGGGCAAGGGGCAAGCTGGCCCACAGCTAGCCAGACTTGACCCGTTAACCCTGTGTTTAAAAGATGCTTCAGTTGCGTTGACCTCACCTCCCAGCCTGCCATCAATGCCACCTCTGTTAAGCCCCCAGTTTGGTGGGGGCTGCCCATGCCCAAGTTGCCTTCCCAGTCATTGTAACTGTGAACTAAGGACCTGTGTGTTTAAGGAAAGAGAGAGCCATATACTTGCTAAGTTTCTTAAGTTTTATCTCCGCTTGAGAATTGTCTCTGGTTTTGACCTTGAAAACTCTCTCTCTCAGTACAAAAAATGAGCTATCAACTTTATCGTGTGGGAAAAAATAGAATGACCAGTGTGATAGTCAGGGTTCCCCAGAGAAACAGTACCAATCAGTATATATGTATGTCCCACTGGGATTGAGAGATACAGGCAGAGAGATGGCAGATAGATAGACAGAAAGATAGATAGATTTTAAGGACTAATTGGCTCATGTGATCACATGATTTGGGGGTTAGCAAGTCTGAAATCTGCCGGGCAGGCCCCAGAAGGCTGGAGATCTAGCTGAGAGTTGGCATTGCAATGTTGAGTCTGCAAACTGCAGGCCAGCACACTGGAAACGGGCATGGTTTCTATATGCAGTTTTGAGGCAGAATCGCTTCTTCTTCAGGAAACTTCAACCTTTGCAGTTAGGGCCCTCAACTAATTGGATGAGGCCCGCCCACATTAGGAAGGGAATCTTCATTACTCAAAGTCTACTAATTTGTATGTTAATGTCATCTAAAAAACACCTTCACATTGACATCTAGACTGGTGTCTTACCAAACAGCTGGCCACCCAGGTTGATACATAAAATCAACCATCACAACCAGTAGTTGCAGAGAGTTTGACCAGTAGCTCATATTCACTTGTGCTCCTGTCTGGACAGGTTACATGACAGTGGCCTGATGCCTGAGCATGTAACAGTGCCTCTTTTTTTTCTAGGATTTTATGTTTTAATGTACCTACGTAACCTGAGGCAATTTTTGAGAAATTGTTGTTTCTTCATTGTCCTAATGAATCTATGTGAGGGATTGGCAAACATTTTCTGTAAAGGGCCAAAAAATAAATATTTTTATATTTGCCAGCCATACCATCTCTCTTGCAACTGCTTAAGCAAAAGCAGCCATAGATAATATGTAAACGAATGCGTGTGGCTATGTTCCAATAAAACTTTATGCATAAAAACGGGCAGAGGGCCTGACTTGGTTCACAGGTAAAGGAAGGGTTTGTGGTGACATCAGACCTTTTCTCTCCCTGCCAAATCTGATGAAGGAAGTGGATCAACTACACTGTGGGTTAGGGTGCTTTCAGCTGTGAAGAATAAAAACCCAAACAAAGGGGATTTTATTACCTCACATAATAAAGAGGCCCAGGAATGGGTAGTTCCAGGGTTGGGTTAATTCAGTGTCTCAGGGTCATCTTCCCGGACCCCATTTCTTTCCATGTTTGTTCTCTGCCACCTTTGGTGTAGTTCCCTTGGTGTTTCCCTATAGATATGCCCATGTTCAGTGGAAGAGGAGGAAGTGTGCTCCAGGGAGGCTCCTTTTAGTACTGAAGGAAGGAAGCTTTCCTCCTAGCCATTTCCCCTCACTTCCCATTGGCCAGAACTAGGGTGTGGGCACCCTGCCGACGACAGACCCACCATGGCTGGCTGGGTGAAGTGCACGTCTGGCCAAGGGGAGGAAGGTCGATGAGCCATGAAAGTCCAGGCTCTGCCAGTAAGCAAAAGATCAGCGGTGTCCCTTCCCTGGGAAGAAGCCCAGCAATGCCTGCCATGAGCCTGCAGAGTCCAGCAGGCACGGGGCGGGGGGTCCATTCCCGGAGTCAAGGTCACTACCTGTGATGGGTGAGCTAGGTCTAAAGAGGAAGAGGAGGGAACAGGCTGGAGAGACAGCGGTGTGGCAGAACAGTTCCTCGGGAGAGCACCATGCTTGAGAAGTGAGGCTCTGAAAACTGGGAGAGGGCCGGGCAAGAGAGAGGGAGCATGACCAGGAGCACAGGGAGCCACCCAAGCCAGAGAAACAGGAACTGGAAATGCCCATGGGGACATGGAGAGTGACAGCTGGGCCTGAGGCCAGAAAGCTGCTGGGGGTTGGGGGGTGGCCAGTGAGCTCTGGGCTCAGGGAGCAAGAGGCCTGGGAGGGCTCTCTCTGCCAACCTTCTCTGTAAGTCCTGGGCACTGGAACAGAGTGAGCAGGAGCAGCAGGAGACCTGGGCCCCTGGAGGGAACCTGAGGGGTATCCCGGATGTTTGTGCTATGTTCCTAAGCGGCAAGGTGACATTTTCTTGGCCACTTCTTACCTGCATAGGGCAAGGGAGAAAATGCTGAGTCTGGGATTTTTGCCTGGGCTCAGAGGAGGCAGAGCAGGGCCTGGTGTGAGGGCCTGACAGAGCTCAGGCTCTGCTGGGGCCCAGCTCTGCTCAGGCCTGTCAGCCACCCAGGGCAGTTCAAAGGGCAGCGGCCTCTGCAGTGTGGCAGGCGCAGTGCGGATCACCCGAGGGCAGCAGAGCCGAGTGTGTGTGCTGGGTGCAGTTGCTCAGCGCTCAGAATGGAAACGGCCCGTGGGTGTAGGAGGCGAAGGAGATGGAGTGAGCAGCAGTCACAGCCAAGGTGGGGAGCAGCTGCCCTGCCTTGCTCCATCTGAGTTGGCGCACCCCATTCTCCCCCTTCCTTTGCCCCTCCCTATCTGTCATCCTTTCTTCCTCTGCATCCAGTCCAGCCTCCAAAACTTAGAGCCCCAGGTGACTCTGTTGGCAGGGACCTGCTAAGGACCAAATTGTGTCCCTGCTAAATTCATGTGTTGAAGCCCTAATCCCCAAAGTGATGGTATTAGGAGGTGTGGCCTTTGGATGGTGACCGGG
The DNA here is from genome assembly GCF_040939455.1 of Microcebus murinus. Lineage (NCBI taxonomy): Eukaryota > Metazoa > Chordata > Mammalia > Primates > Cheirogaleidae > Microcebus > Microcebus murinus. The sequence continues at coordinate 69,462,099 of NC_134117.1, read as the reverse complement.
TCATTTTCAGGGAGCCCTCATGGATGGGGTTAGAGCTTCTCTAAGAAGAGAAACAGAGCAGTTGATCTCTTTCCCCATGTGAGGATGGGGAAAGAGCAAAGAGGTAGCTGTCTGTGAACCAGGAAGCCGGCCCTCCCTGGACCTGACCATGCTGGCACTCTGATCTCGCACTTTGAACCTTTAGAACTATGAGAAAGAAATGTTTGTTGCTGTTGAAATCCCCTGCCCCACCAGCCTCTGGTGTTTGTTATAGCAGCCCAAACTGACTAAGACAGGACCTAGGGGCCCTGGGCAAAGCCCTCCTCGTTTGAATGGTGGGGGGAGAGGCCCGGAGGAAGGGCCCCGGCCATGGGCAGGTGAGGTCCTCCACCATTCCCAGGCTTGGTCTCCTGGTGGCCCCAAGCACCCTGCTCTGGAGCCGGAATGGTTGCAGGCACTCCTGTTTTCAGCTGCACGCCAGTGTGCAAGATACAAATTCTCCATGCTGCGGTCCCCTCTGTACAGTGGGATTGTAACCAATCTGTCCTCACAGGCCCTGGGAACTGGAGCACCTGGAACATGCAAAGCAGCAAGTCCCCCAGGTCTCAGTTCTCAGTTGTTGTTGTCGTTGCTGATAATGGCTCTTGCCTTGTACTCTATCGCACAGACACCGTCTTTGCTGTGTGTGGAAAATGCACCTGCCCGCCTCAGACTCCAATGGACTTGGCCATGCTCTCCTTGTCTCAAGGCAGACAATGATGTGCTGATAAGATTCTAATCCTGCTTTTGAAGCTCACCTCATATCTGTTTTTCTAGATTGTCCTCTGCCTGAATTCTCGCTCCTAGCACACGGTTGGCAGTTGTAGTGTAGCACCGTGTCTGCCTCACGTCAGCCACACTTAGGGCCTGTCTGTAGGATCAGACAGCACGATGGACTCACTCCCTCAGCCCTAGCACCTTCAGTGCTGCCTGGGACACACAGTAGGTGCTTAGTAGATGTTTGCTGAGTTAAATCGACTCTTGCCCTTAGCAGTCTATTTTCTAGGTTTATACTGGTGCCGCTGGTTTAAAAGAAAGGAACATACTTCACTCTGGAAAGAGGAACCCCAGATTGGGGGCCTGCAAATATATTGCCCAGTTTCCAGGAAGCTGGAAACTGAAGTGACAGTGGGCTGGTGGCACCCTCCTCCCCCGCTGGGCCGTGCGCAGCCTCAGACAGAAGCGGCTAGCTGGGGACAGATGAATCATCAAAGCATGGCCTGTTCACTTTACTCATGATGTGCTTTTTAAAGGGAACTTTAATTTGAGACTCACGGAAGCTTTCATATTCAAGAGGTGCAAACATTCCCTTGGATAGGCTCTCCTACCTGCCCCAACATATTCCCAGTGCAGCCTTCTCTGGTTCTGATGCTCCCACTGCCCCCAGATTGTGGTCCTAAGTGATTATGCAAATTTTCTAGAAGCTCAAGCTGTGAAAACAATTGCACAGAGTACCTTTAGACAGTGTTGGACTTTCCTTGGGCTGCTCTATAGTCTGGGCAAAGGCTCCCAGTTATTGTGGACAGCTGGGCACTCCTGAAGCTTGGAGGTGGCAGGGCCCTTTAGGATGGCTAAATCCCTCAGGTTACATATGAGAAATGGTCCAAGGCCCTAGATTGCAGCCGAGGCAGGTGGGACCATACTCCTAGCATGCCATTCTTCTGTCTATGCAGCTGTGTAACTTTTATCATAACATGAAACTAAGGGCATAACATTCTACTTACTGAAACTTGGCTTATTGAAATTCCTCTTCTCTTCTGTGCAAAGATCATGACTTTGTCCTTCCTTCTTCTCTGGATAATGGCAAGACATTCAGCCAGCCAGGCAGGTCCTGTGGAAGAGCTCCATTACACCCAACAGGGACAGGCCCCCTTTATCTCCTGAGAGCACTACTCTTTCCGCCCCTCTCCAGGTGGTCAAAGCTGACCACCCACCAGCAGGCCAGCAGCTGAGCCCCGGGCTTTGAGAAACAGATGACAGCTGGATGACTGACCAGCTTGCAGAGAAAGCTTTTGAAATTTTGTGCACACAGGGGATGGGGCAAGAGGTTTTCCCATTTCGACATACCAAAGGGTATGTTTCCTTTGAGAGATCTGTGAGGAGTGGGGTGGGGCAGAACACCAGGAAAAGAGGGTCATGCCTGTTTCTCAGCAAGCATGAGCCAGGTCTTAGCTCCAGACTGAGCTGAGAGCAGGAAGGGGCATGATGAGAGTAACTTGCAGCCTGAAGAGACAGCTGCATCCCAGAAGAGCTGACCGAGGAGGGAACAAGCAGTCCCAGAGCAGCCGTAGGCACCCATGTCCCAGGAGAAGAGCATTGAAGGCCCTGTAAGCACTTCAATTACATCATCATATTTAATCCTCAGTCATTCTTGGAGGTTGGGACTATTATTATCCCCTCTTTACAAATGGCGGAGTGGAGGCTCAGAGGAGTTACTTAAGTTCTGGCCACACAGCTGGTGAAGAGCAGACATAGGGCACGAGTCTAGGTCTTATGCACTTGATGGCCAAAGTTCTCATCAGTGCACTCCATTCCTGTATAGTCATACCAAAAAAAAAAAAAAAAAAAATGCAGCTCTTCTGGACTTAGTAGCTCAGAGGACCCTCTTTCCAGGAAAACACTATTTAACTGGAGAGAATTATCAATTATTTAAATCTCTGGAAATTGTCCTAAGTGCACACAGCCAATGGAGAAACATCCATTGAAGAAAATCTACTGAATCCTGGTAAGAACAGTGGCATGGGGTCTGCAGCATTTGGACCACGACCCACTCCCTTAACCCCTCTCAGCTCTGCCTTATGGAAACTGCTACAGGTGCTCTACTCTGGGCAGGTGTGGCCAAGGACACAGGGGCTCCCTCTATCCTCAGCTTCCAGACTAGGCTATAATTTCACACTGGGAGGAAAAGGTGCTGGTGTTTCCATCCCCCTTGGCTCTCTGTTGCAGAAGCTTCACTCTAGGGAGGCACAACCAAGATGACTGAAGGTCCATTCCCCGACTGAGCCCCCACGCACACCGTGGCAGCTCCACTCAGGTGCAGCTGGCTTAGAAGAGGATTCTCAGGGTTGCCTCAGCCCAACTCATCCCTAGGGCAGCGGCTCCACACTTGGAGGGGCAAGCTGAAAACACCAGGGTCTAATCCCCTCAGTACCTACTACAGAGCAGAGCTATCACTCTGGGGGAAGCAGATGGCTGTCCCCAGCCTCAGCTCTCCATGCAGTGCTGCAGAGGTGCTGTCCCCGAGAAAGCCAACAGTCAGGATGAGGAACTCATAGCTTTGCCTGAGGGGAGTGGCTTTGTTTAGAACAGCATGCAGTCTTTCCATGCATCACGGAGCAAGGCAGGGGCCAAATCTGCAGGTGGCAGATACAGGCCAGGAGGGCGGTTCCTTGGGGTGGAGAAGCTGGGGACCTATGAGGGGAAGTGACTGCAGGAAACTGCAGAACACTGGACAGTCACCTATATGAATCCCCTGGTAACATCCCACACCTCCTGTAAGCCCTCCCCTGGACCAGGCCAATAAAAGGAAACCATCTGGGAGTCCTTAGCATCTTTCTCTACTCATGGAGATTGACCTGTTCATCTCTCTGGAATATTTTTGCTTTGTATAGCTTCCTTCTTTTCTGCAATAAAAGCTGTTTGTGTGGAATTGTTTCCTATCTATCACACCAGCATGCTTGTGATGAGTCCAAGCAAGGAGCCACAGAACCAGGACGATCTCTGCCAAGAGGCCGGACCTGACAAGGGAGTTATTGAGAACAACCAAGATCTTGGTGAAGAGCAATTAAAAGTGTGCTCATGACTCCATGGCACTGGTAGCAATAAGCAAAAGGGTAGGACAAGCAGAAGTTTAACAGAGCTGGGAAAGGGATAGCCAAGAAAAGTCCTTTGGGGTTCACAGTCCAGTCTGGGGGCGGGAAGCCGTGTGCAAGTACTAGGCTGCACTCTTCAGGAGCGATCAGAGAAGGATGTGGCAGACACTTGAACACTTTCCCCAATCTGCACACAGAGCCATCAACAAGAAGTGGATGCCTCACTGGCACTCGGGGCTTGAGCACATCCTCTGACCAAACACTGGGTCAGGGGAAACTCCTAGAAAGCCAGGCATAAAAAGAAAATCACATACATACCTGGCAAACTGTCACCCAGTTTTGTGTGCTCAAGGTTGTGCCCTTTCAGGAGTGATCAGAGAAGGGGCACCCAAGCTATTGGTCCCTCGCTGAACATGGGGACAAGTGTAAACTCCTTGCACTGTGATAGAAGCCTCCAACTGCCCCTGCCTCCCCTGCAACTGGCAGTGGTAAAGGGTAAGTATCTAATTTGTCAAGGGGGCTTGATCACAACTTTCCTTTTTTTTTTTTTTTTTTGAGACAGAGTCTCACTCTGTTGCCCGGGCTAGAGTGCCATGACGTCAACCTAGCTCACAGCAACCTCAAACTCCTGGGTTCAAACAATCCTTCTGCCTCAGCCTCCTGAGTAGCTGGGACTATAGGCATGTGCCACCATGTCCGGCTAATTTTTTCTATATATTTTTAGTTGGCCAATTAATTTCTTTCTATTTTTAGTAGAGATGGGGTCTCGCTCTTGTTCAGGTTGGTTTCGAACTCCTGACCTTGAGCGATCTGCCTGCCTTGGCCTCCCAGAGTGCTAGGATTACAGGTGTGAGCCACCGCACCTGGCTTAATCACAACTTTTGATCAATAAATGGCTTTTGCTGACCCAGAGGAAACTCCTAGGTAATGAAGCTAAAAGATTAAAAGCAAGGAAAAAAATCTAAGCAGCGACATTAGAGGCTGAACAATGGGAAAAAATTGATTGACTTCACAGAATTAGTCCAGCCAAGTCAAATGAATAAACAAACAATTACAAGACATCAAGCAGAAAAGGAAAGAGAACAAGTATCAGAAAAGGAGGGAGAACCTGTATCCTGTATCCAGAGATGCTACCAGATATTATTTAAAATGTCTAGCTGTTAACACAACTTTTTGAGACGTTAAAAGAAACAAGAAAGTTTGATATGCAGGGGGATAAAGCAGGCAATGGACACAGCTTTTGAGGTGGCCCAGAGGTTGAATATAGCTGACAGAGACTGCAAAACAGCTATTACAACTATGTTCAAATAACTAAAGGAAACCACGTTTAATGAATTAAAGAAAAGTATGGTGATGTTTTGTCACATAGAGAATATCGGTAAAGAGGTAGGAATTATTTTTAAAAGGACCAAATGAAAATTCTAGATTTGAAAAGTACAGTAAGTGAAATTAAGAATTCACTAGATAGACTTAACAGTGGGTTTGAGCTAGCAGAGGAAAGAATCGGCAAACTTGAAGATAAATTGATGGCAATCTGAAGAACACAGAGAAAAAAGAATGAAGAAAAGTGAACACAGCTTCATAGTAATGTGGGACACTGTTAAGCACACTAGCATTTGCATAATGTGTGTATCAGAAGAGAGGAGAGAGAAAAGGAGCAGAATAAATATTTTAGTGTATAATGCACAGTAAGCAATTATGGTTAACAGTAAGGTACTATATATTATGAAATTATTAGAAGAGAGGCTTTTGAATGTTTTCACCACAAAGGAATGATAAATGCATGGGGTGATGGATACACTAACTGCCCTGGTTGGATCATTATACAACAAAGATATATATTGAAACATCAAATTGTACTCCATTAATATGTACAATTACAAAGGGTCAATTAAAAATAAATAAAAAAATTTAAAAAGTACTATGCAAATAGCAATCATAAGAGAGCTGGAGTGGCTACAACAATATCAGACAAAAATCAACTTTAAAACAAAAAATGTTAGCAAAGATAAAGAGGGACACTTCATAATGACAAAATGTCAGTGCATCAAAATGATGTAAAATTATAAACTTACAGGCATATCACATTAGAGTACCAAACACGTAAAGCAAAGCTGAGAGAACTGAAGGGAGGATCAGACCAGTTAACAGTAATAGTCAGATACTTCAATACTCACTTTGGATAACGGGCAGAGCAACTGGGCAGGTGATCAGCGAGGCCCTGGGAGGCCTGGCCAACACTACAAACTACTTAGACTTCACAGAACTCCACAGGGCACTCCGTCAACAACTGGAGAGCACATGTTCGACTTGAGAGCATATGGAACATTCTCCAAGACACACAATAAGGTAGGACATAAAAGAAACTTAATACATTTAAAAGGACTAGAATTATACCAAATATATTCTCCATCCACAATGAAATTGATTAGAATATGTGTAAATTAAACAACACCCTCCTAAATAACCAATAGGTTAAAGAAAATAATCACCAGGGAAATTAGAAATATTTTGAGATGAATGAAAACAAACATGCAAATAGACCATAACATATGGGGTGAAGTTAGAGTTTGCTCAGAGAGAAATTGTTAACTATAAATATGTATAGACATAGAAGACATGTCATATCAATAACCTAAACTTCCCCCTTTTTCCTGGAAAAAGAAGAGTAAACTAAATGCAAAGTAAGTAGAAGGAAGGAAAGAACAAAGATGAGAACAGAAATAAATAAAATAGAGACTATAATAATGATAAAGAAAATCAGTAAAACCAAAAGTTTGTTCTTTAAAAAGATCAACAAAATTGACAAAACTTTAGCTAGATTGACTAAGAAAAAATGAGAGAAGACTCAAGTTACTAACATTGGGAATAAAAAGAGGGGGCGTCACTACTGATCTTATGGAAATATAAGGGAATATTATGCCAACAAATTAGATAGCTTAGATGAAATGGACACATCCCTACAAAGACACAAACTACAGAAATTGATTCAAAGGAGAAATTTTTTTCAAAAATCTGAAGATTTATATATAATGAGTTTGAATTAGGCCCAGGCCCAAATGGCCTCACTGGTGAATTCTACCAAAATGTGAAGAATTGATATCAGTCCTTTACAAACTCTCAAAAAATAGAAGAGGAGGGAACACTTTCTGAATCATTCTATGAGGTCAGTATTGCCCTGATGCCAAAATAAGACAAAGACATCAAAAAGTAAAAAAATTATAGACCAAACTCTTATAGATAGAGACACAAAAATTCTCAACATAATCCAGCAACATATGAAAGGATTACATACCATGAACAAGTAGAATTTATTCCATGAATACTAGTTGTTAAATATCTAAAATCAATTAATATAATAAACCTTATGAATAGAATAAAGACCAAACAGCACATGGTCATCTCAATAGCTGCAGAAAAAGTATTTAACAAAATCCATTACTGTTTCATAATAAAAACGTTCAATAAACTAGAAATAGAAGGAAACTTTCTCAGCTGGATAAAATTCCGTCACTAACGTAGTACTCAGTGGTGAAAGACTAAATGCTTTCCCCTACAATCAGGAACAAGACAAGGATGTCTGCTCTTGTAACTTCTATTTAACATTGTACTAGAGGCATTAGCCAACTATATTAAACAAGAAAAAGAAATAATAAGTTTCTGGTTGGAGAGAAAGAAGTAAAACTCTTTATATTTGCAGATGACATGATATTGTATGTAGATCATGATAAAGTATCTATTAAAAAACTGTTATAACTAATAAATTTGTTCAGCAAGTTTGCAACATACATGATCCACACAAAGTAATCATATTTCTGCATACTGGCATTTGAAAATAAAATTATGAAAACAATTCCATTTATAAAGGCATGAAAATGAATAAAATACTTAAGAATAATTTCAATAAAAAAAGTTTGAGACTTGCACATTGGAAATTACAACATTGTTGAAAGAAATTCAAGAAGATCTAAATTAGTGGAAAGACACCCCAAATTCCTGGATTAGAAACAGTATTGTTAAGATGAAATACTCCTCCAATTTATCTACTGAGTCAAAGCAAATAAATCCCTGCGACTATCTCAGCTTGCTTTTTTTCAGAAATTGAAAAACTGATCCTAAAAATCACATGGAAGTGCTAGGGACCCTGAATAGCCAAAACAAATTTGGGAGGGCTCAGACTTCCTGGTTTTAAAGCTTACTACAAAGCTGTAGTATTCAAAACAGTGTGGCAGTGGGGATGAGGATTCAGGGGTCCTCAAACTTTTTAAACAGGGGCCAGTTCACCGTCCCTCAGACCGGTGGAGGGCTGGACTATAGTTAAAAAAAATTATGAACAAATTCCTATGCACACTGCACATATCTTATTTTGAAATAAAAAACCAAACGGGCAAAAACACCCACATGTGGCCTGCGGGCTGTAGTTTGAGGACGCCTGGAATAGATAAACAGATCAATGGAATAGAGTTGCAAGTTCAGAAATAAACTTGTTTATGGTTTGTTAATTTTTGATAAAGATATCAAGACAATTTGATTCAACAAATGGAATGTGTTGAAACATCAAATTGTACCACATAATGTCCATTTGTTGAACAAATGCTGTAACAACTGGATGTCTACATGTAAAATAATTAAGTTAGATTCCACCTTATACTACACACAAAAATTACCTCAAAATTGATCATAGATCTAAATATAAGAGCTAAAATTATAAAAATCTTAAAAACACATAATAATGAATCTTCATGACCTTTGGCTAGGCAATGATTTCTTAGATTTGACAACAGCAACAAAAAAAAACAAGCAACAAAAGAAAAAGAAGATAAATTAGACTTCACCAAAATTAAATCTTTGTGCTTTAAAGGACACTGTCAAGAGAATGAAAAGGGAACCCACAAAATGGGAGAAAATATTTGCAAAGTGTATATCTGATAAGGGCCTTGTACCCAGAATATATTAACAACTCTTACAACTCACAATAAAAAGGCAAATAGCACAATTAAAAAACAGGCAAAGCATTTTGAATAGATGCTTCTCAAAGAAGATAATCAAAGGCCAATAATTACATAACAAGATGCTTAACACCAGGCATTTGAAAAATGCAAAAGAAGACCACAATGGATAAATAAAAAGATTGTCAACTGCAAGTGTTGGCAAGGAGGTGCAGAAAGTGCTGATGGGAATATAAAAAGGTACAGCCCTTTTGTCAAGAGTTGAACACAAAGTTACCATAAGACCCAGCAACTCCACCCCTAGTTATCACCCTAGCGAAACGAGGGCCTATGTCTATTCAAAAACGTGTACACAAATGTTCATAGCAGCATTATTCATTACAGGCAAAAAGTGGAAGCACCTCTGAAGTCTAACAATGGATGAATGGATAAACACAATGTGGTTTTGCCATACAATGGAATATTATGCAGCCAGGAAGGAAAAGAAATAAAGATGCATGCTACAACATGGATGAACCTCAGAAATATCATGCTAAGTGAACAAAGTCACAACAGATCACATATTATATGATTCCATTTGTATGAAACACCCAGAACAGGAGCATTTGTAAAGACAGAAGGTAGATTAGTGGTTGTTTAGGGAAGGGGATGGGAGGTGGGGAGTACTCGTGGGTACTTGGTTGGGTTTCTTTTTTGAGGTGATGAAAATTTGAACTTAGGTTGTGGTGAACTTAGATTATGAATACACTAAAAACCATTTAGCTGTACTCTTTGAATTGATGAATTTTATGGTATGTGAATTATATCTCAGTAAAGGTATTTAAGAAAACTAAAAGAAGAAAACCAACTAAGGGGATGGGAGAGAGCAAGGACACAGCGTGTGACCTCCAGGGTGTGGTTTCTCAGTGGGGTCCACTATGGCTCTTTGTTTTGGGGGCTGGGTTCCCCCGGACCAAACCCTGGAATCTGGAGTGGAGAAAGGAGCTCTTGGACCCCCGCTGGCCTTGCCAATACGACTCAGGGGCGTCTCCTCATGGCAGGGCCCCTGTGGTAGTAGGGATGAGGTGCACGCGCAACCACTTGTGATTTGTCGTCTGAAAACCACCTCCCCATGTCCTGTTGAGTCACTGCTGTAATTCCCACCTGACGGGCACCTGAACCAGAGGCATGAAGGGGCGTGGCCAAGGGTGATCAGCTGCTGCTGGTGGACTGAATGGCCCCAGCCTGGCGCTCTTCCTGCCTCCAGTCCAGCCGCTCCCTTCCGCGTCTGCAACGGTCCGCTCTGCTTTCTGCTGACAGGGAGGTGGGTCGAGACAGGGCAGCCCTTGTGGTCTTCGTTTTTCAGCAAGGAATTTGCTGTGCTGGGATGCCAGTGGATAAGGGTGTGGTTGCAGACACCTGGTGCTCATTTGCTTATAAGGAGGTGCCACTTTCTTGCTGGCCCACTTAAGGAGAGGGTTCGGGTCTATTTAATAATTTCATTCCAGCGTTTTTATTTTTGATAGCAGGAGGAGTGTTTGAGAGCTTTACTTTGCCAACCTAGCTAAGGCCAACATCATGCCCTCATGCCACGCACCAGCAGACTCTCCTTTACTGATGACATCACCAGGAGACCCAGATGTGTCAGAATCACCTGCGCATCGTCACCTGGAGCTCCCAGTGCACCCTCACTTCCAAGACGCATCCTTCTACAAACGACACTCTGGCACTTGGGTTCACAGATGGTTATTAAACAGGACTGACAGCTCTGACACCACACTTTCAGGTTTGCTTCTCGTGACCTGGCCGTCCGGTGCTGCTGGCTTAGGCCCCGAGCACAGAGCTGCTCTGAAGCTCAGCAACATCTCGCTCCCTCGAGCCCGCCCCATTCATGCAGCGTGGGCATCTGCGGCTGTCGCATTCCCCTTCTCCCGGCTCCTCCGCACCGAGGCTCCCAGCCCGTCAGGAATGGGCCACGACGCCCACCCCCCTACACCTGTGTTGTTCAGCTTCTCTGATCTTGAGTGCCATATCCTGAGGTCCCGCCTCAGTGGTGGCTACAGCACAGCTCTATAGCTCTCGCCATTGCTGGCTGGTGGGAGTGTGTTTCTTGGCCATTTGTCATTTGATCTGAGAGGAGATCTGGGTTCCTGCGTGAAGAGCCCTGATTGTCGAGAACACCTGCTGAATGTAGACACCAGACTGATACAACTTCTGGTTGGCTGTTATTTCTGTAACCTTCACAAAATAACTTGTAAGGGATGCTGAAAAGTGTCCAAGAACAGACGCGAGTGTCTCATCGCATCTAACCTGGAGGGTGTGGTCCAAGCTCTTCCAGAGGGCGCTGGTGTCAGCTCCTCACTCTGCCCGCGAGCCGCAGGACCGTCCTTCTGGTGGCCCAGTGCTGCGCTGGCCTAGGAGGGAGTGTCTGCTCTCCCGGCAACAGTCTTGCAGACCAAAGGGCACTTTTTAGAAGTAAAAACTATATTGCAGATCCTCTCACAAAGCATATCTGATTCAAATGCCTTTGTTCTTTCTGGGTTAACTGTCACTCTGTAGCCCCATGGCGGAGAACCTGCCTTCCTGCCCGCTTTCCTCCTACCTGCCCTTCTTCCTGCCTCTGCCCTCCCTCCCATTTTGAACAAACTTATATCACATTGACCACCTATTCCATTACCAGGTGCCCAGGCGTGCAGGGCCACTTCTGTGGTGTGAGCCCCTCCAGGCTGCTGCCTCGGGCCCTGCACACAGCGGGCACGCGCTGCCTTCGGTGCCCTGGCATTCAGGGCTGAAGGTCCTCACAGCATTCAGCATCCCAGTTTGCATCATCTGCTTGGCATCTGGGAAAGGCCCCTGTGGCGGGTGCAGGAGCCCCCAGCCGCGCTTTCCCGCAGTGAGCACAGAGCGGCATTGTTTCTCTGAGCGGCTCTGTAACTCATGCCGGCCAGCTCCGGCCCCAGAGCATGCAGAGAATGCGGGGCCTGCTGCCCAGCTGCCCCCTCCCTCACTACCCCGAGCAGCCTCCATGGGTCTAAGTCCAGCCTTGGAGAGGCTTCAGCTGCCCACACATCCCTGGCCTTTGGAGCTGGGCTGTTGCGTCAGAGACGGGTGCACCCCAGGGCCTCACTGAGTGCCGGGCCCTATGTCCGGAGCAAGGCGTTTCTCCCTCTGGGGGCTGAAGCAGTGGCACCTGCAGCCTGTGTGAAGTGGGAGTGATGGTCTTTCTTGGGAAAGGACAAGGATTTCCCCACCCGTGGCCAGGAGGGAGGAGCCTGTGCAGGCGGAGCTGGTGGCACTGTTTGTGCCTCCCTTGCAGCCTCTGCCAGCTGCTGGCCTGTCACACCTCCCGATGGCCCAGCCACCTCGGGACATCTGGTCACCCTGTAAGGACCTGACCTGCAAAGCTCCTGAGCTCCTGGGGGGCCCGAGGACATCAGGAAACTCCAGGCAGGATGATCCGTCTCTGCAGAGCCCTCAGTAAGCACCCCCGCAGGAGCCCGCAGCTCAGAACAGGCCAGTGGCCGTGAGAGAAGACAGGAGGAGTGGGGCCTGGGCGGGAGGGACGATGGGGGCGGTGTCGGAGGTGGTCTCCTCTGCCTCGCTGTCCCCCTCGTCCAGGCTGTCTGCGAGGGACGGGATGATTCGCACCACGTTGTCTTCAAAGTGCACCTGCTTCTTCTCGGCCAGCGAGTCGGCTGGCTCCAGACTCAGCTCCGTCAGGGCGTCTGGGGGCGGGAGGGCAGTGGGCTTCTTGGCCCCCTTCAGGATGCTCTTCATGTGGATGAAGAAGGAGCCGGGCCCCTCCTTGAGGGCGCCATGGAAGGTGTAGGTTTGCTCCGTGTCCCCAGAGCCGGTGGTGCTCACGGCGCTGCCGGAGGGGTCTGTGTACTGCTCTGGGGGGGCCGGCACCTCGGGGGCAGCTTTCCTCTTCTTCCGCTTGCTCAGCAGGAAGTAGGCCAGGCCGGTGACGATGAGCATGGAGCCTGGAAGAGAGCTGGGGGTCAGGGTGCCGGACGTGCTGTGGAGAGTGCGAGGGGCTGCGTGGCCCGACGCGCCCCGCATCCCGGCGCTGTGCGGTCATGCTCCCTGGCACCGTGGCTCTGGCCCTCAGGCCTTGAGTGCCTTACACCCCATAGCGAACTGGGGGCAGTCCTGACCCCAGCAGAGGGATGTGAGCAGGGCCGGTGCCGTGCAGCCAGGGGGCTGTCCCGTTTGGACATCAAGGGAGGGCTACATCTGGGCCTCAGGACTCTCCTTGGACCCCTCAGCTCTCAGCCTTCTTGTTGACTGTCTGCCCTGCAGCTGCCCACCTGGACTCCATCACCAGGTTCAGCCTCCCTCTCGGGACAGTGTGTGGACTAGACCCGCGCTGCCCTCAGCAGCCTGGACACTTCTGGTTACTAGGCCCTGACTGCTGAGCTGGCTTCCTTTCACTGCCAGAGACGGGCTGGGAGATGCCTCTCATTTCAGCCTCCCCAGGAGGGTGCTGTGTTGGCCCCTTGTGGCCACAGAAGATGCTGGGTCTCCACCTGCACCTGGGCTCTGCTCTGGTCTGCTGGAGTGCAGCCCGGTACACAGCAGGTGGAGAAGGGGGCCGTGGGCGCCTGCCGGGGCCAGAGCCTCCTGCGTGTGTCTTGCTGTCCGAGCAGCGGGGCTGTGCCTCACTCTGGCCTGGTCAGTGCTGAGTTATTGTCGGGAGTCTGCCTGGAGAGAGGAGGACGGGACACTGAGAGAAACGGCAGGAAGGATGCGGCTCCCTGGAGGGTTGGCTCCCCAGTGTTTTAGACAGGTTCACGATGAGAGGCACAGGTTTTAGCAACAGGAAGGAGGGAACGGGAAGATACTAGCAGAAAAGGTCATGGACAAAGCTCCCAGGTTCTGCAACCAGAAACTGGGCTGAGCAGCAGGGCACACCGGGTGGGGCGGAAGCAGGAGACAAGGCTGTGAAATCTTTTGGGTCCCACCGTAGGTGCCCTTCAAACCTGGCTCAGGAGTTTGGACCCGGATGGGCAGGCACTGGGAAAAGACTGAAGGGTTTGGGCAGGGAAGGGACCATCCTGTACCCTCGGACAGCTTGGATCGCATGCAGTCAGGGGAGGAAAGGCCGGGTCCCCTTTGTGGACACAGGCTCTGGGTGGCTGTGTGAGGGAAGGGTGCCTTCTCCGGACCTTCCTGCTGCCGGTCAGCACGGAGGATGTCGGGCAGTTCCTCGTGCTCACACTCCAGGTCGGAGAGGCAGTGGGGCTGGTGGGGGCACTGGGGCTAGCATCGGAGCAGGACTATGAGGGACTCAGGCCTTCCCGCTCAGAGCGCAGCTGTTGGGGGCCGCATGCCTAACTACCCTGTCCCTACCCTCCCCATGGTCCTACCTGGGATGGTCACGTGCCAGACCAGAACTGGGTGGAGGAAACAGGCCACCGACAGCAGCATGTAGGCCAGGAACTTCTGGAAGCATCCCAGCCAGTGGGCCTTCTCCCTTGCTCTGTCGGCCAGGGACCCTGGCTGACACCTGCCGGGTGAGCATCCAGGGTTAGCAGGACACAGCCCAAGAGAGCACCAGCACCGTGGGAGGCTGGGGACCCGGGGCTGGGCCCTGCTCCCTGCCATGGCATGCTCTCCGCAGTGGCCCTGGCCGAGCACCCCGCAGGGGCTGGAGTCCTGGAGGACTCCACGGTCAGGAGCCTTGTCTGAGTCCCCTCAGAGGGGACACAGTTTTTCTGAAAGACTGTGCAGCCCTGCCTTTCTGGTTAGCAGGGGAGGAAGGTAAATGCTCTCAGATGCCACAGGAGCCAGTGAGGAGAGTGGGAGGCCCGAGGCTCATGGGAAGTCCACAGTGAGGCAGGGAAGGGGTGCGGTGTGGGAGCCGCCCAGCGGGGACGCGGTGCAGGTGGTGCATTGCACGGGGACGTGGTACAGGTGGTGCATTGCACGGGGACGTGGTACAGGTGGTGCATTGCACGGGGACGTGGTGCAGGGGGTGCATTGCACGGGGACGTGGTGCAGGGGGTGCATTGCACGGGGACGTGGTGCAGGTGGTGCATTGCACGGGGACGTGGTGCAGGGGGTGCATTGCACGGGGACGTGGTGCAGGGGGTGCATTGCACGGGGACGTGGTGCAGATGGTGCATTGCACGGGGACGTGGTGCAGGGGGTGCATTGCACGGGGACGTGGTGCAGGGGGTGCATTGCACGGGGACGTGGTGCAGGGGGTGCATTGCACGGGGACGTGGTGCAGGGGGTGCATTGCACGGGGACGTGGTGCAGGGGGTGCATTGCACGGGGACGTGGTGCAGGGGGTGCATTGCACGGGGACGTGGTGCAGGGGGTGCATTGCACGGGGACTTGGTGCAGGTGGTGCATTGCACGGGGACGTGGTGCAGGTGGTGCATTGCACGGGGACGTGGTGCAGGGGGTGCATTGCACGGGGACGTGGTGCAGGGGGTGCATTGCACGGGGACTTGGTGCAGGTGGTGCATTGCACGGGGACGTGGTGCAGGTGGTGCATTGCACGGGGACGTGGTGCAGGGGGTGCATTGCACGGGGACGTGGTACAGGGGGTGCATTGCACGGGGACGTGGTGCAGGGGGTGCATTGCACGAGGGGCCTGGCCAGGCGGGCGAGCAGGCTGGAATCCAGCTGCGCCCTGGGACAGCGCCCCCTAACTGCTCGCAGGGACGGCGCGTGGCCCTGGCAGAGGCCTGATGTTGAGCAGGTTTCTTCAGAGGCGCTGCCTCCAGGTTTCAAAAGAGGAAAGTGCCTGCCTTTAGATCCATCGCTTTCCTGTTCACCCTGACTTGGCCTGGAGCGGAGGCGTGGGCAGGCTCGCTGCGCTGGAGCACCGCCCTCAGCACCGCCCTCCCGCGCCACCCGCAGGGGCCTAGGCTGCCACGGCTCGCTCGCGCCCCCTGGTGGTCACGCGTGTGTGCGCGCGCTGGAGTCCTGAGGAGGTAAAAATGCCCCTTCACATCCAGGGCTCCTCCCTCCCCTGCCCTAGGCCCCCACTCCATGGAAGTTTCAAGGCCCCCCTGGCAGTGACATTCAGCAGAGAAGGGGAAGGCTACTGTCTTGGGGCTGGTGAGCCTGGGAGGCAGCCAGTGGCCTTGCCAGGTGCCAGAACAGCTGGATTCAAGGCCTGGGTCTCTCTGGGGTCCCACTCGGCCATCTAGGCTCTGGGTTCTGAGAGTTCAGGCCCGCTGTCTCCTAAAGCTAGCCTGCACAGGGCCTCTGCTCTAGGCCAAGTCAGAGGTGAAGACGATGGCTCTAAAGGCAGGTATTCTCCTCTTTTGAAAGTAGTGGTTTGTGGCCCCAGCCCTCGGTCCCACACGACAGTATCGACATACTGAGTGTCGGCTGGGCAGCAGCGGGGCCTCCGTGGCCATGTGGCCTCAGGGGTCCTGCCAAGTCTGCACTCTTGCCCCCACAAGTGGGTATGGGGGCTTGCAGCCCCTGACTTGCCCCTGAGTCCTAGCGAGAGGCAGAGCCAGTTCTCGAACCCTGCTCTGCTCACACCAAGCTGGGCCTTGTGCAGGTCCTCACCCTATGGTGGGCAGCGTGGGCACCGGGGCCCAGACACCGGCTGCTTTGGGGAGAGGGGGAGCTGGACTTTCCTGGGGGATTCTGGGCAGGAGCAGGCCGTGAGTGAAGGCTCAGCTGGTTCCCTTGGTCGGGAACAGGGCAAAGAAGGTGACTGAGCTCCGCGGGCCTGGGCCCACCCCTGGGCTGGGGCTGGCTGTACCATGGAGGGGACCTGTCCCTGGTAGCTTCAGGAGCAGGACACGTCCCGGTCTCGGCCTCTTGGGCAGAGCGTCTGGGGTGTCTGGGCTGGGGCGGCGCTGGTGGAGGGCCTCTCCGGAGGCTACTTACTGGAAGCAGATGGCCAGCAGCTGAGCCACAAAGTAGGCCCCTTCGCACACGGAGACGGCGGCTCCTGTAAAGCTATAGACAGAGACAGGTGAGCAAGGCTGCATTCCCGATGCTCCGTTCACTCTCTCCTGGGCTGTCTTCTCGCAGCACCTTGGCCTCCTGGGGTCTACGGCCGGCAGACGGGCCTGATTGTGTCACCCAGACCACATTTGCCAGGGGCTGTCTGGATGCGGGGCCTGTCCTGGGCTGGGCCACGTGGTAGAGCGGTGAGGGCAGGGGCTCAGAGATAGGCGAGGAGGAAGCCGTGGGCAGCAGCGGGATGGGCCTCACCCGGGCACCCTGTGTGGACACTGGCAGGTGCGTCCTTCTGCCTACTGGCCTCGGGACTGACACCCACTGCCTGGGGTTCCAGCCTTAAATAGGGACCTGTTCCTTGCTCTTCCTTCTCCCTCTTTTTCCATCGTCCAGTCTCCAGGACTGCTGACGGTGCCCCTTCAATGCCTTTGGAACCACACCCATCCTCTCTGGCCTCACCGGCGTTGCCTGGGTTTGGGCCCTGCCCCCGGATGGGGCCCCAGTTCCCCTGGGTCTCGCTGACCCCGCTCTGCCCCCTGCTCTTCCAGTCTGGCATGCCTGGCTGCCCTAGCACACCCGGATCTGGCCGTGTTCCTCCTGACCCAGAGTGCCTCAAAGGCTCCTCCTGCTCCCAGTAGGGTCCAGGAACTGTCCAACCAGAATCTGCTGGGGAATACGTGAACCAGATTTCTGGGCCACCCGTAGACTTTGTACATCAGAATCTTTGGGAATGGGCCTCATATATGTGTTTTTGGAGAGTCTCACTGGCTCATGAAATTTCTCAGCACACCTTTTAAATCCCGTCATAAAATTCCATATTTCCCTGACTACACAGGAAGTTATTAGGCACCACAGGGCCTTTGCACAGGGTCTGAACCACGAAGTAGACCCTTACTCATTTTTGGAAGGCCTCCCTTTTCTCTCACAAGTCTGTCTGGTGACCTCTTGCTTCCTGTGAGGTACGGTATGGCCAGAGCCGCCAGTCTGTGCACTCCCTCTGCAGCGCGGGCCTGGCTGGGTTCCGTGCTCCATAATGTGCTTGGCCAGGAATGCACGAGAGTGCCTGCTGCCGTCTAGGGCGAGGCGGCTCCGTGCCAGGTGGCCCCAGAGCCCCAGGTGTTGCCATTTACTGACCAGCTGTGTGAACACGGGTGCAGAGCTTGGCCATGCCATGCCTTAGTTGCCTCGTCTGTAAACTGAGGCTGTTATAGTGCTTCAACAATAAAATTGTTACAAGACTTGAGTTGATATTTGTAAAACACTTAGGACCACGCTTGGCACATAGTGATTATATAAATGCTAGTTATCATCTCTCTCCCCTTTGTGACCATTTAGTACTTAATGTCAGCTTTCTCTTACTCTCTCTGTGTCTCCCAGCTTGTGCCTAACTCTTACTGCTCAGTTTTAAAATAATAATAACTAACATTTATATAATGATTCCTTTGGGCCAAGCATAGTTCTAAAGGCTTTACAAGTAGCAACTCATTTAGTCCTTGCAAAAATTTTATGAGAAGCACTATAATTACCCTCAGTTTACAGATGAGAAAACTGAGGCTCAGAGAGCTTAAGTCACTTGCCTGTGGTCACACAGCTGATTAGTAGTAGGGCAAGATTAGAACCCAGCATTCAGGCTCCAGAGCCTGTGTGTCTAAGAGGCACACCATGGCACTTTGTAAAACACTCAGCATTGCCTTTTCCTACGCCCTGGGACAGAGGAGAAAATTGAGGTTTGGGGAATAAAATGACTCATTCAGACTTCCTGCTTGGTGCTCATGAGTGGCTGGCAGGGACGGATTGGGGGGCCATGGGTGCCAATCCTGCCAGGGTTAGAGAGAAGGGCATGAGTGGGAAACATAAACTAGTTCACAGTGAGGGGCAGGGACTTGAGGCTGGACTGGGCCACCCAGTGCCCAGATGGGCAAAGCAATCTGCGTCCCCCTGCCACGGCCCCGCCCTGTGAGTAAGGGCCCCACTGGAGAGGACGAAGGCCCGCCTGCCTCTGGGTCCCAGGGAGGTAGGGCACAGCTGCCAGCCGGGGACAGAGTCAGTAAGACAGGGAGGGTGCTCAGAGCAAGGAGCAATCACTTCAGTTCCCAGGGTGGAGTGCTAGGAAGGAACGCATGGCTTTGGGAATGCCGAAATGGGTGGAAGGTACTCAGTGTACAGTGGAATGCGGCAATTCGGTGAGTCTGTGAAAGAGTGAGAAGCCCCCAGGCATAAATGGGTGAGAAGTTAGGCAGGGGTCAGAAATGGCACAGTGTGGACTAGAGGGGGGAGACGGAGCCATTGGAAGTTGTTGGACAGCTCCTTGTGTCTAGGTGGCAGTGTGGAAATAGTCTCAGAGGGGGCGGTGGCTGGGAGCCACCAAGCACAGTAAAGAACCTGCCCAGACAGGCAGGGGAGGGAGGGTGAGTAGACTGGGCCACCGGAGGAAGGTGTGGTGGAGCCTGTGGAGGGAGGGCAAAGGAGGGCAGAGCCTGGCAACTGCAGACAGACCTGGGCCAATCATTGCCATCATCCCCCACCACTTCTCTGCTAAGTAACCGCTTCAGCACCCGGGGGGCTGGAAAACGTGGCTTCCTGCATAATCAGGAAGAAACCACTGGTAGCCCCTCATGGTGGGGCCGCAGAGACCCTGGGTCTTTCCTCATCCCCTGGGACACCAGTGGTCTCCTTCCCTCCAGGGGTATTTGCACAGGCAGCTACGGGTGGAGAAGAAAGGACCTCATCTGGAGAATGGAAGGAGCCTGGCTGTGAAGCTGGGCTTTGCTGCTCCTGAGCTCCGTGATGTGGGAAAGTTTCCTTCCTCTAGATTTTCTCACCTGCAAAACCAGGCCAGTATGCACTTTCCTATGGTGATGTGAGTTAAATAACATAATGTAAATATGACATTTAACTGTTCTTGGCATGTAGAGAAGCTCAACTATGTATTCTCTTGACCTGATGCCCCTCTTTCTAAAACAAGAGCTCAGTTAATGTTTGCTGAATAAAGAAATGATTGTGATGCATGGATGTATGGTTGGGTGGGTGGAGGGTGGGTGAGTGAGTCAGTGTGTGAGTGGTTGAGTTAGTGGATAAATGAATGAATGGATGGATGAGTGGGTGAGTGAGTGAGTGCATGAATGGTTGAGTTAATGGATGAATGAATGGATGGATGGGTGGATGTGTGGGTGAGTGAGTGAGTGAGTGAGTGAGTGGTTGAGTTAATGGATGAATGAATGGATGGATGGGTGGATGTGTGGGTGAGTGAGTGAGTGAGTGGTTGAGTTAATGGATGAATGAATGGATGGATGGGTGGATGTGTGGGTGAGTGAGTGAGTGAGTGAGTGAGTGGTTGAGTTAATGGATGAATGAATGGATGGATGGGTGGATGTGTGGGTGAGTGAGTGAGTGAGTGGTTGAGTTAATGGGTGAATGAATGGATGGATGGGTGGATGGGTGGGTGAGTGAGTGAGTGGTTGAGTTAATGGATGAATGAATGTATGGATGGGTGGATGGGTGGGTGAGTGAGTGAGTGAGTGAGTGGTTGAGTTAATGGATGAATAAATGGATGGTTGGGTGGATGGGTGGGTGAGTGAGTTAGTGTGTGGGTGGGTGAGTTAAATGGATAAATGGATGGATGGGTGGGTGGGTGAGTGAGTGCATGAGTGGTTGAGTTAATGAATGACTGAATGGATGGATGGGTGGATGGGTGGATGGGTGGATGGGTGAGTGCGTGAGTGAGTGAGTGTGTGAGTGGTTGAGTTAATGGATGAATGAATGGATGGACAGATGGGTGGCGAGTGGGTGAGTGGGTCGGTAAATGGATGAGTGGATGGATGGAAAGTGGATGGGTGGATGAATGGGTGGGTTGGTGGATTTTAGGACAAATGGTTGGTTTATGGGATGGTCTGCCCCAATCAGGAGCTATCCTACAAGCCCCCTTGACTCTTTCTACCTCTGGGATAGGATGGAATAATCGTGGGGAGGGAGCTGCTCTAGGTTAGAGGAGTAGACAGATGGAGAGTGAGTTGGAGCAGACTTGCAGGCAGAGAGGGGCCCGTGCACATACTCACAGCAGATAGAAAGCCAGGCTTTTGAACTGCCCCCGGAGGAAGGTCTCAGTGCCCACGCCGATCAACACTAAGGGGCAAGAGGAGAGGGGACAGTGGGCCCAGTGCTCCACACCCCAGCACTGCCCTGCTGAGGGCTCCTTGGCTGTGGAGTGAGCCTTCTCCTTGTGGACTTAGAGCCAGGGTGAACTCTTTTCCTCATGGCCAAGAAGCTGTGGCTAGGAAAGTTGAAGAGAGCAGAGAGCCTCCTGATTGGTCCCCAGAAGCTCCAAGAAGAGCCCCAGGGGTCTTCTGATCCTCCCTCCCAGAGCACAGGTGCCCACCCTGCTCTGCAACTTTGGTCATGCAGCCACCCTTAGGGTCCCCAGCCCCTTGGTTCCACGGCCGTGCTCCTCCCTGTGTGGTGGCCTGTGCCAGCGTGTGCCGTGTGTCTGGCTGCAGTGCTTGGCCATGGGGGACCTGCCCCAGTCTGTTTCCTCGCCCAGGTCACCAGAGGTGCTGTTTGTGTGGCCTTCCCCTCACTTGCTGCAGGGGCAGCTGCAGCTGCAGCTCGCACGCTGGGCTCGCTGCTGTGCGCCCAGCACTGATGACCCCTCACTCAGCCCGGGCTCCCTCCTGCCCTTTCCTGGCCGTTGGTTGGTGTGGACCTTCCATTTGCCCAGGGTGAATTTAGCCTCAGACTCGCCTTTCCAGGCGTGCTGGCTCCGGGTGCTCTCCTCCTCGGGATTCCCTCGGTCGGCACAGCTCTGACCCTATCTGGTCACCGGTGAAAATGGTCCATGGACAATGCCTCAGGCCACTGATAACCTCTTTCTGTCCCTGACTGAGAGCACCCCCGGGCACCCCGCATTTCTCTCTCTGGGCTCTCACGACACATCCTGCTGTGTGCTGGAGTGTGGCTTCGCCCTGACCCCCTTCCAGACAATCCAAGACGATGGGGTGGCAGGGCTGTCGCCTTGGCTGCCTGTGTGTGGTCACAGCTTTGTTGCTGCTGTTGGGGGCGGGGGTGGGGGGCTGCTTCCCTGGGCCCTGGCACTTCTGTCCCCGCGTGCGCCAAGCTGAAGGGGACCCTTTGTCTACTGCTGAAATGCTGCCTCAATGAGGTCACGGGCACCCCACCCCTCGATGCCAGGGGATCGTGGAAATGCTTGGGGAGAAGGGAGCAGAGTGCGGCGGCCTCGCAGGGGAGGGAGGCGCCTCTGTTTCCTGGGTGGTGGGCGGGGCTCTGGTGCTCCCTGTGCTCCAGGCTCCAGGCTGCCCGCCCGCTCCAGGGTGCCTCCGCCCTGGCTTGTCTTGGGAGAGGGCTGGCTCCACCTTGCAGAGACCTCAGAACTCAGGTGCGATGCTCACACGCCTGCCCTCTCCTCACAGCAGCCCTGTGGCACAGCGAGTCCTATTCTCCCATTTTACAGAGGAGGGAAGTGAGGCTCAGTGACCCTGTGTAGTTCACTCACAACCTTGTGTAGGACACAAGCTAGAAAGTGAGGACTCAGAGACCGGGCTGGAGACTTCTGGCTCCAGAGGATACAGTTTCCTGGTGTCCACTGTCTGCCAGTGCGGGTGTGTGAATGTGTGTTTGTGTGAGTGTGTGAGTGTGTGTGTGTGTATATGAGTGTGAGTGTGTGAGTGTGTGTGTGAGTGTGTGTGTATATGAGTGTGAATGTGTGAGTGTGGGTGTGTGTGAGTGTGTATATGAGTGTGAATGTGTGAGTGTGTGTGTATATGAGTGTGAGTGTGTGAGTGTGTGTGTGTATATGAGTGTGAATGTGTGAGTGTGGGTGTGTGTGAGTGTGTTTGTATATGAGTGTGAGTGTGTGAGTGTGTGTGAGTGTGTGTGTGAGTGTGTGTATATGAGTGTGAATGTGGGAGTGTGTGTGTGTGAGTGTGTGTGTATATGAGTGTGAATGTGTGTGTATATGAGTGTGAATGTGAGTGTGTGTGTATATGAGTGTGAATGTGTGTGTATATGAGTGTGAGTGTGTGGGTGTGTGTGAGTGTGTTTGTATATGAGTGTGAGTGTGTGTGTGGGTGTATGTGAGTGTGTGTATATGAGTGTGAATGTGTGTGTATATGAGTGTGAGTGTGTGAGTGTGGGTGTGTGTGAGTGTGTGTATGAGTGTGTGTGAGTGTGTATATGAGTGTGAGTGTGTGAGTGTGTGTGAGTGTGTGTATGAGTGTGAGTGTGTGAGTGTGTGTGTGAGTGTGTGTGTGTATATGAGTGTGAGTGTGTGAGTGTGGGTGTGTGTGAGTGTGTGTATATGAGTGTGAGTGTGTGTGTGTGTATATGAGTGTGAGTGTGTGAGTGTGGGTGTGTGTGAGTGTGTATATGAGTGTGTGTGTGAGTGTGTGTATATGAGTGTGAGTGTGTGAGTGTGGGTGTGTGTGAGTGTGTGTATATGAGTGTGAGTGTGTGTGTGTGTATATGAGTGTGAGTGTGGGTGTGTGTGTGAGTGTGTATATGAGTGTGTGTGAGTGTGTGTGAGTGTGTATATGAGTGTGAGTGTGTGAGTGTGTGTATATGAGTGTGAGTGTGTGAGTGTGTGTGTGAGTGTGTGTATATGAGTGTGAGTGTGTGAGTGTGTGTGTGAGTGTGTGTGTGTATATGAGTGTGAGTGTGTGAGTGTGGGTGTGTGTGAGTGTGTGTATATGAGTGTGAATGTGTGAGTGTGTGTGTGTGTATATGAGTGTGAGTGTGTGAGTGTGGGTGTGTGTGTGTGTATATGAGTGTGAGTGTGTGAGTGTGTGTGTGTATATGAGTGTGAGTGTGTGAGTGTGTGTGTGTGTATATGAGTGTGAGTGTGTGAGTGTGGGTGTGTGTGAGTGTGTGTATATGAGTGTGAGTGTGTGAGTGTGGGTGTGTGTGAGTGTGTGTATATGAGTGTGAGTGTGTGAGTGTGTGTGAGTGTGTATATGAGTGTGAGTGTGTGTGTGAGTGTGTGAGTGTGTGTATATGAGTGTGAGTGTGTGAGTGTGTGTGTGAGTGTGTGTATATGAGTGTGAGTGTGTGAGTGTGTGTGTGTGTATATGAGTGTGAGTGTGTGAGTGTGTGTGAGTGTGTATATGAGTGTGAGTGTGTGAGTGTGTGTATATGAGTGTGAGTGTGTGAGTGTGTGAGTGTGTGTGTGAGTGTGTGAGTGTGTGTATATGAGTGTGAGTGTGTGAGTGTGTGTGTGAGTGTGTGTATATGAGTGTGAGTGTGTGAGTGTGGGTGTGTGTGAGTGTGTGTGTGTATATGAGTGTGAGTGTGTGAGTGTGGGTGTGTGTGAGTGTGTGTGTATATGAGTGTGAGTGTGGGTGTGTGTGAGTGTGTGTGTATGTCGTGCTGGCAGATGGCCATTATCCAGTGTTCACTACGTATCCTGTCCTACTCTCAGCACTTAGCATTTGTTAATTTATTAACTTCTTTAGTCATGTAATAGTCCTACATGAAGGTACTATTGTTACTCCCATTTTACATTAGAGAAAACCGAGGCACAGAGAGTGTAAGTCAAACCAGCCAACCAACCACGCATGCCAGGGCAGCTCTGAGTTTCTGTCTCACACTTGCCAGTTAACGGCCGAGTCGCTCCATCTCTGAGCGTGGATTTCTGCGCTATCCCTCCTGCACATGATGGTCGTGGGGGTTCAGCGAGCCAACTGATGCCAGCACATCGCAGGTGCTCAGCGACTGGCTCGTTAATTTTTGGTGCAAAGGTCCAGCCCTGCGTAGGGGAGGAGGTCTTCCCACCCGGCCTGGGGAAGGGGTCCTGGGCTCAGGGCCGCTGTGGCTGTGCACGGCTGGGCAGGCGGGGGCTGGCGCACACGGGCAGTCACGGCAGATCTGCCTGGGCTGTGGCAAACGACCAGCAGAAGGCAGGGCAGGGTCTTGGGAACCCAGTTCCTTTGCCTGATTCGCAACTGTCAAGGATGCGGAGACCTATTTTGATGCCTTTCGTTTTGCACAGTTAAGACTGAAACAGGGGTCAACAGTCAGAGAGGCATCGGAGGAGCACTGCAGAGGCAGTGCTGGTTTGCATTTTAAAAAAATCAAAGTAACAGTAACAGAGAAACGAGAGCTGAGTTGGAATCCCAGTTCTGTGCGTTATTACCTGGGCAAACTGGTGAGTGCTTAACCCATCCGAGCTGAGTTTTCTCGTCTGTGGAATGAGAAAACTAAGTCACACCTCACAGAGGTATAACTCTTATTGGAGAAAACAATGAGTTTGGAACACATGGCTTTGTGCCTGGCAGATGTCAGGTGGCCAGTGGTAGGAGGTGGCTCCTCAGTACCCCCAACCCCTACCCGCCTAACTCTGCCCTGCCAGCTTTCCCAGCTTCCAGCCGGCTACTGTGCACAAAGGGAGTGTGGTCACTCTCCCCAAAGCTCCCTCGCAACCGTAGCTGGCCAGATTCTGCATGCCCAGGGACAGAGGGCTGCCCTTTGGCTGGAGGAGGAGAGAGTGGGGAGCCAGGAGTATGGGGCTCAGCCCAGGTAGGGCTTTAGGGGATCCAGTGGGGCTCTTACAGGAGACTGTAAGGCCCTTGGACACCCAGGCCAAGGGACCAACCCCTTTCTGGTTGATCCTCCCCATTCTGGGGTTCGTGTTCCTAGACGCATGAGGTCCTTCCTCTGTCCCCTGCACCGTCTGCCTGAGGCCTCCATCCTCAGGCTGCTTCTGCTGGGAGCTGCATGCACACACGACTCGGTGTGCTCCTGGCAGCTCTTCCTAGATGGGGGGATCACCTGCTCTTCTGTGGGATCTTGCTGGGATGGTCTGGGGTCAGGCCCAGCGGTGGGCTGCAGTCGGACATTGGGTCATCCCTGGGTGTGCTTGGTCCAGCAGGGGAGATGCGATGTGGACCGAGCAAAGTACACACAGCGAGGACAGAGAGCCAAGTTGTATTGCGGGAGAGGGGAGCTCGCCTAAGAGCTCTGGGGTCAGACGAGCAAGGGGCCCTTCCTGGGCCAGTTGGGAAAGAATGCACAAAGAAGATTAAACCAGGGCGGACTAGGAAGGTGTGCAGGAAATGGACATGTGCCGGTGGAGGGGCCCGGCATTCCGGGCTGCTGGAAGGGGATCCCGCAGCCGCAAGTGGTGGAGGCAAGAGTCTGCCTGCGGAGCAGGGCACTGCAAGGGTGGGCAGTGGGCAGTGATGTGCACTGACGTGACGTGGGGTCCTTACCAGCCTCCACAGGGTGGGCGGGAGGACCCTTGAGTGTTTTGAAGCAGCAGAGAGCTGAGTTCAGACTGATATTTCAGAAAACTTTTTGACCTCTCTGGTGACATTTGGTGGTAGTTAAGGGACAGAGCCCATCTCTGGGTGCTCCTGGCCTCCCCCTCTCTCAGCACACTGACACCTGCTAGTTCCTTTTTCGGCCTTGGCTGGAAGCTCAGTTCTGGCTGTGGCTCCTGATGGTGTGGCCCAGGTGGGCTCGTCCTCCTGTCTGTACAGCAGAGCACCTGGCACAGGGGTTGGAGGGGCAGCGTTGGTTCTGCCTGGGGACCCAGGCAAGGGGGCTTCCCAAGCATAAAGCATAGGGCATAATAACCTGTCATCCCGTGTTGGATTTTTGGCTTTCTCAGAGCAGTGGAAGGCAGAGGTGTGGGCTGGTCACAGGGGGCCAGACATGCGGTTTGGAAGCTCCCAGGGCGAGCCACCTCCCAACGAGATGCCGGCAAACATGCGATGCAGTGTAGCAGGCCCTCCGCCTGCATATTGCCTAACCTGCACACCCCAAGGTGGGCACTGTTCGCCCTGTGTTATTCATGGAAAAATCCAAACGCAGACATTACAAAAATCCGCTCAAGCTGGTTGGAGAGGGACACAGCAGTCCACTGCCAATAACAACAGGACCCCATCTCTCCAGACGACCCCTCTGCGCTCACGAAGAGCCCTGAGGACACGCCCTCCCCACATGCACGTTCTCATGCCAGCCCCTTGCCCAAGGTGGAGCCCCTTGCCCGAGGTGGAGCCCCTTGCCCGAGGTGGAGCCCCTTGCCCGAGGTGGAGCCCCTTGCCCGAGGCACATGGGCAGTAAAGGGCAGAGAGAAGCCCGGCTCTGAGTGCGGCTCCCAGTGGTCCCGAGGTAGTGGCTGGGGAAGGGCTGGCATGAGAATGTGCATGTGGAGAGGGCGTGTCCTCAGGGCCCTTCGTGAGCGCAGAGGGGTCGTCTGGAGAGATGGGGCCCTGTTGTTATTGGCAGTGGACTGCTGTGTCCCTCTCCAACCAGCTTGAGCGGATTTTTGTAATGTCTGTGTCAGCACAGGGCTGGAAACCACCTCTTCACTGCCTCAGTGACCCTCCCGAAGCCCAAGCCGTGGGTCGGTGTGGACACTGCCCGCCTGTCCCTCTCCTCAGGCATCCAGCAAGGACCCCTCTCCCGGAGCAGAGCTCTCTTCTGAGTCAGGAGGGGCTGTGGCACCAATGCCCCCACCAGGACAGTTCATCCCACCAGCCCGAGCTGCCCAGCCAGGATCCGAAGGCCCCGTGGTCGCAGACCCTTCACCCCACCCGTCCTCTGGCCAGGCCTGGGGAAAGCACAGAGTTGCAAAGCAAATCCCTGCCACAGCCTGGGAAGACAGTCCATCCCCACAAACGGAGAGGTGTGGAGGGTGGAAACAGGCCCAGTGCTCTGGGAACGGGACAAGGGATGTCTCCATTCTGCGTGGGAACCAAGGAAGGCTCCAAGGAGGAGAAAGGCGAGGGGAAGCAGGGGAAGGCGCAGCGAGCCAAGAGTCTCGAACTGTGGCTCCGTGCACTGCTCTGAGTGTTTCTCTGTGCAGCGCCCAGAGCTGGGCAAGGTGGCAGGAACCGATGAACCCAGTCAGCAGTCAGAGCGACAGCGCCCAACGAGCCACCTGAGCTGCCCCAGCCACGCCAGCCACCCCACCCAGCCTACATTCTGACTCTTGAGGAGTGAGCATTCATCCAAGACCCCGTGGGCCTCTGGCCTCCCTCAGTCCTCAGTTGGTTGTCAGGAAGCCAAAATCCAGGCTCCTGGGTCCACACAGCCTTGGGTGTGCAGGCTCCCAGCAGTGGGTGCTATCTGGGAGGTCCGATGGGCCTATTGTGGTTTCTATCTTAGGACCTCATGGAGGTTCTGTGGGGACCTGCCTCCTTCAAGCAGGTTCCTTCCAGAGTTTTATTTTGCAACGATTCCCAGCAGAAAAAGTGAGGAAAGCAAGAAGTGAGAGTTCTTACTGCAGGAATTTTGTGACCCGTAGCCAGCCTCAGCCTGGACAGGTGTGACGGCCCTGGCTGTGGAAGTCCCAGCCTGGTATGCTGGTTGGACCCTGCTGGGAACAAGCTGTCCTTGGAAGGCAGCACAGTTACAGGTGACATACGCATGGGACCCCAAAATGTTCTGACGGGGGCCCTGGAGGTTCTAGATGTTTTTCCAGGGGACTGGTCTCTACAACCGGCATTTCAGAAGCCAGGAAGTGAACACAAAGTGTGGCCTGAAGTCTGGGGAGTGTTGAGTGAAGGATGGAACTGGGACCTTGCGGCGGAGCCCTCCTGTCTGCTGAGAGTCTGTCCCCGGACACCGCACGGTGGAGTCCTGCTCTCTCAAAGGCCTCACGTCGGCCCACGGGTGAGGACAGCCCACTCTTTGCTTTGTGGCATTGTACCCCTGGTCTTTCCAGGTTTCCACACCTAGGCAGGGCTCTCTGTAAGACTCACAGAAGCTACAGCGCCCAGAGAGGCAGGCCGGCGGTGGGGCGAGAAAGACAGCCAGGCTCAAAATGAAGGGGGCGCCCCCCCCCCCCCCGCAGGCGAAGGAAGCACGCATCTGTAATTAAGGATGTACTCACGCTAAAATTAAAGCGGTGCTCTCCCTAAGAGATGCCCCTCCCAAAACTAAGGGGTGCTCCCCTAAAATTAAGGAGGTAGTCATTTTGTAATTAGGGATTCAATAGAAAATTAAGGAGGTGCTCATCCTAAAATTGAGGTGCTCCTCCTAAAATTAAGGAAGCATTCCCCCTTAAATTAAAGAAGGACTCACTTTAAAATTAAGAATGTGCTCGCCCTAAAATTAAAGAGGCCCTCATTGTAAAATTCAGGTGATGCTCACTCACTCCAAGCTGGGTGGCACTCAGCCCCGGCCTTGCAGGAGCGGTGGGCCCTTTGCTGGCCCCGACAGTAGCTGTGGTCCTGGCATCCAGAGACTTAGATAGCCTCAGGGTCTAGGGCTTTCAGCTACTCTTGGAGAGTGGCCTGCACCCTGGCTTCACAGCGTTAGTCCAGCCTGAAACTGGCCGGCATGCATCAACTACGCACTCTAGGAAGTGGCCCTCGGGCGCTGCCCTGAGCCGGGCCCCCAGGCAGAGGAGTTGACCTTGTATACTGGGGACAAACAAGGGGACAGTGCCTGCCGCCCCCAGGATCAGAGCCTCGTCACAACAAATTCTCCATGAGAAAGAATTGCCCTCAGAACTGCTCGATCTGGTGTGCTGTCCTTCCGCTGCGGGAGGAGGGCGCCGGGCAAGCCGCCCAGCACTACTTTGTGCTGTCGCTAGTGGCCATTAACTCCTTCCCTCCCTTCCTGTCATCCCACCTCAGGCTCCCCCGTTACCCTCAGCGCTGCCCAACAGAAGCACGTCATGCCCAGCACAGCCCATGCCTTGTCCCACTCCCAGCGCTCTCCTGGGCAGAGTTTTGCATTGCACCTGGACGGCGCCATTCACAGACAGGACTTGCCTCTCTCATGGAGGAGTCTCCTGTCTCTGTCCCTCCTGCCTGGGCTGGGCCAACCTCAATCAGTGCAAGCACTTTCTTCTCCCAGAGGCCAGGGCTTGCTTCTGAGTTGTGTTCCTGAGCTGTTTGTTCCAGTTCAGGCTTGGCAGGGGCCGGAGATGCTGGGCCAAGAGCCCATAGTGCAGGCCTGGGCACTGTCTGAGCATGCTTCTCGGCTGGGAGCTCTGGTTCACGGTGAGGGTGTATGAAAGCTAGGATGAGACTGTGCAGTAGCAGAGAGAACATGAGTCTTGCATCAGAAAAGCTGAGTCCTGGGTCCTCAGGAAAGTCATAAACTCTCTGGTCTGCATCAGCTTCTGGAAAACGGCATAATAGAAACATGTGTAACGGTGGCTACCAGCGTTCAGTCTTAGTGAACAACTGAGTGCTGTGCAAATGTAGCTGATGGCTAGTAGAACTGTTATAAGAGGCAGGCTGTTCCCACCAGTATTCTCAAGGGGGAGGAGAGGGTTTATTTTCATCTTCTGCTTCCATTATCACATTTTTTTTTCTTGTGGCCAAAGAGCTCTTCCCTTTGCACTGATGCCATTCATCGATTTTCCTGTCTCGGGTCCCTTCTCAAGGTCTGGCTGGGATGCAAGCGACCCAACCTCCCATCTCAACGTCTCTTGTGTAAGACCCTCTGTAACCCTTCTAGGGACCCAAAGAGGCTCAGGCCAGTGGTTCCTGAGGCTGTGGTTCTGCCTGCTGTGGGGACATCCCCCTGGCAGTGGGCTGGTGCTGCTTTTGCTTTGGAGGGACCTCGTGGTTGACTGTCACTTGTCTGTTCTGACTGCGTGGGTTGCGTTTGAGTTTGCTGAAGCAGCCTCGTAACTCACGGCGTGTATTGATTGCTTCTCTTCTACTGTCCCAGGATCTCCAAGGACATCTCAAGTAAGGATGTTCTGGGCTGATGCCAATGGGTGGGGATGGCTCAGAAGTGGTCACAGATGGTTGCAGAGGTGAAGAGCAAGATTTGCACCATTTCTAAGAACATGGAGATGTTGGAATCAGCTGTTACAAATTCACTGGGATGATAAGATAGTAGTCACAATCCTTCAAACTCAGAAGTTGTAGCAGATACTAAGCACGGCAAGGAGTTTTACCTGCATGTTGAGATCAGTTCAGCTGACACACATGAGCCAGAGCTCACAGATAGTGTGAGAAAAGGCAAAGATTTCATGGTAGAAATTTCTGGATATTCAGCTGGAAGAGACATCAGAGTGCAGCACGGCACTCAGCATCCTCTAATGCTCTCACAAGCTTGTCTGTGAAGAATGGCTCAAAGGTAGTAGAGCCCACCCGTGCTCTACTAGGTTCTCCAAACATGGGCCACGGACTGAAGTAGAGTAGCCAAGAGGTCTTTTTTTGTTTTGGTCCTGCAGAAGTCCCTGTGGTAGATTGCAAGGGTGCTCCCAAACCTTCACCCCCTTGGTATCCCCACCTTTTGTTATGTGACTTTGTAGTCCCTCAAACTAAGGCAAAGTCTGTTTCCAATCTCCTGAACCTGGGCTCAGCAATGCGACTTGCTTTGGGCAATAGGATATCATCTGATAGGATGCAAACGCAGCCATGCACTGGGCTCAGGAACTGGGCCTGCCCTCCTGTGCCCTGCCACTGCCATGAGCACATACCTGGGCTGGTGTGCTGAGCATGAAAGACACAGAAGCAGAGTGTCCCTCATCATCCCAGCCCAGGCCAGCCTTGCGGAGCCGACAGCCATCTGAATTCCAGTGGGAGGAGCACACGCAGACAACCTTAGTGCAGCTGCCTGGCCTACCCAGCGGACGTGAACGCTCACTGCGGTATGCCACTGATGCTTTGCAGCTCTTATACAGCATGGTTTTGGCGTAGACAACCGACACATCCACTTCTAGGGACAGCTTCATTGAGGGATAATTGACATACAACAAACTATACATACTGGAAGTGCAATTTGGTAAGCATTGCCGTATGTCTATGCTCATGAAACCATCACTTCAATCTCACCCCCAAATTTTCTTGTATCTTATCATTGTAATTTTACCCTCCCATTCTGCTGCCCACCCCTAGGCACTAATCTGCTTTTTGTCATTAGAGATTAGCTTGTATTTTTGAGCAGTTTAGATAAATGGAATCATGCAGCTTGTACTTGTTTTTGGCTATTTCATCCAGCACAGGTATTTCCAGATTCCTCTGTGTTGTAGCGTGTATCAACAGTCCATGCCTTTCTGTTGCTGAGTAGTATTCCATTGCATGCACATCCCTCACTTTATTTATAACTTGCCTTCTGATGGACACTTGGGTTGTTTCTAGGTTTTGGCTATTACAAATTAAACTGCTATGACATTCCTGTGCAAACTTTGTATGGACACATGCTTTTATCTTGGGTAAATGCCCAGGAGTGGAATGGCTGGATCATACGGCAGGTGTGTGTTTAACTGTTTAAGAATCTGCCATATCATTTCCAAAAGTGATTATACCATTTTACATTCCCACTAGTAGTTTGAGACTTTTATGCCCTTGCCAACATTTCAACACTTGCTATGCTGAGTAATTCTGGGCAGTCTAATATGTAAGCAGTATTATCTCATTGTGGTTCTGATTTGCATTACTCTGATGACTAGTGATGCAAAACATACCGTATTTTCATGTGTTTATTTGTCATCATATCTCTTTTGTTCACTGTCTTTTTATTCTCCTAACATTATATTTTGAAGAGAGAAGTTTTAAACTTTGATGATGTCCAACTAATCGATTCTCTTATGAATTGCACTTTTGTTATTGTGTCTAAGAAATCTTTGCCTAACCCATTACTGAGATTTTGTACTATTGTTTAGAAGTTTTATAGTTTTTTTTTTTTTTTTGAGACAGAGTCTCGCTTTGTTGCCCAGGCTAGAGTGAGTGCCATGGCGTCAGCCTAGCTCACAGCAACCTCAAACTCCTGGGCTCGAGTGATCCTTCTGCCTCAGCCTCCCGGGTAGCTGGGACTACAGGCATGCGCCACCATGCCCGGTTAATTTTTTATATATATATCAGTTGGCCAATTAATTTCTTTCTATTTATAGTAGAGACGGGGTCTCGCTCTTGCTCAGGCTGGTTTTGAACTCCTGACCTTGAGCAATCCGCCCGCCTCGGCCTCCCAAGAGCTAGGATTACAGGCGTGAGCCACAGCGCCCGGCCAGAAGTTTTATAGTTTTAAATTTTACATTTAGGTCTATGATTCATTTTGAGTAACTTTTTGGATATGGTACAAAGTATAGATAAAAGTCCATTTTTTTGGTAAAAGGATATTCAATTATTCTAGTACCGTTTGTTGAAAATATTTTTTTCTACACTAAAATGTCTTGTACTTTTGTCAAAGTTTCAGTTGCTCATATATGTCTAGGTCTGTTTCTGGGTTCTATTCTTTTCCACTGATCGACCTGTCCTTTTGTGTCAATCCTGCACTGTCTTGATTTCTGTAGCTTTATAATAAGTCTTAAAATCAGTAGTGTTAGTCCTCTAATTTTACTACTTGTTTACGAAGTTGTTTTGATTATATTAGAACCTTGGCATTTCCACGTGAATTTTAGAAACAGCTTGACAAGTTTTAGGAAAAAATCCTGCTGGTATTTTGATTGGACTTGCATTGAAACTTTAGAGCAATTTTCAGGAGAATTTACATCTTGATGATACTGAGTCTTCTGATTCATGAACAAGGTCCCATTGATCTAGTTCCTCTTTACTATCTCTCAGTGATGCTTTCTAGTTTCTAGAGTACATGATTTTTTTTACATCTTTTGTTGCATTTATTCTTAAATATTTCATTTATTTGATGCTACTTTCTGTTTGTTGCTAGTATCTGGAATGTATTGTTGTATATTGATCAGGTCTTCCGCAAATCTGCAAATCCCTTTATTAGCTCTAGTAGCATTTGGGGTAGATTCCAGCAGATTTTCTACAATCATGTCATTTGTGAATAAAGAGTATTTCATTTTTATTGCCAGTCTATATGCAATTTCGTTTCTTTTTCTTGCATTCTCACACTGGCTAGAACCTTTAGTACAATGTTGCCTAGAAATGGTGAGAGTGGGCGTCCTTGTCTTGTTCCCAGTCTTAGGAGAAAAACATTTGGTCTTTTGCTTTTACATAGATGTATGTTTTCTGTAGATGTGCTTTTTAGGCTGAGAAGTTTCTATCATTTGTCAAAAGGTTTCTTTGTATTTACTTATCATCTAAATATTTGATAACACAGCTTTTCTTTTTTAGTTTGTTAACCTGGTGTTCTTAGTCCATTCAGGCTGCTATGACAAAAGACCATAGACTGGAAGCTTATAAACAACAGAAATTTATTTCTTGCAGTTCTGGAGGCTGAGAAGCCCAGGATCCAAGTGCTGGCAGCTTTGGTGCCCGAGGGCCCTTCCTTATATACAGCTGTCTCTCACTGGAGTCACATGGCAGAAGGGCTGAGGGTGCTCTCAGGCCTCTTTCATGAGGGCACTAATTCCACCCACGAGGGCTCTGCTCTCATCATCCAATCACCCCAAAGGCGCCACCTCCTAATCCCATCACTTGGGTGTTAAGATTTCAACATATGAATTTGGGTGGAGGGACACAAATGTTCAGTCCACAGCATATGGTCAGTTCCATTAATTGATTTTTCAAATATTAAAACAACTTTTCATTTCTCAGATAAACTCCACTTCATTATGATATATTTTTTATATATTTTTATTTTATTTGCTAAAACTTTGTTTATAATTTTTATGTCTATGCCAATGAAAGATAATAGTCTATAGTTTTCTTTTCTTGTAATATCTTTGTCTAGTTTTGGTATTCATATAAATAGAGATTTTATAGAATGTTGAGAAGTATTCCCTCCTTTCAAATTTCTGGAAGAGTGTGTAGAATAGATATTGTTTCTTAAATGTTGACAGAATTCACCTGTGAAGCCACCTGGGCTGATACACCACTTTTTAGTGATAACTTCATTTATGAGAATGACTCTGTGGGCTGTATGGTTCACTGGCACTACTGGGGATAGTGTCTCCCATGTAGAATGGGAGACCATCCTTGTAAGGACCAACAGCAGAGATTTGTTTGAGGTCTTGATGTCAGGGAAACCCGAGGTATTTGCTTCTTATTCTTTCTTGGTGTTCAAAGAGTGTGTCTGCTCACTCTTCCGCATGGTAGCTTTCTAGAAGACAATGACCACGCCTCCCTGGGTACTCCATCTATGCCAGCCATGCCATGCTTCTTGGCCTGACGTTTGCCTGGCCCACGGTCGGGTTCCTTGTCCAAAGTGTCAGCCACTATGTCTATGTCCCTGTCCTTCACAGCCCTCTTCAAAAGGCTGAACAGAACCAAGGGCAATCCTGGAAGAATCGTCAGCACATGAAAAATGAGAGAGTCTGCTGTCTTCCTTCTGCTTGGCTCACTGGATGTGGTGTAGAAATAACCTTGTTCTTGTGGGTGACCTTAACAGCCCAAGCTTGGATGTGAAGGGGAAGGTCGCCCAGTATAAGGCTTTTACAGTCTGGCCCCTTCCTCTCTGGCCACATGCTGACCTACTCCTTTCCTCTGCTCCTCCTTCTTTTTCCACCCACAACAGGAGCTGATCACCCTGCTGTGCAGGTCGTAAGCCCGCATGTTCCTCCAAAATTAACCCTCACTGAGCATGGGTGAGAATCCACGTGCCGGGCAGTTTGCTGCTTAGTCACTGTTATGTTGAATCCTACAGCCCAGAGGGTGGGCACGATGGTTATCCCCATTTTGTAGAGGAGGAAACTGAAGTTTAAAGAGGTTGGGTGCTGTGTCTAAGGTCACGCACTGTACGCAGTAGGACAGGGCACGAACCCGCCCTCCCAGCCACTATGCTGCAGTGCCCGGTGCTTAGACGTGTGTTTACTAGTTCGCCTCCCCAGTCAGACATCCTACTATGTGTCTACACTGCACGACTGGGACTCAGCAAATGTTTGCCAAGTGAACGAATCATTAGCGGAGTTCCAGATTTTTTATTTTAAACCTAGAAGGAAGCCACAGGCACAAAGAAATCCAGAAAAGAATGCTCCAACCAAATCCTATTGTCTTTCAGTAGTAGGTGGGCAGAACAAGAGGAGGATATTTGCTTACTCATGGAGACAATTACCTCGGGAAAGGAAAATGGTCAACATTCACTTGGAAGACGTGCACACACATTGCGGTCTGGCAGATGTAATAAGTCACCTGCAGACATGTTGGAGTGTGTGAAGCTGTCTTAAATGGCTGGAGGTTGTCACGGGATACACATTTAAGAGGGTGGAGATTAGCGTGGAGGGACCAAGACAGTTGCTTCAGAAACATCAGTTTTCCTGAAGGCTTTAAGCAGGGCTAAGGTCACACTACACATTTGCTGCACCCTTTAAACAATGATGACAACACCTGGGCTTTAAATGCCTCTATGTCCTCATCTATATGAATAAGTTCCCATTGTGAGAGTGTGGGGTGAGGACTGGGGCCGCTGGGGGCGTGGCCGTGTCTGTCATGTAGAGAAGCAGGTTGATGGGTCAAAACCCCGGAACAAAACAAAACTCCTAATGGATCTCAGGTTGACCCCAAGCACTTGACTTGTGAGAAATGGCACATCCAGGCAGGCCGCTGTGTGGAAACGGCTTTGCCTCCATCTCCCCGTGTCCTGTGGGCTCTGCGGAGCCTTCCCTTTGGAGCTACCTGTTGCTGCTGTGTGCTCCAGCGGACCAGACTTCCAACACCGGGCCTCTGCTGGTGGCTGTGTGACTTCTGCCAAGCTACCTGAGCATTTGGAGCCCCAGTTCCTTCACCTCTGCAATGGGATTGAGATTGAGCTTAGCACTCCAGGCCCGACAGGCATTTGTGGGGCTGTAGCAAGATAAGGACCAAGAAGCATGCTGTCAGTCCCGCACCTCTGGACCAGAGAGGCAAGGTCACACTGTGATAGTTCCCTCTGGAGATGTGTGCAGATTTGTTTGTCCCTGGAGGGGGTCCAGGAGCAGGTTTGGCTGGAGAGCGTCATGGTGGTGCCAATTAAAGCATGCATGGCAAGCATGCAGAGACAGAATGGGCAGCTAGATAGAGTATCAGTGTCCTTAGATTTAGGAGTGTGACCCTTGACTATACATTCCACTGTAACGGTCTGTCCTCACCACGACCCCCCTGCCTGAGCCTGTGCATGGTCAGGGCTGACCCAGGGCAAGGGCACCAGGGTGGCCTCTGGGCAGCTCTGATCAGGCCTTTCTGGTAGCATTTGTGTGTTTCCTATCTTGCATCTTGGCGTCATGAAGATACGGAGAGACATACCATCGCTTGGGTTAAGTGGAGGACACAGTGATCAAGAGTGGAGTCTCGGGAGTAGACCGTCACTAGGAAACTCACGTCCCTGCTTCCTGGGTGTGAAGCCTTGAGCAAGGAGCTTTACCCGTTAAGCCTCGGTTCCTGCCTCTGAACAGCGGGTAGGAGGCTGAGCATGATGGTGCTTCAGAGGATAGTTAGGGGGATGAGACGAGATACTGCATTTAAAACCTGTAGCACAGAGCTTGGCCCATAGTAAATGCTCAAATATATAATAATGCCTATGGTCAGCTACTGCTACCGAGCAGGGGCTAGAAGAGTGAAGTGAGCCCTCGAGTGCTGGCAGTGAGAGGCTTCAGGCTTGAGCCTCTGTGCTCTAGGGAACCTTGCGAGCCTCACCCAAGTGCCCAGAGACACTGGGCAAATGTCTTTTGGGGAAGCCCATGCATGTCTGTGTGCAAAGACACAGGCTGGAGGAGGGGCTTTCAGGGCCTAAGAGGGGTGTCATCTGCTGCTACACAGGGAGCTCTTCCCATCATCCTCCTGGCCGGCCGCCGGCTGCAGGCGGGGGTGGGAGGGTGGGGAGCTATTGCAGATCCCATGAGGATGAAGGGCAAGAGGGTGGCCGATGTGCAAAGGGAGGCAACCCTGCCTGCCTAGGCGATGGGGGCAGGCCCTTTCTCATTTTATGGAGGAAGAGTGCCTTGGGCCCCTGGACTCCCAGCGCAGTCAAACCTGCTTCCCAAGTGCCCTTTCCTGACAGAGGTCTGCAGCCTCCCTGGGGCCTGTGGCTCTCACTCAGCAGGTGGACACAGTGAGAACCCGCTTGAAGAAGGGACTGGCAGGTGTCCCAGCATCTGCATGGGTCTGTGTGTGGTTTCCCAGCTGTGTCTGCTTCTGTGGGTGGCCACATCTCAGCAACTGAGCCACTTGGAGGTCACACACGCGTGTGCACACACATGCACGCACCCAGATGCATTCCTGCATTCCTAGGCCAGGGAGATGATGCAAATGAGGCTAGTGTGGGACAATGGTGGGGGTGGTCTGTGATGACCTGGAAACCACACGACTACACCAAAGGGATGGAATTTTCTAATTTTAGAAACACTTCCACTGGGTGCAGTCTGCCCATGGCCTGTTTGCCCTATTTGGCAGTGACAATGATCCACCTGTGCTCCAAAACCACGTGTGGTGTGGGGCTGGACACCAGGGTGGGGCAGCAGGGGCCCATGGAGCTGCTGGATGTCCTAAGGGGGCTCATCCAAAGGGGCTGGGAGAGGAGCAGGAGCCAGCTCAATGCAGCACCTCCTTGTCCTGGTGGAGGCACCTGGGGCCTGGTGCCTTTAGCGCTTCCGACAGCCCTGCTCCCATCCTCAGGGGGTCCAGGGAGAAGGCTCTTAGGGGCTGTCTGCTACCTGCAGGTGACATGCTGGGCACCCTTGAGTCACATGCCTTCCTATCTTTTGGAGAACCCACATGCCGTGCCTGCAGGGACATGAAGGGGCCACCCTAGATCCCCTGGCCACAGTTTCTGCAAAGTCAGGGCCTCTGTTTCAAGTCTTATTTCCTCCTTAGCAGCAGTGCACCTGTAAATGAAGCCTGAA
Organism: Microcebus murinus; assembly: GCF_040939455.1. Lineage (NCBI taxonomy): Eukaryota > Metazoa > Chordata > Mammalia > Primates > Cheirogaleidae > Microcebus > Microcebus murinus. The sequence goes on along the minus strand of NC_134117.1, from coordinate 69,423,766 downwards.
CTTCTCAACAGAGGATTTCAACAAAAAAGAGGCTTAGGAGAATAAGGAATTTGCAAATCTTATGCACTGGACATAGGCCAGGAGTCTAGTGATGCTGGAAGAAACTTGAGATTTGCCCAAGAGTGCCAAAGCCCCTCTGCTGCTTCCCACTCCCTCCCAGCACTCTAGAAAGCCCCGGCGAGGTTATTTGAAAGCCTGGCCATTAGAAGGCAACTCGTGGCCTATTTTTAGCCTGGATCTTATATGAAAACCAAGAGAGAGGCCCGCCCCGCCCTCTGCATTAACAGCAGCTCCGTGCACAGAGATAAAGGTTTGGTTATGAGGGGCATTATGAATGTGTGTGTGAGTCTGTGTGTGAGTCTGTGTGTGTGTGTCCGTGTGTGAGTCTGTGTGTGTGTCTGTGTGTGTGTCTGTGTGTGAGTCTGTGTGTGTGAGTCTGTGTGTGTGAGTCTGTGTGTGTGAGTCTGTGTGTGAGTCTGTGTGTGTGAGTCTGTGTGTGTGTCTGTGTGTGAGTCTGTGTGTGTGTCTGTGTGTGAGTCTGTGTGTGAGTCTGTGTGTGAGTCTGTGTGTGTGAGTCTGTGTGTGAGTCTGTGTGTGTGAGTCTGTGTGTGTGTGTCCATGTGTGAGTCTGTGTGTGAGTCTGTGTGTGTGTGTCCATGTGTGAGTCTGTGTGTATGAGTCTGTGTGTGTGTGTCTGTGTGAGTCTGTGTGTGTGAGTCTGTGTGTGTGTGTCTGTGTGAGTCTGTGTGTGAGTCTGTGTGTGTGAGTCTGTGTGTGTGTGTCTGTGTGAGTCTGTGTGTGAGTCTGTGTGTGTGTTCGTGTGTGAGTCTGTGTGTGTGAGTCTGTGTGTGTGTCTGTGTGTGAGTCTGTGTGTGAGTCTGTGTGTGTGAGTCTGTGTGTGTGTCTGTGTGTGAGTCTGTGTGTGAGTCTGTGTGTGTGTTCGTGTGTGAGTCTGTGTGTGTGAGTCTGTGTGTGAGTCTGTGTGTGAGTCTGTGTGTGTGTTCGTGTGTGAGTCTGTGTGTGTGAGTCTGTGTGTGTGTGTCTGTGTGAGTCTGTGTGTGAGTCTGTGTGTGTGTTCGTGTGTGAGTCTGTGTGTGTGAGTCTGTGTGTGTGTCTGTGTGTGAGTCTGTGTGTGAGTCTGTGTGTGTGTCTGTGTGTGTGTCTGTGTGTGAGTCTGTGTGTGAGTCTGTGTGTGTGTTCGTGTGTGAGTCTGTGTGTGTGAGTCTGTGTGTGAGTCTGTGTGTGAGTCTGTGTGTGTGTTCGTGTGTGAGTCTGTGTGTGTGAGTCTGTGTGTGTGTCTGTGTGTGAGTCTGTGTGTGAGTCTGTGTGTGTGAGTCTGTGTGTGTGTCTGTGTGTGAGTCTGTGTGTGAGTCTGTGTGTGTGTTCGTGTGTGAGTCTGTGTGTGTGAGTCTGTGTGTGAGTCTGTGTGTGAGTCTGTGTGTGTGTCTGTGTGTGAGTCTGTGTGTGTGAGTCTGTGTGTGAGTCTGTGTGTGTGTCTGTGTGTGAGTCTGTGTGTGAGTCTGTGTGTGAGTCTGTGTGTGTGTTCGTGTGTGAGTCTGTGTGTGTGAGTCTGTGTGTGAGTCTGTGTGTGAGTCTGTGTGTGTGTTCGTGTGTGAGTCTGTGTGTGTGAGTCTGTGTGTGTGAGTCTGTGTGTGTGAGTCTGTGTGTGAGTCTGTGTGTGTGAGTCTGTGTGTGTGAGTCTGTGTGTGTGAGTCTGTGTGTGTGAGTCTGTGTGTGAGTCTGTGTGTGTGAGTCTGTGTGTGTGTGTCTGTGTGAGTCTGTGTGTGAGTCTGTGTGTGTGTTCGTGTGTGAGTCTGTGTGTGTGAGTCTGTGTGTGTGTCTGTGTGTGAGTCTGTGTGTGAGTCTGTGTGTGTGTTCGTGTGTGAGTCTGTGTGTGTGAGTCTGTGTGTGAGTCTGTGTGTGAGTCTGTGTGTGTGTGTCAGGGGAGGGGGCTGCAGACCCTTCCACTCGCTGAGATAAATCAGATTCTTAAGCTATCTGTGGCTAATCCATTAGAAGGGTGGATACCTACATCCTGAAACAGCTTCCTGACAGGAGGCGGCCTCAGCTCTGGGTGGACAGTGGCTGGGGAAACAGACACTAGGATTCTTGGCATTTTACGTATCTGGAAACCAAGACCAAGAGGGAGCGGGGTGGCCTCAAATCAACAGTGGTAGACTCTAAGCCCAGATACGGAAACTTATTTAGGGTGACCTTCCCCTTCCCAGGATGGGCTGTTGGGGACCTCGGTGGCCACTCCCTTATGCATAGGTGACAACATGGTCTGAGAGAGTCTGGGGCTGGCTTCTCTACCAGCTCACTCACTGAGAGCCTCTGCAGAGCAGCTCTGGACCCTTCCAGCTGCCCGATAGGCAGGGCTTCCTGCCCTAGAAGCAGGGAGGGCTTTGGCCAGAGCCCTGGCCTTTGTGGAAATCAAGGGACCAGGGTTCCACACTGGTTGTCCCTCTGACATGCAGCATGACCTTGCACAATTTCACCACCCCTGCTGGAGCTCAGGTGCTCCATCTTGTAACAGGAGGGGTGGCATTAGGCCGCCCAGCAGCCCTTCCTGCTCTAACTCATGGCCTAGATGCCGAAGGAGCCTACTGGCCAACACATGGTGAGCCCATGTCCTCTCAAAATGGCCCAGGTCCTCACTGAGCTCTGGAGTGTGTCATGGAGGTTTTCACCCTCAGTTCCACTTAGCTATGCTCAATTCCTGACGTCCTTGATTTGTCGAAATACCTCGCCAACAGGCCCAGCATCTCCACCCTACAGATCAGAAAGCATAGTCCTGGGGGACCAGGTGGCTCCCCAAGGTCACACACAGGGCAAGTGACAGGGCTGGGGTGGGAACCAGCCTGGCTTGAGTCTGAGCTAGGAGACCCTTCCCATTCGGCCAGACCCACGGGCAAGCTTTTGCCCAATGCTGGGGAAAGGCTTGGATAAGGAGTGTGTGTCTCTTTTTTGTCCTCCAGAGACGACGGGACCCAGAGCTAAGGGCTCAGAACACTATCTGCTCACTTCCCCGATGCAGATCCTGGCCCCATAGGGGACACGGGGCTAGGTGTGTCTGCCTGGGGCAGTGGGCAGGCTGGGTTCAGGATGGCGGTGGTCAGCTCTGTTCTAACCCTCTGTCTTTCTGGCCAGTTGGGTAGCCCTGTGATCAGCTGGGGGAGGGAGAGGACTCCAGCAAGGGGACCCTCTCTGTCCCTGAGCCCACAGTGCGTTCCAGCAGTCAGGGCACCTGGGTGGCCGGAGGGGAGCCTGCGACCTCCGTGTCCAAGCCAGCTCAGCCCGTCCTGCAGGGCAGAGCTGCCCCGGGACTGGGAATTCTCTCTCCATGCCATAGGGCTGGGTTTGAGCAAGGCAGGATGGGCTCAGTGGACCATTTCCATAGTATACAGCAGGAACTCGAGTCCCAGATTTGCCTTCACCTTCCATCCCCACGTCCACCTCAGAACTGTAGGGGTCAGACCCCTTTGACTCATTTCACAGAAGCGGACCCTGAGGCTCCCCAGAGTCACAGGGAGGGCGAGTTGCCAAGCAGAGATCCAGCACCAGGCTCCTGGCCTGAAGCTCGCCCCACTACACCTGCCGCTGCTCCGCACAGCAGTTCTTCTGGGGGTCTTGGGAGAGAAATTGAAGCACAGAAGTCACCAGATGTGCCTGGCCGTCTCCCAGCCACCTCCCGCCACTCGGGCAGCTCTGCGTGCTGTGCCAGCGTGCAGGGAATGGCAGCTGGGGGGCGGGGTCTTACCTGTAGCAGTGGTGATGCCCAGGAGCCGGCAGGTGTATTCCAGCCCCGTCCAGAACACCTGGAGCTTCATGGTGGTGGGGCTGAGGGCAGAGTCCCAGCAGGGCAGGCAGCAGAGGCTCTGGCCCCAAGATGCTCCTGGACGTCCTTGCACAGGCGGGAGGCTGTGGCTGCCAGCTCACCCCCCTCCCCCTGCGTGCCGGGGGCCCTGCCTTTCCAAACCAGTCCTGGCCACCCCAGCCTGGCCGAGGTGTGAACAGGACTCACCTTCCTGGCTTGTCAGCCCGTGCCCTTGCCAGGCAGTCGGCTTAATCATTACCTTGGAAGAATGCCCCTGCTGCTCCACGCAGCCCCAACCTGGCCTGGAGCAGCTCGGCCCCAGCGCAGCCGCCTGAGATGGGGATTAGGGCTGGGCTGGAGGCAGCCGAGCTGGCAATTAACCGTTTCTGCTGGGAGGAGGGAGCCGGGGAGCCAGCCCAGGCCCTTCCTTATCAGGCAGTGCCTAGAAAGTGGCACCTGGACCACACACCCGCTGGGGGCCTGGGGCGTCAGCCTCTGGAGGGGACAGTGCACTTGCAGGTCCTATGTGTGTGTGTGGCCAAGACGGATGTGTCTTTAAATCTCCAGTAGAGGCAACCTTTGAAACCAATTGCAAGCTTCATCCCTCTGTGTGCGTAGTATAGGTGGATGAGAAAGCTTTCCAGGCCGTGGAAGATCTGGACTCTGACCATACGTGCTCAGCTCGGGCCACGCCACCCAGAGGCCCCTCCTTTATCCTTGACAGGAATCCCTGACATGGGATGGGATGTGGGAAATCACCTCGATTCTTTGGGAGGGGAGTTGCTGTGTCAATAATTAACCGGGTGACCTTGGGGAAACCCAAAGGTATGAGCCTTAGCAACTTTTACAGAAAATAAATGAGAGGTTTTGGCTGGATTGGTGGTTCTCAAAGTACGAGCTGTGCCAAGGAACCCAGCCTCCAAAACCGGATAATGGTGGGCTTTCACTGATTCTTAACTTAATAATTGACATACTGGATTGAATAATATCAAGATTTAGTTCTCCTCCTAGGTGTTTTTTCTGAACTCTTTTACCCCTTTGCTCATACAGGATAGACAAGAAAACATACAAATGTTTTGTGTATTGTTTTCACACCATCATAAAATTGAAAATCGTTAGATTAAACATGGTAAAGTCGAGCACCCCCTGCAATAATGGAAAACTCAGGAATAGTTAGTTCTGCTTTTTCCTTTGTTGAGGATGATGCACCCTGATATAATGAACAGGTATTTTTTGTTATTAAAATTATTTTAATTTGATTGACTAACTTGACCAAGAACTATGGCATTCCATAAAGACCACTTTTTTAAAAATATGTTTTACCCTTAAATGAATTCAAGAACCTTTGTGCTCATCTTCAAGATGGAGTTTAAAAATGTGTGATTCACATATTTATTTCTTGGGTTAACAGACTGTGCTTGTCTATGAGCAAACTATTTATCAACTCCAACCTTCTTAAACGTCCATGTGTCCTGGCACTGCACAGCCTGCTCCCCGGGGGTGTCTGGGCCTCGCGGCACACGCTGAACAGCTCCTCACCCTTTAGGAACTCTTCCTTTCTGTGCGGGGCGGGGAGCGCCGGCTGGCCCCACAGCAGCGAGCTGGTTTACATCTGAGGCGTGCACGTTCAGAAGGGGTGGACTCCTCCGAGCCTGGGGCTGCTGAGTCTCTTCAGTCCAGGGGTTGTGGCCACGGCCTCCCCTTCCCAGAGACAGTTTAGGAATGCAGGTGTGACCCAGTTCTGCTCAAACAGCTCAGAGGGGCATGTGCTAGTGCCCTCTGGGAAAGTGCTCTCAGTTTGACAAGGGGTGAGAGGATGGGCCGCTCTCCCTCCCTTTGGGTCTGCCTGCCGGGATGGCCGTGCACGACCTGGTGATGGGGAGGGTCTGGCAAGGGGCACGACCAGCTCACGGCCCATGAGGTGAGCAGCACCGGGCACCCGGGGACATTTTGCAGCTGCTAAACTACCTGTTCCTCATCGTCAGCCGGTTGAGGTAGGTTTCCGGTTACAGCCTGGCGGTGGATTGCGCCTGGACTGAGTTCTCCACAGCCTCTTCTGCGGGAGGGTTTTCTCTGTGCACAGGGCTCAGGCTGGGGCAGACGGAGAGCCGGCCAGGCTGAGTTTGGGGCTTCATCATCGGGGCTGCCCCGCTAAGAGGCACTGAAGAGGCGGCTGCTGGTGGAAGGAGAACAGGGCCCGTTGCAAACACAAAGTGTGGAGGAAGCCCGAGAGGGCCCCTCTTGCAGAAACCACAGAGAGGCCTACGGCAGAACTGACGCCACCTCCACCGCCTTAAGCCCATTTGCGGAGCCCCCTGGGGAGGGAGAAGGCTGGCGGGCGACATGTTCCCTAGACCTCTCAGAGTTCAGAGAAAACGGTGCCAGCAACCCTGAAATAGAACTGGATGGGAAAGTGGTGAAGCCCCAGGCATCCAGGCCTGACCCTGCAGTCACTAATGGGCCCCGAGGAAAAAGAGAGGGGCATTTCCTGGAGAAATCGGTGCCCAGGGCAGCTCCGTTTAATAGGCGTGTGTGAGGCAGAGGAGGGGAAGGACAGAGGGAAGGACAGAAAGCCAGTGGCTGTGAGGGCGTGTGGAAAAGTACTCTGAATGGCCGGAAGGGAATCTCAAATTATAGCAGTTTATAAAGCAGAGTGTGCCCAGGGCCAGCTGTTCTGGATAATGGCGTGACGTGGATGTTACACAAAGAAAACACAATTTCCATTGCAACCTAGGAGTACAAACCTGGGCTAGTGGATAGAAGTTGGAGGCAGAGATTTTAGCTCAAAGTAGGGGAAGATGTTTCAGCCAGCGGCTGCCCGGCCATAGGGTGGGCTGGGGGAGGGGAGGACTCCCTGGGGCCGTGTGAGTGCGGGCTGGGGGAGGATGCTCCGATGGTTCTCACACACACTGCTGGACCATTCGGACCTCGTGGTCTCTGCTTCCAGACATCTGTGATTCCTGAAAGAACCCAGAGAAATGCTCCAAGAAGTGCTGTAAGAAGACAACTTTTGCTGGCTCCCTGGCATACGAAGGAAGGGAGAAGGAAGAGAACTTGGTTTTCCACCTTGCCTGGCTCTTCTCTGCCCACCTGTGCCTGGTTCCTGGATGCCCAGCCTGGCAGAGATGCAGTGTGGGGACGGGATGGGAGGGGAGGGAGGGGTACAAAGGTCAGCTCTGCAGTTAGTAGCTGTGTGGCCTGGGACATTCCTTATTCTTTCCTGTCCTGATTTCCTTATCTGTGGAAGTGTCTGGAAGGTGTCTTACTGGGTCAGATGCACTGGGTCAAAAGCACCTGTCTAGAGAAGATGCCAGGAAATAGGAGCTACTATTAATATTATAAGGGAGCGAAGAAAACTGCCCACCCTGTGGCTAATCCTGTGTAGATATTGTTAGCATAGAATTCCACCCACTGAGCCAGTGCCCTAAATCAGGGGCTACAGCTTAGGCTCCCAGCCTCAGGGAGAACCAGGGCTGTTCTGTGGCACAACATGACAGGGTTCATCACAGCATTATTACCAAATCATTTCCTTTCGCTGTGTGCTAGCCAGAGTCTCTGTGTGCTGGAGCAATAGGAAGACAGCTGATTTAATAAACCTACAATAATCCAAGCCACTTGGCAGCATAATGTCCTGCCTCCAGGGCTTGTGAAAACTAGTGATGGTGCCAATGACGATTATAATAGCTGGTGTTTGCTCGGCACTCACTGCATTGTGCTAAGTGCTGTGTGCATGACTCTAGATGAGGGAGCAGAGTCACGTGAGGTTAAGTGCACTTGCTCAAGATCACGTGGAGAAGAAGTAAAGGGGTGATGAGTCCGGCCAGGTCCCCAGCTTGGCCCCTCCGCTGCTTCCCTGGTTTGATAGGTGCAGGTGAGAGGAGACCCTCCCAGAATTCCTGGGACAGGTGCCTCAGGAGGACTTGACATCCTCCCTGCTCCTAGATCTGGGTTGGGAGTGGATTTGGTGAGAGCTCCTGCCATCTTCTCTTGAGGTGGTCCAGGAGAATGAATGCTCCAGCTCTCCCCTGACCCTGGTCTTGCCTAGAGCTTCTGTTGGGAACTGTAAATGGATGCTTTGCAAATATCCCCAGCCATATGGGGTGGATATAAATTGTGCACTGTGGATAGCAGCACAAAAATTCTAGATGCCTGGGATTGCTCTGGGGAGCTTGAGAAGTCAAAAGAAGATGAAATGTGGGTATTCACTAATCTTCAGCTGCTGGGGTGAGGCAGCTTCCACAAAATTGTAGGGAGGTCACTGGCATTACTCAAAGCAAGTCCTGTGCCTAGACTTGGTGATCTAAGCCTTTGACCCCTGCACCACCACCTCCCCCCTTTTCTCAGTGTCAGCAGAAGAAAACAGAGACCCTCCAGCCAGCGCTCTGCAGACCTCCCCCATCCTCCCCAACCACACTCTCACCCTTACCTGTCCTTCCCTCCCACTGGAGGAAGAAGGGTTAATCCTCTCAACCTGTGTCTTCAACCACTGTCCTTATATGTCCCCTGGGACTTTGGACCATCAGTTACCATCCCTGCCCTGTATCTTCCAACTTTCCCCTCCACCTCTTCCCTCCGGACAAATAGAGCCAAGATCAAAGCTCCTGTGCATGGCTCTGCTTTCCCCTGAGAGCCACATGCAGTCTCTCCTCCGTGCACCACCAGGACTTTTGAAAGGGGTCTACACTTACCACTACCTGCCATCATTTCTTCATTTTCCACTCACTGCTCCATCTGCTAGGATATGATGTCTACCTGCCTCCACATCCTTGCAGCTGACCACGGGGCCTTGCTCATGCAGCCCCACCTCTTAGACCTCTCAGCATTTGAAATCACCCCTTCCTTCTGGACAGTCTCCCTGTATGCTATCCTTCGGTAATCATCCTGCATGCTTACGGCGTGCCTTCTATCTTCTCTTTTTATGGCATCTTCTTTCGATGCTGTTTCCTTGTTTGGTGATCTGCAGTTGGCAGCCTCCATCAATGTCCCCTCCCGCTGTTCATGCCCTTTCGTGGTCCCCTCCCGACTCCACCAGGGCTGGTCTCCGTGAGCAAGTGCGGCAGAAGTGGCAGAATGTCAATCTGGTATTAGGCTGCACGAGACACGGCCCTAGTCACGCTCCCCTCATGGACTGCCATCCCGGGGAGCCAGTGCTGCCATGCGGAGCCCTGCAGAGAGGCCCCGGGGTAGGAACCACGCCCTCCTGCCAGCAGCAGCCACGTGAGGGGGCTCCAAGGAAGATCCCTGGCCACAGCCGAGCCTTCAGATGACGCAGCCCCCACTGACAGCGTGGCTGCACCCTCATACGAGACCCTGAGCTTTCTAGAACCACCAGCTAAGCTGCTTCCAGATACCTGGCCCTCAGAAACTGTGAGGTGATAGATGTTTGTTGCTTCAGGTTGCCAAGTGTCACGGTACTCCGCTACGCAGCAGCAGGTAACTAATGTGTCATTTGTGACCCTCTTTTCTCCCGTCCCCTGTCCGCCCTCTGTCTGGTTATTGCCTGATCCAGGACTCCAGCATGGCAAGCCTGGATCACTCCCAGTCACGGCCCTGCACCAGCCCCTCCCCTCAGCCGTGAGCTGCGTTTCCCCCTGCCTATTGCTCCCTCGGTGTCAATCTCAGTGTGTCCCAAATCCAACTCTGCCTTTCCACGTCAATTCTTTTCCATTTTCTGAACTTTACATCTTGGTTGCTAGCCTCATTGTCACCCTGTGCACCAAAAGTGCCAACACCAAGGTCCGAGTTGATGGTGGCTTTCCTCCTTCCCAGTCTGCCAAATCCACAGTATCACCTGCTCACCCCATCTCTCGCCTGCTGCTCTGCCCCTCTGATTTCCTGTGCAGATCCCGCCCCGTCTCCTAGTGGGTCTCCCCACGTCACCCCACTTCGGTCCGTCCTCCATCCTGATGCCTGAGTGGGTTTCGGAAATGGCAGATCTCCACACGTCACGTCTCTGCTTGATGCTCTCAAAGATTTTCCACTGCTGAAGAACAAAGCCAGAGTTCTTATCGTTCTTGCGCCCAGAACCCCAGACGTAAGCCGCCCCACACCGTCACTCCTCCCTCAGCCTTGCCCTCCTCCCCTTCCCTCCTGCCCACCAGACAGATGCTCTCACGTACTTTGCTCACGTTCTGTCTGCCATGTCTTGTTCCCGCCTCGCTCCTCCTCCTCCTCCTTCGGCACTCTCTCCTTCTCATCACCATCGCACTAGTGCTCAAAGCCCAGGTCAGTGCCGCCTCCCCCAGAGCGCTCTGATCTCCGCAGTCGGAGTCACCACCCTCCTCCAGCCCCGCTCTGAACCACGAGTTCCAGGCCAGTGTCCCCACCAGCTGGCGAGCTCCGGACGCAGGGATGCAGACGCTTGCAGGAATGCAGGAGGCTTTCCCCCGGGCCCTCTGTTTATGCTTCAGTTCTTCGGGGTCAGTTCGGCCAGCACGCTGCAGGAAGTGGGCAAGGCCACATGCCCAGCCGAGGGACAGGGTGCAGCCGAGACATTTTCAGGTGGCTTCACCTTTGCCCTTCACCTCTCCTCTGTCTCCATGCTAGATGTGGCCACAGTTCCTCCCTCACCGTGGGCTGTGCAGAGTCTGCGCAGGGCTGTGTCCCAGAGGGAAGAAAGGCGTGCTGCTGTACAGGGGATCCTGGCAGTCGCCCGCGAGTCAGCCTTCCGCTCCCAGGACGCTAGGGCTGCCGGCTCGCCGGGCGCGGGTCTGTGTGGGGTGGGTGAGATTCCTGCTGCTAACGGCCAGGAGGAGCCGAGGAGCAGCCGGCCTGCTCGCCCTGCAGCCCAGATGAGCCTCAGCAGCTGTCGCTTGCCACCCGGTGCCAGCGGAGGGGTGGTGCAGGGGTCTTCCCGCCAGGTCACCGGGGGACGAGTTCCAGCTGGCGCTAAAGGCAGAGTGCGCTTGGACAGCCGCGCCCGTTGGGCACTGGGTTTTCTGTGTGTACAAAGAGGCAGGTGAACCCGTCAGATCCCTGAGAACCCTGAAGCCGAGGTCTTTGTTACGATGAGCTCCATTTCAATTAAGCCTCCGGGAAAGAAGACTGACACAGGGAGGAACTCCCAGGCCAGGCAGGGCAGGCAGGGGTCACCTCCTTGCCGAGCAAGCCTCACCGGACATCCATCAGGCACTGCTGCCTGGCGCAGCCCGGTCTCAGACGCAGATTCTCGGTGCGTGGCCAGGGGAGACTTCAAACATTCCCTGGAACTGGCCCTCCGGACGAAGGCAGATCCTGGAAGTCAGTGTGGGACCTCAGTCTTCTCTGGGGACGCAGCGAGACTGAATACCGGCCTAGGCTTGCAGTGTTTGGGAGTGAGATCCCCACGGCTCCCGGGAGCGGATCCCGACACGTGGAGGAAGCAATGCTTCCGTCGGAGGCAGAGGTGGCTGGGCACAGCCGCTCCGCTGTTGCTGTGAGGAAGGGCGTCCTCATTCAGCAGGGCCGGGGCGAGGGTTGGGCTCAGGAGGAGGGGCAGGTCTCCGCGGGCCCTGGCTGTGCTCTCTTAGGGCCGCCCACCCACCCTGACGGTAGGGGTGCTGGGAGCGAGGAGAGGACACTACACCTTCCCGGTCTGTGTCGGTGTTTTAATGGTCATGCCTCAGAACGCTCTTGGCTTTTTGGTTTAAATTAACTCACAGAAGATGTCTAAGGTTCTGTCAGGAAAAATGAGAGTCCTGTCAGTAACATTTAAGAAGTCAATTTAGTCACCTGTAAATTCCCTAAGTATTTAAATCATGCTTTATTCATTTGGTTTTGTTAATTCACTCCCTATCAACCAGTTGCTAATCCACATACCAGAAATATATATATATATATATATAGTGACGTAACTGAAAGAAACAAAACAGGCTTAGCAGGCTTGGTTTTGAATGCGCAGGTGCGTGTGGCTGTTCAGTGACAGCACTTGGCTCCTCCCCGTCAGGGGACAGTGAGAATCTGAGCACGCTGTCTCTGAGGACGCAGCCGGGGCGAGTGGGAATTCTGGGGAAAGAGGGTGGAAGAGGGTGACTGAGCTCGCAGATCACGGGGCGGCCGGCGGGAGAGACTCGCCCGCAGTGGGCTGCTCCTGTGGGCAGTGGGCTTGTCACCCAGAGCCCTCCCGAGGGGCTCAGCGCCCGGGACACCAAGATCCAAGGAGCAGAGATAAGGGCCGGGGCTAAAACGGGGGATGGGTGAAAGTTCATGTCCAGAGCTGGACCCTTAGGTCTTCCCTCCCACACAGTCACCCCTCACAACCCGGGGCCGCACCCTCCTCCCTGCCTTTCTCCTGCTCCCCATCTGAGGGGCCAGAGGCTCTTCCCCGGCTGGACGGAATGGTGGTGTACCAGGCACGGCAGGCCGGGCGATGCAGAGGACAGAGATGGGGTTACAGCCAGACTCAGGCTGACCGGCGTGCTCCTCAGCCCTGTCTCCATAGCAGCCAGGCCAGCGCTGTCCCCAGCAGCCAGAGGGCTCTTCCTAGAGAGTGTCTGTTGGAAGCCCAAAGGGACATGGGGTGAGTAAAACGTTTGGGGAAACAAAACGTCTGACGGCTCCCGGTGAAACCCACGAGTCCTTGAAGTTCCCATCTGCATCCGCATAACATTCCCATTAGTGTTTCAGTGCTTTGTTTTAGGTTTGGGGACAGCCCAGGGCCACCAGGCACTTTTGAGGAAAGGCTCTGACATGAGAGAGAGACCAAGACAAACAGAAAATGGGGACCCAGATGGGAGGCGTAGCCAATGTAGGACACGTACAAAAAAACTTAAAAAAAATAATAAACCCTATAATTACCATCTTGAGAAATATATCAGAAGGTGTTACATCTATAAAATAAGGACAGAATATAATGAAAAAGTAACCAGAGCACAAGAATCCCGAAATGAAAAACAAGCAAAAAACCAAAAATTCCACTTAAAAAAAGCAAATAATCCCCCCCCCCAAAATAGAATAGTTAGAAGCTAACATAAAATAGAACAAAAAGACAAAGAAAGGGAAATGGAAGAGAATATGTAACACACATTGGAGGATGCCCAAGGCGCATCTGCTCACACGTAAGAGTCCTGGAAAGACAGGACAGACGGAAGGAAAGTTGCAAAGATGCAACACAAGAAAATTCCCAGAACTGAAGAAAAGGAGTCTTGGGAATGATCATGTTTTAGGAAGATGGCAGGAAGAGTAGTGACAGGGAAGTCAAAAGTTCATGCCTACAGTTGGTCACTCAAAATTTGCAATGTGAATATAGTGCCAAAAAATATAAAAGTGAGGCCGGGCGCTGTGGCTCACGCCTGTAATCCTAGCTCTTGGGAGGCCGAGGCGGGCGGATTGCTCAAGGTCAGGAGTTCAAAACCAGCCTGAGCAAGAGCGAGACCCCGTCTCTACTATAAATAGAAAGAAATTAATTGGCCAACTGATATATATATAAAAAAAAATTAGCCGGGCATGGTGGCGCATGCCTGTAGTCCCAGCTACCCGGGAGGCTGAGGCAGAAGGATCACTCGAGCCCAGGAGTTTGAGGTTGCTGTGAGCTAGGCTGACGCCACGGCACTCACTCTAGCCTGGGCAACAAAGCGAGACTCTGTCTCAAAAAAAAAAAAAAAAAAAAAAAAATATAAAAGTGAACATCAGAAGAATTTTCTAGAAGAGGTGATGATGTTTGTCTTTGGGGAGAACCAGGGGAGGAATGGATGAAACAGGACAGCTTTTTGTTATTCTTGTTGTTTGTGTTTATTTTCTCTTTAAGATTTACTATTTCTTGACTTTTTAAATGCAGTACATGTATCATTTTGACAAAAATAAAAATGTATTTTGAAAAAAGAAACAGGATAACATTAATACTGCCTCCTCATCTAGATGTTAATATAGTAGAGTACGTCCTTCTAGATATGTTTATGCATATATAGAAAAATATTTTTACCATAAAATGATACTATGCACATTGCTAAAGATGGATTTTTAATTCAAAAACATACCAGAATCGTCCACCTGTGAACAAAATATTCAGAGTGCTTATCTATGACTGAATCATTACTAGGTACTGCAGAAGGGGGTGAAGCCATACACAGTTAAGAACAATAAAAGTGGCTGGGCGCGGTGGCTCACGCCTGTAATCCTAGCCCTCTGGGAGGCTGAGGTGGGAGGATTGCTCAAGGTCAGGAATTCAAGACCAGTCTGAGCAAGAGTGAGACCCCATCTCTACTAAAAATAGAAAGAAATTAGCTGGACAACTAAAAATATATAGAAAAAATTAGCCGGGCATGGAGGTACATGCCTGCAGTCCCAGGTACCCGGAAGGCTGAAGCAGAAGGATAGCCTGAGCCTAGGAGTTTGAGGGTGCTGTGAACTAGGGTGACACCACGACACTCTAGTCCAGGCAACAGAGCAAGACTCTGTCTCAAAGAAAAAAAAATAGAACAACAAAAGCTTCATGAATCGAGTGCCATGGCAAGGAAACCGGGGAGGCTTCTCAGAGGAGGTGGTTCAAGAAGGCACTCCAGGCTGCAAATGTGAAGCTACATAGTGCCGAACTGAACTGCCTTGAGGGTGCCGAAGTCCCTGCCACTGGACGTTTCTGAAGAGACGCTGGGGGCATCTCTCAGAGCTGCTGTCCAGGGATTCTGAGACAGGGGTGGTGGGTGTGCTCGCGTGGTCTTCTACCCGGGCTGGCGTCCTCACTCCAGCCCTCCTGTGTATCCCCAACTTTAAAAGCTGGGCTCCTGCTTTTCCTTTGCCTTTTTCCTTTTCCTGTGATGCTTCCACCTCTCTGCTCCTCCCACCCACAGCTTCTGTCTGTAGAAATCCCACCTGTTCTGCCTGGTCCAGAAGAGAACAGAGGGGTCCCGGGAGCCTCGGCACTGAGGGGCGGCACGGGCACCGGCCCAGCCCGGCGCAGGGCTGCACACAGAGTCCCGGGGCTGCCTGGAGCCTGAGTTCTGTGCCCACGTGGGGATCAGGGTGCGTGGTCCTCCTCACCGAGCCCGATGGGAGCCGCTGTGATGACGGGTCACACGGTTCCTGCACCTGTCCCCTATGGCAGTGTCCTATTGCTGCCCCAACAAACTCCCATCCCACAAACGTAAGACTTAAAATAACACGTGTGTCGTCTCTCAGCTCTGGAGGTCGCAAGTCTCGCCCAGGTGCTGCCAGGGTTGCGTTCCTTTCTGGAGCTCCAGGTGAGGCCTGTGCCCTTGGGCACCCAGGCTGTTGGCAGCATCGGCTCCTGGCGGCTGAGGGCCCAGGGCCCGCGTCCTCGCTGGCTGCCAGGGGAGGGCCGTGCTCAGCTTCGAGGGCGCCCACACTCCTTCACTTGTGCCCTTTCCCCCTCTTCGGACAAAGGTCCAGTCCCTCTCACCTTCAAGTCTCTCCCTGCCTCTTTTGTCTCATTTCCCTCCCCTAGCTGGGAAAGGAGAGCCACTGGTGTCGCTGGGCCCGCCTGGATGGCCGCGCTGTCTTAAGGCCGGCTGATCGGTGACCTTAATTCTATCTGCAGCCTCGATTCCCCTTTGCCCTGTGGGTGCCGGGATTAGGACCTGGCATTTTCTGTGCCCCACACCCTCTGCTTCCCTCTGCACACTCTGCCTTCTGCCGAGGATGGGCGGGGGCTCAGCACAGGCGCGGCGCTTTGCTCAGCCTTGCAGAGAACCCTCGCGTGGGGGGGCACCGCTGTGGCGCCGCAGCGCAGCGGCTGAGACCAGCGCCACCGCCTTCCCTGAACTCGCTGTGGGGCCCGGCCAGACCTGCTGAATAAGAAACTCTGAGGTGGGGCCCGGCCAGCTATCGGCTTTAACCAGCCTCCCAAGTGACTGTGGCGAGACCAGAACAGCCAGGCCTGCCTCCCTCGCTGTGGTCCTGGGCTGGCCGTCAGGGAGCCGGAAGCTGGGCCTTCTCTGCATCGTGCATGGCCACCAGGAGTTCTGTTTAGACTGCCGGTGCCTCCCAGCCACTCTGGGCCATCCCCAGAGGACTGGGAGCTCAATTTCCTCAGAAGTCAGGCTGCTAATGCCCTGAAAGGTAACATGACACAGAAAATCGACCGGGAGGAACGGAAAAGCCTTGGCGGGGTCCCCTGGGAAGCCTGCTGTGCTCCCAGCTCAGACAGGGATGAAGGAAGGCAGGGCCGTAGGGAAGAGCCTCAAGACGGCTGCAGTGGGGGCAGGGTGGCCTGAGCCCTGGGTGCCAGCCGCAGGGGCTCTCTCTGTGTGGGGCTGTCCCCCACGGCCAGAGACCTTGGCCCTGGAGAACGGTGTGAGTGGAACTCTGGGGTTGCACAGCATCCAGGTGATAGGTCCTCCAACCTGAAGCCAGATTCCTTCTCTGCGGCTGTCAGCACCGAGCCAGGTTCATGTCTCTGCTGCCAAGGTCAGTGGGCCGTTCTCCTTTGGCTACAGGCACCTGTAGGATCGTGGGGTGTGGTTGTTAAAAACAAGGTGGTTGTTAAAAATGATTCAGCTATTTTCCAGCTGTGTGACCTTAGGCAAGTTACTCAGCCTCTCTGAGCATAGGTCACTTCATCTGCTTTTAGTGAGTATGGATTTCAGTCCATAACACTTGAGTATAGGAATTGTTAATTTCTCCAAATTAGATAATTGACTCTAGCTTCTAACCACTAAGCTGGAGGAGGAAGATGCGCTCTGGTCAGTTGAGCAAGAGTCTCAGGATTCTAAATGGCCCCAACATGCAGGACATTCAGAAGGGGCCTCTGGTGTTCACTCCACACTGGCACCTGACATTCGACATTCTCTATGTTCAAATTCAGAGGCTCCTTGAAAGCAGGTGGCCGTGTATCACCTGGGTCAGCTCACGGTGCTGTGGCAGCAGAGGGCAGGGACGGCCACAGTCCTTCCCCCTCCCTGGGTCCACAGCCTTTACAGGTGGCTTTGCAGCAGTTTCCCCTCCCCTTCCATCTGGGCTGGGCGGAGCTGGGTCTGGAGGCAGCAGGCAGTGGGGGTGGCCAGTGGCCCTGGGCCTGCCCTCCAGGCTCCCCAGCTTCTGTTCATTCCCCAGCCCCGCCCCCGCCCCCGCCTCCGCTGGCCAGTCGCCCCAGCTGCCCCAGCAGCTGAGGCACAGGAAGAACCGGGTAGCTGAGTCTAGCTCCCGTTCCAACCCGCACAACTGCGAGCTAGTCTTTAGCTGTGTTTTAAGTCACTTAGTTCCAGAATGTTTATGACTCAGTCAAAGCTGACACGGGGCCTTTTGCCTGCCCAGGGTCTGCACAGGAGGGCGACAAGCTGCTGATACGTGCAGAAAGAAATCCAACCCATCCTCAGGCTCCGGAGAAACCCGCCCCTCTTTCCCAGGCTCCGGAATCCCCTCTCGCCTAGGCCGCTTTCAGCAAATGACAGCCTGTGAGGGGGCATCTTTCTTCTGGGCACCGTGTGACTGTGGTTGTTCCCAGAACATGAAGCTAGTCACAGCTCCCTGGGGAGGGCCCTTGGTCAGAGCACCCCCACCCTCTGGGGATGAGGGGGCGTCATGCCACTCTGGTTCTCTGCAGCCCTGTAGCCAGGAAAACAAAAGACAGTCTTCCCAGATGAAATGGGGAGGGCGCCTGCGGGACCTGACAGGGGAGGGTGAGAGAGAGGGTGGCCGGAGCAGTCACTGGGAAATGCTGGGGGAGGGGCCACTGCCCCCACTGGTGCTCTGTCCACCCGGGACTTCTGGCCTCCTGCCTGGGGCTGCCGTGTGCTGCGGCTGCAGGGTGGGCAGGATACTCGCTCCAGGGCAAAGGGCATGCTGGGGCCAGGGACTCCTTGCTCCCAGCTTAAAGGGCAGCCCAAACCCACTTCAGGAGGGGGCCCCAAATTCTTCAGGGGCAGCCCTCGACTAATTAGCTGGCACCTGTGCTCAAAATATTTATTGGCCCCGTGCAAACCACTCTCCCACTTGTCCTGTCAGAGGGGGAGGCTGGGGGCAGGGTGGATCTTGCTGTCTGTCTCCCAGCCCAAGCCTATCAGATGCCGCAGGGTCCTGGGCGACTTTTGCCCTGCCGACCCTTCTTGTGAGGCACAGCCTGCACCAAGTGACAGCCTGGACCGTCCTCCCAGGGCCTTGTTGGCCCTGGTGCCCTGGCACTGGGAGGGACTCGTGGAGCAGCCACTCAGGATGGCTGCAGCCGCCCCGCGGGGGTGGCTCCCTTTCGAGTCCGGGAGCTCCGCCTGCCTGTGTGTGCTCGTGGGGGAGCAGGCCATGGCCCCTGGAAGCTGGCCGGGCACCTTCCTCCAAGGATGTTCCTGGTGCCTCCCAGGGGAGGTTTGGTTTCTGGTCCTGCCTGACTCCCTGCCTTTTGGGGCCTCCACGGCACAATAAATTTCATATTTCTTCAGGAGTGGGTATCAGGCCTGAGCCTCAACATTGGCACATAAGTCTTTTGTTTTTGCCAAGTAAGCCAGCTGGGTCGCAAATGCCAGTTTCTTTGAAGAGACTTGTCAATGATCTCAGAACATGCTGGCCGGCTTGAGGAGGCAGCCCTTAACACCCGGCGCAGCGCGGCTGCAGCGGCCACGCCCGGGGCTCTGGGGAGCTCATGTGTGCAACGAGGATCTCAAATGTCCTTCCAGCTCTGACACCCCGAGGTTGTAAAATGAGGTGAAAACTTGCTGAGCCGGGGAAAGGACCCATTCGCAAGGACGTGGACCTCCTTCCCCTCCTCTCCCAGTCCTTGCCGTGGTCCCTGGGGTCCCTGAGAGTGCGCCTCCCTAAGGGTTGGAGACCTGGAGGTGCAACTCCTCAGCCGGGAAAAACATCTCCTTGTCCATTCTCAGACCACAGAATGTTGTCTTGCGAACAAGCTGGCGTTTACATCCACAGCGCTGGCGCTGCTCGGCACTTGCTTGGGTTCTGAGCTTTAAATTACACTTGCGAGGGTGTCCTGCTCCAGCGCTCGGGTTATTTATGTTTCAGCTGGGACATGTGAAGGATCAGATGGAGGAGACCCGGCGGGCTGGCCGGGGACAGTTTACAGGGCGCTGTGTTCGTATCCGCTCACACTGGTTCTGGTTGCTTCGAAAACGAGCAGTGGCCGGTTAGTGTGACTGCACAGCCTGGGTGACTGCCCTTGGCCTTGCTGTCCTCCCTGGCACCACTTTATGCCTTCTCTTCTGGGGCCCTCAAGCGTGGCAGGCTGGGGTAGGGGACCTTGGTGATGGGACAGTGTTGAGACTGACTCTCGGCCTCCCTAGGTCTGACGCCGACATCGCCAAGCTCTCTAGACAGGCTGGTGGCTCCCATCACCTCTGTTTCTGTGGAAAGAATCAGAGAGACATTTACAAATTTGTGAGTTTGCTTTGGCAATGCCTTAAGCTGCTGCACAAGCTGGAGCGCAGGACAGAGATGGTGCACTGCAGGTGAGAAATGCAGAGGGCGATGAGGGCGTACCATGGACACACGCAGGGTGCAGTCTGACAACATTTCACTGCAGTTGCATGAAAGGGAGCAAAGGCTGCTTCACGCCCAGGAGGGCTGGGCCAGAGAAGTGAGACTGACGAGTGTGGGGGGCATGCGGAGCAATGAGAGCCCTGCGTGCTGTGGTGGGACTGGAAAACGGGCGGTCACCGCGGAAAACAGAGTGGCTGTTCCTCAAGAAGCTAAACGGATGAGGGAAATAAGCTGGCACAGGCAGACAGCCAGCCCACGCCCTCACTCACACGCGGAGCTGGAGCAATCGGCCTTCCGAAGGGAGAGAGTAGAACAATAGAGCCAGGGAAGCGCTGTCCGAGGGGGCTGAGGAGGGCTTATTAATGGGCACAAGGAGACAATTCGATAGGAGGAACAGGTTCTAGTGCTCAATAGCACAGCAGGGTGATGAGATTTAACAGTAATTTATTGCATATTTCAGAATAGCTTGAAGAGAAGATCTGGAACATTCCCAACAAGAAGAAATGATCCATGTTTGAGGCGATGGATATCCCAACTATCCATACACTACACGTTGTGTGCTCACATGGACCCCATAAAGATGTATGACAACTGTGTATCCTTAAAAATTAAATAAAATTTAAAACAGCTGACCGTAAGAATTGCCCTGTGGCCTAGCAATTCCTCTCCTCAGTGCAGCGCAGTGAAATGAGCCAGACAGAGAGGGACGGACATGGCAGGGTTACACGTGCATGCCAGCCTGGGACAGGCAGATTCACAGAGACAAGAGTAAAACCGCGGTCGCCAGGGCCTGGGGCGGGCAGAATGGGGAGCTGTTTTTACTAGGGAGAGGGCGTCTGCTCTCTCCCTAGTAAAAACAAAGACGGAGGAGACCAGGAGGTAGGTGGTGGTGGGTTGCACCTCACTATGGACGTGCCTATGCCACTAAACACGGCTGCGATGGTGACTCTTAATCATGTACATTTTATTATAGTAAAGAGAAAGCGAGGCCCCAGGGTTGACTCCGCTCGTCTACCCTGCCTCACACTGCTCTCCGCAGGTCCCCTCCCGCCGTCCCCTGGTCCTGTCAGGTGGGCAGACCTGGTGGTGCCGCTGGTCCCATGTAATAGATGCATAACAAGCGCACAGGGACTCTGCCTCGGGTCTGTCACTCTCCCTCATTTCTACACACACACACACACACACACACACGCACACACACGCACACTTGTGCGTGCATTGCCATGTGCGTTCCCGATACTTGTCTGTCTCCCTCCTCCCTGCTGTGTGTTCTCAGGGCAGGGACTTTGTGGCCACTCATCCCATTTTCCCAGGACCTGGCATACAGAAGGTATTTGCGCTGAGTGACGAAGTAAATGGCACTCTTCGTCGGAGGCTGGTCCTGGGCCGGCAAGCAGCAGGCACCCAACACCGCCTTGTCTGCTTTCTCCGGCCCGTGCTCTCCAACCCCTCAGGCTGCCTGGTGGGTGAGGGGGACCCCATATGCACGAGGCCCCTCCTGCTCCACACCAGGTAATGGACTCTGAATAGCTGACTTAGAGCAACGGTCCCCCTTGGGGTGACCCCCTTTTCTTGGCTAGACCTCCTCCCAGCTCCCACCCGGTCCCGCCTGGACACTATCCACACCACAGCAGGTGTACCTGCACAGGTGTGCCCTCTTCTCTGACTTGGCCCTCCCTGGCACAGTTCCTTTCAATTCAGTAATTTACTCCCAACTGTGTGTGTGTGACATATTTACCACAGCCGGTGCAGGCCCTGCTGTGGGCTCCGCGGGGTGCACGGCGTGTGCCCTCCATGGGGTTCTGCATTGCCTGACCACCAATTTCATCTGCGGCATCATTCTTGCAGAGCTGGAAGGCAGAAGCTCCATTCTGTGTCCAGGTGGTGGCCTGGACAGCCCGTGGCCGAGGCTCTGTGTCTCAAAGCCCTTTCACTGCACTGTATGCATACTGTTTGACTTCACTTGACTGATCCCTAGAAGAAATTAGGGGCTCTAGACTTCTCCCTGAAAGACCTCAGTGTATGAAAAACAAAGACAAAACTCAACCAATCAAAGGAAGCTCTGAGTGTGCACATCAGGGTATACTGTCTTCTGGGAATGCAGGAAGTTGGAAAAGGCCAGGGAGATTAATGAGTGGAAGAGAAGGAAGAGGGAAGGAGAGGACTGTTGCCTATTGCACCCATCCTCTTAGGAAGTCAGTCTCTTGGAGGACAGCTACGCTTGTTTCTGCAGTCAGAGTAGGCCCCAGAGACCTCCATATGTGCATAAGGACCCTCTGAATAGAGATCACATCCTTTTCTCACAAGGAGGGGCTTGAGCACACGTGGGGAAGCTGCACTCAGGTTCGGATCCAGACCAGTTTGAATTCCAGAGTCTGAGAATCTAAGAACAGACCATCTTGAAACATCAGGACGGAGACAGCTATCCATGGAAATGAAATGCAAAGCACCACACACTCAAAATTCAGTCTTTAATTCATCCATCCTTTTCATTTACAGAAATCAGAGTGCAGATGGCTTTGGAAGCCCCTGGAATCTGATAAAATACCATTTTAAATTGTTCTGTGGTTTTCCATTATGAGAAGTCCAAGGAATTGGTAAGATTTATGATAGGCATTATACAGTCCAGAAACTATTTTCTGGGCAATCAATTGACCTTCATCTCTGATATTTACATCAAATACATGGGGTTGACATGGGAAGGGACTCTTGCTGGGGGGAAAACATCAACTGTATTGCTTTTCTTGAAGATCACTCATAGCAGTGGTGCCAATGCAAGCGTTAATGTGAACTGACCCGATTCTGGGTCCTTGGTCCATGCTGTGGGCATCCAGAAGGGCCTCAGAACCACAGGAGACCTCGTAGGCACTTGCAGTTGGCCCAGATACTTTCTTGGTCCTCTGCACATTGTCTCTTTGTTTGCCCTCTGTGAGCCCTTCCCTGACCACCCTATAGAAGTGGTTGTTCATCTTCTATCTTCTGTGCTGCCAGGGAATCTCATCTGTCCCCTGATGGTTGCCCTTATCTTAATGTAAACAACATCATAGTCATTGTCATTGTTATAGCCATTGATGTTTCTGATACTCACAAGGTGCTAAGCACAGGGCCGAGCAGCTTGAGTTGTTTACGGGTCTGAGTCCCCCACTCCTGGTTCTATGAGCTCCTGGGAGGCAGGACAAGGTTTAATACAACTTAGTCACCTTTGTCCAGTGCCTACTACAATGATTGATTTATAGCAGATATCCTATAAGTATTTGTTCACAGAACTTACATGAATTGATTTGTAATGTCTTTTACAAAATCAATCTAATTTCTAGTTAATATTCTAATAATAACTTTAGTTGTTTGTCTTTTGCAAGAAGGCCTTTCTCTCATTCAAGAGCTGCACATGTGTAATAAATCTGATACATCCACAGGATGCTTACTCAGGTCCACAGCTCAGCTCAGCTTCTCCTCCCTTCCTGCTGGGCTCACTGGAGGACTCCATGGCTGGGGCCAGAAGCTGTTTCTGTGAAGTGGCACCAGCGCGTCATGCTGATCTTGTTCCTGTTGCCATGGGGTGTGCCCATCACTGGGTGTTTCTGTGGCCCCTTGGGGTCTCCCTCAAGTGGTAAGGAGGTTAAAGTCAGATAATCAATGTTCAACATATGCACCCCATGATAGGTGGATGTCTTAGTCCATTTCTGCTGCCAAATACCACAGACTGACGGGGTAATTTATAAAGAACAGAGACTAATTTCTCACAGTTCTGGAGGCTGGGAACTCTAAGATCAAGGCATCTGCAGGTTAGGACCCCATCTCTTTGCTTCCAAGGTGGCACCTTGAATGATGTGTCCCCACATGGTGGAAGAGCAGAAGAGAGAGACATTGTTTTATAGCAGCAGAGCCCTCATGACCTGCACACCCTCCTAGAGGCCCCACTTCCCAACACTGCTGCATTGGCGATTAAGTTGCCAACAAGTGAATTTGGGAGGGGACACATTCAGACCATAGGAAGATGTTTCCATGGTGATGCTAAAAATCGTGCAGATACCTTCAGCTTTAACATACCTAAGAGACATGTCAGGCCTGCTGAATGGGGGTAGAACTTGGGCCACTGGGTCTGAAGCAGGAGTTATAAACCTCCTGCCATCTCCTCCCTGTACTTCATTGCAAAAGAAAGCAGAAGTTAGTTGGATGAGAGAAAGACTTCATGTGGCTTTTTACTCCCTAATACATCATTTCACAAAGACACACATTATTGAAATTTCTTGCAGAAGAGAAGGAGGGTGGGGGAAACAGTTAGAGAGAGGACAAGAACATCACCCTGCAGCTGCCATCCCACTTCTCTGCTCCCCTTATAGCAGGACTCCTGAGTGAGCGGTCTGCATTTACTGTCTCTTTGGTGGGTGGCACGAGGGGACATCTATCCCTTCCTCACCACCTTTGGGCTGCAGAAATGGTATATATAATTATGTTACGTATAGTCAATGTGTGTTGACTATCTGGATACTTGGCATATAAAATTGGTTGTTTTGAGTCATCTGTAGCTGCGGACCTTGGTATTTAGAACAATTCCATGTTTATAGAACACCTCTGGTCTGTCTGCTCCTGCTGGGCAAGGGGCACAGAGATGAGATGAATGACTAGACTCAACGTGTTCAAGGAATTTCTGGCTCAGGACCTCAGAATTGGGGTAGGCTGGCACTGCACAGAGACCCAGAGAAGGCATTGCTTAGATGCCACCTTTGTAGGGCCCAGACAGAGTCAGGCTGGACCCGTGTCCCAGCAAAACCCTTTCCTAGCAAGTTACTGGCAACGGATTCAATTCTGGATTTCAAAGTTGGGCCCATAAGATTGGCACGTGGGCCGCATTTTGTCCTTCACCACCTGGGGTGTCCCCATCCCACCCGGAGACAGAGCTCCATGTAGTTCCTAGACCCCATCACCACTGAGACGGCTTTTATTTTTTTGTCCTTAAACTTGAGGCACATCCAACACACAATTGTTAAACAAAAATTATAGGAGGCCATTGTTGTGGACTAAACTCCTGCACTGGGCCCCAGCAGACCAGACTAAAGACTAGGTGGAGTCAGTCAGGCTCGCCACACCCACACTGGTTGTCATCTGGCCTCCTGAGAAATCAGGGGAGGTGACAGCCAGACTTCTCAGACAGGCCCCTTTAGTCTTCATGGGCAGGATTATAAAGTTCCCTCTGCTTTAATCCCACGACAGAGTAACCTGAAGCACCCTGATGTGAACCAAGGGGCTACCTTTCCACTGTTCTCACTCCCTCTTCCACCCCACGAGGAAGGTCTCTTGAAATGCCAGTCTGCCTCGTATTCCTTGTTTCTGCCTCTGTGGCTGTGTGTCTATGGAGCCGGCTCCTCTGCCGGACGCGTTGGAACACTTATTCCATCTCATGCAGTGAAGTGCTGCCCGATTCTAGCAATGCAAATAAAGCCAGCTGAAATCTTTAAATTTGTTGAATTTTGTTTTTTGACACAGTAAAGTGAACGATTTAAGCTTTCAGTTTGGAGAGTTTTGATAGTCGCCTATACCTGTCCACCACCACTCAGGCAACATCCGGGACATTTTCAGCACCTCTTCCCGATCAGCTGCCCAACACCCATGTTCTAATTTCTGACTCTATAGATTTGTTTTGACTATTCCAGATTTAATATAAATGAATCACAAAATATGTATCCTTCTGTATCCGGCTTTTTAAAATTTTAAGATTCCTCCATTTGGGTTTTAACATCAGTAGTTCATTACTGTTTATTTTACCACAATGCATTTGTCCATTCATCCCTTGCTCCCAGGGTTTTTGGCGGCTATGAACATCCTCTGGTTTCTAGTGTCCCCACCTTCTTCATGGCTCTTCAGCCCCTCCCTTCCCTTCGCACTTGCCACTGCCTAGGCACTGACCGTTTCTCGTGGTGACCGTCGACATAGTCTCGGACAGTGTCCCCCTGCTGTGGGGCGCCCGCCCTGTGCCGTCCTGGGCGCCTTGCCCTCTCTCCCTCACGTACTTAGAGCTTTCTGGTTGGAAGCGACAGGAACCTGTTCTGGTAACTCAGGCAGACGGAGTGCGCTGGGAGTTGAGAGTGTGTAGGCAGGACTGAGGGGGCTGGGGGGCCAGGCCTGGAGGTGACAGGCTCCCCACAGAGGATGAACTCCCCGCCCCACTTCCCTGTTTCAAGCCAGGTGACGATAGAGAGCCCAACTGCGTGATGGTGTCCAGGGCTGAGCAGGAGGATCCTGCCCGAGGGCACAACTCCCCGGGACCCAGAGGGAAGGATCTGGGAGCAGAACGAGGCAATGGGCGGGCTCTGGGAGTCAGACGGAGTCACAGCCAGGAAGGCCCTGCCTACTGGAGAGTCAGAGTAAGGCAGAAAGGGGCGGAGAGAGGGAGGGCAGAGGGAGGAGAAAAAGGAGGAAGATAAGAAAGGAAGGAAAGGAAGGAAAGAGGGAGGGAGGGAAGAGGGAGCAGCGTGGAGGAAAGGGGAGATTTTAGACGTGGGGCAGTGGCTAGAGCCGGGACACTCAGGCAGGCACAGAAGGATTGAAGTGGGGCTGGGCCGGGCGGTGGGCAGAGCAGCCTCGGGAGCTGTGTGTGGGTGTTTGAGGGCTCGGCAAGCCACTCTCCAGGGACGGCCACCCAGAGACATAGCAGGCCCAAGGAGGACTGAGGCACAGAAATGTCCGTGGGGCTCCCGGGTGGCAGGGCCGGGACAGGCTCAGAGGTGAGGGCCACAGGGACAGGCGAGGAGGCAAACGGCTCAGCCTGCAGAGAGCCAGCCTGCTCCAGCGGCATCAGTGCCTTCGTCTCTCAGATGGGAACAGCCAGACTCAGGGACGCAAACAGGCTCCCCAACACCACGAAGCCGACAGGCGGCACGCTTGGGATTGGAACACAGGCCTTCCTGACTCTACAGGGGAGGAAAAAATCCTCTCCCTGTACCCATCTTAGGTTCACTGGGATGCTGCTGTAATTAGAGTAACAAAGAAAAACAACCAGGAGTTTGTGTTAACTTTGCAACCTGCAAACCCACAGGAACACCCAGGGACGAGCAACTCCAAGGGGTGGTTAGAACTGGGGCTTAAGCAGCACCTTAGCAAAAGAGCAGTATGTTTTTAGGGCAGTGACAAGACAGGGGAGAGGGCGTTGAGTGTCTGGGGAGGCCAACGCTGGGCAGGTACTGCATGGGGAGCTGGTGGAAGGTGGAGGCTGGCCTCAGCGGGAGTTGTTGTGGGATCCCTCTGGTGCCCTCTGGGGCTGATCAGGCTCTGGGGTTGTCTCTGGTGATCAACTCTGTGCTTCCTGGTGGAGAGGGAGCAGGGACATTGTGACAAATGTTGTATGTCCTGCTTCTAGGCAAATAGAGGAGGACAGAGCATTTCTTGTATCTGCTTCTTCTCAGTTGCCTTCAGCTCAGCAGAATCCTTATGCCAAAGTGGCAGGTTTGGGGGTGGCATGTTCTGCTACCTTCACTTGCACAACACTTTGCTCTCTTCCAAAGTAGTCTTATACATGCATGTCCTCTCCGAACACCAACCTGCCACTCAGGGAGGCTGAGGGAGGCCGGTCCAATCCCAGCTTGGGGCTTCATGGGCAAGGTGCTGGGTAGAGGGGCCTCTGTGTCAGGTGAAATATCCTGCTCAAGTGCCGGGACCCCTCACCTCTGCCACTGGGCGGGCAAAAGGGGGACTCCCCTCCGCCTCCAGGCTGGCCTTCCCATGTACCCAGGCTGCCCCTCCCCAGCTCCCACGCCTTCCCAGCTGTTGGTTGCTCCGAAGCCTGCAGAAATGGGTCTGTGATCCGCTGAGAAGCACAGTCACAGGGTGGTTTTGTTTTCTGCCAGTGCTATTAACCCAAACTGTACCAAGCGGCATCTAATTTTGGCTTTGTAGCTCCAGTCTCAATCTTATTCCAGGCCTGCACCCATTTGCCACAGCTTTTCTATGCCACCTGGACATCCGGAAACGTTCTGAAAGATAAAGCACCAGGGTCTGGAACCACATGCCTTGGGGTGCTCCCCTCGTCTCTTAATTTAGGAGCGATGGAGTCGTTGACCCAATGCAAATGAGCCACTAGATCATTTGCAAATGCCAAGTTCAGATGAATCTGAGTTTTGGTTTTGATATTTTCTGGGTCTT
The DNA here is from genome assembly GCF_040939455.1 of Microcebus murinus. Classification (NCBI taxonomy): domain Eukaryota; kingdom Metazoa; phylum Chordata; class Mammalia; order Primates; family Cheirogaleidae; genus Microcebus; species Microcebus murinus. Next base: position 69,396,456 of record NC_134117.1, on the reverse strand, counting down.
GGTCCAGCCCACAAATAAGTAAATATTTGACACTTATCTGGTTTGGTCAAATGGGATAATCCGATCTCTCACAAATGAAAGCCAGCTCTCAGATTCTTTGATTCCACTGCTGCTTTGATTAATAAGAGAATTGTTGGCTTCCCTTCCTTTTGGAAGGAGCCTGGGACATGCAACCCCCCTACCTGCCTTTGAATGCAGAAAGGAACCAGGCCTTGGCGGCTGGACGCTGTGCGGAGCGTTTCTCCCACGGACTCTGCTCCACGCAGGGCTGCTGCTCTTGGGACTGCAGCCAGGAGTCACACACCTGCTGGCCAGCCACGAGGGCGACTGGGACAGAAGTCTTTTCCCTGGGCAGGGGACTGCGCCGTGGGTGAAGCTGAGGTGCTGAGCTCTCGGACACTGTGCTGCCCCGGGTGGGGGACGCAGAGGGAGCAGAAGGAAACAGCCCCTCTGCAGACCCGAGGAGCCAAGTAGGCGGCTTGTTCTACCTGCCATATTTGTAACAGGGGCTCCGTGTACCCGGGAGGCCATCATTTGTGTTTTTATTTTCATTATGTTTCATCCACGGTCCTGCCAGTGTGTGCGGTTAGTTCTGCCCCACGGATTCTCTTGTTGTAGTTTCACAATCCACCTATTTTAAAGTGAGTTGCCAGAAGTGGCCCCATGGTGGGCATCCTTCAGGCACCATCCTGGCCAGGAGGATAGACCATGTTAGCACTGGTAGGTATTAGGTTCCTCTGCCACGCCGGGCCGTGGCCCACCACCCTTCCACCTGCTTCCTGGCCTCTGCCCCCGCCCCTGTTATGACCACCCGGCCTTCACAGCCACAGCCCCCGCATGGCACTCCCGACAGGCACAGTGAGAAACAGAAAGGTGACGTGTAGACAAACGGTGCTGGGGTGGGGTGGGGTGAGGCCAAGAGCTGATGTGTGCACTCGTGAGACGTACACATGTGGGGGAAGGTAAGGACAGGAACTTCATTCACAGGGGAGTGGGGCGGGAGGTGCTGCCGATCCTAGACCTGGGGCGGGCAGGCGGCAGGCGTTGTCTTCCAAGCCACCCGTCACTCCAACTCACTCGCCCCCACGAAGGTGCAGCTCATCTGATGCTGGCTTTTGTTTCCACCTAATCGTCCAGGGATGGAGATGGGGCCACCATCCTCCTTGGTGCCATTCTCCTCTCTCACCAACATTTAAGGGTCACCCTGGACACTGGAAGAGCTGAACTCATAAAGACAAGACCACTCTCTGCTAACAAGATGGGGCTGTATCTAGTTAAGTAAAATTTATGTGTGTGTGTGTGTGTGTATATATATATGCATAAAGATAAAGGTATTTATTTGTCTATATGGGACCATGTCATGGCATAAACATGGCCATTGGGCAGACTCTGCAGTCAGAGTTCTTCCTTATCTTATAGGCTGGAGGAGCCAGCATTTTCCAATTAATAAAACATCTCACAACTTTCTTTATTCTGCTCTAATTGGACACGGAATCCTAGGGTTACTGTGCTTAGGGAAGCTGACCTCTGCACTCAGTAGCCTGCTCTGAGGGGAGCAGAGTCTCTGCCTTGCTTAACACAGATTGAAATTGTACTGAACATGCAAAAACATTTGGAATTATAGAATATGTAGAAATGTTCAGTTGGTTTTTATTATGATTACTGTTATGTGTGTATGTAAATCTCCTAGCTTTCATCCTAAAATGTGCTGATTCTTAATTTAAGTATATGCAACCCAAAATTATCCAAGTCTTCCTGCCTTGGCCTTAAGGTCTAGTTTTGGCACTCTGATGCATTAAGAGAAATATAATTTCAACTCCAAAAGTGTCTCAAGGATAATGTAAGGCTTGGTTAAATCTTTCAGGGGGCTAGCACATGGGGACACGACATACAACAAAAGATCTCAGAAAATACTTTTACCTGTTCATTGCAGTCCTTGTCAACACAGCCTTCTCTCGTGCCCCTTCCATGGGCCACAGCCCCTCTTCTGGTCCCCCTGAAAGCTCTGGAGAGCCCTGCGTCCACAAGCACTTCCCACCTCTTGCAACTCTCCTCTTGGTCCCCTCAAGCAACGCCGCAGCCAGAGCGAGCTTCTTGGCTTCCTAGAACGTCACAGACAACTCAAGCTCAGGCGTGCACTGCAGGTGAGGGAGGGGAAGTTATGAATAATCTACGCCATACTTTTGTCTTTGTGATCTATACTATAAAACCCATTCAAGTTGGGTCTAAATTTTTCTTTGGACAGCGTGTGCTGTAGGTATTGAACAGTGGGAGAAGTTGCACCATACAACCCTTGGTGAGGGGTCCCCTGTGGGGCTCACGGGGACAGGGGGCAGGAATTTCAGCCTCATTTCCTGTTGAAGGAGCCGGTGAACAATTTGAGCTTCAGAGCAGGAACAGAGTCTCAGTCTCGGGACTCGGACTGAGTGGCCCTCATCTCGCTGGTGCTGCCTGAGCCCACCCAGGGGACAAACGGCTACCCTGGTCGGGGCTACACTGGGACCACTGGTCACCCAGCACCCAAAGCCGCTTTTCTCCATGGAATGCAAACCATCCCTGCCTGGGGCCCTGCCAAGCCTTGGCAGGACTTAATGCGACATTCAGTTCCAGATTAATTCAAGTTGGAACGGTTTTGCTAAAGGTGGCGAGACCCTCGATTTATTTTCTTATTTTTGTGAAGCACTGAAATGGCTTTTACAACACGGTTTTGGATTTCTGCAATTGAGATGTCTGCGCACGATGAGTTCTTTTTACAACAGATGTCTATAATCATTATAATAACAATGGTGCCTTCCTATATTTCTTTAAGGTGTGTTTCTTCTGGTTAAGCTTTGGTCCAGGAATTTGGGCTGTGATTCAGGGACTCATAGAACTTCACAGCACAGTGTGAGAGGAGTCTGCTCTCTGAACCCTCCCTATGAAATTTCCACCCTGCGAAATTTCCTCCTGCTAGGACGGGTCCACCCACCGGGAGTGTCCTACCATTTCCTCTCCGACAGCGCGAATTGTCTGAGTGTTCTGAACTGAACGAATCAAGATACGTAAAAGAGTATGGAAGGATGCTGAGTCAATGCTCCCATTTTATGGATGTGAACATGAAGGCCTGAGGGAGGGAAGTACTGGGAATCAGGTGATCTGGCTCTGATCAATTGTATAAACTCCAAGAATTGTGGCCTCGCCCAACCCAGGGGGCCTACCTCCAAGCTCCCTTTGCTGCCCTTCAGCCACACCTGGCAGATCAGAGTGACATGTCTCTGTTGCTTTGGAATATTAATTAAAGGTAAGTGGTTACAACTTTTAAATGTAATCTTATAAGGGGCTTAGGGCTGGGTGAACATTTTTCTGGGTTAAAGAGAAAGTCCTTATTGAAAACTTAGATGTAGAAAACATTTTCAAATTGATTTGTTATATAGAGAATGCAGAGCACAGAGACACACACGTCTATGCAGCAGGGCTCTCAAAGTGTGGCCCCTGGTGCAGCACCATCAGCGTCACGGGCACGCAGAACTCTTACGAAGGTAGCCCTGCTCAGCTGATCGCAAAGCCCTGGGCGTGGGGCCCAGCAAGCTGTACTTTAACAAGCCTTGTGTGTGTGGGGGGCGGGGTGGGCTTTAACAAGCATGGAGGGGTCCCACGCACGCCAAAGTTTGAGACCCACTGTTACAGAATATTGTCTTCCTGGTCTTGATCGTGCGATGGGGCGGTATGTGTCACCATGGCTAGGCTACGGTGCCCCGTTGGTTGGTCAAACACCAGTCTAGAGGTTGCTGTCAATGTATGTGTTTAGATTTCAATCAGTAGACTCTGCGTGAAGCAGATTACCCTTCAACACGTGGGTAGGCCTCATCCAATCAGTGGAAACCTCTAGGGAAATGACTGAGGCTCTCTGGGGAGGAAGGAGTTCTGCTTCCAGGTTGGCCTGAACTCAAGACTGCAGCACCAACACCTGCTAGCATTTCTAGCCTGCTGGCCTGCCCAGAAAATTGCTAGCCCCCACTATCACGTGAGCCAATTCCTTAGTCTCACCCCACATGCACACGCGTGTCCTCCATGTGCTGGCTGTTTGTCTGCGGAACTCTGGCGGGACCAGCAGCAGCGGCAGCCAGTCCCCGCGGGCTTTCTCAGCAGCCGGACTCAGCGGCCAGCCTCCTCAGCGTGCCATTCCAGACAGCTGCTCCCAGCAGGAGGAGGCAGCAAAGAATGCAACGTGATAGCCATCTGGGACTTAAAATATTAAGCAGGAGGTGAAGTTTTGTAGGTATACCTGATTTGGCAGAAACAATTTGAATTTAGGTCATTCCTTGGAAGATTCTTTACTGAAAGAATTGAAGCTTTTAGTGGGCAGTTAAAATCCAGATGGAGCCGAATTTGAATCTTTGCTCTGTAACTTCCTCTCTGGTGACCTCAGGCAAGTCACTTAACCTATGTGAGCCATATTTTCCTCATCAATGAAGCATGGTTACTAAGATCTTTCCTTTTGTGGCTTTGATAAAGCTTCTATGTAGCACATTTTATGTCAGGCTTATAGTAGGCACTCGATGAATGGTAGTGATTATTATTTTAGCTAAAAATACAGGTATACCAGAAAGATATGACTGTTATCTGGAAGTTGTAGGTAACTGTTCTCCCTGGTTAATCTTTGATTTACTGTAATATAGTGGAGATAACATGTTCAATTGTAATCCGTATATCAACATTGTTATTTGAGCAATGTTCTGGGCTCTGACTGGGAAGGGGTGAATCTTAGTACCAGCTGTTGGTGACAGGCAACACCAAGGCAACGAAGAAGAGTGTGAAGAATCTGCCTACATTTTATTGTAGAGTAAACCTAAGAAAGCCATACGTTCTTGAACTTTCTATTAAAACAGTACAGACTTTTCTTTTATTTCAGCATATTACGGGGGTACAAATGTTTAGGTTACATATGTTGCCTTTGGGCCCCCCCCAGTCAGAGGTTCAAGCGTGTCCATCCCCCAGATGGTGCATACCACACCCATTAAGTGTGAATATACCCATCCCCTCCTCCCCGTTCCCATCTGCCTGACACCCGATGAATGTTACTACTATGGTGTATGTGCACTTAAGTGTTGGTCAGTTAAGTCAGTTGATACCAATTTGATGGTGAGTACATGTGGTGCTTGTTTTTCCATTCTTGTGATATTTCACAACACAGATTTTTAAGGGAAGACATGGGGCACGCAATCTTTTGGAAATGCTATTAGTTGTACATAATTCTAGGGACATAAATAAACATTATCAAATGGTACAATTTTCTATTTTCCACTTAGAAGAACGCTGGCCTATTAAAATAAGCACACAGTGGTGTGTGAACACAGCCAAAAGGACCAACGCCTCCCTGTTACTGGAACACTTACATTATTTTAAATTATATTTTAATTAATTTAAAAACTGAATGCAAAGTTTTGAAAGACTAAATGCCAAAGGTTATTCATGAAGAAATTAGAAAAGTTATATAAACCAACAATGACTAAGAAAATTAAAATCGTATTCAAAGACTTCCTTTCCTCAAAGCCCTAAGCCTGAGGTGTTATAGATGAATTTTACAAAACTTTCAAGGAACAGTTAACTGCTAAACTTTATAAATGGTTCCGTAAGATAGAAAAAGAGAAAATTGCCCAACTCACTTTATAAATCTAACATAATATGTAATTCAAGAGTCAGATAAGCACAATAAATGCTAAAAATAGTACTCCGACTGAGAAGTGTATCAATGTAGAAGGAAAAAATCTAAATATCAATTAAGTGAATCAAATAATTTAAAAAACATATCATGATTAAGTAGGTATAACCTAGGAAGACAAGGGTAGCTCATCACAGGAAGTTATCATAAAAACTTTGGTTAACAATTTTATCTCATTGAAGGCTACTGAAGAAAAATTACATAATTTAAATTAACACAGAAGAAGTATTTTCTAAAATTCAATAACTTTTGTAATTAAAAAGCATAGAAAACTAGGAATAAGAGGAAATTTTCTTAACTTGGCAAAAGTTATATTCAAAAAGCCTACAGCAAGCTTAACATTTAAACGGAGAAACATTAGACCCATCTTTAAAATTAGGAACAAGTATGGATGTCCAATGCTATGGTCTGAATGTTTGTGTCTCCTTAAAATTCGTATGTTGGAATTTTCTAGGTGATGGTATTATGACATGGGTCTTTGAGAGATGATTGGTCATGGGGCAGAGCTCTCATGAAAGGGCTCAGTGTCATCATAAAAGAGTCCTGAGAGAGACCCCTCACCCCTTCCACCGTGTGAGGATATAGTGAGAAGGCTGTGTTCAGAAACTGGGCCCACACCAGACACTGAATCTGCTGCTACCTTGATTTTGGACTTCCCAGCCTCCAGAACAATGAAAATTAAATTTATGCTCTTTATAAACCACCCAGTCTATGGTATTTTATTGCAGCCCGAATGGAGTAAGATACCCACTATCATTGTTTCTGTTTGACATAGTGTTTGAGGTTCTGGCCAATGCTGTAAGGAATGAAAGAAAGAGATGTAAGAGTTAGTGTGGAAGAGGGATTCCAGTTGCTCCATTCCAGAGAGTCCAGGTAGCAGCAAGGGTGGACGCAGAGAGATTGGATCAGACACCGAATAATCCCGGTGTGGGCCAGGGCTGTAGCTACAGGTGGTGAGAAGTGGTGGATTTGGGGTTAATTTTCAAGGCAGAGTTGACAGATTTGTTAAAGGATTTGGAAGTAGTGGGTGAGGAAAAGAGAAGAGTCAAGGGCAATTCCATGTTTTTTTTTAGTTTTGTTTTGTTGTGTGTGCGTTTTTTTTAACCTGAGCAATGGGAATTACTAAGATAGGGGAAACAGTAGTAAAAGTAGTTTGTGGGGCAGAGCTAGACTCAATGTTGAAAATGCTAAGTTTGAGATCTCTATTAGATATTCAAGTGGAGATGTCAGGAGGTAGAGAGGAGGGAGGATTTAGGGTGCAGGGAGGAGGTCTGAGCTAGAGAGGGATATTGGAGAGCCATGGTATAGAAGTGACATTCAAACCGTGAAAGCTGGTGAGCTCACCAATGGAGTCGAGTTAGATAGGGAAAAGTAGACGTGACAGGACCGAGTTTCAGTTGCTAGGCTGGGATAACGTTGGGGTAATGAGAAACAGAAGCCAGGAAAATATGAAGAAAACTACAGAAATGCAGTGTCCCAAAGGTGAAAAAAAGTGAAAAAAGCTTTTGTAAATGAGAATGTTCAATGACATTATTTACTGATAGTCTGAACAGGTGATACAAGAGAGTGAATCCCTTCCCCTTCCTTCTCCTTCCCCCCGCATGTATTTTTATAGCTTTATTGAGGTATAAATAACATAAAATAAGTTTCATGTACTTAATGTGTACAACTTAAGTTCGGACATACGTACATACAGACCTGTGAAACCACCACCGCAATCCACGTGGTAAGCCGGTCCGTCACGGCAAACACGTCTTCCCGTCCCCTGTGCTGCCCCTCCCACCTCTGCTCCCCACAGGGGCAATCCCTAAGGATATCTGCTTCCCATCAGTATAGATTAGTGTGCTAGACTTTTATATAAAGAGAATATTACAGATTCTTACAAATCCTCCTTTGGCCTGGCTACTTTCACTTAGCGTAATTATCTTGAGTTTTATCCATGTTGTTGTTTGTATCAATAGTTCATTCCTTTTTCCTGCTGAGAAGAATTCCATTGCATGGATATACCCCAGTTAGCTTATTTATCATAAGTAATTTGTCCTATAAAACTTCCTGCAGAAGTTTTATAGTTTTTATTTTGGAAAATTATACTTAAATGTTGGTAGATGTTGAAAAATACACAAAACAATTCCTTTTTATTCACATGGATATCAAATTGCTTTGGCACCATTTATGGATAGACTACTTTTCCCACATTGAGTTACCTTTGCAGTTCTGCCAAATATCAGGTGTTCTTATGTGTATAGTCCTATATGTAGCTGTTTTTATTTAGGTGCTTCTGAATTTTAGAATAAGCTTGTCAGTTTCTACAAAAGATCCCTTTCTTTTTGAGTTCATATTGCAATTGAGATAACATTAAATTTTTAGATTATCTTGGAGGAGAATTGCCATCTTACTGGCATTATGTCTTCTGATCCATGACTAGTGTGTCTCTCCGTTTTGTGAGATCTTAACATTTTTTTCTAAGCAATGGTTTCTGGCTTTTAGTGTATAGTTATGGAATACCTTTTATTGGCTTTATCTGTATTTCATATTTTTGATGCTGTTAAATGATATTATTTTAAAATTTTTAATTCCTGATTGTCATTGCTAGTATAAATATGAAACATGATTGATCTTTTAATATTGATCTTCTGTCCTGCAACCTTGTTAAACTCACTTATTAAGTTCAGCATATTGTTATGTAGATCACACTGGATTTTCAGCAAAGATAATCATATCGTCTATGAATAAAGACAGTTTTACTTCTTCCTTCTACTCTCAGTGCCTTTTATTTCTTCTTCTTGCCTTATTGCATTTGCTACAACACGTTGAAAAATGTTGAATAGAAGTTAAGAGTGGACATCATTGTCTTGTTGTTAATCTTATCAGAAAAGCATTTAATCTCATCATCAATTATATTATGAACAGCAGGTTTTTTAATAGCGGTCTTTTATTATCAGGTTGAGGAAGTTATTTCTGTTAGTAGTTTCCTGAGAGAGTTTATATCCAGAATGGATGTTGGAGTTCTGGAAATGCTTTTATTGTGTGTATTGTGATGCTTATATAGTTTTTCTTTTTTAATTTATAAATGCGATGAATCACATTAGTTGATTTTCAAATTATACGTCAACCTTACATTTCTGGCATATGTTCTGGCATATGTGGCCGCCTTGGTCATGACGCATTATCTTTTATACTGTTGCATTTGATTTGCTGAAATTTTGTTTAAAGGGTGTGTGTGTGTGTGTGTGTGTGTATGATTTGCATCTATGCTCATAAGGATATGGTTTGTAGTTTTCTTTTCTTACAATGCCTTTGTCTGGCTGTGGTACCAGGGTAAAAATGGACTTTTAGAATGATTTGAGAAGTATTCTATCTATTACAATCTTTTGGAATAGTTTGTGTAGAATTGGTATCAATCCTTTTAAAAATGCTGGGCAATGAAGCCGACTGGGCCTGGAGGTTTCTTTGTGGGAAGATTTAAGGTACAAATTCAATGTAAAAGAGTAGACATGAGGTGAATGGGTTATCTGTTTCTTCTTGATAAGTGCTGATGGTGTCTTTCAAGGAATTTGTCTGTCATATATAATTTGTCAAATATATTTGACAAATTTATCATAATATTTATCATGAAGTTTATCATAATATTCTCTTATTTTATTTTTAACATCTGTAACATCTACAGTGATATCTTAACTCCCATTCCTTATATTATTAATTTGAGTCTTTTCTCTCTTTTTTGGTGATTAATCTGACCAGGGGTTTGTTAATTTATTGATCTTCTTAAAAAACCCCAAAAAACCTCTAGCTTTTAATTTCATTGATTTTTCTCTTTTGTTTTTCTATGGTCTATTCCATTGGTTTATGCTCTGATCATTACTGTTTCTTTTCCTCTGCTTACTTTGGATTTCATTTGCTCTTGTTTTTTTTTTTTTTTTTTTTTTTTTTTTTTTAGGGTGGTAGTTGAGATCATAGATTTGAGATCTTTCTTTCCTTCTAAACTATTGTAGTGTTATAATTTTACTTCCAAGTATTGCTTTAGCTATATCCTACCAATTTTGATCTGTCGTGTTTTGACAATCCATTGATTGCATTTTCCTTTCATTATGGGTCATTTTTCGTGCCTCATTTCATGGTCATTTTTAATTGGATGCCAGTTATTGTTACTTTTTTCTTGTGTGCTGGATATTTTTGATTTCCTGTATGTATTTTTAAGCTTTGTTCTGGGATACAATTAAGTTCCTAAGTAACAGTTTGATATTTTAGGTCTTGCCTTTAATATATCTTAGGTAGAATCAGCTGTGTTTACGCTGGAAATTATTATCCTCACTGCTGAAGCAAGGCTCTGCCTAATGCCTCATGAGTGAGGTTTTCAGTCTGGCTGGCGGGAAGAGACATGATTTACGCCCTGTCAATGGAGCTTCTGGAGGTTTCTGGGTTTCTGGGGTGCTCTCTGTGCAGCTCCCTCCCCTTTCAGACACTGCTCCCACCCTGGGGGCCCTCGGCTTTGTCTCCTCAACCCAGGGAGCTGGCCCGCTCTGCCAGCACCTCTGTAGCCTCTGTGCTGTGGCCTGGACGCTCTCTAGGAGGCTAGCTGGGCTGACCACGGGGAAGAGTGTCCTGAGCACCTGATGTGCCGTGTGGAAAACTGTCATTTCAATGATCTTGTCAGTTTCCCCCCAGTTCTTTCAGGTGGGAGGACAACTCTGCTTCCTGTTGCTCTATTTTGGCCGTTTTGATCTCGTGAGGATCTTACAGGTGGTATTTCCCCACTTCACAAAAGAGAAACCCTCTCCACAGCGCTTTAAATAACTGCTCGGGGGAACCCTCTAGAAAGCGACAGTGTCCAAAGCGGAACCAGCTTCACCGGTGTGGGTGTGCTCTTCACTTCTGGGCTCCGGCAGCAGAGTACGCGACGGCTGCTGTCTGCCAGAGGGCAGCAGAGGACCGTGACAGGACTGGAGTCTGCCAGGGCAGCGGAAGTCCAGCGTGGTCTGCATGAGGCCCGGCCTCTCTCGGGTTCCTTGCTTTTGGCTCCTGTCCTGTCACTGCTTTTGTCTCTACTCCTGCTGACCGCTTAGCTCTATGGTTGGCTGCCCCACAACTGTGGGATGGTGGCCTGAGACGCCTCTCGACGCTTTGTGCTGTGAGGAAACAGGACAGGAGGCGTAATGGCCAAGCGGTCAAGCGATGTGCAAAGCCAGGTTTCCGGCTTGGTGTGCGGGACTCTGTCTCCCCTGCTCCTGGCTCTGTCTCCTGCCTGATGTGGCTTTGTTCTCCAACTGCTGTCCCTTGTGGTCACTCAGATGGCTACCACGGTTCTAGCCCTTGAGAACAAGAGACAGACTCTTTCCTAAACCCCCAAGGGGAAATCCTGGGCTCCATCTGAGCGGCCCCACGTGGGGCGCACCTTACAGACTCCCCACAGCCTGCCCGCAGCTGGTGGCTGCAGCGAGGGTTGGCTTCCTGAGTCGGTGTCTGTGCTGCAGGGGATGAGGGTCTCCTGATCGGCTCGAGCTAGTGGGACTTACCCCTGGGGCTGGGTGGGGGCCAACCCCCACCGACCACCCACTCCAGATTAGGGGAGGAGCTGGGGGGAGGCTGGTGAGCCGTCCAGTAGTTCCCAAGATGTTGCCAAAGACAGAAGAGCTCAGAGTCTGGGAAGCGCCCGGGCAGGAGCCTCAGGCCCAGGACACCAGCTGATGAGCACACCATGTGTGTCCAGGCAGCCAAGTGCCCTGCACCGCCTCTGCCCCTTTGAAGCAGAGGCAGCCACTGGGCACAAGGGCTTTGCAGTCTCTGCTCTGCAAAGCAAGGATGGCGGGAGCGGGTCTGACTCATTTGGAGACACTGCCTAGTTCAATCTGCTCTGTCAAAATGAATGAATCATCTGCCAGGCATTGTGCTAGGGTTGAATAAGTGTCAAAAGGACTTCAAAGAATGTTCTGTTTACTAGAGAGAGAAAAATAAAACCAATAAATGCAATCCAGTGTCAGACATTCCGTAAGAAAGAAGTATATATGGAACTGAGTCAGCACAAAGTGGGAACTTTTTCCTTAGCTTAACGAGGCTAAGACATGCTTTCAAGAGGAGGAAATTATTAAAATTTGAGGCATATGCAGGAGAAAGAGGTGAGTGCAGTGGCAGGGAAAAACTTTCCAATGTTCTGAGAAAATAGGCACAAAGACACAGATAAGTTAGAAAGTCTGTCACTTTTGGAGTAGCCTTTCTTTGTTTTTTAAAGCAACTCAGGATATATTAGTATATATTTGTATATTAGTTGAAGTTGATAATTTTAAATCGTGGAATACTGAAATTATGCTTAAAAGAAATGAAAGGTCAAAGAAATGTCGTGATAGGCTTAATTCAGCTGGTTACTTTTAACAGTTTTCTTTAGCCAAGAACTCCACAGTTGCATCGGCACACAACACAAGCCCCGGAAACACTCCGGTGTAGCGGCGGGCTCAGCCCCGGGCACAGGGCACTCGCTGTGAGGCGGCTGCGTTGGGCCAAGCATGGATGTGTAGTGTGGAAGACTGCATTTCCTTTCGCTGTCTGTCCTGACTTGTATGGATCGTGTAGGGTCTGAAATACTTTGCAGACTTTCACAGGCTAAAACCTGGCTAAAGCTTCAAACTGGCATTGCAGTCTAGCGGCTCTCCAGCTCCGTCCCCCCACCCCCCCGTGATGGCAAGGTGGGACAGTTTCTCTGCTTTTGGGGGAAAAATACTTTCCTAGACTTTCATGAAATGTATAAAAATGATTAAATGCCATAAACCCGTTCTCTAAGTAGGCTGCTCAGGGAACTGATACCAACTGGTTCTCTTGCAGAGCATTCTTGAACTAGAGTAAGCCATCCTCTAAGTGCTGAGGCAGCCTTTCTGACACCTGGGGCAGCCTCCTTCCTGCCACTGCCTTTTCTCTAGGCACAAGTACAGACCTTGAAGGGAGAAAACGCCACAGCCGTCCCCGGAAAACGTGGTTGGTGGGCTGCTGCTGCACTGAGACCCATGCCGTTCACACCTCTCGACTCTGGGCTCCTGGTGGGCTCTCCCCGGACCCCGTGGAGCCCAGCCTGCCATGGGCCAGTGCCAATATGCATTTTAAAGCAAACTTAGTGGATGGGAGCTGCATGCATTCTCTTTCCCTCCACCCAGGGCATCATGATCTCAAAGTGCTGAGATGGATGCAAAAAGTGTTAGTTAATATTTTCACTGTGCTGGGTACAACGATGTACAAGACAGACATTATCTCTGTGTTCACACAGCCTGACATCAAGCAGGAAGATGAATACACAGAGTGCAGGGGCACGAAGCCAGAGGTTACGGAAGCCTTCCTGGGGAAATGGGCTCTAAGCCTGAGGACAGGAAGGGCAGGGCCCTGGCCGGAGGTGGGGAAAGCCAGGGGTGAGCCGGGGGTGAGCAGATGTCTGCAGAGGCCGTGTGGAGAGAGCTAGGATGAACTTGAGAGCCTGTGGCGCTGGTAAGTGTGTGAGCTGTAGCCGGAGCTGGGGGAGGGCTGGTCGGGGAAGCAGAACTGCTCCAGGTATTTGGCGGGGCCTTTATCAACTGTGGGAGGGACTTGGGGAGGTCAGGGACACTGTTTCAGGACATCCAGAACAGAAACCCAAGGGAAATGGTTACCAGTGATGCTAGTAGTCCACAGCACCAAAGCAGGTGATTCTCAGGGGACACCTGGAGCTCTGAGAGAGCTGTGTGCCCGCCAAGCCCACCTACCTGCAGAGCCTGGTGGGGAGTTCTCAGGAGCCGCGCAGGGCCAGGGAGAGCGCTGCCCGAGGCCGCAGCTGCAGGACAGAGAACACACTGCCTCTCCCGACGCTGCCCGCATCCCGGTGCAGGCCACTCGCAGGCTGAATCTAACCTTTGCGCTGGGCAGGACAGTGACTCTATGGCTCCATTCATGTCCCTGGGGAGCAGAGGGTGGTGTCGCAGGGACTGGAAGACACCGATGATCACAGACGAACCAGCAAAATAGTTCGTGGAGAAGGAACTGGGTTCTTGTCCTGCCACTACTGCCTACTGGCTGCGTGCTTGTCTCCAGGCCTCGGTTTCCTCTGTAAAGTGGGGATGATGACACTACTCACTTCATGTGTCGTGGAAAACATCAGGCAAGGCAACATAAAGTTCTTAGCACAGTACTTTGCATGTAGGTCTCAATGGTGTCAGGTTATTACTATTCATAGTGCGTTTTTGTCATTATATATTGAAAATAAAGTAAAAAACCATTAAAGGATTGAAAAAACAGAAAAAAATGCGCTCACCTTTTTAAGAAGATGCAGTAGCTTTGGGAGGTCATGAGGAACAACAGCCACATGGCTCCAAGCTGACTGGCTCTGTGGCCAGGACCACCAGGGTGGGGTCGAAGTCAGGCTCAGAGAACATCCTATGGGGCCTTTCAACTCCCCCATCCTTATCAAGTCACCGTGAGTGTCTACGCGTCCCAGTGGGCCACGTGCATGCTGCCTGTGGAGGGGGTGGGACGATTCCCCCATTTGGGCCCAAGGAACATTTATTTGCCTTTCCCAGGACTCTGTCCAGTGGAATTCAAATAGTGTAATTTGCTTAGTCTCTGAACTGTTTCCAGGAGGTTGCTGGGCCTTCTTCTTCCTGCCTTCCTTCCTTCTCCATCTGGGGGGTGGCAGGTGGCCCCAGGAACCCTTGGGCAAGGTTTTCACTCCTAGTCTGGGGATAGTAGCAGTGAAATTCCAGGAGGGTCTGTCTGGTAGGAACAACTCCCAAGCAAGGGTGGGAAGGGAGAGGACCCCTGGCAGGTGTGGAATTGGGGTGAGCCAGATGAACTGGAGTCCAAGGTCAAGGTCTGACAAAGAACTTTCACTTGGAAACCTAAGAAAGGACCAGAACCCAGGGGCCTCGCTATACAGGAACTAAATGCTCAGACAACAGACCCAGCCTGGGGCATGACTGCTGGTGGGCACGGAGCTCCCAACACTACCCGAGCTTGCAGGTCCTGCGGTCTGAACATGCAGGACTGAGGTCTGGAGCTCCTGCCATCTTGTGCCAAGGGTGCTGTTCTAAATGCTGTCCCAGTTTTAAGTATTTAATCCCCATACCAGCTCTAGGAGGAAGGTACTGTTATTATGACGTCCAAGCCTTGCTCTGCGCCTGCACACTGACCTCTCGCGACATTCTGAGGGATGATGAGGGTGCACACCTGGAGCACTCTGGCCCTGGCTTGGCACATCATTGGAAGCCGCAGACATGGTTCTCTTTACCCCTCCGGTTTCCATGCACAGGGCTGACGGCCTGCGGGTCCCTCCGGGGCTGCAGGCAGCTGGAGCAGGGCCAACGCCCCGTCACGTGGGGTGCTGTTCTCGAAGAGCTGACATGCTCCCCAAGACTTTAGAAGGACTCAAGTACCCACACAGCCCTTTCTTGACCCCTCTGCTTTGACCCCTCTGCAGGGGGCCTGCCGCTCAAGGTGGCCACTTGGCTTGGGGAAGTGTCTGCTCCCTTCCTGCTTTCCCATTCATGCCTGGCTCCTGCTAGGGTTCTTGCACCGCCTGGGAGGGGGCCCCACGCCTGGGAGAGCGAGCGCAGGTTGGGCCTGGGCAGGGCTTGCCTTCTTGTCTCCCCAGCGTCTCCTCTCTGTTCTCTCAGGTGGCCATGCTGCTTTTATTTATTTTTTCCCTGTTCCAAGGCTAGCCCAGGCCCAGCATGTACGGCCCCTAGGTGTTCTGTTTGCCTCCGGTTAAGAGCAGTCCATACCTCTGCCATCTTTTATCAGCGGGTCCTCCTCAGAGGATAGATTTCTTTGGCCTGAATTTATAAACTTTATTCCAGAACATTTCCAGGTCATCCTGGGAAGATGGGGAACAAGCACAAGGAATACAGGGCAGCACGCCCCCCTCCCCATGCCCCCTACATGGGGACAGCTTAGGACCTTGCAGAGGCCTTGCCATCTGACCTGCCGCTGCTGCCTGAAGTGGGGCCGACATCCCCACAGGGACACGAGCTCCTGTGATGTGGAACGGGGCCACCAACCCTTAGAAGGGTATGGACGGCACAAGGGAAGCTGTCCTTGGAGTGTCCATGTGGCGGGTACTAGGTGACTCAAGCTGAATATGGCGCAGTGCGATCACTGTGGTCACCCTATTTCATTTTACAGATGAGCAAACTGGGCCTCAGCGCTGTGACTCCCACTGTGTGCAGTCGATGAGCTGTTGCTGTCAAGGGACGGGGATGAAGGTCACTCCTGTCCACGCTCACCAAGTTCAGGGGTTGAGGGTGTTCCATTCATCCCACCGCTGCGTCCCTGGGTGTCAGGGATGGCAGCCCCATCCCAGGGACTTGTGAGCGTGGGAAGTGGTGCCTGGGAGATGCCACAGTCTGGAGGAGACCTTGGCACCTGGCGCATTGGTGGGGCTCCCTTTGCTGGGCAGCCTGCGTGGAGCGCGGAGGGGCATGGCCGGGCGGACTTCCCTCAACTGTGCGGAAGCAACAGCTTGCTTGGCTCCTCGCGCAGGTGGTGTGCGGGCCACTCCCGGGCCGCAAGTGGTCCAGCAGCTCCGGGGCCAGGATAAAAGGTCTTGGAAGTCTTTCAATGGTGACCCTTCTCTCTGCGAGGCCCCACGCCCCACCTCCTTCCTTCGCCCCGTCCCCACAGCTGATCTCTTCTCCCCAGCCCAGCTCCTCCTCTTTTCTCTTTCAAATCTGCTGATTTTTTTGGGAAAAAGTTTTCCCTGTTACCCCCGGGGCCTTCCTTTTGGAAACTTCCTTTTAGAATTGTCTTATCACAATTTGGCTCTTGCAAACAAGCTTTGACTTTTCTCACTATTGTTTAATATGTGAGTTTCAAGAGCTAGTTTGGGAGTTGAAAACCTGAATCTTGAGGACTTCACTCCCTCACGTTCCTGCTGCATTGCTCCTGGTCCTCCCTGCAGTGAGACAGGCCAGAGGACGTCATCTCGGGCTGCTCAGGCTGCCACGACAAATACACCCGGACCAGGGCCCAATGCACAGCCACTTGCTGCTCGCAGCTCTGGAGGCTGGAAGTCTGAGATCGAGGTGCCAGCACACCTGGTGTGTGGTGAGGGTCCTTTTCTGATTCAGGTGGCCACCTTCTTGCATGTCACGCGGTGGAGAGAAAGCAAGGGCTCGCTTGTCCTTCCCACAAGGGCACTGTGCATCAGGAGGGCTCCCCACGCGTGGCCCTATCCCCCTGCAAGACCTCACCTCCAAGTACCATCACTCTGGGGACTGGGCTTCAACACATGAACTCAGTCCACAGCAGTCATGTGCCAGAAATCATGAGAAATAAATACACAAAAATAACATTTCTATTTATCATATTGCTCCTCCTTTTAGACTGAAGATGCTTGTATCTATTAGCGGGGCTGGCTAACACCTTAGGAAGGTGAGTTTGCCGCCGTCACCCCCAGGAAACGGGGACCGAGCAGTCCTGTCTCCATCTTTTACTCCCCTGGCCCCTTTGGCCTTCAGTGTGGGCTCAGATCAGTGGCCAGGACCCCACAGACCATCAGCTCTCCCCGTCCTTCCCAGGGATGTTTCCGAGCTAACTTAGACCAGTGATAACTTTCTTTAAAACTCAGGGGTAGGCAGCCCCTACCCCTGAGTTAACGCACCCCTGGGCTCCCACCCCAGACATGCAAATCCCTAGTGTCTTTACATGCAAAGCAATAGAGTAAAATCTTGCCCTGCTGCATTCACGGATAGTTTTAAGAATCCAGTGATTGCAGATGGAAGGTTCCTTGTAAACCGAACCATGCTTAGGACCGCTTGCCCTTTTATTCATCTCCGGAGTTGTCCTAGCTGGGATCTGAGAGGTGGGGGCAACCCCATCCTTACCCTCTGCCACCCCCTGCAACTCACTCCCCTGACCCTGGGTGGCAGCAGCCCCCTGGGTCCATCTCGGTCCTGGGGGCCCCCTGTGGGGGAGGCCTGCTCTGGTTGGAGGCTGAGGTCAGGATGCAGCCTAATTAGCTGAACAATTTCCAGCCCTGCTCAGCAAAGAAACCCTTGGGGGAGCCACAGTGTGACTCACATTCAGATTTCCTGATGAAGGAGAGTGTTTTGAGAGTCATTCTAGTGCTGCAGCCTGGGGTCACCCCTCCTGACACTGGCTTCTCTTTCTTCCCCAGCAGTCCTCAAGACTTTCTTTCTATCCCTCTGTCCTGCCTCCAACACACCAGTGGGCTCAGTCAGAGTGAGGGATCGAGTCTGCCCGCATAAAGGCTCCTCTGTGCCCACTGTCACCTCCCTTCCACTCCCGGTCTGGCCAGACCCAGGCCCTTCTTACAGACTCAAGACACACTAGCATCGAAAGGGCCTGGGCAGAGCATCTAGTCTACTGGGTTGTTCGTACAGGGTAAACTGTGTCCTGAGAATTGAAGAGAGGCCGGGGTGGGGTGGGGTGGGGGGGGTGAGCATTTATTGAGCACCTGCTGTGTGCAAGCCCTGCAGGAGACGTTTAGTATGCCTGCTCACTGCTCCCAGAACAAGCCCTGGGAAGGGTGTTACTCCATGCACAGGTAAGGGAAACAGATTTCACACTGAAAAATGGTTGCCCAAGACCACACTGTTGGCTTCAAGATGAGAGCAGGTCAACTTGTGCATGGATTTATTCTTTCTGCAGATGTTTGCCACAGACAGGTAAGCAGCAAAACTGAAGACTGCTGGGCTGCAGAGACTGCCTGTCACTGTGCCTCGGCCCCTCTTCAGCAAGGTGGAGAATCAGTCGGTGCTCTAGGTTATGAAGAGGAGGTGATGGATTTGTACATATGAAATACGGTCAAGCTTCTGCCTGCCACATACAAGGTGCTCAGGGAATGTGTTGTCACTGCCTGGTCTGTCAGTACCCGGCCCTGGGTGGCATCACAGCTGGCCCCTGCAGGGCGGAGGGGTCTGGCTCAGGCTCACTGTCACTTCCTTTGGTCCAGTGGAGCACTTGGCTCCATAATGCCTCCCGGGGCACCTGTGATGTCTCTACCATTCCTCACTTCCCACATGTGGGGGCACCTGTGATGTCTCTACCATTCCTCACCTCCCACACGTGCTGGCTCCTCTGAATCTGACCTCCGTTCTGCAGCTTCAGCCCATCTCCTCCTGCCCAGAGCTGGTGCTGACGGAGTCCCCATGGCCTTGTCTTGGACAATAGGACAACAGCCACGAACTTTTGGCCACAGAACTGCTCTCTCGCTGGGCCACAGAAGGACTTGTGGCTTTCTGGTAATGCCTATGCCTGGAGCAGGCTCTGGGAAGGGGGTCTCTATAGGGACTCCAATCCCTATAGAGACCGCAGCATCACTATAGATGCCGCAGCATCACTGACCCCTGTGGCATGTACCTGCTGCTGACTGTCCTTTTCACCTGAGAACCTTCACTGACCATCTTTCCCATGGGAACTGTGTCTCCTTGTACTTTGGTTTATCTCCAGATAGAAAGACATCATTCCAATTTTTCTTAGGGGGCTCCTGGTTCTGTACAGATCGCTGCAATAACTAGGTTGCACAGGGTCGTCGCCTTGCTCCAAACATCTGAACCTCATCCAGGCGCCCTGCCTCAAACGTAAAGCTCTGTCCATGTCTCTCAATGATGGGAAGCCGTCGCATGGAGCCAGCATGAGCGGGTTGCATGAATCTCGTAAACATACGTAGGATCTCTTGAAACAAAGACTGCAGAGTTGGAAGGGACCTGGGAGGGATCTGTTCTGGCTTATGGTGGGATGTCAGGCGTCAATCAATCAGGGGACTTTGGGCAAGGGGAGTTGCCCCTTTTCCCTCCCAGAGAGTCAGCTGCCTCCCTTGGTCATGTGTTCATCATTCCTTTGTTCACTTAATCCTATTGGTTCAGCCCAGGAGGATGCTATAAGCAGAAGATGGTCTGACCAGCAAAACAGACATGGCCCCTACCTGGGGATTGTATTGTCTGGAGGGAGAGCAAGGAAGTGAGGGGTGAGTGGGAGGCTGAGACATGAGGCTGGGCCAGGCAAGGCCTTCTGGGCCATGCGAAGGGTTTGCGTCGGGGTGAGCAAGACAATCAGGTTTGCATTTCTCTTTCTAAGTGAATGAGTTGGAGGGGTCTCCAGGGGCAGGCAAGCGTGGTGGCGGATAGGATTAGGGTGGTGAGGGTGGAGGTGGAAGGTATGAACGGATGTTGAAATACAAACCTGCTTCTGCCAGAGCATCTGTTCAACCAATTACAAACAATCCACTCAAAGGAGGGACTGCTGCCTGGGACCCTGTGTGCCGACCTCCTCCTCGTAGGAGAGATGTGCCTGCAGGTCTGAGGGCGAAGGGACCTGGTGCGGCGCCCAGCGAGTCGCTGCAGGGCTGGGATCGACACTGTGAGACTCCCGGAATCACGCTGGAGCCTCGCAACCGAGCCCGCTGTGGACGAGGCCCTGGCCCAGGGGTGACGGGCTTGTCCCGGGGAGAGGGGGGCAGAGGACCTGGGCTCCAGCATCCTCTGGCGTGGAAGACCTGCCGCTTGGCTCGTGAGTGATCTGGGGCGGGGAGGAGAGCAGAGGAGGCAGGCGGGGCGGGGTCTCCGTGCAGGCCCCGCCCCTCTTTCTCTGAGCCCGCACACAGGTTCCAGCACAGGATGCGCCAGGCAGCAGCGGGAATCTGAGAACAACCGGCGTTTGATGCTGCTGGGGGCAGGGCGGATAATGAGATGCAGGCATGAGCCCAGGGCGCTGTCTGCAGTGCCGCCTGTGCCCTTCCTGGCACCCAGGGCAGACTGAGAGGTCAGGAGGACGTCAGACCCTCTCATGGGGGCTCTCCTGGAGGCGCCCCCTCTGCTCCTCTTCCCCGCCCTGCACGCGTCTGCACGTCAGCCTCAATGCCTGCTTTGTGGTGGCAGCTGCAGCTTGGGGGTGGGGGGGTTGGGGGGGTGTGGGGGGCGGGTAGCTACTGGCTCCCCCTCCTCTCCCCTCCTGCGGCCCCCATGGGTGAAGGGTTGGCTAGCTCCTTCCTGTTCTCTGTACCCCCAGGCCCAATTGCCTGGTTTCTTGTTCCTCCTCCCCATGCTGGGCAGGAGGCTGCTGACGACCCTGTTCCCTCTTGCCTTTCCCAGGAGGATGCTGTGAGTGAGACAGGGTAGCTCGTCTCCAGGCGGGCGGGCACTTGGAGCCCCCAGAACCCCCCCGAGAGAAGATCCTGTCTGTGCAGAACTTGGCTTTCTTGCAGGGTCCGCAGTGGAGGGGTGCAGTAGACCCTCAGGAAGGGTTCTGTGCTTTGGCTGCAGTGTGAGGGATGGGGGGAGGGAGGAGAAAGATCAAACAAAAAGCAAAGAAACCACCTTTATTCTTTTACTCTCCAGGTGGTCACACCAATCCTGATAACATCCAACCAGGGGTCCTGCGATTCCAGCTGGGGCTAGGTTGTTTACTTTGGTCTGGGACTGAAACAAGCCTCCCATCTTTTCCTCATCTCTTAGCAGGTCTCATGCCTCTGACACCTCTGTGGGTCACCCCCGATCCCAGGGGACAGTGAGCGAACCCTGAAAAGAATGACAGCGCCACGCAGATAATCCGTGTGGGCAGCTCCACCCGCCCCGCCCCTGCCTGTCTTTATAGTGCCATCAGTTTTAAGTGACACACAAGGATTTAAAGAAAAGATGGCGACCTCTTGGAGAAGTGGGCATTTGAGCTGGGTGGGAGCTTGCCCGCTGGCCACGCAGACGCACTGCGCCAAGTGCAGGGCTCAACAGGCTGGAAGACGGGCTGCTCTTGTCCCCTGCTCTGAGCTGACAGCGGACCCCTGTGGAGGCAGTGGGCATGTGGAGGAAGGTTGGGGGGGCCTTATATTGGGGTGCAGAGCACACCTGAACAGAGCTGGGCTCCCCCTGCAGCCATGAGGAGGCAGAGAGCCAGGTCAGGCCGATGAGTTGGAAACCCCAGCCGAGGAAGGGACTGGGAGATGTTAGACAGCCTCCTCCCAGCCATCCCGCCCTCCAGGCAGAGTCTGCAGAAGCCCTTGGTGCTGCCAAGGAGGAGGAGGCACCTCGCAGAGGCCTCCTGGGCCCTTCCGTCCTTACTCTTTGCAGGCTTCAGTAACAAAAGCAGGTGTGTAGATGGCAGGGGTGGGGAGGTGGCGCTGTCCTGCTCACTGGGCCCCTCAGGGCCCTGCCCCACCCCATCCCCTGGCTCTGGGGGAGGTGCCATTACAGGGTGCAGGGCCGGGGAAATGGGGTTAAATGTGTGCTTGGTTAACTGTGTGTGCACTCGCAGAGCAGGGGGTCTGCACCGTGAGCTGGACACGCCCGGCTTTGGCAACTGCTGTGCAGGGAAGGGCAAGCCCCCCCCCCCAGCCACAGGCTCCCCATGCGCAGGGTGAAGGCAGGAGAAGGTAGGCTTACGAGCCCGGGCAGAGGTGGCCCAGCAATGAAGCAGTGGCCAAACACATGGTGCTATTTCAGGATCTCCAGGAAGGCCTGGGACCACAAACCTCCAGGTCCACAGATGTCTGTAATTTCACCGTAGCTGCTGCTTTTCTTTGGCTTACGCTGCTACCTCTTATGGCAGACCTTAGCCAAGGCCATTCCCTCCTTGTGTCTTGCTAACTGAGCTGTATAAACCTAGATGTGTATATGTCTATGCATATATATGTGTTTCTACTCAGGTTACAATATGCATGGGGGATGCTGGGCCTCCAAGGCTTAAGGCTCAAGGACTGACCCTTGATTAATATGTGTGGGAATTCCATTTTTGTGCAAGTGATTGTTTTACTAATGGGCAGGCATATAACCCTGGTTATTGAGGCTTGAAGGGAAGTTTACTTGGACTGTTCTTGAAAGGGTGGGAATTCTCATTTCTGCTTTGGCTGAATCTTGTCATGTCTGCATGTGATGCCTGTGACTTTGGCAGCAATTTTATGATCATGAGGGAACAAGTTAAGGACTAAGTCAATAGTCTGGGAATGTCATAGTGGAAAGGTAGGAATTGTCCAAGAATTGTCCAGGACTATGCCAACCTTGTAGACACCATAGTTCAGACTTCTTGTTATGGAAAATAACAAAGATCCCTGTGGTTTAAACCACTGTGGGTGGGTTCTCTTTCCACGCTGCTGAAAACACCCCACAGATACTGCCTCTCTGTGAGTGTGTCCCAGATCGCCTTGGAGCTCAGCCTGGAGCCCCTCACCTCTCTTATTATCATTTCTCTCCACCCACCGTCCACTCCCCGCCCCCACCTGAGTGAGATTCCAGTACTCGGGGACCGGGGCTCTTCCTTGGAGGAACTTGGGCTATCAGAGCTGCTTTACTGCCAGCGAGCAGAAGTGCCTGGGAGCCTCAACACCCCTTCCGTGTCAGTGTCCCTGTCTGTGGGGAAGGGACTGCTGGTCTGACACAGCCCAGCTGTCTTCCTCTCCTCCCGGCCCCGGCCCCACCACCCCACTGTCCCTGGAGCACACCCTAGTGATTCACAGGTGCAGCTCCCCATCTCAGACAAGGTGCGGTTGGTTGGGGTCAGCCTCCCCAACGCCGGCCATCGCAGCACAGGCGGGGCCCAGGGCCGGGCCCGGGGACACGCTATCCCCTGCTCACCCGTCGTGCCAAGTGCCCAAGGGCACCCTCGGAGGACACTGGCAGACTCCCGCATCCGTGCTTTGCGTGTGTCCCAGGCAGGGCCAGCTGCTTGGCTGCATCCTGCCCTCCGGAGGATGGCTCCTTCTGCAGCCTGCGGGCCCGCCTGCCGTCGGGGCCTGTGACTGTGGCAGCACCGGTGCGTGCTGAGCTGCGTTTCCGCCACGCCCATGTGTGGGGGCCCTGACTTCCAGTGCCTCAGAATACGTGCTGCTGGAGACAGGCCTTTAACACAGTGCCTGCCACACGAGAAAAAATTTTTTTCTTGGGCCCATGATGTTTTATTATGAAAATAGAATAAAACTTCGAAAACAAAATGATCCTTTCTAATTTAATGAAAAATGTGTTGTTTTTATTGTTTTCTGTGAGTGAGTTATCTGCAACTTGAAAAACAGGCCATACAGCTCCCAAGGTGCAGAGACGTGTGAATTACATATGCTTCCTGAGGCCCCGGACTCAAAAGTAGCGTGAGTTAAATACAACTCACGTGGCAGTTAATGTGTGAAGGGAGTAAATAAGATAAAATGAGGTTCTTAGGGTGAGTCCTAATCCAATATGACTGGTGTCCCTATAAGAAGAGAAAATGAGGACACAGATTAGCACAGAGAAAGACAATGTGAAGATAAAAGGAAAAGACAGTCACCTCCAAGCCAAGGAGGGAGGCCTCGTGAGAAACCAACCCTGCCCGCGCCTCGATCTTGGACTTCCAGCTCCAGAAGTGTGAGCAAATGCAGCTCTGGTGTTTAAGCCGTCCAGTCTGTGGTACGTGGCTATGGCCGCCCTGTCGAGCTGGTGCAAAGGAGAATCCTCTTCCCACCTGGGAAGGGAGACAGGGCAGCAGGCCCTTCCCTGATTGGGTCTCTCATCCGTGAGTCTTTCTTAGAACTGATTTGCCGGACGTCTGCTGCCTCCCTCCTGGCAGTGTCTCTCGGTGCACCCAGGGTGGGCGGGGCCGGTGTGGGGCTGTGGGTGTCCAGAGGAGGAGGAGGAGGAGGAAGAGGAGTGTAGGGGAGGGAGGCCTGCGCTTGGCTCAAAGCCATCCTGACCCGGAGGCTGCACACTGGTGGCGTAACAGGGCTCAGAGGGTGGGGGCTGCAGAGATGGTGGGGTCAGGTCCCAGGGTCTTTCAGGGGAAGAGCACTGGGTCTGTGGGAGAACATTGGGGCCAGGCCAGGGCCGTGTGCACAGAGGATGCCCAGTAACTGCTCCCTGAGCTCCTGAGCCCCACCTTGGAGCCGCGCCTCCTCCCACCCTGTCATTTCCCTGCCTCATGTGCATGGTGTCCACTCCACTCCCGTTGCACAAGGTGTTCACATTATTTTTCCTTTGGTGGGTACTTCAGGGAAAGGACAGGGTCCTCCCTAATCCCTCCTGGTACTCAATGTGTCCACGGCGACGGGTGCTGACTGACAGCTGATGCCGGGACTGCCAGCCAGTAAGATGCAAGTTAAAGCATTAAAAGAGAGCCATCCCCTGGACTATGGGCCTTGCTTCTGGCTCTTAGCGACCTTACCTCTAGGCTCTGGGATGCTGCCACCCCACAGAGACTGCCACATACCTCTGAGCAGTGAACTCCCCAGAATTCACATGGAGCACAGCATTTCTTTCTTCTGAAAAAAGTTCTCTCCAAGACAACTGTTCTTTCTTTGTGGGGAACAGGAGGCTGCCCTTATGCCTGGGAAGAGAACGTAAGGATAGCATAGGGCTACTGAACAAGGCTGCTGGGAGGCCGCTCCCCTGCCATCCCCTGGCTCTGGGCTTCCCCCACCTCAGACGAGCCCGGTGGTAGGTCCAGGCAGCCGCGCCAAGGCTGGAGCCAGCGTCACCCTGCCCACCTTGCACGGGGCTGTACCACAGTGTGCAGAGACCTGCAAAGGGCATTGTCGTTGCCCTCCTATCCCCTGATGGGCACCCAGGGTCCTTCGTACAGACAGGATCAGGTGGCACGCAAGAGGTCCCACTCCCCAGAGCCTGGGCGGTGGGGAGCCAGGCCCAGCCCTGGGGCTGACATCTACAGAAGGTAAAGATTGCTCAGGTGAGGCCACCTGGTGAGACTAGGCTGCTTCCTCTTCCCCCTCTCCTGGGAGTGTGCAGGTGGTGAGCATAGGCCGTGTGGCCACCTGTGGGGTAGGGGAGGAGGCTTGGGCTGGTGTTTTAGCCAGGGTTCTCCAGAGAGACAGAACTGACAGGAGAAATGTATGGAGAGAGGAGCATATGAGAAGGAATGTGTCAGGGGAATCGGCTCACACTGTTGTGGAGGCTGAGAAGCCCCGTACCAGGTACTTGCAGGCTGGAGAACCAGGAAGCCAGCACCTGATGCAGTCCACGTCTGGGGGTCAGACCTGGGGAGCTGCCAGTGTAACTCTTAGTCTGAGGATGCAGGCCCAAGAGTCTGGAGGGGCAGGGTCAGCTGGTGGGAGTCCCAGAGTCCAAGGGCCAGAGAACCTGGAGTTCTGATGTCCAAGGGCAGGAGAAGGGCATCAGGCTCTGGCAGAGAGAGAGCAAGAATTCTCCCTTCCTCCACCTCTTTGCTCCCTCTGGGCCCCCAGCCAACCGGAAGGTGCCCACCGACAGTGAGGGCTGATCTTCCCCACCCAGTCCATCCACTCACACGCCAACCTCCTCCAGAAACACCTCACAGATGCCCCTGGGTCAGCCCAAGCATTCTCATCAAATGCCAAGCCACCTGGCTGAAGAGAGACAGTCTCAGTGCCTATGGGAGCGCTGAGGACAATGCCGTGATTGACAATGAACAATGCTCCACCAGCTATCTGGACATCCTTAATCCAGTCAAATTGACACCCCAAGTCAACCACCACAGCAGGGGAAGCCAAAAGCCAGAGTCTGAGCAGCAGCTCCACCCCATCTCAGAGCAGGCTCGGCCACGTGTCCCGCCTCCTCCACCCTGCCCAGGGCCCAGTTTCCAAATACAAAATTGAGAAGTTTAAATGAGAGGCTTTTGGGTCAGGTAACCTACTGATATGTAATAGAACACCCCCAAAACTTAGTAGCTGAAATCAACGACATTTAATT
Source organism: Microcebus murinus (assembly GCF_040939455.1). NCBI lineage: Eukaryota > Metazoa > Chordata > Mammalia > Primates > Cheirogaleidae > Microcebus > Microcebus murinus. The sequence continues at coordinate 69,370,155 of NC_134117.1, read as the reverse complement.
TGCATGTGAATCTGCAACTTGGGCAGGGACAGCTCGTCTCTGTTCCAGTTGGCTCCATCTGTGGCAGCTCCACAGTGGGGCTGCAGTCATCTGGAGGCTCACCCCTCTCCCCTACTGTGGCTGTGCAGCTGCTGCGGGGGCTGCCTGCTTCCTCGCAAGATGGCGGCGAGGTGCCGAGGACTGGTATCCTGACGGGGAGGGAGGAGGAGAACACGGGTGGAAGGTGCATCGTCTGCCACCTTTTATGATCTAGCCTTGCAGATTACTTGGCGTGCATGCTATTAGGAGCAAGTCACTAAGACTGGCTGCTACGAGAGGCGAGGGGAAATAGACTCCACCTTTGGACAGGAGGAGTGTCAAAGGAGTTTTGAGGACATGCTTTGATATCACCACTTTCAAGCCTCTTCCACCTTTAAGGAGGTCACGAGCCCTGGCCATGGTGTGTGGCAGCCCCGTGAGCCTCAGGCTACTTGAGTATCCCTGCTCTGCCAGTCCCCAAACTCACTCTCCTTCCCAATCAATTTGCACTGTAGATAGAGAACGTGGAACAGGAAATCATAACCATCTAACAAGGACAGCATAGTCTAACTTTACTTTTTGAGTTACTTAGGCATGAAACTTTGTTCTGGACATAAAGATATAATTTGGGGAATATCTGAAAGGGCTATTTCTGGAAATCTCCAGCTGGCAAAAGGCAGCTACCCCACTTCTTCGTTTTCCCTGAAGTCTCCCTAGAGTGTCTGTAGCGCAAGCACAAGGCAGTTGTCACCAAACCCCCTCTCCAACTCAGCCAGGAGTCGCCGTGGCTGGAGAGCTCTTGCCCGCCTGGCTCTGGGACCGCGCCCCCCATGCTGGCCACAGGCCTCTTGTCCTTTTCATTCACTTCTCCACCAAGAAGGTTTTCATAACTTTCCAGAAGTCTGAGCCTCTCACGTTCCCGCTTCTTAGGAAAAGTGCATTTTTAAAGACGATTCTTCAGTCAACCATTACACGATTTTGACAGATGCCACCTGGGTGTGAAGCCTTGTGTCCAGGGTGGCTGCCAGCCGGGCCCAGAAGGGGTCAGTTAAAGGGCCTCATTCAGCCCATCCTGCTTCTGTGACAAGGGCACATTTCTGCCATCAGCTGACATCCTGAGACGTCTCCTTCCTGCACTTGTCTGGTCCATGGCCTTCCGAAGGCAGGAGCAGAATCCGAGGCGGGCTTGGGAAGTGGTCATTAGAGCAAGAAGGGCGCAGAGTCGTCTCTGATTCCTCTCCCCGCTGAGCTCACGCTTGTTGCTGAGAAGGCCCTGTGCCCTTCCCTGACACGGGCACTTTCACCCCCAAGGGGGGAGTGCTCTCCTGCCATTTCCTGCCGTTTCTCCACATCGTCCTGAACTCCCTTGTGGCAGGAACGAATGCCAATGGCTGCTGTCTGCTGCCCTTTGCGTGAGGTACTGCAGCGAGCCTGAACCCGCAGGGCCCCTGCATCTCAACTCTGAGGGGCCCTGTGGCCCGTGCCCAGAGATTGCAAGGCGAACGCCGCCCCCTTGCAGCTGCAGAGCACAGTAGCCCTCCAGCACGGGTTTGCTGTCAGGAGGCCCAGATGCAGGTTCCAGCTCCACCCCCTTCTGCATGACAAGTGACAGGTCATTTCCAGTCTCTGGCCTTGAGTTTTCTCATCTGCAAAAGGATGATTTTAGACCAAGTTATTACTAAGCCACCTTCAGTTTGAATGTTCCATTATCCTTGCAGTGATGGAGGATAATGAATGCTGGATTAATGGCAGAGTACGTGAGTGATTGTGGTTCTGGGTAGTTCCTGGACAGGAGCCAGAGGGTCAGAGTGGGCCGCACAAACATGTTGCAAGGTTCCAGGGCTGTTTGCAAATAGAAGGCAGGGAGCAGCAGCAGGCCAAACCTCAGAGCGCTGTGGGATCCAGAAGCAAATCTGTTTGGCCCTTGTTGAACTTACGCTGCGGCCCCCGACACCCACACATGCTGCACCTCACTGGCCCTTTGTGCCCCTTCTTCACCCGGTTACCCCAACTCACACATCAGGTTCACCCGCCAGCTTCTCCGTGAGGACTTCGCTGGACTCCACATCTGTGTCCGGTGCCCTCCTCTGTGTTTCTTCTGTACCCTGCACTTATCACCATCGAGGGATTTTTAATCTTTCACACACGCACACGCACACCAATCACAGAGCTTTATTTTTATAAAATCAATTATAACCAGCTTTGAGCCCCACTTCCGCTGGGGCTGGCGGAAAATGCCATCCTCTCCTCAGCTGGAGTTTGTTCCGCTCACCCCAGAGTCTGTGCGGGCTTCGCGGGCTGTGGGTGAACAGGACAGCTGGGAGGACTCTCTGTTCACGGCCTGCGCTGGCCGCGTGTTCGACTCAGTCCTCGTCTACAGTTCCTTCTGTGTGGGGGGCACACGGCGCCCCCCAGGTTCCCATCCCAGGCTTGGGCGAGGGGCTCTTTGCTGGGGTCTGGATGCAGCCTCCTGAGTCCCACCAGGGAGATCCCTCCGAGGTCCTGCCACCGCCCGGCGGTGTCGCAAGCGGGCTCGTGCAGGTGCCTGCTACCTACACCCCCTCTGATAGGTCCGTGTCAGTGTTGGGGACGCTCCTCTCCCTCTTTGGCTCTTGCTGCGTACTTGCCGCGAGTCCTTCTCTGGAAGGACCCAGGCACTACTCTCAGCGAGCCACAAATTCGTATCTTATTAAACCATCCAGCCATATTACGTACAAAATTAAATTAACAGCTGTGTTTATATGCATGTTTTCTCAATCAGCAGCGAGCTTGGGGCAGGCAGGAGTTGTGTGGTATCAATCCAGACACAGGTAGGAACTCAGGACGTTTTGGGTGAACTGAATTGAGCTGCATATCCTGATTGTCCAGGGTTGCCTGAGATGAGTTTGATTCAGGATCATTCTCTTTCTCTTTCTCTTTTTGTATGTTTTTGGGTGGGTCTGTTTCTTGAGTGCAAAAAAAAAAATCAACAAGAGTTCCTGTCTCATGGCATCCTGGAAACATGATTGTTTTTTCATTTTTCTTTCATCATATTATGGGGGTACAAATGTTTAGGTTACGTACATTGCCCTTGCCCCACCCGAGTCAGAGCTTCAAACGTGATTCTGAATCTTTGAAAACCCGGCAACACTCAGAGTCAGGTGAGCGATGACATCTTGAGTTGGTGGCTGGGAGGTAAAGGACTCAGGTCTCAGCTGTGAAGAGAAGGAGGTGGGACAGGCCGGGAAAATGGGGTGGCAGCCAAGTGGGAGCTAGAATACAAAGCTAGAAGGTCTCTCCTGGCTCACAATAGTTAGTCTTGTCACTGGCAGAGGGTGGGCAGGGTCCTCTTCCTGTTTGCTGAAACCCCGCCTTGGAGATGGGGCCTGCGTAGTAGTGGCTGGGAGAAGGCAGTGGCGGGGGTGCAGGGGCGGGTGTGGGCCACAGGGCAGCGGCCTTTCCCCCGGCAGGGTGGCACGCTGACACTCGCCACACCTAGTTCTCAGTGACTGGGACGCTGGGTGCAGCCTGCCGGCTCATGTTTCCTCCGTCACCGGTCTGACCTTCTGTTACGGAAGTGGAAGTGACGAAGCTAGGCGGGTTCGTCTCTAAATGCAGAGCTGTCCCACCCCTGTGTGGAAGGCAGCCGTCGTGGGTGGCCAGGATTAGACTCGGCTCCTGGGAAAGAACTGGGAAGTTAACCTGGAAATGAACTCAGGTGGCCGGCCAAGTCCTGGGCTGGGAGCGCAGGTTGCAGATACACAAACGCTGTGACACCGATCTGGACTCCAGGCTTCGGCGCCATCCTCTGGCTGTTCCTTGTAGGGTTTCTGGTTCTTATCTCTGGCTGGGGCCATAGGTTATGTGGATGGCACAGGCACCAAGTAGCCATAGTGGGGTCCGAGGATCCGGCGAACAGGGGGCTGCAGAGTCTGCCAAGGCAGCAGCCACGCGTCCCTCGAGTTGGTGCTTTGCTCTTCCTTCTGCGCACGGTGAGCACACAGCCCGCTGTCCCCGAAGGTCCCTCCTGCTTCGTCTTGTCACTGGCAGAGCATGGGGCAGGGGTCCTCTTCCTGTTGCCGTGGCACAAGGCACACACGCAGCTTGTCTACAAATTAGGTATTTAGACGTAAGTGAAAGTGAAGGGGCCTATTATTGACTATGGGTTTGGAGCCGAGCTGTTGAGAGACCGTTCCTGCCCGCTCTCCTCTGGGCTGTATTGTCGTAGAGGTTTCAACAAACACTGGCACACAGGAAGTCTTGTTTCCAACCACGTTTTCATGGAGCTTAATTAGATGATTTTCATGATCAGTAATGAAATGATCATGTGGAAAGCCATGTTGCCTCGGGCCACAGGCTGGTGTAGTTTTTGAGATAACACATCGATTGATCCTTGGCATAAGCAGAGGTGATTTTGAGCAAGTGTGAGGTTTATTGGGATGGTTTATGGTAGATGGTGATAATCCGCCTTGATTTCATCTTCAGGATAATAAGTAGACTATTTGGCTAGAATTAGAATTCTCCATTCAGGATGGACTCTGAAGAGTTTATGAAAGACAATTTGTAGTGAAAAGAGTTAACAGAGTATTCATTTATTTATTAATTCATTTTTTTCTGTTTTCATCTGCCTATAAGATTAAGAACACAGAGTAGAAAACATTTTTCCTTTTTTAAATTAAATGTTGTATTTTGAAGTTATTGTAGACTCACATGCAGTTATTAGAACAATACGTAAAGGTCCCGTGTACTCTCTACCCAGTTTCCTCCAGCCGTTAAACAAATTCGGGTACATCCGTGACACCATGGATTACAGTACAATGTCACCACTGGGGCAGCGACTCACACGGCCAAGATACAGGGCACCCACATCACAAGGCTCCCCAGGTTGCACACCCACTTTTAAAGCCACACCCACTTTCCCTCCCACCCCCCACCCCGGACACCACCACTACTCTGGGCCATTTTGTCATCTTGAGAATATTATGTAAATAGAATCATCCAGTGTGTTATCTTTCGGGACTGGCTTTCTCCACTGCCCTAATTCTCTGGAGAGTCATCCAGGCTGAAGCGTGTATCTATTATGAATCAAGTGCTATACACATTTTTGAACAAGTTTTTATGTGAATGTAGTCTTCATTGCTCTAGGATAAATGCTTAAGAGTATAATCATTGGCTTATGTTTGTTGCAAGTTTCGTTTTTTAGAAAGTTGTCAAACTGTTTTTCAGAGGGGCTGAATGATTTTATATTTCTACTAGTAACATGGGAGCGATCCAGTTTATCTGTGTCCCCCTCCAGCATTTGTGGGTGTTACTATTTTTTATTTTAGCTATTCTGATGGATGTATAATGATATAATGATATATATAATGATATTGCATTTTTAATTTGCATCTCCCTAAAGGCTAATAATGTTGAATGTACTCTCATGTCATTATTTGCCATCTGTATAACCTCTTCATTATAATGCTTCTTTGCATCTTTTGTGGATTTCCTAATTAGATTTTTTTGTTTTACTGTTGATTTCAAAGCTTCTTTATATATTCTCTATATTAGTCCTTTGTTAGATATATGATTTGCAATTTTTTTTTCACACTCTGCAGCTTGTCTTACCATTCTCTTAACAGATGTTTCTAACTTCAATAAAGCATTTTTCTGGAAAAGATGGGTAGAATTGGTGTTATTAATAATAATTATTCTTTACACATTTGGTAGAATTCTTCAGTGGAAATATCTGGGCCTAAAAATTTCTTTGTTGAGGTTTTTAAATTGCAAATTCAATTTCCTAAATAGTTATGGGTTATTCAAACTATTTATTTATATAAATGGATGAGCTGCGATAATTTGTCCCTTTCAAGGAATTGGTTGGTCCATTAAATCTAAATTTTCAAATTTATGTGTGCTGCGTTGCTCATGGCATTTTCTTACCCATTTGCTGTCCGAAGGATCTGTACTGGTGTCCTCTGTTTGCTTTCTCTTTTCTTCCTTTGATCTCTTACTAGATGTTGTCAGGTTCCTTGATCTTTCCAAGGCTCTTTGTTTCCTCCGTCTTTCCCATTGTTCTGCTCTTTTGAATTTTGTTGATTTCTTCTCTTATCTTTACAATTTCCAGAAGTTTGCTTTGGACTTACATGCTTTTTTCTTTCTAGATTCTTGATGGAGGAGGTTAAATGATTGATTTGAAACTTTTATTTGCTAATGTATGCATTTAGTGCCATAAACTTCCTTCTCAGCAGTGCTTTGAACTGTGTCCCATAAATTTTAATGTTATATTTTCATTTTCATTTACTTCAATGTATTTTTTGGTTTTCATTGAGGTGTCCTCTTTGATTCAAAGGTTATTTAGAAGTGCGTTATTTAGAAGTAGTATTCGAAGGTTATTAGTTTACAAGTGCTTGTAAATTTTCCTGTTACCTTTCTGTTATTGGTTTCTAGTTGATTTTATTATGATCAGGAGGCACTCTCTATGACTTCAATTTTAAAAAAATTGTTGGGGCTAGTTTTATAGCCTAATATAGTGTCTGTCTTAGTCTATTTTCTATTCCTTATACTAGAACACCTAAAACTGGGTAATTGCGATTATGGAGGCTGAGAAGTCCAGGGTTGCAGGGCTGCATCTGGTGAGGGCCTTCTTGCTGGTGGAGCCTCTCTGCAGCTTCCCAAGGCAGCTCAGGGCATCCCGCGGGGACGGGGCTGAGTGTGCTAGCTCAGGTCTCTCTTCCTCTTCTTATAAAGCCACCAGTCTCTGTCTTTTAATTGGTATTTTTAGACCATTTATGGACTACCTAATTCTGTTTCAAATTAAAGTGTTGTGAATGCTCATATGATTGACAGAATCCTAGCTGTAAGAGAGTTCAGGGAAGCTTGTTTTAACTTTCTAAACTCTGCTTTCCAGCCAGACACGTGAGAAGCTGAAACAGAAGCTGAACGAAGTATCTACTCATCTCTTAGGGATGACGTACCTACTGCTGAGGGACTCCTGGTTCACCCCAATTCCTGGCACAGCTATTTCCATTGTCATGTGCAAGCACAGCCCATCTCTTAGGAATCAGCTGTAGTGTGCTGAATCCAGGATGAGCTGCCTTTTTAGAAGGGGCTTTCCCTGCAGTGGTCTCCTTATGTGGACTTTTCTATTGGTTAAACCAGAAACTATTCTGGTAAGTACCCACAGACATGGGCTAGGGGCTGATAGTTTAGGCACCTTTAAGCTCTCAAATTGTTAAAGGCATCTTCTCTGTCTGTGGGAAAGGACAAGAAGCACAGGGAACATCTATCAGGTCACATTTAATGCAGAAAGCTCTGAGGGAGTTTGACTTCCTGGCTCTAATGACAGCATTCAATGGCACGGATGCACACGGACCTGAAGTGCCAATCATCTGTTTGTAGAAGCCGGCAGTGCTAACGTGCGTCTGCAGAGCCACCGTCTGTCCTCACAACCAGGAAGACCTGGCTGAGATATCTGAAGCCAGCACTCAGTGGGCTAACCAGGAAAACCACAGGAGGGACAGAGACGTGGCTGGTGGGGTTTGAAGCCTCAGCAACTGGCCAGAGTGAAGTAGAAGAAACACAGTTAGAATTTAGTTACCAATGAATAATCTCTTGGACAAGAGATGTCCAAGTCTAGGAAAACAAATGCCAGAGTGGAGCCCACACACCCATCTGGGTAAGCCATGGGTGCGACTGCAGGCGGGAAAGGGGCTGCTGCATGCCTGTCTGCACAAGTGTGGCTCAAGGCTTTTGTGCCTGGCGAGTGGCCCAGGGGTCTGGCTGTCACCCTGGGGGAAGGAGGAGCGTGTGGAGAAGGCAAGGGAGAAACTCAAGGTCTCTTGGTGCACGATGGAGGGTAGTGAAGAGAAGAGAGGGCGTGTGCGCTAGCAGCAGTCTCGGTCCCGGCCCCTCCTGGAATGCCCCCTCCGCTGAGGTGAGGACGCTCCTTGCTCTGCACGCAGGGCTCAGCGTCCTCTGTAGAGGACTCAAGACGGTCCCTTCACACCACAACAGTCGTTGTCTGATTCTTTCCCATCTCCACACTTTCTTATATGCCACCGTCAAAAACAGTTCCGTTCTTTAAAGAGCAATTTCAGCATTTCTTTCTACAAGATTTTTGTGTTCAGTCACTGTCTTCAGAGAATGTTGCTAGAGTTCTTAGTTATTTCTTAGTTAACAGATATAATAACATGATGTGATATAGGAGGGCAATAAAAGACTCAGGACCAGGGGAGTGACCCAGAAATGAGAAAACTCTGAAAGGGAATTAAAAAAAAGGCTCCCAAATTTAAGGTAAAATGTACATCTTTATCAATGAAGCAATTACACTTATTGAAGGACGTACAACAAGATCTGAATAAATGGAGAGACAAATCATGTTCCTGAATGGGAAGTTTCAATATTAAAAATGACAATTCTATTCAAATCAGGGGGTGCTACTTTGTCTCAGTGCTAATCCAGCTCTTCTGGTTTCTTTCTATAGGCAGTATTTGTATTAAAAGTTACTCAAGTACTACATCTTTTATATATTTATTGGCCATTAGTATCTTTTGCTATGGATGTAATAATGTTCATACATTTTGCTTACATTACACATCTATATTGTTTGCCATGTTTCTTATTATTTTGTAGGAGTTCCATATATATTCTGGGACTTATTACTGTACACTGTCAATAATATTGCAAATATTTTCCCTGTCTATCACTCTGTCACTTGTCATTTTATTTTGTTTATAGTGTCATCTGTAATACAGAAGTTTTAAATTTTGTGTAACAGAATCTTTTTTTCTTTATGATTCCTTAATTATATGCCATGGTCAAGAAGGATTAAAATTTATAAAAAATAATCTCCTATACATACTTTTATTCCACTGCAATTTTACATTTATCTTTTTATCCTTTTATTTAGGCTAGAAGTCACATTTGCATATAGTGTTAAACAGGGAACTGACTTTATTTTTTCTTCAAATTGGATTACTGGCTATACAGAAGTTTATTTATCATTTATTTCTTTATCAATCATAATCCTTTCCCTGCTGTTTTGATATACTATTTTTATAATACACTATACATGGATCTGTTTCTACTCTTTTTCTGCTCTATTGGTTAATTAACAACTCTTCCATCAGTATTGTTCCAAAATTTATTTTGATACCTGAAACTACAAGCCTCTCTTCATAATTCTTCTTTCAAAAATTTTATTGGTTATACTTATATGCCTTCTATTCTAGAAGAAGTTTAGAATTAGCATGCTACATTTTATAAAACATCCTCTGAAAATCTTGATTTCAGTGTATTAAGTCTACTAACTGCTTTGGTAGAACAGGTAATTTTACAGTATAAGAAATCTCAGCCAGAAATATGGTTTATCTCTCATTGATTCAAGCCTTTTATACCTTTCAATAATGTATGATTTTTTTTTATATATGTGCCACATACATTTCTTGTCAGTAATTTTTTTGAATCTTATGGGTTTGTGAATTTTTTAAAAGATCTTTTCTCTTATATGTTTTATTCAAAGGATATTGATTTCTGCTTAGTGTTCTTATTATCAATCTCCTCTCACTGAATTCTATTATAGTTTTAATATCTGGTCAGTTATTTCTCTTGGTATTCTAGGTACATGATTCTTCCAGTTTGAAAATACAGAGTTTTCCCTTTTCAAAATTACAGCTTTATTTTTCTTCACTTGTTCCATTATCGGAGACCTCCGTGCAGTGCCACATAGTAGCAACGATTATAGAATTGTCTTAATCCTGACTCTGTCATATTTCTAACCCCTATAAACCAAACAGATATTCAAGACTCCTGGTTCTATTTTCATCTCAATTTGCACTGTTTCAGGTTTCAGCCTATTTATAAAATTAGGGGCTTGAATTCATTGAGTTTCTAGTTTAGATACTTTCTGTTATTCAATTTAATGGATGGGCTTGAGAACAAAGATTAGCTTTTGAAAACAAAAACAGAAACAAAATGGAGTTTAATTTATAATGACATGGAGTCTAATCTATAGACAGGCTTCAATTTTCCTAACAAATTTGAGAAGTCAAGGGAGTCTGCCAGTTGGAGATGCTAACTCCCAGGAGAGGTGTTCACCGTTCTCGAAGGCTCAGGTGATGACTAGAACAAGACAGTTTTTCCCCTAATATTTAGTTGTGCTAAATTAGCTAAAAGTGGTGATAATTACATGCCACAAGTGTCCATACCCAACCTATCTTCTTTGACTTTTTCCTTGTAAAATCTCTTATAATAATGAACAAAGTAAGAAGAGAAATTGGAGACAATTTGATGGTTGTGTTAACAAAACATGGGGTATTGAGGGACGCAGCACAAGTTCAGCCTTCAGTCCAGGCCCTCTAAACTCAGCCCTAATTCTCTGGCCAAATTGTCTGAACAAGGATCCGAAGGAGTGTCAGAGAAAATGGAGTGGATCAGAGACTTATGGGGCCTCCATCCACTTAGGAGAAAGCTACGGGGCCTTGCGGGAGACAGTGATGGATTCGAGCCATATGGAAAAGCACACATCAGGTACCTCAGCCTCATCCCTATCTTTGGAGGGCGTGTGTAAATTATAGCATGTTTAAATTAGACAAATGGCCCAATCAATTTAGAATAAGGGACAGGAAACACATGTTTCTTTTGCATGACACTGAGCTTCGCCAGAGCAGCAGTGCTTGTGATCTCGTGAGTTATGGCGCCTGGGTTCTCCATCAGAGCGCGCCTAATTAGCGCAGGCCCTGCACAAAGGCCATCCGTTACGAGACGCCGTCTCTATGAGGCCAGGGACACGCTAAGCAGCTCGTGCTAAGTGGTAATTTATATCATTGTTTATAGGAAGAAAGAGCAAGAGCGAGCAGGAGGGCAGGTGACAGCAAGAGAAAGAGAAAGAACCCGTGGAGAGGAAGTTTCAGTGAAGACGGAAAGGCTTGAAACATACCATGGAGAATGACCTCCGTCTTCAGTTCAGAGGATTTGAGCTTTGAGGTAAGGAAGGACAGGAACTTTGGGGAGTTAAGTTCAAATTTCTTTAAATTTCTAACACCTGGATAGATGCCTAGAGTGGACACTGTAGAAGCCACAGTGTAAACCTCAGCCTAGGACCTGTATCTGGGAAGCAGATCAATTCACTAACAAATAATTTGCCAATGGCTAGCTCATCAAGAACTAGTGACCAAAATTCCGAATCACTGGGGGACCTGCTAACTGATGTATTGGAGATCTTATGCTAAAACCTGTTCCCTCTGCGTCTGCATGTGCCATTTTGTAAGTGAATGTGTGGCTTTCCCTTAAAGACATTTCACTGCTGTGCCCCCTTTGCGGATCTCTGTCCTGGCCTGTACTTGGTGCTTTGCCTCTGCTGGCAAAGCAGCTGCAGCAAGGCGCCTCGCCCTGCTGAAGACAGTCATCTGATGTATGTCGTGAATTGGTTTTTAGCACATTGATGCCTGTGAATTGACCCAGAGCCCTGCTGTGGGTTTATCGGAGTCCCTCTACCCCCAGGCGGACAGTCCCTGCCATATTCCACATGCTGTTCCCTGCCACCCACCAGAGCCCAGCTGAGAGTCAGTCCGCAGGGAAGTCGAGGGACCACGTCAAAACAGTGCAGGCCACCCCAGTCGCTCTGTTATCAGACTCCGTCAGAGCGAGGACGCAGCCCCCCAAACGTAAAGGCAGATGCAAAGGCAACACTGTTCTTCCCTGCCCCAAGTCCACACCTGCTAGCCTACATGCAAGGCCACACACAGCCTGGCATCAGTCTCCTTTACGGTCCCATCATTGTGGTGCCCTCAAATGCTTCTTTGTTCCAGGAGCACACTGTGCTCTCTGCAGTCATTGCCAGTGTGGAGATGCCCCTGCCTTTCTTCACCTTTGCCAGGGCCTTCTTACCGACCTACCAGTCTAAATGCTTCCCCTGACCACCTGCAGGCAGACGCATGTTTCCTGCTCCAGTCTTTCTCTTTCCATAGCTCCTTGGAGATTTCCTCTATTACAGAGGAAATCTCCACCCTGCAGCACCACCTTGCAGGGAACCTCCAGTGGGTAGTGAGGTCCACAGAGCAAAGGGCTGAACTTACTGCCCCTGGTGTCTATGCTGAGGGAGGCTGTGTGTGCGCTCAGTGATGAAGGCACGCAAAGCCCAGCAGTGCTGGGCCTGAGAGCCGAGCACCCAGGCTGCAGGTGGTGCCTCGTCACACTGAGTGACAAGAAGAAGGCCAGGGAGCTCGAGGGAGCATGGGAGGGAGGCGGAGGGTCTCCAGGAGATTAGAGTCTCTTCCAACTTGGTGTATCCAGAGTGGAGAGTGAATCTTCAAATGCCAAGAGCCCTGTTAGTACCACTCAATCAGATAAACTCCAGGAGTAGCTCCCAGTTGTTGAACCCCTTAGTGAATCCAAGCAAGGACCTCAGTTTATTTTCAGGTGGTAGATTTCATGGTTAATAGCACGTGCTCTGCACCAGCACTGTCCAGTCACACTCTCTGCCGTGATGGGAATGTCCTGTATTCACTTTCCAGTATGGTAACGTTTAGCTACACCGAGAACTTAAAAGGTGACTAATCCAACTGAGAAACTGAGCTTTTCATTTTTAAAAAATGTTAATGAGTTTTAGTTACCATCTTGGGTAGTGCAGCAAGACACAGACCATGCAGATTCAAAACCTGGCTGAGCAAATGTACACTGGTTGGCTGCCCCTATTTCTTCATTTATTAAGTAAAGATAATAGCATATGCACTCTTTGTTTTTGTGATAATTAAATTGGTTATTAATGTGCATTGGTTATCTGTTGCTGTATAACACATCACCCCAACTTTAGTGGCTTTACAATATCAAGGGCAATGTGTGACCTCTCGTGGTTTTTCCTGTTGGTCAGAGATTGGGCTCAGCTCGGCTGTGCTGTTCTTGCTTGGGATGTCTCAGGCAGTTGCAGGCATGTGGCCTTTTCTCCCACAGAGGCTCATTCACGAGGCTGGCAAGTTGTCCAGGGACCTCTCCACAGGCTGCCTGAGTGTCTTCCCAGCACAGGAGCTGGCCTGCCCCAGAGCCACAGCCTGGAGAGCCAGGGGAGGCTGCAGTGCCCTGACACTGGAGCCCCAGAAGCCACGCACCGTCGTACACAGTGAGCACCAGCGGGGCCCACTCAGACGCAGTGGCCACTATGCCTTGTTAAAGAAGATGAAAGTGGAGACCAGGCCTTAGGAACCACTGAGCAGACGCAGTCAGTTAAGCCTCAGTAGTGATTTTAACCTTGCTTGCTTTGCAAACATTAACGAAACTTAACTTGAGCTATTTCTTGTAAATTTTAAAGAAAAACAGAATTTAACCTTCTTAGTGGGGCGGGTCAAAATACCGGCTTTTGCGTCTAGTGTGGCGGGCGATATATCGGCTCCTACGTAGTTAAGATATATTGGCCGCCGCACTTTTCGCCTTAGATGCAAAAGCTGATATTTCGGCCCGCTGCACTAAGAGGGTTAAGCTCCAGCAATCAGAGCAGACAACTGATTTATAATTGCAGGCAGACTTCATGTTATTGTGCTTTGCTATATTGAACTTCGCAGATGCGGTGGTTTTTTTAAGAAAATTGAAGGTCTATGGCAACCTTGGTTTGAGCAAGTCTACTGGCATCATTTTTCCAACAGCATGTAGTCAGTTTGTGTCTCTGTGTCGTATTTTGGTATTTCTCACAATATTTAAAATTTTCATTATTACTCTGTCTGTTACAGTGATCTGTGATCAGTGATCTTTTATGTTACTATTGTGATTGTTTAGGGGCACCACAAACTATGGCCATATAAGACGGTGACCTTACTTGACAATGTGGTGTGTGTGTTGTGACTGTCCCCTGAACAGCCATTCACTGTCTCGTCAGGCTTCCCTATTCCTGAGACACAGCAATATTGAAATTATGCCAATTAATAATTCTCCAATGGCCTCTAAGTATTCACGTGAAAGGAAGAGCCACAGGTCTCTCACTTTAAATTAAAAGCTAGAAATGCTAAAAGTAAGCTAAAAACTAGAAAGGCTTAGTGAGGAAGGCACGTCAAAGGTCAAGATAGGCTGAAAGGCAGGCCTCTTGTGCCAAACAGTTAGCTAAGATGTGCATGCAACGGAAAAGTTCTTGAGGGAATTAATTTCTTAGAGAAAGTCATCATTTGTACATTCAATGATCACGTGAATGATAAGAAAGCAAAACAGCTGTGTTGCTTATATGGATAAAGTTTTAATGGTCTAAATGGAATACCAAACCAGCCACAACATTCCCTTAAGCCGAAGCCTAATCCAGAGCACAGGCCTAACCCTCTTCAATTCTATGGAGGCTGAGAGAGGTGAGGAAGCTGCAGAAGAAGAGCTGGAAGCTAGCAGAGGTTGGTTTATGAGAGTTAAGGAAAGAAGCTGTGTCCGTAGCATAAAGTGCAAGACGAGGCAACAAGTGCTGATGGAGAGAAGCTGCAGCAAGTTATCTAGAGGATCTGGCTAAGATCACTGACCAATGTTGCTACACTAAACAGATTTTTAACGCAGGTGAAATGGTCTTTTGCTGGAAGAAGATGATGTCTAGGACTTTTCGTAGCTAGAGAGAAGTCGATTCCTGGCTTGGAGGCTTCAAAGGACAGGCTGACTTTCTTGTTAGGAGCTAATGCAGCTGAAGCCAATGCTCATTTACCATTCTGAAAATCCCAGAGTCCCTAAGAATTATGTCAAATCTACTCTGTCTGTGCTCTATAAATGATACAACAAAGCCTGGATGACAGGACATCTGTTATAGCATGGTTTACTGAATAATTTTAAGCCCACTGTTGAGCCCTACTGCTTAGAAAAAAAAAGATTTTTTCTCAAAATATTGCTACTCATTGACAAGGCACCTGGTCACCCAAGGGCTCTGATGAATATATCCAAGGAGATTAATGTTTCTTTCATGCCTGATAAGACCACATCCACTCTGCAGACCATGGGTCAAAGAGTAATTTTGTCTCTCGAGTCTTATTATTTAAGAAATGCATTTCATAAGGCTGTAGCTGCCATAGTGATTCTTCTGGTGGATCTGGGCAAAGTAAATCAAAAACCTTCTGGAAAGGATTCACTATTCTAGATGCCATAATAACATTAGCGATTCATGGGAGGAGGTCAAAATATCAACATTAATGGGAGTTTGGAAGAAGTTGGTTTCAACTCTCATGGATGACTTTGAGGGGTTCAAGACCTCAGTGAGGAAGCAACTGCAGGTGTGGTGGGAATAGCGAGAGAACTAGAGTTACAAGTGTGGCCTGAATTATTGCAATCTTAGGGTAAAACTTGAATGAATGAGGAGTTGCTTCTTATGGATGAACAAAGAAAGTGGTTTCTCGAGATGGAATCTACTCGGGGGCAATGCAGCAAACATTGCTGAAACGAGAACAAAGGATTTAGACTGTTATATAAACTTAGTTGATAGAGCAATGGCAGAGTTTGAGAGTACTGACTCCAATTTTGAAAGTAGTTCTACTGTGGGCAAAATGCATCAAATACCATCGCACACGATAGAGAAATCTTCCATGAAAGGGAGAGCCAATTGATGTGGCAAACTTCATTGTTGTTTTATTTAAAAATATCTCCACAGCCACCTCAGCCTCAGCGATCATGCCCGGATCAGTCAGGAGCCATCAACCTCCAGCCAGGACCCTCCACCAGCAAAAACATTGACTCACGGAAGGCTCATATAATCTTTAGCATTTTTGGCAATAAAATATTTTAAAGTTAAGATACGTACATTGTTTTTTCAGACATAATGCTACTACACATTTAATAAACTGCAGTGCAGTGTAAACACAACTTTTACATGTACTGGGAAACCAAAAACTCATGTGAGCCATTTTGTTGCCATACTTGCTTCACTGTGGGGTCTGACACTGAACCCGCACTGTCTCTGAGCTGTGCCTGTTTGTGACTGGGATTTTCCAGTGGGATGGAGCGAATAAGGCAGATGTGTAACTGTGACCAGTCGGATATTTTCTTTGCTTTGCTTCCATGTTTGTATTAGAGATGTCTCCCTTGCATTCCCTTGATGGAACTCTCAAACCAGTTCTGGTTTGGAGCTGCCTGCTTCCTGAATCGCTGTTTGCTCAAACTGTTTAAGTTTTTATCATGCCTCAGTTTACCTTTCTAACACTTTAAAGTGCATCGGAGGATGCTTGGCACATAGCCACTGAAGATATTGATGATTCTTATCTGATGCTTTCCAAGCTCAGCAAAACCTCATGGCTCTCGGCTTACAGTCACAAGTGCGGGCGCCCTCTGCTCAGGCCTTCAGAAAGCTACCTCCTCTGAAGTGCTTTAGCCGGACACTGACTCCCTGCCGGTGCTGCACTAGAACACACCTTCATGGGGAACTTTTGGTGTGGGCCAGTTGAAAATGACCAAGGCAGTCCTACCCAACATGGGATCTGCTTTGAGAATGTAGTGGTGAAGGAAATTTAGAATCGGAGGCTCTGGCACCAAATCCCGATTTTATACATATGATTAGAAAATACAAAAATCAGAGCCTCAGTTTGTTTGTGTAAGAATGGGGATGCTATTCTTGTCCTATATAGTGATTGTATAGATTAGTCCCTTCGACAAGCATTCACGGGGGCCTCTGTTTTCCAGGCACTGTGCTAGTGAAGACTGCAGGTGGGTCCCCGCCTCCAGGCAGGGGACAGGCCAGAGGGTGCCGTGAGGTCACCGTGGGGTGAAGGGCACAGACTGTGTGAGGCACTGGATGGGGAGCTCAGCAGATCTGGGGACTCCGTGCGGGAAAAGGCCAGCCCCCCAGGGCGGCTGAGAGACGCCCACCGCGCTGGGGCCTGGGGACTGGGGCAGGGGTGTCGGGGCAACTGCCCGTGTGATCAGGACCCAAAACCGATCTTGCCGCTTCAGCCCGCACGTCCTTACGTGGGCATTGCTCCCGAGGCTCCCCCTGTCTTCTGCCTCGTGTCCTAACACCGCCACCCAGCGGCGCCCACCAGGGTGTGGGGCAGTGCAGCGCTGGTGCCTTTGGTTTCTGTTGGTGCCCACGGAGCCTGGCCATTTCCTCCTTCCCACAGCGCCCAGCCCAGCCTCTGGGCAGACACCACGGGAGCTTGGGTTGGAACTTGTTACTTTTTAATGGTGCTTGTCTCACCATGTGTCCCCATAATACAAACGTCTTAAGTGACAATGACATGGGCATCTGACAAAGCCATCGGACCATCACTTTTTATCCAGATATAATGTCGATTTTTCCCTTCACGAGTCCTTTCCCTCTCCCGACAGCCAGGACTCAGGGCGGGGACACTGTGCTGCCCCCGTTGTGGAGCCGTGCTCTGCCCCTCCCCCGAGACAGCCTGTCTGCCCGTGGCCCTGTGCACACGAACAACAGAGCCAGCCCGTGGCCTTCCTGAAGTCTTTCCTCAGAGCCTCCCAGAGTCTCCAACTGGGTCCTCTGCCTCCACCTCTGCCATTTTCCAGGGTCCAGACAGCAAACGTTTGTCCTCTGCAAATGGGAACCCCGGGCCCCCGTGGTCTGGCGCAGTGAGGCCTGGCGATTTGGGATATGACACAGGGTGGATGGGCCTTTGTCCCTCACGGCCCCTCCCCCCCAGACCCTGAAACACGAGGAGGCCCCTCAGCTGCGGCGCGGCCGTCCATCTATGGGAAACTTCTCCTGGCTACGGGAGCAGGCAGGGGTCTCCGCCGCAGGGACTTGGTTTATTTACCTAGCTGGACTCCATCTCTTAATATGCAGCTCATGGAGGAAGAGGCTCTAACGGCCAAATGTAGCCCCAGCCCTCCTGTGGAGACAGTGAACAGAAAAGGCACAGACACAGACGGAGGCCCGGGCCCCTCTTGGTGTTGTCTGCAAGGCTGGCGTGCAGGTGGGGCTGTGAGGTCGCAGCCAGGGACCACAGGACCGCACTGGAGGCCCCAGAGGGCCAGGCGGCCAACTCGCTCCCCTTCCGGAGGGCCTGGGGCCTTGCCTGGTCTGATTGTGGACCCCAAGCTCTGATTCCTTCCACCCTCCCAATCTGACTTCCCCCTGCAGAAATAAACACCATGAACAATTTGCAGTGTGTGTTTCCAGATCTTGCAATATTAACACTCGTCTGTCTAATTGAGATGTTTTTACATACATGTAAGGAGTGCTGCGATTGCAAAGGAACCATGTGTGCTTCATATTGTGTAATCTGTGTGTTCTGCAAGACCTGCCGTCAGATAATTGCTCCATCACATGTCTGCTGAACGAAATGCAAAATGTGGGTTTAGACAAAGTGACCTGCTCAGGCTGGCAAGGGGTGCGACTGGAAATGCACCCAGCCACCCCTCAAGGGCTCTACTCACTGTGTGACAGTCATTCAGCCAATGACGACAAGGCTGGGCACCTGGGCTCGGTGGGGGAAGGCACTGTGCTCCCCTGTGCCCCCTGCCAGGGCGGGGCTCACGCTGTCCACAGGCGGCTCTGTTTCCTGCTCGCCCCACGCTGCTCTCGTGCTCAAGGGCCGAGTTCTGGGTAGCGTTCCCGGGCACCACCAGCCCCTGGCCAGGGAGCCGTGCCCTGCCAGGCTCGTGGACCGCAGGAGGCTGTGGGTGCTGTCGTGCCCTCAGAAGCACACACCCTGGAGGGTGTCTACACGGACTCAGGGCATTCTGCCCCGAATGCCCAAAGGACGACACAGCTCTGCCTGGAAAGGAGTGTATCGTGTTGAGACCAGCTGCTCCCGCGGCAAGTGGGATCCGTGCTTGCCGCTCAGCTGTGTGGCGTCACCTTGGGTCAGCTCTTGCCTCCCACTCAGGCCTAGGGTGTCAGATGAAGGGGTGCTCTGACCACCTATGCCACTGTGAACTCGCTCGGCATTGAAGTAAGAATGTCAGCACTTATATTTCTGTTTTCACTAGCTTTGGGAGGGGGTTCACCCATTAAGATTCTTTTTTTTCAACATACGGTATGTAAAAAGAAAAGTCTTAGGTATTCCAATAGAGGGAGTTTGCTCTGCTCTTTTTTCTCTTCTCTTTTATCTTCTCTTCTCTTCTCTTCTCTTCTCTTCTCTTCTCTTCTCTTCTCTTCTCTTCTCTTCTCTCCTCTCCTCTCCTCTCCTCTCCTCTCCTCTCCTCTCCTCTCCTCTCCTCTCCTCTCTTCTCTTCTCTCTCATCTTTCTCTCCTTCCTTTCCTTCTTTTCTTTCCTTTCTCCCTGCCTGTATTAGTCCCTGTTCAGGCTGCCATAAAAGACGAGTATCACAGACGAGGTGGTTTAAGCAACAGAAATTTATTGCCTCACAGTTCTGAAGTCCCAGATGAAAGTGTGTGCAGGGCTGGGTTCTGGGGAGAGCTCTCTCCATGGCCTGCAGACGGCCGCCTTCGCTGAGTCCTCACACGGTCTGTTCTCCGTGTGCGTGTTCTTCTGGCATCGCTTCCTCTTCTTGTGGGACACCAGTGCTGTTGGACTAGGGCGTCACCTATGACCATTCAATCTTATTTCCCTCTTTGAAGACCCCGATCTCCAAATATGGTCCCATTGGGGAGTACGGATGGGTTTGGGGGACACACAATTCCGTCCACAACACTGCCCAATGGTCAAAGCCCGGCCGATTTCCTTGTCTGTGCTGCTTCTTCCTGTGAAGGGCTGGTCTCCTGGAGAGGCAGGCCCTGGTCCTCACCTGTGCTTGGTTGTCCCCTTCCTCCCTCTGCTCGAGGAGGAGGTCAGACCTTTTCCCTGAACTCAGTGCTCAGCAAGGTGCTTCCTCCAGAAGGTGCAGGCGAGAGGAGCGGAGTGTCAGCAGCTCGGCCTGGGGGTGGCCGTCACTGACCTATGGTGGGGGCATCAGGCACTCAGAAATCCCCGAGGGCAGCTGCCGCGGCTCTGCCTCGGCCCTTCTCATCTCCCTGCAGTCCGCAGTCCGAGGGCCCTGGTGCACATGCTCACCAGGAAGAGAGAGACCAGTTCTGCTTGACACGCACGTCTTCTCTCTGCACTTGTCTAGGCTTAAGAACACCAGAGTGGGGTCATTTAGAGGAAAGACGGAGCGATCTGCCTTTGAGGCAGTGAGCTCGCCTCCGCTGTGGTGCACGGAATGCCACCAAAGGAAGCGTCGTGCCGCGTCTGGCAGGTCTGAACCCCCGGCGCTGCAGACAGCTCCTGCCGGGCACTAGGTGGGGCTGACACCTCAGCCAGAGAGGACTCTTGCTCTTTTCTTATTTTATTTCATTCTTATTTTATATCATTCTTACTTCATTAATTTATGTTTTAGCTTCATAAATTCCTTCTTTTGTTTAAAAAAATTTGGGGGGATTTACTTTGGAGTTCTTCTGAAATTGAATGTTATTTCACTATAGCATTTGTACTTATTTTCAGTATTTTTTCAAAGCCAAAGCATTTAAGACTATAAGTAGTCCTTAGAGTATATCTTTAGTCATATCTTATAGGTTTTGATAGATAATGTTCTGAATTATATTTACTTTAAAAGAATCTTTTATTTTACCTTTGATTTCTTTTTTAATCTAAATATTATTTTGAAGTTGTTTTATATTTTTAATTGTTAGCTTTAACTTGAGGGGAGAGTCTATCCATTTATTTTTAGTTTCAGGGTTATTCTATATATGGACTTATTATTTATATTCTTTTAAAACTAAAATTTTGTTGGGAACAAAGTGCAGTAGTCCCCCTGCGCCTGCCACATACATGATTGCGCCTTCTGCACCCAAAAATATTAAATAGAAAATTTCAGAAATAAACATCTCAGTTTTAAACTGCAAATCATTCTGGGTAGCCTGCTGTCATCTCACGCCATCCTGCTCTGTCCTGCCTGGGATGTGAGTCGCCCCCCTGTCCAGTGTACCTGGCGTGTTTGCAACCTGCCAGTGCGTTACTCAGCAGCTGCCTCCGTTCTCACATCAACAGACCCCAGGACGAAAGATGAGTACAGTGCGCTAAGAAATTTTGAGAGATCATACTCATGTAACTTTTATTATAGTATATTGTTATAATTATTCTATTTTATAATTAGTTGTTAATCTGTTACTGTCCTTATTTTATAAATTAAACTTTATCAGAGGTATGTACAGGAAAAGAAAGCATATAAAGGGCTCGGTGGTCTCTAAGGTTTCCGGCATCCACTGGGGGCTCAGAACAAATCTCCCACTGATAAGGGGGAGTAGATTTTTATAAAATTTTTATTCACTTTTGAAAATGATACTGTTTTTGGTAGAAACAACATTTCTTTATCTTTGTCTATTTTGTATCTCTTGCTAAACAATACAGTCTGTTAATTTTATTGTTTAAATCCTTGGTCTTTTGTGTTCTTGATGTCTCAATTTCTGAAATAAGTTTTCAAAGCCCCACCCTGTTTTTGGCATTTAGAGGGAGGTGAACACTTGCACGTCTTGTCCTCTAGGTTCCTAATCAGCAGAGAGCAGAGCTGGATGAGGCCCAGGAACAAGAGTGGCTTTGCTATGGAGACCGTGTCTTGTGCATAAAAGAAAAATGGAATTTCCTTTTTCTTTTCTTCTGAATTGGAGAATCTTGGTCCTGAAGACTGGGATGACCAAGCTACCTAACCAGCCAAAGACTGGGAATCTGGGAACACGAGAGTAGGGCACCAGCTTGGCTTCTCAGAAGTAGAAATGTGGCAATCCCAGTGCTGGAAGCTATTAAAGAAAGTAGAACATGCCCTCTCTGCTTATATTTTAATGCGGGAGACTCATTAATGTCACAGGAGTCCATTAGAAGTCACCTTCCCTGCATTCCACTGGTCAGATAATTCCCTCTTGGGTAGAGATCTACATGTGAGGGAGTGGGGACTAACCAAAGCCTGTAGCTACTTCCTCACCCCTCTAGAATGTGGGAAGCAAGGAGTTGGAAGGCCTCCAATTGATACTGTTCTTTATCTTAACTTTAATCTTGCATTTTGTATGTAGCAGACTTTTGTATTAAGTAAACAGTACATTTGATTTGACATAATTTGAGAGTCTTTGTTTTTCAAAACAGAAATTTAACCCAGTAATAGTCATTATAATCATTGATATATTTGGTCTTATTTATACAATATAATTTCTATGATTTCTACATAATAGACTTTATATCAAGGAAGAAACAGTAGAGTATAGGGGCCGTGGGCTCTGAGTTAAAATTCTAGTTCTTAAAGCTATTAGAAGTGTCACCGTAAGAAAGCCACTTAATCTTTCTGCATCTAAGGTTTCTCATCTTTAAAATGCATAACCCACAGACTGACAAAAAAATTAAATGCTTTAATGTTTATGGTTTTTAGAATAGTGCTTAGCACAAAGTAAATCCTCCATCAACTATTATTATTTACTTTCTTCCCAAATTCTGCAAAATTTCTTAAATTTTTGTTGATTTTTTTTTCTGAGTGGTTTGTTTTAAAAGTTCTATCTTCTATTAAGGCTTTCCTCAGAGTTTTAATTAATATTAAGTTATTTTATATTAAATATGCTATGAGTTTTCTTGTCAATTTAAAATGCTTTCAAATCACTGAGATTTATGATTAAAGATGCTTTGAATGCTGCTGAAAACAACCACCAAACCTAATAGAGAAAGGATAAGGATAAAATGAACATCTTAAATGACAAATTTCAAACAACAGATTTCCACAACTTCAAAGCAGAAATGACATAAAACATCTGCCAAACACCATGCCTCTGGCCCAACATGAGATGAATGAGTATCATGCATGCCAAGAGGCCACAGACACTTCTTCAGAACACATGTCATATCCAAACCTCCCAACTGTTGTTATTACCACCCAGAAGTTGCATTTGATGAACCTTAGACTAGACATGGTCTAATCCATGAATGGTTTAACTCTGGAACCATGTGGCCACCCATGACCCAACTCATCTGTCCAGGTACTTTGAAATCTATGCAATCTTGCATGAGGTCAATGTTACCATGTGCCCATTGCTGCCGATGCATTTGCTAGTAAAATCTTAGGGCTCCACCTCATTGAGTTTCTTTAAGTGATGAAGGAAAAGCCAACACATTGTCTTCCTTTTAGACAGTTCACTCCGTGGAGGTATGTTTGTAAAGAGTAAATTTAATGCATTCTGTGTCTTTGCAGGAAGCATTTTCTGGGTGCCACTCTCCTAAGTGGGATTTCTTTTTGCAGACTGTGGCTTGCAGTTCCAGAGCAGAGGAGATGACATGTCTACCACCAAAGTGAATTATCCCTTTGGGAGTCTGGATAACATCAGGATGAAAAAGGTTTAGCATCTATTTCAGGAGCAGTAAATCAGATCCTTTGTGAGGTGTGCATCCAATCTCCTCGCCTGTGATTCTTCTAGAAGTGCCTAAGCCAAAGTGATGCCATTGCTTTAGCCCCTATAGGGGTGGGGAAGGATGGCTGAGCTGCCAGGGCCCCTCCTCCAGGCGCATGGAGCTCCTGGTCCCTGACTGGCTTCCAAACACCCACGCTCTGGGAGGCCCTCACGTCCCCTCACATCCTCTCTGGAGCGGACACAGCCTCCACACTGCCTCATCTCCACGTCCCAAGGCTTTGGAGTCTTCTCTGCTCCATTTCCCTGGAGTAAGTGAGGCCTATTCCACAGGCTAGGTCCTGCTGATGCTTTGCCTTCTCGTGCGTCCTCCTGTCTCAGGCGGTGCGCTTGGACGCACCGTGGCACTCCACCAGGAGGGCAGGAACAGTCACTAAATTGTGTGTTAACTGCAGAGACAAAACTAACAGCCAAAGATTAGCAGTGATTATCATAGTATATTTATTTTACCCTCAAAAGTTAATTGTGTGTCAGAGAGTGAAGGTTTTGGAGTCTGGGTGTCACCCATTGCTAACAAGGCCATCCTGGGTGCATTAATGGAGCGATGGGGTGTGGATCAGAGGAGGCAATAGTCCTGCTGTCCTCTCTACTGGTTACCTTGTCTGGAACTTTGAATTCTCACTCTCCACTGCATAATAGAAAGAACCCTGAAAGTGAATATATGAGACAGCTGAATAACATCTTGAGGGATCTAGAAACCATGCTGTTTGAAGTCAACTGAAAGAACTGTCTAATCTGAAAGGGCTGTCTAATCTGGAAAAAAATAAAAGTAAAAATAAAAGACTCGAGGAAAAGGTTGCTGTCTCCAGATGTTTAAAGAACTACAACAAGGTAGAGAAAACAAACCGATTCTGTGTAATCACCACAGGGTAGAACTTTGATCCGTAGGTGGGAGTTGCAGGGGGCAGATTTTATTTCATTCTAAAGAATGGCTTTTTAACAACCCCAAGGGCAGCCGCCTGGGAAAGGCATCACCCTGTTAGGTGGAATGCCCAAGCCTAGGCTGGCTCTCCTTCTCCTGGAGCTTGGGTGGGGCAACTCCGGGTCTCCCGCCCCGGAGCACAGGGGTCCTAGTCCTACAGTTGTAGGAGCGAGAGGAGGTGGCGTCTGGGCCCTGCTGCCAAGGCATGGAAGGGAAGGGCAGCCTAGACCAGCTGTGCTCATGCGGGGCGTGGGCCTGCCAGCCGCCTGCGGGGGATGTTTGTTCAGCTTTGGGTCTTGAGCTGATGAACTAGGCCTGGAGTGTCACCTGCAGTCCTTTCTACACTTCTGACATCTGAAGGGATGGCTCCTACCCGAGACTCAGACAGTCCTGTCTGCACCCTGAGGACCAGGCAGGGCATGCAGCATTTTGGCCCAGGGATCAAAGGCAGAGGGCGGAGCTCAGGCTGCAGACATCGGGCCAGGTTTTCCCCTTTCTGGGGTCCTCTTCTGTTTGTGAAACCCATTCCCATGAACCTCCAGGTGCCGTCCTCCTGGTCTTCCTCGGAGGGGTAAAAGCTGGGCCTGCCTGTAGGACTGCTCCAGTGTTTATGCAAGTCATTTGCCTGCCCTGTCCAGCCGCAGGTGCTCGGGCCAGTGGGGACCCACGGGCACCTGTCCACCTGGCCCAGGAGACCCTTGTGTCTACCTGTCTACCAATAGATTCCTGTTACGGTGCCCAGCAGGGTCCCCGAGGCCGAGCCTCAAGTCCCAGCTCTGGAAGTACTTACGCCCCTGGCACCCGCCCCTTCCCTTCCCACGCCCTGATGCTCCATCCTGTCTCTTAAAGGAAAGAGAGAAGCAGAAGGAAAAGAAAACTAATAATAAATTTACTAATAAAATGAAGCTACAAGGGAATCCTGAAGTTAGTTTTCATTCTTTTCAATTAATCTACTCCTTTAGTTTGTTTACATTTTTAAACTTATATTTTATATAATTTTATACTTACCCTACATGGTACAAAAATAACACCAAACATTCCTTTTTACCTTTTGCTCGCATTTACAAGATGCTTAGGTCATCTGAGTACAGGCAGCAAAATCAGCACATAAATGCTGATACACTAGTCTAATCTACAGTATTGTCCCACGAATGCCCCTCTTCTGGTCCAGAATCCAAATTAGGCTCATACATTGGATTTAGTGATCATGTCTCCTTAGCCTTTAACCTGGAACAATCTTACCTACTACACCTTTAGCAAATTCATTTCTAGAGAAGAGCTTATCCTTTCAAGAAATTCTGTGTGTTTGCTCACCTGGGCTGCATCCTGCTAGGAATAAGGGAACATCACACTGAAAAGGACAGACACCACCCCTGCCCTGGAGGGTACTTGGTCTAGTGTTGACCACAGACAAGAAAATTAGCAGTGTCCGTGAAGGGTGGCAATGGCTCTAGGAGGGAGTGAGGGGAGTATATAGGTTGGGAGGGTGAACACTTAATCTAAGTTGGGAAGAGGCAAGAAAGGATTCTTGGAAGATACTATATTGGAGTTGAGGTCTTTGGTATGAGTAAGGGTTATTCAGGCTAGAAAGACATTGCTGGCATGAGATTGTGCAGATGGTGGCAATGGCATTGGTGAAAGCCTAGTAGCTTAAAACCTCTTTTCTGATCCTCAACTGAAATTCTAGAATCTGGACGTGAGATATGAGACAGAGGAAGCAGAAGCCACAGGATGTGAAGATTGGTTAGAGGAAGAGAGTGGGGGAGGGGGTGACAGAGAGGGTGGGTGAAGGGACAGGGGAGGGGGTGATGGAGAGAGAGTGGGGGAGAGGTGGGGAAGGGGTGCTCAGGAGGGGTGATGGAAAGGGTGGGAGGTTGATGAAGGGGGTGGGGGAAGGGTGATGGAGAGAGGGTGGGGGAGGGGTGAGAGTGAGGGTAACCTGTGTAAAGTTGGAATGCGAAGCTGAGGTTGTCTTGATGTCTAATCTGGAGCTGTTGACTTTATGCTCCCAGCTCTTTTCAATCCAGCAAGTCTTTGTGGAGCAACTGCTGTGTACAACACACAGCAGGCGCTCCTGAGAAGCAGGCCGTGTGCCTAGGTGTCTGCCAGGGAGCCCACAGCCAAGCACGCCGCCCCGGAATACTGGGCAGACCTGAAATGAAGGTGGTCCAAGGGGGCCCAAGGCTGGATGGCGACTTCTATCGAGATCATACCCAACTGGGAGACCAAGAGAGGGTGGGTCAGGAGGGCACCGTGGATGGGGTGCCCCCCCCCAAGGCTGAGTGGTGTGCTGAGAGCAGGTGGGGCAGAGGGCCAAGCCCGAACCAGCAAAACCGGGATGGCGAGAGCCAGGGAGTGGCAGAGGCGCATCCTTCCTCCAGCCTGGGAGAGAAGAGCAGGGAGGAGGGCCCGCCACAGCTCCAGGCTCCCATCGCACAGCGGAGCAAGGGGGGGCTGACAGGGTAAGCGACTTGCTCACAGTCACACAGGTACTAAGTGCAGAGCCAGGACTTGGATGAGGTCTGACTCTCAGCCCCCTTCCTCTGCTCCATGGTCCTAATGTCAAGTGGAGACCCAGATCCAGTCTGGGCCACTGTCAGCGTCTGGGGGTGGGAGGTGAGGGGAGCAAGGGGGAAGCTACAGTCGCAATCCTGAGGTGGCCACCGGCACCAGCAAAAGCCCTTCCCTACAAGCCCTCCAGGGAATAGGAAGATAGTTCCAATTCCAGGGAACGGGGTTGGGGCCAGGCAGGGAGGGCAGTCACAGCGGCACTGGAATGGGAGCAGGGCTGGTCCCGGCAGGCAGGACCGGGCAGTGGTGGGCTCCCAGGGAAGGCAGACCCCATCCGGTGGGAGGCTCAGTCTGGATGCTTCTCCCTCGTATCCAGCTCAGGGTCTTGTTTCTGATTGACTGGGAGGCTGGTGGCGGCTCCAGCTCAGCCCTGGCTGCAGGGGCTCTTGTTAATGTTTATAAAAGCTGTCTCTTCCCTTCCAACCCGAATTCACTGTTTGCAGACCTGCCCTGCCCTGACTGGCTGGGCTGGAAGCTCTTAACAAAGGGGTTCTCAGCTGGACACATCCTCCCCTTCCAGCACTCCGAGTTGACTCAGAAGTCTGCCTCACCAGCCCCGTAGTCGGGGGCAATGTGGCTGCACTGACTTTTCTTCCAAGGTGGGGTGGTAGGGACGGGGAGAGAGGACTCGAATGTGAGGCCTGGGGAAGCGACTGGCCAGCTGGGTCACCCCTCTGGCAGGGTCGCAGCTGAGGAATTGGTTGCGACCAGGGAGCTCTAATTGGCCTTCAAGGTCATGTGCCCAGCTAGTCGGCAGGGCAGACCCTCCCCCCTCTCTGCAGGCCCCAGAGGTCCCAGCACGGGCACACGCACTGCCCGCAGATGGTGGAGTCTGCCCTCACAGGCTGATTTGAGACGTGAGAGGTGGCAACAATGGCCGGTCTAGGGAGGGACACCGCCCCCAGGCTGGGCCAGGGAGTGTGCCCTCCTGCCCTGGGGGGGGGGGGCGCGCGGGAACCCAGCCCAGCAAGCTGGCAGCCACAGGAAGGAGCACAGACAAGCAGACAGCTTCCTGGGCACCGATAGGCCAATGCGGCCCACCCCATGTCAGGGAGCACCTCTGAAGGGCGGGTCCGGGGTCCCCCTGCTTGCAACCCAAGGGGGAGGGAAGTGAACTATGTGAAGATGTTTGTGGTGCTAAAATTGCTTTATGTCTTGGGAAAAGAACCTCAAGCTTCTCCGACCCCATTCTATCCCGTGGCCTTGGCACTCTGGGAGATGTTTTCCTGTTAAGCACACAGGCAGCTGCTGATTTTGGCCAAGGTTTGCCTTTCTCAGTTCTTGGGAGGAAGATGCTCAGCTGTCCCGAGGAGCTTCCTGTGGAATCAAAAGCCCCAGCACAGGACAGAGGGGCCTGCGGGACGGAAACCCCGGCACTCGCCCAGCGGTCATGGCCGAGCTTTCCTCTGGCCTCGCGGCCGAGCGCCCGCCTCCCCTCGCCACACTGCGGGCCTGCGCGGCGTCTGTCCCGCTCCCCCACGACTGGCAGGACAGGAGACCCAGATGCAGTGGCGGGTTTCTGTGAGGGGCAGCGCGCCAGCCCCAGGGAAGTTCCCTGGATCAAAGTATTTAGCCCATCACTGTGTTACCAATTCTACCTCCAGAGACTTGTTCCTTCAGTGTCTGTGTCTCCATATGGGTTCTGATCTGAGACAGCTAACACAGAAAAGCTGACATTCCCATGACCGCCAGGTGGCAGGCGCTAGTGCACAGATGCACAAGGGCAAGGTCACACTCAATCCTGCCGCTCTTGTGCTGATCCATCTCACTGATTGGAAAGTTGAGGCTCAGAGAAGTCAAATAATTTATCCAAAGTTGGAGAGTTTGTAAATGGCAATTGCTGACTTGTCCACCACCAAAAGTTACCTAAATACTAGGATAGATGGCCTTCCTGGGCAGATTGAAGCCATAGGTTAGTTCCAATCTGTGAAGACAGATTCATTTTTCATGAATTCAATACATATAAGTAGAAGCACCTATATATATTTGTATACATATATCTGGGTGTGTATATACACATATACATACATACGTATGGCAAACCTTACCCAGCAGAAATATATGTCCATTTCCCCTCCCAGTCAAGGAAACAAAAGCAGAGATAGCCACACAACCAAGAGTCTCCAAACTCTGGGGGAAATCACACCATCATGTGTTAAATACTCTGAAATTATAAATTATATGAAGAAGATACGGCCGTGGTAAACAAATTATAGAACATTAGGAAATTCTTTTGAATAAGTGTAAGCATATACTATCATAAAAATAAATGAGAGTATTTGATATATAAATTAAAACACAACCTTTATAGATATGGAGAAAGAAAGATAAATGAAATAAAAATAGTGGGTTAAGGAGCAGAATAAAGGTAGTTGAAAACCAAATTTATAAGCTGGAAGATGGTAACAAAGAATTCAATCACAGAGAAATGGAAAATGTTGAAGCACCATTGTGAGATGAAGTAGATTTACCAAAGGGTTCTAAATTCCATCTAATAGGACTTGAATAGGAAAAAAAACCAAAAAAAACCCAGAAGATTGAAGGGAGGAAATAACAGAGGATATTTTTTTTTTCAGAAATGAAGACATTAAATCTAAATAGCCCAATGGATGGTAAGTAGAAGAAATGTAGCAGGTGAACACTGAGCACACAGTGTGGTGACATCTCAGGAAACTAATAATGAAAAAAAGTGTCCTAAAAGCTAACAAAACAAACAAAAGAGAATGTAGATTGGCTATAAAGGAATGTATATCAGATGGCAACCAGATTTCTCAAAAGCAAGACATTTCTAAAAGCAATACAGCAATATCTTTAAGGCTTTGTGTTATATGATTTTAAACTAGAATTCTAATCCAAACCAAAAAAATAAACAAAAATCCCAGTTAAATACAAAGCAAAAAATATTAATAGTGTGTTAAACCTTTTAAGAACTCAGAAAGTTTACCAATCAAAAGCCTGATCAGAAATTTCTGGCATATTTTATTCCAGCAAAATAAAGCAAAAATATTGATAACTAAATTAATGAAGATTTGGGATATAGGAAGTAGTGGTTAGCTAAAGAAATAGGTAATTATAGATTCTACATAAGTATTGATTTTTAAAATAATTATAATAAAACATGGAAGCCTTAATCCCTAATAAATTTAGAATAGTAGGGAGTTGCAAATATTCTTCTCCATTAGTATTTAGGTTTTTTGGTGACTAAAAGAAAAAAGAAAAAAAGAATTTCTGGTGACTTGTTTTCTTTAAGCTGTTCTGTGTAGCAGAAGGATCAATTCTGGATCACAAACTCACAGAAGGCTGCTTCCCCTTGGTCTGGCTCTCACCTTTCATCCCAACTGAGATGCTAAAAGTAAAATAAAATCAATGAGAAAACAAAAAGTACCTCTCAGAAATTAAAAAGATAGACCTTGATCAAAAAAACATTTAAAAGTCTATAAAGGGGTGTTAGGTAAAGATGTAGAAAAATACAGAATGCAGGACAAAAAGGCATAGTAGTAATTAACAGGCAAAAAAAGATGAGAAATTAGAGGATCAACCCAGAAGAACAATATCTACCTGCGAGAGTCCCCGAAATGGAGAACAGAGGAAACAATTGGGAAGAAATTATTGGAAAAATAACACTGGACAGATCCCTAGAACTAATGGGCCTGAGATTTCAGATTGAAAAATCTCTGTGTACACAATATCACGAATTCAAACAAGCAAAATAAGTATGCCGATGACATCTCTGTGAAATTTTAGAAATGCAAAAATGAGCCTAAAACTGAGAGAGAGGGAGAGAGGGGAAGTAAAGATGGCTAATGTGCAAAAGGACTGTGTTCAGTGGCTTACTTGGTAGCAATCTCGGAAGCTGGAGGGCAGTGGAGAGTAATGCCTTCCTGAGTTTGGGAAGATTATTTCCAGACAATTAAAGACTCAAATATCATGCCAATAAATTCCTGCATAACAGAGAGCAAATCCGTTCACCTTAAGAACAAACACGCTGTCCCATTCCCTTCACAGGAGTTTCGAATTGTGTGGATCCGTACCAGGTGTCAGTGCAGTGCGGCACAGATCCCATATCTGCTTTGTGGGAGCCTCGGGAAGTCACCAATGCCACAGGGTGGAAGAGAGCGGTGTCTGGGCTCTTGTTCAACAAGAGAAAATGCACCTAGGAAACCATTTTCTAAGCACTTCCTTTGTGATTTCATTAACATGTTATGAGTTTTCTGTCCTTAAGGACCTCAGTTTACTTAAGGAAACAGATTTTGGTTGGAATATGGCACAGACTGTGCATGCCACCTGATCCCTCTCTTCAGTGGGCGAAGCTGTTCTGTGGAGGGGAAACTCCAGGTCATGCAGTTCTCACGTGCCAAGCCAGAGGGAGTGCCCAAACTGAGACGCAGTGCAACGGGAGAATGGTCCGCCCCTGTGCAGACTGGAGCGTTTGAATCGAGTCTGCTATCTTTTTGAGTAAGACATTCATCTCTACGAGGTTTGAATAATTCAGCCGCTTCGTGCGATTAGAGAAGAGACCAGAAATACAATCGCAAGAGACGAGTGTGGGGCTGGCTGGAGAGACGGAGGAAACAGTGGGACCGAGGCTGGGAAGAGCTGGGCTGGCCGAGAGAGGGAGGACAACAAGCCTCGGCATGACCCGGGTGTCCTTGTTGGAGGGGACGCGGCACGGAGCCCCTTCGGCAACCTGAGTGAGGGGGAATGCGCAGACCATCCGGTAGGCTCTAGAGGGAGCCACCATAGGGGCTTGAGGGCTGGGAAATTGGATCAGGGAGAAAGTATGCAGATTCCTAGGATAGTTTGGGCTGGAGGAAAAGAAGGCTAAGGGACAGTTTGTCACAGATGCTGAGACAGTAGGATTCCACGCAGGAGGACCATCGCCCTTCCACAGAGAGAAACGGGCCTACATTGTAGCAGAAGGGAATACATTATGTATTGTTAAGAGGAAAACTTTAGACAAAACAAATGTAACAGAGTTCATCTGAGCAGAAAATGATTCGTGAGTTGGGCAGTACTGAGAACCAGAAAAGGTTCAGAGAGCCCCACCCTGCACGGAAGGCGGTGGGTATTTACAGCGGAAACGTGGAAGTGAAGCACAAAACAGCTTGACTGGAGACAGCTGGGCATCCCTCACTGGGACAGGGGCCGGTCAGTTGGCAGCCTGAGACTTCACCACGATATGTTACATGTTATATATAAAACATAATATATGTTATATATGATACATACTATGTGTTTATATTTAACATAGTAGAAGACTTTATGAAGTCTACATCAAATATAAATACATCTGTGGTACAAAATATAATATATATAATATAATATAATTGTAGTTTTCTGGTGGATAAATTTGTACATGATTATGAAGGGTGATCTCAGATACATGAGCAGATAAACAGTTTATTTATTGTCCGTTTGTTTTTGTTGAGGTGAAATTCAGGTAACATAAAATTAACCATTTTATAAGCACTGTTGCTGGGAATGTAAATTAGTACAACCTCTATGGAGATCGGTATGGAGATTTCTCAAAGAACAAAAGTAGATCTACCATTCGATTCAGCAACCTCACTACTGGATATCTACCCAGAGGAAAAGAAATCACTACATCAAAAAGAGACCTGCATCCTATGTTTATGGCAGCACAATTCACAATCTCAAAGATATGGAATCAACCTAAGTGTCCATCAGCTGATGAGAGGATAAAGAAAATATGGTGTATATACATCATGGAGGGAAGATGACTCAGTGTAAAGAAAGAATGAAATAATGTCTTTTGTAGCAACTTGGATGGAACTGGAGGCCCTTATCCTAAGTGAAGTAACTCAGGAAGAGAAAAATAAATGGCACATGTTCTCTTTTGTCAGTGGGAGCTAGACCGTGGCCACACAGGGCACACAGAGTGGTATAACGGGCGTTGGAGGCTCACATGGGGGGAGGTGGGAAGGAATGAGGGATGAAAATTGCCTATGGGTACGATTATGATGTGCACTACTTGGGTGATGCGCCCATTGAAAGCCCAGACTTCACCACGATACAATATATAGATATAATGGAATTCGACTCGTACCTCTTAAATCTATTAAAATAAAACAAGTAAAGAGAAAAAATAAAATTAGCTAACTTAAAGTGAACGATTAAGTGGCATTTAGCACATTCACAGTGTCGTGCAACCATCACTTCCGTTTAGTTCTAAAACGTTTTCATCACTCTGAAAGGAGAGCCTATATCCATCAAGCAGTCACTCCCATTTCCTCTCATGCCTTTTGATTCGAGAATTGTATCCATTTGCATTTAATATAATTATTAATGTTAGGCGTTCTATCTCAGGTTCTATCGGTTTCCTTCACAACACTTACCACAATGCGCAGTTACTTTATTGTGAAGATTTATTAAAGGAGTTTATGCTGTGTCCCCACTAGGCTGTAAGCTCCCTGAGGACAGGAGCCATGCCTGTTTTGTTCTCCGTTAGATCCCCCAAACCTCACATGGTGCTTTCTCCCCAAAATTGATTTGAGTGAGCAAATGTGAAAGGACTCAGTAGACTGTGCATTATGTGAACGAAATGACAGGTTCTTACTATGGAATGGGTAGGGCCAGGTTCCAAGGAGGCTGGTGATTGTACGATGCAGATTCCAAGATGGTGTGTATGAAATAGTGAAATATGGTCCCCACTGCCCCCAGTGAGTGTCCTGGGAAAGGTGAGGAGACAGGCAGGATGGGCGCCGTGTGCTTTTGCAGCTGGAGCAAAGGTGGAAATAGCCTTCTTTTCTCTTCTCCCCTCCCCCACCCAAGCACAAATGTGAAATACGGCTGAATTTTGAGACTTTTCCTTCTCTGTTTCATCCAGCAACCCTTCTTATATCTCTGATGCCAGCCCTGAGAATAAATCTCTGGGTCACACACTTTAATCAGGTTCTTCCAGAGAAAGGGCCAGGCTGCAGGGATGAGAGGAACCAGACTTCAAATGGGTTTCCAAGAGCAGAGGGAAGGAAGAGATTTTCCTATGGCTTCTCCAGCCACGGATTAAAGAAAGGATGTGGGTTGTGGAGCAACAGCAGCAGAGTGGAATTCCAAGACTTTCTCTAGGACTTCATGGAAGGCCAGTTTTTCTTTACACATACCCGTTTGCCTTTTCCCTGGCCACCGTCAAGAATTAAGGCCCAGGAGGCAGGATCGTGCTCCCCACGTCGCAGCCTGCCTCCACATCATGACATTTGATCCTAGCATCCTGCTCTCACAGGAAGGAAGTGGCACCGCTCTCCAAGGCCAGGAAAGGAGTGGACTGTGGTCCTGCCCAGAATCAGCTACATGGAGTTTGAGGGAGATTCTATGTGCTGCATCAGTGCTGACAATTCAAATCGGTATTCGAGTGAAGACTGAAAACAGGAAACCAGAGGAGAGCTACGGCTCTCTGGGCAGATGGGCCCTGCCCACAAGCTTCAGCCACCACCTGCCTCTGCTGGGCGCTGCCCAGAGACCTGCCTCTGCGGAACAGCGCTGCGTCACGCCGCCGCGACTACAGAGCGAGCCGAGGACCCCGGACGTCCCACGTCTCCTCCACGCGTGGCATCGCAGGTCTGCAGCTGAATGGAGCTTCCGCCCTCTGGGTCTCTTCCTTGCCACTTTTATTCTCTTCTTCGTGTTCTAGTCCTTTAGCTTTATGACTTTATTTTTACAGTTGTGTTATCTGCTGGAAACTTTCACATATGTTATTAATGTCCTTCCAGACAGACCCCCATGGGATTTTTATTATATCTTGGCTACGTTTAGACAAACACTAGCTTTTAGGAAACATGAAATAAATATGCATAATTAAATGAGAGGCTCAGCACACAAACATTCTCTGTCCAGCTCCATGCACGACTGCACCAGGCCACCAAATTCCTTTATGTGAGGAGAAATGGTGACACCTGAGTAGGTATCAGGCTCTTCCGGCTATCCTCAGATTCAGGTCATTAAGTATGAAATGTCCGATTTCAAATCAAAAATGTAGTTTGTTATGTGTCAAACAGGAAGCAGTACAATTAATCAAAGTGTGCACCTAAACTATCAACACAGTTTTGCCATCTGAACAGTGGTTTCCACCAGCAGCAAAGAAGCCTAGAGAGCAAGTGTCAATGAAATCACAAAAGGCATTTTCCACAGCTTGTTGAGAATTAAATATTTTTCCTTGCAAGAAGTGGTCTAAAGCCTGAAAGAAGTAGTAGTCAGTTGGTGCAGGGTCTGGTGAACATGGTGGATGACAGAGAGTTTCCAAGTCCAGCTTTGGCAGTTGGAGCAGCGTTGTTTGTGGGACATGTGGTTGAGTATTGTCTTGCAAGAGGATTGGCCTGTCTCGATTGATCACTCTCAGCTGCTTAATCACAAGCATCCTCCTCGTTTCATCCAATTGGTTGCAGTGGACAACTGCTGTCATCAACTGACCAGGTTTCACGAAGCTGTAGTGGATAGTAACGGCGCTGGACCACCAAACAGACACCAGACAGTTAGCTTTTTTAATGAATGTTCAGTTTTGGACTGGGTTCCAGCACTTCATCTTTATCCAACCATTGTGCTGAACACTTGCAATTGTCAAAAATAATTCATTTTTTATAACATGCAATAATACGGTGTAGAAATGGTTCTCCTTTATGTTGTCACAACAAAGAAAGGCAAGCTTCGAGATAATTTCTCTTCTGACGCTCATTTAATCCATGCAAAATCCATCTATCCAGCTTCTTTACCTTGCCAATTGTTTTCAAATGGTCCAATATCATTGCGATAGTGACATCACACCTTGCTGCTAATTCACACATAGGTTGAGACGGATTCGCTTCCACTACAGCTTTCAGCTTATCATTAACCACCTTGGTCTCAGGTTGCCTATGTGGCTCATTTTGAAGATTAAAATCACCACAATGGAATTTCTAAAATCATCGTTGTATTATGTGTTCATTAGCCACATCCTTCCCAAACACTTTGTTGATATTTCAAGCTGTTTGCACTGCATTGATTCCAGTATGGAATTCATATTTGAAAATAACATTAATTTTTTATTTATCCATGGTTTCACAAAAATTGCTCTAAAAAAATCTGAAATATAATCACAAGCCAAAACTTGTTTGTTTTTTTTTTTCTTTTTTTTTGAAACAAAGTCTCACTTTGTTGCCCAGGCTAGAGTAAGTGCCGTGGCATCAGCCTAGCTCACAGCAACCTCAAACTCCTGAGCTCAAGCGATACTCCTGCCTCAGCCTCCTGAGTAGCTGGGACTACAGGCATGCACCACCATGCCCGGCTAATTTTTTGTGTACATATTTTTAGTTGGCCAATTAATTTCTTTCTATTTATAGTAGAGACAGGGTCTCGCTCTTGCTCAGGCTGGTCTTGAACTCCTGACCTCGAGCAATCCACCCACCTCGGCCTCCCAGAGTGCTAGGATTACAGGCATGAGCCACCGCACCCGGCCCAAAACTTGCTTTTGAAAGACTGAGGATGTACCTCATAATACATATAAAACAAGAAGTATCAAAGTGAAATATCAGAGATATCA
The DNA here is from genome assembly GCF_040939455.1 of Microcebus murinus. Taxonomy (NCBI): domain Eukaryota; kingdom Metazoa; phylum Chordata; class Mammalia; order Primates; family Cheirogaleidae; genus Microcebus; species Microcebus murinus. Next base: position 69,333,879 of record NC_134117.1, on the reverse strand, counting down.
ACTGTCAAACTTAGTGCTTAAGGAAATCAGGCATTTTATATTTAACAACCTGAATCTTGTTTTAAAAATACAGTAATGAAACTTTAAGAACTCTCTGAAGAAGTGTATCAGAAAGCAATTCAGTTTTCCATAAAATTATTGGTTGAGTTTATGCTAAACAACTTAATGAATAAAAAAATTCAAGAGAAAGAAACAAATGTTTATTCTAAAGTTATAGAAACAAATTCTGTTCACTTTGTTTTGCATTGGCTTATTTTGGGTTACAGTCTAATGGATGATATTTGTTTTAATTTAAAATGCCCTTATTCATTTGTATGGTAAATACTGTTCTCTACTGAATAACAATATTTGTCTTTCAGTCTGTCAAACGCAGCTAAGAAATTCATGTATCTCTTCTCTGTAGTGTGTGTGGAAGGAAGTTAACTTAATGGTCATTAATAAATAATTTCACAAATGGGCAAAAGCTTGGGTACATGCGGAGAGTCACAGACGAGCACTCAGTGTGGGGACACAGATGCTCAGGCTGCCCTCCTGGGTTTGAGCCCAATGTGTTTCCACTGCTTTATGCCAGCAGCCCTCTCCCTGTGAAACTTTGAGTAATTAATTCCAAATCTTCCAGCTCCTGGAGGTCAGAGGTATCTTTAAATTCTCTCCGGCGCACCGTTTGTCTAGCTGTGTTGCGGTTGCGGATGCTTCCTTCGAGGTTAAGCTGCTGTCAGCTTTTCAGGATCTTGAATTTTTAGTGACCTTAGCATCTCCGGAAGTTAACAGAGACACTGTATTTCAGGGCATACTCTGTGGGCAGGAGTATGCCGGATTTCGGCTCTTGTCGCTTCTTCCTGCTTTGCAGCTTTCCTAGCTCCATACTTCCTCTGATTTCTAAGGGCTGCTTTTGATAACGCTTGTTGTTTCCTAGGTGTGACTTCTTACTCCGGAGTGGTTTCTCTGCATGCCACCTGGAATTGGTGATGGGTTTATTTCCTAAAGTTGGAAGTCTATCAATAATTGAAAGTTCAGGTTTCTCACTGGAACTGCTTGGCAGGTTATTGCTTTTGTTGGGACTAATCCATCCAAAATGGCTGCAAAGAAACCCGCCATATTTCTGAATATGATTGAACATCTGACTCATGCAGGACGGGGCTGGCATGATGCCAAGGCTTGTATACGTCACTAACATGCAACCTGCAAAGATTCATGACAGTTAAAATGTGCTCCTCACCTAGGTACCAAGCACAATATGCAGGATTGGAGACTACTCGTTTGGAAATAAGTTCGTAGCTTTTAACATCCTCCTCTTAGGTTTGTTCCCTAGATTTCCAAATCTGGCTTGTACAAGGGCCAAATAGTCTGCCTTAGAACACTAGTTCCAAAGTCAAACACAGGATCACATTTCAAGTTGAAAAATCTAGGCTTTGGCAGGCATAAAACCATAAATAGCACAAAACTCAGTAGAATCAGAATTCCAAATTACATCATAAATGGAACTACATTTTGGTATTTGAATAGAATTTTCTCTATTTATTGCAATGTAATGCAGCCTTTGTTCCCCATGCCGGGAAGTGCCTGTCTTGTCAACATCTGTTCTAGCTATTACACCCTAGAGGTAGTTTTTCATTCCATTGCTTGGTAACCTTACCAGACTTAAGGAAACTGTTGTTGGCTAAAGTTGCATGAGGCACACCAAAGTTGGGGTACAGATAGAACCTAACAAATGAAGGGTGCACATTTAGTCCTTGGAACACAAATGGCCCCTTTGTGTGACGAGAGTCCAAATTATAACACACGATTTTTTTGCAAATGCAATTTACTTGCAATTTTATTAAAATTGTTGTTAACAAAGAACAACAAAGAAGCGAACTTCATTGTTAACATTTTGGACACAAATAGTTTTATCATATGACCAGGATAGACATCAATTTTGCATTTTTTCTGGATAAAAGACTTCAAGCATGTCCCATTTTCTCATCATGGATTTGCAGGCTGGCTCTCCCAGCAGCGCCCTGGGTGGAAGAGTTTACGGCCGCTAGCTGTGTTATTAGGATGTGTTTTTTGTGAGGACTCAAGGCAAACAGCTTTTGGAGGTGGAAGCAGTGTAGTAATCCTGTGTAAGTGACACATGACATTTATAATATTTTTCCTTTGCTTCAGCAAACAAGGTCCCATCCTTCCTAAAGGTACAGACTTCACAATTTTCCTGAGATTCCTCTGGAAATATTATGGTTTCTGCAAAATATAATGGTGCGTTTATCATAGAGAGTCCTTTTGATGCTCAGATGGGTTCTCATACCAACAGTGGGGACTCAGAAACATCACCCCTCTGAATGAATCTGTACCCCAATCTTCCTTGAGTGGCATGGAGAGCCCCATCTTCTCCTGGAAAACAGTCACATTCTTTTCCAATGTCCCTTCAGGTCATTAATTATTCTACTGCTTCTAGGTCTGTTATCGAACTAGCTCAGAAGAGGTCAGTACGTGGGTCTTCAGCTCACTGCCGGAAAGCAAGGGGGGATGCAGGATTCCCCGAGGCAACGGCCTTTGTGCGGCAGCTTCTCTCCGCCATGCTAACAGGACCGTGAAGACTGAGCAAAGGGGTTGTAGAGCCCATTGCAGCTCTCCGTCGCCGCTTTATGGATGGATGGCTGCAAAAAGCTCTAGAAGGTCTTCAGTGGGCTCCAAATGAACCAGAATGAAAAAAAAAATCTGCTCTGTCTCCTTTGTTGGAGGCCCTACACGCTGTCCATGACACCTGTGGTAGCCCACACACTGCCACCCTGCCGTCCTGCCTCAGGCCGGGCACCTCGCACCTGCTGGGCCTCCCGGCCAGCCCCTCCAGTGAGCATATCGAAGCCTCCCCACCTCGGGGCCTCCAGGGTGGCAGTGCTCAGCCTGTCTCTTTGTGTGACGGCTTCCTTCCTAACCGCCAGATGTTTGTGGAGACCCCGTCTTTTCTGGAGCAGCCTCCCCAGCTGACATCGACCTCACCGCCTGCCACTTCCTGGCAGGCCACTGTCTTGCCTGGCTGGGTGCCCACCGGTTGGTTGCTCCTTGTCCCCGGCAGAACGGGGGTCCACGAGGGAGGGCCTGTGGGTCCCGCTCACCCCTGACCCCCAGCCCAGAGCACGGGCGTGGCACACAGGAGGCATTCAGTGTGCTCAGGAAACAGCTAGCGAGGGAAGAACGAACACATGGACGGATCAGAAAATGTGGGATTCTGCTGCAAATCCTGTGCAAATGCCCCTGACGCGGTGAGGTGGCGCCTGCGCCCGGGGACCCTCTTCCCTCCTTCCTGGCGGCGAGGCGCGCAGCGGCGTCCGCCGTGACCAGATCCCCTCTGATCTTGCTCAGGACAGGGATTCGTCTCGAGTGGCTGGAAGAGAGCAAGACTGTGGAATCCTGAAATACCCCCCAGATCGACTTTTTCACTGGAAAGGAAGGGCCTGAATGAGAGGGAAAGTCCTGATTTCCACAGTTTGAACTGAAACAAACGCAAATCTCTGGCCTTCTGGCCTCCGCTCTGCCCAGGCTCCTGTCCCTGTGCGTTTTCCCAGGGGAAAGGGCACAGCTGCGGGGGACTCTGTGACTCTGGGGTCTCAAGCTCGGCCAGGCCCCCCGTGAGCTCAAGTGTTCTGCCAGAGACAGCGCGAGTGCAGCGGGAATGGCCTGAAGACAAAGCAAGGGACTTGGCACGACGGCCATCGGGACCTGCCTCTGGTCCTGCCTTTGTCCCCGTGCAGGGCCTCAGCCCTTAGACCTGGCACCTTGTCCCCCACTGCAGGACGCTCCTGCCAAGGCTGACTGTGCAGTGGAAGTGTCCCTGCAGATCCAAGAACCAGCCTGGGGGAGAAACAAAGGATGCCCCCGGCTTTCCAAGGTCCCCTCCCGGCTGCTGCTGGAACTCACTGTTGGTGACGGCCTGGCACAGCGCACCCCTCCATTTGAGAAACTCGGTGACTGTAGACTTTGGAACCATCGGAAAACACAAGACAGCGTTAAAATATATGTGTGTTTGACAGAACAGATGGGAAAACCCACTCCCTTGGCTATTTATAACCCTTCCCAGGCGCTCAAAACACAGCAGCCATAACTCACCCATCCAAAAAGTGCCGAGCTCAGCGCTTTCTTATTTTATGCACCTCCTTGCTTCTAAGTCCTCACTGTTTGGATTTCCGATCTGATAACTCTATTTAAAAATTGAGTTTTACTGGAATTTCACACTTGTCTGAGCTCTTTCTTCTGCCAAGCACTTTGCCTCTGGCTGCTGGGCCCGGCAGGGGCCTGTTCCCCGAGGTGCTGCAGCCAGGTCAGGTCAGGACACCGACTGTCCTGTGGCTGGGGCCACTTGAATGCCACTGCAGAAGACCCAACTCCCACAGAAGAAATGCCACATGGGCCAAGTCCTGCACCATCTGCTGCCTACATGTCCCCTTGCTCTGTCTCTCGCCGCTTGGCAGAGGCCTGGTGTTAAGCAGGTGCTCCATGCACACCTGTTAAACGGGCACTCCCACCTACAGCCTCTGCTCCTTCCGCTACCCAAGTCCTAAGATTCTCAGCTTACATTGTGCCCTTTCCTTGGTTTGAATCTTTGAATGAACTCTTCTCTTCATCCGTCTTGCTCTAAGAATGCACATTTTCCAGTTTCCCAATGTTAAGTTGGGTCCACGTGTTTAACTTTGAAATGAGAAAATTGAAGACAATCGGCAAAGGGGTTAGAAGATCCAAAATGGTGCCATAAATAGTCTGAGTCATAAAGGAAATTTTGGATGAAAGAAGCCCAAAGGCATTGGAACCAGAGATTTCCAGGACTCAGCACTGGGTAGAGGGGAAGGATGGGCTTCCCCAGAGAGCAGGGCCAGCCCAGCTGGGAACTGCAGGGTGGGAGTGCTGGGGCCAGTGCAGGAAGCAGGGTGGGAGGACAATCTCAGAGGACAGACCACACTGACCACCTGCCCAGCTTCGCGTGGCTCAGCCTGTGTGCCGCGGAGAAAGGAGGTGTGCCGCAGGCTCCCAGCAGCCTGGACAGAGGCACAGCGTACTCAACTGGCAGAGGCATGGGGTACTCAGCTGACTTTGGGCTGCCCCATAAACCCAGGAAAACACCAACAACCCTAACGTTCCTGGCAGCTGAGGTAGGGTGAGCTAAGTCTGTATGGGCAAGGGAGGATGGTCAAAATCTACTGTCAAGGGAAAACATGAGCCACAAAAATTTATTTACGTGCATGCACATAGAGGAACGTGGACCCATGCAGAATCTCTCTCACGCACAGACATCCCTGAAGGATAATCACCACCAAGCTAAGAGAGGATTCAGACTCTCTCCTGGACTTTCTCCTACAGGTGCTGTCCTTTGCTCCTTCCATGCGGTGCTCTAGATCCTGATTACTGAGGAACTGGCCAATTCCCATTTCCTGGTGGTCATGCCTTGGGGACCTGACCTCCAGTCCCCTGTCTGTGGATGTCATACCCCCGTTTCTGTTCCAGGGCAGTTCCATATCTGCTCCTGCAGCCAATCTGCTTGCCAGGCTGACTATAGCCTCCCCGGAGAGCCAATGGACTCTTTGTGGGATGTTGTACTCCACTGAGCATGGTTCAACATATAAATGTTTGATTGACAGCCAACGTTTAAGCAATGCCCTGACTGAGTCACTGGGGGCCTCTGAGTGGGGGCTAGACCTGAGGGACCTACAGGAAAGGACTTGGACTTCCCTTTTAAGGTAAAAGGGGACTGGATCTCAGCTGCCGTGGCCCTAGCCTCCTTCCTTCAGCCTCCGCATTAGCCCTGGGTTGTACTGGTGCAGGGGGTGGGTAGGCTAGCGTGCCTCCCTCTTTCTGGGCTGCAGCGGATACCAGGCTCTGAGCACTCAGCCAGGGGCCCCAGAAATGCCCCAGGGAGACTGGCACCCAGCCAGCCCTTTCCTAACTGGGCTGCAGCCCCAGCCTGTCTTCGAGGCATTTATAAAGTGCAGCGTAAATGCCTCTGCACGGCCTCAGCTGTGGGAAAATAAAATGCGTCATTTCCCAGGGACAAGTTCTCAGTATTAAGTTCAGTGTCACTCAAGTGGCCTCCACAGGAGTGTGCGTCTTGTGCATAGCATATCCCCCTCTACCTGTAGGACAACTTCAGGAGGCTGCAGGGCCTCAATTCTCAGGAGCCTGAGGAGGACCAGGGCACCACAGTCCCGCGGATGCAGGGACAACCCGAGAAGGACCCTGGTTCTGGTTTTCTACGAAGAAAATTCATCCCTTGAATTCCCATCATCCTAAGACAATCACCATTATTAAACCATACACTTTGAGGCATTACAATTTAAAGGAATTTATTTGAGCAGACAATGATTAATGAATTGAGCAGCTCCAAACGGGAGTGGTTTGCAACTCCCCTGGAGGGGGCCTAAGGGAAAGCTCTTACAGGGTGAACATGGAAACAGAGCAAAGCAATCATTTGATTGGTTAAAGTTTCAACAATCGCCTTATTTGGACTATCCAGGTGGGAAGTTCAAAACAGCTAACATAACTAATGTCTAGTTGGCTGCCTGTGACTGGCTAGGCTTAATTTTCATTTTCTTTCAAAGTAGCCTTTTACAGGAAATGAGTCTGGGTTAGGTTTCAGTAGTTTGTTGAGGTAGAAACCCAAGGCATTAGAGTCACCTCAGTAGAATGGCCCCCCATGTAATTATTTTAATACCATTAGTATTCTAGAATGAATCTTTCATCCGTATTTTTAAGCACATGTAGAACATGTGTGTATGTATGTGCAAATACATACCCTTAGGTTGTATATGAATGGCCACATTTCATCTTCATAACACCCTGTGAGGTGATCTTATTTTTATCCTAATTTTAAAGAATAGCAAATTGAAGCTAAGAGAGTTCAAGTGACTTGTCCAAGGCTACAGAACTGCAAGCAGGGGGCTGGGATTTAAAACCAGGTGGAATTATTGAAATTCAGCCTCTCTTCCTATGGTGCCACAGCTATGTGTTTAACTCCAAGGGTCCTTGGATTATAGAATGAAGGAAAACCTGCCAACATGGGCAGGTGACTAAGGTGACATGCAGGGTCTATTGCCACCACAGTCAACTTGATTGTGATTGATGTCATCTATACTTGATATTCTCTTATGATTGTTTTAATATCACCCTGGCTTTGTTTTATATTATTTGTAAGTCTTCGTGTTTATTTAATCTTTTATTTTTCATTTTCATAATTAGGCATGTAATGTATTTTTAATCCCCTTTTTCTTTTTTTTAAAATCTATGAATTTGTTGCATAAATAAAGAGTATACTCTGGGAAAAACCACCAGCATCACGTATTAGATAAAGTCTTCCTTGGCTATTTCAATTCCAGCTTCCTCCACAAATGTAATTACTAATTTTGTGTGTTCCCTTCTAGATCTTTTCATATGGATACACAATGTTATTTATTGTTGTTTCAATGATTTTTAGTCTGCCTTTTAAAACTATAAGTATTTAAAGCCAAACATTGTCCTTGAATATAGTGTTAGTTGTGGAACATAGATATGAGTCTCTTTTTCATTGAGTTATAGAAAATTTTCTATTCTATATGTAATTTCTTTGATCCAGGAGATAGTTTATAGACTATTTTTAAATTTTAAAATGGGTATTTTAATAATCTTTTGATGTGTTTGTTTGATTTGATTGAATAATGATTACAAATACAACTTGTGTAACACTTCTGGAAATTCATTGAGATTTTCTTTGTAATCAATTGCGTAGTTTGTTTTGGTAAATATTTTATAGAATAAGAGAAAAAACATACTCTCTAGGGTTGGAGCAGACACCTTTTTATAAATTAGTAAAACCAGTTTACTGAGTGCATTATTAACCACTTTGGTACTGGCGTCGAGTATAGTCGACAGCCACAGATGAACGCACACAGCGACTTTAGCTGACAGCCGTGATGTGACTTTTATAATTTTTCATTTATCAAAATAAAATTCTGAACATTTAAAAATAACGTAATGAAAACACATATGTATATGTTACCTATTCGGATTTACATTACCAGTAAAGCTGCCTATAAAGTAAAACAAGCTTTCAGTGCTTTCAAGCTTTCCTCATCACACAAGAGCAAAACGGATGCGTCGTCAATGCACAGCACAGACTGCCGTGCGGACTGTGAGTGCCGGCTGTGGGCAAGGTTTCGCGGCCGGTGAGTGCAGTACCAAAGTGGTTAAAATCTTGTATACCTGAATAGAAAAAATGTATTAAGATCTTCAGCTGTGATTATACTGCTTCTTAAGGTTTTAGAAGTATATGCAGAAAGTTTTATTGATTTGTTTAATATCTGGGCTATTTGGTACAAACAGGTTAATGATTATTATGTTTTTATGGGTCTATTGGTGCTATTATCATTGTCTCAATTTAAGGTTTATGCCCTTTACTTCTATTTTATCTGATTTTAGTATTGACTAATCCTCTTTATTTTTATTATAATCTACTTATTATATTTTTGTCAATCACTTCATTTTCAACCCATTTTTGTCTTTTTTTTGTTGTCATTGTTACATTTTTTAAAATATTTCATTTTGAAATTATTATAAGTTCACTGGAAAGACAGAAAGTTTCCTTGTACCCAGTTTCCCATAATGGTTACATCTTATCTAATCAAGATTAGGAAAGAAACTGACATTGGTACAACTTGTGTGCCTGTGCCTTTTTATCCCATGTATAGATTCATGCATGTAATGCTCAGATCACTGAAGGTGCAGGGCTAGTTCATCACCACAAACATTAACTCTCATGCTGAGCTGTGATTTCCCTCTGCCCCACCGTTCCTAGCCCTGGAAACCACTAATCTGTTTTTAATTTCTATGATTTTGTAATGTTAAGAATGTTATATAAATGAAAGCATATAGCATATGAACTTTTTGGGTTGGTTTTTCTCACGATGCCCTTGAAATCCAGCTGAAGTGTGTGTTTATCAATAGTTTTTCTGTTTTTTCTTTTGCTGAGTAGGATTCCATGATGTGGGTGCTCCACAGCTTGTTTAGCCATTCACCCATTGAAGGACATCTGGATTGTTTCCAGTTTTTGACTATTATAAATAAACCTGCTATTAACATTCATGTATAGGTTTTTGTATGCACATATGTTTCATTTCATTAGCATAAATGCCCATCATTAAAATTTCTGGGTTGCATGACAAGAGTGTGTTTAGTTTTCAAAGAAATTGCCAAACAATTTTCGAGAGTGGCTGAACCCTTCTACATTTCTGCTAGCAATGTAGGCGGTAGCAAGTTTCTCCACGTCCACATCAGCAGTTGGTATTGTTATTATTTTTAAATTTTAGCTGTTCTCATAGGTGTTTGGTATATTTCATTATGGCTTTAATTTGCCTTTCTTCAATGGCAAGCAATATTGAGTATCTTTTCATGTGCTTGTTTGTCAACTGAATATTTTCTTTGATGCAATAATCTTGTCATATCTTTTGCCTATTTTCCAATCAGAATGTTTGTTTTTTTAACAGTAATCTTTAAGAGTTCTTTATAAATTTTATATATGATACCTTTGTCGGATATGTGGTTTGCAAATACTTTTCCAAGTCTGTAGCTTATCTTTTCACCCTCTTAATAAGATCTTTTACAGAGCAGAAATACAGTCATGTGACATTTCCGACAACAGACGACATGTACCACAGTGGTCGTGTAAGATTATAATACTGTGTCTTTACTGTGCCTTGACTATGCTTAGATATATAAACACTCATTGTATGTCACAATTGCCTACAGTATTCAGTACGGCAGCATGCCAAGGAGTTTTGTACAGCAGCCCAGGAGCAACAGGCCATCCCATATAGCCTAGGTGTGTAGTAGGCTAAACCATCCAGTGTGGTGTAAGTACACTCAATTTTGTTCAATGATGAAATTGCTTTGAATGACGTATTTCTCAGAATATATTATAATCATTAAGTGATGCATGACTGTATTTCATTTTGATGAAATTCAGTTTATCAATTTTTTTCTTTTATACATTGTGCTTTTGGTGTCATGTCTCAGAACTATTCACTAAACTCTAACTCTTAATGTTGCTCCTATGTTACCTTTCTAAAGTTTTATAATTTTATATTAAAATATATGATGCATTTTGAGTTACTTTTGTATAAGAGAGGTTTAAGGTGGGGTTAATAGTTTTGCCTATGGATTCCAAATTTCTCCAACACATTTGTTGCAAAGATCATCCCTCCTCCACTGGGCTGACTTTCTGTTGTGTCAAAAACATATTGGCTGCACCTTATGAGACTATTTTTTTGGCTCTTTATCTTATTTTTTTGTCTGTGTGTCTGTCCCTCTGACAATACAACATATTCTTTTTTTTTTCAGGGTTTCATTATCAATTCCTGATATATTAATATCAGACCAAGTAAACCTCAGAGAAAGAAAATTACCAGGGACAAAGAGATATATTACTTAATGATAAAAGGGTAAATCTACCATTAAGACATAGTAATCATAAGTGTGCATTTCAAACAAGAGAGCTTCAAAATATATGTAGAAAATGCTGACAGAACTGGAATGAGAAATAAATAAAACTACAATTATAGTTGCAGACTTCAACATCCCTCTCTAAACAATAGAGCAATTTCACAGAAAATCAGCAAGAATATAGAAGAACTCAACAACATAATCAATCAACAGGATCTAAATGATATTTATAGAATACTCCACAACAGCAGAATACATATTATTTTCAAGAATATTAATATAGTCATTCTTGATTTCTTTTGATTAATATTTGCATGGTAAATTTGTCACCCTTTTACTTTCAACCTAACTATATAACTGTGTGAAAGGAAGCTAAATTTGACCTGAAAATGCAGCTATACCCTGAGTCCCCAGGTATCAAACTGCAATCTAACTTAGCATGTAAACAAACTGAAAGCTGAATTTAGGAGTCTATTTTCTTGTAATAAATACCTGATTCACAGCAAATCATAGCAGCTGAGATTCTGCAAATCATAGGCTGCCAACTGATTAGACCAGGTTCAAATAAGGCAAAGGCTGAGCTGTACCGAACCAAGCTGTATTTCTGTGCTGCTCTTGGTTTAAATGCTGTCTGCCCCTCTTGTGGAATGGATCTACCTAAACCTCTTCCTGTTCCAAGTGTTGCCCAATTCATGAATAATTTTGCTTAATTTAACTCTATTAAGTTTAATTTATTTAAGATTTTTCTTTTAACAGTTATATTTGAAGTGAGGTTTTTTTTTTGTAGATAGTGTATTATTGGTTTATAATTTTATTTAATCCATCCTACCAATCCATTTGCTATTTAGTGTATTTAGATCATCTACATTTATAATAGTCATCTGGTATATTATTAATATAATATAATATTGGCATCTGCCATTTATTTTTGTTTTCGTATTTTTCTGTTTATTTTTGTTGTTGTTGTTGTTTTCTGTTTTCTTTTTATTTATTTCCTGTAGGGGACTTGAACATTTTTAGAATTCCATTTTTACTTATCTTTAGTGTTTTTCAGTGTATTTCCTAATATACAACTTCTTTAACTGATTACTTATTTACATTATATGTATATAACTTAAAATAGCCTACTAGTGTTGACATTTTAGCAGTTTGAGTGAGTATAGAAATTTTACCTCTTTTTACATCCCGTTACTCTCCTTCATCCATAATATAATCATCTTGAATATTTCCTCTACATACATTAAGTGCTAATTTTACTTCAATTGTCAAACATACATCAGGAAATTCAAAATAAGAAGTAAAATTTATTATATTTACCCATATTTTTGGTCTTTCTGATGTCTTTTCTTCCTTCCTTTCTAATGTTCCAATATTCCTTCTTTTATAAATTCCTTTCTGTTTAATGAGCTTTCTTTAGACATTATTTTATGGTAGTTCTACTGGTGACATAGTCTCTTGGTTTTACTTTATGTGAGAAAATTTTGATTTCTGTTTATCTCCTAAAGGATAGTTTCCCTGGGAATAAAATTCTGAGTTCAATGCTTTCCTTTCAGTGCTTGAAAAATATGCCATTTTCTTCTTGCTTTCATGGTTTCTGAAGATAAATATGCTGTCATTTGAATTGTTTTACCTTACAGTTAAGTTATTGTTTCTCTATGACTACTTTTACGACATTTTCTTTGTCTTTAGTGTCTGTAATTTGACTATGGTTTATCTTGGTACAGATTTCTTTGATTTTATTCTGTTTGGGGTTTGCTCAGCTTCTTGAATATGTAAGTTTATATATATTTATATACATATTTTTTTTCCAAAGTTGGTAAATTCTCTGCCATTTATTTTTCTTTTTTTTTTTTAGCACCCACTACCTTTATTCTCTCCTTCTGAGACTCCAGTGATATAAATGGTAGATCCTTAGGTATAATTCCACATGTCACTGAGTCTCTTTATATATTTCATATAAATACACTTTTATTTTATATAGTCCTATTCATATATATTTAATTTTTTTTCTGTTGTTCAGACTGGATATTTTTTATTTTATTTTCAAGTTCACTGATTATTTCCTCTGTCTGCTTCACTCTGTCATTGAGCCCATCCATTGAGTTTTTCTTTCTGCTTTTGCATTTTTTAAGTTCCAAAATTTCCATTTTGTTCTTCTTGATATCTTTTATTTCTTTGGTGATGCTTTCTGTTTTTCAATTTTTTTCAGCATTTTCATAATTGCTCTTTGAATAATTTTTATGATGGCTGCTTTGAAATCCTTATCAGAATATTCTGACATCTGCATCATCTTAATGTTGTCATTTGTTGATTGTTTTTTCTCATTCAAATTAAGATCTTCTTGGATCTTGATATACTAAATTGAATCCTAGGCACTTTATATGTTGTGAGACTCTGGGTATTAATGAAACCTTGTGTTTTAGCAGGTCTCTTCTGATAACATCCCGACCACAAGGTTCCTTATTACTGCTGAGTGGGTATTGAAGTTCAGGTTCCTGACAAGATGCTCCATGACACTGTGAGGTGTGGGGAGGAACTCAATACTGCATGTCAGAGACGAAGTTTCAGGCTCCCACCTAGTCAGCTCTAATATCATCTTGGGCAGGTTGGGGCAGGCTCATCACTCCGCAGTGAGAGTGGCCATGTGGGCTCTCCACTCGGCCTTTGCTGGAGTGGAAGAGGCGACTGCAGTTATTTCCCATGACATCCTGCTGGAGTAGATGGTTATGGTCTAAAACTTTCTTTCTTGTGAGTCTGCTGAAATCTTGTCCCTTGGCTAGATAAAACAGATTTATCTGGAAGAGGGCAGTGCTATTTTTGTCTATACCTGTTGGCATTTCCAAGTTGCTGGTTTCTCTAGTCTGGGATATATGAGGCCAAAGAAAACTCAAAGAACTCACTGCCACAGCATTTGTTGGGGTTCTGAGGTCCCTAGCCAGCTTGCCTTTTCCTTTCTACTTTTTCAGAGTCTTCTAATGTTTGTTTTGCAATGTCTAGGTTTTTATCTCTATTCTCAGAAGGAGAAATAGGAACATGTACTTCCACTCCGTCTTTGTGGAGCCTCTATCATTTGGTTTTAAATGTATTTCTTTTAATAGTTTACTGGTCAGTTTTACTTTTACCATATCTGAATGTTCTTACATTTTAGTGAGGAAAATTAGCTCATTCATATTGATTTGATACAGAGTAATTAATTTCTCTCATTATTTTTAGTATTTTACTTTGTAGTGATTTTTTCTTTCCTTAGTTATCTAACTTAATCAGGTAAAATTTTATTTTTCCTCCTTGTGCCTCAATCTTTTTGACTTGGATGGTCTATTATGCATCTCCATTGAACTTGGAGTGGCATCTTACAGCTAAGCATAGAGCTCCATTGATCCTATGTCAGTACTTTGAGGTTTGGGGGCAGTTTTCAGTAGGAGCACAGGAGCTGTGGCTTCTCAGTCTGTTCTCTGGAGCAAGATTACATGCTTATGCTTTTCTAAAAGAATGTCAGAAAACTATGTTGTAGGTGCAGGAAGTAGAGGAGGCGAACCATGTTGACTCTAGGGATATCTGAATGCAGCCACCTTCTCTGGGAAAGTTGAAAATCCCTGTAACTTAAGATAGTAACAGCACTAAAACCTCACACCATCATCATCTGATTCTGTTCCAAGTTAAATGAACCCACTGGTCTCCTCAGTCCAAAGGGAGCTTGCAAAGTCCCCTTTGGGTAGGGAAAACAATTTCAAAGAAGTTCCTCTTGCCGTAAGCTGGTTCTTCTTAAAAGGTGACATGAGGCATGACCTAGAATCTCAAATGTCTGTCTTTTGGGGACAGGCCTTCCTGATCCGTCATAATGGTTTGGTGATGAAGATGGAGTGCCTGGGCCTGGAGCCACCTGACTGACAGGTCATTGGATTAATTGTCTCCACCTGGTTCTTATCCCTCATTACTGTTGTGTTCCAAAGGCCCCATAGTTGGTGAAGAAAAGCAAGAGTTGTGGCAATTTTTTATTTCATTCTTTCTTTCTGAAGCAGAACTACTGCCTAAAAGGCTATGCTTTTTAAGTCAAAGCAGCCACTCAAATGAGATCAGGACACAGGAGGATGGGTATTAACCTGTGTGTATCACATCTGACTCTGAACACTTGCTTAGTACACCTTTTTTTGCCTCAACGTGCCCCTTGAGAATTGGTTGTGAGCAATCCAAGATTAACTAAGAAATCACATGGAAATGTATCCCATCATCAACTAGGGACTCATGCATCTGTCCTGCTTGCCCAACGTGGTGACCACTTTCCTATTGTATGCTAAGACACAAGAGCGTGCTATCAAAGTGTGTCTCACATGCAGCGAATTTGCTCTATCTCCATGGCGTCCACTCTTCAAGTAGAAATGTCTCACCTGTCCATATACAATTCAGTTCCTGATGAATTTTAGCATCTAATTATCTTACAGGATCAGAGCCCAAGAGACTTGAGAGATGTGTCCCTCTTATTTTGCAGCAGGAAAATCCTGGGCCCACAGCATGCCTGTGACTGGTCCAGGGTCATCCAGCTGTATTTCCAGCCAGAAATACAGAAACTATTAATAAAAAATAATTGTGGAAAGAAGGGAAAGAGGAAAACATAAATTAGCAAATGTTCAACAAAGTTATTCCCCAGTCCAGAGCTCCTCTGCAGCCAGGAGAGCCCTGGCCTTTTTGTGCCACCTGGCTGATGGCAGGGCTGAGAGGGACACACACACAGCTGTGCAAACAAGAAATTTCACACCAAGGAAGATGTCATTTTCCCTCTGCCTGATCCTTCTCCCCTGAGCTTGCTCTTAGACTCTGCCTTGTCCCTGACCAGAGCTTTATCAACTTGGAACTATCTTATGGGTTCTCACTCAGTGATTCAGCTCATCTTTGCAGAATATTTTTGCTCATTTATCCTCTGCCCTTTCTTCCTTTTGCAATTATGTTTCCAGTTCCTGTGGGCTGGAGATACAGCAGTGAACATCACAGACAAAACTCCTTTCCTCGTGAAGCCTTGTGTTCTCATTTTGGGAGACACAGTATGAAGAAATAAGTGAGGAAAATGTAAAGGATGTGGATAGAATAAGTGTTATGGAGAAAAGCAAGTCAGAGAAAGGAGACAAGGAAGGCTGGGGAGAGGGGAGGGCTGCTACTTTAAATGGTTTGCTGGGAGAAGCCCAGGTGAGAAGGCATTTGAGCAAAGTGCTGAGGGAGCTGAGGGAGAAGGTCCTGTGGACGGCTGAGCCCAGCGTGGCCCTGGCAGGGGAGCAGCAAACACCTACTCCCTGAGCCGAGCATCCCTGGGTGTGGGCCGTCCAGCAAGGAGAGCGGGGTGGTGAAGCCAGTGAGCAAGGCGCAGAGAGGCAGGAACCAGTGAGGGGTGGGAGGGGCAGGCTGGGCATGGAGACCCCAGAGAGGTGTGGGGACTTCGACTTTCACTCTGTACCTGATGAGGGACCATCGAAGGCTTTAGAGTTAGGAGTGATGTGACCGATTTTTGCATTAACAAGTTCACTCTGGTGCAGAGTTTAAGAGAGGAGGTGACTGCAGGAATCCTGGAAGACGTGACAGGGGCTGGGCCAGGGTGCAGGGGTCAGATTCTGGGGGTATTTGGAAGTAGAGACGAGAGGCTGTGCTGATGGATTGTGTGGAGCAGGTGTCCTCAAACTACAGCCCGCCAGCCACATGTGACCCACTGAGGACATTTATCCAGCCCACTGGGTGTTTTTTTTGCCACCGCTGCCTGTCCTGCTTAGCAGCCGACTTGTCCCGGGCCCACAGTGCGCATGTGTGGAATGTGCACCACACTCTCCAATGGCCCTTCAGTGGTCTGAGGGACAGGGAACTGGCCCCCTGTTTAAAAAGTTTGAGGACCCCTGGTGTGGAGTGTGAGAGAGGGGAAAAGATGAGCAAGCAGAAACTCACATTGAAAACTGATTAAATTCAGAGTATAGGTGGCCACGGATACATTGTTATTTAAAAACCTGGATTTCTGGTTTTTCTTGAACAATTGGAAGACCTGACGCCAATGGGCCCAAAGTATTGCGTAACAGCAGTTCGTGAGAGGCGAGTCGATGCTTTCACTCAGAGTGGGGCAAGTGGCCTCCCGTTGGCCACGACCCCCGCCGGCCTCTATGGCTGGACCCTCTTTCACTTGTCACGTTGCCTGCCTGGTCCCTGCAGGCATTTGAATTTGTGGTTATTATGTCCCAGATGCGGTGCTAGATGTTTTCGCAGGTCCTGATGCGTAGACTATTGTCAAGAACTCTGACTCTTACTAGTGTTTCTAGAGCCACACCAGAGGCGTGGCCATAAGTGATGAAAAGAGACAAAATCTGTGTCCAAGGTTCTGCGCCGTCCCACCATGCAAGAGTTCTCTCCTCCTCCACCCCTTCCCTACAGTCCGGGAGGCCCAGGGCGTGACGCATGCATTGCTGGGTTGCCGTGTAGTGTCTGCCTTTGCCCGTCTGTCCTGACGCCTGTGATCTGGTCATCACCTCAAACAGCTGGACCGGCGCCTCCTGCTCACAGTGCCGCACCCGTTCCGCCAGGGCACAGCTTGCTGCGAGTCTTTGTCCCAGAATTTAGGTGGATTCTGTGAACTGGAGAACAATTGCGGTGACAGACACCATGGTGTCTTCTGAATCCCCCTAGACCTGTGAACTGCTCCAGCCTTTCACAGGACCAGGCTCCTCCCAGGACGATCCGCGATGCCTCGTGAAGACAGTCCCCGACAGCCCGTCTCTGTCATCCTCCGAATGTGCCACAGCGGAATCTCGGAGCAGACACGGCACAGGCTCGAGCCGGGACCCTGCCATGTGACCTTCTCGTCCTAGAAAATACCTTTGGACAGTGCATAAAATCCAAATCTTTACTAAAAATAATATAGTTGTAAAATACATACCTTTTGTAGAAGTATCTCAGTAAACGAACATTTCTCCATAGTGTTTAGCAGAGTTCTCGTTCCATAAGATGTTCCTAGAAAAAGGATCCATCCCTTGGTCAGCTGATTTGGAAAATGCCACATAGCATATCTGATTCTTAGAGACGAAAGAAACACATTAGTGTGTTCAGAGCTCCAATAGCCCTGCAGTAAGGTAGTCTGCTTACCTCAACTTAGTCCAGATTGTCCCAAAATTGTGGAACGCTTTTGTCACTGAATCCCTTCGGAACGCATCTTGGGAACATTGTTTTGTATATTCATGACAACCCTGGAGAACAAACTTAGGCTATGAGAGGTGAGTTTCCCCCTCCCAGGAGCCATAATTTATGAGAAAGGTGGAAATAGCCCTGTGTCCCACTCCTGGCCTGCAGCTCTTGCCAGGACACCGCGCCATCGGTTCTTCCCATGCCCCACGCGCCGTGCACGCGCTCTCGCAGTCGCGATGCCGCACGGCAGCAGGGCTCCTCGGGCGGCCGCGGGAGCGGTCTGACAAGGGCCCTGGCCCTGCTCTGAGTATCGGGCTAGGTGCGTTGACAGCTCCACCCGCCTCAGAGCCACTTTGTTATTACTACTGCTTATGTGTGGCATGTGTAGCTTCATACTAATCACACTTTTAACCAATAACTTTAACTTACTTTTTATTGGGAGAATGATGTGTGCTTTTTGAAGAGAAGTTGGGGAAGAGTTGAGAAAGGATGCAAGGGAGAAAAATCACTTCAACCCAGAAGTAATCCAGTTAATTGGCGTCAAGTGTACACACACGTATGTGTGTTTGTGTTTCTGGAATGATGCCGGCCTCCAGTTATTTAGCATGACCTCCCTATTTTCCCACCGTCATAGGTGGGGAAGACGTCCACGGCTCACTGAACACTCTCTGGGAGCTCGCTTTCTACGGCGGCCACTGCTGCCGTGCATGAACGCGCCAAGTCTCACTGAGCCGTCGGCCGTGGAGTCAATGCCACGGGGTCTCTGAGCCTTGCTAAGCCTGCCACTGCCACATGTCCCTTGCACTCTGAGTCCTGCACACGTGGCATGGGCAGAAGTTATGCATGCCACTTCTGTGCCTGGAGCATCTGTCCCCTTGTCAGCGACTGCAGAACCACAGGTTGGCAGCAGCCCGGATGCAAGGGTCGCTGCTTGAGAGAAAGCTGCCTGGGGTGCCCAGCTGACATCAGATTTTAAGTGAGAAATAAACCTGTGTTGTGTCAATCCACTAAAATGCTAACATCGATGTGTTACTCCTGCATAGCTTCATACATGCTAATATATCATCACACTCATTGCACCTTTGAGTTTGTTTTCAATTTCCTGTTTTTAAAATAGGGCTTAAGTGAATGTATGCAAGTATATATCTTTGTTTATATCTCTGACCACTTTCATTGAAAATATTCTGTTTTTTTGGTTAATGTACACCAATATATCCACCCTCCTCTCTGCCATATGCAAAGTAGTATATGACAATAGCCATCAAATCTTGGCCTTATCAAAACTGTTTCTTATTCTTTAAAAAATTCCTAATTTTATAGATGGAAAATAGCACCTTATTGTGTTACTTTGCATGTCCTTGATTTCTAATACAGTTGAAAACACCCTTTCCTAAGGCCTGTCCAGGGAAGTGAGTAGGCGCTGAGGGTGTTCACTGTGAGCGTCTTCTTACCCTGGCTTCCACGTGCTCTGTCTCCCTGAGGCTGGCACTTCTTTGGTTAAGCCCTGTCTGTGAAGAAGGGTTCCCTTTGGGTCTGTCTTACAATTAGTTGCTTTGTCAATAGCCTGGATGAGGACTGCTATGTCCAAACAGAAATGGAGATATTGAATCTTTCAGTTTCTTGTCTCTTTAAAAGAAAGAGCAGCCTCCTAGTTTGCAGGGAGAAGCCTGCGGCTATTCAGAGAAGGTTTCCTGGACTTCCACTGGAGATGCAAAACTATGGCCTAGGGCAGATACATGCATCACCACAGCCCCCATGCTGCAAAAGGGCCCACCAGGGGATTGCAGAAGCACGGAGATTAGGGAACCACTTCTGCGTGAGGAGCTGGAATGTTCAAGCTGGATCTTGAAGGTAACATTGAAGGTGACGCTGGAGCTTGATCTCTGGTCCTGGGTCCCACGCTGGGCCTTGTCTTTCATGGACAAGCCTCATGGCAGCCCCTCTAATGGGATATACAAGCCAGGTTTTCCTGTGCTGAAAGGTGATCAAATCAGACAAATTGTAAATCTACAGCTCTTTTGTGTCAGCATGTATATTTTTATAGAAAGGAGCAAATCTCTGCCGAGCTGGCCAGATAATCATCTCTGCTTTTTCTTACTTATTCGAAGCTGTGAAAGAACGCCCCAGGCAGGGACCTGGTTTTAATCACCTTTGATTAACACAGAAGCTTTTGAAAGCAAAGGTGCTTTCTGTAAACTGTGGCAGAGTCCTAAGGCATTAACATATCAGACCTTTCCCTATATGTGAGAAGTCTAAAGCAGAGCCAAGGTATCAAGCCCATGGAGACCAAACCCACTGCGTGGGGAGTTACTTTAGTGCCTCTGACTCATTTCTCAAAGAAGGTTTTTGGCTTTTTATAATCTTTTTTTTCCATTCTTGAAAAATTGCAGGCCATACAATGCCGGAGCCTTCTGGGTCCAGGGAATGTTTCAGCATGCCTTTTATTTAGTGCAGAAGGAAGGCTTTTAGGAGAGATTGAGAGAAGCCAGAGGAAGTCTTGGGAAAGGCCCCAGAAATGATTAAGAGGCTGGAAAGGTCCAGCTCAGAAGACAAGGCAAGAGGGCTTGGGGGCCTTTGCTGGGGGCAGTAAGGAAAGTCACTTTCTGCCATTAAGAAAACTCAGAATTAACCTTTTGCAACAATCTGGATAGAACTGGAGACCACTCTCCTAAGTGAAATATCTAAAGAATGGAAAAACAAACCCCACACATACCCACTATTAAATTAGAACTAACTGATCAGCACTCATGTGCACAGACGGAAGTAAGACTTGACAGAAGTCATGCAAGTGGGAGGAGTTTGGAGGGGGCGAGTGAAATCAAACCTAACGGGTACAATGCACACTACCTGGGTGAAGGGCACACTTATAACTTTGACTCAAACAGTACAAAAGCAATCCATGTGACCAAATCATTGGAACCTGCATAATATTCTGAAATAATAAAAAACTAGAAATTAAGATTCTCATCCCAGAGCCCTGCCCCATACCTGGGAGAAAGAAATGCTGCACAAACAGGCCAAGAAGAGCCTGAACAGACAGGCCTGGCTGGGTTTCCCTGTTCAGTCTTTCACTGTTAGATGACACCTTTCTTGTCCAATGACAGTTCTAAACAGACATCCACTCTTCATCAAACCTAAGTGTAAAAATGGGCAGTTTTCCCTCTATCTTTGGGTCTTCATTCTAAAGACTCTAGTGTCTCATAAAACTGTGATCAAATAAATTTGTTATGCTTAAGAAAAAAAAGAAAACTCACAGTTAAAATCTAAACAGTGTTCCCTGAGCAGAGATTTTATCAAGAGCTGTGCGGTTTGGTTGGGGATGTGGGGCTTCTGGGACGCTCAGGCAAGATGTAAGGCTGGATCTTGCACCCCTTTAAAACCAGGGCTGAAATCCATCCTCTGGCCTGGATTGAGTATCATCAACCTGCTTTAAAGCCTGGGTTGCTAAGCAGTACCGCTCCTGGGGGTGGACTCAGGAAAAAGGAGAGATGGGAACACAGGGACCAGTGCTTGTGGTATTTCACTTTCAGAGCCCTAACAAGGAGCATAAGCCTCTGGTTACCAGGGATCTGAGTGGATACTGAATAAAACAGGCTTACCAGGCTGGAATGAAGAAGAAAGTCCCGGTGAATCTGTTCTCTCTGGTCCTCCTCAAGGTCAAGTGGGACCAGGTGCACGTCCACACAGTGAGCTGCCAACTCTATCTTCCCTCATTCCAGAGGAAGGGGCTCCCACTGGGAAACGCAGCCGATGCCAAGAGTTCATCTGTGGCTTGGCTTCCCGGATCCCCCCACCCCCAACGTGCTGATGCTCCTCAGATGTGGGGCCCTGCCCGGGGACCTTGGCTCTTTACCTTGCCTATGCATTGATCAGTACTGCCGGGCCAGGGCGTTCCCAGCGCCCAGCTCACTGAGGATTGCCGGGAAGGCCAACCCACAGCTCTCGGTTCCGCACGGGCAGAGCGCCCCCTTTCACCAGACCACAGCGGGGGCCGCTGCCCTGGGGAGGAGCCATGGTGTCGGGGAGGAGCCATGGCGTCGGAGAGGGCCCTGGCCTCAGTGTCCCAGCCAGGGGGAGAAAGGAGACCCTCCTGGGGCCGCCTCTGCAGACCCGGCTCTGAGGGCTGCGACTGTTCACTGGGCCCCTCGGTGACATCACGCTGCAGACAGTGCTTCCTGTCGGGTCATATTTCTCATGAGTAAGAAATGGGGAGAGAAAGGACAGAGAGAGAGGGGCGCTGTAGGAGGCTTGGCCATGGGAACGTGGCAACACGGCTGAGAGGGCTCGACGGAGGGGCTCTGGCTGCAGTTTAGGGCTAGACTCGCGAGTACTAGCAAGTGAGTGCGTTGGAGTGATTCGGTTGACAGGAAGGGTCTGAATTAGGAAAGAGAGAAGATAACCACTGAGGCATGGTTCCTGAGAAGATGTGGGGAGGGGTTTCCAAGCTGGAGAGGAGGCCTGGGCAGGTGGGAGGGCGCGGGATGGGCGCAGAGGTTGGAAAGCCCTTTGTCTCAGGTAGGGAAGGCAACGGTGCTCCCTTCGGATGGCTCCTTGCTCTCTGCAGAGCAGGGAGTGCCGAGGCACGTGGTCCGAGCAGTGGCAGAGGAGAGGGAGCCATCGCCGGGCAGCGTTCCAGACAGGCTGCCCTTCCACATGCACGGTGGCTCTGGGCCCTTGAGGTTTTGCAAAAGATGAAGAGGCAGTAGATCCGGGGTCTTCTCTTCACGTGATAGAAAACATGCAGTGTGACGCAGTACACACGCGTCTATGCATGATGCGGGTTGTGTTTCGCAGCACACTGGAATAGAAGGGCGCATGTGCTGCAGCGAGACCTCTTTCCCTGTCTGATGTTCCCTGGCTGCCAGTCACATCTTCTGACGCATGGAGCCCGTCTCTGGCCACGCCATGTGTCTGGCGAGCTCAGTGCCCTGAGGATTCTTCGGTTTGGTGAGTGCTGCTGTTGGTGACCGTGGTTTGAGGCTTGGCACTTGCCAAAGACTTGCCCCTGGGCTTCCTTCCCCGTCACATGGAGTGTGGGGACCCGGACCAGAGCCCAGAGCCCAGAGCCGAGTGCTGCTCTGCCCTGCACCGTCCCAGCACGGACTTGGGTCAGCCTATCGAAGACCGACTGGGCTATTTTGAAAATTAAGAAGTTTGATTAGGAGACAGTTTGAAGAAATAGTAAAGGTCGGGAGTTGGGAAGGGGCTACAGGTCGGGGTGATGCAGAGGAGGAAGAGAGGACCAGGCAGTGCGAGCTTTTCCAGCGCTCAGGGTGGCGTTGTGAGCTGGATTGTGCCCTCCTCAGCCCCAGCCCCCCAGGATGTGGCCTTATCTTAAACTAGGGTCTTACAGAGGCATCGAGTTAAAGTGAGGGCATTGGGGTGGACCCTAATGCAATATAACTGGTGTCCTTACGAAAAGGGGAATCTGGCACAGAGGCAGTCACGAAGGGAAGACGACGTGAGAACGCGGAGAAGACGGCGGTCTGGGCGGCAGGGAGAGCGGCCTGGGAGGCGCCCTCGGCCTGGCAGCCTCCGGGACCGACACGCTCAGCTTCCGCTGCGCCTGCCCGTCTCGTACTTTGCTCCTGCAGAGGGCTGAGGACTGGGAGCAGGTGACCAGGGACACAGTGAATAAGAATTGGTAACAAGAATGAGGCTCCTGCTCTGCCATTTCTCAGGGGATTTGTGGGCAGAGTTTAATCAAATGGGCGGGACCCTCACATTCTGCGTTGTCTTGCATGTCACCACCAGGAGTCTCCTTTCCAGCCACCTTAGAAATAACCCTTTCTGTGTCCCCAAACATGGGAAGTGTTGATACTGGGCTGAGGGTGGATTGGGGAGAACCGAACCAGAGCGGGGGTGACCCAGCTGGGGCAAAACATCACAATTCCAGCCCGACAGGACTGAGGAGGCCTGCTCTGAGGTCAGAGAGCTGGTCCTCGGTTCTCTGGGACGTGAGCTGGGTGGGGGAGCGAATTCCAAGGATCTGGAAGGTTCTGACGTGGCTCAACACTACACGGAATCGCCTTATCTGTAAGCAGAGCAGCCCCCGTTCTGATGTGTAAAACGCCTTCTAGTGAGACAGGAGGTGAAGGGCAGGTCACGATGAGCGCAGAACAAGAGACGGACCACGCCCGGGACGTGCAAAAACATCAGGTTCCAGTGGGGTTCATTTCATTGAATCTTTGTCAACACTCCTTTAAGATAAATACGTTGCCTTCACGTTAAACTAAAATTGGGCCAGAGGACCAAGAAGCCCCTCAAGGTCTCACACCTGGCAGTGGAGACGCCGTGGGGAGGCAGGCTTGTCCCCGTCCCACACTCGGGACTGGCACGCCGTGCCGGGGAGTTGGGGGCCCGCTGTCGGCAGGGGAGAGGCAACCACAGGTGACCTGAGAGAACAAGGCCGTGGTGGGCGAGGCTCGCATGCGAAGCCAGGAGGCGCCAGCGAGAGCTCCCCCCAGCAGCCGGTGTCCCGGTCACGACGCACAGCCATGGAACTACAGAGCGCCACGCGTGTGCGTGTGTGGCGGCAGGCAGGAGAGCAGGGGTCCTGCACAGAGCGCTGCACCGGGGCAGGAGGCCCGGGGACTGGGCGTCTGGATGAGAAGCGCAGAGCCAGCCGCACAGGCGTGGGGTCCGGGCTGCGTGCGGGGTGGGTGGCAGTGGAGCACCTGAGACGCCTGTCCACGCGGGCTGAGCACGGGGAGGTGGGCGTGATGTGGACCGTCATCTGCCAGAACCGCGTCAGCAGCACTGGACCCCTGATGGTCTGAGGCGGTGACCATGCTCAGGATGTCGAAAAGCCCTTGCCATTTTTTTCTAAAGTGACACTTTGCAGAAGAATTTCAAGGAAGCCATTTCCATTGGGCTGTTGCTGCAGGTTCCCGGGGCGATTCTGATGGATGACAGACAGAAAGCACAACGCCCGACCGCCCGATGCTTCTCCCTTGTCAGGAGAAGTTAGACGGACGAGGGCAGATGGCTGTTCCGTGGGAGCTCAAGCCGGGTGGAGCTTTCGTAAAAAAGGGCTCACTGTTGTCCTGTGTGAACACTTGTCCCCAGGCCCGGAAGGACGTCTTCCTGGATCTTCAAGGCCCTGGGGAAGGTGGGGGTCCGCCAGCCGCCCTGTTGCTGTGTTTGGGCACGGGGAGGGGGAGCATGGCCAGAGCCCCGTGCTCATGGCCACGCTACGTCAGGGGACCCACGCTGCGCTCCCCGGAGAATCGCCGGCACCGCACAGCACTGCATAACCAGCAATTACACAAAACACTGGCTTTTGTCTCAACAGCTCTTTTACCATGAAAAGAACCAGGTGCCCCAAGACTATTTTTTTTTTTACCCTGGATAATTAAGCCATTGTAGAAGTCTCTGAATTTGACTAGTTTATTTTCCTTAAGTACGATGAACCTGATCAGATCCACCTGCCCCTCCTCCAGCCTTGCGGGTTGTCATCCACTTCCCGCAAGGCTGGCGGTGCCACTGGGCTGCCCCTGCGCCAGGCTGGTGGACGCCACCTCTCAGGCAGCGCCCCACCTTCCCAGCTTCCTGAGCGCTGGAGGCTCAGCCATTCAGTCGCCAGCTCAATCGCACGGCTGTCCTGCGCTGTGGGGCTCGGTTAAGTGTTTTATACGTGAGAACCCCAAAGTAGAAAGTGTGTTAATTTTTTGATCAAGGATCCTGAGTCTGAGCTCTGTCCTTACCAAGCTTCTCACCTGGTGCGTGGCTGATCTCTAGATGACAGGGATGGTGAGAAGCTTGTCCTAGGGATTTTGTAAGAATAATAAGTAAGAATTAACTAAGGTAACTCCGGGGAATTTGTAAAGAGTAAACCACTGCACAAATTGAGATATTTAAGCTACTATTGTATTTATTTATTTTTTCCAAATTAAAAAAAATAATACTATGGAAGGCAAACATGTCTGTTAAAAGCCCCAGAAACTGAAGGTGGTTGAATCATAGCCGTTTTGAATGGCCCGAGTTGAAATCATGTATGAGCTTGCAACACAGTAGTGCCGGCTAAGGAAGTGGGAGTGTCTGCTTTCTGCGGGACTCATGCCTACCTGGGGAGGTGATACGAGTATTCTGTGCTGATTAGAATTAAAAAAGAAATGCTATTTATTTGTAAAAAACGAACTTGTAAAAGGAAACATAAGAGGGGGTCTTTGAGAGGAACATATGGTTAATGCCAACCTTCAGTTGTGTTTTGTTTGTTCCATAGCAACTTTTAGTTGAGAGAATGGAACCGGGCATCAGAAAAGCCACATTCACAAACGTTACAATTTTCCTACAGTCCTGGCTCCCTCCGGGGAAATTCTTTCTAATGTACCCAGAAACCAAATCAGATTGGTTTCACCACAACAGTTACAAATTTTATCCATCATGAAGAGTTAGAGGCAGGCAATTTGTTGTGTCCAATTCAAAGGTTATGAAAAAATCCTTCAGATTTGAATGCCTTCCACACCTCTTAGGTAAGTTAAACACATCCTTTTGATTCTAAGAAAAACAGCTTGTAAAATATTTGGGAGCTCTTGGGACATCAAACAGCTCTTAGAGGAGTGCATTTTAATGGTTTACTTGTAAAAGAATCAGTAAAAGAAGCAGAAACATATGGTTTAAATTCCTCGGAATAATACAAGGTATTTTTGTAGGCATCTTTTTTTTTCTTTTTTCCTGAGGGTCTCCACACATCTTTGAGTGCTTATCCTAAAAATATTCCAAATAACCATTTAGCATACTGACACAGCAACTGAGACTATCATGCGGTCATACGGGTCTTCTGGTTGGTCCTGGGAGACCTGTCCTGGTGGACACTGGGCCCATCGAGAAGTGTCAATGGCAGAAAGGAAAGGAACAAAAATGTCTGTGGAATCTGAGCAATTAGGATGCAGAGGCAGCTACTCCAGGCGTTAAAGCTTCGAAAACTTACAAACTCCAAGCAGGTAGCATTCCGTCTTCCATGGGCTCCTGAGAATTAAAAATGGTGGTTGGATGGGGGAGCAGCTCGAAAGCTGTAGCTGCCCGCTGACCCCAGGGCGTTCCGATCCAGCTGGAACAGCGCACTGGCCAAACGGGACTGTGGGCTGCATCTGCCAGAAGCGCCCACTTCGGTCTAACTAGCACGTGGGCGGGGAGAGACTTCCCAAAGTCAATCAAGCAGAAAGGGGTGGAAGTCTGGATCCCCTGCATTTCATCGCATCTGCAGCAGGCTGCCGAACAAGCGTAATGACAGACACGCATCAAGCTCAAATGACCTTGGGCTAAGGACATTGCCTTATGAGCATGAGACTTCTCAACTGTAAGACAGAAACGATAATCACTGAGTTGTGAGCGTGGACTATTCAGACTATACTAGAGTCACGCGACACATAATGATGTTTCTATGATTGATGGACCGCATGTATGACATTGGTCCCATAAGATTATTATGCGATATTTTTACTGTACATTATCTATGTTTAGATATGGTTATATACACAAATCCTTACCATGTGTTACAACTGCCTACGGTATTCAGTACAGTAACACACTGTGCAGGTGTGTGGCCTGGGAGCAACTGGCTGCCCCACGTGGCCTAGGTGTGCAGTGGGCTCTGCCATCTGGGTTTGTGTAAGCACTCTGTGAGGTGCGCATAATAAGTTCACTGAATGATTCATTTCTCAGAATGTATCCCGGCCAGGGTGCCAAGGGCCTCAGATGGCAGGGGGTTGACCGGTGCAGGCCAAGAGGAACCTCCCTGAGGAAATGACTGATGAGTGGGGCTGACCAGGAAAAGTTAGGCAAGAAAAGCTTCCCCTGCAGAAGGAAGAGTGTAAAAAGAGCTTCCTTGCATTCTCTACCCGCTGCCTTCGATCCAACTCTTGTCTTCACCCATCTCGTGTCTACCCCACTTAAGACTTCGAGGAGGCACAGAGAAGGGACAGCACCTGCCCGGTGTTCCGGGGAGACCGGATGGAGTTGCACACACCAGCCCAGGACAGTGGGTGCTGCAGACACAGAGGCAGGGCTCCAGGGGAGGAGTCGGAGTGGGCCGTGCAGGAGACACTGGGGTGGAGGCTGGGGCTGATATCAGGGTCAGCGTCTCTCGTGTCACACCATGCCTGGGGAGGGGTGAGATGGGGCGATCCTCCAGCCTCCGAATCTCAGAACCTTCATTTTTCCAGAGCTGACACTCGTTTAGACTTTTTAGCACTAATTTCCAACATTCAACAGCTCCTCCTTTCAACATTCGCCAGTGACTCTGGGTGACACTGGAAAGGCACCCATGGCAGCCACGTGCTCACTGATGCGGCACATCCGCCACACCCACCTGGGCAGGACGGGCGGCCCTGCTCTCCCGCCACGCCAGGGACAGCCCTTGGCCACAGAGCTGGCGCCAGGGCCGGCCCGGACCCTGGCTGTCTGCGCCTGGCACGTGCTCATTCAGCTTGGCACTGCGCCCCCCAGAGTTTTGCCCGTCTGTGCAGAGGCACGGACGTCAGGTTCTTGGAGAGCTGAAGGTGGGCGATGAGGCTCTCAGGGCCCCGAGCCGCTGCCCAGCTGGGGCGGGAGCTTTCAGACCTCAAGGCCAGAGCCACCTTGCAGATTGTGACGGCCGTTCCTCCCCTGACACCCCGTGGAGGTCCTTTCCATGACCCTCCTTCCTTCAGCACATAGTCATGGGAACCCTGGGAGGGCCAGGTCCTGGGAACACGGAGAGAAAGATCCAACTTGGCTTTTGTGGAGTTTGCAGTGCAGAGGGCGGACAGCAAGGGAGTAAATGAAGTCGGGAGGTGAAAACATAAATGGAGAAGAGGATTTCAGAAAGGGAGACGCGCCGCAGAGAGGGGGTGAGGCGTGAGGAAGGGACCTTACGCCAGCTCGGGCAGGCAAAGAAGTTTCGCACAGGGTAACTTTGGCGAAGACCCGCGTGGCAGGAGGGACCTGGGCTGCGGCTCCAGGCAGAGGCAAGATCCAGTGGTGGGAAGTGGGCAGCACCTTCCTGCCTGCCGCGTTTGTGGGTCCTAATGACGGGCCATTCCGGCCTTGGACTTTGGGTGAGATAGCTCAGCATTTATGCAATGGCATTTCCCTGCCAGCAGCCTGCCACCCAGAGGGCCTTGTGCAGAGAGGAGTCCCCGCGTCCTCTGGAGCTCAGTTTCTCTCACACTGGAAGCAGAGGCTCCGGCCACCGTGGTCACTCTGGGGTCCAGAGTGAGCGCAGAAGGCACAGTCAGCCAGCGACTCGCAGCCCCCACCCGCCTCCTCGCAGGGTGCAGCCTGCCTCTGCGTGGCGGACTCGGTCAGGACGGGCGGTGCTCCCCGCCACACGCTCCGCATCCGGACCAGGCTGGAGGCTGGAGTCGCCTCCTTGAACAGCATCACTAGAATCCTTAAAAAATAAAACAAACAGCAATTTGACACATTCCCTCCACGATTTTGTGTGAGATAGGGGAGAGAGAAGACAACTCAGGTATTTTCAAGCATAAAAGATCTGGAGGAAAAGAGACGGCAGCAGCCAGGTGGGGAGGGCGGGGAGGTTGGGAGCCAGCGTGCAGGCGCCACAGCCCGGCTCGTCCAGGCCAGGAGGGAAGCCCGGGCAAGATGTGTGTTTCATTAAGCAAAGTGTTGCCTGGGCGCAAGGCCTGGAAGGAGACGAAGCCTAGTGGGTCCTGGTGACCAGGGCTCTAAAGAGAGAGAGAGCAAGGCCGTGTGCGGGAGTTTAGAGGCTGGGAACCCACTGGGAACTGGGGACAAGGTGGCGACCCAGACGGCAGGTCCTAGCGAAGCTGCAGGGAGCTGGGCTGTGGCGGCTCCAGTGGCCCCTGTGTGTCCTGCGGGGCCCATGGCTTCCACCCAGGTGCCTCTGCAGGTGCTCTGGGCGGCCCAGACTCCGTCTCAGTGTGTCAGCCCAGTGCCTCTGCCCTCCGTCCCACTGCTCTTGTCCCCATCTGGGTCCACGCTGACTCCTGAGTCCCCAGAATAACCTCAGACCCCTCCTCTCTGCCGTGGCTGTGAGCTCGCCTCCCTAGGCAGGTGGCACTCCCTGCGGCTGCGCACGGCAGGCCTCTGCCTGGTCTGGCGCAGTCCCTGTCCTCCCTGACCTCGCAGGCATCGCCGCCCCTTCCCTTCTCCTCACCAGGGAACAACAACACCTGGAAGCTTCACTGGCGGTGGGTAAGGTCCCTGCTTGTAAGCGATAGGAAGTGGTGCTGGCTGATCCCGTCAAGAGAAGCGGTTTGTTCAAAGGCTACTGGGCAATTCAGAGAAGCCCTGGGGAGAAGGACAGTGCTTGGCTAATAGACAGGCCGAGGGATGCTCAGTCAGGGCAACACGGCTGCCAAAATCACACCCAGAGCCCGCCCGGTGTGGACCTGCAGCCAGCCCCCTCTACCTGGCGCTGCACCTGCCGTGCGCCTCAGCAGCGCTGGCCTTGCTCAGAGGGGCTGGACTCGGCCACGCCTGGCCCCAGGGGCCCAGCCCTGTGGGCGCCGGGCGAGTTGGAGAAGAGGTAGCTTGCTAAGCCCGTGGGAAAGCGAGTCTGGGAGGTTTCTGCTTTGGAGGAGGAAGCAGATGCTGCCAGACCAGCAGAGTCCTAGCCAGAAAGGCAGGAGAGGACGCAGCTCAGGAGCCTTTTCTGGCCAGGATCTGGCTGGTCCCAGGTGGGGTCTCAGGTCCCTGGAGTGGACAGGACTTAGAGATACCTAGCTATTGAGGGTGATGAGAGGGAGATGAGAATGGTGCCAGCTTTTGGCCTGGATCACCGGGCCATGGTGATGACGGTGCACGGACTGAGATGGGACGCATGGGAGCACAGCCAGGCTCAAGGGTGTCATGGGCAAAATGGGTCTGAGGTGCCTGTGGGATATCAGACAAATTGTTGAATGCAGACTATGCTTGGCACACAGCAGATGCCCAGTAAGTACTTGTCAGATGAATAAATTTGCCTGAAGGCCATTTGGAAGGCAGAGACTGTGGCACATGAATAGCTACGAGTAGATCAAGGGAAGAACACAGGAGGGAAACCAGAGGCTTTCCTCCCTGCCGCGTCCCCAGCACAGGCAATTCCCTTTCAGGCGGATGACTCAACAGAGTCCATGCCAGCTTGTCCCACAGGCACACCTGGGGTCCCTGGCCCTTCTCCAGAGCTGCCTGGGGTCACAGCTTGGCTCTTCCTGCTAAGTGTTGCCCTTGCTCTGTACAGACAAGTGCCTGGGCCTCCACCAAGGCCGCTTTTCCCTATTAAACTTCTATTCAGTCGTGGCTTTCTTGGTGCTGCTCTGTGCTGTCCAGGTTTTCCACGGAGTCCCTGATGGCAGAAGACAGGGTGTTCATGTAGGGTTACGAGAGCAGAGATTTTGGCAAGCACTGCATTTCTTTAAGGTTCTCTGTCCTATTTTTACAAATCATGTGAATATGTTTATTCTACTCCATAAGATATTTGTTTTCATGTAAAAGCTCAAGGCTTTAAATGCTTTGCTGCTGAAGAAACTGACATTCCTGCCACATGTGTACCCTGTAGCTTCAAACACTGCACGCTCCTCCACGCCAGCCTCCGGCTTGAGAAGGGGGTCCGAGGCGTTCTTCATGTTAACTCTCCTGCGCCCGCTGCCTGCAGCTCAGCCGCCCGCTGTGTTCGTGCCATCCGGCATCTAGGATGCAGAATAGCGCTTGTGGATTTACACTGATGAAGCTGCTCAATTCAGACAAGGCCAAAGGGGGAGATCTGCGTGGCCACAAATGTCACAGCTTAAAGGGATCGCAGTGGTTTGCTGATCTGAGGACTAGGAGCAGCGTGCTACATGTGTGCCACTCTGATCCTCCATGCACAGAGCAGCCAGACTGTCACTGTCACGGACCCCTTCTCTGTGGGCCTTAGAGCTCTTCTCAATGCAGCATTCTTTTTAACAAATTGATACAGTTGTACATATTTTTGGTTTACATGTGATCTTTCGACACATGTAATGATCAAGTCAGGGTACTTGAGAGATCCGCCACCTCCAACACTTACTATTTCTTTGTGTTGAGAACATTACAGTCCTGCTTTTCTAGCTATTTTGAAATATACAGTATATTGTGTACTTCAACTCCCCTGCCAGACTATCAAATACTAGAACTTACTCCACGTAACCGCATTTTTGTGCCCGTAACCAACTTGTCTGCATCCCCTCCCCTTCCCAGCCTCTGGTAACCGCCGCTCTGCTCTCTGCCCCCACAGGTCTATCTTTTTAGCTCCCCACATCTGAGTGAGAACGTGCAAAATTTGTTTTTCTGTGCCTGACTTATTTCACCTAATACAATGACCTCCAGTTCCACCCATGTTGCTGAAAATGACAGGATAACATTCTTTTTTATAGCTAAACAGTATTCCATTGTGTATACATACCACATTTTCTTTATGCGTTCATCTGTTAATGGACAGTTAGGCCCATTCCATACCTTGGCTACTGCGAACAGTGCTGCGACAGACATAAGAGGGCAGGTTTCTCTTAGAATCACTGACTTCCTCTTTGGGCTTTATATCTAGCAGTGGATTTGATTGCTGGGTCATGTGGTAGTTCTATTTCTAGTTTTTGAGGAAATTCCATACTGTTTTCCATAATGGCTTTGCTACTTCACATTCTCACCACCGTGCGCGAGCTCTTCCCTTTCTTCACACTGCCCGCATTTGTTATTGCCTGTATTTTTGAGAGTAGCTATCTGAAACAGGGGTGAGACGACATCTCATTGTGGTTTTGATTTGCATTTCCCTGATAATTAGTGAGGTTGAACTTTTTTTTATATGGCTGCTAGGCATTTGTGTGTCTTCTTTTGATAAGTGCCTATTTAGGTCTTTTGCCCATTTTTTAAAATCCCACTATTTGTTTTCTTGCTACTGAGTTGAGTTCCTTCTTTATCGTGGTTATTACTCCCTTGTTGGATGGATAGTTTGCAGATATTTTCTCCCATTCCGTGGGCTGTCTCTTCACCTTGTTAACAGTTTCCTTTGTTGCACAGAAGCTTTTTAGGTAGATGTAATTCCATTTGTCTATTTTTGCTTTTGTTTTCTGTGCTTTTGAAGTCTTACCACAAAAATCTTTGTCCAGACCAATGTCCTGTAACATTTCCCCAGAGTTTTATTGTAGGAGTTTCATAGTTTCAGGTCTTACATTTAAGTCTCTAATCTGTTTTGAAGTGATTTTCGTATATTGTGAAAAGTGGAGATCTGGTTTCATTCTTCAGAATATGGATGTTCAGTTTCCTAGAAACATTTATTAAAGAGGTTGTCCTTTCCCCAAGATACGTTCTTGGTGCCTTTGTCCAAAGAGAGTTGGCTGTCAGGCATGGATTTATTTCTGGGTTCTATATTCTGTTCCATTGGTCTATGTGTCTGTTTTTATGCCAATACCATGCTGTTTTGGTTTCTACAGATTTGTGGTAGTATAATTTGAAATCAGGTAGTGTGATACCTACAGCTCTGTTCTTTTTTCTCAGGATTGCTTTAGCTTTTTGGGGTATTTTGTGGTTTCATACAAATTTTATAATGGTTTTTTCTACTTCTGTGAATGATGTCATTGGTATTTTGATAGGGATTACATTGAATCTCTAGATTGCTTTTGGTAGCACAGACATTTTAACAATATTAATTCTTTCAATCCATGAACATGGGATAGATAGCTTTCCTCTTTTTTTGGTATACTCTTTAATTTCTTTCTTCAGTGTTTTACAGGTTTAGGGTTTTTTTTGGTAGAGATCTTTCACTTCTTAGGTTAAATTTAATCCTAGGTATTTTTTTGTGTGTAGTTGTTATAAATGGGGTTGCTTTCTTGATTTCTTTTTCAGATTGATCACCATTAGCATGTAAAAATTCTATAGATTTTTGTATGCTGATTTTGTATTTTGCAACTTTGCTGAATTTGTTTATCACCTAGAAGAATTATTTGGTGGTGTCTTTGGGTTCTTCTAAATATAAGCTCAAGTTGTCTGCAAATACAACTATTTCAAAGCAGAATTCTAGGAGGCTGTGGCTACACACACAGACTAGTGTGGGGATTAAATCCTACTTGTCATCCTCTGGATGGCAATCCCTCTCCACTTTACAGAGAGGGCTATTGAGGCTCAGGGAGGCGGGATTTACAAAGGCTTCTTGTGGCAGGGCCTGGCCCGGGGCCTGGCCTCCGGGTGTCCAGTGTCATCCACTCTGCATTCCATTGAACAACTTCTGGCAAGAATCATTCTTCCCTCCCTGAAGATCCCCCTTAAGTGGTTTAACACAAGTCCTTTGTTTAAAATTCAAATTGAAGTGATTAAAATCTTTTGCTGATCTCTGAAGACACGAAACAACCATAAATAGACTAAAGAGCTGACAGAATTATATGCTGTTCACAAAGGGAAAGAAGATGGGATTTCATGCTACCTTATAATAACAGACAGTGCTCATCAAGCCCTTCCCTTCTTCACCTAGTGGGGCATTCCCGGGCACTCACAAACTATACTAAGGGCCCGAACATGCTAGAGCTACTGGTGTAAGTCAAAATGGGCTGAGGAGTTGTTTTCGTTGTTTTGGATTGGGGAAGGTCAGAAAGTGAAAAATAATATGAAACAAATGCACAAAGAATGTGGCAAATGGAGAAAAAGTCAACTTAGAAATAAACATGGAACGTAGCGCCACCACAGAGAGGTCTAGGCAATCACAGCGGGCCCCAGCTGCTGACTTCCTCCCATGGGACGTGCAGCCTCTGCTCTATGCAGGGCCCAGCTGGCCCTCCAGGCTCTGCTAACGTGATGAGGACCCTCCCCACTGAGAGGCAGAGCAGGGAGGATAGGAACGTAGGGCCACGGACAGCAGGAAGAGGCCTGGCAGCCATGTGGCCCAGAGCCACGCAGAGGCTAAGACAGCACATGTGGGCTGGGTCTCCAAGCCAGAGAGCCCCCTGCTAGGGCACCAGGCCTCCTCACAAGGATGGGCGACATCTGATAATACAAATGTCTTTTTTGAAACATGCTCTTCTATGCTATTAATATTTCCTACTCTGGTTTTTAAATTCTCAGTGAAAATGCTAGTCAAAGCTGCGGCATAAGCCAAACAAAGGCAAGGGTCTGCAGTCAGAACACTAAAGGATGTCCCTTCTACAGAGGAGGGTGAGTGGCCTGGGCCTGCACCAGGAGGCAGATGAAGATGAAGGAGAAGACAGAGTGAGGGAGCAGAGGGGCCGGTTCCTGGGGAGCGTCCCCAGCAGGACCCTCGCGTACTCTGCAGCAGGTCTCCCGGGCACCGTGTGGAGTACGAGGCTCGGGTTTTACAGAAGAGACTGTTTCCGTCCAGTATCTCCCCGGGTTTGCTTCTCACACCCCTACGGCCATGTCTTGCCATTCACTTTACAAGAAAATTTATTTCTTCCATTTATAAAATGATAGTTGGGATCACTACTTTGCCATTTGGAGAAAAAATAGGATACTTTTTGCGCTTTTTATACTTTTCATACCTTACACTTTTATTCTACATGGATTAAAATAACTATTTCTGAAAACATGCATGTATTAGAACCAATATGTATATTGTAAAACATAGACTATTATCTGAACAGAAATTGCAAATGAAAAAACTGATAAATGTGATGGCACAAAAAAGCAAAATTACTGCAGGGTACAGTACATTATCCATGAAGTTTAGAAACAAAGAACAAACCAAGAGAAAAATAATACAACATGCAAAAAAGACAGAGTGTTATCACTTTTGATCCACAGAGATCTTACTTTATAGTCAACAGGAAAAATAGTATCTGTTTGATCCTAACAGAACAAAATGGGCAAAGAATATGTATGATTGGCAATGGAGATATACAAGTATATTTAGCCGATTTTATAATAAAATAAATGTAAGTGAAAATAATGAAACATTGCTTTTTACTTGTCAGGTCAGAAAAGATGACAAAGATGCCTGCACCAGTGAGGGCAGGAGGAGAAGTGGCAGGCGTTAGAGCAGAGGGGCCAGGGCCTCCGTGCAAGCCGATCCGCCTGGGTTTGGAATCCAGTTCTGCTGCTTGCTAGCTGCCTCTTCCCTTCCCTGTCCCTCCATCATCCGTAAAATGGGATTAATAATGCTTCCTAGGGTTGTTGGGAAGATTACAAGGGTCAACATGCAAGGTGCTTAGGATAGTGCCTGGCATGTAGTAAGTGCCACATAAACACTTATCCTTGTTATTCTCAGCATGTTACATATGGGAGCATAAACCGATAAAAATTTTCTAAACTATAATCTGGTAATATATATAAAAGCCTAAATGTGCACACACTTCAGCTTATCACTTTTTCCTATTATTTTATTCCAAAGAATTAGCCAGAGAGTACGCAAAGAGTCTTGTGTAAAGGTATTAATCGCTGTTTTCATAATAGCAAAACATTTGCAAACAAGTGAAATTTTTAACATTAGAAAATTCTTTGCATGAATGTCACAGTATGTCAGTTTGATGAGCTATTATATGAAAATTAGAATTAAAAAGTCAAGAATGATATAACATCCAAATATGAATGTATATCTATGCCTCTAGCTCTACCTACATATATATTTACATTTATTTCTAATTCACCTAAATCTGGAATGAAACACAAGAAATACAACACAGATGTTAGTTTTTATTTTGGTGCTACAA
This sequence comes from Microcebus murinus, assembly GCF_040939455.1. Lineage (NCBI taxonomy): Eukaryota > Metazoa > Chordata > Mammalia > Primates > Cheirogaleidae > Microcebus > Microcebus murinus. The sequence goes on along the minus strand of NC_134117.1, from coordinate 69,297,679 downwards.
TGGTGATTTTAATTTTTGTATTTCTCATTTATTATCTAAATTTTCAACAATGAATTCATTCCAAATGAAAATAGCTTTATTTTTTCTAATTGTAAGTGTAATAAAGACTCCAAAATTGGGCCTGGCACGGTGGCTCACGCCTGTAATCCTAGCTCTCTGGGAGGCCGAGGCGGGCGGATTGCTCAAGGTCAGGAGTTCAAAACCAGCCTGAGCAAGAGCGAGACCCCGTCTCTACTATAAATAGAAAGAAATTAATTGGCCAACTGATATATATATAAAAAAAAAATTAGCCTGGCATGGTGGCGCATGCCTGTAGTCCCAGCTACTCGGGAGGCTGAGGCAGAAGGATAGCCTGAGCCTAGGAGTGTGAGGTTGCTGTGAGCTAGGCTGATGCCATGGCACTCACTCTAGCCTGGACAACAAAGCGAGACTCTGTCTCAAAAAAAAAAAAAAAAAAAAAAGACTCCAAAATCTCAAAAGAATCAAAACACTCAAAATAAGAGTAATCACCACAACTTCAGTAGGCACGTTAGGAAGATTTTATCTTCCCAGTGTGCTTTCAGAGTACTTGTACATATGAAGGGGATACCAATGTAAACTGGCACATGTACCCTGTATAAGGGGTGCAAGATTCGCAGGGGTTTTTTGTTTTGTTTTTCATTGATCAAAATATCAGAAACGTCATTCTCTTTGAATAAATATAGATCTAATTTATCATTATAATGAGCTGGTTAGTATGACATTTTATGAATATGCACTATTCATATGTACGGGCCCAAGTTTTTAGGTTCCTAGAAGTAGAATTAATGTGTTAAAAGGACTCAAGATTTTAAGTATCTTGATGGATATTTCAGATTACTTTCCAGAAGGGTTATATCTATCTATACTCCTGCTAGCAGGATTCAAGGACTATTCTAGTGTTCACCCATTAAAAATTTTAATTTAGCTATTGAAACCATTGTCTTTTTGGTCTTAGTTGGAACTTGGAAGGAACGTTCGGTCCAAAGCCCAACATGAAAAAGCAGTGGAGACTTTTCTGAAAAGTGAAAAGGGTTTTCATCTGAATGATAAGCATTTCAAGCCTTCATAGCTATAAACAATTCATTTTCAAAACAAAAAATAAAGATTCTAGATATCATAGCTTAGGAGTGTATAAGAAACAGATTTTGTGGGTTTCATCCAATTCCAGTGGAGAGTAATGCTTCATCGATAGTCTTTTTATTTGTAGCATCTTCTGCCCATTGGAAGTGAGTTGCAAAGATTCAAATAGGATAACTTTTGGCACCATTTTTCTTTTCATTATGAATGCTAGAATGTATAACTTGAGTATTTACTTGTACTGTATTCTTACTTTGTAAAACATTCCTTTTATCTTTAAGTGCACACACACGTTGGTTTTGTAATCACAACTAGACATACTGTTGTATTTTTCACTCTTACAAAAATGCATTGGGATAGTCAAATTTAGTGCATATTAAAGAGATAGCTACAGGTCAATGTGTGTGTATATGTGCAAGTAGTGTGTGTGTGTGTTTGTGTGTGCACACGTAGCTCAGCCTTCTGGCCGTAGTTCCCCTTCTATCTCTCGTCCACAATGAGCTCAGGGGATGCTCTCTCCCAGGCCATTCTGCAGACAGGCCGCCCTCCCTGGCGCTGTGCACCTTGCCCACCACAGGATCTGGTTTTCTTTGTCTCCTGCGGTGAGTTTCCCTCCATGCTCACAGCTGTGGCTGATTAATTAGATCTAGGCATGGAAGGAATTGCCCAAAGGCTCAGAAACATGAGCCTCAGACACGCAGACCCTGAGCATAGCTGGCTCTGTAGAGACAGGTCTGGTGGAAGATGCCAACCACAGCACAAGCCTCCCTGGGGCCCAGCTCAGTGGAGTAGTACTTGTTCAGGTGTCTCCCAGCCTTGTCCTCGGGCAGTCTGGTTCCCACTTTCATGGTAGCAGCTGGCTGGGCACCGTGAACCAAGCAGCAAGCAACCCTTGCTGTGTTTTCAGTGGGCCTTGAACTCCCACCCAAAAACCTTATCTCTGGCAAAATGAATCCTTAGATCAGTCCCAAATTCTTCTATAGTTGGGGAAATGGCATTGTAGAAAAGAGTTTAACAGAAAGCAATGCAGCACATTTTATTTTGTTTGCAATGGGCATGTCAAAGTACCTCTAGGGGTACATTAGAGAAGGTTGTTCATTTAGATGCCTCAGTGCCCCTGACCCTGCAGTGAACTTTTTGTGAAGTCCGCCAGCCTCTGGCACCATCCCCTGCTCACTCTGCTCCCCACCCTCTCACTCCCACCCCGGGGGAGGAGGTCTGCTCAAGGGCCCCCTGGCCTTGCCTGCCCTCTCAGTACACACAGGCGGCCCAGGACCTACGGCAGCTGGCTCCCTCTAAAGCCACTCTACGTGCCCCCAGGAGCCTCCGCAGGACACTCTCTCCTCCCTCACAAACACAGACACTTTAGAGATTTTAGGGTATGACATGGAAAAAAGCCCAGACAGAACACCTGCTGCCCTGAGACTGGCGTGGCTCTCAGGAATGTGCCCTTGCTGTTGAAGGGTTTGAGGAGGAGTCAACAGAAACGCTCGGAATTCATTGTCCATCGGTGATCAACCCACCGGGTCATGCCATTGTGCTATTGGGTTTTGAAATAGGCTCAGGTCATAAATATAAGCCCTTCACCGTTGTGAAGGATTAAGGTACAGCTTTTTGAGATGTTCCAAAGAGCGTTTCCACGAAGTGCGCACCGTGTACACCACGCTAACAACTATCCCGCTATGCCTCTCGAATGTGGTCTTTTGTTTAAGGTGCATCGCAACCCAGCGCAACGTGGAGCCCTGGACTGAAACCTAGTTTAGACAGACACCAACAAGGATATTCTTGGGCAATGAGGACATATGAATTTGGTCTGGGTGCTAGTCCATAGGAAGGAATCATTGTTCTCTCTGTCCGGTGGGAAATGTAGATTTGACTCTGGATAAAATGTTCTTGGTTTTTAGAGATTCACATTGAAGTCTTTAGGGAAGCAATTCAAGTTGCCTATAATTTATGTTAAAGTAAATTAATTTGAAAAAATCGTTGTATTTGTGTCTGGAACATCATCTGGGGGCAAATAGGACTGCTTTTCCCAAGAGAGAAACAAAAGTCGCTGCTGGGCAGGTGTTTGCCCAGACTCAGGGAAGGGAAGTTCTCCTGCGCTGTGCACCTGCAGGGAGGCAGCTGGGCCTGGAGAGGGGCCGCGCCGGTGGCTGAGCCGACAGCGACCAGCCGGGCACCGGGCGTGGCCAGCACTGGCGGCTCCTCACCAGCAGTCCTGGTCCCCGCCCCGTGCGCCAGCGCTGGGCTGTGCAGGCCGCGTGTCCGGGTGTCCACGTGTCCACGTCTCCGAGTGTCCAAGCCCGGCGGCCACTCCCCTCCTGCCCTGGGCCCCCGGCACCTTCCCGCTCAGGGCTTCCCACTGGCAGCGGCGTTTGCGGGGCATCCGGCACGGTCCTGCGCAGACGGCGGGCGCCAGAGGACCTACCACCGCTCAGAGGGCGTCCGCAGCTAGGTGTGAAGAAGGCAAGGCACCCCAGTCATTTGTCTTTAAAATGTAATGATCTCACTTTTCTTTTTTTAAAATGTTGATAATATGTTTTATTTAATCTCATATATCCCAAATAGTATCGCATCCACATCAATATAAAATTACTGAGATTTTGCACTCTTCTTTTCCTACTAAACGTTTGCAATCTGACGTGTCTTTGACACAGCACATCTCGAGTGTTCAATAGTCACATGTGCCTCATGTCTACAGCACTGAGCAGCGCGGGCCTAGAAAACTAGCACCTCCAGGTATTCAGTATTTGCTGAATAAACGTGTGTGGGAAGGATTTGGTTGGTACCGAGTGTTTTCTACCGTTGTGTCAATTGCTCCAAACCACTTTTCATTCTCACCGTCAAAGACTCGCGACTCAGACCGGCGAGGCGGAGGGCAGCACCAAGGCCCTCTGAAGACTACACGCCCCAGTCCTCGAACCTGAGACCAGGTTTGGGGATTTTGCAGGTGTGATTAAGTCCAGGCCCTAGAGATAGAGAAATTATCCTGGATTACCTGGGTGGGCCCCACGTGACCGACCACATGCGTCCTTAAAATTGAAGACTCTTACCCGGCTGTGGTCAGAGAAAGCGATGTAGGCCAGGAGCCCTGCTGCCCCTGAGGGTGGAGCAAGGGGCCCTGAGCCATGGGCAGCTTCTAGAAAGCGGGAAAAGACAAGGGATCCTCTCCTAGAGCCTCCAGAAGGAATGTGTCCCTGCGGACACCTTAACCTTAGCCCAGTGAGACCCAGGCCAGGCTTCCAATCTACAGACCCCTGCAGCGGCCTTGGAAATCTAATCTGGGTGAGGGGACCAGGTGTCTGTCGCCAGGTCCAGGCTGGTCTCCTATGTGCTAACTTGTATGTAAAAGCTCCCTCTGCTGCAGAACCGAGCTCCTTTGCGCATTCCCACACTCATGGCTTCAGCGCCTTTCAGCTGCCTTTGTCCCCAGGCAGGTGGGTGGCCTATAAAACAGCCCCCTCCAATGAAGAGGGACTTGAGATCTCATTTTCTCAGTCACTTAGGTGCCCGCAATGTGATAAGGGTTAGGACTTCCCTATCTTTCTCTCTTCGGGAGTTGAAAGTTCCTTTTATTTTGAAGGAACAGAGCAAGGTGGGACTACAATTCCAGAATTATATATTCCAAGTAGCTGATTTACCTAAAATTACTCAAGAGAGACATTAACTAATATTGCAGAAACTTAGCTTGCTCCTCACCCGGAGGGTGCCATTTCCTCTGCTTCTGGACTTCTCTGGCTTATCAGTCACCTGGGACTGTCCTTGTACCTTGGTTTCTGACTTGTCTTTTAGAAATGGACCCAGAGTCCCTCCGAGTGTATTTCAAGTGCCCCATGCAGCTTGCGCTGTTTGGACATACCTCCCATGTCAGAAAATCTGGCTGTTTTCCTAAAAGACTATTTGTAATACGTGGACAGAAAAAGAAAGCATACAGATTCCCTGCTTGGACAATCCAGAAAGAAAAGCTGCATTTAGTAAGTGGCGATGAATCAGCCTTCTGCAGGACACGGGTCTGGAGAAGGTTTCTCATTACCAGATGTGTCCGTGTTTTCTAATGGGTTCTTGTTCCAATCTCCTGCTCCTTGGAGTGGCTACAGAATGCCTTGTTTGCTTTATAAAGTCAGCCAGTGCCCAGCAGGGAGATCAGTGATTGTTTATTCTGCTGTGGCTCTTTCATCCTGCAAGTCTCTTAATTTCTTCCCAAAAAATGCAATTAAAATAACTTAGCACAATGCTGACACATAACAAGTGCTCAATAAATGTTAGCTATTATTTTAATTTTTATTATCAAGCTATAATTGTAATTAGCTTAATTAGAGAACTTTTAGAAAACAGATTAGGTATAGACGGTGCTTATCAAAGTTATGTAGGGGAAATCCCAATTTCTTTGTGAACCCTGTTACATTAAAGGAGATGCACTCACAACGGGAAATTCCCATGAAACATTTGAATTGAAAGAGAATTTTAAGGACAAATGTTATAGTCACATATTTTATATCTGCCAGGAGGCTCATTCATCATTTCCCACACTTACACTGAATTATAAAACTCTTTCAAGCCTATGAATAATATTTCATTTAACTATTTCACCTACCTTCTCCCTTTGTACATATAGTTCTAAAGACGAGAAATCTATGCCTCTGTAACCTCCTTTCACTTCACAGCCCACCAAAAATTGACTTCGGCTGTCCTTCACACTAAAACTACTTTATTAGTATCTTTGAAAACAAAGAGGTGCTCACTATCTTCTAACAGGAGAGATGGTCTGCGGGCCTAGCAGGCTCAGGGAAACCCTGCAGGGCAAGGTTCTCTCTTGCACTTCCCCAGACACCCTCCCGCAAGCCTCAGGTCCCCAGGCCTGCCCTGTCAGGCTGTGATTCTAGAATAGGAGACCCAGCTGGGGTGATAATTAACCTTCTCTTAAACTAAGCTAATTCCTAAACCTGCACCTCTCTTCTGTCTGCCCCTCTCAATTCGACAAGGCACTTACACTACCTTCCATATCTTGCTTTGAATTGGTGAACAATCATCCCGAGCTTGTCATTGTCTTTATTAAATAAATCAATATCTAGGAATAGCCTTAGCAGGAATTGTCAGATATTTATGCATAAAATACTTCATAAATTAAAAAAATGCACTGAAGGATATAAATAAGAATTAAATAAATGAAAAGATAAACTGTTTTCATTCAAGGGAAAACTCAGTGCTATAAATATATTATTACTTTCTTTAGAAATCTACAATGGTACAATGGCAATTCAATGCTTGTTAGAATATTATAATGCAATTTATGGAGTGTAAAATTAAAATTCTGTAACTCATTTGCCCAAGACGATTTAAAAAAGAAGAATAAGGAATAGCTGTCCTTATTGCCTGTCAACATTTATTATAAAGGCAATGAATGTAAACAATATTCAAGGATAGACAAATATATCAAAGAATAGAAAGTACAAGCATTTTCACATATATTTGTGTGGATAGTATATAATAACAATAGCATTTAAAATCAGTAGGAAAAGTGGACTACCTAATATAAGAGTGTAGAAAATTTTAGCTATATATATACTTGGAAAAAAATTAAAATATCTATTTCAAATACCATTAATAAAAATAAGTTCCAGCTGGGTATAGAGTTCAATAACAACAATAAAAAAAAACTAAAAAAAAAAAATTAGGAGGAAGAATGTTTATAACTTAGAAGTAGGAGAGGCCAAAAGTAAGACATGCATTCTAAACTCATAAAGATTGATAAATATGATGACAACAAAATTTAAAACACTGTAAGATCAAGAACATTTTTTAAAGGTTTAAAAATAGTTAATAGATTTATTAATTCAAAAAGTTAAAAAATATGCAATAAGCAAATATTTAGAACATGTGATAGATCTAAATATATAAAGACCTCCTTAATTCAATCAAAGACAAACAACAAATAGAAAAATGGGCAAGATATTTGAGCAGGCTGTTTAGGGTACAGAAAATACAAACTGCCAGTTACCATAAGACTGTTTCTCAACATGACAGGTTTAAATGTAAGACAATTTCTCATTTGGTGAAGCCCATTTGAAACATGGATGAAATAATTTTAAACCATAGAAATGGCAACATTTTCAAAGTTTGATGACATTGGTGGCAGCAGGCTGGACGGCTGGTGGGGGAGTGCATCAGTATAGCTGTTTCGCGGGGAAACGTTATAATAAATGTAATAACCAAAAATGGGCAAACACTCGGCTTAGAAATTCTGCTTCTTGCTAACTTTCCTAGAAAAATAATCACACAGGGTCATGAAGGGGCTGATACAGGAATATAGAGGGATGTTAATTATAATGTTATCTGTAATAATGAACATAAAATAAAAATGGAAACAATCTAAACTCCATGTGTGTAGAAATGTAAATAGCTGCATGTGGCCAGTGGCTCCCTAATTGGAGAGCACAGCTTGAACACATGTCTACCCATGTTAAGCGTCATTGAAATGCATCGTGTGAGTGTATTCCAGTATTACTTGTGCCAACAGAAAAGGAATATTTAAAAAGCAAAATACAAGAAATAGCATCTCAAAAGAGGTGTAAGATCTGTTGAGAAAGAAAGCACCACTACCAGTGGAACACTCTTCCTTAGTAATAGGATATCCTGGAATACATGCAAGCTGCCACCTGGCCAGCCCCTACCTTGACAATGGCATGGCCAGAGGCGCTGGTGCCGCCAGAGCTCGGACACCATTCGGGGTGCCGGAGCATCAAGGGCAGAGGCCTCTGCCGACTGGGACTGCTCTGGAAAGACCCAGGTCCGCAGCGAGTGAGAGAGCAGGCGCAGGCCCAAAGCAAGGGGTAAGAGAGGCAGAGGCGGGATCTGAATGGCGGCCTGCCTGTGCGTCAGCGTAGGGCAGGGAGCATCGAGTGTGGGCATCAGTGCCCCCTCGTGTCTCCTCCGCCCTGGACATCCTGGCGTGAGGGTGGGCCTCGCTAGCAGAAGCACGCAGTCTTGGGGCAGTCCCTGCAGGACTGTGTTCGCTGGGACCAGCAGCGTCCGTCTGCCCCTCCTTTCCGTCCGGAGTGCAGACGTGCATGCAGTAGGCACAGGCCGCCAGCATTAGGGCAGAGAAGAGGCGTGGCCCTCCAGAGCCCTACAGGTCCGCAGACCAGCGGGAGGGATCGGGCGGTTGCTCTCACCGCCCCAGTACTGCAGCACGAGGAGGATTGTGTCCGGCTGTTTGCAGAGACCAGCCGGCTCTAAGTGGGACCAGACACGTTTATTTGTGTCTGCCTCCCTAAAGACAATAAAAAGATCAGATTTAATGGCCCCAAACTGGTAGATAACAACTCCCAGGATTCATCGTCTTTCTCACGAACAGGAGCTGGCTTTGAGGAATAAACTTAAAATCTGAATATTTTGCACAAAGTGTTAAATGCCCTTCCTTGTGCTGCCGCTGTGTATGCGAGCCCATGGCCAGACCCGCAGCGAGGACGCGCCCTGACTGGAGGATCCAGTCTGCAGGCGGAGGCGAGTGCGCGGTGATTCCCGCCACGTGCCCTGCTGCTGCGGGGCGGGGGTCGCTGCTAGGAATAGAACCTGCAGGAAGAGCAGCAGAAGCCAGTGGGCGGCCTGAGCAAGACGCGGCCCATGTGGGCTCTGCTAAGTGCAGGCCAGGCCCGCGGGCCGTGGAGTGAGGGGGAGGCACAGGCCACTTCCTCTCCCGGAGCCGGATGGGGCCACGGCCTCAGGAGTACACAGTAGTGAGGTGGAGACTTGAATAAAACAGGTCTGTCCCCCGGAGCCAGACGGGGAGCGGGAAAAAATAAATAATTGACCGTTTAAGGAAATTATTATTAAGATATTAAAAGTCTCCATTAAAAGGAGCCCTACACCTCAAATTCATGGTACCACAAAGCTTTTAGGGATTTGAGAAACTGCACCGATCTCCCGGGTTGCCAGCTGGATGGCTTTAGCAGAGCCTGGGAAATACACGGTGCCGGATACACTTGCTAAGAATAAGGCTGGAATCTTACTGAAAAGTGAGATTGTGTGTCTGCTCTTCTCTGCTCTGTTTTTGTCTTGTTTTAGGAATATGTAGACTCACAGGAACGTAGGAACTCTCAAAATATGGACGCACCGTCCAGGAGTAGATTATGAAGCGCAAGGACAGAGTGGGTAAGAAAAGGAAAGCATACAGAATGTTAAGGATTGCATTGTGATCTGAAACTGGAAAGACCTGAGGGCCATCTGCACCATTTACTAGTCATCTGATCTCAACAGCTGATGATTAAAAAGTACACCTGGCCACATGAGCACCTGCCACCAAGGGGCAAATGACACCCCCCACTGGTGAACTCAGCCCCACACTGCAAAGGGACGCTCACAGAGCCTCACCTGTCCAACTCAGCGCGTTGTGGTGAAGTCAGTGAGGTAGCCACTGAGCCACAAAGTCGACGTACCGGTGAGTTGTTAACATCATCTCCCAGAACTGGGAGAGACCAGTCAGGCTCAGCCGGCTGCAACGAGGGCCCCCAAATGCCGCCTCTGAGCGCAGTAATTCAATATAAGCAAGGAAATCACGTGTGAACCAAACAGCCTGGGAATTTCTGAACCTCGACAGCACATAAGCCCGTGAGAATGCCTCACGTTTTACAGCAGTTCCCTCTGCTAAAGAGGTCCATATGGACTCAAATGATCTTGACCTTCGTTCACCTACTGTTTCCCAAGTGGAGTTCTTGAAGAGTATGGATCTGACCCTTCACATGGAATGTGCCCAGCAGCTCAGATTGCTCAACAAAAACACGAAGGTAGCCCTGGCTCTACCCTTGTCCAAACAACCACTCTCCTAACTTTAGAGTGTGCTGTTCAGAGTCTGCATCCAATTATCCTGGGAAGCTGCAACTGTGTCCTTGGCCTTTGCCCAGGGTCCTGTTGGGCTGCCCTGGAGAGGGAGTTGGAGACAGGTCACCACGAGAAGACATTTCCATTTAAATTGATTATTAAGATATTAAAAGAGTCTCCATAGACACAATCAATGAGCTTGACACCCCAAATTCACGATACCAGGAAGGTTTTAGGTATTTGGGAAACTTCACTGATCTTTCCAGGTTGTTAGCTGCATGGCTGTTTGGTGCCATCAGCACCTTCACCAGCAGGGCCTGTGAATAATGGGGACAAGGAGAATGATACTCCTTCCAAACAGATTTATTGGCCACTTTGGTGTTTTGGAAAGTATTCAAGGCCTTAGGGAAAGGAAGGTGGAAGAAGATAAATGTCTGTCCCTGTGAAGCTTACATTCTACCAAGGCAAACACACATGTATATCCTCTATATCTATATCTCTACTCCTGTGCCTGTGCCAGCCATGCCTACACCTGCATCTGTGTTATCTATGAATTATGTATATATTTTGTATACATATATATCTGCTCTATATCTATCTGTATGTCTGCTCCACTGTATATCTGTGTGTGTATATGTATCAGCACATGCACACGCACATACACATATGCATATATGTGTGTGTGTGTACACACTTTAATTACATAGGCCAGTAAGTCTTATGAGGACTAATAAAGTAGGAGGACAAATAAAGTAGGACAAATAAAGTAAATCAGAGCATGAATGTGGGTTGCTGGGAGGTAATTGTAATTAAGCCATCAGGGAACGGCCCTTTGGAGAGGCGATACTCAAACAGAGCTCTGATTAGAGTGAGGCAGGTACAGACTAGGGAAACGAGCCTTCCAAGCAAAGGGAATGGCGCGGCGAGAGCACAGAGGTGAAGAGTGTCGGTGTGGGTGAGCTGGGGAGAGCATGGTGGCAGGGTCAGGGCTCTGTGCTGACTGCAGGACGCTGCTGGAGCGGCCCCCGCCCGGCCCAGCCCCGCCCGGCCCGGCCACCTCGGGAGGACGGTGAGCCACCCCAGCCTCTCCCCGCGTCACCTGAAAGAGGTGCGGTGCTCTCAGGCACCAGGCAACACGCCGGGCCGCATCGTTGGTCCTTTCCATTTCCTTCCATCTTTTCTTATGGCCCGCCTCATAGAGGCTGAGTATTCTATTAATTCATTTTTAAACATCTTACTAGGTGTCGCAAGCACACAGAGAAGGCACGGAGATGCACGTCTGGATAATTTTCACAAGTGGCACACACCCACGTGGAGACACTGCAGGGACACGCCCCGGGAGTCCCCTCGATTTCTTGCCGTCCCCACCATGTCCTGAGAGTAACAACTTAGCTAATTTGGCCAGTTTTTGTAATTTATGTAAATGAAATCATAAAACGTGTTCCTGTCTGGCTTCTCTCGTTGAGTCTCACACAATGTTGGTGAGATTCCTGTGCATCATTGCGGCTTTCTCATCCGGATGGCGTTCTGTGGGTGGGTACACCGCAGTTAATTTGTTCTGGTACAAGTGGACATTTGGGTAGCTTCCAGCTTTAGGGCATTTTAAGTCACACTGCTCTGAGCGTTTTAGCGCGTGGAGGTCGGTGAGCATAGATTCGCGTTTCTGTTGAGCTGACCCCCAGGGGTAGAATTGCTCAGTCATAGATGGGGCGTATGTTAAGAAGGACTGGATGCTGTCAAAGGGTTTTTCAGTGTGGACTCATTTAAAAATAGTATTTATTTTTGTGATAGTAAAAGTAATGCATATTTATTGTTGGGAATTTGGAGAACAGAGTATAGCAAAACAAAATAAAACTGCTTACTGTATTATAGTTTATTTTCATAATCACAGAATTGGGATCATACCATGTACCTATCCTTCTGTTTCCATTTTACATTGTAGAATTTCCAATATTATTGAATAGTTTTCAAAAGTAAAGGTTTTAATGACAACATTTGGATATGCCAAAATAAATCTATTTACTTATTTATTTTTATTATTGTGAATATTATTACATAAATTTTATGCACATTTTTCATTAGTTCTTCAGAATACATTTGAAAAACAGAGTTTCTGAGTCAAAGGACTTTAATACATTTGAAGCTCTTGCTTTATAATGCCTAATTTCTCTCTAAAAATTGACAACAGAAGTAGTTGCAGTTCTACAGTATTTGGCTGATTCATTCACTGACAACATAAGAACATAATATTCTATTTATTAGCATTGGCATAATAGCTATTAAGAGTAAGTGTTTACATGTTAATTGGCTATTTGCATCTTTGGTAAATTCCCTGTTTATATATTTTGCTTATTTTCTGGGATATTCAACTTTTTCTTATTGATTTGGTAATAACTTTATGTTTTCCCTACAGGTGGCATAATATTATCTAATATTCCCTGAAAGAAGGCTCATGGCCCCCAGTGGCAGAAAAGGCTTGGGAGACGTGGTTTACCTTCCTTGAAAAGAAAGTGCATGTACGTTTTGGATACATATCCCTACCACTGATATAATTTCTACTTCTGGTGATGTATTACGTACAGTGATTTGTAACTAGCATGGCAGCTGGCAGTGTGACGCCTTCCCATGGTTCTTAAGTCCATGTAAATGAAAGGACCAGATGAGACTGAGGGACCTCCTCATCCAGTGTCCTCACTGCACAGAGGACGAAACTGAGGCATGGAGGGTGTAAAAGACTTGATAAGGGTCACGCACCATACATTGGTGTCGGGAGTTAGGACTGCGTTTTCTTTCTAGTCATCACCTCACTGGCCGTTGAGAGACAGTCACACCTCTTTCTGTGAATCTCTTTTGTGTCCTCTGCACATGGATGAGCACACATTATGTTTCTCATTCTCTCTGGCAGTTGTGTTCGGTTTGTGGAGCACTCTGGCAGCTAGACACCTGGGAGCCAGCCCTCCTTGCGGTCCAGAACGGAGGCTCCCTGCTTTGGGTCTGCTTCCAGGTGCCTGGGTCAGACACCATGGCACACAGGCTTGTCCCTTTAGTCCCCGCTAGGTCCTTTCTGTGACTCTGGCACCTGAGGCTGGTCTCCTCTGTGATTCTTTCTGGTGCGCAGACTCCTGTGTCGTGGAGGTAGAGCCTAAATGAGCTCCTGGAGCGCTTCCAGAGCCTTGTGGGAAAGCCGGGGCGGATCGGTGCCAAATGGGCCTGTGTGCAGCTTGGACAGGATCCAGAGATCTAAAGATGTCTGAATTCCTCTGAGCGCATCCTTTCAGTGGACATTTCCCAAAGCAAGACTGGCCCCTAAGGATGACATTTCATTAGAGCTCAGTTTCTTGGCAATGTTCTCTGTAAATGTACAAGAAAGTTTACTTCAGAAACGAAAATCTGGGATATATCTCTCATCATAACTTTGGGCTTGCAGAAGATTTCAAAGTGGCATGAGAACTCGAGACCTGGGGTTTATTAATGGTGCAGAGCTACACTTCATGGTTCTGCTGTTTGTGACAGTCGAGTGAATTCACCTCCCTGCCTAGGTTGAAATTGTCTCCTCAAGGTGTGAAGTAGGGGACTGTCAGGTAATTCCAGAAGAAGTCTTGTAGGAATTTCTGAATTGTAATACATACATCATTCCTGACTAAACTAGTACCAAAGAGTTCATGTATTAACACTTTTCAGATTGCAAAAATAAACACGTAAAGCTTTCATTATGGACAAATTTAAAAACATTCCATGGTTAGAATGCATAATATATAACTCATATCAGTTTTACATGTCCTGCCTCAAGAATCTTGAAATTGTAAGTAAACCAGAGAACACTGGCTAATGTCTATATTAAAACAATCTGTAATTCACTAATTGTTTTTCCATTTATAATCCAGGTAAAACAGAGTGCTTCTTTTCTTAATAGTAAGTTTCTTGATTTTAGATACTGCATCTGTTTATAAAATAATTTCAAAACTATTTTAGAAATTATTCAAACTTCATGTCTTCTGTTTAATCAAGACGACAAAGCTAAGCCAATGCTTCCAAATGGAAAATGACATCAACCAAAGGATAAGTATGATTTAAGCCAACTGCCACTGGAATTGAGTGATTAAAAAGAAAATACACTCATGTATTCCCATCCCTTGTTCTTCCCTATGGTGAAAATAGCTCACACTTTATTTTAAGACTTCACCAAGGGAGATACAGCAGAAAGTAAATCATAGCCAGAAGACATCTTCCTTCCAGCTGTCTGCATGGTCAGTGTTGATCACCGCTGTCATAGCTATGGCTCACCCTGACCGATCCACATAGCACCCATCTACGCCCTGTGCTTGCTGGGACAGTTCCCTTGATTTTTAGAACTTTTCCATGGGAACTTGGGAAGCGATCTTGGGCTGAACACTTTGTGCCTTGTGCCCCCATGGCACTTACTGCCTGCTTACAGCAACAGCATCCTAGGCATTAATCTCATTAAAATGAGGATACTGAGGTGTCTGAATTAGTGAAATTATTGGAATGTGTTTTGGATCAATGGGAAGGCAGTAATTAGACCGAGAATTGTGTTGCTGCTGCTCTCTGTAGCAAACACCGTCTGCAACTATGCATAGTTCATTGTGAAAAGTTGACTGTGGGATGTTATCTTTGTCTCTTTGTATCTTCTAGCTTTTGATGCTGTGAGTTCATTATTAAAGGGAACCACAGCACCAGTCTTGCCTTGACATGAAGGACTGATGGATTGTGGGTGAGGACACATTAGGAAATAGACCCATGGAACACAATAGAGAACCCAGAAATAGGCGCACACAAATATGCCCAACTGACTTTTGACAAAGTGAAAAAGCAAGTCAATAAAAGAAGGATATAAGTGGGGCAGGAGCAAATGGGAATCCATAGAAAAGAATTAACCTTGACCTAAACTTCATACCTTACACAAAAATTAGCTCAAAATGTATCATTGACTTACCTCTAAAATGCTTTAGTACAGCTTTATGAGTATTAGATCCAAACTGGAGAGATCCAAACTGGAGACAACCCAAACATTCTTCCATGGATGAATAGCTAGCTGAAGAATTCTTAGACAAAAGCATGATCCATAAGAGGAAAAACTGATAAACTGAATCAAAACTAAAATAATTTTTTCCAGGAAAAACCCTGTTAAGAGGATGAAAAGATAAGCTACAGACTGGGAGAGAATATTTGTAAACCATATATCTGACAAAAACTTGTATTTAGAATATATAAAGAAGCCCAAAACTCACCAGGAAAAGTTAAAACAATCAAATTAGATAATGGGCAAAAGACATAGATATTTCATTGCAAAAAATATAGAGATGGCAAATAAGCACAAGAAAACATGTTTACCATCATTAGCTATTAGGGAAATGTATATTAAAACCTCCATAAGGTATCACTGCAAACCTATAAGAATGGCTAAAATTTAAAAAGTGGCAACACTAAATGCTGGTGAAGATACAGAGAAACTGGATCACTCATAGATTGCTGGAGGGAATATAAAATGGCATAGCCACTCTGAAAAGAGTATACAAAATCGTAACAAAAGTAGAAACACATTTGCCATATAACCTAGTAATTTTCTTTTAGGCATTTATCTTAAAGAAATGGAAACTTATGTTCACACAAAAACCTGCCCATGAGTATTCTTAGAAGCTTTGTTAGTAATAACCCCAAACTTGAAACAACTGACATGTCCTTCGATGGCTGAATGGTTAAACAAACTGTGGAATGTCCATACCAGAGTACTGCTCAGGATTAAAAAGGAATGCATATTGACAGACATAACTTGGATGGAGAGTAAGTGAAAAAAGTCAATCACAAAGGTTGCATAAAATATGATCTCACTTACATAGCATTTTTGAGATGACAAAATTACAGTGATGGAAAACAGATTAGTAGGTGCCAGGTTCTCGGGATAGAGCAGGAAGTGTCTGTGGCTACACAAGAGAGCACCAAGGATCCTTGTGATGAAACCATTCTTAGTCTTGACTGTGATGTTGGTCCTATAAATCAGCTTAAGTATTAAATTGCATAAACGTAATACATGTGTGTGCCTATCAAACTGGTGAAATCCATGTATATAACAGATTCCATCAGTGTCAATTTCCTGATTGTTGATATTTTACTATAATTATGCAAGATGTTAACACTGAGAGAAACTGGGTAAAGGGTCTATGGAATCTCATTGCATTATTTCTTACAACTGCATATTTCTTACAACTGCACACTATAATTATCTTAAAATAAGATTTTTTTAAATGAGAAAGAAAAGGAAGGAAGATCGAGTAAATTAAGTAAGAAAACGAAAAACAACAAAAAGAAAGATAGTATGAGATAAAATGTACAAGAGGGAAGAGCTGTCTAAACAACAGTTATTTAATACATACAGAGAGAACTGAAGACTCACTTGGCAGCCAACATTGCTGGAATATAGAGCCTAGTGAAATAAGTAGCCAAAAAAAAAAAAAAGAAAGAAAGAAAAGAAAAGAAAAGAAAAAGAAAAACAAATGGGATCCTAAAAACGTGGGTGCAAACCCAGAAAGGCTGTAAATAAAAGTGTGAGGATGACGGCTTTGCAACGTACCGAAAGAACAACCTTTGGGATTCTGTCAATAAATCAGAAAACCCCAGGAAGGATGCCTTGGAGGGAAAATAGGGTATTTCATGCCACCAACATTATTACTGTGGTTGAGGAAGCACTTGAGGATATGTTGAAGGCACATTATTCTTTTGACAAAAGCAACAAGAGAGAAAATTAGAAACTCCAAGAAAAACAAGAAAGCTCTGAAAACGGTGGCCCAAATACAAAGCAAAGCCAAATGTGCTGTATTTTAAGCAATTGTGCAGAATAAGAAAACAATATATTTTATCTCAATGCTATGAACATTTGTCATGCAGGGATTATATCATGGGCCCATATGGAGATAGAATTCTAGCAGACTACTTTAACATGAAATGAATAATATTTTTAGTCATAACAATGTTAATATCATTACTTAACTTTTAAACTTTTGAGTTCCAAAGTATGGAAGACATAATTATAATTATAAAACAGACTGAGACTCTTAAAACCTTAACAATAAAAAATAAAATTGACAGAAGGGAAAAAGTGGAAAAGAGACAGAGAAATATTTTCATCATTCATTAGGAAAACCTGACAAAAGTACAAGCACTAGCAGTACTACTGTGACTATACGCACCCTGGCTGAGTGACAGGATGCAGGGCAGGTGAGGGTTGCAGCCCGTACTCTGGGGCCAGCCTGGGTTCCAACCGCAGCTCAGGCACCCTCTTGCTTCAATATCTTGAGCAAATGAGTTAAACTGTCTGCACCTTTTATTCCTCACCTCCAACATACAACCAGCAGTAGCGTCTACCTCGGGGCGCCACGCAGATGAAATGCGTGAACACTTGCAACGTTCTCAGACAGCGCCTGGCAGCAGTGAGCAGCGCGTGCACGTCTGATAGCTAAGCCGAGAGGCGGAAAAGGCTCGCGTGGGGAAGACGGGCGAGGTGGCTCAGGCCGAGTCCTCACATGCGTTGCGAGCCCTCGCCTAGGGGCGCAGAATGAGGAATGGAAATATTTCATGCTTTTAGATTTGCGAAGTGATACACCAGGGACAGAGAAGGTTAAAGATGATGGAGACAGGACTGGGCACAGAGAGGGATGCTGTTTGGGGCTGTCTTGATTTTGTTCAAAATACACACACACACACACACACACACACACACACACAGGCGCACACACATAGTCAAGCACGAGGAAAATGCAAGGGCCAAGCTTGGCAGATTTAACGTAGAAAAGACAACAAATGTTTCCAAATAAAGACAGTTCGTTGCTTACACAAACAGTAGTGGGAAGAGCCCAAAGGTGCCAGCTCCTCGTGGCTGTGACCCGGGGCCACTCTGAGACTAGAGTGGCCAGATGACAGCAGCGTGAACGGCAGGGCAGCCAGTCCCAGGCCGCAGTACGGCCCTACAGTCTGCAGCTGCCGCCTGCCGCCCTGAGGGCAAAGGCCTCGGACTTCATCGGACCGCGGGAGCAGACGCGAAACAGTCCGGTGACGGCCTCCCCCGGGGACAGGAAGGACACAGGAGGGCAGAGGGAGGCAGCCTTGCGGCAGCTCCTCCCAAGCCCCCCGTGCTGGGGGTTCCGGGGCCAGCACGAGGTGTTCTACCAAGACATAGATCAGTGGTTCAAACCTCACCTGTGCACAAGGCCTGTGTGGACACACACAAGGCTGCCACGGCATGATACACACATGTGTACGCGCGCGCACACACACACAGTTATGACTGAAAATAGTGTTCATTCCATGGTAGAGTAACCTTCAGCGTGAGTGTGTGTGTGCGTTTGTGCACGTGTGTGTGCACGTGTGTGTGCACGTGTGGCGCACGGCGGCACCGTCTACAGCACAGGAGTGTGGTATGACGCTGTATAGCACGCAGAGGGGAGGCCTTCGCATGCACGCTGAGTCACTCAGCGAGCCGGGCCGGGGACCCTCCACACACAGGGAGACAGGGGCTGACAGTGTTCAAGACAGAGAAGCGGCGACATCCTCACATCTTGAGCAGCTGTCCTCAGAGATGAAATACACAGCGTAAGTTCAGAAAGCATGCAGAGCTCTAGGAGGGTTTGAAAATGCATAATGGAAATGACTAAGCTAATCCGGCTCTTCCCAAAGCGCACTTTCTCCCTGCGAAGGGCACTGGCGCAGCAGCCATGGGTGCAGTGGGGCGTCTGGCTCGTGTCTCAAACCCGACGACAGACCCGTTTCCCACGGGACAACGCCGTTAGGAGGGAGGGTGAGGACGTACCAGGAGAGAGCTCTCTGAGGTCCAGCTTGTCCACCTCTAAAGGAAGGAAGACTGCAGCCTGCTCGTGCGCAGGGGTGTGGAGGGGACCCATGCGGGCGGGAAAGAACCCGGCGCTCCCGGGTGGCGCCGCGGGTCAGTCCGCACCTTGCAGGGTGGCTCGCAGTGTCCAGGGAGAAGGGCGGCGGCGCAGGTCACCGGAGAGCCGTGTACGAGCTCGATTAACCGCAGGGACTGAGAAATTGGAGTGCACCAGTAAGAGCAAGTTGGAGGCTACTAAAAAGGACCTGGTCCGAGAGTTTGGATGCTTTTCTTGCGCTCGGGCGATTCTCCTCAATACAGAGCTTCCGTCAGCTCCAGCAGCTTCATGAAGACCGGGCTGGGGCCGGGGCGCAGATTCTGGCTGGCCGGGGCCTCACGCCAGTGTTGCCTCCCTGGTTCTTAATTCCCTCAGAGGTGAGACGTGGCAGACGACGTGTTCTTTGTTGTACAGTGAGGATTAAATGAAATAATGTATTTAAATGCGTGGCGTGGTGCTTAGCACAAGGCAGACAATAATAAATGGAGCTATTAAAAGTCTCATTATTATAGGAAGGTAATCATTATTAAAATCATTTCTAGAAGATTATTAGATTAATATTAGAAGTGCTATTATTCTATATAATGATCCCAATAAGTCTGGGAACCAGGGCATGGGCCAGTGCATGGGAAAGCCGTCACAGATAAGAACCCCTCACACACGGTCAGTGTTTTCCCCTCCACGCAGTGAGTCTTCGCTCATTATCCCCGTCGGTCCCGGGGGACAAGCTGCAGTTGGCGTGTGGTTCCGGTTTCACTGGCACAGTCACCAAGGCTGAGAGGGTATCAGTGCCCTGGGCCACGTGGCCAGCGAGGGGCATTTCTGCTCCAGTGCGGGCTCATTCTGCAGCCCACAGATGCCTATTGTCCTCTGATACTTTGCTGAATCCTCCACCATCTGAATCTTACTTTTCTCAGTCCTATGGAAAAAGAAACTAGGTTTTTTGTTTTGTTTTGTTTTTTCCTATCATAGAATGTCAAATCGGATGGTGGCTTAGAGGCCAACCCTTCAAACCTCGTCAGATACCATGCTGGAATGTAAAGCTTTTCCCTACGAGGGAAGTCACTCAAAGTCACATAACAACTCAGATGATGTATGTTTTAAGAAAATGCCTTTTTAAATGTGCCACGTGGCCTCTCAGACCCATTGGCTTGTTTCTGTGTTTGTGTGTGTGGCAGCGTGTCTTGCATGTCATAATTGTGAACAATGTGGCTTCAAACATGTCGTGCAGTTCATCCGACTCTCCCATTAGCATGGACAAGGGCCTCCTTATGGTGCACAGCTAGTGCCTCGGTGTCCCTGGGAGAGTGGGCATTCGGTACACTGTAATACACCCCACGCAGGCAAGCTCTTGTGATAAAATGCACTCTCTAGCCAGAGTCACTGGGACTATTTAGATTTCCAAGGTCATTAAAAAGGTGCAACAGGAATTTTCTGCAGGCTCCTGCCAAATTGGCAGAGGACTAGAGGAGCTTGTCTGGTACAGATACCCTAAACCCTGGACGTTGCTTCTCTGGGGAGCTGGAGACTATATTGGTGAAGTGAGAACTTTACTGCAATCATCTTAAGCAACTAGTGGCAACATCAACCCATCAACAGAAGTCAGCAGGCTCATGAGGAATGAAATATTATTCAATTCACCAATGTAAATAACCGTGGCCATGGCTGGGCAGATTGCATAAACAACTATTAAAACCCCTCTCCTCCATGAGATATTCACCTGTTGTTTGGTGCCAAAGCCAATAAACCACCTCCTTGGCTGAGTCATCCAAACATTTCCTTTGACAACAGCAGCTTTCAACTCCGACTCCAAGGCCAAGTTGCATGATAAATATACCACCAGCCCTGGATTTGGGTATGAGTGATGTTTTCTACCAGTCCATTAAAAACATACCCTGCTGTTGTGGATGAGACGTTGATAGTCCTTGGAAAGCGCACTGAAAAGAACAATGGATCATTTTTCTGTGGCTTCGAAACCGATGCATGGATTTTGCTAAAAAGACTTAGTGTTATAAAGCCGCGAAATAAGCCTTTCTTCTCCTCTCCATGACGGTCCCTCCCACACGTGTGCACATGCAGGCACATGCCATGTCACCTTTAAATTGTGTGCTGGAGATGGTGTTAACTTCTACAGGACCTGTCCCGCAGGTGGCTGTGAAGCCTCACGCCCCTTCTCATCACGGGGGCGCGACACTGAAATGGTCTGTGACTTACAGAGTGAGAAGTATCGGTGGTTCAGATGGCATTCTCTAGGTTCTCTTCTCAATGGCTGTGCAGGAGTTTGACAGATTTCTACACCTGTCAGCAGGGGTTTGGCACGTCCACATTTCAGCACATTCAGACTTCCCTTGTGTCTGAACCAGGCAGAGAACATCAAGCGCAAACCCTCACGGTTACCATGACTGAGACTGGCTCGTCACAATACTTAGGAAATACAGGAGTCACAGAGATTCGACACATTAACCACAACCATCTTCCTTCATCTTAAAGCAGGTGAATGAGACCAAGTTGCTTTTGCATAGACCATATCTATAATAATCTGTGATTACTTAAAGCAGAATTCTTGTAAAGCAGTCTGCGTGCAGAATTTGCTAGTATTTTTAATGAAAAATTTCCAATATTTTACAGTAGTTTCTTCCATTCTTAATTTGAGAAGAATTTATTAATGACTTGACACTATGGAGTTCTTTCAAAATATTAAGCTTAATTTTATTATATTCAGCAGCTTTTCCTTCATTCTGGTACATCAATTTAATAATATTTGACTGTCATGTAATGATGGTTATAAATGATACAAACAGTTTTGGAAGATGCAGAAATTTGTACACATGCTAATGCATAGTTTGCTAGTCCCAGGCTTTCTGCATTGTCGTATGTATTGAAAGAGGGAGTGGGAAGTGCTGATTAATTCAGCAAGCTGAGCCAAGGATGAGTCAGGTGGCTTCTTGTTTTGTTTGTTCAGAGAGAAAGAGAAGTGAGAGAAAAAAAAAACTGCATGGGCTGTGTTTCCCTCTATACTTTAAAAAAATAATAGATTTTATTTTTTAGAGTAGTTTTAGGTTCACAGCAAGATTTAGTGGAAAGCATGGAGGTCCCACATACACCCCCCTCCCCCCACCCCACAACCTCCTTCACCAACAACATCCTCTCCAGAGTGGTGCATTTTTTTGCAGTTGAGGAACCAACATGGATACATCAATATCAACCAAAGCCCGCAGTCTGCATTAGGATGCACTCCTGTTGTGCATTGTATGGGCTTTGACAACATGCAATGGCATGTATCCACTGTTATAATGTGAATAGACCAGAGTAGTTTCACTTCCCTAAACATTCCTGTGCTCCACCTGTTCATCCCCCTAACCCTGGCAACCACTGATTTTTTTTCTTTTTATTTCAGGATGTTATGGGGGTACAGACATTTTGGTTACATGTTGTGACTTTGCCTCTGATCTTTTTACTGTCTCCCTGGTTTTACATTTTCCAGAATATCACAAAGTTGGAGCCACTCGTGCATAACCTTTCAGATTGGCTTATTTCACTCCATAGAATCCATTTAAGGTTCTTTCGTGTATTTTGTGGCTTGGCAGCTCATCTCCTTTCAGTGCTGAATAATATTCCATCACATAGATGTACCACAGCTTACGTGTCTATCCGCCTAGAAGGATATCTTGGTTGCTTCATAGACTTTTTATTTAAAATTTTAGTTTGAGATAACTGTAGCTTCACACCCAGTTGTTAGAAATGATACAGAGATCCTGTGTGCTTTTTACACAATTTCCCTGGTGGTGACCACTTGCAAAATTGTAAGTAAAATATTACAACTGGGTCATTGATATTGATACAATTGACTAATCTAGTTCAAAGTTCTCCAGTTTTACTTGTTCTCCTCTGTGGGTGCATTTGGTTGGTCAGTTTTGTCACACGTGTGATTACAGCACCACTGCCGAGTCCTGAACGTTCCCAGCACCACAAAGACCCGCTGTGGCCCTTTCATAACCCCGCCCCTTGGTTCCTCCTTCCCCATCCGTCACACCTGGGACCACTCATTTGTCTTCCATTTCTGTCATGTTATCATTTCAAAATATCATAGAAATGGAATCATACAGCATGTAAGCTTTTGTTAACAACACTTACTAAGAAATATTTATATAATGCAAAATGTAACCTTTTAAAATGTACGATTAGCATATTAGCATATTCACAAGGATGTGCAGCCATCAGCACTAATTTAAAATTTAATTTCTTTCACCAATATAAATACTATGATAAACAGTATTCTTACAGATATACCTGTGTCTGTAATAATATTTCTTAAGACAAATTCCTAAAAATAGAATTACTGAGTTAAAAGTTGAACAGTTTTAAAACTCATAATATATGGTGACATTTTGCATTTCAAAAAAGATTACATAAATTAAAATTTCCAGTACTAACTTTTTATATAAAATCCCAGACAATTTGACCAGAGAAGATGATACCACATTGAAGTTTTAATTTGCATCTCTTGTTTTATCATTTGTGTGTGTGTGAGTGTGTATGAATTACTGTCTGCTGTTCATGCTCTTTGTTCACTTTTCTACTGACATCTATCATTTTATTAATTTTTAATCCCTTTTTATGTCAAGAATAATAACACTTTATGTATCATTGTTTTTTTATATACTGTTTGCATTTTAATATTGTAGATTATTAGTTGATTGGTCAAATTCCATCTTTATTTCCTTATAACTTTTAATTTCATATTTACAAAGTTTTTCTTATTCTGAGATAAGATCAATTGTCAACATATTCTTCTATTATTTTAACACTTAAGTCAGCCAAAAAGATTATTTTGGTAGGTAGGGTTGGGTAATGATACAGATACACAATTGTTTAAAAAATTAAATATAAATAGTTTAATGAAAAGCAATAAATCTCTACCTGATCCCTCTCTACTCCTGATACCACTCACAAGAAAACTTTTAAGTGTTTACATTTTTCAATCTTCTAAAAGTTTTTTTCATCTTTCTCAATAATATGCTTCATATCTTGATTTAATAAATTTAAACAATATTAATTTCCTGCTATAATAAATGAGGATTTTGCTCATTCAAACCATGCCCAACTACTCAAATTTTCTCTTGCTAGTCTGCTGAAGTTTCCAAGATCCATTCCAATGCCAGTTACTTCCATAATTACAAATGATATAAATATTGAAAACTACAATTTTCCCCTTTAATAATGAAGAGTATTTTGTGACTTCTAACTCTCCAAGGTACGAGCCTTCAAGTTTCTCCACTTTGCTGTCTCACTTCTCTTTCTTCTACCCCAGCTTGTCCAACCCACCCTAAGACTGGTGGAGTCTGGGACAAGGATACACATGGAGCCTCAGCTACCCTAAGTGTGAATATTTAAAATGGATATGCTAAATAAAATACATTCTGTTCTTTTACATTGACAAACATATATTTTTGCATTCTTAGAAAACTTTCTAAAGTTCCTCAACTTATTTAGTGACTTAAAATCATCTGTTTCTTAAGTGAAAATTCTGAGTTTTGCTCCTTTGCACGTTGCAAGTTATTAGAGATCCTGTCTTCCACCACAGTATTCCATTACCTTCTTTAGGAAGGGCAGGACCACTCTAATTTGTGAGGCAAAGTATAGGCAGACAGATAATTTTTCTGTCTAACCTCAGCCTCCTGCTATTTAGAGTTAGTTCCTCCCAGATTCTGGCCATCAGTTGTCAGTTTTAGTGTTTGATGGTTTTGTTAGGAGTTTTCACTTTCTTCTCCCACCTGCATCTTGACAGGTGTACGAAGCTGAAAAACTACAACATGTATGATATTATAAATCATAACCATTGCTATACTTGCTCTTTTTTAGGTGAAATTCACACAACATAAAACTAACCTTTTCAAAGTAAACATTTCACTGACATTTAATACATTTACATGTTCTGCAACTATCACCTCTATCTTGTCCAAAACATCTTCATCACCCCCAAATAAAACCCCATGTGCATGAGACAGCTACTCCACACTCCCCTGCTCTCCCCAGACCCTGGAAACCACCAGTCTGCTTTCTGTCAGTATAGAATTACATGTTCTGGATATGGCATTCGATATAAATGGAATTATAAAATATGTGACCTTTTCATCTCACTTCTTTCATATAGGTTTTGAGGTTTATCCATGTTGTAGCATATATCAGTACTTCATTAATTTTTATGGTTGAGTAATATCTATCTATCTATCTATCATAGTTTTTAAAAATCCATTCATTTTTTAATGTACATTTGGGTTGTTTCTACTTTCCACTTTCAGCTATTGTGAATAGTCCTGCTATGAACATTTATGTACAATTAACTGTACAGGTTTTCAATTTTTTTGAGTGTATACTTAGGAGTGGAACTGCTGGGTCTTATGGTAATTCTATGCGTAATACTTGGAGGAATTGCCACACTGTTTTCCATAGTGGCTGAACATTTGATATTCTTACCACCAAGGCACAAAAGTTCCAGTTTCTCCACATCCTCACCAATACTTACCTTAATTTTTTTATTATAGCCATCCTAGTGGGTGTGAAGTGGTATCTCACTATGCTATGGTGAGGATTTGTATTTCTCTAATGAATAGTGATGTTGAACATATTTGCATGGGCTTGTTAGTCATCTGTATTTCTTTGGAGAAATACCTATTCAAGTCCTTTTGCGATTTTTTAAATTGGGTTGTCTTTTTGTTGTTCAGTTGATGAGGATTTATTGCATCTATTTTCATGAGCGATATTGGTCTGTAATTTTCATTCTTGTGATATTTTTGCTGGGCTTTGTAATAGCACAGTGCTGGCCTCATAGAATGAGTTAGAAAGTATTCTCTCTGATGCTACATTATGGAAGAGATTTTTAAAAAATGGTATACTTTATTTTTTAAATGTTTAGTAGAATTTACCAGTGAACCCATCTGTGCCCATTGCTTTTTGTTTAGGAAGATGATTAATTATTACTTCAAATTTCTTTAATATATATAGACCGATTCAGATTGTCTATTTCTTCTGTGAGTTTTCCAGATCATATCATTAAAGGAATTAGTTCATTTCATCTAGGTTATTGAATTTGTGGGCAAAGAGTTTTTAATAGTATTCCTTTATTAGCCTTTTAATGTCCATGGGATCTGTAGTAATGCTCCCAGTTTCATTTCTGCCATTAATAATTTGTGCCTTCTCTCTCTCTTTCTCTCTTTTGTTCTTAGTTGGCCTGGGAAGAGGTTTATTAATTCTTGTTTTGTCTTTACAAAAATCTAACCTTTGGTTTCATTGATTTTCTGTAATTATTTCCTGTTTTCGGTTTCATTTATTTCTGCTTCAATTTTTATTATTTCTTTTCTTTTGCTTATTTTAGATTTTGTTTGCTTTGTTTTCTAAAGTGAAAGCTTAGATTATTGAATTGAAATGCTATAAATGTCTCTGTAAGCACTGCTTTTGCTGTATCCCACACATTTTGATAAGCTGTATTTTCATTTTCATTAGTACAAAATATTATATTTTAAAATTTCTCCTGAGATTCATTCTTTGACCCAGATATAATTTAGAAATGTGTTGTTTAATCTACAATTATTTTGAGATTTTTTTTCCAGGTATCTTTCTAATTCCAGTTTTAAGTATTCTTTGTATATTCTGGATACTAGACCCTTATTAGAAATATAATTTGCAATATTTTATCTTTTGTATAGATTTTCTTTTCACTTTTTAAATAATGTCCTTTGATGCACAAGTGTTTTCAATTTCGATGGAATCATTAATCTATTTTTTTCTTGTTGTTTGTGCTTTTGGTGTTACATCAAGGAATTCATTGCCAAATTTAAAGTTAGAATACAAATATTTACTCCTATGGTATCTTATAAGAGTTTTATGGTTTTAATTCTTATATTCACATCCTCGATGCATTAGGAATTCATTTTTGAATGTAGTGTGAGGTTGGGGACCAACTTCATTATTTTGTATATAAGTGTTCAATTTTCCCAGCACCTCAGTTAAAGAAACTATACTTTTTCCCAATGAATGGACTTGGTACTATTGTTAAAAATCAATTGACCATAGATGTATAAGTTTCCTTCTGGACTTTCACATCAATTCTATTGGTCTATATGTCTGTCCTTAGGCCATTATCACACTACTTAGTTTACTGTAGCTTGGTAGTAAATTTTAAAATAAGGAAATGCGAGTCCTCAAACTTTGTTCTTCTTTTTCAATTATGTTTTGACTACTAGGGGCCTCTTATAATTTGATGTGAATTTGGGGGTTCGATCTTATATTTCTATAAGAAAAATCCATTGAAATTTATACAGAAATTGCATTGAATCTATAGGTCACTTTCTGCAGTATTGCCATCTTAAAGATATTATCTTCCACTCCATGAACATGGGAGTCTTTCCATTTACTTAGATCTTCTTTAATTTCTTTCAGCATTTTTTTTGTAGATTTCAGAGTATACATTTTGGGCTTATTTTATTAAATTTATTTAAAATAATTTGATTTTTAAAATACTATTGTAAATGATATTGTTTTCTTAATTTATTTTTTGGATAGTTCATTACTGGTGTATAGGAACACAACTGATTTTTGGATGTTGATCTTGTAACATGCAACTTTGCTGAATGTTTTTATTAGCTTTGGTAAATTTTTGTGGATTCTTTGGGATTTTCTATATATAGGAATATGTCATATTCAAGTAGAGAAATTATTACTTCTCTTTTTCAATGTAGATGCCTTGTATTTCTTTTTCTTGCTTAAATACTTTGGCTAGAAGAATTTCAATACAATGTTGAAAAGCAGCAGTAAAAGCAGACATTTCTTTTGTTCCCAGTCTTAGGGGGGAAACTTTCACTCTTTCACTATTGACTATGGTGTTAGATGTGAGTTTTTCATAAATTCCTTTTATCTAGTCAAGGAAATTCCCTGTATACCTAGTTTTATGAGTGTTCTTATCATGGAAAACATTGGATTTTGTCCAATGTTTTTTTACATGTCAGTTGAGATTATCATGTGTTTTTTTTTGTTTGTTTTTATCTATTTGTTTAGTTATTACATTTTTTAAATGTCAAGCAACTTTGCATTCTTGGGATAAATCTCATTTGGTCATGGTGCATAATCCTTTTCATGCACTTGTATTGGTTTGTTAGTATTTTGTTGAGGCCTTTTCATCTATATTCATAGGGGATATTAGTCTGTAGTTTTCTTGTGGTATCTTTACTTGGTTTTGATATCAGGATAATTTTTGCCTTACAGGTCAATTAGGAGTATTCCCTCCTTTTCAATATTTTTGGAACAGTTTAAGAAAAACTGGTGTTAATTCTTCTTTAAATGTTTGGTAGAATTCACCAGTTAAGCCATCTACTCCTAGACTTTTCTTTGTTGAAAGTTTTTGATTATTGATTAAATCTCTTAATTTATTATAGATCTGTTCAGATTTTCTATTTCTTCTTAAATCTCTTTTGATAATTATGTGTTTCTAGCAATTTTCCAATTTGAGTAGATTATCTAATTTGTTGATGTACATTTGTTTATGGTATTATCTTATAATCCTTTTTATTTCTATAAGTTCAATAGTAATGTTTCCACTTTCTTTTCTAATTTTAGTATTTGCACTTTATATCTTTTCTGTGGTCAGTCTAGCTAAAGTTTTGTCAGTTTCATTGATTACATGTGCTTTTAATTTATTGTTTCCTTACCTCAATGAAATTTCAAGCAAAAAGAGTTTTTTAGTTACCTATAGTGAAAAGGATATTAAACTGTTGGATATAATCATTATTTGAAACTACCTTTTGGCATCAGATTAATTAAATTTTTCAAGATTCATGCATAAATAGGAAGTATTTCTGTTTACCTCCTAAAATACTATAATACTGTTTGCCTCCTAAAATACTACTACTACTATTTTCTGTTGGACATATTCTGACAATATTATCTTGTGTATGAAGTCATATGGCTAAACATTTTTTCTTGGTTATAATCTGCTATGATAAAAAATAAGAAGAAAACAAATGAACAAAGAAAATACCAATTTTCTCTGTCTTCTTACAACATCCAGGCCCAGGTTTTTAAAAGATTACTCTTCAGTGCCAGTTCCCAAGCCACATAGCGATAGAGTCAGATAGACTTGGACGCTTGGAAAAGTTCTACCATGAAGCAGGTATTTTATTTGTATAATTAATTACAGCATGTATTTGTGGTATTATGTTTAAATGACACAGTCTTTGGAAAGAACTGTTTGCCGCATTCAAATCTTGATCTTCCCAGGGCTGGCTGTGTGTTATGGGATTAGTTAATTAATCTCTTTCAGCATCAATTCCCTCTTATTTAAAATATGAGCCTTAAAATTACTTAATTCATATAGTTTCGTGTGCATTAAATGAGAGCATCTATATAAAATCTCTGACACATAAAAGGGCTCCAAAATGTTTTTGCCCATAATTATTTTCATTAACCATTTAAAAAACTGAATTTACTTGTCTCTTAATTAAGAGTAAGAATAGTATCTACCTCATAGCACTGTGAGAGTTTTGGTTATCTATTGCTGTGTAACAAATCCACCCCCAACCTTAGTAGCATAACGTGTATAACATTTCTAGTACTTTCAGGAGATGTGGGTCAGGAATTCTGAAAATTTACAGCAGACAAGACTCTAGCTAGGGAGACCCAAATGTCTGAGGCTGGAAAATTTAAAAGGTATCCTTGGTCACAGGACTGGCACCTACAATTTGATTATTCAAATGGTGAGCAATGGTTTAAGCAAAGATTTTATGGTCAAACCTTCAAAAACCCAAACAAAAATAATGAAAAAAAGACAAATGGGCCTGTATTAAGCTAAAAAGCTTATGCAAAGCAAAGCAAACAATCAACAGAATGAAGAGACAACCTGTCAAAGAGGAGAAAATATTTTCAAACTATTTTTTCAACAAGGGTCTAATATCCAGAATATACAAAGAACTCAAATGACTCAACAACAATAAAAAAAAAACCCCGTTAATAAGTGGGCAAAAGACATGAATAGACATTTCTCAAAAGAAGACACACAAATGGCCAAAAATATTAATATATGAAAAAATGTTGAACATTACTTGTCATCTGAGAAATGTAGATCAAAAATGCAATGAGATGTCATTTCACCCCAGTTAGAATGGCTACTATTAAAAAGAAAAAAGAATAACAGATGCTGGTGATGATGCAGAAAAAAAGGGAACTCTTATACTCTATTGGCAGAAATGTAAATTAGGATAGGCACTATGCAAAACAGTATAGATATTTCTCAAAAAAATTAAAAATATAGCTATCATATGATCTAGTAATCTTATTACTGGGAATTTACCCAAGGAAAAGACATCAGTATATCAAAAAGATACTTGCAATTTATAGAACACTTTTTCAGCATCTATTGAGATGATCATATGGTTTTTGTATTTAATTCTGTTTATGTGGCAAATCACATTTATTGATTTGTGTATGTTAAACCATCCTTGCATTCCAAGAATGAAACCCCCTTGAACATGGTGATGTGCTGTTGGATTTGGTTTTCTAGTATTTGGTTGAGGATTTTTGCATCAATGTTCATGAGAGATATTGGTCTATAGTTTTATTTATTTGTTGTGTCCTTTCCTGGCTTTGGTATCAGGGTGATACTGGTTTTACAAAATGAGTTAAGAAGGATTCGCTCATTCTTTATCTTATGAAACAATTTTAGTAGGAAAGGCTCTTCTTTGTAGCCTGGTATAACTTGGTTATAAATCAGTCTGGTTCTGGGCTTTTTGTTTTGTCGTTGGAAGATTTTTTATTACTGTTTCAATTTCTCTACTCTTTGTTAGTCTGTTCAGGATTTCTGTTTCTTCCTGATTCAAGCTTAAGAAGTTGTGTGTTTCTACAATTGGTTCCATTTCCTCTAGATTTTCTAGTTTGTATGCATAGAGGTGTTCACAGTACTATTGGATCTCTTTTGTATTCATATTTCTTTGGTATCAATTGTGATGTTTCCTTTTTCATTTCCAATTGAACTTATTTGAATCCTCTCTCCTCTTTTCTTGGTTAATCTAGCTATTGGTCTACATATTTTGTTTATATTTTGAAAGAATCAACTTTTCATTTTATCTTATTCAATAAATGGTGCTGAGAAAATTGGATAGCCACATGCAGAAGAATGAAACTGGATCCCTATCTTTCACCAGATACAAAAATTAACTCAAGATAAATTAAAGACTTAAATGTAAGACATAAAACCATAAAATTATAGAAGAAAATTTAGGAAAAACTCTTCTGAGTATTGGACTATGCAAAGAATTTATGATTAAGACCCAAAAACCTATACAACAAAAATAAATGGGATTTAATTAAACTGAAAAGTTTCTGCACAGCAAAAAAAATAATCAAGACAGTAAAAAGACAACCTGCAGAATAGGGAAAAATATTTTCAAGCTATATTTCTGACAAAGGACTAATGTCAAGAATCTATAAGGAACTCAAAAATTCCACAAGAAAATAACTCATTAACAAGTGGGCAAAAGACATGAACAGACATTTTGCAAAAGAAGATAGACAAATGGCCAACAAACATATAAAAAACATTCAATATCACTAATCATCAGAGAAATCCAAATTAAAACCACAATGAGATATCATCTTTCCCTTGCCAGAATGTTCATTACTAAAAGTCAAAAAGCAATAGATGTTTACATGAACATGGTGAAAAAGAATGCTTATACATTGTTGGTAGGAATGTAAATTAGTACAACCTCTGTGGAAAATAGTATGGAGATTTCTTAAAGTACTAAAAGTATACCTACCATTTGATCCAGTATATATATCATGTAATACTACTCAGCCATAAAAA
Organism: Microcebus murinus; assembly: GCF_040939455.1. Lineage (NCBI taxonomy): Eukaryota > Metazoa > Chordata > Mammalia > Primates > Cheirogaleidae > Microcebus > Microcebus murinus. The sequence goes on along the minus strand of NC_134117.1, from coordinate 69,266,014 downwards.
ATAATGAAATCATGACATTTGCAGCAACATGGATTGAACTGCAGGTCATTATGTTAAGGGAAATAAACTAGACGAAAAAGACAAATTTCACATGGTCTCACTCATATGTGGGAGCTAAAAAGGTTGATTCCATGGCAGTAGAGAATAGAATGACAGACACCAGAGGCTCAGACGTGTAGGGGTAGGGGGATGCAGAGAGGTTCATTAACAGGTAAAAACATACAGTTAGACAGAAGGAATACATTCTAATGTTGCATAGCACAGTAGAGTGACTGTGTCTATTTCAGTCATATGTCTATTTCAGACTGACTGAAATAGACAACAATGTATTGTTTATTTCAAAGTAGCTGGAAGAGAAAACTTTAAATGTTTCCAACACATAGAAATGATAAATACTCAAGGTGACAGATACCACAAATACCTTGACTTGATCATTACATATTCTACACATGCAGCAAAATATCACATGTACCCCATAAATATGTAAAATATTAGGTATCAGTAAAAAAGTGGGCTCAGGTGCAGTTGTCTGTCAGAATGTCTAGATGTAGCATTTCCATGTGGCTTGGGCTTTCCACCTCATAGGCCTTAAATTCCAAGAGGGGGAGTCCCAATAGGGAGTATTCAAAGAGCCCCAGACTGAAGCTGTAAATCATCTTCAGAGCCAACCTCAGAAGACCCGCGGAATCTACGCTGCCACAACTGATTGGTCACAAATCAGTCACTAAGGCCAGCTCAGATTAAAGGAGAAAGAAATTAGGTCCCACATCTTGGTGGGGTAATGGAAATAGTATACTTTTACACTGTAAAAGTGCATGTAGGATGCATGGGAATTCTGTGAACATCTTTAGAAATTACAATGTATGTAATTCACTTAACACAGTACAAATACATAGTAAGACCTCAACCAATATAAGCTGTTGTTATTTCTTCATTATTATGCTGATATGAATAAGACACAAATATCTACTTTTAATGGATTATAATATAGTGGATGAAAAATTATATTAGGCAATGTATAGAATCATATGTTATGAATCCCATAATGGTTAGGATGGGTCCTTGGAGAAGGAGATTGTTACTTCTCCCTGTGACAGTAAGCAGAGCCTTATACTTAAAGCAGTGTGGCTTTATCCAAAGCAATCAAAGAAAGTTTTTTACACAAGGTCTTGGTAGGCCAGAAATTTCTGGAGCAATTCTGGTTCCTGTTCTCAAACCCCAGGTCTTTCTTGCTATTTAGAGTGGTTAAGCTGAGACTTGTTGGTTAGAGCAACACTCACAAAGTTCTTTGATTGATCCATATGCAATGAAATATATAAATATAGAAAATAAATATATAAGTTGGAAATTCTTGCTTTTCTGGCCAGTGACACAGCCTCTTTTAAGTCCAAGGAGACAACTCAAATTATTTGCCCTCATTTATCCAGAAATAAAGAAGCAAGGTAAAAGGGCTCACTTTAACTTGTAAAGCCTCCCTTGGGAGGGAGGAAGTTCCACCTGGTGGTCTGGGAAGATGACCAGGAGGAAGATACTAGGGGCCAGGCTTTGAGTAGCTTGTGGCAAAAAGAAGAACAATGAATCTGACAGACCTTTCCATGTCCTATACCTTTCTTAGGGCCTTGACGTTGTTGGTCTTTGGTTACAATTAACGGATGTTTAACAGATGATCCTTCCATGATCCTGTACGCTCACCAAAATAACAAGCCATTAGAGGTCATACACTGTGTCAGACCTTTGCCAGATTTATACTTGACCCTCAATAAATGTTTAACAAATAGAGAAAGATCCTTTATTTCTTGTCCAAAGACATGTCTCAGTTTCTCTTTTATATTTTATTATTTCATAAGAACTTGCCATACCAGTTTCCCAATCCCTATACCACACCACATAGTTTTTGGGAAAAATAACCAATACACCAAATGTCACGTATAGTTGGTGTGTGCGTGTGTGTTTGTGAATGCATATTTGTGTGTGTGTGTGTGTGTGTGTGTGCGTGTGTGTATTAGGGAAGGGAGTTTGTGGGGAGATTTATGGAAATGGCCTCATCTAGATTTTCTTAATGGAATAGATGTCTGGCAGCATTTTTCATAAAGTTAAATTTCCTAGGAGTGATTTGGAGAGAAGACACCCAATCTCACTGTGCTCCTTTCTTGTCCTTGGACACAATAATTGTTCTGTTCTTTTCTCTTTTCCCCTACAAGCAATCCCCGTGGGAGTCTCAGATGACCAAGGTGATGGTTAAATATTTACAAATGTTTTCCATTTGCCCCTACAGAGATATTCTGGGATATTTTCATATTCCTTCAAATGAATTTGGCTTGAGAAGAGGAGAGAAGGATTTTCATCCATAAGCTGGAGTAGTATGTTAAATTGTCTGTAGGAGGTTAAAATGAGTATTGGTATCATCTTTAAAGTAGTCCTCAAAAACTCCAAGACAGCCATTCAGTAGTTTTGAGATGACGTTTTTGAATATCCTCTTTCCCAAAACCTTAAATTAAAGTTTGCTAATGCACAGAATTTATTATACATTCTGGAGTTCATTAAAGATATAAATTGCTTTCTGGATAATTTCATTTTTATACTGCCTGCATGCACACCAATGCCTAATTTGAAGTCAATCTATTTCAGAAAATGCCTTCTTCGTTGTAAACTTTAATTGCCATTAGTTGTTCATGAGGGATTTAGAAATGGAAAGTGGTGTGTGGTGCCAGGGCAGATGTGCCCCATAAGAGTGTACCACTTTTGGTGTCCAGGCAGAAATGCCAAAATACAATTTTACCATATTCTATTTTCTGAAGGAGCATAACATAATGGTTAGGTATATTTATGTTTCATGTCTGTGTTTTATGAGGCATTAGCAGAATAAGAGTTGGTCAGGAGAAAGATCAAATTTTCTTTGCAGAGACAGCTATAAAACAGTCATGTACAGCTATTAACTTGTGTATGTAACATTTTAGGCTCTTCCAAAAGTCTGTTTTCCTGGATATCTTACTCTACCTAACTAAATATAACTTTAAATATTGATAACATTTAGTAGCTAATCAAAAAGGAAATTATCGTGAATTTGAAAGTATGATTTTGGCAAAATCCCTTTCCTGTATTTAATCTAAGGTTGTTGATAGAGGTATTTCCTTTACCTTTGTTATGACAAGGATTCTACTTTCTAAAATTTTTATTTAAATAATTCTTATTATATTATAGCTGTCTTTTAATTAGTTAATTAATTTAAAAAGTCAAATTTATATTGTAAGCCCAAAATGTCTCTTTTTTAAAAAAGTAGATTGAAGTCTTAACATTCTGAAAGGTGGAAAGAGGATCTAGGTGAACTCATTCTCCCTCTAAAATGATAAATATACAGACAAAACATCTAAAATCAAACATTTCACAACTCAAGCAGTTAACCAGAACCATAGATGAGACTCAAAGTTGTATTTCCAACAGAAACTACTGTGCCTTGGTAAGACAGTGGGGTCACAGTTGAACCTGGGGCAACAGTGGGGTTTGTGGCATGTAACTTGAGTTATTCCCATCTGGCCTCACTACTCTGCTCAGTGGCACAGGAACCAAAATCTGACAGCTCCGCAGGCAATGAAGAGATCTGACAGCATCTTGAGATTCACTGAATGTATTATCCACAAAGAACAGTCCAGATTTTGCCCCGAGTTGCAGTTCCCTTAGAAATTCGTGCTTTCAGAGTGTGAGGGCTGGGCGATCTGACTCAGAGCTGTGCTCAGCTACCAGGGAGAGGTCGGAAGACCTACCCTGAGGATATTAGCTGAATAAGAGCAACCTATTGTCGACATCTCAGCTGTCTAAGGCTGTGACTTCAGCTATGATGAAAACCAAAAGGAAATGCTGGGGAATATGGCAACCCCAGGGAACTTTGAAAAGCTCCAGCACATTTTTGGGGGTTAAAACAATTGTGTGTATATATAACGCTGTGTGCGTGACCAGGAAAAGACCAAGGAGAGGAGAAGGCAGCAGGCACTCACCTCTGACTGACCTTGATGCCTTTGCTCAGATGGAAATGAAAGCTAAGGCTTTCTTGTAAACTGCCTGAAGTTTTAGGGCACACCTTCCACACAGACAACTTGGGTGGTGAGTGGAAGACATTCAAGCAAACCATTAAACAAAAACCTACTGACCAATTATTGGTTGACCACTAAATTATGCCATACTGACCCAGGTGTGACTTCTAAGAAGCCTGGCTAAAAAATAAAAACAAGAACTTAATTCAAAAAGTTGCAAATTCAGAGGCTACATACTGTAAGATATGTAGAATTAGGCCAGGAAAGTTATAAAATAAATAATCAACAAGACAAAGGACAATAGCAATAAAGACTATCAATAAATGAGCCACAACAAATACTGAGGGAGGGGGTGGAAGAATCTGGAACCATAGATTAACTAATGTTCAATTTTCAAAAACAAAACAAAACAAATTGTATAAGACATATATGAAGAAAGATGTATGTCACATCCATAGTAAAATAGGAAAGGCAACAAACAGAAAATGTCCCCATTAGTCTTAGTAGACAAAGACTTTAAACTGGCTTTTAGAAATCTTTAAAAAAATTACAGGGAATCATTTCTAAAGAATTTAACAAAAGTGTGACAACAATGTCTCACCAAATAGAAAATATTAATAAAGATAGAAATTATAATAAAGATCTTAATAGAAATTCTGGCATTCAAAATTAATATAACCAAAAAGAAAAATTCACTAGAGGATCTTGACACCAATTTGAGCTGACAAAAGAAAAAAAATTAGTAAACTTGAAGAAAGGTCAACAGAAATTATCCAGTTTCTGTAATGGAAAAAAAGAGTTAAGAAAAAAGAGCAGAGCCTCAGGGGCCGGCAGGACGCCATCAAGAATAACAATAAATACATAATGGAAGGCTGAGAAGAAGAGACGGAAAAAGAGGCATAAAAAATGATCACCAAAACTTTCCAGATTAGATGAAAAATATCAATCTACCCATACAAGAATCTCGGTGAACTCCAGTAAAATAAACTAAAAAAGATCCTCACATAGATAAGACATAGTCAAACTGACAAAAAGTTAAAGTCAAAAAGAAAATTTCAAAACAGCAAAAGAAAGCAACAATCATAAACAAATCATAAACAAATGATCATCAAAAAATTTAACAGCTGATTCTCATAAAAAACATAGATGGTAGAAGGCAGTGACATGATATCTTCAAAATATTAAAAGAAAAATGCTAGCAAGCAAGAACATATATCCATCTAAACAATTCTTCAACAATAAGGAAAATGTAGGACATTTTCATATAAATAAAAACTGAAATTGTCACTACCAGATCTACCCTATAAGAAATCTAAAAACGGCAATGAGATATCACCTAACTCCAGTGAGAATAGCCTTTATCAAAAAGTCTCAAAATGACAAATACTGGCATGCATGTGGAGAGATGGAACACTCTCACACTGCTGGTGGGATTGCAAATTAGTACAACCCCTGTGGAAGATAATTTGGAGATATCTCAAAGAGCTAAAAATAGAAATACCATTTGATCCAGCAATCCCACTACCAGGCATCTACCCAAAGGAAAAAAAAGACATTCTATAATAAAGACATTTGCACTTCAATGTTTATGGCAGGACAATTCATATTTGAAAAGATGTGGAAACAACCCAAGTGCCCATTGATACATGAGTGGATTAATAAAATGTGGTATGTATACCATGGAATACTACTGAACTACAAAAAACAATGGTAATCTAGCACCTCTTATATGATCCTGGATAGAGACTGAGCCCTTCCTTCAAAGTGAGGTGTCACAGAATGGACAAACAGGCACCACATGTATTTGCCAACAAATTGGTACTGACTGATCAACACTAAGGTGCTCACATAGAAGTAATATTCATTGGGTGCTGGTCAGGTGGCAGGGGGGTGGTGGAGGTGGGTAAACTCACAACTAATGGGTGCAGAGCACACTGTATTGGGGAAGGGCACACTTATAGCCCTGGCTTGGGTGAGGCAAAGGCATTATATGTAACCAAAATGTTTGTTTCCCCATAATATTCTGAAAAAAAATTTAAAAAAAGAAATCTGAAGACAGCCTTTCAGGTTGAAATGAAAGGAAATTAAACACTAACTTGAGTCTATACTAAAAAATAAAAAGTACTGGTAATGTTAGGAACATATATATTACAAAAACATAGTTCTATGTTACATAGTTCTAGTTACAAAAAATATAGTTCTATGTATAACACTTTTCTTCACCTATCAATTTTAAAAGACAAGTATTCAGAGTAATAATTTAGAAAACTGTATTTTTTGGCTTATAATGTATAAAGATATAATTTCTATAATAGTAGAAAGAGAAAAGGAAACAGAAGTTCATTGAATCAGTTTTTATATACTATTAGAACTAAGTTATTACTAATCAAAATGAGATTTAAATAAAATAAGATGCTCATTGTAATCCCCAGAGAAATAGCTAAGAACATATTAAAAATATATATTAAAATATCAGAGGAATCTAAAAGGGCCACCAGAAATTTTTATTTAATAAAAAGACCACTGTCAAGAAATAAATAAACAAAAACAACCCATGACATATAGAAAACAAATAGCAAAATGACAGACATAAATTCTACTTTGTTAGTAATCATATGAAATATAAATAATTTAAATATCTAAATCAAAAGGCAGAGATTGACAGAATGGATAAAAAACATGCTACAGTCCTATGCTATTTTTAAGAGACACACTCTAGAATAAAAAAACACAGATATGCTGAAAATAAAAGGATAGAAAAAGATATAGCATACAAAGAGTAGCAAAAGAGAAATAGAACATCTCTATTAATACTATATCCTCAAATAGAATTTAAGGCAAAATTGATAGTAGAAACAAAGAAGGACATTTCATAATGATAGGAGAATCATTCTATAGAAGGTATAGTGATTGTAAACACATATGTACCTAACAAGAGAGTCCCAAATTACATGAAGAAAAAACTAACAGAAATGAATAGAGACACAGATAATTCACTGATAATACGAGATTCCAATAACCCACTTTCCATAGTAAATAGAACAATTGGTCAGAAGATTTAAAAAAAAAAATAGAACACTTAAACAGTGCTATAAACCAAACAGACCTAAAAGATATCTGTAGAACACATCACTCCAAAACAGCAAAATACATATTTTTCTCAAGTGCATATGAAACTATCAATGGACAAAAAGACAAACTCTATAAAATAATTTAAGGAAGTTTATTCTGAGCCAAATGTGAGGACCATGGCCAGGAGCCACACCCAAGAAGCCTTGAGCAAGTGGACTTGCTGTGGCTGGGTTACAGTTGGTTTTATACATTTCAAAGAGACAGGGATTACAGGTAAAGTCATAAATCAATACATGGAAGGCATACATTGGTTTGTCCTGAAAAGGTGGGCCATCTCAAATTAGGGGCTTACAGGGCATAGGTGGGTTTAGGGATTCTTTAGTTGACAATTGGCTGAAAGAGTTAGGCTTTGTCCAAAGATCAGGAATCGGTGGAAAGGAATGCTTGAGTTAAGATAAGGGTCTTCTATGCTTCATGTGATGCTATACCAGAATCAGGTTAGGAAGTAACCACATCATAAAAAGCTATTTACTGAGATTTTATCATTTATAAGCATGACTTGCCAGACCCTCTTAGAAAGGATTTTTTAGGGAGGCAAAGAAAAAGATCAGAGTTCATTCCTCAAAACATTACCTAGAATAGAACACATGTTAGCCTACAAAACAAGTCTCCATACATTTGCAAAGACTGAAATCATACAAAGTATCTTCTTTGGCCAAAATGGAATAAAATCAGAAATTATAACAGTAAGAAAATTTGGAAATTCACTAATATGTGGAAATTAAATGAACACTCTCCTAAATAACCAATAGTTCAAAGGAGAAATAAAAAGGTAAATTAGAATATGCTTTGTGTTGAATTAAAATAAAAACAAAACTTATAGGATACAGTTAAAGTAGTGTTTAAAGAAAAATGTATAGCTATCAATATCTACTTCAAAGAAAAAAAATAGTCACAAATTAATAATCTAACTTTCCATCTAAAGAAACTAGAAAAAGAACAAACGAAACCCCAAGCAAGGATATAAGGAAATAATAAAGACTACAATAAAAATAAATAAAAATAGAGAAAAGAAAAATGATGTAGAAAATAAATGATAAAAGAAATTGACAAAGTTTTAGATAGGCTTACCAAGAGAAAAGAAAGAAGACTTAAATTACTAAGAAGGAGAATGAAAGATGATTATCACTACTGACCTTACAGAAATAAAAATATAATATATGTGAATACTATGAACAAGTATATGATAAATTAGATAATTTAGATGAAAAGATAAATTTCTAGAAAGACAAAAGCAACTAAAACTAACTTAAGAAGAAACAGAAAGTCTGAATAGACTCATAACAAGAAAAGATATTACATTATTAATAGTATCCTAAAAACTTCCAAGAAGAAAAAGTTTGGCCTCAGATGCCTTCACTAGTATGACCAAGAATTTAAAGAAGAATTAATCAATACTTCACAAATTCTTTCAAAAAAGGGAAGACAGATAGCATATCCCAACTCATTCTATAGTGCTCAAACCAGACAAGACATCACAAGCAAACTACAGACCATAGCCTCATGAATTTAGATGCAAAATATTCAGGAAAATACCAACAAGCAAATCCACCAAAATATATATACTAATAAAAAGGATCAAACAACATGACCACTTGGAATTATCTCAGGAATGTAACAGTGGATCAACCAATGTAACACACTATATTAATAGAATAAATTAAATCATCTCAATAGATTTAAAAAAAACAGCATTTGACAAAATCCAACACCCACTCACAATAAAAACACTCAAAAAACCAGTAATTGAAAGGAATATCCTTAGTGTAATAAAGGACATCTGTGAAAAATCCACTGCTAATATTACACTTAATGTTGAAGACTGGATACTTTCCTCTTCTTATGAGGAACAAGACAAGGACACTGTCCTCATACTATTAATTATTTTACTGAATATTCTGTCTGGGGAAATTAGGCAAGTGGATAAGTCACCAAGATTGGAAAGGAAGAAATAAAACTCTCTCTATTTCCAGAGGACAAATTTAGAACTAATAAACAAATTCAGCAATGTGTCAGGATAAATGATCAATCTACAAGACCAATTACATTTCTATAAATTAACAATAAACAGTTAAAGATATTAAGAAAGCAATCTCACTTACATAGCAAGAAAAAAATAATATATTTAAGAGTAAATTTCAAGAGCAATGAAATTTCTTCCAATTTCTATTGTTTGAAGAAGTCACAAGCTCAATCAAATCAAGGACACAGGAAAAGGACTAAGACAAAGATCATCTCATCTTGATGAGGCATTTTTAAAGAATTTGTAGCCATATTTTAAAACTACTACAGTTTTCTTTCTTTTTACTTTTGTTTTTTTATATTTTTTTAATGTCCATAGATTCAAGGGGTACAAGTAGAATTTTGCTACATGGATATGTTATATAGTGGTAAAATCTGGGCTTTAGGTCGACCCATCATCTCAATCATGTACATTGCATCCAATAGGTAAATTTTCATCACTGAATCCCTCCCACATTCCCTTTTCTGAGTCTCTAATATATATTATGTCACTCTGTATGATCATGGATATCATTGCTTAGCTCCCACTTATAAGTGAGAACCTGTGGTATTTGCTTTTGTGTTCCTGAGATACTTAATTTAGGATAATGACCACCAGTTCCATCCAAGTTACTGCAAAAAAGATGATTTTATTCTTTTTTATGGCTGAGTAGTATTGCATGGTGTATGTGTTTGTGTGTGTGTGTGTGTATACACACACACATATGTGTATACACACATACATATCATTTATATATGCCACATATATACCATATATATTACATTTGCTTCATCCAATTGTTAGTTGGTGGGCACTTAGGTTAGTTCCATATCTTTAATAATGTGAATTGTGCTGTGATAAACATACTAGTATATGATATGGTGACTTCTTTTCCTTTGAGTAGATACCCAGTAGTGGGATTGCTGGTTGGAATGGTAAATCTACTTTTAGTTATTTGAAAAATCTCCATACTAATTTCCATAGATATATACTAATTTACATTCCTACCAACAGTACATAAAACATTCCCCTTTCACCTCATCCATGTCAACATCTATTGTTTTTTGACGTTTTAATTATGTCCATTCTGTTTGGGGGAAGATGGTATTTCACCGTGGTTTTAATTTGCATTTATCTGATGATTAGTGATGTTGAGCATTTTTTCATGCTTTTTGGTCATTTGTATAATATCTTCTTTTGAAAAATGTCTTAACATGTCTTTTGCCCACTTTTTAATGAGGTTATTTGTTTTTTCTACTGTGTTGTTTGAATTCCTTATAGATTCTGGATGTTAGTCCTTTGTTGTAGGCAAAGAATAATAATTGTTGTAGGCATAGAGTAATAATTTGTGAACATTTTCTCCCATTCTGTACATTGTATATTTATTATATTATCTCTTTTGCCATGCAGAAACTTTTTAGTTTAATTAACTCTCTTTTATTTATTTTTGGTTTTGTTACATTAAAAGTGCTATATTTTTTTTTAAGGAGACCATCATTGAATCAAAAAGATCAGTTACTACACACTTGGTTGCTCGTTTGAGACAGAAATGATTGGACCTCACTAAGAAGTGTGTTAAACAGCACTCAAAACTCTTTCACATTTATATTATATTTGTGTGTCAGGTCCTCTGTTAAGAAATATCCACCTCCATAAATTAATAAATTGGCATCTTGTAGAGAAGTCAGTCTCATCTGAGTTTGGTTAAATGAATTGGTTCCCCAAGTCAGAACTCTGAGGCCCTGATGCAAATGCAGTTATTGAGGCTCTTTGTCTGGGGTGACTGCAGCCTTGTACAGCATGGCTCAAACCAATCCTGCTTGTTTTAAAAAGATTATTATTATAAAAGTTAAAGTGGAACTATTCTACATTTTTAATACCTTTGGAATCACACAAGTAGCTCAGAGAACATCCCTCAAACTGCCTGTGTTTGTCCTTTCCCACCCTCCCTCACCACCCTGGGACTTTCTCAGGAGAGAACTTTCAGCCCAAGAACTGACTTTGGCAGCTATTGAGTCCTAGGCCCTTTTTCAAGAAGGACACAGTGACTGATTTCTGGCCCAAAGAGTTCAGTTTGAAATAGATGAGGTGTCTGGGGAAAGCTTCAGGGAAAAGAGAAATGAACAAGTGGGCTCTGGACTGCACCCCCGGCACCCTTCACTTGACCTCCCAGCCTGTGGTGGGGAGGAGGATTTTGCTTCAATGGTTCCACATTGGATCTAGCATTTTCCAATTGTCCATGGATTTGGAACATTTTTTGGTATATGTTGACTACTTTTAACATTTCAATACCAAAATTCACTTCTATAGCACTTCTCTTCTTTGAAAAATGTTGCCCCAAGTGCTGGGAAAACATTATTTAAATTGAACTAAAAAAACTTCACTAGAGCTGCAAGCCAAGGTCTTCATAAGCCAAAAAAAAAAGTACTCTTACTACTAAGATGTAAAATGAAATGGTAGGAAAATCTGAGATGTTTCATTGTATGGTATTTGAAAGAAAGTCCAACATTTCAAACTAACAAAAAACTAATGAAATGACTGACCTGTGGTAGAAAAAGAGAGTTAAGTAAGAGGGAAGTCTGTGCAAACCACAAATCAAGGGTTTTAGATCCTGGAACCACTAATCAAGTGCTTGCTCTCTGAGACTTGATTTTCCTTTCTAATTATCAATCATTAAAATTGATTTTCCCATCACAAGGTCACAGCTGAAGGAGAGAGAGAATTTCATTGGGTAATTGTCACTAATAAAGGTCGCAAGGTGGGTGAGTGACTGGGAGGAGAGGCAGCTGAATTGAAGACAAAATAGGAAGAAATTAGAAGGAAAAGAGGAAGGTGCAAAACGAAGGGCATCAGGCAGAGTGTGAATTAGAATCTTGAACAAGAAAGGGACTAACGGCTCTGGCATTTGCCAGGTAAGGGTGCAGGCTTGGTATAATCTTTAGAAATTTATCTAACCTCTCTGTGTCTGTTTCCTTATCCATAAAATGATGATTTTACTCTACCACATGGGGCTGTTATGAGGACGGCGTTAGATTACATATGTCACATGTATACATACATGATGCTTGGCATTACACATGACACATAATAAAAGCAGAATAATGGATAGTTACCATCATCATCATTGTCACCATTGACATTTCTGAAAGTAAAATTTGTTACTTCATGGAGGCATTGATAATGTAGAGAATAACAACAGGTTGCAAAAAGAGGTCATGCTACTAAAAAACAAAAAAGCAAGAGATTGTGTAGGACACAAAATTAATTTTGGAAAACATTGCCTTGCTACAGAAGAAATTACAAGGAATCTAAGTAAAACTAGTAGATAACACTCTCAGATAGGTATCTGTGGTAGGCAAAATAATGCCCTCCCCCAAAGATACCCGCACTCTAATCCCCAAAATCCATGCATATGTTACCTTGCATGGCCAAAGGGACTCTGTAGATATGATGAAGTGAAGGATCGTGTGATGGGCAGGTTATTTGCGATTATCTGGTTGGGATCAATCCAACTACATGATTCTTTGAAAATGGAAAAGGGAGGTGGAGGAGTGGGACAGACAGATGGAACATGAGAGAAACTCAACCTGCCCCAGCGCTGTTGGCTTTGGAGGAGAAGGAAAGGGCCACAGCCATGGGATGCGGTGGCCTCCACAAGTCGAGAAAAGCTCTTGGCTTATAGCCGGCAGGAAAACGGGGACCTGTCGTGGTTGTCAGTCTCACAATCACAAGGGACTGAGCTCTTCCAACAGCTGGATAAGCAGAAAATAAACTCTCCCTCCAGAAAGGGATGCAGCCTGTCGATACCTTGCTTATACTTTGGTTGCACCTATACCAGACTCTGATTTGTACAGAATTGTAAAATAATCAATTTATATTATTTAAGTTACTGAATCTATGGTAATTTGTTATGGCAGCAACAGAAAACTAATACCATGTCCCAAAATAGGAGATGTTCCCTTACGCAGCAGAGAGTTATGAGGAAGGAATTAAACATTTTAGACATCTCTTATGATACATGCACTTTATTTTCTTTTATAAAGCACAAAATAACCTAGTGAACCATGCATTATTGTTTTCATTTTATGAACGAGGAAACAGGCTTAGAGTGGAAAATTAGGAAACGACACAACACTGAACCAGGTGTCCCTGCCTGACAGCTCACGGTGTGACCAGTTTGTGGTCTATGTCCCCTGTGCTTGAGACACTGAGGGGGGATTTGGTTGTGAAGATTAAAGCAGTGAGTGATGGGTCGACCTCACAAGTTTCCTCTAGCTCTCAGATCTTTTAATTGTTAGCCTGAGAGGTTTTTTACTTGACTTTCGACAGAGAACATACTTCTTTATAAATGAATATATAAAATATTAACGTTTCTCCCAATGCCAGAAGCTGACTTCCTTTCCCTCCATCCCCACATGTTGCTGCCACACTTATTTCTATCTTAGTATTCCAGAGTATCTCAGTTGACTGTAAGAAAGCAAGCGTACTGTGCACAGCTAGAAAGCCCTGCTTAATAGTCTAGCTCAGAAGCTTTGAGGCTTGCTATGCAAAGGAAGATCTCCAGGTGGGGAGGGATTGCACAGCGCCCGCTATACTTCTTGGCCTCATCCAGTCACTGGGACCCTTACATACTCCTACAGCTGGCCCACGTCACTTATTTTTTAACCTGTGAGCGAGGCTTGGATTCTATAAGAGTAGCCGAGGCAGGCTGGTCCACTCAAAAGTCTTTCCAAAACACAAAGGACAAACCCAAGGGGATAAACACGGACCACAGGAGGAACGTGGAGCTCCTCTTGGAAAGCCCAAGATTTGGGGTCTCCTAGGACCTGTTCATGCCTGCACAGCCTCTGTCACGAGACAGGCTTGCCCTCCACTCCCAGTGACTGGCTGTAAGGCCCTGTGTCTTGGTTTTTGTCCTAGTACCTGGTCTAACTCATAAAATAGAAATAGGAAACAGCTGCCCTTGACAATAAGAGAGAATAGATCCTATCTCTCACCTCTTGGTTCTTGGTCTTAAGACAATTTTCTTTGCAAGTGAAAGACTTCAGGGATCACCTCCTCCTTTGATTTAGAATCTGTGACAACGTAAAATGCAGACCTTGTTTCCATACACTTCCACCAAAAGCATCTTATACGAAGTTTCCCAAAGTATGATATTTATGTCCTTAGTAAGCCTCTAGCTGATTTTAAATGGTAAACAAATCCATCCTTTTATTTTAATAATTACGTCATTATTTTAATATGTATAATAACATTTTAACAAGCATATCAAAATGAAATTTAACTTTGCTTAGAGTAAGTTTTAAAGGGGGTTTCATTTAAAGAAAATCACTTTTGTATTCACCCATGAGTGAGTGACTCATATGACGGTACTGTTAAAACCACAACAACAATTTGGCAAAATAGAGGAAGCATCTGTTTTCAGACATCAGGCAGCACAGATGATGCTACATGAGGACAGGGAACAAGGAGACAAGCCTGATGATCGCTCTGGTCCTCTAACTGGAAATAAGTCCTGGACCACAACACAGGAGGAGAGACTCTGATGGAGCCTGGAGACCTCTCCTCGATGATGAGTCAAAGTTCAAGACTCAGCGAAGTTCAAGCAGACTGAGCGGGGTGGAGTTTGCAGGACAAAGTGAAGAGTTACTTTCACAGGGAAAGAGCTCCAGGAAAATGAATGGAGTCTTTGGCCAAAAACCAGTGTAAATGTGCACATGGCCACACTTTACAAGGCCAGCAAAGAACACTGCAGGATTGAAACAGTGACTGTGGACCTGCAGGCAGAACAATTCCTAGGTCCTACATAGGGCTTGGAGCCATACCATTTTCACCGTGCACAGTGGAAGGATCTTGTTGGATACCTGGGGCATTGGGTAATGATCCCAGAAATATCACCCCATCGTAGTGGGACCAAAGCAGCCCTTGATTAAGCTAAGTTCCTTAAGACCTGCTCTAGAAAAGCGTAAAAATAAGAGCTACTCCATAAGTAGGTTAACTAGCTTTAAGGAAAAAATGACCACTCGCTAAAGAAATGCAACAAAATCCAGAGAACTTAAAAACAAAGACAATATATGACATCTAATAAAAATTGCTAGATATGTATAGAAACAGAAAAGTGTGATTCACACTAGAAGAAAGCTTAATATATGTTATTCTTGAGAAATGATGGCAGAGATGATAAAATTAGCAGGGAAAGACAGTTAAAAAACTATTATAAATATATTTACTATGCTTGATGCTTGATGGCTTGAAGCAGGCGTCCTCAAACTATGGCCCGTGGGCCACACGCGGGCCACCTAGCACATTTATCTGGCCTTCCGGGTGTTTTTGCCACCACTGCCTGTCCTGCTTAGTAGCCTACTCATCCCAGGCCCACAGTGCGCACTCTCCAACGGTCTGAGGGACAGTGAACTGGCCCCCTGTTTAAAAAGTTTGAGGACCCCTGCCCTTAAAGAAAATACGATCATGATGTGAATGATGAGGAAAAAAAAAGAACCAATTGGAAATTCTAGGCATGAAAAATTTCACTGGGTGGGGACAACTGCATATTAGACACTTCAGAATAAAAGATCAATATATTTGAAGACAAACAACATAAAAAATGCACAGTGTCTCTCTCAGAGGATACACACATGGATAAGTTACTGATGAGTAAAAGAGGTGCAGTGAGCCGTGGCACAATGTCTAACAGCCTAACACATGCGGAATAGGAGTCATGGAGGGGAGGAGGTAAAGGGAAGAACAGAAAAATATTTGAAAATATAAATGACAGAACATTTCACAAATTTGATGAAAATTATTAACTTAGATGTCTGATAAAATCAGTGAACCCTAACTATAGCAAACACAGAACATAACACCAAAGCACATCATCATCAAATTGCAGACAACCAGGTATAACCAGAAATTTCTGAAAGCAGCTAAGAGGACCCACAGGACCAACGACATTGTAACAGCAGATTTCTAGTGAGAAACAACATGAGCCAAAATGTGATGAAGCCACATTTTTAGTGTACTGAAAGAAAAAATAAAATTGGCAATCTAGCTATTTATACTGCTGTGTCCAGTATGAATATCTTTCAAGAGTAAACGTGAAATAAAAACATCTTCAGATAAACAATAGCTGGGAGAATTTATTGGCAAGAGAGCTATACTTCAAGAAATTTAAAGGAAGTTAATTAGGCAAAGGAAAATGATACCAGATGGAAACTTGGATCTACAAATATTAAAGGACATCAGGAATAATAAATATGTGGGTAAATATAAAAAGCCTTTTTTTCTAATCACTAAAGCTTCTTTTGAAAAATTTACTGTTGGAAGATAAAATTAACAACATGAGAACTTATTGTGGGGTTTGTAATGCATGTGGAAATAAATAATAGAGTAATAGCACAAAGGGTAGGAAAGTGGGAGGGTACTGTTGGAAGTCTATATATGAAAAGACATGTCGTTATTTGAAGGGAGTCTGCAGTAATTTAAAGATGCATATTGCAGCACCTAGAGAAGCTACTGGATAAACTAAATGATGATATAGTTAATAAGCCAATAGTAGAGATAAAATTGAATCTTGAAAAATATTTGATTAATCCAAAAGAAAGCAAGAAAAGAGAAAAAAGGAGAAGAACAAATGAAACAAATAGAAACAAAAATAGCAGATTTAATCTAGTCACATTTATAATAATAATAGTTATTATCATTTTATTGTTTAATGTTATTACCTTAGATGTAAATGGTCTAAAAACTCATTAACTGACAGAGATTGTCAAATCAATTTTAAAAATGTATTAAATTTGTGATACCTAGGTGAGCAGATAAAGCAAAAATCATAAAGATAACATAATGATGACTAAAGTTTTAGCAAACATTTTATTAAAATATAATAACATGGTGTTAATTTAATTAAAATATACACACAGTGTTGGAGATTGGAGGTTAGAGTGTGTCAGGGCTCAGCTCTCATACAATATAGGAATAAAAATCATCATATACAATTCAAATCTCATTTTATAAGTGGCTAGATATTTTCTCTAATGTTACCCTTAAAACATTGGAAGTGGCCCTAAGTAACCTACATATTCCTAATCATTATTCTGATTTAATTATTTGAAAATTATATATGCTTTCTTTTGAATATATTTATGATATTAGCCAACACTTTCAAGTGGAGAAATAACTTCTACAATTTTACTATTTGCTATGTTTAATACTTTTAATAGAAACATAAATAACATTCCTACATATTTATAATATTTATAAATAATATTTTTATTATTTACTTATAATATTTATAATAACTCTGTAACATAAGACATTTCTATCCCAAAATTTCAAATATGGAAACTGGGGCCAAATAGATTAGATGTACCGGTATCTATGTTTTGTAGCACCCCTGTGGCTTCGTGGGGATCTCATACCTACACTTCTTGGTTCAGGTTTTCACCCTACCTCCAAGTTCTGCCAGCAAAGAATTCATAATAATGTCCAGGCTCTCCTTGGCTTGCCTTCTGTTGGTTGTATGAATATCTTAGATTTTTCTTCCTGGCTCTATTAGTTCGAGGCCCCAGGTCCTCATTTCTTCAGGGCACCGTTCGGCCGCACCCGTCATTCCCTTGGCATCTGCTTCCCCAAACCCCGTGCAGCTCCATGAAGACCAAGGAATCACGCCCCTGCCCACCTCTCTGTCCCTTTTCGCAGGGGGTTGGGATCAGGCGGCCTAGACCTGGAGCTGATCTTGCCATGTGCTAATGGTATGTACCCGGAGTACGTTACAGAACAACCGCAGCCTCCGTTTGTTCGGTGACAAGGGTGTGGCGAGAGTGGGTGTCCCCAGGCTTTGGTGGAGAATCCATTTCCGTCATGTGAGGCTCTGAGCAGAGTATCTATGATAATATGCACACTCCAACAGTTGCTGTTGTTTTCGTTAATGTTACTGTTGTCACTAATGGAAAAAAGAAGACCTTTTAGTGCGATTTTTTTTTCGGACTTTCGTCCAGTAAACTCTAGAGAGCTGAGAGTTTGCCGTGCACCGGAGCGCAGAGGCGCCGAGCCCGAGCGTCCCGGGCGCCGCCAAAGGGCCTGCGACACGCGCGGTCTGGGCTGCGCACCGAGTGTGAAACAGCACAGAGGAAAGAATATAGCCTGTCTATTGATAGTTTTATATTAATCACACGTAGAAATGATAATATTTTAGATTTTGGTTAAATAAAATATGTTATTATAAAATTAGTTCACTCTTATTTTTCATTTTTAATATGATTACTAGAAAATTTAGAATGACGTATGTGGACCCTTGTTTTTATTGGAAAGTGCGAGCCTGGTGTTTCCTTCTTAAGTGGCCAACTCTACAGCTCGGTGCTCCCCGCTGCAGACAGAGACCTCCCACCTGCTTAGAGTTTCAAGGAGTTCTAGAAAAGGGCGGGGTCTTTATGAGTGCATATGCAGGGACTTACCTCCACTTACCCAGGGAAGAGCACGTGGAATTCAACAGGAGTCACCTAATAGGGTTGCTGTCGCCGCCTCTGTGTGAAGCGGAGGCCGCAGCACGGTGTGGCGCGGGAGAAGGGACAATCGTCGCGAGTAGCCGCGCGGCTGGCGGATCTGGGGTCGAGGGTGCGCCGCCCGCCGGGTGCATGTGCCCTGCGACTGCGGCCCCTGCGACTGCGGCCCCTGCGACTGCGGCCCTGCGACTGCGGCCCCTGCGACTGCGGCCCTGCGACTGCGGCCCTGCGACTGCGGCCCTGCGACTGCGGCCCTGCGACTGCGGCCCTGCGACTGCGGCCCCTGCGACTGCGGCCCTGCGACTGCGGCCCTGCGACTGCGGCCCTGCGACTGCGGCCCTGCGACTGCGGCCCCTGCGACTGCGGCCCTGCGCCTGCGGCCCTGCGCCTGCGGCCCTGCGACTGCGGCCCTGCGACTGCGGCCCCTGCGACTGCGGCCCCTGCGACTGCGGCCCTGCGACTGCGGCCCCTGCGACTGCGGCCCTGCGACTGCGGCCCCTGCGACTGCGGCCCTGCGACTGCGGCCCCTGCGACTGCGGCCCTGCGACTGCGGCCCTGCGACTGCGGCCCCTGCGACTGCGGCCCTGCGACTGCGGCCCTGCGACTGCGGCCCTGCGACTGCGGCCCTGCGACTGCGGCCCCTGCGACTGCGGCCCTGCGACTGCGGCCCTGCGACTGCGGCCCTGCGACTGCGGCCCTGCGACTGCGGCCCCTGCGACTGCGGCCCCTGCGACTGCGGCCCTGCGACTGCGGCCCCTGCGACTGCGGCCCACGGGCGGCCCACGGGCGGCCGGTCCAGCAGCCCCGCTGCGGCCTCAGCCTGGGCGGGGGAGCCAGCGGCGACGCTCCGGGCCCTGCGGCTCTGCAGTGGGGCAGATTCGCAGACGGGAGACTGGGGGACGGTCGGCTGGGCGGCGCGGGAATGGAGTGGTGTGAGCATTCGCCACTCCTCTGAGAACTGCCGGCTCGCCTGCCGTGGCCCCCCACCCCCGCTGAGCTCTCCAGGGACCAGAGCGCCTCCCTGCCAGGCGCTGCCGCTGGCGATTGATCCGAGGTTCTCCTGCCAAGCACTGTCGCTGGGCAGCAGTTGCCACCAGAGCACCTCATCTTCCGCTCTCGCTGTTTCTCCTCTCCTTGGCGTTAGATGCTAAGCAGATTCGGATGGACGGTCTGGCTCCCTCCCCTGCTTCCTGGCCACGGCCTGTGTCAGCTCCCCCAGATAAAACCTGAGCCCTCAGCAGTGGGATTTACGAAGACCAGTAGGAAATGAGGTTTGCAGAGCGGCACTGACGGGGACCCGGCCCTGGAGGCGCTGGGCCTCTATTTCCAGGCCAAATTGCAAAATGGGGGGGGGGTTAAACCTTTACAATTGCAAGGACCAAATCAGTCAAGGTAATTCACAGAAAAGTAGTTTGTGTGTCTCTGGAAACCTAAGAACGGAAGGGGGCTGGGGGGTCATCTGCCCCTCACCCAGCGCTGCTCCCCGCACCCAGGACCGCCCCCTCCCACAGCCGCTGTGATCCTTCAGCCCCGCCCTGTGAACCTCGCTGGGTCTCGAGCTCCACAGAGAATACAGCCAGAGATTTCCTGCTGTGGTTTCCCTCCCGTGCTTAAGTTGCAGAGGAGAAGAGAATCAATGTAAGCCTGGTAACGCTTTCCAGATCTCCACAAAAGACCTCCGGGTTTCTGTTGTCCCCGGCACCGCCTTTCCCCGAGCGGCGCGCGAGGGACCCGTGGAAGTGCGCTTCACCGCGCACTGTGCTGCGCTTGCGGGTCTGAAGGAACGATCCTAAGGCCGATGTGCTTTCTCAGTCAGACTCGCTCCCTCGGGGTTATGTGTTCATAAGCCCCACGGAGCCTCTCTGCACACAGGAGTGAAATGTGCTCTCTCCGGCTTTGAAAGCTAAAGGAAACAGAAACATGCCAAACTGCCATTTGATTTATGTTAAGTATATATATGCATGTATATATAATATATACATTGTTTCAATATAAAAAGACCTACACATGCATAGACACATGCACATGCACACACGTGTGCCTATATACATACATTACCTGTTTCAGAATCCCTGCAGACACATTGGCAAATGCTGAGTTACAGAAACCTGGGTGCAAAGTTCACAAACTCCAGGTCCTCGTGGTGTGACCGCTAGGCTTCGAGAGCTGGGCAGTGATGATCCAACAACTTCAGAGCAGGCCCACGGTAGAGACTTTGTCCTGTTGGGTTTAGGATGTGTGGAGAGCGACTCCCCCTGAGCAGAGGGCACTGTCCCACTGGCCCGGGTCCCTGGAGGTTTGAGTGGAGCCAGCCAAGTGCACTGACTTTCCCATGGCTGGTGCGGTGCTGACTTGAAATAAACTCGGTTATGCTGCACTATTAGACACATTTTATTTCAAGCATGGAACCCGTGGCCACTCAAACCGCGTCCCTGGAAGTGAATAGGTACTAGGAGAGGTCGCCATGACGGGGAGTGCCAGGGACGTGCTGCCCGGCTCAGCTGTGAGGCTCCCTCACCCGTCAGTGGACAAGTTCCAAAGTTAGAAACCTTGTGTCTCATACTGAGGAATAGAAGCACTAAAAAGTAAGTTTAAGAAAAAGAAAAAAACACATGTTTCAAACAAGTGAAATTTGGGAAAACCTGGAAATGACCGTTGGCATGTGCCTGGTCTACCAGTCCTGCCTCTGGCACGGAATGCCTCCTGGGGCCCAGATGACGGGCTCTTAAGGTGCAGGCAGCCTGTCACCCTGGGGGGGCCAGCCCAGAGAGGTATCCATTCAGGTAAGTTCTATGTCTCCCCTGAACCTTTCCCTATTTACCCAAACAATTATCCCTGGGGAAATCAGGCAAAAGTAACTCTGAAAACAATAAAAAATGTTGCCCCACAATGGGCTGACATTATATTGCTGTGATTATATTCAGCTCATTATAGATATAGATGTGTTCTTAGATGCACCCATTAAGGCTTTTGCAGAAATATGAATTTATGGTGTTGTAATCCAGCAATGGAGATTAATGCACAATGGTTCAGAATCTTCTGCTGCACCAGAGTGAATCGCACGCAGTAATGAGGTGGAGCCCACAGCAGCCCGGCCTCTCAGAATACGACATTTGCACCTCCCAGAGAGCAGTCGGCACCTGAAACCCACTTACGTGTAGGGGCAGATCCTCCCTTTGGCCATTACTCCCTCTTCCGAAAGCACTGGAGAAGACAAGCAGATGTGTCTCCGTGGCTGGTGGAGGTGAGTGCCGCGGTGACACATCCACTAAGCAGACTCGAGCTGCACCATTCGCATCCCCCAGAGCTGAGCGGCCCAGTCTGCAACGTAGGGCAGGGGCATGAGATCATCCCAAAACGTGTGCATGGGAATTGTCAGATCACCTTGCTTCTTTTGAAACTCTCTTTTCAAACTCTCTTTAACCTCCAGGTGGAAGGGATTTCAATGGTTACTGTCATTGGAAAAGGAACCTAGTGTTCACAGCAACTGCATTGCCCTGCCTCTCTTGAAGGGTTAGACTGGGGCCCGAGGCCACTGAGTCACAGCAAGGGCAGTGGCTCTGTGTCTGGCTGAGGCTGTGTGAAGTCTGGGCACCCCTCCAGCTGCTCCTTCCCCCGCAGGCTTCAGAATCACGCTCTCCAGGTGGTCTCACTCCATACAGAAGGGCCACCAGAGCCACCTCCAATTTTCTGGAAGCAACAAACTCTTCTTTGTTGAGTTGAGCCAGGGACGTTTAGGAATTAGTATCACTGTGTAGCCTAGAGTCGCCTACTGATGCTGTTCTCTGGGCTCACACAGAGTGGGAAGGACTTAACCAAGACAGGAAAATGAAAGGAGGGCCCTTTTACTGTCGCTTGCTGTGGCAGCCATAGAGTTTTTCCCTGTCCAAGCACAAGTGATCCATTTAGTGCTGGTGTGTCTGTTAATTCCACACCGTACTCAGGGGTCAGGAGTTTTGCCCTTGCTGAGGGAGCCAGGGCTAAGGGGGAGCCAGGACTGCGGGTGATGAGCCGGGCGCACTAAAAAGCAGTGCACTTTTATGGAGCTCGCTCCCCGGCAGTGGACCGTGGCCACTCTGGGCAGGTTACAGCACCTTTGGGGTCTAGGGCACTGCAGCCCCCACTGCCCGCGCAGGATAAAGCAGCGGCAGGACGTCCTCAAGGGGGAGAATGGGTTTCCCTCCTCCTGCCTACATGGCCCCGTGCCACGCCTGCGATGATGGATGGCAGGAAATGGAGGGAAGTGGAGAAAAATAAAGCTCTACCCCAAACTGGTGTATAAACTTAATGTAATTCCTAATAGAATCCCAACAATGCCCTTTTTGTAGACATAGACAAGCTTATTCTCAAATTTACATGGAACGACACAGGCCCTAGAATAGCTGCAACAATCTTAAAACAGACTAACGTGGAAAAGTAATTCAGCAATTGAGAGAGAGTGGCACTGGCATCCGGACAGACACAGAGATCCATGGGATGGAGCAGAGAACCCGGAAATGACCACACTAAAAGGCCTGGCTGATTTTTATCAAGGTGTGAAAGCAACTCGGTGGAGGAAAGGCAGCCTTTTCCATGATTGGTGTGGGTGAAATTGAAAATCAATTAGCCAAAAAATAAAAATTAAAAAAAGAATCTCAATCTAAACCTCAAACCCTTTGTATATAAATTAACTCAAATAGATCATGGACTTAAATATAGAAGGTAAAACTATTAAGAAAAATTTTAGGAAGAAGTTTTCTGGACCCAGGTGTAGGTGGACTTTTTAGACTTGACAATAAAAGTACAACCTGAAAAAGAAAAATATGAAAGCTATATATAATCAAAAATTTTTAAATTTGCCCAATAAAGACCCTGTGAAGAGGATAAAAAGTCAAGCCACAGCCTTTGAGAAAATATTTGAAAACTATTCATATGACAAAAGACTACTTAATAGAATACATAAAGAGATCTCAAAGTTCAACAGTAAAATAAAAGACCTTAATTAGAAAATGGAGAAAAGACATGAGCATTGATAAGGATATATAGATGGCAAAAAAGTACACGAATTTATGTTCATCATTAACTATCAGGGAAATGCAAATTAAAACCACAATGCAATACCACTACACACCTATTAGAATGCCTGAAATAAAAAAAACAGTGACAGCAGCAAGTGCTAGTGAGGATGTGGAGAAACTGGATGATGCATACATTGTTCTTGGGGATGTAAAATGGTCCTCTCAGTCTGGAAAACAACTTGGCAATTTCTTAAAACACTAAATGGCAACTGTCAACCCAGCAATTACACTCCTGAATATTTTTCCCAAAGAAATGAAATGAAGTGAGTGTTATGGTCACACGCAAGCCTGTATGAAAATGTTTATAGCAGATTCCCTTGTGATAACCAGCACGAAACAACCCAGATGTCCTTTGTGGGGTGATGGCTAGACACCCTGTGGTGCATTTACGCCACGGAATACTACCCAGCAATAGAAAGGAGCCAGCTTCGTACGAGCCACTACTGGGATGACCTCCAGGCATTGCGCTGAGTGGTGGAAGCCAGTTAACAATGGTACACACTGTATGATTTTATCTATACAGCATTCTTGAAACACAAAATTACAGTGATGCAGAACAAATTCACTAATTTGTGAATGAATTTGCCAGGATCTGGAATGGGGAGGAGGCAAAGGTAGCTGTGAAGAGACGGTACATGACAGGCCCCCCCAAGGCGGAGCGTTTCCTAGAGTGGCTGCCCTGAGCAGGGCTCAGCCAGAGGGTCCTGCAGACACCTGCAAACAGACGTCCACAGTTGCCCCCTCCGCGTCCTGGCCTGGGGAGAGCTTTACAGTTGACAACAGGCTTTGCATAGCTCACGAATTTGTGGTGTTGACCAATTAGCAGCAGTGCAGTTTGGGGTTGAGGGGTCTGGCTCTGAAATCACACGGAGTGGCTTCCATTCTGGCTTTGCTAGTTGTAAAGGAGAGGCACCTTGAGCAAGCTACATAGTTTCTCAGATTCTCAGTTTTCTCACCCATACAATAAACAGAATGTTCACACCTACTGTGTCTTAATCTAGTGGTGAAGATTAGATAAGACCATGTAAGTACAGAGCTTATCCGAGCATCAGGCACACAGTAAGCACTTGCGACAGTTATTGCTACGATGACCACTATATGTCCCACTATTATTTTTTTTCCTCGGCTCACTAACCTAAAAGGTCTTCCACTGTGTTTGCCCAGCACCTCTCCCGGGTCAGGTGAGCTTCCCGGGTCAGGTGAGCTTCCCCGGTCAAGTGAGCTTCCCCGGTCAGGTGAGCTTCCCGGGTCAGGTGAACTTCCCGGTCAGGTGAGCTTCCCGGGTCAGGTGAGCTTCCCGGGTCAGGTGAGCTTCCCGGTCAGGTGAGCTTCCCGGTCAGGTGAGCTTCCCGGGTCAGGTGAGCTTCCCGGTCAGGTGAGCTTCCCGGTCAGGTGAGCTTCCCGGGTCAGGTGAGCTTCCCGGTCAGGTGAGCTTCCCGGTCAGGTGAGCTTCCCGGTCAGGTGAGCTTCCCGGGTCAGGTGAGCTTCCCGGTCAGGTGAGCTTCCCGGGTCAGGTGAGCTTCCCGGTCAGGTGAGCTTCCCGGGTCAGGTGAGCTTCCCGGGTCAGGTGAGCTTCCCGGTCAGGTGAGCTTCCCGGGTCAGGTGAGCTTCCCGGTCAGGTGAGCTTCCCGGTCAGGTGAGCTTCCCGGGTCAGGTGAGCTTCCCCGGTCAGGTGAGCTTCCCGGTCAGGTGAGCTTCCCCGGTTGGGCGCTCATCCCTGAATGGCGCCGGCCTGGCCTCCGTGCAGACGCTGCCTCGCAGAGGACTTTCAGTGCGAGGTCGGGGAGGCCAGATATCTCTCTGGTGTAACCTCCTCTTTTCCTTCACCCTTTTTATGAGTTTGGGCACAAGTCAAGTCCGTCATCTCCCTTTCCCCGGGCAGCCCTTAAGCCAGCAGCCATGAAGAGACGTCCCCAGGGCCCGCGGGTCGCCAGAGCCAGGAAAGGCATCGGCAGCGCGGAGAACGCCCTTTGATTCTTCCCAGGACCGCATTTTCTCCAGTGCGCTTTGTCTTCTGGTTGAAGGATTTAAAAAAAAATCGCGTGAAAGTCTCCATGTATCTTTCTGAAGAGGTAAAATGGAAACAGCCGAGCCGACTCCGCGCTCAAGGCTCCGTAAACACTCAGCAGGCGACAGGCCCTCGCTCTGCTGCGGCAAAGGAGCAGCGAGAGGCCGCTGAACCGGCCCTCGGCCCCAGGGGCACCTTCTCAAGCTTTCTTTGTGTCCCACCTGTCATAGCCTGGGGCTGGGATGCAGACGAGAAAGAGAACCTTAAGTGACGCTGGCAGACAGCCCAAGCCCTGGCCCAGGTGGCCCTGGCGACTGGAGTCGCTCAGCGTGCCTGAAGGAGAGAAATGGGCAGCCTGTGGGAGCCCCGGCCTGCGACAGGGGTGCGAGGGCGCCTGCTCTGCCTGGACAGCAAAGGCCTAACTGCCTGCCAGGCCGCTGTCTGTGATTCCACACAGTCGGGAAGATTCAGACGTCCTGGTTGTGCTTTAATGCAGGCTTCCCATAATTAGCTCCAGATTCGAACATAAAAAGATTGTTTTAAATAGGCAGAGCAGTTAAGTGGGACAGGGGCCACCGTCTCCTGCTTTCACGTCTAAATTTATTGTTACTAATCCAGCATTGCATCCGTTTTTCCTTCTGAGCCCTGACCAGGCCTAAAGACCTTTCTCATTGCAGGCCTCTGCCAGCGGTTGAGTGAAGCTGGCACCAAGAGGAAGCGTCTCTGTCACACCATCCCAGTCATGCGTCCCAGCATCACCACTGATGTGGCTCAGATGTGCTTTCATTCAGTGCTCTCCAGGGAAGACCTCCTGCAGGGTCCAAGGGGGTTGCAGAGAATCCACAAACGTGGTGACTGAGTGCTAGCGAGGCCCAGTGTGGGCTGTGGCCCCGGCATTGTGGTTTGCACAGTGGCCAAGAAGAGTGAATCTCAGGCATTCTGGAAGGACAGAGGCAAGATGGCAGATGAGAAACTCCTCCAGCCAGAGCATCTCTGTACGAAGGAAAGATTTTAGATGAAAGATTTTAGATAAAACAAACAAACAAAAAGACAAACACAGATCAGAGGAGGGTCGGAAGAAGGGTGCCTGGACCTACGGGAGACTCCACAGGAAGAGGTTGCAGAGCAGAACTGGAAGGAGAAAGGCGTCGACAAGGTCTAAACTCCAAGAAGCTTGGCGACCAGTGACAAGTATAGATGGAGCGGTTAAATTTCCCCTCCCTTGCATCTCAGACTGCAGGTGGGCTCCTGAGCTACTGGAGAGACCTGTTAACACCAGCCCAGAGACTGCCGCCATCCACGAGTGGTGAGCCTCTTGCAAACAAGGCACCAGGCTCCCAGCTTCCTTGGGTCATGTCCTGCCCAACAGACCCGAGCTGATCGGCAGGTGCCATATTGCTTCATTCCACCCTTCCCCTCCCCTACCTGTGGCTGCTGAGAGAGACAATTTAGTCACCACCCAGAGGCATCATCAGGGAATGGGTCCCTTTGTTTCGGAGCCCTTAAGTAGACTGAGGCATACTCAGACTGTGAGCTGCCTTCCTGCCAACCCCCTCTGGTGTCACTTGCCTGGTGACTCCATCAGAGCAAGGCAAATCCTGAGGTGAAGAGACATTGATCTAGTTTGGGCACTGCATGGGTGACTTGAGCCCAGAACTATAACCCCTGGCAGGGTCAGGGATTGATTTTCAGGGCCAGAGGACAAGCCTGCAGTTCAGATCCTATACACACAGGTCTCAATAGCATTGCCCGGGGACACAGAAGGGATATTTGTATACCAGTCTACTAAGGTGTGTGCCTTCAGGGGCAGATCAGAATCAGTCCTAGCTGCAGCATGCTCAAGGGGCAACCCTCCCCCTTAGGAAGGCTGCGCTCCGTGCTCAGGCCATATTCCTGGGTAGGGAACTTCCTGGCTTGCATCATAATCAGGGTGGAGCCACTGGCTTGAGGTCCTGTCTGCCCACAGAGGGCTGGGAGAAACCATGCAATAGGGGAGGGTGGAAGAAGTGAGGTCTGCTCCAGACTTCAGATCTCAGACAGCCCCACCCCCACATGCAGACTTTTTGGCTGAGTGGGGCCACTTCAGCCCTTCCCTGGCAGCTTTTCTCAGAAGCAGAGAGCAGACCTTTGACCCCTGCTAACAGCATTTGTGGAGCTTGAGGGCAGGCTCATCCAACCCATCTCTGACCAGACTCACTCCTCCACCTGCCCCCACTGAGTTAGAGAATAAGGACCCACCCGGAAGTCCCGGGACCCTACCCACCACCTAGGGTACTAGAGTGCCTCTCGAGAGGAACAAAAGCTGGTTAAAGGATCCCAAAACAACATTGCAGCTTGTTCCTCCTGGCAAGTGCCACCTACTGGCAGGAGGGTCAATTTACATGCCCTTTTACTACATTTACTGACTCATCATACATGGTGTGGTTGAATCTCACCCACAAGCAATACCTATTGGCTCAGAGACTAAACTGGGTGTATCATTAGCTAAATGAATATCCAAAGCTAAGAAACAACAGCTGCTCCAGATGGGAAGGAATCAGTGAAAGAACTCTGGAAGTATGAAGAATCAATCTAAAACTCCACCACCAAAGGGGAACACCAACTGTCTAGAAATAGATATCAATCAAATTGAGAACATTAAAATGACAGAAGAATAATTTTGAACAAGAATTGTAAGAAAACTAAATGATATACAAGATAAAATGGATACCCAACACAAACAAATCATAAAAAATTCAGGACTTGGAAGGAAAATTCACTAAAGAAATTGAAATATTTAAAAAAAATCAAACAGAACATCTGTAAATGAAGAATTTATTTATTTATTTATTTATTTATTTATTTTTTTTGAGACAGAGTCTCACTTTGTTGCCCAGACTAGAGTGAGTGCCGTGGCATCAGCCTAGCTCACAGCAACCTCAAACTCCTGGGCTCAAGCGATCCTTCTGCCTCAGTCTCCTGAGTAGCTGGGACTACAGGCATGCGCCACCATGCCTGGCTAATTTTTTCTATATTTATTAGTTGGCCAATGAATTTCTTTCTACTTATAGTAGAGACGGGATCTCACTCTTGCTCAGGCTGTTTTCGAACTCCTGACCTTGAGCAATCAGCCCGCCTTGGCCTCCCAGAGTGCTAGAATTACAGGTGTGAGCCATTGTGCCCGGCCATGCAAATGAAGAATTTATTTAAGGAATTACAAAACACAGTAGAAAACCTCAAGAAACCTCTAAAACAGAAGATAGAATCTCAGGGATTGAAGATAACACCTTTCAATTAAACAAGTCAGTCACAGAGATAGAGCAGACAATAAGATAAACAAGCAAAACCTACAAGAAATGTGGGATTATGTGAAGAGGCCTAACATGAGAATTATAAGAATCCCTGAGGGTGAAAAAGAAAATACATAGGATTTGATAAATCACTTGAAAACATAATGGAGGAAAGTTTCCCTGGCCTTGCAAGAAATCTATATATCCAGGTACAAGAAGCTCAAAGTATTCCTGGGAGATTCATTGCAAACAGGAAGACACCATGACACATAGTCATCAGACTGGCCAAAATAAATATGAAAGAGGCCTTCCTACAAGCTGTAAGCTGAAAGAAGCTGGTAACCTACAAAGGGAAACACATCAGACTAGTTGCAGACTTGTCAACTGAGGCCTTGCAAGCCAGAAGAGACTGGGGCCCTAATTTAAGTCTTCTCAAACAGAATAATGTCCAGCCTAGAATCTTGTATGCTACAAAACTAAGTTTCCTATATGAACAAGAAATAAAGAATTTCTAAGACAAGCAAAGACTGAGAAAATTTATCAAGAGAACACCTGGAAGTACTCAGAACAGTGTTACACACAGATCAGCACAATAAACACTCACCAGTGTATAATCATCTAAAAGCTAAAGGTCAAAGGCCAGATGCTATAGGGCTCAAGGTAGAAAACAAAGCAACAAAGTTCAACTCAACAGGAAGAACAGAAATCTGCCCCACTTATGAATTATTTCAATAAATGTGAATGCTTGAACTGCCCACTAAAGAGACATAGGCTGGACAAACAGATAAATATACACAAGCCAAGTATCTGCTGTCTTCAGGAAACACATCTAACCTGCAAAGATGCATTCAGACTCAAGGTGAGGCAATGGAAAACAATGTTTCAAGCAAACAGAAGCCAAAAGAAAGCTAGAATGGCAGTTCTGATATCAGATAACTACGTCTTCAAATAAACAAAAGCAAAGAAAGACAAAGATGGTCACTATATAATGGAAAAGTGTACAATTCAACAAGAAAAAATAACAATTCTAAATATTCATGCACCTAACTCAGGTGGACCAAATTCATAAAGCAAAACCTACTTGATCTAAACAAAATGATAACCAGCAACCCTGTAATAGCCACAGACTTCAACACCCTTCTGACAGAACAGGACAAATCATCCAAACAAAAAATAAACAAAGAAACAATGGACATAAACAGAACTCTAGAACAAATGGGCATGACTGACATTTACAGAACATTCTACTCAAAACCCACTGAATATACGATTTTCTCATCAGCTCATGGGACATTCTCTAAGATTGAACATATCCTAGACCACAAAGCATGTCTCAAAAATTAAAAAAAATAAAAAATTATACCATACATCTTCACATATCACAGTGAAAGAAAATTAGAAATCAACTCCAACAGAAACTCTTATATCTACACAAAGCCATGGAAACTAAACAACTTTTTGCTGAATGATTGTTGGGTTAAGGAGGAAACTAAGGTAGAAATCAAAACATTCTTTGAACTAAATGATAAAGAAGGAATAATTTTTCAAAATCTGTGAGGAACAGCTAAAGCAGTCCTGGGAGGAAAATTTATATCCATAAACTCCTACATCCAAAAGACAGAAAGATCACAAATTGGCAATCTAATAAATGAACTCAAAGAATTGGAAAAGGATGGGCAAACCAACCCTAAACCCAGCAGAAGAAAAGAATTTACCAAAATCAGAACAGAACTAAATGAAATCAATAACAAAAAAAATTATATGGAAGATTAATAACACAAAAAGTTAGTTCCTTGAGAAAATAAAATTGACATGTGTCTTTTGCAAGATTAACAATAAGCAGAAAATAAAGGACTCTAATAAGCTCAATCAGGAATGAAAAGAATAAATTACAGCTGATACCATGGAAATACAAAATATCATCTATGAATACTATAAAAACCTCTATGCACATAAACATGAAAACATGGAGAAAATGAACAAATTCTTAAAAGCACACAACCTCCCTAGACTCAATCAAGAAGAAATAGAATTCATGAACAGACCAATATCAAGTACAAAAATTAAAGCAGCAATAAAACACCTTCCTAAAAAGAAAAGTCTCAGACCAGACGGTTTCACACATGAATTTTACCAGACCTACAAAGAACTGGTGCCTATCCTGCAGAAATTACTCCACAACATGGAGAAGGAAGGAATCCTCCCCAACATATTTTATGAAAACAACATCACCCTGATATGAAAACCAGAATTGGAAGTGACAAAAAGAGAAAACTACACACTAATATCTCTTATGAATATAGATGCAAAAATTATCAATAAAATTCTAGCAAACTCAATTCAGATACTTCTCAAAAAATATAACCTATCATGACAAAATGGGCTTCATCCTAGAAATGCAGGGATGATTCCACAAATGCAATTCTATAAATATATCTCAAAACATCAATAAAAGTAAAAATAAAGACCACATGATCTTCTCAATAGACACAGAAAAAGAATTAGACAAAATTAAGTACCCTTTTATGATAAGAACATTTAACAAAATAAGCATAGATGAGACTTATCTAAAAATGATAAAAGCAATATATTACAAACCCACAACCAACATCATACTGAATGGGGAAAAACTGAAAGCACTCTGGCTTAGAACTGGAACCAAATAAGGTTGCCCTTTATCACTAGTTCTATTCAACATTGTGCTTAACGTTCTAGCCAGAGCAAACAAGACAAGAGAAGAAAATCAAGGGCATCCACATGGGGGAAGAAGAGGTCAAATTATTGAAGTCTGAAAGACTGTGTGCATTCTAAGGCTATGTACTCTCAGGAGTAATTGAAGATGAATATTTCAAACTACTAATTCTTTCCTGACCTTGAGGAAAAATTGTAAATTTCTGGAACTGTGAAAGCAATTTCCAAGCCAGACATATATCTATGGCAAAGGGTAAAAATTTAATAGCTAAAGGGGCTTAAGCACAACCTTTGACCAATTAGTGGTTATGCTAATGCAGGGGTGACCACTGGGCTAAATGATAAAAACAAGGGGAAAATATTCTTAGGAGAGACAATAGAGGCTACACACTGTAGGGCTGGGGGAAGAATAGACCCACTGATCTAATTTAGACAAATAACTAAACAAATCAATAAATAACCATAGTGGTGGTTGTGGTGGGAATGTAATTAGTAGGAGTTTCTACAATATGTTATCTAAAATGTCCAGTTGGAGATGGAAAATTATGAGACATACAAAGAAACAGGAACGTGTGATGCATACATAGTAAAAGAAAAACAGGTAGTAGTGATTACTTTTGAGGGAACACAAATGTTGGACTGGATATACAAAGACATGAATCAGCTATTATGTTCAAAGAAATAAAATAAACTGTATATAAATAAAATATTATGACAATGTCTCATCAAAAAGCAAAGTTATGAGAAAATAATCAGATGGACTTTCTGGAAGTAAAAAGTAAGATAACTTACATGAGAAATTCACTATAGAAGCTCATCAGTATGATTGACAATCAGGAATAACTGAATTTGAACATAGAGCAATAAAGATTATGTAATCTGAAGAACATATAGAAAAAAGAATGAAGAAAATCAGAGTCACAAAGAAATGTATACCATTAAGCACACCAATATATGTGTAATGGGATTATCAGAAGGAGAGAAGATAGATCTCTTTGGGACATTGGATTGGCCTTATGGTGTCCTCTCTTTCTTTGAGGGGTACAAAAGTTTCAAAAAGGGAGAGGAGAAAGAAAAAAGTAAAATTAAAAAAAATAATGTCTGAAAATTTTCCAAACTCAATAAGAAGCATTGATCAGCACCTATAAGAATTTCAACAAACAAAAATTTTTATAAACACAGACATAGTCACCCAGACATATCATAGTTGAAATACTGAAAGCCAAAGATAAAGAGAAAACCTCCAAGGCAGCAAGAAAAAAATGACTCACCATGTACAAAGTTACCCCCATAAGAATAACAGCAGATTTTTCATCAGAAACAATTGGAGACCCAAAAACAATGGGGTGGCTTATTAAAAGTGTAAAAAAAAAAAACAACAACAACAAACCAACAACAAAACCTATGTCAATCAGAAAACTTATATCCAACAAAACCAAAAACTATCTTTTAAAAATGATTTCAAAATAAAGACATGAGAGAGAGAGAGAGAGAGATTTAATTACTAGCAGTAATACTTGCAAGTAATACTAAAGTAGTTTTCAGACTGAAAATAAGTGACAACAGATAGTAATAGAGTCCACATCAAAAAACAAAACGAAACAAAGCAAAACTAAAACCCCAGAACAATGAATGCTGAGAAAAGTAAATATAAAGACACTATAATGAAATCTTTTCTTTTCTTAACTGATCTAAATGATTGCATAAAATAATATATAAATATTTATGTAGTTGTCCCTATAGTATATGGAAATGTAATATATTGAGAATAACAGTGCAAAGAAGGCAAATGGGAGCAAAACCATATAGGAGTAGGAAAATGACAATAGATGGAAACCCAAATCCATGGGAATCATTGAAGATAGCCAAAAATGTTAAATAAAATTTGTTAAAACAAACTTTATAAATATATACTTGCTCTCCTTTTTTTCTTTAAACTTCTTTAAAAGACACATAATTATATAAAGTAATAAAGCAATATATTGTGTTTGTCACCTGTATAGATATAAGATGTATAGTAATCATAGCACACAAAAAATATAGGGTGAGGAAATTAGGCTACATAATAACAAAATTTTTATATATCACTCAAATGAAGTTAATATATATTAGAAGCAGATTTTGACAAGTTAAAATGTATAAGCCCTATACCAACTATTAAAAAATAACTCAAAGATATAGTAAAGTATCATTAAAGGAATTAAATAATTATACTAGACAATACAAAAAATGTGGTAAATGAATGGAATAATTAAAAAATTGTGTGACACAAAGAAAAAAAATCGCTAAATGTCAGAGCTAAATCTAACTGTATCACTAATATGATATTAAATATGAATGAATTAAACAATCCACTCAAAAGGAAGAAATTAGACACTGGATTAAAAAAAAAACAATTATATGTTGTCTACCAGAGACACACTTAGATTCAGTAATACAAGTCAGTTGAAAGTAAAAGGATAGAATATATAACATGCAAACAGAAACCATAAAAGAGCCAGAGTGGCTATAACAATGTCAGAGAAAATAGAACTTACAAAGTTCTGTCTTCAGTGGTAGAACTTACAAAATTAAAGAAGGGAATGTATACTGATAATAGGATCAATACTTCAGTAAGATATAACAAATATAAACATATACACAATCAGCAAGACTGCCACAAAATACATGAAGCAAAACCTGACATAATGCATGGGAAAATAGACAATTCAACCATAATAATTGGATACTTGAATATCCAACTTTGAATAGCAAATAGAACAACTACTCAAATGATAATCAAGGATATAGACAACTTGAAGAACTATAAAGCAACTAGATCCTATAGGCATGTATAAAACATTCCACCCAATGAGAGCAGAATATGCATTCTTCTTAAGTGCTTGTGGAATATTCTCCTGTATACTGAGCCATAAAACTAGCCTCAATAAATTTAAAAAATGGAAATCATGCAACGGAAATCTTTCTCAGACCACAGTGAAATAAACTTAGAAATCAATAAGAGAAGGAAATTTGGGAAATTTAAAAATATGTGGAATTAAACAGTATACTCCTAAATAATCAATGAGTCAAAGAAGAAGTCATAAGGAAAGTTAGAAAGATCCTTAGCTAGTAAGTTCTTGTCCAATGAGAGGAATCTTTGAAGGCCTCATGGTGGAATGGGAAGTTGTTCTAACCCCAAGGAAGTAAGTCATCAGAAAAGGACAGAAAAGAGCCTCCCTGGGGCTTTTGCTGGGTGAATGCACATGTTCCTGGCTTATGCAGAAAAATGGTGGAAGGAGAGGAACAGGGACAGGACATTAGGAGACTACATGCAGCTCAGTGGACGTGGTGGGCAGGCAGCCCAGCTCCTCCCACACGCTTTCCTCCCTCATCCCCTAGGCCTGGCTCTGTTAAGGGCCCTGGCTCTTTCATGCCACAAACATGAAGTCACATATGACTCCTTCTGCCTTTAATTCCATGCAGACCTATCTCTTTGTTGGCATTCCTCAAGTCGCGCTGCATCCTTGGTTATCAGTGGAAAACAGTCACCTTTTCTACAGCTAACTGATGCACATCCAGCCCAGGGTGGGTGGGGGACAGCACCAGATGTCCTCAGGTGCTGGGCACAGTGAAGGGAAGCCCAGCTCTCCAGAACCTTCCTTTATACTTCCTTTAGGGTATCTCAATCTTGGCACTGTTGACACTTGGGTCTGGATAATTATTCATTGTAGGATATTTAGCATCATTCATGGTCCTCAACCATAACTTTCTAGTAGCACCCAACTTCCCCATTCATGACAAAATGTCTCCAGACATTAATAAATGTCCCCTGAAGGGCAAGTCTGACCTCAAGTGAGGACCACTAGAGGCTTTAGAATCAGACCAACCTGGTTCAATCTCCCAGCACCCTTCACTAGCCTCATGGTCCTAGTCTCAGTCTCCTCTGCCTAGAGAAAGAATGAGACCACTTACCTCCCTGTGTCATCTGGGGGTGAAATGAGTGGATATGTATGAAGCGTCCCTTCCATCAGGACATCCAGGGTGTCTCCTGCTACCTCTCAGCCACCTGTGCTGCCAACACCGTTCCCTTCTGACCTACTCCCCTGGCCCTGCTGAGACCAGCCTTTCCTAGGCAGTTCTGGATGTGGGTCTGGGAATCTGAGAGACATGGACCGTGTGAGCTGGAAGGGGTTACACGGGGTTCATCTAGATAACCTTTCTGGCTACGTGGAGACACAGATGTGAGGAGGGAGCAATTCTCTCACCTATGGGGTGGTTCAGGGCAGAGAGAGGTTCCTCGACAGCTCCTTGACTTCTATATTAATGTCTTTCTGATTCACTCCTCTCCTGTTTTTATACCCATTATTCCCCCTATATTCTCCCAGCATCCCTGAGCTGTAAGGTGGCAGAGCAGGGATGAATGGCCCCAGTTTTCAAGGGAGGAAACTGTGGTCCAGAGAACTCAGGCCATCTTTCTAAATCACACAACTAGTTAGTGATGGAACCAAGGTACAGCTCAGCTCTACCAGCTCCTATTCTGTGCTCTTTCCTGTGTACCTGCCTGTCAAAAGAAAAAAAGCATATAAAAAAGAGATGTTGGACCAGAAAATTCTTACCATAAAACAACAATTGCTCATTAGAATCATCAAGGTATTTTTAGGGAAAAAAAAATCAAGGCCTCACTCCATCACCCCAGACCTAGGATATCCATATACTAGAAAGCTCTACTCTGGAAATCCAGATGTGCAGCTGAGCTAGGGGCCGCAGGTGAAGACATGTCCACCTGCTAGTGCAGGTGACCCTCAAACATCATGCAGCGAGGGCGCTGGGCACAGGGCTTTCTAGGCCAGAGAAGCCTGCTGGTACCTCCGTGCCCACCTGCTCCTTCAGAGCTCTCTTTCCTGGCAGAAGTAATTGGCAGTAACAGTGACTGGGCCGCGGAGCTCCCCTTGAGACAATTATTGGATTTAAAACCCAGTGAAAGTCTGGAACAATAATATCCCTTCTACCCCAAATAATCTTTGTAATTAAAGCAAATTGGCATGTGATTGATTCTTAAAATTTTATATTTTTTTATAGGTTGGCTTGAATTTTTTTCTTTTGTTCTTTTTGGATGCAGTGATCTTAACTGGTGAAATAGTGAAAACTAATTTTCCTCTTCTTCCCATGGGACATTCAGTGGGGCTTGTGTTCTAGGTCCTGGGCTCCTTTCCCCCAGTCCAAGTTAGCAGCTTTTGCATTTGGAAGATCTGGGAACACAGGGCCAACATTCTTGTAAGGAAACAATTGGTTGCCAAGGCTAAGTGCCTCCCCAAATAGCCACCTCCTCTCCGGTTCGTCAGTGTGGCTCCCACCCTGTGGTTTCCCGGCCGTTACTTTTTCTGTTTGGTCTGTGTGAGCATTTGGCTCCGTGGCTGCTTATCCAAAAGAACATGTCTGAATGGTCTCAGAGGGGGAAGAAATGACAACGTTGACACTTCAAGGATAAAAGACAGGCATGGCAAATCCTGGGATGGAGTTCGACTCCAACAAATGAAGGGCGAAGAAACTGTGGGTTCAAAATATCAGTGCCAGGAACTTAGATCTCTGAATGCTGAGCCCTATAGCCTTGTGCAGAGGGAGGGCATTGAGGTTGGCCTGGAAGGTGACCAGGGAAAGTGGACAGACATGGGAGACCCAGGCAACAGGCATTGCTAGGGCAGAGGAGTCAGTGATTGACTGAAAAGTAGAGGTCTATCCCCAAACAGTGATGGGGAGGGGAGAGTGACCCTCCCAACACTAAGGGTTCTCCCAGATTTAATTGGTCATAGAATATTGTACAAAAATGATGTTTCTTGCACCTAAGTATCAGAGAGCGGTTCCTATGGTTCATTACATAAAGCCATGAGACCATTCCCATGGCTTTACCAAGACTTTTAACATGGTTACTTCATTTGATCTCAAACAGAGCTGGCATCTTTGCAGTCCGTGAGCATCTATCATCTTAATGGGGAAGGAATTGGATCTTGAGAACAAGCATGTATGTACATAGAATTCTCATTTTTATTCTCATTTTACAAGTGAGAATTCTGACACTCAGACAAAGTGACTTATACAAAAAGCAAACAGCTTGTAAATGCTAAGGTCTGAAACCAAGTTCCTCTCTTTCCAAATCTCCTAAACTAATACAAAAAATAACAATGCCTTGCCTAAGCCATGGTTCAGCATTCATCACCAGGCTGTGGGCTCGGGGCCCAGCAAGCCTGCTCATCTGCTCGGCAAGTTTAGGCCCTCGTATCCCCTTCATCAGAAAGGGCAAGCAGGGTGCTCACTTGTTCACAAAATGTCCATGCAGGGAACATGGTGAGTGGAAAGAGAGCAAGTTTCAGTGGGGTAGACTCTGAGGCCTGTCACTTATTAGCTGTGCACTTTTGAGCAAGGTTTTCAAAGTTTCAGAGCTTCCGTTTCCTAAGATATAAAATGGACTCTGAGAATACCAATCTTCTGAGTCTGTTGTAAAGACTATAAACTATGATTCATAGCAGGAGGGACACAATAGACACTTATTAAATGGCGTTACAGAAAGTAGGTGTTTGCAACTTGAAGCCAGGAGCAAGAAGAGTTTTCTGATTTCATTTGTTGTGGAAAGGGGTGCTAGTTCCCCGTTGTCAGGCAGACCATCGTAGAGCTCAGTCATGAAATGTAGTCGAATGAGAGAAGTCTGCGCATGCACCCAAGGCCCTGGGTCTCTGTCAGCCCACAGCAGGGGATTCTAAGTGAACCTGGGCACTGTTAACATTGACACACGCAGAGGGACATCCTCTGTGGTGAGCAGGCCCATTAGAATGATGAAACCCAAAGCGCTTTGTTCCACCCACAGTGGTTCATTACGAACACATGACGACTTCATCCGAATGGCGGCTAATGGTGAACAGATGGGCTGGCAAGGCAAAGACCACAAAACACTGTCTCCAAAAATGTAGCTGTGTTCCCGTAAACCCTGAGTCCTGTTTTCACTTTACTTTTCAGCCCTATGAGTGCGAGCTGAGGCTGAGGAAGATGGCTGGAAGGAAACAGAGCGTGGCCAGAGAATGTGTTTATTCTTCTGCAGTGCTAAGATATTTCCATGAGCTTCCCCGAGCAGGATGAAAATGAGGCGTAGGAAAAGAGAAAAGGGGCCAGAATGTGGCCCTTGAAACTTATCTAAGAAGTATCTATGGGAGTATCAATTCTACTATAAGGTGCTGACCCAATGAATAAGGAAGAAGAAAGTGAACATTTACTGAGCTAGTATCTAGACACTCACTGTGGTAGATTTTATACACACACACACACACACACACACACACACACACAATTTTATAATGTCAACCTCCTTCCAACTAGGGTAAGTCCAGGCAGTAGAGGGTGTTTGTTTGTTTGGTTTTCGTTTCATTTGTTTTTGTTTTCAACTTTGTTTTGGTTTGGTTTTTGACAGGCGCCAAAATACTATTGAGTTTTTGAGGTCAATCCCAGCTGTTTGGAGGGAAGCAGAGTTTAGAGACCAGGAAATCAATAAGAATGACAAATGACAGTGCACTCTTGAGACCCTCCTAAATCTTCATAAAATGAATTATGGTTCAGTTGCGTGAAAATGCATAAGTGAATGCAATTTCATTTCTTGGTTGATTAACGTAGGGATAAAACAGAGATAGCATAATAGGCCTAAATGTAGGAGGAGCATAGGAATTTAAATTGAAGGCACTGGCAGAAATTGTGGGGAGAGATTTGACTTCCATAGGGATGGGATGGGGGGTTTAAGTTGAGTAAAACCAAGCTGATATATTTTATTTCTTTAAGACTGACAAAAACCCTGGGGGTAGAAATTATTGGCCCTATGTTATTAGGGGATTAAAGAATAAAAGAATAAAAGAAAATAGAGCAAGGGAATCTGTATTTTAATTCAATTATTTTTAATGACATAAGATATGACCTATCAGAGCCACAAAAGCACCTACCTTATTGGCCTGCAGATGATGTTGCCACGTTAGAAGAGACATGACCATGACACATTCTGCTCACATCATAGGAGACACCAGTCTTGATTTAGTCTACCTCCTAAGCTGTTTTCCTTTGAACATGTGTTAAAAATTAATAGCTATCTTTTGTTTTAAAAACTGATACCCATTGTAAAAATAAAATAAAAAACAAACTCAAAATCACACCAAAAAAATTTAAAATGCATTAGCCAAAATCCACACAGATACATTACTTTTATCAACAGTTGATGAACACCATTATTGGCATCTTCTTAAACAGACATTGGCTGGATAGGTAGAATTTTATAAAATTGATATAAAAATTAGAACACATTTATTATGAAAATATAAATTCCACCAATTAATCTATAGATGTAATACAATTTTATTAAAAAGTTCAAAAAAGGATTTATTTGAAATGTAACAAGCTGCTAATGAGGTTTATAGAAAAGAGTATATAGCCAGAAATAGCCAAAATATTTAGAAGAGAAGAAAGTAGGAAATATACTTCACCAGATGTGATGCCTTCTAAAGATTTTAGCAAAACAGAGACCATGCTGATTTAGTCCAGGGTTATATATACAAACATACAATAACTTATGTATAAAGAAGAACTAAAATTGGAATCTATATCATGCTACATGCAATAGTCAATTTCAAATAGATTAAAACTTAAATAAGGAGGAAATAAAGTAGTATAAATCTAGAATAAAACGAGGAGGCTATATTTAATACCTGAAGTAGGGAGGGAAGGGTTTCTTCTAGAAAAACCACAAAATTACAAGCCACCAAGGAATATTTAGTAAATTTACCTATATTGTAATTGAAAACAGGTGGGCCTTCTGGTTATGTTAAAGAGAATGGCAAATCTTTTGCCCCCCCAGACCAAGAACAAAATTATCAAAAATAAGCATTTCAGGTCTCTGGAGTGTGACTAAAGGCAAAAAACAAATTAAGAGACATTTATTCATGAAGATCTGCTGAACTTCTGGTAAAAGCAGAAGGAGTCAGAGGCCACTTGCCTGGGGCTATGGCATTCCTCCCTCCCCCAGCCCAGTTGCCCGGCTTTTACCAGGGCTGGGCTGGCCATGGAAACCAGCGCCTCTGCTGCTAGGGGCGGCTAACTCGATTTGGAGTAGAGGATAAAAACTTCCAGCTGATGGCATTTGCACATAATGTAGAAAACTAAGTAGGGGAAAATGAGGCAAAACTCATAACTCTGCTAGCCTAAGGTTGCTAATCCTGGTCGTGATGAGTGTCAGACCATCCTGAAATTTAAGGAGAACACCTTCAAAATTAGAGATGCATACCAGGGTCAGTCAAGCTCTACTCACATCCCTATAAGACTAGGAAACTATAGACCCTGGAGGGCCCCGGAGAAAGTAAAAGGCGGGAAAAAGCCTGAGACACGTCTGAACTTTGAATATGCTGCTCCTCCTACACACATCCATCCACGGAGGTTGGAAACCCTACACTCTCTACACATTTGCTCACAGGCTCTTCTTAATCATTGACTGATCATTAAGCTATTCAGACATAGGGAAAACCTACGGAAGCCATCAGGGGTCACATACTGTCAGGGAGTCAGATCTATAGATAAGTCCAGATAGCTTAATAAATAAATAAGCAAACAAAAATGTTCTCAGAAGAAAAAAATTTGTAATCCAGAGTTGCTACATTATCTAAAAGCTCCAATTTTCAACAACAACAAAAGTATAAGATGTGAAAAAATAGGACAGTGTGGCTCATACTCAGGAGAAAAAAATAGTGAACAGAAACTGACTCCAAGTGGTCCCAGATGTTGCTTTGGGCAGGCAATGACTTCCAGGTATTATATATTGAAAAATAAAAGGAATGGTGTTTAAAGAATTAAAGGAAAATACAATGACAATAACTCCACAAATAAGATATCTCTATAAAGAAATATAAATTATTCTAAATTCTAAATTATAGAAATTCTAGATTCTATAAAGAGATATTTATTATAAAAAAGAAGCAAGTAGAAATTCTAAAAAGTGACATGAAAGATTCACAGTAACTCTGTAAGTAGGATATCTCCATAAAAATATAATTATAAAAGAGAAGCAAATGAGAATTCTAATAGAGGGCTAAATGGTTGCAAAAGAATACTTGAAGCGAACTTGATCTGACGTAAAAAAGGAAGAGAGAAACATAGAAGAGAAATGAACAGAGACTCAGAGACTATGGGATAGCGTCAAACGTTCCCTCTGGACATCTGTACGACCCTCCTCAAAACCCACGAAAGGTGGCACTCTCCCTGCCTATGTTCATGGCCATCAGTCAGGCATGGCTGATGACTTCCAGACTCCTATTGCAATTCTTTTATCCTTTTGTGGGTTTTTCAAGTGCTTTCTCATGAGTCACAAATTGGAGTATTGAACTTTATATAAAGGAGCATTCTGTTGGAATCCTTTTAAGAAGATATTTCTCTTTCTTTGCCCTAGCTTTTGCAAAAGTGAGGCACATTACAGCATTGCATGGGTTTTATTCTGTGCTTGTTATTGATCTTACCTTTCCTAGTGCCTTAAGAGAGTAGAAGAAACAGCTGTCTCACCAAAAGGTCATCTACGCGTATATCTGACATTGCTGGGGTTTGGAAAGGGCTCCATAAGGTGAGAGGAAACGGCTTTTTATCTTTATTTCCTAATAGGAATATAGCT
Organism: Microcebus murinus; assembly: GCF_040939455.1. NCBI lineage: Eukaryota > Metazoa > Chordata > Mammalia > Primates > Cheirogaleidae > Microcebus > Microcebus murinus. The sequence continues at coordinate 69,223,667 of NC_134117.1, read as the reverse complement.
TTTCTGTTTCATTACTATAGAGCTTGCCTTTCCAGGATGTTGGATCACCAGGAAAGAACAAAATTAAAATATTTAAAAATACACAAATGTAATTACTTAATATAAAATGGATAATGTTTATTTTTTGTTCAGAACGCATCGAATTATTGTGCAAATAGCGTTATAACAAAGCTTAAGATTGTTTTTAAAAAATGGGGGAGAATATTTCTTCTATGTTGTGTAAGACAGCACCTAACCACCTTAATTACAAAGTTTGTTATGGTTAAATTTGTGTTTAGTCCCTAGATAGAAGTTTAACTTGAATATAAATAATAAACATTAGGTTTATACTTTTTAAAAAAATTGACATCTTTAAGAATGACAAAAATAATTTAAAGTTTGACAATGCCAAGTATGGGCAAATAAATATTGGAATGGAAACACTTATACTCTAATGTAGTACTATAAACTGTTATGACCACTTGGAAAACAAAATGGCAATGTCTAATAAATGTGAAAACTAAGTAACAGTTCTCTGTGGCCTACCAATTCCTCTCCTGGCCATATAACTTGGAAAAACACCTGTATATATACTTAACAGAAACAGAAAAGACTGGCACTGGTGTTTCCGAGAGCTCAAAACTGGAAACAAATGAAATGCCCATCAACAAAATAAATTATAATTAAATGTTATGGACTCTTTTCAATATAATGTTTCTCAGCAATGAAATAAAATGATTTAGATTTACAACTATTAACAATAAATGTCATAAACATAACAGTGAGTAACAAAAGGTTGAAAAATGTTTGTGCAAAATGATTCTCTATTTACAAGATGTTTTAAAATATGCAAAGCATGATTATACATTCTGGAGAAAAACGCATATGTGGTCACACTTAAAAGAATAAAAGAAATGACAAGTACCACATGCAGAGTGGGGGTTCCCTCGGGGAGAGGAGGAATGAGAGTGAGGATGGGTGCACAGAAAGACTTCACAGTATTTGCAGTGTTTTGTTTATTAACCAAAATGGTTAATATATAAATGTTTATTTTTATTAGTTTTTACATGGTTTGTGGACCTGAAACACTTCATAAAATTTTTATAAGAAAATCTCTCTTATACAGTCCAATCACATTAGGCCAACTTGCAAGTGCTACGTACAGATACTACAAAGCTTCAGTTTATGTGCAAAAGTGAAAGTACTGAGAGACCCAAAGTTTTAACGAAGGTCAAGAAATAAATAATTTCTAACCTAGGGGGCGCCAGACCCATGCTAACTTTTCCTCTATTGTTTCTCAGCCGCAGGACTTCCGCTGGTGAGCAGAAATTCCCACCGTACCTTTCAGGCCATCACGCTGAACCGCTGCGGGCGTTGCAGGGATGTTGGTATTTCTATTTAAACCTTTGCTGGAAGGCTGCGTGTCTGTTTTTTATGTCCTATAACAATATCACTTGTGATTTTATTAACTCATGGTGCTACTGGAGTCCAAAAACAATGTACTAAAAATCAGCCACTTTGGATCAAAATCTGGAAGTAACAAAAGATTAAAAAGGAGAAAAAGAATTGCTGAGACGCTATTAAGACAGTGTGCTTCAAAATATTAGCGATAATGAGAAAATAAAAAGGTTTATTTGGTTTAGTAGATAGACTAGCACAGCAGCATTAATCTCTAGATTACAATATGCACCCTAAGTCACGTAGTTATCCCCCACTAGTGGAAGTTGAGGTATGAAAGATCAGCAACCCCAGACGTTCACTCTAGTCCGGCAAACGGGATGCAGCCTGGTGGAGGCTGCACTCTGTTGCCGCCCCGGGTGAGGGTCGGTGCGCGGTGCGGTGTGTGGTGAGGGTCGGTGCGTGGTGGGGTGCTCGGTGCGGTGTATGGTGAGGGTCGGTGCGCGGTGGGGTGCCTGGTGAGGGTCAGTGCGTGGTGAGGGTCGGTGCATGGTGGGGTGCGCGGTGCGGTGTATGGTGAGGGTCAGTGCGCGGTTAGGGTCGGTGCGCGGTGCGGTGCGTGGTGAGGGTCGATGCGTGGTGGGACACGCAGTGCGGCGCGAGGTGGGGCGCGTGGTGCGTGGTGAGGGTCGGGTGCGCGGTGGAGTGCGCGGTGGGGAGCGCGGTGCGTGGTGAGGGTCGGTGCGCGGTGCGGTGTGTGGTGAGGGTCGGTGCGTGGTGGGGTGCTCGGTGCCGTGTATGGTGAGGGTCGGTGCGCGGTGGGGTGCCTGGTGAGGGTCAGTGCGTGGTGAGGGTCGGTGCATGGTGGGGTGCGCGGTGCGGTGTATGGTGAGGGTCGGTGCGCGGTTAGGGTCGGTGCGCGGTGCGGTGCGTGGTGAGGGTCGATGCGTGGTGGGGCACGCAGTGCGGCGCGAGGTGGGGCGCGTGGTGCGTGGTGAGGGTCGGGTGCGCGGTGGGGTGCGCGGTGGGGAGCGCGGTGCGTGGTGAGGGTCGGGTGCGCGGTGCCTGGTGAGGGTCAGTGCGTGGTGGGGTGCGCGGTGCGTGGTGAGGGTCAGTGCGCGGTGGGGTGCGCGGTGTGGTGCGCGGTGGGGCGCGCGGTGCGTGGTGAGGGTCGGGTGCGCGGTGCCTGGTGAGGGTCAGTGCGTGGTGGGGTGCGCGGAGCGGCGCGCGGTGGGGCGCGCGGTGCGTGGTGAGGGTCAGTGCGCGGTGGGGTGCGCGGTGTGGTGCGCGGTGGGGCGCGCGGTGCGTGGTGAGGGTCAGTGCGTGGTGGGGTGCGCGGTGCGGCGCGCGGTGGGGTGCGCGGTGCGTGGCGAGGGTCGGGTGCGTGGTGGGGTGCTCGGGGCAGTGTGCGATGCGGTGTGGTGCGCGGTGCGGTGCTACCTTTGCGTTCATCACGCTCCCTGCTGATTCCTCCTGCTTATCGGGGTGCCCAGGCTTCAGCTGGAATGAGAATTTCCTGTGGGCCTTGCTAAAGCACAGATTGCAGGGTCCCACCCAGAGTGTTGATTCAATAGGCCAGGGGTGGGGCTCGAGCATTTGTATTTCTAGCAAGTTCCCAGGTACCGCTGCTGCTCACCCTTGCAGGCAATCGCCCACAGCGATCTGTTTCGTCGCCCACGTTTCCTACCCAGTCTGTGCGGCCCCTAGTCCAGACCATGTGATTAATGCAACAGAGTTTACAAATAATTTACCTTTTAAATATATAAGCACAGTTGGCCCTATAGCAATGCTAATTACACTCATTGGCGTTTCAATACACTTTCCTGAGTGGTAGGAAAAAGCAGTTTTTCCCTGTAATTATGAATAATGACCTTGAACATACTCCTGGGAGCAGGTCTCACATATTGAACGCCACCGGTTGTGTGCTCCGAGGAGAAGGAAAGGGTTAAAATGCTGAGGTTTTCAATGCTTATGCTCTAGGTGCTCTCAGGTATACTGGGGCATATTTGGGAATTTGTACAAACAACTCAAGTTCTTTTTCTCATCGGAAATTGGGGATAATAACATTCCCTCCTAGACATCACTGAAGACATTAGAGGAGGTGATGTGCCCATGTGGGGCTCAATACATATTAGCTCCGTGCGCCCATCTCTTCTCTCCCCTCCGGTTGGAATAGGGGGAATTTGGGAAAGCACCATAGAGGATATTGTCTTAGAGGACAGGGAGGATTTGGGATACGCCAATGTATTCATTTCCAAAGTGTGGCTAGTGTGATGAGAAGCTGAATTTTTAAGTTAAATTTAAATGTAAATGGCTCCATGGAGCTAGTAGCTGTTGTATTAAGGAGTGCAGGTACGGAGCTTACAGTAATTTAGATAGGTCTAGATTTAAATCCTGGCTCTTCCAGCTCTAGGATCTCATGCAAATTACTCCCTGAGTGCAGCCTACCCCCCATATGGTTGTCCTGGGGAAGAATAAGATTATTAATGAGAAAAACACTGAAGTATTCAATAAATATCGGGTGCTTTTCTAATACTAATTGTTAGTTTAAATATTGATAAAGTTTCTTCTTCAGAGTTTTCCATGGAAGAAAAGCTGATGAATTTTGTGGAGAGACACCCCATTTAGCTCTTGACATTACAGGAAGTTGGTTGTGTGTGAAGATTTGAGGGAAACATCTCAGAACTTCATCTGGACATTTAACAGAGAATTGGAATGCCTTTCAGCAACTGGACCCTGCACTTTGTGATTGCTTTGAAAAAAATATCTGTTTCGTGTAGATTTATGACAAGGGTTAATGTATGCAATAAAACTGGTTTTGCATCACACTAATTTGAGCACATCCTCATTCACTCATAACTGCTGCGCCCGTGCTCTGCTAGGAAACGCACAGATTTATTGCATAGTGTGAACCCACGTTCTCTACCTTTTGATCCCATGGACATGAGACTGCATTTGACATTGAAATGGATGGAGCAGTCGTCCTGAGAGTGGGCGACCCCATGGGGTTTTGCCTCAGGTCACTGGAATTGTGTTGAGAGAAGTAATTGTTGGTCTGTATGTTTTGGTTTCCTTATCTATCTAATGGAGCGGACAAAACACACTGCAGTGCTGTCTGCTTTAAGAAATATGGAGGCCACTCAATAAATCCCGAGAATGAGGTATATGGAGACTTAATGAAAATAAAGTGCATAATAGGAAAAGAAGGTGCAATATATTTTACTCGACTCTCCCGTGTGGCCACGTGGATGGATTCTTCCCAAGAGAACATAATAGTAGAGCATTTTAGTTGCAGATGTGGAATGAATGCAGCTTCTAGCTGAATATTTTCTCTGGCTCTGTCCAGAGAAAATGAAGCACAGATGTTTTACAAATCATCTTTATATTAAGACTGAGATAACCCAACTAGGCTTAAAAATAATCACATTTTTCAAATTGTGCTGTTTCCCATGCACTCTACTTCAGGAAGAAACTTGGCTTCAGGAGCTGTCCTCTAACATGTGTCCCCGGGGCTCCCCGTCCAGCCGCCTCTGGGAACCTGAGTGCAACACAATCCATCCCTGAAACAGAGGATGTAGGTACAGGTCCCATATTTTGTAAAAGTCTCCCCCGAGGGATCACACCTCTTCTCACACAGGGAAATGGGGAGACTTGGCTGTGGACAGCTTCGGGGAAAGGCATTTTAAAATGAAACCCCAACAAGCAAGTTCTAGCCCTTACTTGCATGGGTCAAAAATCTGCTAAGACTTGTCAGGCCTAGCTACGAAGGGCTTGCACTGGACCAGGCACCACACGGGAGCAGCTGGTTCCACCTGGGCACACAGGAGCAGGAGAAAGCCAGCTGTCTGTTGGTGTAGCTGGCAGCATCTCTGTCTTCTGCGAAATCTACAGACGTTTACCTAAGGCACAGCCACAAGGCCGTGGCTGTGCTCAGCTCTGGACTGCTTGGTGCTGGATGACTTTTGTGGTGTTGCAGCCACTTGCCAAGTACCTTCCTCCCGGGCCCCAAATCTTTTCCATTAGGTAAGTGTGGTCTCCTTTGCACTTGACAAAGGAGCCCAGATTGGCCGAAGTGATTGGCACTGGGAATATCTGTACTTTGGAAGAGAAACTTCCCTTAACCACAGGAATGTGATCTTGTACAATTATACTAAGCACATAATAGTCCCCAAACAGTATATTCAGAGTTACTTAGTGTTAAATACTTTTATCTGGAGACTGTAGTCCAATGTGAAACTTTGCCCAGTGGGCCCGCACGTTTGTATAGCCTGACCTCCGCTTTCCGTACACGGGCCAGGGCAGGACCACGGTGCAGCTTCACTTGCTTGGGTTTTCTGGGACTGCCTGTGTGGGCGTAGAAATGTGATCGCTCAAACACACACACACACACACACACACACACACACACACACACTCGCTTTCTTCCTCTCCAGAAATATGCAATAATATACCATCTAGATCCATAGATAAAAAATGCATTTTCCCCCCAAAAGTAAAGAGATCAGAAATTCTACTCTTGGTCTCCTCTGACAAACAGGACTCTGAGCCTTTCTGTCAAAACATCTACATTCAGGGTAAGGATAATTCTATTTTAACTCCAAACCTACAACTTTCCCAAACAAAACAGTAAACTCCCACATGGGGTATTTTGGAAGCAGGGAACGACTTCAACGTCATAAAGGCATTTCCAATCTGTCCTTGTTAAAGAGTCAAAGGATCTTTAGTCAGTTTCTCACACTCACACACCCTCATGGACATGATTGAGTTGATGTGCAAAACAGAACCAAAGGTTTGTTCTAGGTCATCTAGCCATGGCCAGAAGCAAGGTATTTTGTCTCGAAACCCAGTGGGCTTTTCTGCTACTTTGCAACATGCTTTATGTATTGCATCTGATCACTCGCATGGTTTCTTCATCGATGGAGATTCATGGTCTCTTGGCGTCAAAGCTGGAAGGTCCTGACATCATCTTCTCCTAAATTCCCCTCCTTTTGTGAGGGCTATAAAGTCCCAAGAGTTCATGTGGTTTGGGCAAGTTCACAGAGAAAACGCACAACAGAGACATGACTGGAATGCAGTCCCAGGACCCAGGTCTCAGGCTCGTTTCAGGCGCCTCCACTCATGTTCATCTTAAATTTTATTTTGTGTAAACATATCATGAGAGTCAACGCTGCCAAAAGTCTATTTCCTTTAGGGAAGCTTTTGTTTCTCCAAAATGATAAGAGTATCATTTTGTAACAGGCATTTGACATTCAGAGGTCTTGAAGATCCAGTGAGATTATATTAAAGAGAACACTAAGTTTTGTGTTTTTCCTAATAAATTTTTTAAAAATCTTACAAACAGGAAATTAAATTTTGTCTTGGAACCAGTTTAGGGTTGCAAGGCAGGACAGATTCTGTTAATGAGAGGAATGTGAGTGAAGAATGGCTCCAATGGTAAAGCATAAAGCTCTTCCCCAAATTTGAAGATGAAACCGATAATGTTAATGATACATGTTAGAGTCACACTGCTTTCCTTCTTTTCCATTGGTTTAATTGGCCTGTTCGTCTTTCTTTCATGGTATGAGAAGTGAGATGCTCCCCTGGGCAGAGGTGAGCAAAGCAGGGCTGGGAGACTGAGGGGCAGACTGTCTTTGGTACGGCTGCCCTGCGGCAGAGCTGTGCTGTAGAAGCACCTGGCAAGCTGTGAAGAAGGTGCCCGTGGTTGGGCAGTGGCTGGCAGGTGAGGCCCTGGCACGTATGTCTTCAAGAGCTCAGCGCAGTGAAGTTCCTGTGCAGCGGGGTGGACAGCCTCGGGGCCAGAGTTGCACATGCGCTCGAGAAGCCCTGACTGAAGTGAAGGGAAGCCCGTCTCTGCTCCAGGGCATGCTGCCCTGTGCTGCGAAACTGGACCTGTGCACGTCCAGTGCGTCCCTGGAACCCTCCCCTCCCCTCTGCACTCCTCCCCTTCGCTGCGCCTCCCACCAAGGGCTGGGGCCTGAGGTGCACGCCAAGGACAGAGATGTGCCCCAGGACGTTCCTGCAGGTTTCTCTGATTGAGCCCGTAGTGCAGCTCATGCGGCAGAGATAGTTGTAACTTTTCGAATCCACTCTTCCAAATCCCGAGTGTGCTGAGTCAGCCGTCTGTTCCGTTCCCTTCCTTCTAAAACCAGGGCTTTGCAGTTCCCCTCCCTGGCCCCCACCAGAAGACGCTCACGTGCCGGTCGGATGGGGGCCCAGCAGCTGACTCTGCGGCCTTCGTAAACTATGGCACCGCTAGCATTTAGGCTTCTCGTGAGGATGTGTGTCAGCGAACGGAAAAGCACTTGTTAAACATCAGCTAATTTTAATAGTGGTCTCTTGCATTTAAATAATCGCTTACTCCTCCAGCTCAGAAGAATCCAGATGCAGACTTGTCTTCCCTCTCTATAATCCGGCTTCCTCTCCTTTAAGGCATGTAGAGTCCATCGGGGGTCCTCTTTCTACTGTGTCAGACCCCCTGGAGTAAGAGCACCCGTCTGGCCTCTGCGCACGTGGATCTAGGGGCATCATTTGAAGCCCAGAGGCTGAGACCTCTAGGTGGTGGAATTGTGGTGGATTATATTTTCTCTTTTTTAATCAGAGGGGTAGGCACGCTTCGTAGCTTTGGAAGGAGGCTTTACTGGTGGTACCCTTGACCCGTGAACAACACAGGTTGGAACCAGGCAGGTCCACCTACATGCAGATTTTCTTCTGCCCCTGTCGCCCTTGAGGCAGCAAGACCAACCCTGCCTCCTCCTCCTGCTCGGCCTACTCAACGTGAAGATGATGAGGATGAAGACCTTTATGATGAGCCACTTCCACTTAATGAATAGTAAATATATTTTTCCTTTCTTATGATTTTCTTAAAAATGTTTTCTTTCCTCTTGCTTACTTTATTGTAAGAATACAGCACATAAAAATATAACATACAGAAATGTATTAATTGAATGTTTATGTTATTGGTCAGGATTCTCGTCAACAGTAGGTATTCATAGCTAAAGTCGGAGGGGAGTTAAAGTTATATGTGTGGATGTTCGAGTGCTCAGGGGGTCGGCGTTCCTAGCCCCTGAGTTATTTAAGGGCCAACTGTATTTCAATGCTGCATCCAAACAGGTTCCTTCTGACAAATGACCGAACAGCCTCTCCTTGTAAACTGAGAGTCAGAGACTCCTTACTTCACAAAATAAATTCATTCCTTAGTCAATTCTAACTGTTCTTTTCGGAATAGCTCTTCTTCATTTTGAACAAAATCTACCTCCGAGTAGCATCTCCCCTCTGATCCTAGTTGTCCCTCTTACTTTCCAAAGGAAGCTGCCTTGGGGATGGCGGAGTAGTCCTGTCTCAGTGTCTGGTAATCTGGCCGTCCGGAGTGTGGTGAGGAAGGCAGGGAGGCCCTCGGGCACAGGGAGGAGAAGGCGGTCCCTAGCCACGTCTGGCCCCGGGGTTGGGGGCAGCAGGCAGCCCACAAACCACGGCCTCAGCGCTGCCCACAGTGTAGCCCTCAGCCAGCGGGTCTCCTGTTTCCTGAGTACTTCACTTTCAAAATTAATCATCTTCATCCTCCTCATGGCCCCTTTCTGTGCATTCCTCAGATTATTATTATTATTAGGTGTTTGTAACAATATCGACCTCAGCATAGGTCTGACTAGCGCAGGTAAAACGCAGTTGTAGTATCTTCCTTTTCTCAGGACAGTCGTCCTTAGCATTCCACGCTCATCTCTGTGTGGGGGAGTCTCTCTACCCCGTGGAAGGTCATCGTCGTCATCAGATAGTGTCTCTATCCGGGCTTCAGGCACCATTTCACAGTTAGTTCTGCAAACACCCGCTGCATTCTCCCTCTCCCTGCTTTGACGTGTCCCAGGGTGTGACAGCCTGGTGGCAATTCTCATCCAAGACCCGGAGGAGTTGCCTGATTTATCTTGCGGGCTTCCGTCAGCACCGGCTTTCCACACTGCCCCTTTACACCACTCTTAAGTAGCTCCAGCCACTGCCTTGTGGATTGTGACCCTCCCGTGGTGTTTGCATTTTAATAAAGGGCTGCGGAGAGCCTAGTGCTGTTATTTCAGGCAGCAGCAGCAGAACTGAACGCCAGTGAGACGGGTGAGGAGACCGACCCGGGTGGATCACAGGGTGGGCTGGGGGCCGGCGAGAGTGCTGCCCTGCGAGCTGCAGGCCCCGACAGGCTGCTGAGACACATCTGCAAGCAGCGGGTGGACGTACCAGGTCCCCGAGGTGAGTCGTGGGGTCTAATGGCCTCCGACTGCTCTTCTGGTTCATGTCGGCTGATGCCCCTCCCTGAGCAGGTGCTCCCCAGTCTTCGTTGGTCTACTTCCAGTTCACAGGCTCCACGCGTGTGCCTCTGTGGCGGGGTGGAGGGGTGTCAGAGCATGCCTCAACTCCACCAGCCGGAGACCTGCCTGGGTGGGCTTCTGTTCTTCTTTGCAATGATGATTTTGTGATGGGTCCACCCACACCCTGCACGGCCACTGAGCATAGCTCCGTGCCCATCAACTGGCCCATCTTCCAGGTGTCGAAATATCCTCACTGTCCCTGAGGCGCTTTCTCTGGGGCTACTGTGCCACTAAGTGTCAGTCATCGCATCTGTGAATCCAAAGCAACCAGCCCTAATAGTCTACACTGTATTTTAATTATAGTTTCAGCTACAAGATGAAAGAAAACCCTAGGTGAACAATCGGGGAAGACTATTTTTTAATTATTTCTAACTCAACAAAGCACCATCCTTTGGAAAGTTTCATCCCAGAGGTTCAAATCTATAACTGATTTTATTGAGGATAAGAGTATGGTGTAACCATATTAATGTGCTCTAAAAATTAGGAGGCCTGGGGTCTAATCTCAGCACTGAAATTTAGCAACAATCTAGAGCCAAACTCCAAGAAGGGAGGGGTCCAAGCCATGCAGAACAGGTGTTTTACAAAATTAGAGACAAAAGCAAGTAGCATGCCACTAGGAAGGAGACACAGGGAATAGGCCAGGGAAAGTGCTCCATCCAGGGCAAGTCATATCCACGGGAAAGTAGAAGTAAAACGGTCAGGGTTACATCCTGGCTGAGCGAAAATGAAGAACTGTGTGAACGGCTTCAGGCTGGGTCTATGACAACCTCATGACGTGATGGCTGTCATGTTCTTTTGCCCATGACTTATGAAGCCCCTTCCTCACCGATGGGACAGCCTTTGAATGTAACATAGCCAGGTTTGTCACTTGTTGCGTGGCTCTGAGAAAGCCATTTAACCTCTCCAAGCCATAGTCAACTCATCTGGAAAATGACCAGGGTGAACCAGAAGTCGTATTCCCCGTGCAGCACTAGAGTGACTCTGATTCTGTGAAAGGGCCACTCAAGCATGTTAGCATGCCAAAAACATACATTCAAGTAAAACTTAATTAAAATATAATACTAAGTCACAATGGAGTTTATCCTGGATGCAAAATCCAGTTGATTTTTGGATCACCTAGTCTCAACAGAGCATTCAAGTATCCAGGCAACTCATGTGAGGAAGTTTAGCTAAGAATCTATACCGTAAGCCATTCAGTCCAAGTCGTAATGAAAGCATTGCTTATTTGGGGGATACTTCCCTGGGCCAGGGTGAAGGAAACACACACTGATGTTATGGCAGGCTAGGTGTGTTCAGGGGCCATGGAGGATTTTCCCCAGAAGTCAGGGTAATCCATCTTGGAGCAGGCCTTTGAAAGAACTTTGGGGTGTTCAGAGTATAAGCTGGTTTTGGCCAACGTGTGCATTCCGAATCCTTCTGTTGCCGAACATGCAAGTGTCCCGAGAGCCTGCAGGCATAGAGACTCTGTGTTCCAGGGTTGCACGTTCTCTTCTTTTACCCCTCTGCTTCCTAACCTAGTGCAGAGAGGCTGTTGGCAGGGCAGGCGGTGCCTGGCCTGGTGCCGGGATGGTGCAGCAGCCCCATGCACATGGAATTAAGGACATATCGGAATTCAAAGAGCTCCTAGAGAGCAGCATGCTAAGTCCCTTTTGATTAGGAAAAGAGACCAAAAAAGCCAGGAAGTGAGAGCAGAGTCACTGGGCCATCCTCACGGAGGGAGGGAGCAGCACCCGCCCCTGGAGGGTTTCTGAGGACACTGAGGTGCTATTGCTTGGACATGGAGTGGAAGCAAAGCAGCCCCCAACTAGCCGGATCAGAAACCATGTTTTCCCGAAGGCTTTTATATCCACTTGGCATTAGTTATCCTTCTAAACTCTTTTTTTATGATTTAGTATATTTTTTTCTGATAAAAATACATCTTCAACAAGGAAAAACTGGAAAGATATAAAAAGCATCAGGAGAAAATATAATCAGCTGTAATTTAACCACTCAGGGAAGAAATTCAGTGTGCGGTATTCTGAGTATCCTTTGAGGACATTTGGAAATTATGCACTATTGCCTTTTCATAACTAGAACGTAGCATGCTGTGTTTCTCAATATGTTCTATATTTTTTCCGTGTCACTCACTAACATTTTAAATTTCTCTCACATAGATCCTACACTTGCCTCTCTGCACTCATCCCACATTCCTTCTCCCTTCTTCAGTCCTTTTTTTAAGGTGGACCTTTATTATAGGATTTGTTTTCATTGATAGTTTCTGACGCATTAAGAAGCCTCAAGAATTTTGTATATTTGTTTTGTATTTAGCCACCAGGCTGAATTTTATTTTTAATGGAAATATATCCATTAATTATGGAATAATAAATTCATCTCCTTTCCAATGACTATAATCTTTATGTTTATTGTTACATGTAGTGACTAGGATTTTTTAATCATTATCTTGTCTTTAATTGAAATATCTCTAGAATTGCACTATTGTATTGAACAATTGGTTTGACTATTGGTTCCAAGTAAATATTTGCTATGAATTTAAAGGATGTATCCATTTATTCATGGTTTCTCTGAATTTTCAAAAAAAAGTTTTAGATCAGTAATGACTGTTAAGTCTTGTCAAACGCTTCCTTTGCATCTATTGAAATAATTACGTGACTTTTTTCCTTCCTCTTTAATTTATTGCTATAATACGGTATACACGTTTCCCCCCTTATATTAAGCCATTCTTAAAACGTTGAGATTAAATGCTTTTAATACTCAGAGTAGACTATCTTCTGTAACAAAAAATCCAAATTTTCACTGGCTAAACACAAGTAAAGTTTATTTCTTGCTTCTGTGTCAGCTCAGTGCTGGTTGGTGAGGGTGAGAATTTTGTGTTGCTGAGTATCGAGAGAGTTTACGATTCAGGCCAAAAATGAGAAGCCTCCGCGACGGGCTCAGACTCTTCCTTGTGCTGCGACGGCTCAGGCTGGCTTCTCTCGAGTGTCAGGTTCCAGCGGCACTCCAGGCCATGGTCTTCCTCATGCACGTCCAGGGATATTTCTTCCCATAGTCATTGGCACAAGTCCTGATTGCTCCATGCAGGTGACGCTGAGTCACACACTCAGCCCAGAAACAATCCCTGTGGAAGGAAGGGTCCGCATGATCCAAATCAGCCAACTATCCCACGACAGACAGCTACATTGTTCCCCCAAAACTCTCTCACCTTTACTCAAATTTTCATATATTTTTCCCCATCTGACTTCTGGATCAATTTCTCAAGTCAATTGTCTCTTAGACTAATTGGGTCCTCTGTGATTGTGGAAATCAAGAGAGTGTATTGTATTTCTCATTGCCATGTAAACTTTTAAAATATATTTCAGATGATCTCTCATTCAGGATTATTGAATCTGGTTATATAGATTCTATATCCTTTTAGATTGTGTTGAGAATATGACTCAGAAATGTATTTCCTTTTCCCTAATTGGAGAGGCAGTACTTCTAACTCTTCAGAGAAGGTTACACTTTTTGACCTGAGGCATCTTTCTTAGGTTCAGAGAGTTTTCTATTTGTATCAGGGTCTTACATTTTTCCATAAACCCCACATAAATTTCAAGGAAAATTTATGTTCTTTATTTTTAATAACTGATCTAACCTAATCTTTCTCGTGACTTCTTGCCATGGTATGTACTGAGGATTTTGAAGGGTCACACAATAACCATGACATATATATTGGTTTCGTAGCCCCCAAACTACTCATTGGAAAGGAGACTTGCTTTCCGGATTTCTGTTTAGGGGTGCCATTTATTCTAGAAGGAATTTTTATACCACAGGTTTTCTGCTCCCTTCCTTCAGCCAACGTGCACCCTTCTGAGATGGGAGACAGTCGGGCTCTCTCCCTGCTGTCTTCTCTCAGAGGAGGAGAGTGCCTGCCCACTGTCTGCCTTGTCAGTCCAGACGCCTCTGCTCTCTCTGGCACGACAGGCTCCACTCGCTGTTGGCGGTCAGCTTCTCTGTGTTCAAGTTCTGCTCATCCTGTCTGTGGGACCCTGGAATGGTGGGTTTTGGTATCAGGATTCACCCTGTCACACTATCTGCAAATCCAGATGTGTATAATAAGCTGTGAAGTTCTTCATAAGTGCAATAAATTGCCATTTTATCTGTCAAATGGTTTTTCCCTTTGTATTAAAAGATGACATTTGTCCACTGTTAGAAAGGTAGTTTCTCCAATAGTGTGTTTGCTGAGCATTTTCTTGTCTGATTTCTCTCATGACCAAAGGTATCATGCATTTAGTGAGTGGCAGATGGCACAGGCCAGGACCATGGGCAGCATGTGGTGTTCTGGTGCCTGGTGGGGGGAGCTCACCTTTGTAGCACTGGGCCCTTCCAGGTTGCTCCTGGCACGGCCCTGTCTCGGAGGCGTGCGGCAAAATGTCAGGAGTATGACATTTACAGTGAATAGCCTTGGTCCAAACACTGGCTGTCTTAGTCCGTTCAGACTACTGCAGCAGCACGCCACAGACAGGGTGGCTTCAACAACAGACACTTATTTCTCTGAGTCCTGGAGGCGTGGAAGTCCCAGAGCAAAGCACCAGCAGAGGCAGAGCCTGGTGGGGGCCCACTCTCCCCGTGCCCTCGTGATGGGAGGGGTGGGAGAGCTCTCAGGGGCCCCTTTAGGGAGGCACTAACCCCATTCAGGAGGGCCTCACCCCATGACATAATCATCTCCCAAAGGCCCCACCTCCTAAAACCATAACCTTGGGGGTTACGTTTTAACATATGAATTTTGAAGGAGCACAAACATTTAGTCTGTAAGGCTAGTTCTCCCTCTTGCTACTATTGAATTCTGTTAAAGTGTTTAACTTCTCTAAACTTCAGTTTCTCTATTTATAAACCACAAATGATAAGAATATCTTCCTCTCATTTGTGATAAAACGCACAGGACTTGGCACGCACAGATGGCAATGCAGTAATGATGATTCTCATTATTACTATAGCTCTAGTGGTGGTAATAGCACTAATAGGAGTAGTGAGACTCTGTGGAAACCCCTCTTGCCCTGCCAAAATCAAATTTACTGCCAAGAAGCTGAACATAATTGCATTCCACTGCAAACATTTCGGGGATAAGCAACAACTTCCTGAACATAGGCCTTTTTGAGAATTAGGAAGAAGAAGCTTCCCAAAAAAAGCCTTCTTCCCCCACTCCTTCAGTGGGAAGCCGTTAGCCGTAGACTGGAGTGGTTGTTAGGGGACAGTTGACCCTCACCATGCACTGAAATAATAGGACCTATTTATGGCTGACAATTGGCTCTTGCCCAAGTGGCCTGTGAAGTACACGGGCCAAGCATTCATTTTATAGTATTTTTAAAAGAGGGTTCCAAATATTGCTGGGTATCTTAAAGTCTAAGTTGTTACATGTGGAGGGGACCACCCATTGTGTGCTTAGGAGGTTTTTTTTTTTTTTAGAAGCAAGAGCACATTCCTATAGCTGTACTTGGCATGTCCTGCCAGCCCAGCGTTTCCAGGCTGGAACATAAACTGTGTCTTGGACACTGGACTCCACACTCACTTGCTTAAGTTGGCAATTTTTCATTTACCTGTAAATGGAAGACCTTATATACAAAAATCAGATATTTGATTTGGTTTTTTGTTTTTCAAACCAACCTTTGAGGTAGTAATACAAAATACAAAAAATACATAAAACCAAGATTTGAGCATGGTAGTTACTGTTGATAACAGCAGCAGTGTACCTAGGTGAAGAACGTGCTCTTTCAGTCCGTTCTGGCCAGAGTGAGGTGTAGCAAGGGCCAGCTGTTAAGGCCAGCCCTGCGGCCTGCGCTCTGCGGCTCACAGGCTTGTTTCCTAGGAGAAAAGTCATATCAGCCACTGATCGTCACAGACTTCAGTGCTGTGCAGTGGTTTGAGCAAAGTGCTACTGAACAGACAGAAGGCAAGCAGTCCTAGATATCAACCTTTGGCGGAATTCCCTAAAGATGGAGAGGGCAGGTATGCCTGGGATTTGATGGTAAGTTGAACATTGCCAGGAAAAGAATGATAAAACCTCGTGAAAAGATAGACTCTTTAAAAGAAAATCAGTATGTGTTACAATGACAAAGCTAAAATGTTAGCAAAATAATATTACTGTCCACTATAATTGCTCTAACCTTGTAATTATTCATAATAGATATATTAAAGGAGGAATTTAATTCTCCCACGTGTATTCATTCAAAAGAGCATAGCAATGTAGCTTACTAGGAATGAAAACCACACTCACTCCGAAGTGCCTCCTGGGGCCCGAGCAGGAACGAAGGACAGGTGTTCCACAAGGAGCAGGTGTTCCACATCGCCCCTCAGGGGCGTATGAATGGCGCTTCCCGGCTAAGCAGGAAGGCCACACCTTCTTCTAGAGCTGACCCTGGCCAACAGAAGGTGCAAGCGGGGCGGCGGGTCTGATGAATCCCTGAAGCGCTCACGCAGCCTGGGCTGCAGCTCCTCCACCGCCTGCGAGCGAGGCGGAGAGAGCCGGCCTGGCAGGCGCGCCTGTGCAGGAGAGGAGGACGCGGGGCCAGGACCTGCCCTTCCTCTGCCACTCCTACTGACTCTTGCCAAGGCGGGGGACTGTTCTACCCAACCTCCACTTAACTTCTGCATCAACGCCCATGCGTATGGTTACTGTTAAGCGAAGTGGCTGGTCCTTTGGGTTGGACGTTCCATCTAGAGTTTTGAAGGCTATTTCTTGTGTTCAGTTTCAATCCTTTAAGCCCTCATGTGTATGACCCCTGGGATGTAAGAATTGAAGATATTCCTGAAAACATCTGCAGCGCTTGAGAGCTAGCACTTCATTGGCACTGTGATGCCGTCCGTCCACTGAAACGCACCACTGTGCTAGCAGAAGTTGACACCTTTCCTTCTTCATGGCCAACATCAGCAAGAACCGGCATTCACTCTAAGTCGCTCCGTGCACTTTGAAAAATATTTTTATTTTTTATTATAACTTGATGGTTTATAATTTTAGATACCTATGGGGTACAAAGTGATGTTACAATTTATGAATTCAACGTGGAATAATTAAATCAAGCTAGTTAACATATCATCCACCTCACATACTTAACATTTTCTATGGTGAGAATATTTTAAATTTACTGTCTTAGCAGTTTTGAAATGTACAATACTCTATTACTAACTATATTCACTCTAGACAGTAGATCTCAAAAAAGTCATATTCCTCCTGTCTGAGGACTCATCTCCCCATGTGCCCCAGCCCTGCTATAAAATCCCACTCTATTCTCTGCTTCTGTGAGTTCTGTTGTTTTAGATTCCACGTATAGGTGAGGGTATCTGGCGTGTGTCTTGCTGTTCCCGGCTTGTTTCACGGAGCACAATGTTCTCCATTTCCATATATGTTGTAGCAAACGACAGACTTTCCTTCTTTTTTAAGGCTGAATAGCATGCCATTGTTTATATAGACCACAGTTTCTTTATCCACTCATCTGGTAATGGACACTTGGGTTGACTTCATAACTTGTTATTGTGGATAGCGCTGCGATGAACATGAGAGGGAAAACAGCTCTTCAACAAATTGACTTCAAATCTTTTGGGAAAATATGCAGAAGCGAGATTGCTGGGTCATATGGTAGTTCTATTTTTAATATTTTGAGGAACCTCCATACAGTGCTCCACAATGGCAGCACCAGTTTGCATTCCCACCATCAGTGCACCAGGGTCCCCATTTCTCCACGTTCTCACCAGCACTTGCTATCTTTTGTCTTTTTGATAATAGCCATTTTATCAAATTATTGCATCAACAAATGTGAGATGATATCTTGTTATGATTTTAATGTATATTTCCCTAATGATTAAAAATGCAGAGCATTTTCCATATGTTTCTTGGCCATTTGTATGTCTTTTGAGAAATGTCTATTCAGGTCCCTTGCCCATTTTTTAATTGCATATTTAACCTTCTTGCTATTGAGTTGTTTGAACTTCTAATATACTTTTGATATTAAACCCTACTAGGTGTATGGCTTTGAATATTTTCTCCCAGTCGATAGGTTGTCTTTGCACACTTTAAATTACTTTCTTTGCTGTGTGGAAACTTTTTAGTTTGGATGTAATCCCATTTGCCTATTTTTGCTTTTTTTGCCTGTACTTCAGGGGTCAAAATAAAAAAAAATCATCACCCAGACCAATGTCATGTAGTTTTTTCCCTATATTTTTTTCTAGTAATTTTACAGTTTTGGGACATACATTTAAGTCTTTAACCCACTTGGGGTTAGTTTTTTGTATATGGTATCAGATAAGGCTTTAATTTAATTTATTTGAATGTGGATATTCAGTTTTTCCATTTTCATTTATTAAACTGATTATTCTTTTCCCATTGCATATTCTTGGCACCTTAATTGAAAATCAATTTATTGTACACGCATGGGTTCATTTCTTGACTCAATTTCGTACCACTGTTTGAAATGTCTGTTTTTTTTTTTTCCCCCCAGGGCCATGCTATTTTAATTACTATAGCTTTGTGGTATAGTTTGAAATCATGTAGTGTGATACCCCCAGCTTTATTCTTTATGTCCATGGTTGCCCTGACTATTTGGAATTTTTGTGGCTTCATATGAATTTTAAAATTGCTCTATTTCTATGAAAACGAGCTAGAATTTTGATAAAAAATGTAATGAAGCTGTAGAGTGCTTTGGGTAGTATGGACACTTTAATAATGTTAATTCTTCCAATTCATGAACATAGGATATCTGTCCATTTATCTGTGTCTTCTTCAATTTGTTTCATCAGTATTTAATTGTTTTGGGGGTGCAAGTCTTTCACATCCTTGATTAAAGTTATTCCTAATATTTTATTTTTTATAAGTATTATAAATGAGATTGCTCTCTTGAATTTTTTAGAGATTGTTCATTGTTAAAATATAGAACTTATACTGATTGTTGTGTGTTGGTTTTGTATCCTGCAACTTTATTGTATTTGTTTATTAATTCCAATATTTTTTGGTGGAATATATAGGGTTTTCTATATATAATATGTCATTAACAAACAGTGACTATTCTCTTTCTTTCTTTCTATTTGGATCCTTTGGGATCCTTTCTATTTGGAACAAAAGTTCTCTTGCCTGCTTGCTCTGGCAAGGGCTTACAATACCACGTTGAATAGAAGTGGTGAGAGTGGGCATCCTTATCTTGTTCTGTGTCTTAAAGGAAAGGTTTTCAATTTTTCACCAGTAAGTAAATATTACCTGTAGGGTTATCATATATGGCCTTTATTGTGTTGAGGCATTATACATTACATTAGATTCCTAATTTTGCAAGAATTTTTATCATGAAAGAATGCTGAATTTTGTCAAATGATTTTTCTGTACTCAATGAGATGATTATATTGTTTTTGTCTTTCATTTTGGTAATGGAATATATTGCATTTATTGATTCGCTTGTGTTGAACCATTCTTGCATCACAGGGATAAATCCTTGATGGTGGTAGATGATCATTTTAATGTGTTGTCAAATTCAGTTTGTTGAGAATGGCCTATAATTATCTTTACTTATAATGTATTGGTCTTGCTTTAGTGTAAGGGTAATGCTAGCCTTGTGAAAATAATTTCAAAATATTCCATCCTCTTCAATTTTTTGGAAGAATTTGAGAAGGATTTGGTATTACTTCTTCTTTAAATGTTTGGCAGGATTCAGTAGTGAAGCTATCAGGAGCTGGGCTTTTCTTTGAAGGGAGATTTCTTATTATTGATTCAATCTCCTTATTCATTATTGATTTGTTCACATTTTCCATTTTTTTCAGTCTTGGTAGGTTGTGTGTGTAATTTATCCATTTCTCCCAGGTTATCCAATTTGTTGGTGTATAATTGTTCATAGTAGTCGCTTATGATATTTTGTATTTCTGTGGAGTCAATTTGCAAGGTTTCATCTTTCATTTCTGATTTCATTTATTTGAGTCTTCTCTTTTTTTCCTTAGTTAATTCCTAAATGTTTGTTGAACTTGTTTATCTTTCCAAAACCCAACCCTCAGTTTCATTAATTTGTAGTGTTATTTTTCTAGTCACCATTTCATTTATTTCTGCTCTAATCTTCATTATTTTGTTTCGTCTGCTAACTTTGGGCTTAGTTTCTTCTTCTTTTTCTAGTTCCTTGAAGTATAATCTTACATTGTTTATATGAGTATTTCTTCTGTTTTGATATGGGTATTTATTGCTATATACTTTCCTGTTAGCAGTGTTTTTGCTGCATGCCATAAGTTTTAGGATGTTGTGTTTCCATTTTCATTTGTCTCAAGGGATTTTTTAAATGTCCTCCTCCCTTTTTTTACAGAAAATGTCTTGCTCTGTCGCCCAGGCTAGATTGTAATAGCATCATCATAGCTCACTGCAACCTGAAACTCAAGCAATCCTCCTGCCTCAGTCTCCTGAGTAGCTAGGACTACAGGTGTGTGCCACATACCTGGCTAATTTTTTGTATTTTATGTAAAGATAGTGTCTCACTATGTTGTTCAGGCTGGTCTTGAATTTATGGCATCAAGCAATCCTTCTGTCTTGGCCTCTCAAAGTGCTAGGATTACATGTATAAGCCACCATACCTGGTCTAATTTCTTTTAATTTCTTCATTCACTTATTATTTGTTCAGAAGTATGTTCTTTAATTTCCACATTTGTGAATTTTCTGAAATTCCTCTTGCTGGTTTTATAGCAATTGTGGTTGGAAAAGATACTTGATATAATTTTAGTCTTTTAAAATTTGCTGAGGCTTGTTTTGTGCCCTAATATGTGACCTATCCTGAAGAATATTCCATGTGTACTTAAGAAAAATGTGTATTCTATGGCTATTAGTTGGAATGTTCTATTTATGCCTATTAGGAAAATTTGGCCTAAAATGTTGTTCAAATTCAATGTTTCCTTGTTCATTTTCTGTCTAGATAATCTCTCCATTGTTGAAAGTGGGGTATCGAAGTCCCCATACTATTGTAGTATTACAATCTATCTCTCTCTTCAGGTCCTTTAATATTTGTTTTATATACTTAGGTGCTCCAATGTTTGCTGCATATATGTTTATAATTTTTATATCCTCTTGATGAATTGGCCCTTTTGTCATTATATAATGTCCTTCTTTTTCCCTTTTTATAGTTTTTGACTTAAAGTCTATTAATATTTTGTTTGATGTAAGTATAGCTATCTCTGCTGTCTTTTGGTATCCACTTTCATGGAATATCTTTTTCTATCCCTTCACTTTCATTCTATGTGAGTCCTTGAAAATGAGATGAGTCTCTTGTAGGCAGCATATAGTTGGGTTTTATTATTTTTTTATTCCATTTAGTCACTCTGTTTTCATCAATTAATTTAATCCATTTATAGTCAAGGTAATTATTAATAAAGACTTACTACTTCCATTTTGTGAGTTGTTTTCCAGTCGTCTTGTGAATATTTTGTTTATTTCCTCCTGTCTTACTTTATTCCTTTGTGGTTTGACAGTTTTCTGTAGTGGTATGCTTTGAATCCTTTTGATTTTTGTTTTGTGTTTCTACTAATGACTTTTGCTTTGTGATTACTATAAGGCTTAGAGAATCTTATATTATATTAATAGTATCCTATTTCAAGCTGATTACAACTTAGCTTTCATTGCCTACAACAACTCTGCCTTTTTACTCCCTCCCCCACATTTTATGTTTTTGATGTCAGAATTTACATCATTTTATAATGTGTTTCTCTGACAATTTATTTTAGCTATAGTTTTTATACATAGCTTGTCTTTTATCCCTTGTACTAGGGATAAAACTGCCTTACACACCATCATTACAGTCTGAGAGCATTCTGAATATGGCTCTGTTTTACTTATACTATTGAGTTTTGTGCTTTTGTGTGTTTAATGTTATTAATTAGTGGCTTTTTTCAGTTTAAAGAACCTTCTTAACAATTCCCATAAGACAGGTCTAGTGATGATAAGCCTCCTGAGTTTTTGTTTGTCTTTGAAATTTTTGATTTCTCTCTCATTTGTTAAAGACAGCTTTGTTAGGTAAAGCATTCTTGATTGGCAGTTTTTTTCCATCAGCACTATGAATATATCATCCCACTCTCTATGGACCTGCATAGTTTCTAATGAGAAATCTGCTGATTGATACTCTTTCTATGTGATACATTTCTTATTTCTTGTTCTTCTCAAAATTTTTTCTATGTACTTGGTTTTTGAGTTTGATTATTATATGTCTTGATGTACTCCTCTCTGGGTTAAATTTGATTGGAAATCTTTGGATTTTGGTACCTAGTATTGTCGTCTTTCCCCAGATTAAGGAAGTTTTCAAGCATTATTTCTTTAAATATGCTTTATGGCCCCTTTTCTCTTTCTTCTCCCTTTTATGCTGCTATTATGCAAAGATTTCATCTCTTAATAATGTCCCATAATTCCTGTAGACTTTTTTCAATCTCTTTCTTTCTTTTGTCTTTTTACTCCTTTAACTGGATTATTTCAAATGTTCTGTATTCCAGCTTGTTGATACTTTCTTCTGCCTGACTGAATTTGCTGTTGAAACATTCTATAGAGTTTTTCAGTTCATTGTATTCTTTAAGATTTCTGTTTTTTCTTATTGTTTCTAATTTCATGTCAAACTTCTCACCTTGCTCATGTACCATTTTCCAGATTTCCTTATTTTTTCTATTTGTATATTCTTGAAGTTCATAGAACTTCTTTGTGAGTATTATTTTGAATTTTTGCCAGCGATTTTATAGATGTCCATTTCTTTGGGGTCCACTGTTGAGGTTTATTAGTTTCTTTTGGTGATATCATGATTCCCTGATTCCTCATAATTCTTGTGTCCTTGCATTGTTGTCTGTGCATTTGAGAGCCATCCCCTTCTTCTGGACTTTACAGATGTTTTTGGGGACATAGACCTCCACTATTTAGTCTAGCATAGGGACCCACTGTCTGTGTGGCATTACCACTGAACCCTCAGGGCATAAAGATAACCCTAAGGAAGGAGAGGTAATTTCCACCTATGAAGGGTGGAAATTATATCTGAATCTGGAAAGGACAGATACCATTGATCATGGACAGGCAGGGCTTGTTGTGAGTTCTCTAGTAGGTTGGTCTGGTTCCTTTGCTCTGATGTTGGGTAGAGCTGATGGCTGGGTTGGGCTCTGCTTTGTGGTGAGACCACTTCCTGGCTTTGCTATTTTATGAAACTGCTGGCTTAATATTGCCATGGCTTCTGGTCAGGCTGGTTATAGGATATATTTTCTGGCTGAGCAATTCTGCTATTTTGGATCTTTAGTTGGGCAGGCCTACAAGATGGGTCCTTAGGTTAGGTACAGCTGCTTCTTGGAACATGTGGGACCAGAGACTATGCTCCTTAGGATTACATGATTGAGAATCTCTCCCATCTGGATGGAGCTGTTGGGTGGACTTTTGGCTGAGTAGCTGTTTGATTTCTTGGATCAAGCAAGTCTACCCTCTATGCTTCTCTAAAAATGTGCTAAGGCAAAAGTCTCCCTGACTGGGTGGGGTTGTTGTGTTGGATCTGAGGCTGGTAATAGAGTCTGGCAACCCAGGATTCAACCTAGGTTGACCTTACAACTGTGCTTCTGAAGACAACTAGCTCAACTTTGTGAGTAAGCTATGGGGTTGGCTGATATCTCCAAACTGGTGTCACAGCTGGCAGGAACACAGAGGTACCACCAAGATCTGCATGCTGGTCACTATGATATCTGCCTCCTTTCTTTGTTTCTACCTGACCCTGAGCAGTCTAGCCATTTCATTTTCTATAGTGTTCTCTGTGAGATGAGAATAAAGTGGGCTTCCTGGGAAGCATATTGAAGGGCTAGGGAGATTGGATGACTGCCTCAGGTTCTCTTTTCCCCTTGTAGAAACTACGGTCCCAGGAAAATTCTCTCCATCTGACATTGTGCTGACTTGGGGGAGAGGGAGGAATGGCATGTTGGGAGTAAGACCATTCTTCTTACCCTTTTAATTTGGATTTCATCCAGTTCTATGGACCACTTGAGTATGTCAGGCTTGTATTCAAGTACTGAAGTCTTCAGAAGAATGTTCTGGTTTGTGTATAGTTGCTGGTTGAAATTTCTGTTGAGGAGAGTCAAGCCTGAGACTTCCTATTCTGCCATTTTTCTCCAATTCTATACACATTTCATAACTAGTTGTTTCCAAGGCACTTCCTTTTTGAACATATTCTATCCTTCCCCTTTCATAGGTTGAAATGACCTTGCCCTCCTTAGGGTCTTCTTTATGCCCCAAAGGCTCAGTGGTAATGCCATACAGTGGGTCCCCCATGAGCACCAGGAAATGGATAAGTTAAGAGCAGGCCTCCCTATACATTTGACTGGTGCTGGGATCAGAAAGTGCAAAATTTGGGTTGTTTTTAATCCTTACTCTAGCTTTCTCCTGATTTTGAGGAGATAGTTTTGACCACACATCTCTTAACTGCAGAGAAGTCACAAAGGGCAGTGATGTTTCTCCTGTCACTGTATGTGAAGTACCCTGTAGTGCATGGACAGAGCCTGTGAAGGGATTTAGATATTTATCAAGTCCCATCTATTTACCAGAGCTTGCACCTGCAGCTTTATACGAGTCATCTTTAATCTACACAGTATCGTGGAGTTATGTGATTATGGCCATTTCACATGTGAGGAAACTGGCCCAGAAATGTGAAATGATTTGACCCAGCTAGTAACTGGAAGGACCCAGGTGGGAACTGGGCTGGTTTGACTTGACACACTGTGCTACTTCTCTTGGCATCTTCAGGCTCCTCTGCAGAGGCTTCTCTGCAAACACAGAGACTCTAAAGCATTCTCCGTAGCCTTGACACATGTCCTCCTGGGTGAGTAGGCACCTAGACCTCACGTCTCCATAACCGAACTCATCTTCTCAGCTTGCATGTACTCCTGTAATGTGTGTCTTGTTTAATCCAATGCATGGAAATTGGCTAAGCTACAGCTTCCAAAGCCACATCATCAAAGTCTGAATCCTGGACCTACCACTTGCTATATGAACTTGGACAAGTTCTTGTCTCCCTGTGCCTCAGCTTCCTCATCTGTAAAATGATAATATGGGACCTACTTATAAGATGAGGCTTAATTGAGTTCATAGGTACAAAGTCCTTAAAATTGTACTTGGTACATTGTACATACTATAAATGCTGGCCATCATCTTGTTATTATTACTGTTATAAACCCCATCATTCAAACGAAGCTTTGTAAGATATTGTTGACTCCAGCCTATTCCTCACTCTTCATCCTTCTGTAGCTCTTCATCCTGACTCCTACCTGTTTCTTGGTTCATCTCTTTCCCCTAGTCCACTGCTATTTCCTCCACTCGTCCCATCTACATGATTGCAGTGACTTCCTATGTGCTTCTGCGGCTAACACCTTCCTTCCCATTCATCACCTACACAGCTGCAGAGAGCTCTGTCTACAGTCAAGTCTGAACATGTCATCTGCTTAAATCCCCATTTCTCTCCCCATTGCCCAGCCCCAGGGGGTCTGTTCTTAATGCCTTAGTCTGGAATTTTCATTCCTTCCCAATTTGTCCTGTTTAGTGGTGATTTTTATTTCTCTTCTCTCACATCCTGTCACTGTTTTGCCCCCACCTGTTCAACCTTCTCTGAAGATACTCACGATTTCACATTTCTGTGCCTTGCCTGGTATGTTTCTTCTCCCTAGGATGCTATTCTCCTTCTTTACCTGGCAAGATCCTGCTTGTTTGCCTTTGTGCTTTAAGAGCCATTGTGAGTTCTTTCTGGAAGCCTTACTGACTCTGAGCCTGGCTCCTGCCCCCAGACATGCTCCTGGATGGCACTCTTATGTAATTCTCCCTGCTTTGTCCTACTGATTCTGTGAGTTTCTTGGGTATTTCTGTATCCTCAGTACCTGGCAGAGAGCCTCACTCAGGGTATGTGCTTCATAAATATTTGTTGATTGAAAGTTTACATAAATTTGAGCTTGAAATAGAGAAAAATCTCCCTAACGGTTTTGTTTGCAGAAGAAGACACAGTAAAGAATGCATCAGGGTCAATATATTTATGACTTTAAATTTACATGTTTCAAAACCAGTTCTTAAAAGTTTTGCATAGATAAATTCTGACTACAATTTCTTTTACACCCTGCTAGCTTTCAAGGTCGTGACCAGGTGTGCATGCCTATAGGGAAATTGATTGTGTGAGCTTTGGGCTCTTTATAATACATTTATTTCACTATCTTTTGTGGGAGCCCATCAGAAATACAGGATGCCTGAATTGAATCTTTAAAAGTACAGAAAGTTTCCATTTTTAAGATGCAAACCAATGGGCTTCAACCCTAAGGATATAAATATGGCTAAAACCACAGGCCCGGAGACTCTTTGATTTCTACACACTCCCACCTGCTTCTGCTAATACAGACTATTGGCATGTCACTCCATTTATTTTGGATCTGCTTTCTGGTCTATTAAAAAAAAAGGCAGAATCAGTGAGTCCAGATAAAAGTTATCTCAATTTTACATATGGAAATATAATTATTTGGGTTAGAATCTCACACTTTCAAGTTGCAAGCCTGCTCTTTTGCCAATGATGAACGCGGAGCACAGAAGAGCCTGAAAACTTATGTGAGTGCCCTCAGCTCTCCCCACCCTCAGCCTTCTGCAGTAGGGCCCTCACCTGGGCCCCATGGTGGTGGCTGAGCAGGGATTGAACTTGGGCTCTTTGCTCTTCAGCCAGGGCTCTCTCTAGAGCTTGGGCGGAGGGTTTCCTGATATCCTCTTAACTTCCTATATCGCTATTCCATCTGCAGAGTCGCATTCTGTGCTGCTCCATCTGAAGCAGCGTCCAGATGCTCTTTCAGAGCTGGGCTGCAGGAGGGAGCCCAGTAGCCTCGGAGGGGCCCATGCTGGGAGCTGAGCTGCACCCTGAACAGAGTGGGACTGGAGCGGCAGGCTCTGCACCCACAGGTGGGGCATCAGAAAGAACTGACAGCTGGACACAGCACAATATGCCTGGGAGCCGATCTTTTCCAAAACAACCATCTATGTTCCAAGAGAGCAGCTGCTCCTCAACTGTTTCCCAGGCTGGAGGGGTGAGTAAGAGTGACTCAGTTCAGCAAGTATTCCTCACTGACCATGGCGCTCTGGGTTTAACACTATGTGCTGGGGAAAAAACACACTGTATGATTCCCGTCCTCTACAGGCTCGGTATCTGGTGAGAGATGAGTAAACAGTGAACCACTGTGAACACAAACGTCAGACCTTCTCTTTGTGTGGTGGCTCAAAGGTGATAGGAGGGAAAGTGAGGGAGACATGGGGTCTGAGAGGGGCTGGGGCCCCGGGCAGGATCAGAGAGAGTCGGCATGAGGGAGGGACTGGCACCAGCCGGCAGGTCACCATGGGCATGTGCAAGGCCAGGGTTTGGGGGATGCATGGGGGACGTGATGATGTAAAAAGGGACCCGGGGCGAAGGGTCTCAAATGCTCAGGAATTCCTAGGGAGGTTTTCCTCCTTTTCCCCTAGGTTAAACCCCACAGTGCCAAAAAGAAAGTATTTCCCAGTTGCCTGTGACCTCAGCCCTCAACCCTTAGGATGAGGGGATGCAATGTTTGATCCCTGGAATCAATTAACAGACATCAGTAGCTGCTCGGCCTTTGTTGCAGGGCGAATGGTGCCTGGCAACGGCGCTGTTTGTTTGAACATGTGCCCTGCTGTTTTAACTGGGGGATTGATGGTGAAAACCCAGGAGGCTGATGGACAAGGCCAGCCCTGGATGTGCTTTCGCAGGTCCCCAAGGGAGGCTCTCTTGACCCCTTCCCTTGTTTGTCTCCTTCAGCCTGGCTCCAGTCTGTCCCTCGTTCAGTAAGCTTTACCCAAGGGTCCTCCTCCATTTCCCACTGTCCAAAAGGGCACGTATTTGGCAGATTTCTGTCGACACCTGATTCCTCCTGTACTCCTAGGAAAGAAGGAGGTGTCCGGGGACTTTGGGGATGTAGACACAGGGGAAATCCACGACCGTGCAAGGGGCTTTGATGGCAGCGCTGCACTGAGACGGTGCGGCCCCTCTGCAGCTGCCGTGTGCGCGGGCACCGCCTCCTGGCCAGCGACGGGAGCTCCTTCCAGAGCCCGTGGGGACCGCGAGGGGCTGCGGAGCCCCTTCATCTAAACTTGCATGTGAGAAAGCTGAGGACTGGAGAGATAAATGGAGCTTGAAAAAGTCAAATGTGTTTGGTTACTATAGATGTCTGGGAAGAAAAGGTGTGGTGAAGTCAGAGGGGACAGGTGACATGAAGAGGCCTGGGAAGCGCCCATCTCTCAGCAAGGCCACCGGGCACTAGCGCGCAGGCCAGGAAACAAATCGTCGAGATGCAGGGGAGGGAAGAACCCCAGCGTCCTCTGGCCACGTGTCGGAATCCGTGTAGGCATGAGACATGGAACAGAGTCATAATACTTGTATATGTCGATGGGGTACATATGGTGTTTAGATACAGGCATTCATTGTGTATTAATCAAATGAGAGTAATTGGGGTATCCATCACCTTAAGCACTTATGATTTTTTTGTGTTAGGAAAATTCCAATTTCACTCTTTTAGTTATTTTAAAGTATACCCTAACTTATTGAGGATTATGGTCCCTTTGTTGTGCTGTCAAATATTGTTCATTCTATCTAACTGTCTCACTATATTTTTGTGCCCATTAACCATCCCCACTTTATCCCCCCTTCCCCAGTGCACTGCTCAGCCTCTGTAACATCATTCTACTCTGTCTCCATGCGATCAATTGTGTTAATATTTAGCTCCCACATGAGTGAGAACATGCAAGAGTTGTCTTTCTGTGCTTGGCTTATTTCACTTGAAACAATGTTCTCTAGTTCCATCCATGTTGTTGCAAATGGCAGGATTTCATTCTTTTTTATGGGTGAGTAATGCTCCATTGTGTGTATGTCCCACATTTTCTTTATCCATTCATCCATTGAGGAGCACTTAGGTTGCTTCCAAATCTTGGCTCCTGTGAACAGTGCTGCAGTAAACATAGGAGTGCAGATGTCTTTTTGATATACTGATTTCCTTTCTTTTGGATATATACCTAGCAGCAGGATTGCTGGGTCATATGGCAGTTCTATTATTTTTTGTAGGAACCCCCACACTATTTTCCATGATGGTTACACTAATTCCTGCTCCCACCAACAGTGTAGAGGGTTACCCTTTCTCTACATCCTCACCAGCACTCATTTTTTAAATCTGTTTTTGGATAAAAGTAATTTTAACTGACATGATATGATATCTCATTGTAGTTTTGATTCACATTTCTCTGATGAATAATAATGTCCAGAATTTTTTCATATACTTGGCTATTTGTATGTCTTTTTGAAAATGTCTATTCTGATCTTTTGCTCATTTTTAATTGGATTATTTGATTTTTTCCTATTACATAATTGGAGTTCCTTATATATTCTAGTTATTAATCCCTTGTCAGATAGGTAGTTTGCAAATATTTGCTTTCATTCTGTGGATTGTTTCTTCACTTTGTTGATTGTCTCCTTTCCTTTTTAGCCTGATATGATCCCATTTGTCCAATTTTGCTTTGGTTGCGTGTGATCTGGGGGTATTGCTCAATAAGTCCGTTCCCAGACCAACGTCTTGAAGCATTTCCCCAATGTTTTCTTTTAGTAGTTTCATAGTTTCAGCTCTTAAAGTCTTTAATCCATTTTGATTTGATTTTTGTATATGGCATGTCACTATTTAAGAATGTGGCAGACAAATATAGATGTATACACACACACATGTATGCTCATGTATATATGTGTATATATTTAATGGAAAGATAAATCCTAAAAATGAATTAAATGAATTAATTTCCTGCTTCAGGGTTGGCCAACACTCCAGCTGCAAAAACTAAAAAAAAAGATAAATTATTATAATAATATTTGAAAATGTGTCAGAGGGCTACGGAAACAAGAAGGATTATATAAGGCAAAATTCCAGATGGGAGAAAATTTCTCAGCCAAGCTGACAATTTTCTTTTGATGAAGAAAACAAAAGAATATCTAAGTAAATAATAAAATAGTCCATGTTCATAGATCAGAAAACTCAATATTCTTAACATATCAATACTTCCCAGTTTGATCTATTGATTAAACACAATCCCAATAAAAATTCCAGGATATTATTATACACTGTAGATATTGATAAACTGGTTTTAAAGCTTATATGGAGAGGCAAAATACCTAGGACAGCTAACACAATCCTGAAGAAGAACTTGGAGGATTCACACCATCCAATTTCAAGATACACTATACGGCTACAGTAATCAAGATAGCATGGGATTGGTGAAAGAAGAGACAGACACATGGAGCAGAATAGAAAACCCAGAAATAGATCTATGCAATTATCAGCTATTATTTGACAAAGGAGCAATGACAATTCAATGGAGAAAGGACAGTTTATCCAACAACTGGTTTGGACAATTGAACATCCATGTGCAAAAGGTGAACCTTAGCACAAACTTAGAACCTTTCACAAAAAGTAATTCAAAATGGATCACATACATATGTAGGAGAAAATCTACTTGACCTTAGTCTGGTAATGAGTTTTCAGATACAATTCCAAAAGCATGATCCATAAAAGAAAAAATTTAAGTTGGACTTCATTAATATTAATATTAAAAACTTATGCTCTGTGAAAGAGTCTTAATAAAATGAAAAGACAAACTACAGACTGGGAGAAAATATTTGTAAAATATTTATATCTGATAAACAATGAGTATTCAAAATATAGAAAGAACCCTTAAAACTCAACAAGAAGAAAACAATCTAAAAAACCAAAAAGCAAGGACATCAAGGCAAATCCATGTGCAGGAGAAGGAAAGAAAAAAATGTAAGAGCATATATCAATAAGGGAGAAACCAAGCATGCTGTTCAAAACAACCAACAAACCAAAAAGTTATTCAAGATTAACAAAACTGATTAAAGCTTTGCGAAACTGATAAATACAAAAATGCAAACTACCCATGCAAAGAAAAAAAGAGAACATTATTACACATCTTGTAGAGATGTTTATATTCTGATATATGTACATTCTGAATATTCTGATACATAAATGTGAATATTTTGTTATACATAAAAGTGTATCCGTCTTTCCATAATGAAATCCCTGGCGACAGATGGCTTCACCAATGAGCACTTCCAGACGGTGAAAGAAGAAGTCTACAGCAGTCTTGCACTAAGCTCTTCCACAGAGGGCCTGTATCCCATGGGAGCACCCCCTAACTCTGTTAACGAAGTCAGCAAAATAGCAATCCTGAAGCCTGAAAAGGACATTATGGGACAGGAAATCTACAGGCAAATCACTCTCATGAATATAAAATCAAAAATCCTTAATGAAATTTAGTGAGTCAAATCTAACAGCACATATTAAAAAAGGATAATACATTATGACTAGGTAAACTATTCTTCATATGCAAGCTTGGTTTGCTGTTATGAAATTAAGGAATGCAATCAATCACTTTATCAGAAAGAGGAAGAAAAATTATGCCTTGTTAGTTATAGAAAAGGCATTTATCAAATTCAATGTCCATTAATGATAAAAATTCCTAGTAAATTAGAAATAGATGAGGATTTGCTTAATCCAATAAAGAATCTACAGAATCTCTGGTTGATAACACTGCGAAATGTACTCGTGCAATCAGCAGTAGGTGGTGCCTGCTGCCTCACTCCATTCCACACCGTGCCGGAGCCCGCACAAGGAAGCAAGAAAACAAACACATTTTTTAAGAATTGAAAAGGAAGAAATAATGTTATTATTTGCAGAAAATACGATTTTGTTTATCTAGAAAATTCATGAGATTTTAGAGAAAAACTATTAAAATATAATTTGAATTACTTGTATTAGAATCAGTAAGTGAATTTAGTTATAGTCCTTGGAGATTGCCTTTTTCTATACCAATAACAAAAAAGTCCAAAATTAAATTTAAGAAAATATCATTTATGATAATGTCAAAAATATCAGATACTAAGGAAAATGCACAGTATTTCCACAAAACTAAGAACTTTACAGAAAATATTAAATTAGAAATAAATTAATAAGAGGATATATCATGTTTATTGTTAAAAGAAACATCAAGTTCTTCTTCTATTATTATTATTATTATATTTGGGTGGGGGAGTGAATTGACAATCTGATTCTAAAGTTCATTCAGAAATGTAAAGAATCTAGAATATTTCATTGTAAACATATACCAAATTTTAATAATCCACTCATGAATTGATGGGCACTTGGGTTGTTTCCACATCCTTGCAATAGTGAATTGTGCTGCCAAAAACATTCGGGTGCAGATGTCTTTATAACAGAATGTCTTATGCTCTTTTGGGTAGATGCCTAATAATGCTATTGCTGGATCGAATGGTATTTCTATTTTTAGCTCTTTGAGGTATGTTTACAATGGAATATTACTCAATTTTAAGAAACGACAGTGAGCTAGCACTGCTTGTATTACCCTGGATTAAGCTTAAACCCATTATCCAAAGCGAGGTGACACAAGATCAGAAAAATGGGCTCCACATGTACTTGCTATCAAATTGGTACTGACCAATTAACACTATGGTGCTAAAATGGTGGTGGTGTTCACCAGGGATTCAGGGGTTGGGGGTATAGACCCACATCTGAGGGATGTGGTGAGCATTGTGGAGGGGAAGGGCATACCTCTAACCCTTGCTAGGGAGAGGCAAAGTTATAAAATGTAGCCAAAATGTTTGTACTTTCATATTCTCTTGAAATAAAAAAATAATCTAGAATAATTACAAAGATACAAAATAAAACTATAAAACCTTATACTACCAGGAAGAGTATACTACCAGATATTATGAGTTATTATAAACCTATTATTGATTCAATAAAATCACAAACTGAACAGTAGAGTGGGTCAGAACCCAACATAAAACTCTATATAATTTATGGCAAAGGTGACAATGAAGTTCACTGGAGGAAACAATGGCTTTTTCAATAAAAAGTGCTGGATCAATAGTATATTTATTGGCTAAAATAATGGAACTAGACCATATTCTTTCATCAAATACAAATATTAATTTTAGATGGCTTTCAGATATAAATATAAAGTATAAAAAATAAAACCATTTGAGGAGAACATAATAAGATGTATTTGAGATCTTGAGATAAGGAAAGTTTTTTTTTTCCTAAAGTGGACACAAACACCACTGACCATAGATTTTTTAAAAATGTGATAAATCAATCTAAATTAAAATTTAAGAACTTTTGTTCATCAAAGGCAACCTTCAGAGTAGGAGGAGATATTCACAGTACATGTAGTCAACAGAGGACCTATATCCAAAATATATTTTTAATAACCCTATAAATTAATAACAAAAAAACAGACATTTTAAATTCAATTACCAAATGCTGGCACTTAAAAATCCACTTGGCCCATATATTGATTATTTTAATTAGGTCTCAGTTGCACAGAATTACATCTCTTATGATCGGGTCCAAGGCACACTGTCATCATTGATCAAGCCATGAGCATGACTTTCCTTTATTCAGTTATTTATTTATTATTTTATAAAGCAATAACCCATTATACCATATAGTGTGATACACTCATACAACACACTTTAACTTTCACTTTAACCTACATGTAACCATATTTTCTTCCCCTTTCCAACCTCCCTGTCTCCTACAACCCAAGTTGACCATTCTCCTGAATATCACGTCTCTTTTTCCTAGTTTCCTTTTTGTTTGGTTTTACAGCATCAATATATATTCCAAACATGTATGTATATTAAAAAATATTTTCAGTTTTATAAGAAGAGTATCATGTTCTAAATAATTTTGGAGGTTATTTTTATTATTTACAATTCCATTCTTAAGAGTCACTCAAACTTTTGTTGTCAGTGTTACTATTAATTTTGACTGTCGTGTAATATTCCATTCTGTGACCTGTGCCCCATTTTGTTCATCCTCTTGACTACTTATGGATATTGGATTGGTTCCAGGTTTCTGCTATTATAAAACAGTGCTGTTATGAACATTTTTCTATGTGTCTCCTATGGGGTGTATATATAAGAATTCTTCTTGGGTCTATATGCCCTAAAGTTTAACTGCTGGATTATAATGTATGGGAAGAGTCAAATGTACATTTGTTTACACACAGCAACTTTCTTTTTTTATAGAGTTTTTCCACAGTATTCAATATACACTATTTCAACAATTCTAACATGAACTTTTTTTTAATCACATTTTAAGTTCTCTGTAATAGGAATATTCTTAGAAACAATGATATAACATAGCTTCAGTCTTGTTAGTTTTTTCTTTCTAAATAATAGATAAAATAATGATTTGCCTTAAAAATCACTGGTGTCTTAGATTTAATAAATATTGCTCTCACAAAAACAACTCTTTCCGCACATGTACTTTATCAGACAGTTTTACAAAATATAAAATGCTATAATTAAAACGAGTCCCAGTGGCTTAATCTAGAGTGGGGACGCAGACAGCAGCTCTGGGAGGCACGCGCACATGGGGCGGGAGGTGAGCGGGGCGGGGCGGTGCCGGTGCGGGTGGTGCGGGGCGGTGCGGGCGGTGAGGGGTGGCGCGTGGCAGTGCGGGGTGGTGCGGGGCGGGGCGGGGCTGGGTGGTGCGGGGCGGTGCCGGTGCGGGGCGGGGCAGTGCGGGGTGGTGCGGGGTGGGGTGGTGCGGGGCGGTGCTGGTGTGGGATGGTACGGGGTGGGGTGGTGCAGGGCGGGGCAGTGCGGGGTGGTGCGGGGCGGTGCCGGTGCGGGCGGGCGATGCCTGGCCAGGGCGGTGCCCGTGCGGGGCAGGGCGGTGCCGGGCCGTGCGGGGCAGCGCTCTCGCGGGCGTCGGCCAGGCCTGCTGCTGCCAAGGGAGACAGCGTCCACCTGCAGGTGCTTAGGGGCGTTGGTGGCGCTTCCACGCTATCTAAAACCCTCACAGCCGGGCAGCGCTGCACACTCCATGGCTTTCCTCAGCGTAGAGCCGGGTGAACCATCTCTTTCTTACAAGTCGGACTGAGAAGTCCCCAGGCCAGGGGAGGGGTCGGCAGGTCACCATCCCGCAGCTATCCACGGACAGGGCCTCCTGGCCTTCCGCGGCTCGTCTCAACGCACGTGGGCCATTGGCAAATCCCATCCCCAGATCACCCCGTGCCTTTCCTTCAGAAGCCGGGAGGAGGAGGACTGCAGGCGGCATCACGGCATCAGCAGGAAGGGATACCGCTGGAGCGTCAGTGTAGCCTCCTTCTCTCTCGGAAAGCAGGCCTGCAGAGAGCTTTTGTGGGCCGGGCTAGCTTCCTGTTCTCAGACGGCGCCCGCGTCCCGCGTGGCCGTGGCAGCGAGGAGGCGCGTGGACTGAAGGCTTTCCCGGGGCCTCCAGTTCCTGACCTGCAGTTCTGGGTTGAGGGCTTTGAAACTTTGAATCTGAGGATTTGAGCTTGTTTTGTAATTTTCAATCAGGACGGCAGCGTCGCGCTTCAGAGTGTGTGGGGAGGGGCCATGCGCATCCCGTGCTCCTCGCTGAGCCGCGGGGTCTTCACCTCAGGCCGACCCAGGGTCCCCGCGCAAGGACGAATCACAGTCATCCTGGAGAGGTGTTTCGCATGGTGCCTGCATGCAGTAAGCACCTAATAAATGTCACCATCATTATCTTTCCTCATTGTCTAAAGACAGCAGTGGGTGGGGACATTGGCCTCATCCTCCAGAAAAGAAATTTGCTGTCACAGTGATTAGCAGCAAAACAAGAGAGCCTGGTGCACTGCCAACACTTTCCCTGCAGTTGCCAATTTTTTTTTCTGGGAATAGAAGCAGAAAGAATAGGGGAAAATGTCACTTGGCAGATAACCTTCACTCCTCCAGTTTTGTTTTATTATTATTTTCCTTCAGGCATCACATCAAAAAATGGGAAAAAAAATTATTTTCTAAGACTTCTTGGCTCAAAAAATTAAAACCACATTTCTCAGTCTGTGGCCCCTGACTTCTGCGAGCAGATGGCGTTGGCATCGCTCCCTCCGTCCGCACCGGCACCGCGCATTCTCCTCCCTCTGACCACCGAGTGCCAGCCCCGGCAGCAGTGCCCAGGGCTGGGGTGGGGAAGGGCGGCCGGGGCTAGATTCATTGAGGCTGCAATAAAATACCACAGTCACAGCGGCCCTTTTAAAGAAATGTGTTCTGCAAATCATTTTAAAGAAGATTTCAGAAAAGGAGTTCTAATGAGTTATGTGTCAATTAAAATGTAATCACTTAGTAGTATAAGAAACACACATAATTCTACTATTCAACCATCACAGTGACAATATAAGGAGACACTCGTTGTTCTCACTTAAATGTAAAGACCAGGGCTTAGAGAAGTTGAGTGACTTGCCCAAAGACACAGAGCAGCAAGCTGCAGGGTGAAAGCTGCAAACAGCTGATCTAAGTCTCTAGTCCTCCAGGATCCCAGAACCTCTGGTAGGAAGGATCTCAGCTGCATCACCCCAACTCCAGCTTCCCACTACTGCTTTCTTAATATTGCAAGAAAATGTCATTATCCTGCATGCAACTGCAAAGGGGGAAGGGGAGGGCAGAGGAACACCATGGTATCTGTTGTCTCTACCAAGGAAGTGTTTGATACTCCCTCAAACTATGAGAACGGATCCAGCTCTTTATCATAAATTACCTAGAAGGGCTAGCACAGGATTGACATAATACAATGTGCAGAACAGCTTTACCAAAACCCTCTTAAGATAACTCTTTTCCTCCCCACGGTTTCACATTCAAATAGCTGCTGAATAACTCTCCCATCTTTGTAGAGCCCTGTGTCTGCCCTGTGCCCTTCCCTGGCTGAAGCACCCTGGGCTTCCACCTGTGAGTCCCCCACAGGCACAGCTGCTTCCTGCTTTGGAATTGGAGTGAGCAAATCTTCCAGTATCTTACCCAGGGGGCTGGCAGGTCCCTTAAAGAAGGGGGATAGGTGAGAGGAGCTTCATGAAAGAAGTATGATTGGTCTCAGAAAAAAAAAAAATGGAATTGCAAGAAGAAACTAGAAAGGGGGTAAGGCACCAGAAAAGACTTAGGGCTTCCAGAAGGACCTAATCCCTAACTGAGATCAGTGAGCCAAGACGTGGGCAAGGCAAGGCTGAGATGAGGGCTGCAGAGAGCTGACCGTGCTGTGGTTGTGGAGGGGTGCATGCACCATGCACCTGGAAAGATGCATGGAGAAGGTGCGAGAGGGAGGGATCCTCAACCATCCCTTCAACACCTGATATCCAATCAGTGAAAAGAGGTGGATCTTATTTAGTAAACGCATTTGGGTTTTGAGGGGCAGGGTACTGGGCATGGAAGGCTGCTCAGCACCCTGGATTGACCCTTTCCTTTGGGGAGTGTAGGAGGACCACTGGATTCGGGAAGCCGCTGCACCACGGCTGTCTCTCACGTTTAGCTTGGCCACTCTAACATCTCAATCCTCAGTGATATGAAAAACAGAAGAACAACTCTAGGAGGCAAACCACATATTTGTGGATTCTTAACATTTTGATAGTTTGGCTGTTGTACAGACTTTTATTAAACCCAGACCAACACACACACAAGCACACAAATAGCTCCAAAAATAATTTTTCTAAGCATCAAAAGATATTTAGGCCTGCGCCCTCTGGCCCCTGGGTATCCTGGCTGTGAGAGAGGAGGAGGAGGGGTGACTGGAATTTCGCTGTGCACTGAAGCTAACAACTCCACCCTATGGATCTCGTGTGTTGGGCAGTGAGCTCTCTGCCCTGGAGTCACTCTGGACAAGAGAATCCTGGTGGCCACTCTGCTTTCGGTGGCAGTGGAGAGATGAATTAAGAGTGGTGGGGTTTGGTACTCTAGCATAACCCCTCCATTTTCCAGATTTCTACGCAGCACACAGCAACACTCAATGCATGCTTATCGAGTGACTGCCAGAATGAACCACCAATGAGCGAATGGATGAATGGATGAAGAATGACAGGGCACCTGGATTCCAGCGTGGTTTCTGCACTGAGACATGGGTTGCGGCCACAGGCTTCCCAGTCCCCCAAGAGTAGCATAATCACGTCAGCGGCTTTGGCTGGTGAGGAGCCCCCGCCCAGCAGCGACGGTGCTCACCCTCTGTCCATGCCAACAGCAGAACTTCCTGGGGAGGAGCACCGTGAGCTGCGGAGAGGACCGGCCTGGGGAACTCGGATGGGGACCTTCTGCCCAGATCTGTAGCTTGCTGGGCAGCACTAGGAAGGGGCATATTTCCATGCAAAGGTAAGTATTTAGGGCACCACTGGGACCCTGCCATACCTTCACGGATTCAACAACAAGGACTCCAGAACAGCTGCAGCTCCTCAGTCTCTGTCATCTCTCACTGAGCCTTGCTGTGTCTATCTATGGCAGAATTCCTTGATCTGACGCTTGGATTTGTCAAGAAGTAACATAAATTATATGTTTTAAGTAATTAACAATGAATATATTAGGAAAAATCCACCCCCAGTAAATGAAAGCCCCAGCTGCCAATAACTAAAACTGCCCCAGTATAATCTGTTATTAGTTAAAACTCGATAGAAAAATTAAAATCTTTTGATAAATTTTAATGTGCAAAGTTTGACCCAGGAAATATTGACTTTGTTGAAATAGCCACAACTGAAAATTGGCAGTGGACTCTGCTCTGCCCGGGAGTCTCCGTGGGGGATGAGGGGGCCCCGCTGCAGCCAGTCCTTGCTGCTTTCTGGTGGCTCCAAATTCACGAGTCTTGGTTCCCCAAAGCCTCATCTCCTTGTGGAAAGTGAGGTGGGAACAAGAGCCTAAGAGAGGCCTTGGCAGGGCTGAGGGCCTGGGCAGGAAGCGGGCAGGGAGTGCCAGGAGGCGGCAAGGCGGGTGGCGCTGGCGGAGGAAGGGCATGAGAGCCGCTCTGGAAGGGCTCGGGAAACCACAGCTGGCAGAGCAGTGTCTTTTGGGACAGGACCTTACTGGGTGAAGACACTCAGGCAATATGACGCAGGGTGATTTGAATATAAGCATTTTAACCCGCATTCAACAAACCAGATGAGTCATGAAGATATGGTTCACACATCAGTTTTTGTCCCTAGACAATCTCTTGGCGTAGAACTTCCGCTCTG
Organism: Microcebus murinus; assembly: GCF_040939455.1. NCBI lineage: Eukaryota > Metazoa > Chordata > Mammalia > Primates > Cheirogaleidae > Microcebus > Microcebus murinus. The sequence goes on along the minus strand of NC_134117.1, from coordinate 69,184,880 downwards.
GGGCATTTGTGAATTTGTGAAATGTGACAGGCTGCCTTACTGTGTCTTCGTTTGCGTGCTCCTGATCATTAATGAAAGTAAATATCAGTTCATACGTGTTTTTGGCCAGAAGTGACTCCTCTTCTGGGACGAGCCCATTCCTGACTCTTCCTCTTTCAAAACACATACGGTTATGTGGACTTGTTTTTGTAGGTTCAAGGAGTCCCTCCACGTTGTCTGTGCTGCTCCCTTCTTGGCTGTGCGTGTTACAGGCACTGCCGCCTGCCCCTCACTGCTCCACTTACCGTGTCTCGTCCTTTGATGAACAAAAGCTTGCAGTTTTAGTATAGTCAAATTTCAATCATTTTTTGTGTAATAATGTGTTTTGGTTCTCGTTTAAAATTTTTTTCACTTCAATATCTAAAAATTATTCAGCTGTATTTCCTACCAAAACTTTCTATTTGTTCTCTAGATATTTAAATTTTTAATAAATCAGAAATATATTTTTGTGTGCAAAAGTGATATGAGGTCAGAATACAGTTTTACCTTTGTCTGTCTGGATAACCTTTTCTGAGCTTCCTTTCTCTCTGCATGTCCTGGCATGCTGCCCCTCATGTGCACACAGCTCTTGCTGAGCTCTTTATTTCTTCTTTTTTATAATATACTTTGGGGTACCACACTGTCTTAATTATTATGGACTCAACACTGGGTTAGAAAGTTTTCCTCTCTCTTGTTGTCCTTTTGAAATATTCTGGTGACTCTTGGAAACTTGTTCTTTCACATAAATTTCAGGATCAATTTATCAAGTTTTAAGAATAATCTTATTGGGATCGGGATTGGAGTTACTGTGAACCTATAGATTAATTTTTAGATAATTGATGTCATAAAGGTCTGTTTCATGAGAATATTTTCTCCCATTCTGTAGGCTGTCTATTTGCTCTAATGGTAGTTTCCTTGGCTGTGCAGAAGCTTTGTAATTTGATCAGGTCTCATTTATGTATTTTTGCTGCTGCTGTGATTGCTTTGGGGTCTTCTTCATAAATTCTTTGCTTAGGCCGATATCTATAAGAATTTTCCCAACATTTTCTTCTAGAATTCTTTTTTTTTTTTTTTTTTAACTCTTAATTTTTTTTATTTTATTTTATTTTTTTTTTTGAGACAGAGGCTCGCTTTGTTGCCCAGGCTAGAGTGAGTGCCGTGGCGTCAGCCTAGCTCACAGCAACCTCAAACTCCTGGGCTCGAGTGATCCTTCTGCCTCAGCCTCCCGGGTAGCTGGGACTACAGGCATGCGCCACCATGCCCGGCTAATTTTTTTTTTTTTATATATATATCAGTTGGCCAATTAATTTCTTTCTATTTATAGTAGAGACGGGGTCTCGCTCTTGCTCAGGCTGGTTTCGAACTCCTGACCTTGAGCAATCCGCCCGCCTCGGCCTCCCAAGAGCTAGGATTACAGGCGTGAGCCACAGCGCCCGGCCTCTTCTAGAATTCTTAAGGTTTCATGCCTTAGGTTTAAGTCTGTTATTCATTGTGAGTTGATTTTTGTGAGAGGTGAACAAGCACCATATACTCACCATCAAATTGGTACTAACTGATCAACACTAAGATGCACACATGGTAGTAATACTCACTGGGTGCCGGTGACGGGGGAGGGGAGGGTGGGGGTTCATAAATGCACAACTAGTGGATGCAGAGTGCACTGTATGGGGGAAGGGGACACTTATAGCCCTGGCTTGGGCGAGGCTAAGGCATTATGTGTAACCAAAATGTTTGTACCCCCATAATATTCTGAAATTTAAAAAAAGATCTGTTTCATTTTTATGATCACAGCATATTTATCTGGTTACTAGGGCCATCTATAATGTCTTTTAGTGCCATTTAGAGTCTTCCTGTAGAAGATTACCCTTCTTGTTAGAATTACTATTAGGTTCTACTACTCTTGAATTTGTCATATTAAGTGGCATTGTCTTTTAAACTGTACTTTTTATTATTTGTTGATGGTTAACAAATATTTAAAATTTAAATAGTAATCTATTAGGATAAAATTAATGAATAAAATAATTTTGCCTAATTGTTTCCAATTTATTTATAGGATCTCTTGGCTTTTCTACGTAAAGGATCACATCAGCTAGAAATAATCTTCCTAATCATTTTGCAGTTAATTATTATTAATATTTCTTAATAGCATTATAATATGTTAAGTAGTTATTAGGCTATTGAGAAAATCCAATACAATGTCGAGTAGAATTAGGAAAATGGGAAGACTTCTAATGTTTTCTCATTTGATCTGACATTTGCTAGAGTATTTTTTTCCAGGATACCTTTTACCAGATCGTAAAATGCCCTAGCACTCCTCATTTACTAAAGTTTATAATCATGAAAGTATGTTGAATACTGTTTTAGGATTTTTCTCAATCTATTGAAATGATTCTATGACTTTTAATCCATTAATATGATGAAATATGTGTTTTATACACAAGTGGTATAAAGCCAGGTTTATCATGATGATCTTTTTATGAGGTTTGATTCAATTTGCTAATTTTTATATAATTGTATATTAACACAACTAATATACAGTTATTTAATCCATATTAATGAGCAAAGCAGTATTATAACTTTCCTTTTTCCAACTGTCAGTGTTTGGTTGGGTATCAAGGTTATTATGCTAACCTTAAAAAATGATCTGAGAAGAATTCCCCCTGCTGTTTGTTGAAATATTGATAAAAGATTAAAATTATTTATACCTGAAAAGGTTGGTGGAACTTACTACTAAAGTTATTTCAGTCTGTTTTTTTATCTTCAAATATTTATAACTTTCACTTCAATTTTTTTATTCTTCATTTCTTCTGGTGGCAGTTTAGTAAGTTATATTTTTATTACTTTTTCCAATGTGTTAATGTTTTAAAAAGTATTGACATCTGTTTGTTATCTTTTAAATCACTTTTTAAGATTATTTGTGCCCTCTTTTACATTGAAAGTATTATTTGTTTTGCGTTTCTTCTTTTTTTCTTGATCAATCTTGCTATTAGAAAAATAAAACTATTTTCAGTTTTTTGTTTATTTTATCATGAAACAACTCTTGGCACATTCATCTTCTCTATAGTTTCTTTTGGATTATTCTGTTGTTCTTTCCCTAATTTTGTAATTAATTCTCAGTCTTTTTTGTTTTCTTCTATAGGTATTTAAAGGTATAAATTCTTCTCATAGCACTACTCTTGTTACATTTCTAAATGTTGATACATAGTGTATGTATCATTACATAATTCTAGGAATTTCAGATTTCTATTATAATTTATTATGTAAACCATGAGTTATTAGCTTTTTTTAAGTTTCAAGACATGCAAGGTTTCTAAATTTAGATAATTTTCTTTTAACTGCAACTTAATTATTATGTTCAAGTACATGATACATATGCTGTGGATTTTATTGAAAATTGCTTTGTAAAATAGTGCTGATGAAATTTTATAATATTTATTATGGGCTTGAGAATGATGTATATTCTGTGAATATTGGATATAAATTCAATTGAGTTGTTTTATCTTTAATATCTTGCTGATTTTTTTGTCTGCTTGACATGTTTATAATGAAGAGAAATATTTCAAAGCTAATATTATTGATGATTCTTCAAATCTCTCTGGAATTCTATCAATGCCTGTCTTTCATATTTTGAGAGTATTACACTAGGTGTAGACATTTTAAAAATTCTTATATCATCCTGGTACTTGAATGTTTTATAAGTGTGTAGTGATTGTTGATGCCCAATATTTATTTATTATTTAAAGCCCATTTTTATGCACAAGTTTTCTTTTGGTTAGAATTTTTCTGACATATCTTTTTATATCTTTTGTGTGGAAAATGTCTAATCCAGAAAGTAAAAACTTTCCTAGGCACTTCTGAGGATGCAATTTTAGTACAGAGAATTGGCTGCAAATACGGCAGCAGACACAGAGTAGCAGAAGGAGAAAAGCAGTTAAGCTCATGTAGAAACTGGGGAGCCGTTTCCAACCTTGAAGCAGGCGAGGCAAATGCAGTCAGTGTTTCCCAGCCCAGGTTGGCTGTGCCTTTGGCACCGCGGCTGTGGGAACCTGCGTGAGCAGGAAGCGGCTTCTGCACTCCCTGTCTGCCCGATCTCCACCACCCAGGGCCATTGTTCCTGTGATTTCCTTTTTATATGGTTTGATTGCATCCTACGTGTTCCTTAAAGTTATATTTTGTGTTTACATTTTTTAACTTTATAAAAATGGTATGATGTTGTATATAACCCTCTGGGCTTATTTTTAAATTTAATTGTATATAACTAAGCTTTATTCATATTACAGCATGTCTCTCCATTTGTTTACGTTTCATTATGTAAACATACCAGAATTTATTCGTGCACTCCCCTGTTGATAAGCATTTGGATTGTTTTTGGAATTTCTATAAATAGTACTTCTGTGAACCTTCTTGTGTGAAAGTTTTGCTTAATGATATCCAAAAGTGAAATTGTGGGTGAGAACACACACAAATTGTGGGTGAATATGAATATTTAATTCTGTAAGTTAATGAGGAATTGTTTTCCAAAGTGATTTCACAAATTTATATGACCATTAATGCAGAAGAGATTCTATAGAACCACACCCTATTCAGACTTTTTAATAATTTTATACGGGATGAAGGTAAAACAATACTTCATGATACACATTATATTTTTCCTTGATCATTACTACTGTTGAACATCTATCAGTATATACTGAAATATACTGAATATATAGAAGAATTCAACAACACAGATAGCTATTGATCTAGAGGATATACTGCACCCCAAAATTGGAGAACTCATATTCCTTTCAAGAATATAAGAATTATTTTAAAAATTGACCATGTGCCAGACCATTAAAGAAATTCTCAAAAAATTTTAAAAGATTGTTAGTACTTAAAATACATGTTGTAATTACAATAAAATTAGTTTAAAGGTTAATGCAAAAGGATAATCAGAAAACTCCATGTATTTGAAGAGAGTAAACCTATCTTTAAAAAATGAGAGTGAAAGAAGAAATCATATAGAATACCATAAAATATTTAGGAAATATTAGTGCACAGATAGTATAATATAGAGAAAATTTATATCCTTAAATCTATTAGGAAAAAGCTTGAGAAGTAAGTAAGCTAAGAAGTTAGCACAAAAAAAGGTAACCAAAGAGGGGAATAACATTTCCAGCAAGAGCCAGCTAGCTCATGGATGAACCACACTGAGATTGATTTATAAAGATGAAAACATACAAAGCATGTATTTAAAATCATCATTAAGATGATCAGACCTTTACCTAGCTGTCTAAAGAAGCAAAAGCATTTCTTTCTAGATGACAATTAATAGTATTTAGAGCTTTGAATCATTTCTAGAGTCTTCAAACACAAAGCCAAATACTAAGCCTAAAGTACTGAGGCTTACAAAAAAAGACAACAGTAGACAAAAAATAAAAAGAAAATAAATGAGAAAACAGAATGATAGATGTAGCAGATGTAAATTTCAGAGTTATTACATATAAAACTAAAAATAAATGTGACTAATATGATCAAGGAATTAATAACAACATGAAGAACCGAAAACTACAAAAAGTTACTTTTAAAATTCTAGAAATGTAAAATACAATATGCAAAATTATGGACTCAAGTACTGGATTTAACAGCCCTTTAGAAATAGTTAAACAGACAGTTAACTGGAAGGTAATTCAGAAAAAATATACACATTGAAACACGATAGATCTCAAAAGGTATAATCCAAAGAAAAAGCATAAAAGAAATATAGGACAAAAGTATGAATGAACACATTTGCAACTGAGGGTCAGAAAAATAGAAGAAAGAATGTGGTAGAATAACTTTATTTGAAAAATATTGACCAAGAATATTCTAAAACTAATGAAAGGCGTTAAGTAAAAGATTGAAGAATTACTAAGTGCACAAATAATGGTAAATACGAACAAAGCCACTGCTAGGCACATCACAATAATGCTATTGAAATATTATAACTAATAGAATATTTAAAAATAAGTTCACAGTGGGAAAGCGTATTACCTACAGAGGAACAGCAATAAGATCAAAAGAGGGTTTCTCAACAAAGACTAAATAAGCCGGAAGACAATAGAATATATTTGAGGATAAAGAAAATAACTACCTGCCTAGAATTTTCTCCTCATCAGCCACAACCTTCAAAACTGAAGGTTAAAAAAGACATTATCAGAGAACAAAACAGAAAACAGTTAGTTACAGCAGACGCAGGCTTGCACTAAAAGGAACACTGAAGAGAGTTATTTGGGAAGAAGTAAAATGACCCTAGATGGAGATACAGAAATGCAGGAGAAAAGGGAATGTAAAGAAATTGTAATGTTTATAAATGACTGGTGAATATATAAATTAATATAACAATGCCCTGTGGAAATTAAACTATATTTAAACAATACAATACACAAGAATAATACTAGAGGCAGCAGGAAGGCGAGTGCAGTTCGAGGGCTCTGAGAGTCTTGCTCTATGACTTCCTGGTAAGTAGTATAAAAGTACCGAGTGATCTCAGACTCTAATGATTCATGTTTTAATCTCTAGGAAACAAACACTAAAGCCACTTAAAAAAATATAGAACTGACAAGCTAATGAAGGGAAAACAAAATAATAAAATAATACTTGATCTAAAGGAGCAGGAGGGAGAGAGAACAGAATAAAGGGCGTAGCGAGAGTGAACAGAATAGAGAGATTAGAAGACAAATATTAAAAGAACAAGCTTTACTACACATTGGCAATAATTGAATTAAATGTAAATTGACTAAAAACGATTGCCAGACCAGGGAAAAATAATATCCAAGGATACATTGCTTCAAAAACACTAATCAAAAGAGAGGGGTCTGTCAGATAATGTAGACTTTAAGGCAAGCGCAATTACTCAGATAGTACACATAAAATAATTCTAAGATGTTTACCAAGGCCAGGCGCGGTGGCTCACGCCTGTAATCCTAGCACTCTGGGAGGCCAAGGCGCGTGGATTGCTCGAGGTCAGGAGTTCAAGACCAGCCTGAGCAAGAGCGAGACTCCATCTTTACTATAAATAGAAAGAAATTAATTGGCCAACTAATATATAGAAAAAATTAGCCGGGCATGGTGGCACATGCCTGTAGTTCCAGCTACTCGGGAGGCTGAGGCAGGAGGATTGCTTAAGCCCAGGAATTTGAGGTTGCTGTGAGCTAGGCTGATGCCACAGCACTCTAGCCCGGGCAACAAAGTGAGACTCTGTCTCAAAAAAAAAAAATGTTTTCCAAGTAAAAAAGATATAAAAATTCCAAACACTTATGCATCCAATTGTATAGCCTCAAAATATATAAACCAAAGTTAACTGAACTAAAAGAAGCAGTAGACAAATCAAGCAACATAGTAAGAGATTTTAATATACAGTTGACCCTTGAACAACACAGGTTTGAACTGAGCAAGTCCATTTATATACAAATGTTTTCCAATAATATATTGGAAAAATGTTTGGAGATATACAACAATTTAAAAAAATTTGCAGACAAAACACATAGCCTAAAAATACCAAAAAATTAAGAAAAGTTCGGTATATCATGGATGCATAAAATATTTGTATTTTATCATTTATTATAAAAATATATATGAATCTATTATGAAAAATTAAAATTTATCAAAACTTAAGCATACAAACAGTATACATGGCACCATTTGCAGACAAAAGAAAGGTAGCTAAATGTAAAGATGCAGTATTAAACCATAATTGCATAAAATTAACTGTAGTACATACTGTACTACTATAATATATTTGAAGTTACCTCCTGTTGCTATTTCAGTCAGCTCAAGTGTTATAAGTATCTGCTTAAAACACCATGAGACACTAATCATCTCCATGTGAGCAGTTCCTCTCTCCGGTAAATTGGGTATCAGTAAAAAGTGATCTCTCATAGTTGCTGCATATTTTTCACTGTGTTTAGTGCAACACCGTAAACCATGAATGAGACCATGGAACCCATACAAAGTGCCACTAGTGATGCTGGAAGTGCTCCCATGAAGCAGGGAAACGTCATGACATCACAGGAAAAAGTTAAATTGCTTGGTACGTACTGTAGATTGAGGTCTGCAGCTGTGGTTGTCCACCATTTCAGGATAAGAAATCCAGCCTAAGGACAACTGCAAAAAAACAAAAGGAAATTTGTGAAGCCATTGCTGCAACTACTCCAGTAGAAATAGCTCTTTTCTGAGAATTTGTTTAATGGTCTGGCAGCTTTTATGTGGGTGCAGGATTACTGAAAGAAAGGCTAATCTATAGACTCTAATATTTGAGAAAAAGTGATATCTTTATATGACAACTTAAAGCAAAAGGCAGGTGAAGGATCTAAAGCTGGAGAATTGAATGCCAGCAAAAGACGTTTTTTCAGAAAATTGTTCGGCTTAAAAATTGTCAAGTTAACAGAAGAAGCAGCTTCTGCTGACCACGAGGCCCAGATGAGTTCCCTGACACCATGAAGAAAATCATTGAAATGCAGCTGGATTTACGAGCAGCACTGCTTTTATATATGAAGATGCTCATCCCGAGTCTTGAAGGGAAAAGATAAACACCAGCTACCAGTGTTTTGACTGAACAAGAAGGCTTGGACAAGAATCCTGTTTCTAAATTGGTGCATCAATGCTTTGTCCCTGAAGTCAGGAAGTACCTTGCCAGTAAGGGATTGCAATTTAAAGTTCTTTTGATGTTGGACAATGCCCCTGGCCACTCAGGACCCCATGAATTCAACACTGGAGGGGTCCAAGTGGTCTACTTGCCCCCAAACAAGACGTCTCTAATTGAGCCTCCAGATCAGAGTCAAAGAGCCCTCTAAGGCTCATTACACAACGTGCTCTATGGAAAGAATTGTCAACACTACGGAAGAGAACTCCAATAGAGAGAACATCATGACAGTCTGGAAGGACACCACCATTCAAGATGCCATTGTTGTTATAGAAAAAGCTGTGAAAACCCCCAAGCCCAAAACAATAAATTCCTGCTAGAGAAAACTGTGTCCAGATGTGCGCATAACTTCACAGGATTTGTGACAGAGCCAATCAAGGAAATCATGCGGATATGCAAAAAGGGCAGGGGCTGAAGGGTTTCAAGATATGGATCTTGGAGAAATTCAAGAGCTAATAGATACCACACCAGAGGAATTAAAATAAGACAACTTAATGGAGATGAGTGCTTCAAAATCAGCGCTAGGTAATGAGGAAGAAGACGTAGAAGCAGTGCCAGAAAACAAATTGACATGAGGGGATCTGGCAGAGGGTTCCGATTATTCAAAACTGCTTTTGACTTCTTTTATGACAGGGACGCTTTGTGATACATGGGCTGCAACTAAAAAAATGGTGGGAAAAGGAATGGTGCTACATAAAAGCTTTTTTTCTTTTTTTTTTTTTGCTCAGGTGGTGGTGGGAGTGAATTAAAACATTTTTGAAGAAATGAAAAAGCATAAAGCTCAGACAGAAACTGCCGTGCATTCCCGTAAAGTGAAGCTGAGAGTGCCTGCCCCTCCTGCCTCACCTTCCATTTTGTCCGGCTCCTCACCCTCCGCCATGTCCGAGGCGGCGAGGCCACGCCCCCTCCTCGCCTCAGCCCGCTCCTGTGGAGACTGGGAGGACGCAGACCTTCACGAAGATCCACGGCCGCTTCATGATTAGTAAATACATTTTCTCTTCCTTATGATTTTCTTAACAACATTTTGTCTTTGCTAGCTTATCTTATTGTAAGAACACAGTACATAATACATACAACATACAAAATATATGTTAATTAACTAATTATGTTTTCAGTGAGGCATCTGGTCCACAGTAGGCTATTAGGAATTAATTAGGTTTGGGAGAGTCAAAATTCTATGCGGATTTTCAACAGCTCAGGGAGGTTGGTGTCCTTAACCTCGTATGGTTCAAGGGTCAGCTGTATGTCTTTTAGAAACTAACAGAAAATAAAGATAAAAATAGATAGTACATAAACAAATGATTATCAACTATGACCAAATTAAAGTGTGTACAGCACCGTACCCAGCACGTACAGAATGCAAATTATTTCAAGGGTACATGGGACGTTCTGAAAAATTGACCATATGCTGAGTCATAAAGCAAGATTTAACAAATTTCAAAGGGAAATCATACAGACCACAGTGGGTTTAGGCAACATATCGACAACAAAAGGACAACTAAAAAATCCTTAAATGTTTGAAATTTAAGTAATACATTTTTAATTAACTCATGCGTCAAGGGAAGAATAATGAGATGAATTAGAAAACATTTAATTTGACAATAAAGGAACACTACCGTTAAACTTACTGCATTCAAATAAAGCAATATAAAAGCATTCATTTAAAAGGTAGGGTTATAAACTAAAAATTAACAGTCTAAGAAAAAATATCATGAAGTTGGGAAAAAAAACTCTGCAAAATAAATACAATTAAAGAAAAAGGAAGAAAATAAAATAGATAATATCAGGAATAAACTAATTATAAAACAAATATGGAGAGAATCAACTAAGCCAAAATTTAGTTATTAAAAAAAATAGAATTTATAGCCATATGAAAATTTTGATTATGAAAAAATACAAGGCACAAATTTCTATCGTTCAGAATGAAAAGTTAGATACTATTACAATTCATATGATGTTAAAAATAAAATAAGACACTATTATTAAAATGGTATTCCGGCCGGGCGCTGTGGCTCACGCCTGTAATCCTAGCTCTTGGGAGGCCGAGGCGGGCGGATAGCTCAAGGTCAGGAGTTCAAAACCAGCCTGAGCAAGAGCGAGACCCCGTCTCTACTATAAATAGAAAGAAATTAATTGGCCAACTGATATATATATAAAAAATTAGCTGGGCATGGTGGCGCATGCCTGTAGTCCCAGCTACTCGGGAGGCTGAGACAGAAAGATCACTCAAGCCCAGGAGTTTGAGGTTGCTGTGAGCTAGGCTGACGCCACGGCACTCACTCTAGCCTGGACAACAAAGCGAGACTCTGTCTCAAAAAAAAAAAAAAAAAAAAAAAATGGTATTCCAATAAATTTGAAAATTTATTATATAGATAAAACAGGTAAGTTACTATAATACAAAAACATAAATAAACAAAACAGATAAAAATAAATAGGGATAAATAGAAAATATGAATGGTATAACATTTGTGAAGATATTGACTGTATAAGAAAATTCTAGGCTCAGATGGTTTCAAAATAGAATTCTCCCAGCCATTAAAAGGGAGCAAAACATTTATCTTCTAGAAATATTAACATGTTCTTACCTACTATACGTGAAAGTTCCAGTTGCCCTGTGTCTTTGACAGTACTTGGTATTGTCGGTCTTTTTAAGTTTTAAGTGTTCAGGAAGGTATGCCGAGGTATCTTATTTTATGTTATTATTTTGAATTTCCCTAATGTCTGCTGGTATTGAGCATCTCAAATGCTTTTTTACCATCAGCATCTATTCTACACAAATCTTTTCTCCAATTTTAACTGAGCTGTTTGTCTAACTGAATTCTAAGAGTTTTTTGTGTAATCTGGTTACAAAGTCCTTTACCATATGTGTGCTTCGAAAATATTTTCTCCTAGGGCATTGCTTGCTATTTTTCATTTTCTTAACAATGTTTTTTAAAGAGCCAAGTTGTATGATTCACATTATAAGATTTCAAGACTTACTGTAAAACTACAGTAGTCTAGAAAAATGTGGAATTAGATGAACAAAGAGATCAATGAAACAGAATACACCATCAACTGATTTGCAACAAAAATTAAGTAATTAGTTGAGAACTGATAGTATTTTCAATAAATGATGCCACAACAAATGGCCAGCTTCTTAAAACAAAACAAAACAAAACAAAACAAAACCCTTAATTCTTACCTTTCACCACATGTAGAAATCAATTTCAAATGAATTATAGATTTAAAACCTAAAACTGCAAAATTCTACAGTAAAATATAGGAGAAAATCTATCTTGGGTAAAGCAAAAATTTTTTAGATAGAACACCAAAGCACAGAACAAAAGAAAGTATGATAAATTAGGCTTCATTAAAATTAAACTTTCTGCTTAATGACGTTTAACCTTCAAAGCACCATATACAATAGAGAAATACCATTATCTCTATTTTACAGATGAAGAAATTGTAGCACAAAGACATTTAGGTCACAAAGCTGGGAAGCAGTAAAGCAAGTGATCAAATTTAGGTGTTGGCTTCCAAGTGCAGGCTTTTGTCTCTTCATAAACGAAGTTTATCTGGTGTAATCTAAACGCAAACGTAAATAACTTGTGTTAGCTGTGCCACGATTCTGTTAAAGACAATTGAAAACTGGATGTGTGTTTATACACGTAGGATCCTTATCTCTTGTATATATACATAGACAGATATATGGGCAGCTATTTAATTCCACAGGCATTTGGCGTAACCAGTATGAAACCACCACAAAATCGACTTTTCCCAACTAATCTCCAAATTGATCTGATAGGAAACAGCAATTGCCAACTGATCTGTGACTTCCAAGGAGGACAAAACCTGACATTAGCAAGGGCTGGGTGTTGCAGACTTTGCCAGGGGGCTTTGGTGATCACACTGAAAGAACTCAGTTCCCTTAATTCACTCACAACTCCCTTATATAACATCTGCTCTTGGATATCAACACACAGGATCACCTGTTACATGTACCTACATTCCCCACAAGCTGCTCTCTGCTCCTCTTGCAGATGTTTTGCCTGATCTTGAGAGCAATATCTGATAAAATCCCTCCAACAAAGATCACCACGAAGTAGACAAGAAACCATTCCAAAATTCAAAAGGCAGGTTTATGTCAAATTGTCCACCGAGCACTGAATTGATGGGGCCCAAAGCCAGCGTGCAAGTGCTCAGGGAGTTGAAAACAAGAATAGAAATGCACAGTAGAAATCACCTATTATTGACAAGGAGATTTGGTCTCTTCTATGCAGTTTTCCATTTCTTTTTACAAATAAATTTTTTGAAGCATAAAGGTTTAATGTACATTTCAAATCAACTAGCTGATGAAAAAAAAAAAAACTTGTCTCCAATGCAAATATATGTCAATATACCTTCTTATTATTTCAGGCCAAATTTCCAATTTAATTTCTATGATCAAAGAAGAAAATATCAGGTACAGTCTACTAACGGACAGATTCCCTAATTTAATTGTCATATTAAGATAACAGCCATTAGAATGATCATTTTAACTCAAAATTCTATTTGGTACTGCATCCAGCACAATTAGTGTCTCCTTTATTACAAAAATTAAACCAAATAACCACACAGCAGCACTTCCTCTCACCTTGGCATGGTTCAGATCAGGGGTCTGCTCTGGGGTCAGCTGGGAAGAGCAGGGAGCAGAGTCACCGTCATTGGACGAGGTCCCAGGGTGCCATGGCCCTGCTAGACAGGGACAACTTGCCTCCTGCTTAAAGCGGCCAATCCACTAGGGCTCTACTAAATCTCACTGCCCACCCTGCACCCTGGCCCCTCGCTCCAAACCCTTTGGCTCCACGTGGAGAGTGGGATGGCAGACAGACTCCCTAGCGTGGCATGTGAAGCTGTTCCTAAGGCCTGGCAACCACATCGCTGACAATTTTGTGTCTCACTTCTTTGCCCACAGCCCTCCTGTGCCCAAACTTCTGGTGAATCCTGGACATACCTATTTCTTTTGCATCATCAGCCTTTTGAATATACATTTCCCCTGAATGAACCTGCCTTGGGAAACACCTATTCATCTTTTTAGAGATGAAATAACCATCATCTTCTATAGAAAGACTTCCCAAATTCTCTCCACCACACCCTTATCCAGGACCAAACCAAGTTTCTTTCCTTGGGGCATCCCAAACTGTATTTGCTGGCTTTCCTGTGGTGCTGCCTTACACTGTGTTACAAGAGTTGGGATTTAATCTGTTCATCTATGCGTTTCCAAGTCCTTGGAAATTAGTAGGCAAAAGTGAACAAATAATCAAATCAACCAATCAATTGACGCATTTAGGCTTGGCACCAAGATTTCCATGCTTCCTTTTGTTTATGTGCCAATCTTAGGACCCTAAGTAGAACTTGTGTTACTTGTAGTTTGTATAGTTTCCATTTGTAATTCATGCTTCCATGCCTTGTAATAAAATGTAGCCACATATTGAAATAATTTAACTAATAATAAAAACTGAAATCAGAAACATTTTCAAAGAAAGAGATAATTTTAATAGCTCAAATTTTAATAGGGCTGTCTACATGTCAGGCACTATGGTAAGCACTTAACCTGGATTATTTCATTAAACCTTATAAGAACCCCATGATGTGGGTCCAATTATTATCCCAATTTTACAGATGAGAAACCTGAGCCGCACAGAAATTAAGTAACCTCGTGGGAAGTGTGGCATCAGGATTATACACACATAATCTTGTTCTCAGGCTGTGCCCTTAACCAAGAGGGCTCTCTTCTTGTTTCAGAGACTCCAGGAGCCTCAGGTAATTCGGTTTATTATGTTTAGGCATTACACTTAGCTCCATACTTCTTGGCATCCCCCAGGGAATAAAGTTGAAACACATCACAGAAGGATCAGGACTGGCTTCCTGGGCAAACGAATTGAGCACTTGCCCAGGGCCCCGAACTCAGGAATCCTGATGCTCTGTTGTTGCCATCTTGAAATTCTTAATAATTTTTGAACAAGGGGTCCTGAATTTTTATTTTGCACTGGACCCTGAAAATTAAGCTAGTGTTCTTGGAAAGGATATAACATTTCCAAGGAAGCATTTCTCAAATATATGGGTGCTTATTTTATAAATTGTGAATAGTAATGACTATACATTTTTTTTCAGAGGATGAAAAAACAACCTCTTTCATTTATTAACCGTCTTAGAAGTCAAAATCATAACATTGGATAAGGTAATCAAGATAAGACCATTTTGAATGCAAGGGTCCCACAAGACTAATTTCCTAAAAGGACTTTAATCCAATGGATGTCTAAATTAATAATCTGCATTTTTGTCTTCTCGGGCTATGCTGGTGGGAGGGCGGACAGGGTGGGGAGCAGATACTAGGTGAGGGGAAGGCCCCTGAGGCTTTCTGTTGGGAGAAGGAATGTGAGGAAAGCCTGAATCGCGCTAAAGCAACCAGGAAGTAGCGTGAGGGTTTGCTGATGAGCAGGACCCCGAAAGTAAAGAGAGATGGGGCTGGGGATGAGGCCCTCTGACGGGGTGGGGGGCAACAGAGGCACAGGGGCTTCCTCAGGATGCTATAAATAAGCTACATCTAGTGACTAGCTGACTGCAGAGACAGGAGGAAATCTGGGTAACGTGGAGAGTTTGGGTCAGAGCCACACGGAAGTGTGATGGTACCTTGAGAACAATGATGGAAGCAATTCTATCATAAAGTCAGTGTTGGCATGTCTTGCCTCGTTTGTTGGACTGTGAGTCCCCTAAGCACAGGTTGTGCTTTGTCTGTGCAGCTCCTCATGCCTAGCATAGTGTGACCGAAACACGCCTGTTGCTGTTCACAGCATGTGGCGATGGCTCCATCCATCAGCCATGAGTGACTGAGGTCAGCGACATCATGAGGTCCAAGAAACTCCATGTGGGCTGGAAGGCGTGGACCATACAGACAAATCTAAAGCAGCTGGTTGCTGACTCTGCCATCCTATGGAGTAAGGGCCATGGTCACGC
The DNA here is from genome assembly GCF_040939455.1 of Microcebus murinus. Classification (NCBI taxonomy): domain Eukaryota; kingdom Metazoa; phylum Chordata; class Mammalia; order Primates; family Cheirogaleidae; genus Microcebus; species Microcebus murinus. The sequence continues at coordinate 69,169,225 of NC_134117.1, read as the reverse complement.
ACTGCATGGTGATGTTTCAGTCAGTGATGGACCACATCCGTGACTGTGGTCCCATAAGATTGTAATGGAGCTGAAGAATTCCTATTCTATCTATTCCTGTACCTTTCTATGCTTGGATATGCTTAGATACACAAGTACTTACCGATGCGTTGCAAGTGCCTAGGGTGTTTGGTACAGGACTCTGCTGCACAGGGGTGTGGCCTAGGAGCAGTAGGCCACAGCACACAACCTCGGTGTGTAGTGGCTATGCCATCTAAGTCTGTGTAAGGCAGCTACAATGTCTGCACGATGATGAAATCGCCTAATGCCACATTTCTCTGAACGTATCCACATCTTTAAGCAATGCATGGCTGTATTTCAAGTGGTTATAGGCTGACGGAGATACTTGAAAAGAAAAGACACAGGAAAAGACAAACTTTTCCAAAAGAATTATTGAATCACTGCTCCATCACCTCCTTCAGATACTGTTGTAACAAACCCAGAGTAGAGATATCGGCCCCACCACTGTGGATTGATCGCAGCTTGATGCTACCTGCAGCAATATTTTGGAAACCCAGATGCACATAAATAAGCTAATCACAATCTTCATTTCAGGGCATGTGTGAGAGTTATTGGGACATTGTTTCTTGGCTTTCACCCGCCCCCCACCCCCAAACTCTTTGCAGTATTGGGTGGGGGCTCCGAGGCTTGGCTGCTCCCGTCAGGCTCTGCGCTGCGGGGCTCTGGAGGAAGCCCGCAAGGCTGCAAGCTGAGAGAAGGGACTCTCTCCTGCTGCTGCTTCCTGCCTGCCAGGGCCAGCCCAGCGCACTTCTGGGCGAGCAGTTACAACACTTTCCCAGCTAAATGTTTAGTGGACATACGGAGCACTCCGCCCAATCATTATGGAATAAACATTCTCCCCAAGCATACGTGGAACTACATATATGTATATGTATTTAAACAGATGAAGTATCAGGTTTTAAAGCAAGTCCCAAAAAACTCCAAAGAGTCTGTAATTCATTCAGAAAAGATTCTCATTTGCACTAAGATGTAGGAAAATTAAAAGCAACTTCATACATTTTGGAATTATACTAAATGTAATTATACTACAATAGTATAGTATAGTATAATAGTATACTATATAGTATACTAAAATACTCCCACCTTCCAAACAACTTTCTTGTAATTACCTTATAGATCAAAAAAGACATGGAAATTTTAAAATACTTACAATTTAGTAAAAATGAAAAGGCAACATATTTAAACTTATAGTATCCAGTGAAGCATTACATCAAAGGAGATTTAAATATTTTTGTTTATATTAGAAAAAGCTTTACATTACTGAGCTAAGTTTAAAAAAAAGAGAGAGATAATTTAGTTCCCAATTGACAGAATAAACTCACAGAGGGCAGAAGAAGGAAATAATAAAGAGCAAATATTAAGGGCAGAGAAAGCAAATATACACTAGAAATCATCAATAAAATCAAAATTATGTTTTTGAAGAAAAACTAATGAAATAAGCAAATCTCTGGTGAGGCTGATTAATAAGACAAAGATAAGAGAATGGGAAGGCACAAATGAAAAATAAAACAAGGGTACATTAGAGATTGAAAACATATCATAATATGTACAATTTTATTCCTTTTCTTTAAGCTGTAGGTCTCGACTGGCCATGGCTGGAGTTTCCCAATCACTCGATCTACTTTATTCATGTCATATATATTTTTGAACACCTGCTCTGTCCACGCAGTGTGCTGCACTCCAGGGATTCAGGAGTGGGCAATTCAGGGAGGCCCCTGCTCTTATGGACAGTAACTGTCAAGAAAGAGGGAGACAGAAATAAGAAATAAAGTAAGGAGGCCATAAAGAAAGTTTTAAAGAGTGATGTCATTGTGGGTGGTGGCAGGTGCTACTTCAAACGGAGTAGTCAGAAAGTCTGTCCCCTGCGGGTGGAGACGTGTGCACCAAGACATGGTGGGTCCAAAGGAGCCCGCTGTGAAGATTTCTGGGGGAGAATATTGTAAACCAGTGTGTCCGCCAGAGCGTTCTGCGACAAAGGCGATGTCTATGTCTGTGCTCTCTGGCGTGGTAGCCATGAACCACATGTGGCCATAAGGCTCTTGAACTGTGCTTTGTGCGACTGAGGAACTGAATTCTTTATGTAATTTAATTTTAATTATTTTAATCTAAATAGTTATATGTGTGTGTCAATAAATATAAAACCTTAATTTTTTTTAAAAAAAATCACAACCGTAGAAAAATATATTTACTAAACTACTACTGATGAATAAAAGAGAAAATCTTACATTATATCCTTAAAAATCTTTCCATGGAAAAAACACCAGGCCCAAGTATTTCACTTTTAATTTTTACACTCAATTTTAATCTTGTGCAAAATGTTAAGACGAGTAAATAAAGAGGAAATACTTCTCAAATTTTTTTGACAACGAAAGCCAACACAAACCATATATAAGGAGAGATTTTTACAGGTCAATTTCATGCATAAATATAGAAATAAATCTATCATAAAATACCAGTACAACTAATTCAGCAATAATTATACATGAGGTAATGACCAAGGTGGCTTGATTTTGGAAAGCAGGTTCCACAGACACTCACTAAACGCTGCTGTCAGCCGAGCGTCCTCCCGGGTGCCAGGAGAAGCTGCGGTGAACAGCACAGACGGCCCTGGCTGCGCGGAGCCGACGGCCACGCACGGGAAATGCAGCCACAGCCTGGCCCAGCGAGACACACGCTGTGCAGAACCGCAACGCAGGGAGAGGAGCCGGGTGCTGGCAAGGGACGGGCTGGTCCAAGACGACCTCACTGAGAAAGTGGTGTCTGGACACATATCTTAAGCGTGCCAGGAAGAGCACAGTGTGGAGAGTGGAGGAAAGAGCCTTGCGGGCAGGGAGTTGGCATGTTTGACCAGAAGCCAGAAGGCCAGTGCCACAGGAGCTGAGAAGAGACATTAAAGGAAAGGTCCAGGAGGTGACAAGGGACCAGGTTATCTAGGGCCTGGAAGGCCAGTGCAGAGAGTGAGTGTCTCCGTGGGGAAGCCACTTGAGAGCCGAAATTTAAAAATCGGCACCATGCAAGTTTACTTAACAAGGGGCACTGCTGCTGCCGTGTTGGGAACAGTCTGGGTGGAGGCAGAGGGGCAAAGAGGAGAGGGTGCAGGTATCCAAGGCACAGGTGATGGTGGCTGCGCCAGAGGGATTCTGTGACTGGATCGTCCTCTGAGCACATGCAGGTGGACTTGGCAGGCGGTGCCGAAGGACCTGCTGCAGAATGTGAGGAGTCCGCAGAGGCTCCGAGGTCTGTGGCCGGGCAGCTAAAATGATGGAGTTCACCTTTCTGCAGATGCTGAGACTGAAGAGGAACGAGTGGGAGAAGCTCAGAAGCTCACTTTGGGACATGCTGGGTCTGAAATGCTTGTCACACATCTGGGGGATGAGGATAAAAACACAGCTGGAGAGACAGGTCCGGAAGTGAGGGCAGAGGTCTGGTGAACCGTTGTGAGGAATCAGGTTATAGATGGAATCTAAAACTAGAACACAAGTGTAATGTTTATTCCCAAACCTGACCAAGAGTGAACCAAAATAGGAAACCACAGACCAATCTCACTTGTGAAGGTAGATGCAAAAGTCTTAAATAAAATAAAAGCAAATATTACTAATAGCACATTAGTAAAAAAATCATTATAGCAAAAAGGGATATAGTTTAGAAATGTAAGAGTGGTTTACTACTGGAAAAACCATTTGCATAATCCATCATACCATTAAAGCTAAGAAAAAAATCAGTAACTATCTCCATGATGCAAAAGAGGCATTTCACAAAATTTGAAATTCATTTGTTATAAAAATGAAATAAATTCTAAAATTCTAGCAATAATTCTAAAAAATTTATGTACAAAGGTCTTTGTTGTAGCATTGTATGTTAGAGAAAACACTAATATTCATTAAGAGGTTGTTGATAGAATAAACTATATTTCATTTATACTCTGCAGTTGAAAAAGTATGAGGATATCTCTATATACAGCTACAAAGAAAACTTTGGCATTTATAATTGAAAGAAAAGGAGAGTAAAGAAAACTATGTGTACTATGCTACTATTTATAAAAAATAGAAGTATATGAATATATAAAAATATTTTCCTGTACTAAAATTAGAAGTATAAAAAAACAAGAAAAAATAATTTACTATGAGTGAGGGAGGAAACAAGGTGCAGGGGACAGAGTAACAATCTACTTTCCTTAAAATATATCTGGCTTTATAAATTTAACTTCAGCACCATGTAAAATATTTTGCATAATTGTAAAACGAAATTATGTTTGATAAAAACAATCCCTAAAAATTGAAAGCAAAATAAAACAACTGTACTCAGCTATGTAGTGAGTTGGTGGCCTAAGTGCATATAAAGAAACTATTTCAAAAAAAACTTAAAACACAGTATTTGACTTCTGGGTTAAACTCTAACGACAAAAAAATGTGAAAAATATTAAACAAGCTCCAGGAAACATACTGCTTGTGGTAATGTTACTGCTATTTGAAGACTGTTGTACACCATACTTGGTGAGATAAAACAAACGAGTAATTCTGTTGGTTTATTGGCATCCAGAATTTCTGTCTTGAGAGGAAGGATGTATTGATGTAATATTGATGAAGTTTAGTAAAATCCTGTGGCCCTGAATTTGAATTATTAATAGTAGAATTCACCGGTGAACCCATCTGGGCCTGATACTTTCTATTTTGGAAAATTATTAATTATTGATTCAGTTTTTTAAAATAGACATAAATACATTCAGATTATCAATTTCTTTTTGTATGAGTTTGTGCAGATTGTGTTTTTCAAGAAACTAGTCCATTTTATCTAAGTTATCAAATTTATAGGCATGGATTTGTCCATAGTATTTATCAATTATCCTTTAATGTCCGTATGATCTGAGATGATGTCCCCTTTCTCACTTCTAAGATTAGTAATTTGCTACCAATCTCTCTTTTTTGTTGTTAACCTTACAAGAGGTTTATTGATTTTGTTGATCTTTTCAAAGAACCATCTTTTGATTTTGTTGCTTTTCTTTAATGACTTAGTGTTTTCAATTTCTTTGATTTCTACTTTAATTTTTATTATTTATTTTCTTCTGTTTAATTTAATTCACTTTTCTTTATCTAGTTTTCTAATGTGAAATCTTACATTATTGATTTGGATCTTTTCTCTTTTCCAATATATATATATTCAATACTATAAATATCTCTCCAAGCACCACTTTCACTGCATCCCACAAGTTTTGATAAATTTTGTCTTAATTTTCATTTACTTCAAAATATTTGAAAAATTTTTTGAGATTTCTTCTTGACTTATGTTTTTTAGAAGTGTGTTGTTAAATTTCCAATTATTTTGGAATTTTCCAGCTATCTTTCTGTTACTGATTTCCAGTTTAATTCCACTGTGGTCTGAGAGCAGACATTGTATGATTCCATTCTTTTAAATTGTAAAAGTGTGTTTTCTGCCCCAGAATATGATCTACCTTGGTGAGTGTTCTTTGTGAGCTTGAGAAGAATGTGTGTTCTGCTGTTGGACAAAGTGGTCTGTAGACATGCATTATATCCAGTTGACTGATAGTGTCGTTGAGTTCAACTTGTCCTTACTGATGACATGTCTGCCGGATCTGTCCATTTCTGACACGGGGGTATTGACTGTCCAGCTATAAGAGTGGATTCGTCCATTTCCCCTTGCAGTTCTATCTTTATTTTTGCCTCACATATTTTGATGGTCTGTTGTTAGGCACATACATTTTAAGGGCTGTTATGTCTTCTTGGATAAGCTTATTATTTATCTGATAACCTTGTTATTAATGTTATTTAATGTGCTTCTTTATTCCTGATAACTTCCCTTGCTGTGAGGTCGGCTCTGTCTAAAATTAATATACGTAACCTTAACATTTGTACCCCCATAATATGCTGAAATTTAAAAAAATAACATAAAATTAGTATAGCTACTCCTGCTTTCTTTTGCTTAGTGTCATTGTGTTATATCTCTCTCCATCCATTTACTTTTAATCTCTATGTGCCTTTATATTTAAAGTGGATTTTTGCACAAGACATATAGGTGGTTTTTCTTTTTCTTTTCTTTTCTTTTTTTTTTATCCACTCTGACAACCTTTGTCTTTTATTTGGTACATTTAGACCACTGACAATCAGAGTGATTATTGATCTGTTTGGTCTACTATCTATCATAGTTCTATTGCTTTCTGTTTGTCACCATTATTCGCTCCTGTTTTTGTTTTCCACTCTTGTTCTGCCTTTAGAGGCTTTAATCAGGCATTTTATATGATTCCATTTTCTCTTCCCTCTTAGCATGTCAGTTGTACTTTTTTTTTCATTTTTATTAGTGATAGACCTAGTGTTTGCCATATACATTTACAGCTAACCCAACACGACTTTCAGATCACACTATATTGTTTCATGGGTAGCAAAAGCACCTGAAAGTAACAAAATAAGTCTAATTCCTCCTCCTATCCCTTGTATTATTGTTGCCATTCACTTAGATTATACATTAGTCACATACATGTATGGATATTTATATATTCCAGTACATTTTTGTTGTTATTATTTTGAATAAACTGCTGTTAGGTCAATAAAGAATAAGAAAAGTGAAGTTTTTATTTTATTTTCACTCATTCTTTCTCCAATACTCTTCCTTTCTTTATGTAATCTGAGTTTTTAACCTATATTATTTTAACCCTCTCTAAGGAACTTCTTTGAATATTGCTTGCAAGGCAGGTCTACTTGGAACAAATGTCCTAAATATTTGTTTCTTCTCTGAAATTCTCTTTCACTTTTGAAGGGTAATTTCACAGGATACAGAGTTATAGGTTGGTGTTTTTTTCTGTCTCGATACTTAATACTTCATTCACTCTCTTCTTGCTTGCAAGGTTTCTGAGGAGGACAAATGAAAGTTCCAGAGGACATTGAGTCTTTTTCATAGCAAACAGTGAATGAGGCCAACTGAAAGCAGCCACTAGGCTCATGTGAAAAATATTCTTGCTCCTTTCCGTCTGCCGGATACAGATAGGTTGGTTGGCTTTCATTTATGTCTGCTCCTTTCCTCTAAAAGAGTCACCTAGTCTAAGCAACAGTGTTGTTGCTTCAGCAGACAGCTGCTGATTCCTTGCTCTGCCTTTGCTGGGAGACAGGTGGGGAAGTGAAAGCTGAAGAGGCCCAGGCCCACTGCAAAGCAACTGGCAGAGTGTGGGGGAGGAAGGAAGAGCCCTGAGGGAAAGGCAGTGCCAAGTTAGGCAAGCACTCTCTGATTCATTCATTCTTTTAACTAACATTCGCTGAGGATTTTCATGTGCCAATCCCCGTGCTGGACTCTGGGGAAAAAATGATAAATACGAGAATGCCAATGCCCTCAAAGACGCACCATTTAATTGAGACAGACACTTACGCAGGAAGTTACAGCACAATGTGGTAAATCCAGTAATAAAGTTATTCGAAGAATATTATGGAAACAGAGGATAGCACCTAATGGAAGGGGGGACAGAGCTGAGAGTAGAGAGTTGAGGAAGTCTCTGAGTTAAACATTAGCCAGCTAGTAAGAATTTAACAGGTGAAGAACACGTGCACAGCATTCCAGATAGAAAAGGCCATGTGAAAATTCACTGAGGAAATGAACAAAGGAAAAACAACCTTGTGTGGTTGGAAGGTCGGGGTGGGCTAGATCACGGAAGGCCTTCGCTTTCTGAAGGGAAGTTGGATTTTTATCCTGAAGGCAATGGGGAAGCCATCAGGAGAGTCGATGCTGAAGACCGACATCATCTGATTTGAATTTCCCAGTTCACACTGTGGAGGCCATGTGAAGAATGTCACAGCTGGGAAGAGACCAGAATGAAATCAGAGGGGCTGATGAAAGACTGAAAGAAGAAGTTAGGTGTAGGATGAAGAATTCATTTCTGGACACCTTGTGTTTGGGGGACCTGAGAGACACCGTATGGGAGGTAAGCAAGAAGGGGAGTATCGAGTCAGGTCTGAGTATTAACACAGTCACCATGGAGATTGTAAACAGAACTGTTGCTAGGCAGTGGGAGAGGGCTGCAGGGAGGCCCTTCCTCCCTGGGGTGGGTTCTATTCAGGGCTCTTCCAGAACTCAAGACTGCAGCTAAGAGGACCAAAGAGATGCAGTAATTAGGGCGACACATGATCAATGTTGGTCCTGTGTGCCTTCCTCAAGCTTGGCCAGACAAGTGGAAGGCATTTCCAACATGTTACAGTTCAGATTTCCGCTCTCTTCCAACAGAGAATGGTTAAGCAAGCGCACCATGTGGCCGAACTGGATGTAAATCATATGCAAGGTGGTTGACAGGAGATTTTTGTCCAAATAATAGGCCAGACCTTTTCAGGCTCCATAAAAAGAGCTATAAAGATCAATATCTACAAAAAGCTGAATTCCATTTTCCACGAAAGGAAATTTGAGCTCCCCCGGGGCCCCTGTCAACTGCTTTTTATTGGTGGACAGATGGGGAGGGATGTGGATCATATCTCATTCCTTCAGTAGATTATAGGATCCAAGAACCATAGAATCACATGGCTAAAGGGGATGTTTGAGGTCAGTTTACCTGGCCTGCCTTCAGAAACTTGAGGTAAAGCTTCACCAGTAACACTGAAAGGCAGAATTCCTTCAGTGGCTCTCCTGGGAGTCAGGATCAACTAATGTTCTGGAACCAGGGTGGAGATGTGGAGAAAAAGAAAGGGCCCCAGAGAGGCGTTGCATAGTGTAAATGAGGAAAAGGTGACCTTGACAATAAGGCCCCTCCAGTGTAAGGTGGGTTACACATAAGTGTATGTTTGGCAAAAAATAAAACAAAACCAAAAACAAAATGCAAAACAACTTTGGATTTAAAAAAAGAAATAGTCTAAAACATGAAAACAAAAACTGGAGGGTGGTTATCATCATAGTCCACCCCTCCTACTTGCATTAGTGAGAGGAATCTTTGCAGATAATGTATCATAAATATTAAACAAAAACCTATTAGACACTTGCACATTTACCTTCTACAAATCATCATTAAACTCAAGTTGTGACTGACAAGACTAAGACTCAGAGAGGCAGATAACATGCCCAAGTTCAACAGTTGGTTGAAGAGTGTGGAAGCAAAGCACAGTGTTCCTTGTGGTGCAATTTTTTCCAGGAGAACTCACTTTTTATTAAGAAAAATTATTTTTTTAAATTTTTTTATTGTGGCAAAATGTATTTAACATAAAATTTGCCATTTTAGCATATAATTCAGTGGTATTAATTATATTCACAATGGTGTACAACTATCATCATTACCTATTTCCAAAATTTGTATCAGCCAAAAACAGAAACTCTGTAACCATTAAGCAAAACTCCCCATTTCCTGCCCCATCCGTGTTCTGATAAATCTCTAAGCTACTTTCTGTTTCTATGAATTTTCCTACTATAGATATTTCATATAAAATGAATCATGCAATTTTTGTTCTTTTACGTCTGGCATATTTCTATTAGCATAATGTTTCAAAGTTCACCCGTGTTTTAGCAAGTATCAAGAACTTCATTTAGTCTTTATGGCTGAACAATATTCCATTGACTATTATACCACTTCATGTTTGTCAGTTTATATGGACACTTAGGTCACTTCCGCCTTGTGGATATTGTAACACTGCAGTGAACTGGCCTACAAGCATCTGTTTGAGTCCCTGTTTTCAATTCTTTTTGGTATATATGTGGCAGTGGAATTGCTGGATCATAAGGAAATTCTATGTTTAGCTTTCTGAAAGAACCACAAAACTGTTTCCCATGGTGGCCGAACAATTTTACAATCCTGCCAGCAATGTATGGCATTCTAAGTTTTCCACAAGGATTTGTTTTCTATTTTGTTTAATTTTAAAATAGCCATCCTAGCAGGTGTGATATAACATCTCATCGTGGTTTTGAGCTTCACTCCGCTAATGACTAATGATATGAAGTATCTTTTTCAATGAGTTTATTGGCCGTTTGTATAACTTTTTTGGAGAAATGTCAGTTCAAGCCCCGTGTTCATTTTTTCATCTGGTTATCTGTTGTAGAGTTGTAGAAGTTCATTCTGTATATTCACCTCTTATCAAATAAATGATGGCAAATGTTTTCTACCATAGTGTGGAGTGCCTTTGTACTCTGTTGACCACGTCCTTTGATACACAAAAGTTTTTAATTTTAAGGAAGTCCAGCTTAACTATATTTTCTTTTGTTGACTGTACTTTTGGAGTCGTATCCAAGAAATAATTGCCAAATCCAAAGTCATGAAGCTTCTCCCCTGTGTTTTCTTCTGAAAGTATTATAGTTTTAACTCTTACATTTGGGTATTTGATCCATTTTGACCATATGGTATTAAAGAAAGAATCTAAGTTCATTTTTCACACTTGTGTATCCAGTTTTTCAAGCACCATTTGTTGAAAAGACTGCCCTCTTTCCATCTTATGGTCTTGGCTCCCTTGTTGAAAATCATTTGATCATAAACGTGAGGGTTTATTTTTTGAAGGTTTTGATAACCGATTCAATATTTTTACTTCTATATTAATATGTCTGTTCAGATTTTCTCTTTATTCTTGAGTTAGTTTGATAAATTTTTGTGCCTCTAAGAATTTCTCCATTTCAGCTAGGTTATCTATTTTTTTGTGTACAAATATTCAAAGTCTTCTCATATAATCTTTTTTATTTATGTAAGATCAGAAATGTTCCTACTTTCATTTATAATTTTAGTTATTTGTGTCTTTGCTTTATTTTATTTTGTCAGTCCTGCTAAAATTTGTCAATTTTGTTGATGTTTTAAAAGAACTAATTTTGGCTTCACTGGTATTCCTTATTGTTTTTCTATTCTTTAATTTATCTCCAGGACAATCTTTATTATTGCAATTCTCCTAGATTTGAATTTAATTCTCTCTTCTTTTTCTTGATCCTCAAGGTATAAAGTTGGGTTATTGATTTGAGATCTTTCCTATTTTTTAATGTAGGCATTTACAGCTATCGATTTCTCTCTGAGCACTGCTTTTATTGAATCCCATAAATTTTGGTATGTTATGTTTTTGTTTTCATTTGTCTCTAAGTATTTTCTAATTTCCCTTGCAATATCTTCTTTGACCTATTGGTTGTTTAATAGTGTGTTGTTTAATTTCTATATATTTGTGACTTTTCCAGTTTTCCTCCTATTATAAATAGTTGGTATCATTCCATTGTGGTTAGAGAAGATAACTTTGTATAATTCCAATGTTTTAAGACTTCTTTTGTGGACTACTATATGATCTATCCTAGAGAATAATCTATGTTTACTCAAGAAAAATGCATATGCTCCTGTTGTTGAGTAAAGTGATCTCTTGATGTCTGTTAGGACCAGTTGGTTTATAATGTCATTAAAATCTCCTACTTTATCATTGATCTTCTGTGTAGATGGTCTATCCATCATTAAAAGCAAGGTATAGAAATTTCCAATTATTTTTGTAGAATTATCTATTTCTTCTTTCTTTTATTCCCTAAGTCTTTTTTTTTCCTTTTTAATTTTTTAATTTCAGCATACTATGGGGATACAAATGTTTAGGTTACATATATTGCCTTTGTCCCACCCAAGTCAGAGCTCAAGCATGTCCATCCCCAAGACGTTGTGCACTGTACCCATTAGGTGTCAATATAGCCTTCCCCTTCTCCGTCCTCCCATCTGCCTGACACCAGGTGAATGTTACTACTATATGTGCACATAAGTGCTGATCAGTTAATACCAATTTGATGGTGAGTCTATGTGGTGCTTGTTTTTCCATTCTTGGGATACTTCACTTAGTACAATGGGCCCCAGCTCTATCCAGAGTATTACAAGAGGTGCTAGTTCACCATTGTTTTTATGGTTGAGTAAAACTTCATGGTATACATATACTACATTTTATTAATCCTCTCATATATTCATGGGCACTTGGGTTGTTTATACATCATTGCAATTATAAATTATGCTGCTATAAACATTCTGGTGCAGATATCATTTTTATAGAATGTCTTTTGTTCCTTTGGGTAGATGCCCAGTAATGGGATTGCTGGATCAAATAGTAGTTCTACTTTTAGCTCTTTGAGGTATCTCCATATTAATTTCCACAGAGGTTGAACTAGTTTGCAGTCCCACCAGCAAGGTATGAGTGTTCCTATCTCTCCACATCCACCCCAACATTTCTGGTTTGGGGACTTTTTGATAAAGGCCATTCTCATTGGAGATAAGTGATATCTTATTGTGGTTTTGAATTGCATTTCCCTGACGATTAGAGATGTTAAGAATTTTTTCATATTTTTTTGGTAATTAGTCTATCTTCTTTTGAAAAGCTTCTGTTCATGTCCTTTGCCCACTTTTTGATAGGATTATTTGATTTTTTCTTGCTGATTTTCATGAGTTCTATATAGATTCCAGCTATCAGCCCTTTATTGGATGTGTAGCATGTGAATATTTTCTACCATTCTGTAGGTTATCTGTTTGCTCTTGTGATAGTTTCCATGGCTGTGCAGAAGCTTTTTAATTTGATAAGGTCCCATTTATTTATTTTTCTTGTTACTGTGATTGCCTTTGGGGTCTTCTTCATAAATTCTTTGCATAGGCCGATGTCTATAAGAGCTTTTTCAACATTTTCTTGTAGAATTCTTATAGTTTTAGGTCTTAGGTTTAAGTCCACCATAAGTTGGCTTTTGTGAGAGGTGACAGATGCAAATCCTGTTTCAGTCTTCTACTTGTGGCTATCCAATTTTCCCAGCACCATTTAGTGAATAAGGATTCTTTTCCCCAGTGTATGTTTTTGTCTGCTTTGTCAAAGATTATATGGCTATATGAGGATGGTTTTATATCTGGTTTCTTAGTTCTGTTCCACTGGTTTCTGTTTCTGTTCTTGTGCCAGTGGAATTGTGTTTCAGTTATTATAGCCTTTTAGTGTAGCTTGGAGTCTGGTAAATTGATGCCTTTCAATTTGTTCTTTTTGCTTAAGATTATTTGTGCTATACCAGTTCTTCTCTGGTTCCATACAAGGTGTGTAATTGTTTTTTCTAGATCTGCGAAAAATGATGTTGGTATTTTGATAGGGATTACACTGAATCTATAGATCACTTTGGGTAGTATAGACATTTTAACAATGTTGATTCTACTGACCCATAAGCATGGTATGATTTTCAACTTGTTTATGTCCTTTGTTATTTCCTTCCTCAGTGTTTTGTAGTTCTCCCTGTAGAGGTATTTCAACTCCTTACTTAAATATATTCCTAAGTATTTTATTTATTTTTGTTGTTGTTGCTATTGCAAAGGGTATTGAGTCTTTGATTTGGTTCTCAATTTGACTGTTGTTTGTGTGCATTGATTTTGTAACCCAAGATTTGGCTGAATTTGTTTATCAGTTCCACTAGTCTCATGGCAGAATCTTTGGGGTTTTCTAGATACAAGATCATATTGTCAGCAAAGAGTTATAGTTTGACTTCTTGTGACCTTATTTGGGTGCCCTTGATTTTCTTCTCTTGTCTCATTCCTCTGGTTAAGACTTCTAGCACTGTGCTGAATAGATATGTGATAGAGGGCAACCTTGTCTGGTTACAGTTCTAGAAGGGAATGCTTTCAGTTTTTCCATTCAGTATGATATATTGGCTGTGGGTTTGTCATATATAATTTTTATTATTTTTAGGTAAGCCCTGCCTATGCCTATTTTGTTAAGTGTTCTTATCATAAATGGGTGCTGCTTTTTCTACTATTGAGAGAATCATATTGTATTTGTTTTTGCTTCTATTTATGTGGTGACTTACATTTGTAGATTTGTGTTATAGATTGTGTATGTTGAACCATTCCTGCCTCCCTGGGATGAAGCCCACATGGTTGTAATTGATTATTATTATTTTTTTTGATAAGCACCTGAATTTGGTTTGCTAGGATTTTGTTGAGAATTTTTACATCTATATTCATAAGTGATATTGGTCTGCAGGGTTTTTTGGGTTTTTTTTATTACATCCTTACCTGGTTTTGGTATCAGGGTGATGTTGACTTTGTTTAGGCAACAGTTCTTCTTTGTAGATCTGGTAAAATTTGGTTATGAAACCATCTGTTCCAGGACTTTTCTTTTTAGGAAGGTTTTTTATTGCTGTTTCAATTTTGGTGGTTGATATTGGTCTGTTCAGGAATTCTGTTTCTTCCTGTTTGAACCTGAGAAGCTGTATGTTTCTAAGAATTTGTCCATTTCCTCCACAGTTTCAAGTTTATGTGCATAGAGGTTTTTATAGTGTTCATAGATGATATTAATTTCTCTTTTTAATTCTTTCAATGTTGGGTTCATATATTCAGAGACCCTATTGTTTGGTGTATATATGCCCATAATTTTTCTTTGTTGTGAGTTGATTTTTTTATCTTCTTTGTCTCTTGTAACATTTTTTGACCTGAAGTCTATATTGTCTGATATTATTATAGCCACCCCATTCCCTTTTGGTTACACTTATATGGGTATCTTTTTCTACCCTTTCACATTAACCTTTTTGTTTAGATCTAAAGAGAGTATTTTGTGGACAGCATAGAGTTAAATCATTTAAAAAAAAAAAATCCATTCTGCTAACCTCTGCCTCTTGGTTAGAGTTTACTGCATTTACATTTACTAATAAGGAAAGACTTCTGTCATTTGTTATTTGTTTTCAGTATTTGTTATACCTTTTTTGTCCTTTATTTCCTTAATTATTACCTTATTTTATGTTTAGTTAATATTTTATAGTGAACCAATTTGATTCCCGTCTGATTTTCTTTTCTCTTTAGATATTTTGTTTTGTATCATGGAGATTACATTTAACATCCTTTATTAAAAGGTGTTAAAGAGAAAATTTATAACAGTCTACTTTGAATTGATACCAACATAACTTCAGTAGCATACAAAAACTTTGTTCATGTACATCCCCGTCCTCCCCTTTTATGTCATTGTGACAAATTACATCTTTACACACTATGTGCCATAACACATTTATATTTCTATGAATTTTTATTTAAATCATGTGGTAAATAAAAAGTGGAGTTATTCATCAAAAAATAATATTAATAGCATTTTTCTCAGCTTTTGTTTATCTTGGTATGTCATATCTTAGTCCACATTTTTGAAGGGCAGTTTTACCAGATATAAAATTATTGGTTGCTCTGCCCCGCTCCCTTCAGGTCTTTAAATATGTCATCCCACGGCCTCTGGCCTCCATGGTTGCTGATGAAAAAATCATCTGTTAATCTTATCAATGATTCCTGTACATGATGAGTCACTTTTCTCTTGCTGCTTTCAAAATTCTCTCTCTCTCTTTCTCCCTTTATTAATCTTTTGATTATCTGACTATAATGTGTCTCACTATGGGTCAATTTGAGATTATCTCATTTGGAGTACATGAGCTTTTTGGGTTTGTAAATTTATGTATTTCATAAAGTTTGGGAAGTTTTCAGACATTATTTCTTTAAACATTTTTTGCTATTTTTTTTCTCTTTCTTCCCCTCTTCAATAATGCATGCATTGCTTACCTAGATGGTGTCCTACAGTTCACTTATGCTCTGTTCAATTTTTTTCAGTTTTAAAAAATTGTATGCTTCTCAGATTAAATAATTTTAATTGTCTTATTTTGAAGTTTGTTGATTCTTTGGTCTGCCAGCTCAAATCTTCTCTTACACCCCTATAGTGGATATTTTATTTTACATAGTACTTTTTAGCTGCAAAATTTTTATTTAGTTTCTTTTTATAATTTCTATCTCTTTACTGATGTTCTCATTCTCTTTATACATTGTTTTCCAGGTTTTCTTTATTTTTTGCTCTGTCACCACATTTAAAGAGGTTGTTTTAAAGTTTTTGTCAAATAAGCAGTGTCTAAACTTTTTCAGGGACAAATTCTGTCTATTTCAATAGACCATACTTTTTTGTTTCTTTTTATTATCTGTGTTTTTTGTTTGTTTTTGGTTGAAAAGTGGATATTTGAATATTATAATGTGTTACTGCTGAAAATAAGATTCTTCACTTTCTCCAATGTGGTTGTTTGTTTAGCATTATTATTATTATTATTGAAGGTCCATTTGTTTATTGACTTTTCAAATCTACTTTTACAAAGATTTTATTCCTTGTTGTGCATAGTCATTGCATAGTCTGGAATACTTAGCTTGTGTTCACCTTGTGTTTTTACAAAGATTTCCTTGAATGCCAGGAGCTAAAACAAGCTAAATTTTCCCAGTCTCTTTAAATATCTACTCTGTGCCATGACACTCCTTCTACATTTAGCCAGCTTACTCTGAGCACTGGAATCAGCCTGTGGTCAGACCTCAGGGTTGCCAAAGGATTTTTGTTAACAATCTTCTTACCCTGTGCATGCACATGGCTTTTGAAATCTCCCTACATACACGGCTGCTTTTGAATGTCTCAATTTCCCAAAGAAACTCTCCCCATCTTTTCCCCTTAGGCTTTACATGGTATATTATATGTGTTCAAGCATTGCCCCAGGCACAAAATGATTTTCAGTTTGCTTTGCACTGCTTTTTCTGAGCAATACCCACCACTTTTCTGATCCAAGTTCTGAGTTAGGCAAAATAGCGACAAGCCCCTTGCTTCAGTATTTTAGGTAACCTCAGTCATGGTAGAACAGATGCACACAATAATTTGTGAATAAGGTCTGTTCTCCTCCTTGGAAACCAGGGACCAGGGACCTACATTGAAATACATGCTGCTGCCACTTCAGAAACACTGCCATACCGAAAAGGGAGTGAAGACAGGACAAGTGAAAATATCACAAAGTGTTCCTACCATTTCGAAGTTGTTTTTTCTTTTTTCAGCATTCTTTTGGTTACTATAAACCTTTAACTGTTTTTCAGAGTTTTTCCAAAGTAATAGCCAATATATGGAATCAATCTAGGTGTCCAAAAACAGATGAATGGATAAAGAAAGGGCATATGTATATGTGGTGAAATACTATTCATCCATAAAAAAGAGGAAATCCTGTCATTTGAGGCAATATGGATAGAAGTGGAGGGCATAATGTTAAGTGAAATAAGCCAGGAACAGAAAGTTAAGCACCAAATGTTCTCACTCATATGTGGAAGCTAAAAATAGTTGATCTCAGAGAAGTAAAAAGTAGATCAGAGGATACTAGAAGCTAGGAAGGGAAGGGGAAAGAGGACATTATTGAGAGAGATTTGTTAAAGGATACAAAATTACAGCTAGATAGAAGGAATAAGTTCTAGTGTTCTATACTACTGTAGGATGACATAGTTAACAATAATATATTATATCATTTCAAGTAGCTAGAAGGAGGATATTGATTGTTCCCAGTACAAAGGAATGATAAATGTTTGAGGTGATGGATATGCTAATTATCCTGATCTGATCACCATACATTATATATATGCAAATATCATTATGTACCCCATAAATATATATAATTATTTTGTCAATTAAAAAATAAAACTCAAAGACAAACAAAAAAAATTGTCATGAGAGTTTCTGCTTATTTTTTAATGTTCCCATGAGGAAATGAAGGCTTGGAGCTGCCTACTCTGCCATTTTGCTGGTATCACCCCTTGGGAAGTTACTTTTGAATCATCTACTTTATTTGCTTCTATGGAGGTTATGTGTACATGGTGGAAAAACTCCACTTTTGGACCAAAGAAAATAGTATCTAATATTCTGTTCACTTCTCTTGTACTTGGGAGTTTCACAAATTTTCATACTATCTTATATTACATGGTACCACTTGGTAAATAGCTTCCCTGTCAAGATTTTGTTTTTTATTTAGACATAAAATTAAAGAAACCAGAATTATTTTTGAAGCTCTAAAACAATGTCTCCAGCATTCTTACCATACTATCCTCTATATTCTTGCCAATTTTCTAGGAGGGAATGATATAATTATAAATGTGGCAGTGCCTTATCAAGTGTAAGTCACTTTTCAGATATAATGTCATTTCATCACAAAACATTTCCATTTGCAAAATTCTTTGGTTAGTTACTTAGTCTTTATTATATTTTTCTCATCTAGTTGTGTGGTAACAGCTGACAAGATTTTTCTTAATTGTGGACTAATTTTTTCTCAAAGAAGAATAATACATAACTACATACTACAAAAACACAGCTATAACTGTGGGTCCTTATTACTAAGATAATGTTCAGTGTCAAATCAAAGAATGATCCAAAATATTTTTTTTAAATAATTGAAACAATTCTACTTTGTTTAAAGACTCATAATAAAATCAACTTACAATCTTTTTATCTCTGACATTCTCAAAATTATCCTATTAGAAGGCAGCTATTCTCTTCAAATTCCATTTCTTCCCCACATTCATGCCCTATAAAAATTGCCTTTCTTAAATCCAGCCTAAATGATGCTTGAATCAATTCCAACTTCCTGCCCTCCAGTTTATATTCTTGTTATCCCTCTGGAGGAGTCTCTCCCAATATAACCTTTACCCTCCACCTTCTGCATACGGGTCAAGTGGGCAGTCAAGGCATCTTCCTTAGAATGCCAAAGGAGTGAAAATGCTCAGCCTGTGACTATGTGTTCTCTAACCATATCTATCTCTTTCTACCCATGCTTGGCCCTCTCTTGATCCAGCTCTTCCTTTCCATCTTCAAAAGACTATGTATCAATTCCCCTGGTAGCAGATTTGGAACATCTTTGTCCTCAAAGTTCAATGACCAAGCCAGAGCTGCAAGAATTTTCTGCTCATTTATGTTGTTTCTGACAACAATGTAGAAATTCTTCATTCCAATATAACATATATTATGTATCCAATCTACAAATGCCACATAAAGTCTCATTTTTTGCCAAAATAAAGAAGAAATTCCTGAACTTATCTCCTTTTAGAACACCTGAATTGTGGGAACCATCATTTTTATGTATTTATTTTAAAATATTAGGAGGGTACAAATGTTTTTGATACATGGCTTGAGCCAGGGCTATAAATGTGTCCATCACCCAAATAGTGTTTTTTTATTGTACCTGTTTTTGTCCCTCCCCTCTCCCCTGCTTGATTCCCTATGACTTTTATTTTCCTCTGTGCACCTGTGTGCCCATCAGTTAGTTCCTATTTATTAGAGAGCACATGTGGTGTTTGTTTTTTCCTTCTTGAGATACTTTGCTTAGAATAATGGTCTCCAGTTCCTCCCAAATTGGTGCAAAAGGCATTAATTCAACCATTTTTGTGTCTGAGTAGTACTGCATGGTATATATATACCACATTTTGTTAATCCGCTCATGAACTGATGGGCACTCAGGTTGATTCTACGTCTTTGCAATTGAGAATTGTGCTGCAATAAACATTCAAGTGCAGGTGCATTTTTTAAATAAAAAGACTTCTTTTCCTTTCGGTAGATATCCAGTATTAGGATTGCTGGATCAAATGGTACATATACTTTAAGGTCTTTGAGCAATTTCCATACTGTTTTCCATAGGGATTGTACTAATTTGCATTCCCATCAATGGTGTATAAGTGTTTCTTTCTCTCTGCATCCATGCCAGCATCTATTGGTTTTGGACTTTTCAATAAAAGGCACTTTAACAAGAGTAAGGTAATATCTCATTATGGTTTTAATTTGCATTACCCTGATAATTACTGACATTGGGCATTTTTTTCATGTTTGTTGGCCATTTTTCTATCTTCTTTTGAAAAACTTAACCCAAAGTGATTTACATATTCAATGCAATCCTCATGAAAATATCAACAACACATTTCACATGTCTAGAAAAAATAATTCTACACTTCACTTGGAACCAGAAAAGAGCCAAAGGAAAAAGAACAAAAGTGGAGGCATCATGTTACCAGATTTCAAACTATACTACAATACCATAGTAATCAAAACAGCATGGTGTTGGTACAAAAATAGAGAAATAGACCAATGGAACAGAATAGAGAACCCAGATATAAAATCATCTACCTACATACAACTGATCTTTGACTAAGCAGACAACAACATACACTGGAGCAAAGAAGCCCTATTCAATAAATAGTGCTGGGAAAATTGGATAGCCACATGTAGAAGACTGAAACAGGACTCCTATCTCTAATCCCTCACAAAAAGTAATTCAAAATGGATAAAAGACTTAAATGTATTTGTTCAAAGCTCTGATACTCTAGTAAAAGAAACTAACATTTATTTGCCAGGGGTTAGACATTTTTAGACATGTTATCTCACTTCCAGGATGGTGGTATGAAGATCTCTGCAAACATCCTTTACAGTGAAACAATTACAATGTTGAAAGTATATTTTTTAAAAACCAAAAAGCCATTTAAAGTCTCTTAAAATTGTTTTTAGGGCATACAGCAAATGAAGAACCACTTATTCAAGCAGATCTATTAAATCTCAGGTAGCACAGTCAATGTGTGACTCCTGAGACACCCCCCTTCCTTCCTGCCCCCCTCCCTTCCCCAGCTCCAATCTCCTGGGATCTCCAGGGCTCCTTCCCTCCCAGCTTCACCAGAACTTTTTATCCCTCCCCCTCCTCATTAATGGTGCAAAGAATAAACTCCATGTGAGTGTGCCTGAGAGGTTGAGAGCTCCCTTTTTCCACCAAGACTGAACTCCTAGGACAGAGACCCCAACCTGGCAGAGAAGAGCGAGAAGGCTGGGGCCCCAGATGGCCCTCATCCTAGCTTGCTCCCTGGCAAAGTTTCCATGCCGGGAGAGGCAAAGGGAGAAGACTAGAGACCACCACCCAGCACTCTCCCTGCAAAGCAGAGTGTCACTCAGAGAAAAGGGGAGACTTGCCTGCCCCAGCTTCAGAGCATTGAATCAGAGATTTTTCCCAGGGGAAGGCAGGTCATAATACCAAAGATCCCTGAAGCTTTTTTCAAAGGAACTGAATTTATTTGGGCCTGAGTGTGAGGAAGTTAAAGCAATTAAATTCAGGCTGATAGCTCCATATTGCAACAAGCTAAACCATACACTAACTAGCTAGTTTTTCAGAGAAAACCAATGAAACAGGCAGACAGGGAGGTCTCTAGGGTCAGAAGAAAGCTCAAAAACTACCCCTGTAAAGGGGCCCAAAATAATTGGATCAGACTACAGACCAATTTATATCCCAAAGCATTGCTGAAAACAATAGAAAATTTAGCCTGCAGTCAGTGAAGGCTAACTGCTGGGTGTGACGGTAACAGAGGCAGACAGCTCAACAGACAGTACAGGGACCCAGACAGTCAAAGAGCCCGTAAAGCCTCTGTGCATGTGCCTGTGCATGTGCCCAAGACTCCACCCTGTGAGACAGCAGCACAGGTTTCACACTGGGAGGGGACAGACCTTCCTAAAACAGCCAAGTCACTAGACAAATAAGCAATAACAACAGGCCTAGAGGAGGGATATATCAGTATTCAGAAGGCTTCAGCAGTAAAATCAACCACACATTTAAAGAAGAAATAATATTTTGCTCCATAAACAAATTCTTCAACAAAATAGAGGAGGGACACTTCCCATTTTACTTTATGAGACCATTAGCCAAATAGCCAGACAAAGATATCACAAGAAAAGAATATTACATACCAATTCCCTCATGAATATAGCAAAATCTCTTGAAAAATATTAGCAAACCAAATACAAGAACATATAAAAGATTACACAATATGACCATAAAGGATGTATCCCAAGAAGACAAGATTAATTTAACATGTAAAAATTAATCAATGTTACAAGTCATATTAATAGAATGGAAAAAAAACCCTACATGATTATCTCAATAGACACAGAAAAGGAATTTAACCATATCCAACACTCATTCATGACCAAAACTCACAACAAACGTGGAGTAGAAAAAAACTTCCTCAACTTTATAAAAGGTATCTATGAAAAACCTAAAGAGAACATCACCCTTAACAGTGAAAGACTGACAGCTTCCCCTACTATTAGGAGTCAAGGCAGGTGGCAACTCTCACCACTTCTACTTAACATCGCACTGGAGATTCAAGACAGGGCAATTATGCAAGGAAAAGAACAGAAGGCATTTATATTGGAAAGGAGGAAGTAAAACAGTTCCTACCAGATGATGCAATCCTGCATGTCGAAAATTCCACAGAATTTACACACACACACACACACACTCACACACACACACACACTCACACACACACACACACACACACACTCTCTCTCTCACACACACACACACACACACACACACACACACACACACACACACAAAACCAAAGGAGATATGCTATAATAAGAGAAGTATGGTTGAAGGATACAAGATCAATATACAAAATTAGTTGTATTCCTGTATATAAGTACGAATTAGTTGTATTCCTGTATATAAGTGCAAATCAAACATAAAATTAAGAATACAATTTCTTTCACAGTATCAGCAAAAGAATAAAATACTTAAAAATTCACTTAAAACAATATTTGCACATTGAAAATTGTAACATATTTTTTTTATTTCAGCATATTATGGGGGTACAAATGTTAAGGTTAATTATATTGCTCATCCCCCCCCTCGACTCAGAGCTTCAAGTGTGACCATACCCCAGATGGTGCACATCTCACTCATTATGTATGTATATACCCATCCCCTCCTCCCCCCTCCTACCTCCCCGACACCTGATAAATGTTATTTCTATATGTCCACTTAAGTGTTAATCCGTTAATACCAACTTTCTGGTGAGTACATGTGGTGCTTGTTTTTCCATTCTTGAGATACTTCATTTAGTAGAATGGGCTCCAGCTCTATCCAGGAAAATACAAGAGGTGCTATATCACCATTGTTTCTTAAAGCTGAATAGTACTTCATGGTATACATATACCACATTTTATTAATCCATTCATGTATTGATGGGCACTTGGGTTGTTTCCACAACTTTGTAATTGTGAATCGTGCTGCTATAAACATTCAAGTGTAGGTGTCTTTTTTGTAAAGTGTCATTTGATCTTTTGAGTAGATACCTAGTAGTGGGATTGCTGGATCAAAGGGTAGATTTACTTGTATCGCTTTAAGGTATCTCCATATTGCTTTCTACAGAGGCTGAACTAGTTTGCAGTCCCACCAGCAGTGTAGGAGTGTTCCTATCTCTTCGCATCGGCACCAACGTTTATTGTTTGGGGACTTTTTGATAAAGGTCATTCTTATTGGACATAAGTGATATCTCATTGCAGTTTTGATTTGCATTTCCCTGATGATTAGAGACGTTGAGCATTTTTTCATGTTTTTTGGTCATCATTCTGTCTTCTTTTGAAAAATTTCTGTTCATGTCCTTTGCTCACTTTTTGATACGGTTGTTTGAATTTTTCTTGCTGATTTTCATGAGTTCTAAATAGATTCCAGTTATCAACCCCCTAACAGATGTGTAGCATGCAAAAATTTTATCCCATTCTGTAGGTTGCCTGTTTGCTTTCATGACCGTTTCTTTGGCTGTGCAGAAGCTTTTTAGTTTGATCAGGTCCCATTTATTTATTTTTCTTGCTGCTGTGATTGCCTTTGGAGTCTTCTTTATAAATTCTTCGCCTAAGCCAATGTCTAGAAGAGTATTTCCAATGTTTTCCTCTAGAATTCTAATAGTTTCATACCTTAGGTTTAAATCTGTTACCCAGTGTGTGCTGATTTTTGTGAGAGGTGAAAGGTGTGGATCCTGTTTCAGTCTTCTACATGTGGCTATCCAGTTATCTCAGCACCATTTATTGAATAAGGATTATTTTCTCCAGTGTATGTTTTTGTCTGCTTTGTCGAATATTAATGGCTATATGAGGATGGTTTTGTATCTGGGTTCTCTGTTCTGTTCCACTGGTCAATGTCCCTATTTTTGTGCCAATACCAAGCTGATTTAAAATTATAACACATTTTAAGGGAAATTATAGAAGATCTAAATAAATGGAGAAAAATTCCATGTTTGTGGATTGGGAGAGTCAATTATTGTTAAGATGGCAGTTCTCCTCAAATTGATGTGTAGGAAATTCATATCAAAATTCTAGCATGCTTTCTTTGCAGAAACTTACAATCAGATCTTGAAGTTTATATGGCTGTGCAAAAACCTAGAATATCACAAACAGTTTTGAAAGAGAGTGAAGTTGGAGCACTGTCACTTCTTGATTTCAAAATTTACTATAATAGCTAACAAGACAATGTGATACTGGGGTAAGGATAGAAATACAGACCAATAGGCAAAAATTGAAAATACATAAAGAAATCCCTATATTTATTATTCAAATGTACAACTGTAAATGTATGAATTATATATGATATTTAAAATATGCCTCAATCAAGTTAACAAAAAAATGAAGGTTGACTTATTTTAACTAAAACTGTAGTCTTGGCCCGGCACAACACAATTTGATAAGTCCTTCATTCACACTGTCTATCTAATTGAGGAAAGAGTGAACGTTTTGGGAAAAATAATATCAATTTCAATCTCCAAAATTATTTTATACACAATGTCTAGAATACATTTTTTTAAAAAAGAAGGCAGGTGAATATGAGAAAAATATGACTGATAATCATTTAAAAAATTCAGATTACAGAAGCAGAGCCAATTATTACCCAGAAACAGATTCATTCATTATCCAGTTAGTTGATAAGGACTATGAAGTAGCCGTTATAAATATATAAAGAAGAGAAAACATTAACAAAACAGATAAGAGACAGAAATTCAAAAAGATCATTGCAACATATAAGAGAATCAAATTACCATTATTGAAATTTGAAACACAATATATAAACTTGAAGAATTCACTGGGTCCATGTAAAAGAAGACTGGACACAGCAGAAGGCAGAAATAGTGAACTGAAAAGTCAATAGGAAATTTTCAAACTGAGACACAGAAAGAAGAAAACAGTTGAAAATAGAGAAAAAAATATAAGAAATGTTAGGAAAACCTTCAGATGATCTAATGTGTATTTAATTAGAATTCAGAAGGAGAAAAAGAATGAGCAAAAACAAGGGATAATGACATAAAATGTTCAAAATCTGATGTAAGATATCAAACCACAGATTCAAGACATTCAACAAAGCTTAAGTAGTTTTAAAAAAGAAAAAGAAAACCAAAAATATCTGGGAAAATCATAGTAAAATTTCTAATAACCACATATTATGGCAGGTGCAGGGGTGGATCTTAAAAGCAGCCATGGAGAAAAAATACACTTATTACCTGCAAAGGGCCAATACTAAGATTGGCAAATTACTTTTCAAGTGAATGCAGGTAAGTCATAAGATAACGGAATACCATCTTCAAATGAATGTAGGATGTGGTGTGTGTGTGTGCATGTGTGTGTATGTATGTGTGTGTGTGTGTGTAACTATTAATACTAACAGAGAAATTTGTACTCAGTAAAAATTGCTCCAAAAATGAAAGATAAATGAAAATATTGTCATATGAACAAAATCTGAAAGAATTTGTTGCCACAAAATCTGTAAATTATATATTAAAGGAAATTCTTCAATCTGGAGAAAAATGATCCCAGATGGAATCTCAGAGCTGCTAAAAGGAAAAAAGAATGCCAGAAAATGTGGGTAAACATAAAAGAATATTGCCTATTTAAAGTAATGACAATAACAACGTCTTGTGGGGTCCATAACATTTGGGAAGTAATGTACATGACACCAATAGCACAAAAAATGGGAGGGAATATATACAGATAACAGTTGCAAAGTGTTACATTATTTTTGACACAATAGAAGTAGCAACTTAAGGTAGATTATAATAGCACAAGGATGCAAGCTGAAATCTTCATGATAAGCACTAAAAGAATAATGCAACAAATGTATAACTAAAAATATGGTAAAGGAGATAAAATGAAATAATAGATAAGAACTAAAAGAAATCTGGAAAGTGAGCCGCAGAAAGTGGTATGAATACAATGATTAGAAAATAACACCAAAAGGAAAGATCTAAACCCAATTATATTGATGATGATGATATTAAATGTAAATGCTTTAAGAACTTTAATTTAAAGGCTGAGATTGTCAGACTGGATAAAAAAAAAGATTACCCAATTATATTCTATTTATAGGACACATGTTTTAAATATAAGAAATAAATAGGATGAGAGTAAATGGCCCAAGATAAATTATTGTGTATATCAATTAAAACACTGGCATAATAATGATCACAGTTGCTTTATATACCTAATAGCACAAACGAGGAAATGACTCAGAATGTATCACCATTACATGCAACGTACAGACAAATCTCGCAGACCTTATATTGAGCAAATGGAGCTAGGCACAACAGTTTCATACTCTATGATTTATTTATATGATAGTTAACAACAGATAAAACTAATCAATGGCAATTAAAGTCAAAATAGGTGTTCCCTCTGCAGGAAAGTGTGTGTGGACTGAAATATGCACCTTAAGCATACATAAATGTTCTGTGTCTTTGTCTGGGAAGGGATTGCATGGATATACATAAATTTATTGAGCTGTATCCTTAATATTAGTTCGCTTTGGTCATTGGAATGAATATGTTACCTCACCTAAGAAGAAAGAAGCAAACAAAGGCATGAATGAGGTCAAAGTGCTTAATTGTATTCATAATGTTTCATTGCTATAAATTTAGATTGTATCCAATTTTTCACTATAATAAATAATATTTTAAAAAGAAAATGACACTACAGATACAATCTTACAAAATAAGAATAAATAATTTTCCACATAATAATAATAAATACAGTGACGTTGAACATAAATTATGAAAAAAATTCACAAAATTACAGAGGGACTCATGGCAGAACCAGAAACAGATTTGGGAAAATTAGAGACTAGTAACTCATAATAAAATATGATAAAATCATATTATATGTTACATATTATATTTTATGTAATAGTGATAAACATGGTAATGCCTAATAACTGTGCACATCCATATAAGTTACTTTCAAAAGTATTGATATAACTGACAGTCTCTCAAAAGTGAAGTATTAAATGTAATGGACACATTTCATTTGTAGTTTTCCTCCATTTTCTCTGATTTAATAACTCCAATAAATATTAATGCTAGTTTCATTATTTCCAATTCTGACCCTTTCTTCATCCGTGCAGTGGGGGAGGAAGCAGATGTTGACACCCGATGAGTCCCCCTGTATTTCCAGCGCATCAGTTACTCTGCCCAGCGGGGCGCCTCCACGGAGCCCTGCGCCTCCACCGCCGCCTACTCCTTGCCGATTTTTTCCAAATGGAGCTTTAGGTCTCCACATTCCACTAAATAGGGATGAGGAGGCCTTAACAAATCTGTCGCCAGCGTCTGAGATGAAAGGAACACCTGGATGTGCCCTGAGTATCACCTTCCGCTCCTCCCACGCGTCTGACGGGCAGCCTGCCCTTCTGCGCCAGAACACGCTCTGCCCTCGGCGTCGCCTGAGGGGAAGCCCAGCCCGGCGACTGAGCCCGTGACTCCATCGGGTGCAGGCAATGCTGACAGGGCAGAACCAGTCGGCCGCCACCGAGTCACAGATGGCCAGCGCTGGAGGAAAGAGCAGCCCGTTATGAGGTGTGCGGAGACAAGCAAGTCCCCCACGCTCCATCCTGCGGCGCGCGTGCACATCTGGCACCAATTCCCCGCATCCCTGTCTAGGGAGGCCGTGCTTATGCGCACGTGTGTGCATGCCTGTGTGCCTGTGTGTGCACGTGTGTGAGCACTGTGTGTGCCTGTGTGTGCACGTGTGTGAGCACTGTGTGTGCCTGTGTGTGCCTGTGTGTGTGTGAGTAACAGCCATCTCAGTAAGCAGGTGAGAACTGCCAGCAGGCAAGGCGCAGAGGGAAGACGCCGGACAACCGGGACAAGTTAAAGAGGAGGCTGCTAATAAAATGTGCTCTCCCAAAGCCACCTCTGGTGGGAGGAGGGTGCATCAAGACTTTCTTCTTTGCCTTTCACAAGCAAGAAATGTTAACTTTTATGAAGAGTTTTGGGAGATGACATTCTGATCAAGTTTGCGCAGATAGTTGAGTCCGTCTCCAATTAGAGCACATTTGCCTCTTCCTGAGGTCCCCCAATTTTGCCTGTTCCTCCCGGTCCTTTTAGAGAAACTGATGTCCACTGTATGTCATCTCTGATTCATGCCAGCCCGGGCCTCACACCCCACTTACCACATGTTTCTCGCAGTCTCTGCAGCACCCATGCCTCGGTTCCGCTCTTCCCTCCCTCCCCCCTGCTGCTCCCTCCTCCTCCCTCCCCTGCGGGTCCCACTGGCTCCTTGGCAGCATCTCATCCAGCCTCCAGCAGAGTCTCCACACCCTCCTCTTAGCACTGCCTCTCACCTCCTCCTGGCTCTCTCAGGGCCCTGGGCTCAGTGGTCAGGCGAAGGTACACTCTGGACTTAAGGGGAGGAGGATGCTGTGCCAGCGGCTGCAACAGTCATTCAGACAACTCCGCACGGGATTTAGCAGCCGCGTGCTACAAGCAGGCACGTCTGGAGTGTGTACCGCCCTCTAGAATTGCACAGACAGGCACTGCTGTGCTTTGGACACAGTTGGAGCATTTCTGGGACTCAACTAAAAGGCCATCTAATCTCATCAGACTATCACTTGACTCGTAACAGGAGTATCATCTGCTTGTGGGAAGTCACCTTTTATGGAGTGTGGAAAAAAGAAGCAAGGGGAGGCTGGCATAGGATGAAAGCCACCTGTCCAGGCTGTGCACCATCCTTCCGTCCTCACCGTGAGCACCGGGGCATGCATTGCCCTTGAAATGTAATAGATTAATTTAATGGATCAGCGCCCTCACTGGGTGTGAGCACAATATGCATTATCACTATATGTGTAATAAGCACTATTCTTAATCAGAAAACGCAGAATTAAGTAGCGACCTGGCCATGCAGCATTCATGATTGGTGGACATGTCATTTCCAGTCTGTTGGCCTCATTTCCTGCAACAATGGAAATATCATAAGGATTCTAGAAGTTCATGAATGCTCCTTTAATATGTATCTTTCTTTGAATCACAATTCTAAAATGCAACCATAAGTATCTTTTTCTTTCAAACATTTTCCCAGAGTTTTATGGTATTGACACGCACGCAGGCTACCTCAAAATTTTGTAGAAGGGAAAATAGCAAATAGCATATTTACAGCCCTGCACTGAAGATGCAATAGACGGCAGTCCTGGAAAGCAGTAACCCTCTGTTCTCAGAGTCCCCAGGGCCCAAGGGAAGGCACACAACCAACCCGCCACGGGAGCCCTGTCACACACAGGGACTCTGTCTTCATCCTGCAAGCAAAGCCCAGAGACCTTGCTTCAAGATGGCCGCAATTAAAGGACACAGTGAGCATTGCAGAGGGGAAGGGCATGCCTCTGACCCCTGCTAGGGAGAGGCAAAGATATACAATGTAAGCAAAATGTTTGTACCCTCATAATACCCTGAAATAAAAAGGAAAAAAGAAACAAAAAAAAAAAGATTGCTGCCAAGGCCCAGCCAGCCCCATCTCTGGGTTCCAGCCCCAGGAAAGTGAGGAGAGAAGACAGAAGTGAGGGGTAGGGAGTAAGAGCTTTCCTTTAAAGTTATCACTTCTGTGTTTATGAAAAGGTTCAGTAATTTCTTGTATAACTAAACATCTCTGACTAAATTAAAGGAGGGTCGAAGGCATTTCTCTTCCTCCTTCTTTCCCTCTGTCCTTTCTTTTTTCTTTCTCTCTCTCTTAAAATGTGGCAGGGCAGCATCTCCCTTAGCCCCTCCTCTGGTAAGATCTGATGTGATTTTCTTTGCCGGGATGTGGGTAAGGTGATGTTAAAATTGGGACCCACCGCCCTCACCCCGAGGAGGGACCCCCAGCTCTCTGCTCTCACTTGTCACCCACTAGCAGCCACTGGAGGAGCCCACCCACCCTCCGGCCCAGTCTTCTCTGAGAAGCAACGATGAGACTCACCGCCCAGCCTGGCCCTCACCCCCCCCCCAGTGCCGCGCTACAGCGGTCCACGGCCAGCACCACGTGGATGACATTCACCCTCCAAACTCAGCACGCCTCACACGGAATCTGTCTTCTCCTGTGACTCTCCAATGTCTGGGGGATCTGGTTCTACCCTAATTCTTTATCCACACCACAGGGGCCTAGCATCGAATAGTGGGCAGGGCAGGGATCTCTAGGTCAGCTGGCCTCATTCCGTGTCACCACACCCCACCAGTGTTCCCAAGGGCAGAGGGAAGGTGCAGCCCACTGCTGGGAGCTCAGGGCCAGATATGCTGGCTTGAATCACCATCTGACTCCATAGTGTCCTCTCCTTCTGCCTTCTGGGCCCCACAGAGCAAAGCAGATCATTGTTCTACCTGGCAGCCCTGGAGAAATTTAAAGCATAACCACCTACCCTAATCGTACTGCTCTGCTTAGACGTGTCCTCCTTGGGTATTCTCCTGGCAGACAGGTTGGCTGCAGTGGTCCCATGCCCATTTTGCTTCTACCTCCATCTATGGAGCAGCGTTAGAGCAGAGGAAGAGGAGGAGCTCAGGATTCACTCATTAGACAGACACTGGTGGGTACCAAGTATGTGTCCAGTGTCCTTCCACAGTTTGTGACAAGGAAGTTCTCTGTTCCCAGATAGGTTCGCTGCTCACCCACCTGTGTCCCAGGGAGGCATGGATGCAGAAGAGCATTTAATAAAGTTCAACACCTATTCCTGGCACCAGAAAACTCAAGTAGAAAGAAAGTTCCTTATTCTGATAGAGTAGCTAGAAACCTCTTTAGGTTTATAAACACATCATACTTCTGGCATACCGATAAATCCTTCTTACAGAGGTAGGGGACAAGACAAGGGTTCTGGCTGTCACCATTTCTTTTGAACCTTACAATTGAAGTAGGCACTTTGAGGGTTGAATGTCATCATAGTGATCACTCAAAGGGAAGTGAGGCATGGCTGAAAGGAGAGGTTTCCCTGGAATTCTGTAAAATATGTTCCTTAATCTGACTTTGGGTATTCCCTTTGTGAAAATACTTTGAACTACATTCTTATGATTTGTGCACATTTCCATATAAAAATCATACTTCAGTAAAATATTGACTTAAAGAATAATAGAAGCAACCTGGAAGTGCATCCATGGGGAATGGATAAATCAAGATGCAGCCCTACTCTGATAATGTACCCAACAATTTATCAAGAACAAGGGTGATCTATATGCGGTAATTTGGGAAAAACCTCCGAGACATATTGCTACCTGGGAAAGAAAAGTTACCTCATGTTCCCACTTATGGATTATGTGCCAATTAAAAAAATTTTTTTTGAGACAGAGTCTCACTTTTGTTGCCCAGGCTAGAGTGAGTGCCGCGGCGTTAGCCTAGCTCACAGCAACCTCAAACTCCTGGGCTCAAGCAATCCTGCTGCCTCAGCCTCCCGCGTAGCTGGGACTACAGGCATGTGCCACCATGCCCCGCTAATTTTTTCTATATATATTAGTTGGCCAATTAATTTCTTTCTATTTATAGTAGAGACGGGGTCTCGTTCTTGCTCAGGCTGGTTTCGAACTCCTGACCTTGAGTAATCTGTTCGCCTCGGCCTCCCAGAGTGCTAGGATTACAGGCGTGAGCCACCGCGCCCGGCCCAAATGTTAAAATATTTTAAAAGACTTAGAAAGGAAGTAGGACATGGTAGGCAAAAGGAAAATTTCATTTTTTACTCTATTCGTATATTATTTGGCTTGTTTAACACAAAGTGTGTTCATGTTTCACTTGTGTACATGAGTAACCGTATTTTTCTAGCTGGGTGCCGATGAGAGCTTGGGCGATGGCATGGCTGGCGCAGGGAGTGCGTCAGGGGAGGCAGAGCGCTGCCTGTGCTGGCGGGTCCTCAGTATGGGGTGGCCATGACCTGGGGTGCCAGGCTCCACTGCCAGCCCCTCCTTGCAGTGGCTGGGCGTCCTCGGCAGGCAGCTGAGTCTCTGTGACCTGACTCTCACATGCGCGCCCGCAGCTCCCTCTCCTGTGTGGGACTCTGTGTAAAGGTATGCGGGAGAATCAGACCTTTCAGCTGAACCTTGACTCCAGTCGACTCTCATTCCAGCCTTAAAGTCAGAGAGAAGAATGATGTTGAGGGACGAGGCTTTCAGAGGTGTTGACGGTCACCCTGGGCGGGCTGGGGAGCTGGCCCCCACGCACCATTCCTGGGGGCAGGGTGCTCCCCGCAGGTCTTCACTTCCTTGACAGCATGTCAAGACACCATTGCTGTTTGTCCTTTGGTGCCTGAGTGGGCAGACAGAGTCTGGGGTCGTTACTTTAATGGGGAGGAACTACAAACAAATAGCCAGGCATAAATCCAAGTTTGAAAATAAACAGTCTGCCCAGACAGTTCCTCGGCTCTCTGTGAGTTAGTGGAGGGACGCGCCAGACCGCCCAGCTGCCTGGGCCAGCAGGACCCCTACCTGTCGGCCTCCCTCACTGTGGGAAGACAGAGAGAACGCCTCTCCCCCCCCCCCGCAGGACGGAGCTCCCCGCAGCCAGCTGGAGTTTACCTGGTCTTTCCCGCCCGCCCCAGTAGACAGCTCCCCCCTGCTCCCCCTGCTCCCAGTGTGGGCTGTGGGCATCCGCGCGGGCATCCGCCGTCTCCCCGCCCTCACCGGCTGCGCGGTGCAGCCCCGCCGCCCCACCACCGCAGCTGAGGCCAGAGTGCCGTGGGAGCACGGCCAGCTGGGGCCACACAGGGGCGGGCTCCTCCCGCGGGCCACACGCGTGCCGAGCCCAGCCGAGTCTGGTGCGCTGTCAGGAGGGCTGGTCCCTCTCCCAGGTGGGCCGCCCTGCCCTTCGCTGGGAGTTTCACTGGCTCCACCTTGGGGCGCCGTGCGGCCATAAAGTGATACACAGCTCCAGACCCTCGTCGGCGCTGCCAGTGCCTTTGGACTGACAAACAGCGGCAGCCCCGTCAAAACGTTCTGGAGCTAATCCCGAATTAACTCTCCATCCCCTGCCGAGAAGAAACATGAGAGCAGTGAAGGTTTTATGATAGCCCATAATCTCAGGATTAAATAAGCCACTGAAAAAATGAGACAATGCATTCTGTTTTAATTGAGAGGCAGGAACCAAAATAAACACCGGAGTCCCCAAGTCCTGTCTGGTGACAAGCTCTAGGCCGGAGACAGCGCCAACTTTACCTTCAAGAAAATGACTCAGTTCCACTAGGAGAAACACCCCACAGTCCGGAGAAAATCTGAAAGGGAACCAAAGGCCCTAACGGGGACCTGCCAAGGTGGGGCGGAGGAGGGAAAGGTAGGCAGGCGGCTCTCTCCCCGGGCGGGCGCGCACTACAGCCCAGCTTCCCTCCAGACCACCCAGTGCTACCTCTGTACAAAACATTAGCACCTTTGACACTCTGGGGCGGCTGGGCCCCCTCGGGAGGGGTGGGAGGACACTGCCCTTCCTCGAGTCCTGTGAACAGTGAGAAGACCCAGATAATTGGGACGCACCAAAGCAATGGATCAAAAATTTTCAATCAATATTTTTAAATTGCATCCTCAGGGCAAATTAATTTTTTTCATTTTTCTTCTTTTTAAATTGAAGTCAAATAATGCGTTTGGTTGCCGACACTCACAATCTACCTGTTCTGGTCAACTCCAAACTCGTCTGCAAGAACCTTAGATCCAGTTTTCTTGGCTGTGGGCTCCCTTTTGCCCTTTGCTTTCTGTTGCAATATTTGAGACTTTTTCTTTAAAGGAAGTTTTATTATTTGAAAAAAAGAAGTCTAAGGGGTGGGCCCTCCTCTCAGCAACTGGGATGAGATGTGGGGCTTCCCTCCAGGCAGGTCTGACTGCTTCTCCATCCCCAACCTGGTAACCGGGGAGCAGCTCCTTCCCGCGACAGCAGCCCCTGTCCTCTGGCCTGTGGCCACCCCCCCACCCCCCGCCCTCCCTGTGACCTGCCATCCTGGGCCCATGCTTGGTATCAGTTCACAGATTCAGACCTGAAGCTCTTCCCCGCGCTCAGTGTGCTTTTGTGAGAAGATGATTAGCTTTGCTTCCCCTCCTTCAGCCTTGTTTGTGCAGCAGGTAATTGTTACCTGCTTGTCTCTGGCCGGGGGCCAAGACCTCTCCCCAGCGACACAGGGAGGCAGCGCCACAGAGACCTCGCCGGGCTCCGACCGGCCCGCGGGAGCTGCTCCAGGAGGCCCAGCCGCTGTGCAGTAGCGCCGCCTTCGGAAACGCCTCGGCAGGGCCACCCTCTGGCCCTGACAGCAGCCCTGCAAGGCTCTTGCGGGGTGACAGGTGCTGCCTGGTGCTGCAGCCGCCTGTCCTGGGGATTGCTCTCCACAGTCTCCTCACCCCCAGAGCCTGTTGCAAGGAGGCCGCTGGGAGCTGTGCTCTGGGAGGGCAGCAGGGGAGGGTTTCTGCCTGGTGAGAGTGCAGGGTGGGAGGAGAGGGGGGCAGAGGGACAGCAGTGGCCCAGGGTACCCGGGCACCCCTTCTCCTCACGCAGTTAAAACAGTGAGCCGTCACTGTGGAGCGAATTCTAGAACGCACAGCAGAAGTGGGGGAGGGGTGCTGGGAGAAAGGAAGGCTCCGTGGAAAATGCCACTCAACACTGACTTCTTCTCATCTTCCTCCTCCTTGCCTGAGTATACAGAGCCTCCCATTAAAGCTCCAGAAAATGATCGCATGTCTACACCCAGAGACGTGTGCAAGAATGCTGCCTACAATCAAACAGCTGGAAGTAACCTACACCTCCATCCCTAGGGACAGTGACTGAATAGGCTCTGACGCATGCCTACTTCACAGTACCGCGCAGCGATTAAAGGTTCTAAATGCACTAATGTAAATTACTCCTCATACCTTTTGTAAGAGGAAAAATGTAGGTTATAGAGCAAGAGACACAGTATGAGCTCATTAAGAAAAACTAAATTTTAAGAAAGAAAAACATAGCACAGAAATGTTTACTTTTATAGTCTGTGTTTATTTAAAGATTAAAAAACAAGAGCTATGTAGCAGATTAAAAACATTGACCGTCTATGGGCAGAGGACTAGGATGGTATATGGGCAAGGGGAACTTTTATTTCATCTTTATTATTTGGATTTTTCAAGGATATACTCACATGTAGCTTACGTACATTGTGCACCACACAACAGCACTTCAGTCAACTACAGACCACATGTAAGACGGTGATTTTGTAACATTGCAATGGAGCTGAAACTTTCCTATGGCCTAGTGAGTTTACAACCATCATAAAGTCATAGCACAACACATTACTCATGTGTTTGTGGTGCTGTGGTGTAAACAAAACTACTGTGCTGCCAGTCCCATAAGTCTAGCACATACAGTTGCACATAGTGCATAATACTTGATGATGATGACAAACAACTATGTTACTGGTTTCTGTATTTACTGTACTGTATTTCTATTGTTATTTTAAAGTATACTTCTACTTACAAAAAAAAAAATAGGTAACTGTAAAACAGCCTCAGGCAGATTCCTCGGGAGCATTCCAGAAGTCCTGGTTATCATAGGAAACGACAGCTCCACACGTTATTGCCCCTGAAGACCTCCCAGTGGGACAAGACAGGAGGTGGAAGACAGTGATATTGATGATCCTGACCCTGTGTAAGTCTAAGGTAATGTGTGTGTCTATGTCTTAGTTTTTAACAAAAATGTTTAAAAAGTAAAGAAATGAATTTTTAAGAATAGAAAAAGGTTTACAGAATAATAATATAAAGGAAAGAAAAATATATTTGCACAGCTGTGCAAACACACAAACAATGTGTTTGTGTTTTAAGTGGTATTAAAAAGTCAACTTTTTTTAAAAGTTTATAAAATGAAAAAATTACAGTAAGCTAAGTTTAATTTATTATTGAGGAAAGAAAATTTTAAAATAAATAACCCAAGTGTCCAGGGTATACAAAGTCTGCAGCTGTGTACAGCGATGTCCTAGGCCTTCACGTTCACTCCCCACCGGCCCCCTGGCTCACTCAGAGCAACTTCCAGTCCTGCAAGCTCCATTCATGGTAAATGCCCTCTACAGGTACAGTCGTTTTTTACCTTTTATGCCATATTTTTACAGTGCCTTTTCTGTGTTTAGATATGTTTAGACACACCAATCCTTATGTTGTGTTACAACTGCCTACCGTGTTCAGCAGAGTAACGCGCTGTGCAGGTGCGTGGCCTGGGAGCAACAGGCCGTGCCCCGCAGCGCAGGTGTGTAGTGGGCTGTGCCATCCAGGTCAGCGCGAGTCTGCCTTCTGCTGCTCGCACAAGGGCGAAATGGCCCAGGACGCATTTCCCAGAACAGGTCCCCGTTATTAAGTGATGCGTGACTGGGACTACGCACATGGCATCTAGAAGGTCATCAAGTGCTATAGGAAAAGGGGGCAGAGGGATGGCAGCAGGGAGTTAGGATACTGAATAGGGTAGCCAGGCTCTGTACTTTAGGTAAAATCTCCACAATTTTACTGTTGGCACACTATTTAAATTTAAAACACTGTACCCTCTGGGGGCCTCGGCCCAAATGTGTGTCAGGGGATGTAGACAGAGGAAACTGGGTTGAGGAATGGACTCCTGCAACGCCCTATCCCCAACTCCCAGTCCATCCTAGTTATCGTTCCTTCCATCTAAAGAAGAGTCCCTTCCTTTGAAGATTTACTATTATTTCAAGATCCAACTATTCCCTGAAACTCACCCCTTTGCTCCTCAACACCTTTGCTCTTCCGCTGCCCCCCAAAGTCGGCACCTCCCCTGCACTGCTCTTGCTGCCCCTGCACTGCAGGCCCCTGTGCTCCCAAGGAGCTGCTGCTCCGCTCTCAGCACGACACCGTGGGAGCTGGAGATCCTGCTCCTCTTGCAGCTCTCTGCGGTATAGACATGGATGTTTTATGAGGCTTGCTTCTTCCAAAACGTTTTCTATTGACACTTTCACAGGAATCACATGACGTTTAGGAATGGATTTGGGAAGAACTGTCACTGTTGCAATATTCAGAGACTTTCGATGCTTCTGCATTTATCCAAGCCCTTGTTTGCATCCCTGGAGAAATGCATGTTTAGTTTTCCTCATTTAGATCCTACACATACCCATCAGACTCATCACTGGACATTTGGGGATTTTTGATATGTCATCTCCATTGTCACTGTATTTCCTAATTACTGCTTATATGTGGAAAAGCTCTCATTCTAAACGATTGGCCACTTTATTAAGCCTTTTCATTCTCAGAGATTTGATAACCCGAGTTTGGCTCCATGGCATCATCAAAATAAAAATTAAAGGGGTCTTTCCAAACCTACCTATTTTTTTATAATTCATATCTTATTTAATTGACTTCCAAGATCATGTAAAATCTTGTACAGTACCTAATGGTGATAGGTATCTACCCTCATCTCTTTGCTGATTTTTGTTTTAAGAACTATATGAGGGCCGGGTGCAGTGGCTCACACCTGTAATCCTAACTCTCTGGAAGGCTGAGGTGGGTGGATCATTTGAGCTCAGGAGTTAGAGACCAGCTTGAGCAAGAGCGAGACCCCATCTCCACTAAAAAATAGAAAGAAATTAGCTGGACAACTAAAAATATATAGAAAAAATTAGCTGGGCATAGTGTGCATGCCTATAGTCCCAGCTACTCGGGAGGCTGAGGCAGGAGGATCGCCTGAGCCCGGGAGTTTGAGGTTGCTGTGAGCTAGGCTGACACCACAGCACTTTAGCCTGGGCAACAGAGTGAGACTCTGTCTCAAAAAGACAAACAAACAAACAAACAAGAAAAACCCCAAATTATATGAGGACTTGCTTGTGAGAGTATAATGCCTACTAAAGTATATGGAAAAAAAAATACTTAACTTTTTAGGATACTTTTTAGAATGAAAGACATGGATATTGATTTTCATCAGATTACTTCAGCATCTTTTTGGCTTTACTTATGTTTTAATTTTTACATTTCTTAATATTGTTAGCTTTTTGTTCTGGGATCCATCACATTTGGTCCTGGTGTGTGATTAATGTCATGTACTGTAGGATTAAAATTGTTATTTTGTTGTTGTTGTTGTTGTTAAGATTTTTTCATCTATGGCACACATTTGTAAATCATGAGCTATGTCCAGAAACTATCATAAATCCCCAGATCTTTCCTACAAAATACAGTAAAAAGGCACTATATGCCTTTAAAACCTGTTATTTTCCAGTAATGTTAGTAGGACTTCTTAGCTTTTTTATGAATCTTCTAGCATTTGTTTCTTGGGAGCACGACTTCATAATGCAGATGTGGTCCCCGTCCTTGTTTGGATCCCCCTGAAAGCAGGCCCTGAGATGAGCATTCGGCACCAGGGATTTGGCACCTCTTGAGGCACGGTCCCAGGAAGCAGGAGTCAGAGTAGAGGAGGGAGACAGGGAAAGCGGAAAAGCCAGGGCATGGTGAATCAGCAGCTGGTCGTCTGCAGACAACCAGGCTGCATCTCCGGGACCTGGCTGGGAACCACGGGGAGCACAGCCTGGCACGGCCCTTCAGAGAGACAGGCAAGCACGGTGCAGACCTCGGGCCTCACTCATGAAGGCTGTGGCTCTTCTGGTCTGCATGGCCTGCCGGCAGAGCGAGCGCCCAGGGCAGCAGAGTGACGGCAGCGACAAAGCCACGCTGTTGGCTGGGAACCTGGCGTCCAGCTTGGGAGCCGACCCCACGGCTGCAGCTGCGCACAGGAGACGTGGTGAGTGTCAGAGCAGCCGCCACAACCAGCATTCCTGGGGTGGCTTTTAAAAGTCTAATTCCCCATTTCATGAGAAATCTCTGCCCCAGTGAAAGTTCCCCAACTAGCTTCTTCCACAAAATTAGCTACAGACTGTTTGGTAAAGTTGTTCAGGTCAATGACAAAAATGAATAGAAAATTTAACAGAGAAAGTAACCATTTCCTTAGAGCGACTACCTTGCCGATGCCCTGCTGTTCTGCTGTGACCACGGGTATCTTTAAAACAGCCACCCCTTCCTGGGTCAGGGCCTAGACTTGGTCCCGGGAGCACTTCCCAAACAAGCCATCCCGGTGTGCTGTGGTCCTGACACTGCAAACCCTGGACCCCCAATCTGGGGGAGAGCCTCACCTGAGATCCACCCACCCCGCCAGCTCACCTCTGACCCCACCCGTCCCATGCTCCGGGGTAGGATGAGGAATGAAGAACTATCAGGAAAGAGAAGGAGGCTTTGTAACTTGCAGTACTTGGTAAACAAGCTGCACATTTAATGGTTGAGACTTTCGATTCATGCCCATATGGCACCAGAGCGGCAGGGAGACATTCCTCCTGTTTCAAAGCCCCTTGTAGTTTTGGAAATTTAAGAGATGCTGCCCAAGGGTCACTTCTGGGCACCAATCAGCCCTGCTTCGGGCACCCAAAGTGTGATGATCACAGGATTGTCACACGATCACATGCTGTGGACTTTTGAGCATGAGGCAGAAGAGGGGGACAGTCTCTGGCTTGCCAGCCGCCGGGTCTTGTTTGCCTAGAGCAGCGTCTGACACCGAACGAGCACTGTTAAGTGAGCCCCTGAACACCAGAAAATTGGCCCATCCAGACACCTGCCTGGATCAGCCATTCACCTCTGGGTTTCTGTTTAAATATCAGCCTTTCAGGGAGGCCTTCTCAACAACCCTTCCTAAAATAGCAAACTCCACTGTAAACACTCCCTGGCTACTTGCTCTGCTTTATTTTTTTCCCGTAACACTTATCACCATCTGATACTCTCTGTGTCTTACTCACCTGGAGTCAGTCTGTTCTTTCTAGAATGCGAGCTCCATGTGGTTAGGGCTTTTGCTAGTTTGCGTCATTGCTGAAGCCCTAGTATCTAAGACAGGGCCTGGAAATATAGAAGCTCTCAACAATTCTTACAGAATAAAGAGTAAATAAATGAATGAATAAAATAATTATTGTCACCCATGCCCTAGATTGTGGCCACATTTTCCTCAACTGATGTTCTGAGACATAAATATTGAAAATGTCAGCAAACCTTTGCAAGAGAAAGCTAGCATGTTTCATATACAGTGAAATCAATTTAAAACCCAGTTGATTATTAGAGAATGTTAGACTATTCTTTTGATCCAGAACAAAGGCTAGAAAAGATGGAACCAAAAACTATCCCCAAAGAAACGCAGCTCTGGGGGGCATATCCCAGGAAATCAGCCCCTCTGGGTAGGATATTTAAATGCTCATCGCAGGAAACCGCACATGGGAGGAAGACTCCTCCCTCTGCCAGGACACTATGCAACCGAACCACGGACTGGCCGATCCGAGGAGCTGGCACGAGGAAACTGCCTGGGTGTGTGCCCCTGGGCAAAGGTTTTGCAGGGTGCCTGGCAACACAAAGGTGCTCGGAGAGTTCTAGGACTTCTCAGCCTCCTCTAGACTCCTTTTCTGAAAATGTCACACTGGAGTCTGCTCAATAATCCCATGCTCAGAGCAGCTGCCCTGCAGACCCGAAACGGCCGTCTCAAAACCCGGGGCAGCCCAGGCAAGCTCTGAGAAAGATTGTCTCCTTGACCAAGCTCTAGTCGGGCTCTTCACCCTTCCCCTGGACCTGGCTGTACACTTGCTTATAAAATCCCGTTTGGGCAAGAACCCTGTTAAGTCTGTTTAGCAGGAACCCGCCACGCTTGATATTGGATCAGGGTCCTCATCCACACTGCCCCCCAGCTGATGTCCGGTCACCCTGGCTGTCTTCAGCAAGAATCCTGCTGCTTTGGTTAATCTAGAATCCTGCTCACCCCTGACGTTTTCTCTTAGCAATTTTCCACCCTGCCCCCACCTTCTCAGTTGCCCCCGCCGTGCTCAGAGTTGAGCCCAGGGTTTCCCCATCGCAGGGGGCCCAACGCCTATAGAGACGGACCTGAATGGAGTCTGCCTTGCTGTGCTTTAACGGGTTTCCCTGAATAGTTTCCCTTTGGCAGTTTCTCCAGAGGGATGAAAAGTTTCCTCTGGGTACAGGGGACACTACTCGGCTGGTGGGGACCCCAAAAGCCCAGACACCACCGTACAAAACATACATGCTATGGAGTTCAACCTCTGCTCTCTAAACCTGGCCACACGACAAAACGAAACAAAATGGAAATGGTTCCTCCAGTCACACTGCAGAGGAAAGCGTCAGAACCTGAATCGAGTGAGCAAACTGGCGAGCACTGGCGGAATCCATCAGCCTCAGGATCGAATTTGCTAAACGGGAGCGTGAAGGAGCGATCATGTTTACGTTCACAGCTGACGGGACGGCCGTGGACATTCACAAATGAGCGGGCAAATGTGTTTTATCCACAGTTTATTTTTGTGTGTTATTCTCTCACTTAAAAAATGTA
Organism: Microcebus murinus; assembly: GCF_040939455.1. Lineage (NCBI taxonomy): Eukaryota > Metazoa > Chordata > Mammalia > Primates > Cheirogaleidae > Microcebus > Microcebus murinus. Next base: position 69,128,069 of record NC_134117.1, on the reverse strand, counting down.
TTTCTATCTGCTTTAAAGTGAAGTGTTAGAAAGAGAGTTCCAGAATTTAACATTTGGGCCAAATCTCACAGTTTCATAATAGTCTTGCCATTTCGCATTAAGCATGACTAACCTTTGCAGGGTTTGCTGAGGTCTCCTTTGTTTAGAAAAGCACCCTGTTCCACACTGATTATCTCCCTTCACAATCCTGGGAGGAACTAGGGCAGGAATTTGTATTACAATTAGGTGAAATAGTACCCCCTTTTTACAGGAAAAAGAACCTAAATCTCAGGGTGGTTCAGTGACTGGCCTGGGGTGGCGAGGTGCAAACCCGCGTTCCGCGGCCTCTGAGAGGTCCTTGGACCGAGAGCCCGGGTCGCAGTGTCCGGGTTCAGCTGTTTCTCCTCAAACTGTCCTCGACCTCTCTGGTGCTCTGTGTACTTGGAACCGTATCATCTTGCATTTTCGTCCTTGCTCATAGGTCTGAAACCGATTCTGAAACTAGGTCAGGGCCCATATATTTATGCAGAACAGAAAAAGGGTGGAACCGTGAAGCTAGGCTCCCTGTGCAGCCAGCACAGGAGGGCGTGGGTCCCGGACGCTGCTCCCCGGGGAGGGTGTGGGCCACAGGGGCATCAACAGTGCTTCACTCCCTTGTCCCCTCATCGGGGGAGGGAAGCTTAAGGCTGCCCGGCCACCTGTCTCCCCACGGCACAGATGTGCGTGGACAGTCCACGGTGTCACCATCCTGAGAAGCAGAGACAGAGGCCTCCTCGGTGCTCTCCAAGTTGAGGCAGACATCTTCCTTCCTCTAGGGATCCAAGCCAGGAGCTGTGTTTCTGGAAGTTTCCATGGTAACTAGAAATTCTGTAGCCGACATGAACACCCTGCCCACCAATCCCCACACTTGGCTGCCAGGATGCACAGCCTCCCAGCGTGGACAGCAGCTGAATGGAGCTGGGTGGTAACTGAGCAGACTGTCCCCGACTCTTGTAGCCACCACAGCCGTTCGCCTGCTGTGCCCGACCGCGGCACCGGGAGTGAGGAGCCCACAGGCTGTTATGACCTGCAGCGTGGAGCGTCCTGGCATACGAGTTTATGAGGCAGTGGCCCAGGCTGGTGGCTGAGAGTGGCCAGGCCTTAGCTGGGCAGAGTGAGGGACGTCCACTTCAGGCAGAGCGACACTGGCACGAGGACTCGGGCCTGGCAGAGCACGGCAGGCACTGAGCCTGCCATGAGTTTGCACCTGTGGGACGAGTGGACGGGGTGTGCGGGAGGAGGTGGGCCTGGCGGAGGAAGGTAGGGCCCCCTTGCGAGATGCTCAGGACCAGGGAGTGCTTGGGACAAGGTCAGGGGCCGTGCCCTGGTCTCGGTTCTGGATTCCAGCTCAGCAGCCCTACAGCTGGCCACGAAACAGGCAGGGACCAGGCATTTCCTGAGCATGTGTCCAAGTGCCGTGCCTTTCACAGGGGAGGAATGTGTGCTCAGAATTCTTGATTGCCTAAGAATCCTGAAAATACAGTTTGGCCAAGCAGCGTCCTCAGCATATGCCATTTAAGGGAGTAAATTTCCTGCTTCATTGGCCTCATTCAGACATTCTTCAATTCTGCGTGGGCAATTGCAAATTTTAATAGTTTCTCTGTTTTAAATCTTACCCTCTCCAGTCTGCCCTTCACAAGTCTTTCTAGAATTGCGATTGCTTTAACAATAATTGGCAGATTAGATGTCACAACAAGCGCTTCAGACCTATGACCTCATTCATTCCTCGCACAGCATCTACAAGAAAGATCCTCCCATGTTCCCCATTGCACAGGCAGGAAACACACTTTGGGGGGTTTTACTAATATCCTCAGTCACATTGACTCGAAATGTGGAAAGGCTGGTATTGAGTGCAGACCTGATTCACCCCGGACCATAAGCTCTCAATTTCTAAAACCCAAATCTAACCTTGCTATTTCTCTGCTTAAAAGATTGTGTAGACTTAACTCTTTCTGCTGTTCAGCACCAAATACAACTAGAAGCCCTACCAATAAAACAAAAGGGAACCAAAGGAGAACTATGAATGGTGGGGAGAGGAAAGTTAGATACCTCAGGACGAGAGGAGCAACGCAGTAGCAGAGAGCTTTCTGACCTTCAACCCACAGAAAAGGGGACTAAGGCTCCATGTCTCCTGACCTCTGACTTAGCAACAGCAGGTGGCCGGGTTGGCTCTTTCCTACTCTGGATCAACCAGAGCCCGGCCCACAGCACCAGGTGAGCCCCGTGTAACGGGCAAGGGAGACCGAGCAGGAACTTGCTCAGAATAATCATCTGAGGAGTGTTCTCCTTCCCCGCCGAGCTGGAGACTACTCTCCACGGACCCGACACACCTGGGAGGCCAGGCTGCAGTGGTGCGGCATGGCACTGCAGCAAACGTGTGCCTAGGATGCACGACTTGTTCCCATGGTCTGCACAACCTTTCCTCCACCAGGAAACACGAGGTGGCCAGCTGGCTTTGGTGGGCAGTGGGTGAGGTCACAGCACAAAAAATGGTGTGGATCAGAAAGACTCTTTGTGCCTGTACCATTTCCTTGAAAACCATAAACCATCAAAACTCAACGGAGATGAAATAGACCCATGAGATAACCACTAACATAATTGAATTCATAATTAAAAAGCTGTTGAAAGAGAAATTTCCAGGCCCATATAGTTTCACTGTAGACTTCTACTGAACATTTAAATTAATTATAAAGAACTAACACTAGTTTTGCACAGTATCCTCCAGAATATAGAAGAGAAGGGAACCCTTCCCTAGTCATTTTATAGGAAAATATTACCCTCATTTCAAAATTGGGCAAAGACATCTTTTAAAAAAAAAGGACCATTATAACTAATGAACTCAAACACAAAAATTCTCAACTAAATACGAGCAAATTGAATCCAGCAATGTGTTACTAGAACTATATACTTTGATTAAATCTATTTATTCTAGGTATGCAAAATTGTTTGAACATTTCAAAATCAGAGTAATACACCATATTAACAAGATAAAGAATAAAAATTAGGTAATCACATCAAGTGTTGCAGAAAAAGCATCTGAAAACATCCAACACAGTTCATGACAAAATCTCTTAGCAAGTTGGGACAAGAGAGGGCTTTCTGAACTTGATAAAAAGCATCTAGAAAAAAACAAAAACCTATGGTTAGCATTGCACTTAATGACAGGAGACTGAAGCTTTCTTCTTAAGTTTGCAAACAGACAAGGATGTCCATTGGAAGGTTTAATCATTGCAGTAAGGCAAGAAAAAGAAACAAAAGGTATACATATTGGAAAGGAAAGAATAAAACTGGTACTATGTGTAGAAGACATAATTGTTTATGTAGAAAATCCCAAGTATTCTACAAAAACAAAATTCTTAGAACTAATAAGTGAGTTAAGCAAGATTAAATAATACAAGATTAATGCAAAATATCCACTGAATTTCTATATACTAACAATAAGCTTATGGAAACAGATTTAAAATTCAATATCATATACAATAATTCCAAAGAAAATGAAATACTTAGGCATAAACCTAACAAAACATGTACAGTATCAGTATGCTAAGAAAAAATCACAAAGTGCTAATTGAAGGAAATCAAAGACGGCAAGGAAAGGCATGCCACATCCATGTGTTGGACAACTCAACAAAGTAAGAATGTTAATTCTTCTCAAATCATCTATAGATTTAGTGCAATTTGTACCAAAATCCCAACAAAGTTTTCTTTTTGTAGCTAGAGAAAAGCTTATTCTAAAATTTAAATGGAAAGGCACAGCTGTAGAATAGGTAGAGCTAGAAGAATGAAATGGATGTCATCATTCTACCTGATGTTAAGGCTTCCATAGAGCTACAGGAATTCAGACAGTGTGGTACTGGTGGGCAAATGGCACATATATCAATGGAACAAAATAGAGAACCCAGAAAAACCCACACAAATATCCCCAGCTGATTCTGTGACAAAGGTGCAAATGCAATTCAGTGGAGGACAGCTTTCCCAACAAATGGAACTGGAGCAATACAAATAAATAAATGAATGAACTTCCACGTAGACCTCACACCCTACGTAAAAATTAACTCCAAATGGATTGCAGACTTATATGTAAAATTTTAAAGAATAAAACTTTTAGAAAAGAGTATAGGAGAAATTCTTCTGGACCTAGGGCTAGAGTTTTAAACTTGACATTGAAAGCAAAATCTAAAATAGGAAAGTTTATAAACTGAACCTCATCAAATTAAAATCTTTTGTTGCTCAAAGACTCTGGAAAAAAGATATGGAAGGAAAAAATACAACTGGGAGGAAATATTTGGAAACCATATAATTGAAAAAGTACTGCTACCTAGAAAGAATTCTCAAAATTCAACAGTAAAAAACAATCTAATTAGGAAATGGACAAAAAACATAAATATACATTTCACTCAAGAGGATATATAGACAGCAAATAAGCACATGAAAAGGTGTTTAACATCAGTAACCGCTATAGAGATGCAAATAAAAGATGAGATAATACTACATACCTATCATAATGGCTTAAATAAAAAATAAAGATATCACCTGATGCTGGTAAGGATTTGGAGAAATGGCTTCACTCATACATGAACGTAGTAGCTTTACTCATAACAGCCAAAAACTAGAAACAGCCCACGTGCTCTTCAGTGGGTGAGTGGTTACACCAACTGTAGTGTACCATATCGTGTATATTAGTCATGGTTCTCCAGTTTCCAAAGACAACAGAAGTAATTGAATGGAGGGGGGGGGGAGAGAGAGCGAGAGAGAGAGCGAGAGCGAGAGCGAGAGAGAGAGAGAGAGAGAGAGAGAGAGTGCTGATGGTGGTCAGAGAACCAGGAGAGCTGTGATACAGTTCCAATCTCAAGGCTGGAAGTCTGCAGACCCAAAGAGCAGATATTTCAGTTTGTATATGAAGGTGGGAAAAAACGGCCAGTATCCCAGTCTGAAAGGCATCAGATGGGAAGCATTCTTTCTTACTTTGGGGAGAGTCAGCCCTTTTGTTCTATGTACGTCCTCAACCAATGAGGCTGACCCACATTGGGAGGGCCATCTGCCATTTTAAAAGCCAATCTCATCCAGAAACACCCCCACAGAAACATCCAGGATAATGACTGGGCACCCTGTGGCCCAGGCAAGTTGGCACATAATGTTAACCATCATCATAGAAGACTACCCTGCTATAAACGGGAAAGAACCACTGACACACAGAACCGCTTGGCTGAATCTCAAGCGGATTATGCTCTGTGAAACCAAATCCAATCACAGATTGCGTACTGTATGTTCCATTTATGTGCCGTTGTTGATTGACATTATGGAGTTGTGAAACAGACTAGTGGTTGCCAGGCACCAAGATCAGTTAAGCTGAGAACAGGTGGGAGTAAGTATGGTTATAAAAGCATAACTGGAGAGACCCTTGTTCTCATGGAATTATTCTGTTTTTTTTACTATCCTGATGGATATGGGAACCTACACACATGATAAAATTGTATAGAACTAAATACACACATGTGTACATACATGCACACATGAGTACACATGAAGCTAAGAAATCTGAATAAGATTGGTGCATTGTGTCAACATCAGAATCCTAACTGACACAGTACTATGCTTTTTCAAGATGTCACTGGGGAAAACTGGGTGAAGTGTATACAGCATTTTTCTGTATTATTTCTAACAATTGTGTGTGGATATACAATTGTCTTAAAATAAAATATTTAACTTAAAGCAAGAATAAATCACTAGCAAAAAGAATGAATCTGCAACAATTGGAGTATTCAGGATTTGGCCCTGAGCCCCCCATAAGGACACAGCCACACAAAATCAGGGCTCCATAGTCAAAGATAAAAGGAACACGGATGTTGGGTGAGCAATGGAAGGTCTCTGTCATAACCTACTTCTGTTTCTTCTATTTCTTTTCCTCAGGCATATCCCCCTTTAGAGTAAATGCATCTAGTTGCCCACTGGATATTTCCATATGAATAGACAGACTTCTCAAATTTGAGGTGCTCATAGTGAAACTCACGTCCTCCTCAAACCTTCCCTTCCACCCATTTGTCTCTGAATTAATGGGTGGTGCCACCTTCCCTTCAGTCACCTACTCTAGGAAACTCCCCCTCCCTTATTCTGAACACCTAAGTTCCAAACACCAGGTCCCTGTGCCAAACACTCTCCCTTTACCTCCAACCCCAACTCCTATGCCATCCACTTTCATCTCTGTAACTACTGTTGTCTTTTGGGTCTCAGCTTATTAGTCATTTTTTCCCACCATGTTTGAGCTGGGTAGTAAAACGTGTTACCAGTGTGCCTGTATCTTACTTTATCTCACGATTTTCTTTCCCCTCTAGACTGGGTTTTAAAGCCAAGAACCTCAGGCTTAGCCACACACAGAAAACATTAGGAGAGTTTTCAAAACACTGATGTCTTGGCCTGCCACCAGAGTGTTCTCTGACTTAAGTGTTCTCTGTGGTAGACTGGGCATTGGAATGTTTAAAAGCTCCTTAGGTCTTATCAAGTCTTCTATCACTTAGAATCACTTCCTATCAAGTCTTAGAATCACTGTTCTAAACCTAGTAAGTCTAACTGTCCACCATTGTCTTCCCAGCTCCAAAATAAAGCCTCACACACAAATCCAGAAATGCTTACCCACGGAGTGGTGCAGGAAGTTATATCTTTCACTATCTTCCTGGAAAACCTTAGGTCTTGAGGTCTATGTACCACTCCTGCTGCATACGGAGACTCAGCTCTGCAGAGGGGAGGCTCCTGTCCCTGTGGATGCAGCCAGGCCCTCCTGGGAGTGGGGCCACCCCTGCCCTGTATTTTGGCTTCAATTATGTGCACCCATGTGGCGGAGGCCCAGGGTGCTGGCCAGGCCCACAGGCCTGGATCTTCTCTCATACCCAGAAGCATTGCAGACCAAGCCGCCAAAGCTTGGGCTGGGCAAAGTTAGCCTTTTCCCTTCAGGGCATGAGCCAGTATGTCAGATTCAGTGATCGCAGAAAGAAATCTGCATTCTACAGAGGCAGCAAATGTGTTTGCAGCTTGCTGCAGTGTCACTGCCGGAACTATGCTGCAGAACAAAAGTGCTGTTGCCAAAGACAAGTCACAAATGACTGGAGAAACATGCACAATTGTTCCTTGACCGAGCCTAATTTACTCCAGGCAGATATTCTTATTGTCCCAACTCATGAAGAATAATATTTCAAAGATGCAAATAGCAAAGTCAAGTTATTTCCTCTCATAGAAATGAGCTGAAATGTGTGTTCTGTGTGGGGAGAGTTGGGATCCTTTGACATAGAGCCCAGAATAGCAGGTATTTTCAGATTCAGAAATGTCACCTAGCCCAATGACCTCACCCTACATCAGGATATTAATGCATGAGTAGAGAGAAGTTAATTCAGGGAGGGTCCAATATCTAGCTCCTGGCAGAAACAGAAATAGATTGGAATAGCATTAAAAAGTAGTTTCTAGCTCTCAGTACTTTCCAACAAATAAGTAACCATGCATTCAAACGCATTTATTGAACACCTACTGTGAACTAAACATAGCACAAGGCACCAGGGATTCAAAGACGCAAAGCAGAATTCTGCCCTTAAGGAGAAGTAGGGAAAAATAAAGAGAAAATAAAACAGGTCAGTAATGGCGCAACTAAGGCATGGTGGAAAGAGCTCCAAATAAGGGGTAGGAAAGGGGAGCAGGAGCCAGAAAACCAGAATGAAATGACACGAGCATTATGTAGGAATAAGGAGGTGGAGAGGTTGTGAATAGATTAGCTCTTTCAAGAAGCAAAGCTATGCTACAAGTACCAAAAGGGACTAAATCCCTTTAAAATTTTGAAGAGGGAAAGCTTTTTCTATATATGTATGATTCAAAATTCAGAAGCAGGTGTCTTTTTTATTTCTTTGTGGAATCTCCATTCCATAGCGGTTGTACTAATTTGCAGTCCCACCAACAGTGTGTAAGCATTCTTTTCTCTCTGCATCCATGCCAGCATCTATTGTTTTTTGACTTTTTAATAATGGCCATTCTGATCAGGGTAAGGTCATATCTCATTATAGTTTGAATTGGCATTTTCTTGATGATTAGTGATTTTGAACAAAAAAAGACACCTGCACTTGAATGTTTATTGCAGCACACTTCACAATTGCAAAGGTGTGGAATCTACCTATGTGCCTTTCAATTCATAAGTGGATTAAAAAAATGTGATACACCATGTAATACTACTCAGCCATAAAAAGGAATGAAATAATGTTGTTTGCAGCAACTTGGATGGAACTGGAGACCATTATCCTAAAGAAACTATTTCAGGAATAGAAAATCAAACACTGTGTGTGCTCACTAATAAGTGGGAGCTAAACGATAGTGCACACAGGCACAGAGAGACATAAAGGACATAGGGAACCAAGAAAGGAGGAGGATGGGGGGGATACTTACCTGTAAATGAACACTGTTCCGGCTATTGGCACACCAGAACCCTGACCTAAGCATTACACAGGTATTCACATAACAAAACCATTTGTACCCCCTTAATATTTTGAAATAAAAAATTCAGAGGCAATAGGAGAAATATTTGATAAATTTGGTTACATAAAAGTTTACAAAAATAGGAAACAATATCATAAGCAAAGTAAGAAGACAAAAGATAAACTGAAAAAATATAACACATTACAAAGAGTTAATTTCCTTAATTTATAAGGAGCTTCTAAAAATAGAAGAAAGGGACTCATGGGCTAGAAATATGAATAGGACAATTCACAGATAAAAGAAAGTCAAATGGCTCTTCAACCCTGCTCATAATGAGAGAAACAAAAATTAAAACTACAATGAAATGAGCAAAAATTCAAAGCTTGGCAATATATTCTGTTGGTGGGACTTTGAGGAAAGAAATACTCTCATGCATCCCTTGTATTCTATGCCGAACATTTGTGTTCCTGTTTCCCAAATTTATATGCCGAAGCTGTGACCCTCACCGTGATGCGGTTAGGAGCTGGGGCATGGGGAAGCGAGCAGATGTCAATGCTGCCATGGGGGTGGAGCGCCCGTGATGGGATCGGTGCTCTTGTAAGAAGAGACCCCAGCGAGCTGGCTTCCTCTGCCTCTCTCTGCGCGAGAACACAGCGAGAAGGTGGCTGTCTGTGCGCCATAAGCAGAGGCCTTTCCAGGAGCTGAGTTTGCTAGCACCTTGGTCTTGGACTTCCCAGCCTCCAGAAATGTAAGACATAAATATCTGTTGTTTAAGACCCCCCGGGTGGGCAGCCCAAGCAGACTAAGACACCTAGTCAGGATATAAAATCCCATAAACCCTGTGGAGAGGGACTGTAAATATGTGGAAACAGCATATGCATTTACCACCTCCCCAGCAATTCTGCTTCTAGAGATCTACTCCGATGACACACCATCAGAAGCACAAAAATAACTGTGCACAGAATCTTCATTACATTTCTATTTGTAATAGAAAAAAAATAGACAACCCAAGTGTCTGTCACTATGGACATACTTTAACAAACTATTATAAAATCCACAGTTGAATACTATTTAGCCATAAAAAATGAAAACACTCTCTCTCAATACCACTCTGTGAATGATCTTTTGTATTTATTAAGTGTAAAATGTGGAGAAAAGTACATACAGCATGTTACCATTTATATAAGAAAATGCAGTGATATGAATGTGTGCAAACAAACATATACATATTTTAATAGAATTAATAAAAAACAATGAAAGAATAATCCAGAATTATTTTTAAATAGTCACCTATGGGAAAGGGAGGGAATAGATTAGAGGGGGCACATTTGGATGCTAGATTTCTCTAAATATGCCATGTTTTATGATTCATAACTATAACTTTTTATAGATTCATAACTATAAACATTTCATAGAATTTAAAAACAAAATTCAATGCAAAAACACTCCCTAAAAATCTAATATCAAATAAAACTGATTATCCTAAATGTATGTATAGTTAACAGCATAATCATAACTATTCCAAGAAACTTAAAACACATTGACTGTATGTTCCCAGCAAATTATAACTTATGTACAACAGTAGCTAAAACAAACAAACAAACGAAGCCTCTTAAGCTCTTTTCAGAAATCGTTGGTATTGGTGCTGGCGTTGGTATTTTTACCCTGAGACAGCTGTGTGAGTATTGTGGGATCTATCAAACGATTAGTTATATTCATATTATTTGTATTTAAGATATAATATCAATGTGCTAAGTAAAAACCTTATTGCCACAATTTGAATTGAAGTATATATGATCTTTTTAAGAGATATGTATTTCCTAGCAGTATTGAAAAAAATACCTAGAAACAATTATAATCCAGTAACAGTGAGCACCTCTGGTGCCTAGACTGTGGCTCCTGAATACCATTTCCCATGAAAATACATCCGGCTCCTTGGAAAGATGGCTCATTCCAGGTAGGGGCTGGGAACTGGACACATGAGCCAGAGTGTCCTGAGGGGGAGGACGCGTCCGTGGTCCTGGTGGGAGGCAAAGCGGAGGCGGGAACCTGCGGCCTGGGGTCGGGAGGCAGGGGAGGGGCTGCAGGGGCTTCTGTTTTCCCTGGTGAGTAGGAGTCACGGTCGTTCTCAGAGAAAGTGAGTAGGCAAGGTGGAGATTTCTGAGGGCGTAGGAAATACCTGAAATGGTCCTAGAAGAAGACAGGACTGAGAGGCAGCCAGAGAACTGCAGCGTGCTGAGCAGCGCGGACCCAGCTGAGGCCGGAGACGGCGAATCTCCGGGGACCAGTAGCGTGGTGTGTCCTCAGCTGACCGCTGTCAGGGTGGAGGGCCGGAAAGGGTGGGTGGTTGAGTTTGGACAGAAGTATTTTGCTTTTTGTTTGTTTTTATTTTTTAAATGAGAAAAAACTTATATATATTTAAATGCTAAGAGCAAAAAACAAAAACAAAAACAGGTAGAAATTAGGGATACGAACGGACAGGGACTGGCCAGCACCACTGGGTAGAACTGCCTACCCTCAAGTGGAGGTTCTCCGTGTGGTCGCAGGACCTGCAGCAGCAGATCACTGGGGACTGGGCAGAAACGCTGCGTCCAGCCCAGTGCAGACCTGCTCGCTCCGAGGCCTGGGCGTGCGGCGGGGAAGCCCAGCAGCCCGCGCCCGCCAGCGTCCAGCAGACTGGAGCGCGCTGACCGTGAGAACTTGCAGCCGGGGCGGGCAGCGCTGTGGCAGGGGCCCGAGCAGCTGGGCCAGCCCCGCCTGCAGGCCTCTGTCTTCTCAGAGGAGACGGAGGCGTGGGGTTTTAGGGAGTAGGAGGCTTTTCCTTCCTCCCTGAGGCACATGTTTATTCCACACGGGCAGTCTATGTTCTGCTTGGAAAGGAGCAATAAAAGGCAGGCTCCCGGTCTTTCCACGCCTGAGTCCAGACGCCGGGCCCGGCGATGAGCAAGCCACACATGAAGGAGCGGGGCAAGTGGCGGGAAGGTTCCGGGGAGGCTCCCAGACACACTTTAGCGAAGTGTTCGAGGAGTCCCTCCCTGTCGGGAACATTTAATCCCAGGCTGAAGGATTAGAAGGAAGCCGGGAGACATGGTCAGTGTGCCCTTGGCCGAGGGGGCTGATCCCTGCAGAGGGGCCTGGCAGTGTGAGGAGGAGGAGGGAGCCCCTGTGCAGAGATGGGAGCAGGGCACAGAGGTCTGCACTCAGCCTCAGAGCCCCTGGGCCTGGTGAAAGGCTTGCATTCACTTCCTACAGCCCAGCCACAGAAGGTTCTGAGCGTGGGAGTTGCCATACAATTAAACCCAGTCTCCTGACTTCTGTGTATTCCATAGATATCTCACCTGAGCAGTACCAGCTACATACTGGAATTACTTATGCAATTTGTAACTGGGGGCTGGGCCCCTAATAAATGGTAATTAAATATTTGAATATGGTTGAATGACTGGTCTCTCTTTGATGGGCAATTGAGCTCAAACAGGAGTCAGCACTCTGGGAGGGACAGTGGTTTATGCCCCCTCTGACCTGTGTGTGGCTCTGGGCATGGGCTCCGATCAGGGTGCTTGCTGGGCTGGGGCTGGAGCATGCTGTCCTGAGATATGGCTCAGACGTGACAGTAGTTTTCTGAGTCTGGGACAGGTCCCACTTGAATCGAGCCCATTGGGGAGGATGCCAGAGCCAGCCCTACATGTGCCAGTGCATGCCTCAGGATGCCACAGCCGGCCTCACATGTGCCCAGGGTGGTCCCGGAAACCCACAGTTCTGGGTGCCATCAGCTGTCTGAGGAGGTGTGTCCAGACCCTGGGCATCTTATACTCAGCCTTTCCTCAACACGGCCACCAACCCCACCCACAGAACTCTGGCAGGGCGCCAGATGGGACAGGGCAGTCAGAGCACTTAGGCTGGGCGTGCAGGGCTTGGCCGCTTGGGGTTTGCTTGGGGTACAATCGGCACAGGAAGTGCGGGGCCAAGAAAGGCCCCACCAGGGAGCGAGGCCAGGTGGCCAGAGCAGGAGGTGTGGTCCAGGGTCTCCCCAGCGGGTGTGTGCAGCCCTCACTGTGGGCCAGCCCGGGGTAGGGGGATGTTTAAACAGGGCCAGGTCCACCCTTCGGAAACTTCTTGATAAAACACCCTCTGCAGAAAGGTCCAGCCTGAACCTCATCCACGATACGCCACAGGGCACAGGTAACCCGAGAGCGCAGCCCGGCTCGCCTCTTGCGCAGGCGAGGAGCAGGGCAGGGCTGGCGTGCAGGGCAGGCTGGAGCCAGGCCGACCCCAGAGCACGCCGCCCTGCGCCACACACGGTCGCCTCTGGCCGCCCCCATGGGAGAGAGCTGAGCTTACAGGCCGGGAGGAGTATCCAAAGAGCGCCTGGGCCTCCGACCTGCTACGTAGGCAGCTGGAAAGAATTGCGGTCTCAGCTGGAAACGGCGTTCAGAACATTTTTCCATAGTATATCCCTTTCTAAATAGGCACACCACGATGGTTCAAAGTCTGATTTTAAATTTGTTCAAATTCATACTGAATTAGGAAGAAGAGCAAATACAGTGTGGGGAGCACACTACACAAGAAGTGCAGGCTGTCCCAGGCACAGTGGCACGTCCAGCCCCGAGGCGGCAGGGACGGCCGGGCTGCCGAAGGGGACGCTGGCCGGCCAGCCTCGCCGAAGGCCCGTGTTTGTGCAGAAACGCGCTGGGCGCTGTCCCTCCTCTAGCAGACAGAGCGGCTCACGTGTCCTTTCTCCGTCCCAGGCAGAGGGAGCAGCAGCTCAGCGCAGCTTCCCTCCGGGAGGGAGGGACGTTCCCAAAGGAAAACGCACGGGGGAGGGTCACGGTTCCTGTGAGGTTCTTACTTCCCCCAGTGAACCGTCTGGCTCTGCAGAGCCCACCGGATGGGCGCAGGGAGTCACCTCTCCGCTCCCCCTGCGGGCTCTGCGTGGGTAAGACAGAAGCCCCCCAGACATCAGTGCTGCCCAGGCCCCTGCGCCGGAGCCGGGAGACCGCAGATGCTCCTCTGCGGGCGGCTCACTACTGACACTCTCCTTGCACCTCTTGGACGCGCTCGGACGCGCTTGAAAGCCCCAGTGTTTCTGTCTCTACCCTCCGTTTTTCCAGGGATCAGCGCAGGGAGTGGAGAGCCGCCGGCCATGGCCTCCCCCAGGGAAGCCTCACCCCCCAGGGAGGCACCGTTTCCTTCCCCACCCTGCAGGGCGAGGAGGGTGGGTAGGCGCGGGGTGGCCGCCCCGCCTCCCAGAGTGCACCTTTCTCCTCTGCGCCTGCCAGTTCTGAGCCTGGTGTGTGCGGAGGGCTGGCCAACATTCTCCAGAGGCCGAGATTTCCATCCCCAACCCCACTTCACACACACACACTCACACACACACACACACACACACACTCACACACACACTCACACACTCACACACACTCACACACACACACACACACTCACACACACACTCACACACACACTCACACACACACACACTCACACACACACACACTCACACACACTCACACACGCGTGGGGGGCACTTACCTCTGCCCCACGACAATTCCTGCAGTCAGACATGACCTTGGATCATGTCTGGATCCTAGACTTTGACCACTAAGATCTGCGGAAGAAAACAGCAATTTTGCACCAGGGGGTGGTGGGTCCTCCCCAGGGCTCCGTGTCATGGGCCTCACGTCCAGATTCCTTTGTCCTCATCCCCTGGCAGGGGCATGCCCACGCCTCTCTGGCTCCAGCTGGGGCTCCTCTACTCCATGCGGCCCCCATGTCGACGTCAGCACTCTGGGGCGGGCGTGGTCCCCGCTTGGCCAATCCTCTCGTGGCGGGGATGTGGCCGTGTGTGTTGCCCTGAAGCTCTGGCTGTGGCCAACACACTGTTGAGATTGTGACCGAGCTGCTATCCAACACCGTGCCCTCGCCAGGGACCGCTGGGCTGCGTCTTACTGGTAGGTGCCTCTAAATTTTGTGGCTGTCCCCACGTCAGGCCACAGCTGCCTCTGCCGTACCCAGTGTCAAGGTGCTGGTCGTGAATCAAAGGAGTTGTGGCTACCTTGCACCCTATGTGGTTGTTTTTTTTTTTTTAATTGGCTTCTCAATAGTCTTTGCTTTCTTCTATTCTACCAAATTAACTGAAATTGAAAGAGAAACCCAGGCACGGCATGGGCACTTCAATAACCCAAGACGTGCTAGCGGGATTGCCTGAAAGCACCTTCCACCAGCAATGCGGGATTCTTGTCCCCCTCCCGTCCCGTGACTCTGCTCTCCCTCCACTGGCTTAGGGAAAGCTGTCTTCACCTGCTCACAAAGCTGGAAATCTTTTCACTCTCATTTTCTCATTCTCCCTCACAGTCAAGGTCAAAACACATTTCTAGCACATTTTCTCACGGAGTCTTACTCTGCCGAATACTTAGAGACAAGGCAGCAACCAGTGGGCCCTCTGGGCTCCGCCAACACAGAAGGCCCTGTCCCCATGGGGCACTTCCAGCCCGTGTTCCTGTCCAGGCCTCTCACACACCTGTCCTTGCTCGCACGTGTCCCAGCGTATCCCATTCATGGGAACCTTCCCCCAGCACCTCAACCTCCCAGGCCTGGGCGCCAGCACCTGTCCTAGTGCTTTCCTGGGCTGCTCGTTTGGGGGGGCACAAGACACTGCGTCACTCGGGGATCTCCCACCAACCTCCTGTGCCATACTTTTTAGGAATCTTCCTTCCTTCCCAAGCAGCAACCCGACTTGGTCTTTTCAACATGCAGTTGTTTGAGGCCCCTACACTAAAGGAAATGTGTCAGGTAAACTCCCGTGGTAAACTGCGGCCCCTCGTGCCTGCACCGTGCATGCTCTGCGCGGCCCTGCCCAGGAGAGGCCACAGCCCGCCCTGCCCCGGTTCCCCCCACTGGCAGCCCTTGCGGGTGCCGTGCAGGAAGGGTGGGCAGGGGCTCTGCTCACTGGGCTCCCAGGGTGCTGAGGAACTGCAGGCCGGCATCCCAGATGGCACCCCAGGAGGTCACTGCCAGTAAGCAGAGCAAAAATATCACTGTCGGCCCGAAGGAAACCCACAGAGCCCCTGCGCGATGCTCTCCCTATCAGACCCCGGAAAGCGCCTCCTTGGTGGACGCAAGATACATTTGCTTTGCTCTCCATTGTTTCCTCTCCTCCGCAACCCCTGGAATATTTTTACATGTTTGCCTCCCCCAAGGGTTGGACAATTTACTTCTGCTTTTCTTCATGGTGAAACCAGAGAGTGAAGTTTGCTCTTCCAGGTCCTTCAGCATAAGTGCTCTATTAGGTGAAGGAATCATTCTCTTGGCGATATCGAAAGCTTCTTCCATCCTACCCTGGGCATTATTTGCTATTTCTGTGTCTTTCCCTGGCTTCTCTCCCTGTGAAGGGCTCCAAAGTAGAGATTAGAATCGAGCTCCCCCAGCTCCTCGGTCTGTGACTTCGGGGAAATCAATCACCCTCTTGAGTCGCCAGCTTCCACATTTGTACGTGTACAACACCCCCCGCACTGGGGTCTCTGACAGTTTAATAGGTAAGGAAAACATTCCAGGGTGGCCACCCCAGAGTGCAAACTGTGTCACGTTTTCACGGATGCCACAAATTCTGAGTGCTCTGAGGCACCGCCTGCTCCTGCAGAATCTGCCCCCCATTCCCCTCAGCAGGGGGTGGGGGAGCAGACCCAGTGTTGGGGTGTCGTGGGGCTGCCCATCTCTACCCAGCAGGCCCAGCTCTGCCAAGCCGTGTGACCCTCACCTCTCAGCAGCCCTGGGACACTTCCTGCCACCTCTTCTCCATTCCTAGTGTTCTCTACGTGACTTGACAAATGCTTTTGACAAAATCATGCTCAGGTCGTGTATAGCGGGCGGCATCCAAAGCACAAGGAGTGACTTTGACTCTGTGTCCCCACCAGTGCCCCACTCGGCCCTCCTCAGGAGGTCCCGCCCAGCGCCCTCTGCCCCGCCGCCTGCCTGCCTCTGCTGGGACCACACGTCACAGCATCTTGGACTATTCCAAGTGCTGCCGTCAAAATTCAAATCTGCCTTCTAGGCCTGTCCCTTCTTCACTTTGGTTCCTTCCACGTGCTGTGACGTCGGGCCACCATGCCCTTCCTGCAGGCTCCTGGGGCCTCACCTTTGAACCACTAGAGTATTTTGTCCTTTGGCAAAAACTTAGAAATAATTCCAGGTTCAAAATGGTATTTCCCTCCAAAATACTATCAGTTCCACACTCATTAAAAAAAAAAAAAGTAAACAAAACAGCACCATATATCACTTTCATATAAAAGGCAGTAAATTCTGGCAAATATACTCAATTTTTACTTGACAGGGCAGGGGGCTGATTGCCTGTGTTCAAAAATAGTAAAAGACAGTACATATGTGGAAAAATGCAAATGTGCACCCATCAGAGCAAACTTCTGGAATTGCCCCAGGGCACCACCCGGCCGTCTTCTACTCCACCAGGGTTTCAGGGCAACAGGCAGGAACCGGAAAAGGCAGAAAGGCTGACAGCCAGCGACAAATCACGGTGTTGTATCTCCAGGGGTTAGAACTGCCACCCCCGGGCCCTCCCAGCCAGACCGAACTGGCCGCCCCGAGTGGACGAGGTTCATGAAATGTGGAAGGCGACCAGAGTCAGCAGTCAGAAAAAGAAAAGCATTAATCTGCTTATTTTGCAGCCACAACAACACAAATTAGTCCTTTGGCCTCAAAAGGGTGAAGGCTGGGGCGGGACGAGCTGGCGGAGCAGGACGTGTGAGCACTCGCTCGCCACCCGGCCCTCTGCAGGGCTGTGGGCAGAGGCAGGAGGACAGGCTGCCTGGCCAAGCTGGTGCAGCGCAGGTTTCATTTAACATCTGAAAAATAAAGAGCTCAGCTGAACAACAGGAAACAATAACAGATTGTTTTAATTGAGACAACCTATTGCCTATTTTCCCTCTGCGATTTGTAATGTTTTGTGCTCACAAATTGTGTTTGATATTTTTCTTATACTTGAAAATGACATCTGGAGAATAATTATTACTTCCTTCATATTTAATGTAGAATTAATATCAAATTAATTCAAATCACACTTTGACCAGCTTTAGTTTATTTCCAATAGCAATAATCTTTTCCCCTCTGTTGTCTGGTTAAGTGAGGGGGGTAGAAACAGGCGCCAATTCGTCATGGCTAAAGAATGAGAGAAGGCCAAAGAATCCTTCAGGAGCTCGGGGACCCCCCCCCCCCGCCCTGCCGAGTTGGGAAGACAGCATTGCCTGCCTTCCCTGTGTCCCCTCCCACCCCTTGGGGCAGCCCAAACTTCTCATCCCCACACAGCTCTGGCTCCTTGGAAGTGTGCCGGTTGGCACAAGAAGGGTCTGAGGAGCATGGAGATCAGATTGCCATGGGGAGACTTCTAAAGAACACGGGGACTGTGAAGTGGACAGTGGCACTGTCCTCAGAGGAAGGGAAAATGTTGAGAGGACCCCTCTAAAGAGAAAGGGATTCATGGAGTCGCCGAGAAATGAGCTCTTCCAACCACCTGCACAAGCGACTGTGCTAAGGGGAGGTTACTAAATACCGTGATGAGAAAAGACACTGGTGCCCACAGAATCTCGCCAAGGAAAGTTAAATGATTATAATAATGACTGTATCTTACAAGTCATGGCTCAAAAATGCTTTCACGGCTACTGTCTCATTTGATCTCTGCAACACCCTGAGAGGTAGGCTGTATTCTTTCCTTTTTTAGACAGAAGGCAAAGAATAAAACAATTGTGAGCTTCTCCATCAGGCAAACTGGAGCTTGCACCCAGATTTTGTCCTTTATTTATTTAACCTCTCTACGGCCTTCCAAATAACTCTGTAAAATGAGACTTTCAATAATGACTTCACTGAACTTTTGTGAAATAAATCAATTAAAACAATGCTCAGAACTTAATAGACACACACACAATGGTAGCCATTGTTATACTAGAGAAAAGAAAACTGAAGTCTAGAGGGATAATTTAACTTGGTCTTGACTACTCTGAAAACAAGTTGTCCATGCAAGTAGTGCCTTTTTTTTAGCGTATTATGGGGGTACAAACGTTAAGGTTACATATATTGCCCTTGCCCCCCACGCCCCTCGAGTAAGAGCTTCAAGTGTGTCCATCCCCCAGACGTTGCACATCTTACTCATTGTGGTTGTAGTATCTTTATGAAGGTCAAGGTCCAAGACCTTCTCAGTGTGTCACTTACAACTATCCAAAGAGATGCTAATGAAGCGGTAACAAGTTTACATATGCTTTGGCAATCCATCCTAAAGATAGGAAAAATATGAAAAGATGTAGATTTAGGAAGCAAGTTATTCAATATGGTGCTATTTGTAATAGGAAAACACTGGAATGAACACTCATGGCTCTCAATAGTACCTGATGGAATCAACTTAGATGCAGTCATGCAACAGAATAACCTGAAGCTATTCAAAGAATTGAGGACTAACTTCACAGATTATTGATTGTGCTCTCCAGGATGTAGTTGGAAGTGAATAAACTAACGTGGGCAAGAAGGTATGTACATTATGCTGCTATTTATTTAAGAACAAGGCAAATGCACATACAGGTGTTCCTTGACTTATGATGGGTTTACATCCCAACAAACCCATTATAAATCAAAAACATCCTAAGTCAAAAATGCACTTAATACCCCTAGAAGCTCATCATAAAGTGGAAAAATCATAGGTCAAACCAATGTAAGTAGGAGGACAGAGCTGGGGCCATGCTCACTGCCTTGTAGATCCAGTGACTCTCACAATAGGGCAAGCAGTACCAGGTCCCAGGAGGTGCCCTCTGCTTCCCACTCCAAGGTGCTCCATCGAGAATCAAGCAGTCATCCACTGGTGCCAGGTGAGCAAGGCAGACCAGAACAGGGCTGCAAGTGCTCTAAAAGCCAAACTGCCGTTGGAACCACAGCTCCAGCAAGCCAAAACTGCATGGGGAAATGTCTGCTAATGTAGAAAATTTAAATAGGATTCAGAATTTCCTATCATAATATCCAAAATGCCCATATACAATAGTAAATCACTCATCTTTCTAAGAACCAGGAGCACTCACCTTGAATGGGAAAAGATAATCAAATAACCTAAATACTGAGATGAATCCAATGGTGAAATTATCTAAACAGGATTTTAAAGCAGCTATCATTTAAAAAAATGCATCAATGGTCAATTACAAATTCTTTTGAAACAAATGCAAAAAATACAAAACCTCTGCAAAGAAATAGATGTCTTAAAAAAGAACCAAATTGAAATTATAGAACTGAAAAATACAATAACCAAAATAAAAATTGGATGGATGGGCTCAAAAATAAAGCAGATATGACAGAGGTTAGAATCTGTGAGCTTGAAGATAAATCAATAGAATCGACTCAATTTGAAAAACAGAGAAAACGGGATGCAAAAAAAAAAATGAACAGAGCCTCAGAGACCTGTGGGACAGTAAGAAAAGGTTTGATTTCATTATCACGGGACTGAAAGAGTATTCTACAAAATAATGGCTTAAAACATCTTAATTTGACAAAATACATAAACCTATAAATTCACAAATTTTAGCAAACCTCTGGTAGGATGATAAATGCAAATAAATCCATGGCAAGACACATTATAATTAAACTGAAAACTAAAGACAAAGAACAAAATCTTAAAGGCAACCAGACAGAAGTGACACATTACCCATGGGGGAACATCAATTCAAATGACAGTGGGTTTTTCAGCTGAAACCATTTATATAAGAAGGAATTGGCACAACATGTTAAAGTGGTGAAATAACAGAATTGTCGCCTTGGAATTCTTTGTCTGGCAAAGCTGTCCTTTAGGAATGAAAGAGAAATAACAACATTATCAGTTAAAGAAAACCCAGAAGAATTTGTCACCGGCTGAACTACCCTTAAAGAACATCTAAAAGGAGCTCTGGAGGCTTTGGAGGGCTGAAGTTTGGATACAGAAGCTTTGGAACTTTAGAAAGGAAAGAGCAATGGAAAGGGAGCAATGGTCATAAATATGATAGACTGTTGCTTTCCTCATGAGCTTCTTAAATCATAGTAAAGGCTGAAGCAAAAGTGACAGCACCCTCTGATGTGGAGCTCAAAGTATCTAGAATGACCACACAAGACACTTACATTTAAGGAGTGGGTGATGTAAAGACATATACATGGAAGTAAGGTATCTATACTTCAGTCAAAGTGGTGAAACATCCATAATAGTAGGTTGTGAAGTACTATTAAATAATATTATAATACTTAAAGCAACCACTAAGAAAAGTACACAAAGACATATATTCAAAATAGTCAAATAAATCTAAATGAAATTCTAAACATGGTCAAGTAACCCCCAAGAAGGCAAATAAAGAGAAACAGGGGGATGAACAACACAGGGAACAATTAGAAAATAAATGGTAAAATGACATAATTAAGCCCTAACCTATCGATAATTACTTTAAATGTGATTGGTCAAAATATATCAATTAAAATACAGAAATAAGCACAGTGGATTAAAAAACATGAACCAAGTATGTACTGTCTACAAGAAACTCACAGCACACATAAGAGAGGTAAATTGAAAGTAAAGGGACAACACATATAGATCAAAAAGATGTATCATACAAAGATTAATTTTAAAAGCAGGCACATGTGTATTAATAGCAGACAAAGTAGACTTGGAGCAAAGAAAGGTACTTAGGATAAAGAGAAACACTACATAATGGCATTTTTATCAATCTACAAAGAAGGCATAGCTAACCTAATTGTATATTCACCAAATGTCAGAACCTCAAAGCACATGAAGCAAAAACTGAGGGCTTAAAGAAAAAATAAGCAAATCCACAGTTAAAGTTAGGGACATCCACATCAGCCTCTCAACAACTGAGAGAAAACCCAGACAGAAAATCATAAAACAAATGTGCAGATGTGAGAAGCACAAGCCAACACGATCTGATGGAAGCACACAGAACATTTCGCCCAGCAGAAGCAGATTATGAATCCCTTTCACAGACTCACGGAACATTTGCCAAGACAGACCATATCCTGGGCCATAAAAACAAACAAACTGAAAAATTTAAAGAGTTGAAATCATACAGAGTACATTTCTCCTCCTCAGATTTGATAATTTCCAAGGTCCTGTATTCAAATGACCAATATTCATTGATTCTTTCTTCTGTTTGTTCAGATCTGCCTTTGAACTGTGCTAATGAACATTTCATTTCAGTTATTGAAATTTCCAGAATTTCCATCTGATTCTTTTACATAATTTCTCTTTATTGATATACTTATTTTGTTCATATATTATTTTCTTAGTTTCCTTTTTTTGTTCATGTTTTACTTTAGCTCTTTGAACATATTTAAGACAGTTGATTTAACAACTTCTTATTGGGAGATGTTTTTATTATTGATTCAATCTTGCTACTCTTTATTGGTCTGTTTAAGATTTCTATTTCTTCCTGGCTCAGTCTTGGGTGGTTGTATGTTTCTAGAAATTTATCTGTTTCTTCTAGGTTTTCTAGTTTGAAAGGCTTGAAAAAGAAGAACAAAGTTGGAGGACTCATACTCCCCAGTTTCAAAACTTCCTATAAAGCTTCAGTAATCAAATCAAGGTGATACTGTTATAAGGATAGACATAGGCTAGTGGAATAGAATTAAGAGTGCAGAAATAAACTCATACCTCTACTTCCAGTTGATTTTCTATAAAGGTGCCAAGACTATTCAATGGGGAAAGAATAGTCCCTTTAATGAATGGTGCTAATACAACTGTATGTTCATAGTAAAAAAAAAAAAAATTGGACCCCTACTTCAGACTACATCAAAAATTAACTAATAATGGATCAATGACCTAATTATAAAAGCAAAATCTACAAAACTGTTAGAAGAAACATAGGGGTAAATTTTCATGTCCAGAAATTTGGCAATAAAATTTTAGACATGACACCAAAGTCATAAGAAAAAAAAAGAAAAAAAATAGAGAAATTGTACTTCATTAAAATAAAAAACCTTCTTTGTATCTAAGGACATTATTAAAACAGTGAAAATTCAACCTGTAGAATGGGTAAAGATATTATAAATCCTACACCTAATAAGGATCTAATACCCAGAACATATAAAGAATTCTTACAACTCAACAACAAAAAGACAAAAAATACAGTTTTAAAATGGGCAAAATACTTGAACAGACATTCCTTCAAAGAACAAATAAACATGACTAACAAGTATATGAAAAATTCTTATTGTCATTATTAACTACGGAAATGCTAACCAAAACCACAATGAAGTAGTACTTCACACTCATGAGGATGGCTATTAAAAAAAAAAAGAAAAAGAAAACAGCAAGTGTTGGCAAGGATATAAAGCAATTGGACCCCTTGAACATTATGGTGGGATTATAAAATGGTTCAGGCACTGTAGAAAACTGGTTAGCAGTTCCTCAAAAAGTTAAACATGAATTATTAGATGACCTAGCTATTCCACTCCAGGGTATATGCTCAAAAGAATTGAAACAAATACATGAAACAAATACTTAAACAAATACACGTGCAAGTTTATTCACTGCAGCACTATTTACAATAGCCAGAAGGTGACTGCTGCCCAAATGCCCATAAACAAATGAATAAACGGATTATAGTATATCCATGTAATGGGGTACTATTAAACTGCACAAATGAAGGAAGTACTGATGCATGCTACAATGTGAATGAATCTCAAAAACGTTATGCTGAGTGAGAAGTCAGACACAAAATGTCACATATTGTCAATTTCCTTTATATGATGTGATTTGATTAGGTAAATCATTAGAGACAGAACGCAAATAGGTTACATGGATGGAAGAGAGAGGACTAGGGAAGGAACTGTTTGTTTCATGGATGAGAGATTTCTTTGTGGGATGATGAAAATATTTTAGAACTAGATAGAAGTGGTGGTTGCACGATATTAGCACCAAGTGGTTTGCTTAAAATGGCTAACTTTATGTGAATTTCACTTCAATAAAGAAAAAAAAACTTAGTAAACAAAACCCCAAACAATCCAATTAGAAAAAGGCAAAAAATGTGAGTAAACATTTTAATAAAGAGATACAAATGGAAAATAAGCAGATGAAAAGATGTTCTACATCATTAGCCATTTGGGAGATATAAATTAAAACAACATGATACCTTAATATTACTACACACCTATCATAATGGTTAAAATAAAAATAAGAATAACAAAAGATGCTGATGAGGATGAGGAGGAAGCTTATCACCTTTACATTCCGGTGGGAATGTAAAATGACAGGGCCCCTCTGGAAAAAAGTTTGGCAGTTTCCTACAAAACTAAACATACACTCAACACACTACCAAATAATTGCACACCCGGGCATTTATCCCAGAGAAATGAAAACTTTCACACACAAAAAAACCTGGACACAATTGTTCATAGCAGCTTTACTCAGAATAGCAAATATTAGAAATATCCTAAATGTCTTTCAATGGGTGGGTATTTAAACAAACTGTGGCACATACATGCCGTGGAATACCGGTTGGCAATAAAACGGCAACAGCTATTGATATACAATCCAACACCTTAGATGGGTCCCAAGAGAACTATTTTGAATGAAAAAGCCAACTCAAAGGATTGCATGCTCTATGATTTTATTTATACAACATTCTTGAAAAAAATTACAGATATGGAAAATATCAGAATAGCCTAGTAGCTGCCAAGTTTTAGGGATTAGGGTTGACAGGAAGGGAGGGATGGATATGACTACAGAGGGGTAGCCCAGGCAAGCTCAAGTTCATGGTGGCAGAACTATCTGTGTCTCCATCACTGCGGTGGTCACGCAGGTCTCCACACATGACGGAGAGAACTGCAAAACCACACACACGTGCGCACACGCACACAAGCGGGTCCTTATAAAGCCGATAAACTCCAAGTAAGGTTTCAGGGTTGTACCAACATAGATTCCCGGTTATTACAGAGTACTGTGGTCATGCAAAACATGGCCACTGATGCTGGAGGAAGCTGGGACGGGCCACATGTATACTTTTTTCCAGCTACCTATGAATCTATAATTACTTCAAAATTAAACATTTTTTAAAAACCTATAGTTCTATATTTTCATGGAAGTATCTGGGAATTTATGATGTATTTTATGCTTAAACGCACACACACACGCACATATGTGCACTGAGGATCCCGGGCCACTGAAGAGGCCTCCTCGCGTGATGAGTGGGGAGCGGGCAGCGCCCGGGCTGCTGTCACACCGCTTCGCGCGACAGGAGCCTGGGCTCGGTGGAGAGGGGAGTCCTGGACCGGGCCAGCGAGATGCCGGAAAACAGCCCAGCTGTCAAAATAATTCAGAAACTAACTTGACAAAGATCCAAATGGCCAAAGAAGGAAGAACTAGAGCTTCAATAAGAACAATAACTGCAACAGATTGAAACACATTAAATAGGTTAAAAATCCATGATCTCTGCCAACACTCGAATCTTGATTTCTAGACAGTTTTCCCCCATGAAATGAGGCAGGGTTCCTTTCACAAAGTGAGCCCGAGGGCTGGGACAGGTTAAATATAAGTGAGACTGGAACATTTCATAGTACCACAAAGGAAGGGAGAGCTCAAGGGACAAAAGGGTGTGTGTGCCAATAAGGTGTGGGAGCAAACTTGAGCATTTCCAGGGGCCAAATCTGGAACAATCTCAGCAACATGATAAATAACATAGTATTGGATTATCACCCAAAGTATAAAATAAATATCCCTGGATCCATAGGGTTATAAGTAAATGGTTGAATAAATAAATAAATGGAGAAAAGACACTAATCTCTAGAGAAAAAAATCTAAATAATGTATGCAGATAGCCCTTCTCCAAACGATGGAGCTAAATTCCCCTGCCCTACCCTAGAGTGCGGACTGGATTAGCTTTCAATGAACAAAACATGAGGGGTGGTAACTGTACAGCAGCGACTCCAGAAAAACACCGTGTTGGCCGAGTGATCGAGGCTGCCCGCCAGTGAGCGCGCACAGCCGTGCGGCGCTGAGACGGGAGGGGCGCTTGGCCTGTGGTGTCTTTTCAGTAGCCGCCCCGCAGTGTGGCACGGAGAGAACCCTCAGACAGCTGTGCTGAGGGCTAGCCTGCACCAACTGCAGAGGGCGTGGAGAACAAGGGAAGCTGAAGAAGTGTCGCCGGCCAGGGAAAATGAAGATACACAAAAGGCTGTTAGTTTGCTGGGCTGCCGTCGCAGAGCACACTGGCTGGGGGGCTCCGACAACACGTCTGTTTTCTCACTTTCTGGAGTCCAAAATCAAGGTGTCGGCAGGGTCGGTTTCCTCTAGGGACTCTCTCCTGGGCTTGTAGACGGCCGCCTTCCCCCTGTTTCTCCACGTGGCCTTCCCTCGGCGTCTATGGCCTAATCTTCTCTTCCTATGAGGGCACCAGTCGTGTTGGATTAGGACCCACCCCAATGACCTCATTTTAACTTAACCATCTCTTTAAGGAAAGTGTCTCCAAATATGTTCTGAAGTCCTGCAGGTTAGGACTTTGACATGCGGATTTGGGGAGAACATAATTAAGCCCACAACAACTACTGAAAGGAGCGAGGTGGCGGCGCCAGGTCCGATGGTGGAACAGAGACAGAACACTAACTAGCAGGAAGACTCGGATGTTCTGGAGTTCAAGCGATAGTCACGTAGAAATGTTGGTTTCTCAGTTTTGACACGTGCAGTGCGGTGACGCGAGATGCTGACACCAGGAGAAGCAGGCGCTTCTCTGAAACGCTCTGTTCTATCTCGGCAACTTTTCTGTAAATCAAAAATCATTCCAAAATGAATAGTTTATTTTAAAAATTGGCAAAATCTTTTTTTCCACACTCCCCAATTGAACATTGGTGCGAGGGGACTTTGAAACACTTTCCTGGCCCCACACGAGTGTAGGACTACACGGGGGAGGCTGGGAGGAGGGTAACAGCTCCACTCGGGCCTCGCAGCGGGTCGTGGCCCACACTGGGGTGGGAAGAACACGTCCTGATCCCACAGCCCATTATTTTTGCTAATCAGTCCTCAGAATGGGCAGTGAGTGTCTCACTAAATAAAGACGGCCGCAGTCGAAATCGCGGCACTTTGCACCGTCCTCTAGCTCCACCTCTTCTTTTAAAAAAGGAAAGTAGCGCAGTGCTCCCCAGCATGGGACGGAGTCAGCTGCCACCCGCAAGTCTCAGGCCCGGGAGCCCACGCAAGTTTCCGGGTCTCTCAGGTCTCAGCGTCCTGCTCTGTCAAACGTGGGCAGGAGCACGATTCAAAGGTTTGTCGGTGAAATTAAATAAGGAAATTTATGTAAAGTGCTGTGCTTAAGTTAGCACTTATTTACCTTAAAATGATGACTTTATTTTAAAGTAATTATTTTAAGCTTCCCATTGCTTCCTTTGATCGTGGCAGTTGTAATTTATCTTTGTTGTCAATTTACTAGCACCAATATGCCCTGTGACAGTTCCTGGGAACTTTATTTTTACCAGGTCTCTTTTTACATAGAGTATCTTTCTTATTTCACAACAACCAACCACAAAGGTCAGACATGATCAGCCCCAACTTCCAAAAGAGGAAAGGGGTTAGGCGAGGTGTCCAAGGTTGCGGACTTGAAGTGCCAGAGACAGGCTGTCTGTTCACCCACCGACCTTCCTCTTCCTGGGCACACATCTTCCAGCCATGCTCGCAGGTCATCTGGGGACTGGGGACTGGTCTCAGGACACTGGGGTGTGGGCAAGAGCGATGCACACTACTTTCCAGCCTGGCTGCACAATCCACTGCCCTATCCTACAGCCTATCTCTTCCTTCTCTGTGGCAACTCCGGAGGCCTCGGGTTGAAGACAGCAACATCATGAAAGGGAATACTCCTAGGACCGAGCCATCATGTGGAGATGGGCTGCCTTGGAGAGCTGCCTGACTCAAAACAAGCTGCGGCATAAGCAGAAAGTAAGTCTATTCATCTACTTGAATTTCAAGGCTGGGCTCCCAGCTCTATCATCTGCCCCATGGCCACCCTCCCAATGGCCCACAAGCCTGGTGGCTCTTCCTTGCAAACACCTCACTTCCACTCACGGGCTCGCGTCTCTCCATTTGCATGGCCTCTTCTTTCTTGACAGAAAAGGCTCAACCAGTCCCACGCCTGCTTGTCCAAACCCTGCCTGTCACTGCATATGGTTCTCTTTCTGCCTGTCTACATTGTATATATTCATCTATTCCTAGTATTAATACACATTACCATTTAATTTTAATACCTGCATTGCAAATATTTGTAATAGAAATATCTGTGATAGGAGGGAAAATAAAGGCATAAGAAAATTAAAATACCATCTTTCAAATTTCAGCTTACCTCCTTCTCCTCCGTGGCAGACCACCACTCTGATGGCTTAGGGACCCATGTTCATGCCTTGTGATGTTCCAGTCCACGTGGGGGAGTGCTGTGAATACGACAGAAGGGATGCTGAGCCACTTCTTCGGGGGGCAGCACTTATTTGGTTTAGTGGCCTATGCTTCCTCTCCTTTGGAACCCTCCTTCTGACCCCAGCCACCATGCAGTGATGCGGCCGAAGCAGCCACAGCAGAGCTGAGGCTCAGCTGAGTCCCCGATGGGCTGTCAGTCAAGCCTCCAGATGACTTCAACTGCCCTGAAACAAAACAGTCACCAGGTCAACCCACAGAATGGTAGGAGATAACCAAATGGTATTTGAAGCCACAGAGCTGACTTGCTCCCCAAGATAGAGAACTGAAACACTCTCTACAGAACCTTCCATGAAGCCTCGACGCTACAGCTGGCACCAATTTCTTTCTCCTGTGTCATGCCGCTGCATGTTACTGTAATCAGGGCTGCGTCTATCACTTGCCGCCATATGGCAGGTATTTCTTTACATACCTTGCCTCGGTCACAAAACATGAGCTGCCAAAAGCAGGACACTAGAGGAATTATAGAGATGGGGAAGAGTACAGGCTTCTAAGTCAGACTGCCTGAGACAAATTTAAGCTCTACTGTTTATTAGCTATATTGCCGTGTCATTTAACTTCTCTTACTTCAGTTCCTGATCTGTGAAATGGGTTATGGCAAGAGTGAAATGAGTTACTGTATGCAAAGCTCTTATAGTTCCTGAGGGTTACTGCCAGTCACTGGTCTGGGTGTTACAAGTTTGCCTGTCATTCAGCTCAGCGTCCCATGTACTGCCAAGGCCAGCTAAATTCTGGATAAATAAATAATGGATGTGAAGGTGGGTGCAGTGGATTCGGGATGCCTTCACATCCCGTTAGCCTCCTCCTGTGCCGAGAGGGCTCTTTCCCCTCACCCCCTGAATGCAGGCTGGCCTGTGGCCACTTTGACCAATGCAGTGTGGCATAAGTGACATGGGCCAGTTCTGGGAGCCCCAGTCCACTGGGTGACAAATCCAACCGCACTGTTGGAGAGGGAGGGGGCCCTGCAGGACTTACCCGTCCTGTGTCTCCTCCAAGGCGCCAGGCCTGTGAGGAGCGGCATCTTGGACCTGTGAGACAATTCGGCTGCCGGTGAGGACCAGCAGGTGGACCCTGCCCACAGCAGGTACAGCAGACGGCCCGCTAAGCTCTGCCTGCGTTCCTGACACGCCACACCCTGAGATGTAATAAATAAAGTGGCTGTTACCATAGCCCAGGTTTGGGGGAAGTTTGTTACGGAACATTGGCTCTGTCTCGGGCATCTTGCTTCCTCCCTCAGGACCCCTGAGGCGCCCGCCACGAGGACACGCAGCGTCAGGTGAGGACAGGAGCAGAGGAGCTGTGGGTCTTCCTCCAGGGAGCACCACCAGAACTGGCTGTGATGATGACCTCACCTGTCTGAGCTCAGGGCCTGCTGATGAACCGCCATTCCCCCAGTGACAGCAGAGCCTGCAACCGGTTCCTCCATGAGACACTACAGAAACCCCTGCCCCTGGAGTCCAGGCCACTTTCTCTCCAAGCAAGTCTGGAGGGCACCCTGCCCACAGCCTTGTGACCTACGGGACGTGAGGCCGGTGGTCCTCAGGGCCTGTCGTGTGCGCAGCCCTGACCTGCTCTCTCCGGCTTCACTGGGGCTGGTCGCCCACAAGCCATGCGGCCTGTGCAGGGCTGTGAAGGACCCTCTGCCCACGGCCAGCTGTGTTCTCGGTCACTCTGCTACTCAAGGGCTGGACTTGAGGAGGGCCGTCAAGGGGATGGGGACAGCAGCTAGCAGAGGGTGTCCAGGGCACGTGAGACGGACGTGGTGGGGGAGACAAGATCAGTCGCAGTTCCCCGTGAGCTGCCTCTGACGGCTGGCTGTCCTGCGTCGCTCAAACAGGCTTTCGCATCTTACTTTATGGGATCCTGTGGTCTGAAATACTCCATAAATCTCCACGAGCCTTTCAGAGTCCGCTCTGTGTTTCATTCACACGTCCTGACAGTTCCTGCCGGAGCGAGGAGTCCTGCTCAGAGGCTGGCCGCAGCCGGGCTGGGCCCTGAGCTCCGAGGGATAAATCCGTCAGTAGCCTGGCGGGACTGTGTCTCTTCCCCAAGCTTTGAGATTTGTACACAAGGCCAAGGCCTGGGATGATCAAAAGTATGGGAATGTTTAATGACACCAACACTTTATGAAAGCATGGGAAGGGAAGCATGTTCCAGACTTTCCCGTAGATCTCTAAGATAAACATTTGTTGCGTGGATGACGGTAAAGCCAAAACGTACATTTTCTTGGCTTTCATACGAAGTCTGGTATTACTGTGAGCAGGCCTAAGATTAGGGGCCTGCCTGGAGACAGTGTTGCACTCTGCTGGTTCTTGGGGTTGGCACCCAGGCTGCAGGTGCAGTGGGAGGGAGGGAGGGACAAGCACTGTGCTGTCAGTGCGACCCTGCCGTGTGCCCCACCCTCCGCAGGGACACACACCTAGCCACCAGCTCATCTTACCTCCAGCCGCATCCCTCAAAAATCCCTGAGCCAGTGTCTGTTTTCTCTCCTGGGCACACGGTCAGAGGAGAGCAGATGCCACCACCCTTCCCACCGTATGCACTGGATCCGGGCACAGGCTCCGTGGGAGGGAGAACGGTGCAAACAGGCCAGAGGCGTTGGACATGTGTGTGCAGGATTTCCTGGGACTGACAGGACATTTATCTTCTTCCTCCTTCTCCTGATGACCCAGGCAGACTACATTGAGCCCCTGCTGGGCTTTAAATAAAGTTGGCCCTGACCAACCTCACTTTCTCTTCTGTTTCCTCAGCCCCTGCCCTTGGCTGGAAATGATCACCATGCCGATGAGAAGGGCGAATGTGTTTCAGTGTGGAAATGACCGATGCTTCCTTTTATGTGATCTTTAAATAATGTGGACCCCGCTCAGAGATTATGTTTTCGTTTTTAACCACGTGACCCTATTTCTGAAGGTGGAATGTCACACACCGTAGCAGTTTACATGAAGACACATTGAAATCTCAAATCGCTTGAACAGCAGCTTCCGATTCTGAGTCTAAATCTGCCCTGCTCTCCCTCCTGCACATGAACTCAGATGCTGTCCATTTCCTCATTTTCCTAGAAGCCAGATTCCTCCAGGAAGATGCCTCATTCACAATTGCTACCACCTTCGTCCTTTCGGGCCTGGTTTTTCCTCTCGGTTACAGCTCGGTGCCAGGAGCAGAAAGCCAGGGATCCAGTTCCCAGCTTCTCTGTTCCTCGGGTTCCCCATATGCAAAGCGAGTCCAGTAACAGCACCTGGCCCTCAAGGTGTGCAGTGGTGAGGAAATGAGTTAATGCTCTGAACACATCCCATAGTGCTCACAACACGCCACTGACAGGAATGCTCCTGACCTGGGTGGAACATGCTGACGGGCTACTTTGAACACACGTCCTCTCCCGGAGTTACAGCCATGGACTCAGAAAGACCCAGATGATCAGCCTGTGCTGCCTCCGTCCTGCCGGAGCACCGTTTCCCAAATTGTGTTCTGTGGAACACCACTGAGGCCTGGAATGTTCCTTCTCTACAGTGCTGCACAACAGGTGTTAGATCACCCAGTCAGAGCCCAGGGAGTGCATTTCGTCCCCTCCTGAGAAAATCTGCAGTAAAGGCACCTGCTGGTCTTGTTTTAAACTAAGATTTCTAAACTTTAATATTCTATAGAACACGTTTTGGGTAACAACTAGTATTAATCATAGTGAACATTAGTTTTGCTAAAAGCAGAGATTGAGGAATATTGTTTTATGGCTGTGTTTCACGTGACCATCCAAGGCACCCTTGAATACTTGCACTATTCGCAGTGCCAGAGGACCCCCCCCCCGCTTCACAAGGCAGAAGGCGAGTCCGTGGCACCCTCTTCGAATTACCCAGCCTCTCCGTAGCCTCCATTCGATGCCCCGAATTCTGCACAACAGGGGCCCGTAGAAGATGCTGCCTCTTTCCCACATTCATGTAGCTACCAAGACCCTCATGTCCTAGCTAAAATAAAGTGAAATTATATAAATAAACTCCCATGCATGGATCTCTCGCTTGGGGTGTTAGTTTGTTGTTTGATTCCATTGGTCAGTTTGTCACTCAGAACTCGTTTGACGTGATTTTTAGTCCCCTTAACCATCCTGACCACTGTCTTTGATATACATTGCCATTTACCTATATCCACTCCACATGTGAGATTTGAGCTATTGCCTTCTCTTTCCTGAAAACCATAACTTTGTTATTGCAATTTTAAGGTCATGGATGAGGTTATAACCAGCATCACAGCTGTTGTACTGAGCTGAGCTCTCTGTAACAGCATAATACCCCAAGTCACAGGAAGCAGCTAAGCTGGGTCTTCCCCCGTTCTGTTCTTCTGGGAATGAGCACACTGCAAACTCATGGCCTCGGGAAAAATCACTGCAAATTTTGCCCTTGCTCTCGAAGAAAGGCATAGTGTCACTGACTAATCACGAAAGAAAAAATAAGTGCATAGAAGAATTTCATAAATATGCTCCCATTAGTATAAAAAATTAGAGATATATACATAAACAACATGTATATATGTATTTACATCTTTGTATTTGCATGTGCATAAAAATTTCTTAAAATTTACAAAAGAAACTACTAATACAGTAGTCTCCCCTTATCCATGGGGGATAGATTTCAAGACTGAACCCTATATATACTACATTTGTTTATATAAATACATATACATACCTATGGCAAAATTTCATTTGTAAATTAGGTACAGTAAGAGATTAGCAATAATAACTAATAACAAAACAATTATAACAATATACTGAGAAAAGATCATTTGAATGCTGTCTCTCTCTCTCTCTCAAAACCCCTTATTGTACTGTGCTCACCCCTCTTCTTGTAATGACGTCAGGTGAGAAAATGCCCATGTGATGAGACGAAGGGAGGTGAATGACGTAGCATGGTCACATAATGCTAGGCTACTGCTGACCTTCTGGTATGTCAGAAGGGGGTTGCCCTGTTTTGGATGATTTGGGGTCATGGAGCTGTGAGCCTGCTGATGGCTGGAGTCCAGGTGAGCACGGTGCCAGTGACTGGTGTGGGAGTCCTGCAGTGTGCACACGCTCACAGAGGGACGAGTCACGCCCCAGTCGGGACAGGCGGCATGACAGTTCATCACACTGCCCAGTATCGTGTGCAATTTAAAACCTGTGGATTGCTTATTTCTGGAATTTTCCATTTAATATTTTTGGACCTCAGTTGACCAAAGATAACTGAAACTGTGAAAAGCAAAATCTAGGAGTCGGGGAACTGGTGTATTGCTGCCTCCGGCAAGTAAGAGTCCAGGGTCTGGGATTAGATGATATTGTGTTACTTTACTGCTGATAGAGTATTAACATGTGCACAGATTTCTTCCTTCGCAAAAAGGGAACCAGATAAAAATATTCCATTTTGTTGGAGCCACCCCATCAATCTTGCCTTCAACTTTGCTTCCTTGCCATACACACTTGGTGAGTTTGCCTTCTCAGCCTTCGTCCAGCTTTCTGTGCTTTTCTCACGCAGCTGTCCAGCGGGGCCCTGCAGCCGCACTGCGGGGAGGCAAGTACGCTGCCTCCGCGCACCCCGCTGCAGAGACCGCGCCCCACCGCAGATACTGCACCCCGTGCAGAGACCGCGCCCCGCTGCAGAGACCGCGCCCCACCCCAGAGACTGCACCCCACCGCAGATACTGCACCCCGCGCAGAGACCGCGCCCCACCCCAGAGACTGCACCCCGCGGAGAGACCGCACCCCGCGCAGAGACCGCACCCCGCTGCAGAGACCGCGCCCCACCCCAGAGACTGCACCCCGCTGCAGAGACCGCACCCCACCCCAGAGACTGCACCCCGCGCAGAGACCGCACCCCGCTGCAGAGACCGCGCCCCACCGCAGAGACTGCACCCCACCACAGAGACCGCGCCCCACCGCAGAGACCATGCCCCACCGCAGAGACCGCGCCCCACCCCAGAGACCGCGCCCCACCCCAGAGACTGCGCCCCACCGCAGAGACTGCGCTCTGCCGAGCAGACCATTCCATTTTCTGACTGGCATTTTCAGTTCAGAAAACCCTGAGGAGTGGCTCCAGCCAGAGGGCCCTCGGGTCACAGCATGTCCCCTACTCGCCAAACAAGGCAGGTGAAGCTGCGCTAGGAAGCGAGGGACATTTGAGGGGCGGTCCCAGCGACGTTTCACACCGCGCCCGCTGTCCCCGCAGCAGGTGGCACTGGGACGGGTACGCCAGACACCGAGCAACCCGGGCAGGGGTTGGGGGTGGCTCACCACTCTGCGCTCGCCTGTGGGCAGAGGGCGACTTCCTCTCCAGCCTTCTTACACCCTTGGGCCTCCTGCCCTGCCCCACACCTCACCTCCCTGTTCTCAGCCAGTGCTGCTGAGCCACGGCCACACGTTTATAAGCCACGGGGGAACCAGTGTGTGTTCTCTTCCATGAATCCTTCCACATTCTTTCTGCCTTGGAGATGGTCCACACTGGCTCCCAAATCCTGCCTCACGGGGCTCATCCATTCCACCGCCCGATGTCATCATCTCCAAGGGACGCCCTAGGGACAGGTTTGCTGTCATTCACTCCTAATCACCCTCGGCATCACATGACACATGATCCAGGGTAACGTGGAGTCCAGCACCAAAAACACTCATCGCATGGACAAAATTTATACCAAAATATTGCTCCAACTCGGGTGTTATTTGAAAGTAGGAGACTTGGTAGAATTTACTGAGAGTGAAGCTATATATAACTTGCCTGTATGGAGTTAACCTCTGTGTGGACTTCCTCAGGGATCTGCTGCATTTATCGCACACCAAAGCCATTCCTGCCACGGCAGATTGCTGTAATACAGCACACACACGCTGTCATCATCTCGCAATAACACAAAACCAAGACGTTAACTTGCACTAGCATGGACCCCTCATGTTGACAGTTCCAGCTCAGTGCCCACAAACTTGCAGTGCAAATCCATATGTTATTTCTAGACTTTGATTCACATTTGCGACTACATGAGGCCAAATGTCCATGAGAAAACTGAAAAGCTCCATTAAAAATCTTGCTTTTTCTAAATATCCAGATGTTTGGCTTTGTCTAGCAAAAGCATCTAAAATTTTTACTGCTTTTCTCCTCAGTGTTTAACCTGTGTTTGGAAGCCTATAGACCTCTGTAAGACCAATGGACATTCAAACTCAGACCTGAGGCTTAAATTTGAAAATTACCTGTAAACAACTCCAAGGCATGTGGGGCTGCACCCTCCTTTCCTGGGATTTTCAGAGCAGTGTTCATGAACCCAGAGATGAGAGGGACATGGCTGTCTGCAGGGTCGGGGTCCAGCAGCCTCTGGGCTGTGAGGGTCAAGCTCACTCTGAGATCCCAGCAAGGCGTGCTTGGCTGTCATTGAACGCTGCGCGGCAAAGCCTTGCTCTCGGTTGGTTTTCAGTGCGGGTCCTGTGCCCTGCGAAGAGAAGGAATGCAGGAGAACTCCAGCCGTTCAGATCCTCCTCCTCTAACCCCCTCGTTACGAAGAGGGAGCGCTGCCTCCAAATGCTGCTTCTGCCGCGTGACCTCCCCACCTGGAGACCTGCTGTTTCTCCGTGACCAGACTCCACCCCACGCCCGCCTGTCCCCTTACCACGGCCCCCACTGTGGAGTCAGCTAATGGCTGCCTGCTCCACCTCACCTCACTCTGCTGCAGTTGCTTACTTGCTCCCCCTATAAAATCGGGAGACATTTTCACAAGTTTCCTAGGAATTCAACGAGACCACTCAGGTAAGGGGCGCGGCCTTGAACGTGGTGAGTCCTCAGTAAACACCCAGTGCCATCCTTTATGGGCCAGCTCAGAACAAAGGCCTAGAAGTCACACTGAGCCTGCAGCCGGGCAGCCTTGAGCAAATAGGAGCTGCCACGTAGGCTAGTTAAGTCTGTCATGTCAGCACTGTGGCAATGCCTGGCACCGAGGAAATGCTTGGTAAATGTTAGCCGTTTGGATTATTACCCTGTGAAGTCCCCTCGGAGGAAGGCTTGCTCTCTCCTCTCTGCTGTGTGTCCCTCTTGAGCAAAGTCTGCCTGTCACACCAAGAGTCCTGCCAGGTGACGTCCCTTGGCACCTGGCTGTGTCTTATGTTCTGGGTGTGTTTTTACTTCCAAGAAAACTCGCCCTGGCCTCTCCCGGAGGGGCCCAGCCCACGTGAAAGGCTGATCAGGATGGAAGGATTGCTGCTGATGCCGCCTCTGCTTTAAGGCCTCTTCACCTGCCGTCAGAAACCAGCAGACTGCTGCTCCCGATGACCGACGACCCGCCTGGGTGGCAGGATTTCCGCCGGCTCTGGGGAGGCCGGGCACAGGCTACGGGGCAGAGGGACGGCTGGCTGGGGTTGGTGCTGGCTTGCTGCCACGCTCCCCGTCACTGCGCCTGTGCCCAGGGCCAGCCTCCTTCCCCTGAAGTTTGCCATCTGCCGAGTGGCTGTCTGAAAAGACCATGTCCCCTCCCCGGGGAGTCAGTGGGCGAGAAGATGCTAAGACGCCACTAACCGTAAGCCTTCTTAATCGATCTGTGATTCTTCATTTTTTCCTCCATTATTTGAGTTCCAAGTGATGTACTGGTTGAGATAGAAATCATTTCCTAAGTTGCCAGTGAAACGTTCTTATTTATTTTTATTATTCTTTTTTTCTAATGTATTTATTTTAATTGACAAATAAAAATTGTACATATTTATCATATACAACATTATTTTTGAAATACGTATATATTGGGGAACAGGTGAATCAAACTAATTAACATATGCTAAAGCAATTAACATATGCTTTACTTATTTTTTGCAGCAAGAGAACACTTAAAATCTACTCTCCTAGCAATTCTTGACTCTCCTCGTTAAGAACACAGCACATTGTTACTAAGTACAGTCACCTGTTAGACAATGGATCTCTTGAACTTATTCCTCCTAACTGAAATTCTCCCTCCCCGCCCCCAGCCTCTGGTAGCCATTCTTCTCTCTACTGCTTTGAATTCTTATTTATTTCTTTAAACTGAGTTACAATTACGCATTCACAGGCCCTAAGCCCACCCTCCGTAGCTGGTTGGGATGCCGGAAGGAGGCCCGCAGCGGAGTGGAGGAGGCGCCGCGCAGAAGCGGCTGTGCTGTCCCCAGGAGCGGCAAGTGCGGGCGAGTGGCTGACTGCACACGTCCTGGAGTCCGGCTGAGAGCCCTGCCAGTGCGCCTCCCTCGCCGGTCCCCACCTTCCAGGAACCTGCTGCGGCTGGGCGAGGCGTCCTGTGAGGCGCTGCGGCGCCCCTCGCTTTCTAGTCACCGCTCTTCCCCTGCGGAGGCCCCGGCCTGCTGTCTTTGCCACGCTGAAAACTGAGGAGAGGGAAAAACCCTAGAAGCCAGAGCTCTTATCTTGGTGTAGTCTCAGCCCAGCAGAGACCCCAGTAGGCAGCTGAGAAAACAAACCGCCCCTGGTGGTCCTGCGACCCTGGGCGGGGCCCAGTCTCAGCCTGGTAATGCCCTGGGGCCCCCTCCTCCCCAGGGCAGCCGAGGCAGGGGAGCCCAGCCCCCAGGGTCAACCAGCCAGTCTCTCCCCCAACTCCTGCTTCACACCAGCTTCTAAGCTGCCCCCCTGCCCCCCCACGCCCCCCTCCCCCCCCAGGGCAGCACTTGCATCCTACTTGGGCACCTGCTGCTCTGCCTGGTCTCGCCTCTGCTCTTGCTGGGACAACAGCCTTGGAGCATGTCTGAGCTTCTGGCCCCCGCAGATCGGCCCCCACCTGGACCAATCCTCTGACTGCTTTTCTCAGAGGCTGCTGGGTTCCTCCCTCATGAAGGCCAACACCTGACGTGACCAGAGAGCCCCAGGCCCCGCTGGGTGGCCGTGTCTCTGAGCACCCCTACGCAGCCTCCACACCTGCTAAACCGGCCACCGCCGCTGTTTGCCCAGCTGTAGGTCTCCTCCATGGAATCCTCTCCATTCCCACAGCCTGCCCCATGCCACCTCCTCCAGGAAGCCTTCCTTACCTTCCCATCTTGTATGTTTCCTCTTGCCTGTCAAGAGCCTGGCAAGCCTCAGTTTGTAGCTCCTTAGATCCCCTTTTAAATTGTGCAGTCACTCAGTTGCTTTCTGGCCAGATCTTATCTCCTCTGCCAGAGAGCCACTTTTTGAGGTCAAGGACTGAGGCTCTTTTATCTTGACAGCCCGGTGGGTGGGATGTGACAGGTCAGTTCTCCTACAAGTCTGGGAACTCTGAGGATGGACCACAGTACTCACGGAAGAAAACCAGACAGACCCACCTGTCCCACAGGATTCCACTTGTCCCACGTAACCCTTCTGGGATGTCCCGCCCAGGCCTTTACTAACGGAGAGCCCCCCAACCTCACAATGTCACGAGACCTGAGCTTCCACTTGGTCCCAGACACCTGCGGGGGGTGGCCGCACAGCTGTGGTTTCCCTGGCATCTGGGCCAAGAATGTCACTGCCCTTGGTTAAATCAGCCCAGAGCTAGTGACGGTTACCAGAAGAGCACGGCAGAGACTCTGCTGCAGACAAACCCTTTCCTCAGGCTGGGTGGCCTTCATGCAAAGGTGGCCCTGGCGGACCTTTGTCCGGCCAGGTGACATCCTGCCGCTCAGCTTGTGCTTACATTCAAGCCAGACACAAATCTCGTGTCTTGGGTCCTGGCTGGTCAGCTCCAGCCTCACAGGGCGGTGGTGTGGGAGCTCCGGCCCCCAGAGGGGAGAGGCGGCCAGGGAAGGGAGCGAGAGGGCGGCCGGAGGGAGAGGCCGGGAGAAGAGCAGGCGAGGCGTGGGGAGCACTGTCACAGCGTGCTTGGGGAGAGGGACGGAGCCAGAGGGAGCACACGAAGAAAGCTTCGGGAAACCGGAGTGTGCATGCCCTCCTCCTCCTGCTCACACCCTTCTCCTTGTTTCCTCGGGAAAGAACATTCAGCTCTTTTTCTCTCACTTTCCTCTGGTCCTCACTGCCTCATGACTCCTCAGATATTGGCTCCAGGATCACCTCCTCCAGGCAGCCTGCCCTGAGTCTCCCTTCTCCGTATTGGGCTCCAGCAAGCCTGGACTGCTGACCATGTCGCTCTGCACCGTCAGCCCTGGTTCCCCGCCCGCTGGGCTGAGCTCATGGAAGTGGTTCATCTTCCGTCCTCCATGGCCAGCTGGGCCTGGCCAGTCAGCCTTTGCAGAAGGCTCCCGGTCAAACAGCTCCAGCTCCGTGGCTGATGTCGTCCTAGCCCACGCCGGCATCCTCTCCCGCCCAGGCCGTTCCCCGGGCCTCTCATCTCCCCAGCTCCTCTCCCCACCTCCGCCCCTGCCAGTGCAGCCGCACCTCTCACCCAAGGTATGTTTCAAAAGAAGCAGGAAGACCTGGATGCAAATCCCGCCTCTGCCACTTGCTAGCTGGGTGACCTTGACAGTAGTTTAAGGCTTCTATGGCTCGAGTTTCCCATGTGCATGGTAGACCCTACACTGAAGATCACGAAAGGGGCATAATGCATTTGAAGATACCCCTAAGGGGCTGGGCATGAGCCCCTACTCCAGGACACGGGCGGTTAAACCGACAATGAAGCCCTCTGTTCTCTCCCCTCGGAAGGCCGGAGAGCAGAGCAGCCCTGTGTGCGCCCGCCTTCTCCTCCGCAGGATGGCAGCGTCTGGAGGACGGAGACGGTATGTGTGCTGCAGCCACAGCTCTTCCTGCCCCAGGTGCCCAGCACAGCCCCTGGGCTATAGGAGTCCCTGGGTCGGTATTTGTAGACTCAACAAACGAATCAAGCCCAGAGCATTTCCTGCAGGTCTTGGATACGCCTTGGGCATGGGCATGCCGTCCGCGGGCTGTGTGGCTGGAGGCTGCCTCTCCGCTGACAGCCCCAGGGTCCGCGCCTGCGTCTCAGAGCACTGCCCTGACCCAGAGCACCCCAACCGTGAGTGCCCACTCTGCCTGCGGGAGCCGTCTTGGGCACCCGGCGGCTCAGCCTCTGGGTCCGATGTCCTATTCTGATGGGCTTCACCCTCGGCCTCTCCCGCTACATGCCAGGAACGGATTTCTCCACCTGCCTCCCTCTCCTAGAGGGCAGAGACCACTGAGTCACGGTCCCTGAGTGTAACTGAGCTTCTGCTCCACAGGAGCACCGTCCTAGGCACGTTGCGACTCCCTTGAGATGATGTCATCTGTCTCCGCATCTCGCAGACAAGGCCCAGAGTGCTGTGGGGAAGAGAGAGCCAGGCCCACCCACTGGGGCTGACCCCAGAACTCTGCAGCTACTGCCACACTGTGCAGCCCAGTGCCAGGCCTGGGCGCCCCCCACCCCCAGTCCTGGTCCCAGTTCTCACCCTTACCTATTGCCATCTCTAGGACTTCGGCTTACCATTCCCAGAGCAGCACTGATGCCACCCAGCAGATAAAATCCCTCCCAAAAGGGACAGGGGGTAGGCCTCCAGCAGAGGCTATGTGGCCACCCAAGACCCAGGGTTTGGACTCCAGGGTCCCAGGCCATGTAGGTGGGAAAGGTAATTGTGTTTTCTTCCCAGGTGTTTTAGGAAGAGGGGGGACGCAGGAGCATCGTTTGGTTTTATTGAAAAGCCAGGCCTGACTCTTAATCTCCAGCAGAAGGACAACTTTGGTGGTAATCCACCTTAAACTGGGCACCCCAGAGAAGCAACATGGAAGGTCACCATGGAGGCCAGAGGTCCATGTTTTGATAAGTGCAGGGAGTGGACTTTCCCCAAGTTTGGCCCCATTCCTTGGTGCCAACTTTGCCCCCAAACTTGGCAGGGGAGCCCCCTGGGCTGCCCCATGGCCAAAGGGAAGCTGCCAGGGGGGCTGCTCTGGCCAGCTTGGTGCCCATACAGAGCCTGAGAAGCCATGTGGGATTGAGCTCGGAGTCAGTGGGGGCAAGAAGCATGACTGATAATCTGCTTTTTTTCCTGGAATAATATATTTAAATGCATCTTTTTGTGTCCTTTTATTCAACTTCTTGTCTTCCTCACCTTCTTAATTACCACTCTCCCTGGTTTTCCTCCTACAATTTCTACCTCTCCTCAGTCTTTTTTATTAATAGAGACCTTTACTATGATAACTATAGATTCACATGCAGTTGTAAGAAATAGTATGGAGAGAACTCATGTATCATTTATCCAGTTTCCCCAATGGTAACATGATATCTCATTTTGCAAAACCATAGAACAATATCATAGCCATGATATTGACATTAATTCACTCCCCAATCTTATTCAGATTTCACTGGTTTTTGCTTGTACTAATTTTTGGGTATATTTAGTTCTACACAATTTTATCACGTGTGAATTTGGTTATCAATTACTACAATCGAGATACAGAACAGCTCCATCACCATGAGGAATTTAAAGTTTGGTATAGCCCTCCTGCTTTTCTTTTTCTACACTGATATATTGCTTTGTGGTGAAGTCAGGGCCTTCAGCACATACATCATTGGAGCAATACACCTTGTACCCATCAAGCAACGCCCCATCCACCCTCCTCCTACTCCTCTCCCCCTCTGAGCCTCCATTGCCAGCCATTCCACACTCTGCTTACATGCTCCACATTATTTATCTCCTACTTACAGGTGAGAACATGCAGGATTTGTCTTTATGAGTCTGAGTTGTTCTACTTTTAAGTCCTCCAGTTCCATCCGTGTTGCTGCCAAAGATACAACTTCATTCTTTTTTATAGATGAATAGTATTCTATTGTGTATATACACCACATTGTCTTTATCCATTCATCTGTTGATACTTAGGTTGATTCTGTCTTTGTTAATGCGAATAGTGCTGAGGTAAACATACGAGTGCAGTTACCTTTTTCATTACATCAATTTATTTTCCTTTGTGTAGATACCCAGAACTGAGATTGCTAGATCCTATGCTAGTTCTATTTTCAGTCCTTTGAGAAATCTCCATACTGCTTTTCATAGGTTGAACTAATTTACATTCTCACCAATGGTGTATAAAAGTTCCCTTTTCTCCATATGCTTGCCAACATGTTATTTTTTTGTATTTTTAATAATAACCATTCTTATTGGTGCAAGATGATATCTCAATTTGGTTTTAATTTGCATTTCTCTGATGATTAGAGATGTTGAATGTTTTTCCATTTTCTTGTTAGCCATTTGTTTGTCTTGTTTAGAAAAATGTCTAATCATGTACTTAGCCCATTTTTCAATGGAGTTAATTGGAGTGTTTTTGTTGAGTTGAGTTCCTTATAAATTATGGATACTAGTCCCCTGTTGGATGTATAGTTTGCAAGTATTTTCTTTCATCCTGTAGGTTGTGTGTTCACTGTAGGGTTGTGTGTTGATTATTTCTTTTGCTGTATAGAAATCATCTCAATGGTTGCAGAAAACGCATTTGATAAAATTCAGCATCCCTCCATGATATAAATCTTTAATAAAGTAAGCATTAAAAGAACACAACTCAAAATAATAAAGACCAAATATGACAGACACACAGCCAAAATCATACAGAATGGGGAAAGTTGAAAGCATTCCTATTAAGGACTGGAACAAGACATATGGATGCCTACTTTCACCACTCCTATTCAACATGTTATTGGAAGTCCTCACCAGAGCAATCAGTCAAAAGAAAAAAATAAAAGGCATCCCAATCGGAAAAAAAGGAAGACAAGTTGTTCCTGTTTGCTGCTGATATGATCTTATATCTAGAAAACACTAAGGACTCCACCAAAAAACTCTTAGATTTGATAAATGAATTCAGTAAACTTTCAGAATACAAAATCAATATGCAGAAATCAGTAGTATTTCTATACACCAACAATAATCTAGCAGAGAACCAATTCAAGAGCATGATTTCATTTGCAATAGCTGCCAAAAAAAGAAGAAAGAAAGAAAAGAAAAGAAAAGAAAAGAAAAGAAAAGAAAAGAAAAGAAAAGGAAAGAAAAGAAAAGAAAAGAAAAGAAAAAACAAAACAGGAATATTTAACCAAGGACGTGAAAGATCTCTATAAGAAAAACTACAAAACACTGATGAAAGAAATTGTAGATGACACAAATTGTAGATTTCCACAAATAGAAAAACATCTCATGCTCACAGTGTGGAAGAATTAATATTGTTAACATTGCTATACCAGTTATAATGTTATAATTTTCATTTTAATCATTAAATATGATTTGTAAAACTCATGTAAAAAAAGATATACTACTGTATTTTCATTCTTGTCATGTTTCCTTCTTCCTTCTTGATGCTCCAAGATTCTTTTATCATTTGCATGTTTGAAGAATTCCTTAGGCCAACATTTACAGGTAGTACTGCTGATGGCAAATTCTCTTAGTTTTACTTTGTCTGATAATTTTATTCCCAAAGGATAGTTTTTCTGGATATATTAATAGAATTGCCAGATGAAATGTTCTTTTTTCTGTCTGTGCTATAAATATAGTATATTCTTTTCAGATAAGAATGCTCCACAAACTAAAAATACAAGTTAACTTCTTCATTAAAAAAAGCTATGAAAAGCCCACAGTTAACATCATATGTAATGATAAAAGACAATACTTTTACCTTAAGATTAGGAACAAGGCAAGAATATCCACTCTCACGGCTCTTATTCAATATAGTGCTAGAAGTTCTGGACAGCGAAAGAAGGCAAGAAAGGAGGTAAAAGTAACACA
The DNA here is from genome assembly GCF_040939455.1 of Microcebus murinus. Lineage (NCBI taxonomy): Eukaryota > Metazoa > Chordata > Mammalia > Primates > Cheirogaleidae > Microcebus > Microcebus murinus. The sequence continues at coordinate 69,084,525 of NC_134117.1, read as the reverse complement.
TATTGGAAAAGAATAATATATTTACCCATATTTTCAGAAAGCATGATTGTCTACAAGGAAAATCCCTAAAAATCTACTTTAAAACTCCTAAAACTAATAAATGACTTCAGCAAAATTGCAAAACCTAATATCAATATGCAACAATCAATTGTATTTCAATACACTAGCAATAAAAAATATAAAAAACAAATTAAGAACACAATTCAATCTACAATAGCATCGAAAAAATAAAATACTTAGAAATAAATTTAACCAAGGATATGGAAGATTTGTACAACTTTAAACTATAAACATTGCTGAAAGAAATTAAAGACATAAATAAATGGAAAGATATGTTGTTAAATGGGACTATTTCTCAAATTCATCTACATATTCAATGCTATCTTTATCAAAATATAAACTTGCTTTTTAAATTTTTTGCATAAATGAACACTCATATCCTCAAATTCATATGCAAATGCAAGGTATCCATAATAGTCAAAACAATCCTGAAAATCAATAAAGTTGGAAAACTCACTTTTCTATTTTCTTATTTCAAAACTTACCTCAAATCTATAGTAATAAAAACAATGTGGTTCTGGTATAAGTCTAGACATAAGGATCAGTAGAATGGAATTGAGAGTTCAGAAATAAACTCTCACATCTACTGTCAATTGATTTTTGACAACAGTCCAAGATCATTCAACGGGGAAAGAAAACTCTTTTCAACAAATACTGCTGGGGCAACTGGGTATTCACACACAAAAGAATGCAATTGGACCCTTCACTCACACCATATACAAAAATTAACCTAAAAGATGAAATACCTAAATATAAGGGCAAAAAGTATAAAACTCTTGCAAGAAAACATAGGTGTAAATAATTGTGACTTTGAATTAGACAATGATTTCCTAGATATGACACTGAAAGACAAGCAGCCAAGGTAAAAATTGATACAATGTACTTCATCAAAATTTAAAATTTGTGTCCTTTGAAGGACACAATTATGAAAGTGAAAATAAAACTGGTATAATGGGAAAAAATATTTACAAATCATATATCTAACAAGAAAGTTGAACCCCAAATATATAAAGAACATTTACAACTCAAAAATAAAATGATAAATAACCCAATTTTAAAATGGGCTATTTATTTATTTATTTATTCATTTATAGAGAGATAATGTCTTGTTGTATCACCAAGGCTGAAGTGCAGTGGCATAATCATAGCTCACTGCCACCTCAAACTCGTGGTCTCAAGCGATCCTTTGGGACGACTTGGTCCTCCCAAAGTGATGAAATGAGATTATTTCAGATGAGAAATACACTGTCATTACAATTGGTATTGCCTTCAAGGTAATATGTTGTTTCTCTCTGACTACTTTTAAGATTTTTTTTTGTTTTAATTTTCTGAAGTTTAAATAGTATGTGTATCGACATGGATTTATTTGGCTTATCTTATTTTATATGTGCTCAGTGCTAGAGACTTAATTACATTTGCCAACTTGGCTTGGCCACAGTGTTTGGATATGTGGCCAATAAGTGAAAGGAGTCAGATACAAAAGGTCCATTATATATTTCTACTTACATGAGATGTTGGCAATTTGTAAATACAGACAGGCAAATACAGGTAGATCAGTGATTGCCAGATAATGGGAGGATGGGAATAAAGAGTTACTGATAAAGTATGGGGGTTATTTGGTGGTGTTGAAAATGTTCTAAAATTAGCATGGATTTATTTGTTTTATCTTTTATTTGCTCAATACTGTAGACTAGATATTTTGTCCCCTGAAAATTCCTATGTTGAAAACTAATCCCTAATGTGATGGTATTTGGAGGTAAGGCCTTTGGGAACAGTCTTAGTCCATATGTGCTGCTATAACAGACAACCTGAGACTGAGTAATATATAAAGAACAGAAATTTATTTCTCCCAGCTCTGGAGACTGGGAAGTCTAAGATCAAGGTGTCAGCATCTGGCATCTGGTGAGGGCTTTCTTGCTACATTTTCTGGGGACAGGGAGGGGAGGAAAGCTGTGTCCTCACATGACAGAAGGCAGAATGGCAAAAAGGGATGGTTCCTTCCCATCAAGCCCTTTTGTAACAACATTAATCCATTCTTGAGAGTGCAGCCCTTATGACCTAAATACCTTCCCAAAGCCCCACCTCCCAACATTGTTGCATTGGGGATTAAATTTCCAACACACCAATTGTGGAGGATACATTCAGCCTATAGCAGAAAGTGATTAGGTCATGATGTCAGGTCCCTTGTGAACAGGATTAGTGCCCTTATAAGAGGCCAGAGAACTCTCTTATCCCTTCTGCCATATGAGGCACAGGGAGAAGACAGCCGTCTATGAGCCAGGAAGCTGGCCTTCTCCAGACGTGGAAGGTGCTGGTGCCTTCATTTTTGACTTTTCAGCCTCCAGAACTGCGAGAAGTTCAATACAAATGTTGAATCATTTGTTATTACCCTCCTGGTCCCTATAGGCGTTGATGTTTTGTTTTGTTTATTGTTATCTTAATACATATGCTTTTTGTTGTTTGGACTGGGTAAACTCTGTTTGTCCTCAAGTTAACTGATTCTATCCTCTGTCATCTCTACCATTGAACCCATCCAGTTAGTTTTTAATTTGGTTATTGGCTTTTTCATTCCTGTAATTTTCATTTAATTCTTTTATCACCTCTATTTCTGTGCTGAGATTTTCTTTCTTAATTTGTTTCAACAAATCTTGTAATTGATTATTGGTGTATTTTTATAATGACCTTTTAAAAATTTTTATCAGATAATTTTAGCAACAGATTCATCTTGGTGTTGGTATGCTATGATTATCTTTCTCACTGTGATGGTTAATTTTATGTGTCAACTTGGCTGGGCCACAGTCCCCAGATGTATGACCACGTATTATTCTGGATATTTCTCTGAGAGTGGGTTTGGATGAGATTAACATTTAAACTGTGGACTTTGAGTAAAGCAGACTGACCTCCATAATATGGGTGGGCCTCATCCAAGCAGTGGAAGGCCTGAATAGAACAAAAGACTCACTTCCCATGTGAGAGGGAATTCTGTAGCAGATGGTCTTCAGACCTGAACTGCAGCATCCGCTCATCCCCGGGACTCCATCCTGCCAGCCCACCCTGTGGATTTTGAACTTTCCAGGTCCATAATCCCATGAGCCTATTTCTTAAAAATATTTTTAAGGTTTGTCCATGTCATAGTATGTATTGGTACTTCATTCCTTTTTATGGCTAAATAATATTTCATTGAATAGATTTACTACTTTCATTTACCTATTCATCTCTTGATAGCTATTTAAGTTGTTTAAACTTTGTTTTTCTACTTTCTCTTATGATGCGTCCTTTGACCCATGGTTATTTAGGAATATTTGGTTAATTTTTACATATTTGAAGAACTCACAGTTTTTTTCTGTTGTGCATCCTAATTTCAATCCAATGAGGTTAGAAAAAAGACTTTTTATGATTTCAAGACTTTTAAATGTATTAAGACTGACTTTGTAGCCTAGCATATAGTCTATTCTGGAGAATAATCTGTGTCCTTTTAAGCAGAATAAATTCTATTGCTGTTGGGTAGAATGTTCTATATACTTTAGTTCTAATTGGTTTGCAATATTATTCAACCCTTCTATTTCCTTGTTGAACCTTTACTTAGTGTTTATCAATTACTGATATTGAAGTAGTGATGTCTTCAACTATTATTGTTGCATTGTCTATTTTTTCCCTATAATTCTGTTAGTTTCAGCCTCATGTATTTTGAGTCTTATTGTTAGGTACATATAGGTTTATAATCACTGTATTTTCCTTATGAATTAACCCTGATATCATTACAAAATGTTCTTTGTCTCTAGTAAAAATTTTTATGTTAACATTCACTTTTGTGTGCTTTTTGTAAGGTATATCATTTTCCACTTTTTACTTGTGCCTTTAAACATAAAGTATGACTCTTGTAGACAGTGTATAGTTGGATCATTTTTAATCCATTATTAAAATCTTTGTCTTTTGATTGGGGTATTTAATTCATTAATAATTAATGCTATTACTGATAAAGTAGGATTTATATCTGCCACTTTGGGGATTATGCCCTGAAGACATCAGCAGCTTACAAATGGACAACTTGTGTAAAGGGACGAGACGATGTTGAAGATGAAGCCTGAATTGGCAGACTATCCACATCAACTCGAGAGGAAAAAATTCATCTTGTTCTTGCCCTGATTGAAGAGGACTGATGATTAATAGCAGAAACGATAGCCAACACCATAGACATCTCAATTGGTTCATCTTACACAATTCTCACTGAAAAATCACAGCTGAGCAAACTTTCCACTTGGTGGGCACCAAATTCGTTGCACCCAGATCAGCCACAGGCAAGTGCAGAGCTTTAAATGGAAATTTTAAGCAGGTGGATTTGAGATCAGGAAGCACGTCTTCATCTTTGTAACAGGAGGAGAAACACGGCTTCACCAGCAGATCCTGAAGACAAAGCACAACCAAAGCAGTGGTTTCCAAGAGGTGAAAATGGTGCAGGCAAAGCAAAAGCAGAGCAGGCAAGAGCAAAGGCCATGGCAACAGTTTTTTGGGATGCTCAAGGCATTTTGCTTGTTGACTTTCTGCAGGGCCAAAGATCAGTAACATCTGCTTGTTACGAGAGCATTTTGAGAGAGTTGGCCAAGGCTTGAGCAGAAAAATGCCTGGGAAACCTTCCCCAAGGAGGCCTCTCCACCACGCAGCGCCCGCTCATTCCTCTCCTCACACAAGGGCCGCTTTGTGGGAGTTCCTACCTTAGAGTCCTGATTTGGCTCCTTCTGACTTCTTTTGAGTTCCTGATCTTAAATAAATCTTTAAAGGTCACCCCTTTTTTTTCAGTTAATAATTTAAAAAGACTGCAGTGATATGGCCAAATTTCTAGCACCTTTTAGGGGCAGACTAGATGACTGGCATCATTGCTTACAAAAGTGTCTTGAACTTGATAGAGCTTATGTTGAGAAACAAAGTTTATGTTTTTTATTTTTATCTTTTATATCCATTTTTTCATGACTTTTTTGAAGTCTCCTCATGTGTGTACATATAGACATGAACTTTCTCCTTATTGATATTCTCTGGTGAGACATTATTGTCCTACTTTCTTTTAATCTTAGATGTGTATATATATATATATATATATATATACACTTTTATTTATATTATATACATATATATTTATAGCATAGAAATATTTGTTATATTATAAATATTTATCTTTGAACATATTTTTGCTAACTGATTTAAAGTTTTTAATGCAGTAAGTCCAAAGTCTCTGGGCCTTCAGGGACATTTTCTGTTGCTTGTTTTTGTTTCGTGTACGTGGCATGCTTTCTTGCTTCTTTGTATGTCTTGTAAATTTTTTATTGAAATCTGGGCATATTGGTTAATATACTATAACAACTCTGGCTTCAGATTCCTCCCTCAAGATTTACTTTTTGTTGCTGGTTTACTGTTGTTTCTTCTTTTTGCTAATTATCTGTGTAGTGACTTTTCTGGACCGAGCTTATAGATTCCCTACTCCTTGTGCTGTGTGGCTACTGAGTTCTTTGCCAACTTTTTAAGTTCTTGTTTCTATTTTTAAGCCTGGATACCTGGGGGTCATACCTGGACTGGTATAATTTATGGGTTAGCCAATGATTGGTGAGATCTCCTTAAATGCCTTGTCTATATGTCTCCATGCTTTGCAGAAGAGAGCCACGTGAGAAGGCATGTCTGCAAACTTCAGGCCATGTTCCAGGTAGCATTGGCGTTCACTGCCTGCTGGCCCAGGCCCTCATGGTTGGCCAGAGGTGGCCGGTGACTTCTCCTTCTCTAGGTCTTTCCTGTACATGTTCACAGCTGTGTGTGTGTACACGCGAGTACGCGCGTGTGTGTGTGTGTGTGTGTGTGTGTGTGTGTGTGTGTGTGTGTGTGTAGAGTTTTAGATCCACAGGAACATGTCAGAGCTTTTCAAAGTTTCCTATGATTCCTAGTCTAATTGTCCGAGATTTCCTTTTAAATTCCCAGTCGGACTCGTGTTTACCCTAAATAAAATCACAGCTTTAGGCAGCTGAGACGCTGCCAGCAGTTTGCTATTAGTTTAGTAACGTCCTGGGAGTAGGTTTCCTCTCCCCCACCCGCCCCGCTTCTCCAGCTGAACTGAGCTGAGCTCTGGGTCAAATCAAAGAGCCACCACACTCTGAGAATGGAGATTTCCCAGGGAGCTGCAAGTTCATTTGGACGAAATATTGACTGTCCTCTGTGGGTCATGCTTCTCTCAGGGACTTTTCCTCCCCACCTGTCTGTTAGCAGGGAGCGTGCTTTGGGTCCCATCCTAGAACAACTTTTCTTCTCTCTGGACCTAGTCTCTGGATTTACTTCTATACTCCCATTTGTGGATCATGTATGCTGATGACTTTGAAATATAAATCTGCCTACCAGCACACCCGGGATTCAAACTCTCAACTGGAAAGCTCCTCTTGAATGTTTCTTTGGCAACAAAACCAATACATCTAAAGCCAAACTCACACTTTCCCCTGCTCTGCTCTTCCAAACTGTTCACCCTCCTATTTCTTATATGAATCATGGGGCCCCCTCAACCAGGTGGCCCCGGCAGGGTCCCCTGCTCTCTCTCCCACGTCACTGCACCCCACCCACGTCCACATGGTCCAGGTCCAAGCAACTCGGCCCCACACCTCTCTCCCATGCTTCCCTCCCACTGCCCAGCCCAGGCCTCTTGCCTCAGTTTCCCTGCGGGGGCAGAGACACCCTGGCGCATGCTCCCATGGCACCCTGTGATTAGCCCGCGCAGAGTGCTACCACACTGACTTCCAGCCGCCTTCTGCCGGCCCCTCTCCCACCCCGGAACATGACCTCCAGGGAAGGGCCAGGTCTCACTCTTTGTCCTCAGCCCCTTGGCTACAGGACTTGGTAGGCACTCAGCAGTATATGTTGAGTAAGTCAGTATTAATAGCAGCAATTGAAGCTCTAATGATGCCCAAGTGACACTGTATGTTTGGGTTATCCGGGGGAAAATGGGTGCTAGCTCATAAAAACAATGAGGGATCCTGAAAACGTTCAGACGTGAGCTGGAATCTCAGCACACGTGTGTGAAGGAAGGGCACATGAGAACGCCACAAGAAGCCTGGCAACCGTTCCTCACTCTGCAGAGGAACTTTGTGGTTCAGCTGTAATTTAAGGAAGATGTGACTAGACAGCACAGAACCACTGTCTTTCTGGACTCTAACTCCTTGTTACTTGGCCAGAATCCACACAGAGAGTTGACTTCAGTTTTCTTGAGATTAGAAATGTGTTTCTTCCAGTTACTGGCAGGTCAAAGTATTTTTTTTTTTTTTTTGCAAGATTGAAGCAAAGTCTGCCTTAACTGTACACAGAAAAATATAACTTCGACCACTAAGAAATTTGCATTTGAATTTAAATTAAAGTCATTGGAAAATAAAAGATTTAAAATGCAAACACCTTTAGATGGCATCTGTCTGCAAATGCGAACTCTCCCAAGCTGCGTCCCAGGCTTGCTTTCCGCTGAGGCCCAGGAGGAAGCATTTATTTATCCCGCTGCGCTGGGTGGAGCAGCACACCCCGCCCAAAAAGTCACGTCCCGAGTAAGAGATAGAAGATCACCTTCACCTTGGAAGACCCTGGGTACACATACCTCCTTCATAACCAGAAACCAACCGAAAGGGAGATCTCTCGATAGAAGTGTGGGCTGCAGGAGGGGCAGTGGCACTGTGACGTCACCCTGTCCTCAGAACCCGAAGACCTGCTGGTCCTCTGTGTGCCGCCCGGACCACAGGCAGCGACCTGCGCTGCGCCCGTCTGTTGCTCCCTTTACTACCTTGAATTTGGAGAGTGACACAAACATTCAGGGACACTTGACAGGACATTCAGGACAGCCAAAGGCCCAGATGGCGTCCAAAACTGCTCCGCTGGCCGGTCTGGGCTGCCCTCCCTGTGGTCCAGCCTCCCCGGGGCCAGTGGGTTCTGCACGCCTCGCTCCCGGCCGCCCTGTGAGTGCTGGGAGTGGCCCTGCGCGCATTCAGTGACTCCTGCTTACTTGCTGGAACTTACTAAACCTCTGCCCCCGAGTCCTCTTGTCATAGAAAAGATCCACTGCCAAAGGGCAGCCCCCAGCTTCAGCCCAGGAAACACCCGTTGACTAAAGGGAGCCTTAGGGTAAAAAGAAAAACATCTTGGGACTTAGACCTAGGGGATGTGGGAGAAAGCCTGCGGTCCAGGAACCCTGCCTGTCAGGAGAGACGCCACTGCGTCTGTTTACTTGGATTCTCTGGCATGGAGTGAGGAACACGAGTCTCTCGTTCCTCTCCTCGGTAATGCTGAACAGCTGCTCCTAAGTGAGCCCCAGATGAAGGGCCCACAGCCTCCTTGTCTAAGCTAAATGCAACAAAGATGACTTTCCCTTTCATAAAGCCTGCTTAGGAAACATGCCAAGGGATCCTCCTCTTCTCCTTGCTCTGGCAACTTTCTGGCATCCCAGGCACGGCACAGCAAAGGCAAATGTTCCCTGGGGACACCAGCCCTGGTCCAGGCAGCTGCCATCCCGCTCCCCTGCAGAGCCCCAGGTCAGTGGTTGTGCAGCGTGAAGCTCTCTGCCCCTCTGCAGAGGCAGGCGGGCCGGCCCCACCCATCAATCCTTCTAGAAGCGTTCACCAAGGGCTGAGGCTGGGCTGTGCATCTGCAGTCTAATGAAGGGGACAGACACAAGAACACATTTCCCAACAGCTGGCCCAGGCTTCTTCCTGAGGCTTGCACTGAGTGCCAGGGAGCTCGACGGTGGTGTCGGAGGGAGGCGGTCAGAGAAGAGCACACAGATGTCTCTGGAGCTGGGGCTTGATGTCAGACTGGGGCTTGCCGGTAGGGAATGTGGCGTGCACCACTCAGGCTGAGAATACACGAGCCAGAGCAGGCTGGCCTGGGGCGCAAGAAGGAGGTGGATGGGAGGCCCGAATGGCAGGGTGTCTTGCAGCAGGCCTTCACGGGTGTGCTAGAAGTGGCCTTCCCTTCTGGCGGGATCTGCAGGGCCACAGCTGAGTGTGCACGCAGAAACACGGGGAAGCCTTCAACACGGAGCCACGACCCCTCCTGGGGACTGCCCACAAGCCTGGACACAGGCTCTTTCTTCCTGTCTGGGGCCAGGCCAGGAAATGAGAATGCCCAGCCAAGGACTCACCAGGTGCTGTGGCCTTCAGCCTGACCGCACAGCTCTGCCCATTCATTCATCCAACATTTATTGAGCACCTACAGTGTACTGTGCCAAGGCGGGTTGTCCAAAAGCAACTGAAACATATTCTTTATAGGAACGTGATTAAATACTACGCAACCACTAAAAGTGATACAGAACGAGTACTTAGTGATTTGGATAAGGAACATATCATATAGGAAAAAAGGCACATTACAAATATACTATACAGAGAATGATATTTTCTATGAGAGAAACACTTTCTGCCTAAAAGATAAGGAAACTGGAAGGGTCTATGAATACTATTGATCCATACGCATGTGGACATCCACCCATGCATGTTGCATATATGTGTATTCTCTCTGGTGCGATTACAGGTGACTTATGATTTCTTCCTTATTACTCTTCCTTGTTCATATTTTACACAATGCACATACATCACTTTGCAATCTGCAAAATAATGAATGAAAATTTTAAAACGCAATAAAAGTGTGGCCTTTGTGCTCCCAGAGCTCATGGGACAGTGCAGGACTCAGTCATCAAGAGGAGACTCTTGATCCTATTAAAATCATTTATTTTAGCAGGCAATCACCCTAGGTAGTTTTAGCACACAGAAGCTAGCCTATTTTGTGGGCTGTGGTTCCAATGACAGTTTAATTTTCAAGGCTTTTGCCGTGTCACTGTGGTCTGCTCATTAGTCTGCTGCCTCTGGGGCTCCCCCGGGCCCTGCCAGTGCCACCTCAGCAGGTAGGAGGGTTTTCCAGGTGGGGCACTGGCTGTCTCCCGGTGGGTAGGGGCATTTCAGGCCCAAGGTGACAAGATGCTTCTCTGGCCAGACGCTTCTTGTGATGGGATCCCTTTAACAGTGAGTCCCAGCCGCCCTGGTGTCCCTGGTGGGAGAAGAGCATCTTCACCCCATGGGGACAGACAGGGTCTCCAGGCTGCAACACTTACTCTGGGAGACCCCCGCCCATGCCACCTGGTGCAGGAAGCCCCTCCAGTGAGGGGAAAGTCTCAGGCTTGGGTGCAGGGATGGGGCCTCTTCCCTTTGCCGTTTATTGGTAGTGGGGCCCCCAGTTATTCACCTACCACTGCAGTTTCCAACCCCTAGGCTACACTCCGGTACTAGACTGCGGCCTGTTAGGACCTGGGCTCACAGCAGGAGGCGAGCAGCAGGTGAGCAAGTGGAGCTTCACCTGTATTCACAGCCGCTCCCCATCGCTCGCATCACCGCCTAAGCTCCGCCTCCTGCCAGATCAGCAGCAGCAGCAGCACTAAATTCTCATAGAAGCTTGAACCCTGCTGTAAACTGCCACTGTGAGGGATCTAGGATGTGGCTCCTTGTGAGAATCTGATGTCTGATGGTCTGGGGTGGAGCTGAGGCGGTGATGCCAGTGCTGGGGAGCGGCTGCAAATACAGATTGTCATTAGCAGAGAGGGTTGACTGCACAGTAAATGCAACGCACTTGAATCATACTGAAATCATCTCACCCTCCCCAGTCTGTGGAAATACTATTTCCCATGAAACCAGTCCCTGGTGTCAAAAAGGTTGGAGACTGCTGATCTAGCAGGCATCTTGTCACAACCCTCCTCCAATCCAGGAGGGAAGAGCCTGCCTGTGTGATTTCGGTTGCTTGGTGGAGGGTGAGGGACACCAGGTGTGGTCTCTTTCTTCTGTTGAGTGGGACATAAACACTGCTGCCGGGCTCTTCCCCCGTCCTGGGGTCTCCAGCCTGCTTCTTATCCCTCTCCATCTGGCTGTCTATTACGCTATTTCCAGGGCCTACTGCTTTGCCCGGTGCAGAGATGAGGGAGAAGCAGGTCTATGCTGCCTTCCCTAGAGCAGAGGGGCTCTCCTTGGTCTTCTTCATTTCCTCTTTGTTCTCCACATACTCCTTTTACAAATTTTCCATTGAGGCCGGGCGCTGTGGCTCACGCCTGTAATCCTAGCTCTTGGGAGGCCGAGGCGGGCGGATTGCTCAAGGTCAGGAGTTCGAAACCAGCCTGAGCAAGAGCGAGACCCCGTCTCTACTATAAAATAGAAAGAAATTAATTGGCCAACTGATATATATATAAAAAAAAAAAAATTAGCCGGGCATGGTGGCGCATGCCTGTAGTCCCAGCTACTCGGGAGGCTGAGGCAGAAGGATCACTCGAGCCCAGGAGTTTGAGGTTGCTGTGAGCGAGGCTGACGCCACGACACTCACTCTAGCCTGGGCAACAAAGCGAGACTCTGTCTCAAAAAAAAAAAAAAAAAAAAAAAAATTTTCCATTGAGATGCAGTTTATTTTCTATAAGATTCACCCACGTAGGGTGTACAGTAAGTGCTTTTTAACATAGACACCAGGTTGCACAACCAACACCACTCTTTAGTTGCAGAACATTGTCATCACCCCAATAAGAAACCCCTTTTCCATTAGTGGTCATTCACTGTCATTTCTCCCTCCTGTCCTGGTGACCACCCACCTTCCCATCCCTGCAGCTCTGCATTCCCTAGGTAGTACACATAAATGGGACCCTGTGATAGGTGGTCTTTCCTGGCTAACTTCTGTCATGATATTCCCAAGGTCGGCCCACACCGTGGTGTGTGTCAGCACTTCGCTCTGTTTCTGCCTGAATCATATTCCACTGGATGGATGTACCAATCCGCTCATCACCTGGGGAACGCTTACATTGTTTCCACTGTTTGGCTGTTGTGAATAATGCTGCCATGAGCGCTCGTGTGCAAGTTTATGTAGATGTATTTTCATTTCTCTTGGGTATTTGCCTAGGAGTGAAATGGCTGGCTCATATGGAACGCAGCACTGACACCTGCTACCACACGAATGAACCTTGAGAACATATGAATGAAAGAAGCCGGCCAGGAAGGACCACAGCGTATGATCCGTTCATGTGAAATGCCCACACTAGGCAAATCCACAGACACAGAAGTGGCTGCCTTGGGATGGGGCCAGGCTTGGGGAAGGGGAGTGACTGCTAATGTATATGGGATTCTTTGGAGGGGTCATGAAAATGTTCTAAAATTGATGATGATCATGGTTGCACAAACCTGAATACACTAAAACCCATTGTATTGCATATTTTAAATAGGTAAATTGTAGGATGTGTGAATTATATCTCAACAAGGCTGCTATTTAAGAAGACAGTCAGTGTGTGGAGACAGGGCTGGCCCTGGGCCTGCTTGCTCAGGGCGAGTGCTATTGTTCCTGAGAGCCACAGAGCTCTGGCCTCACTGCCTCTTCTGACCAGGGTTGCCATAAATCACAGGCCGAGGAATGGCCCTGTAAACACGACCCAGCCGGCCTCGGGGGTTCTGCGCCCTTCCACAAAGATTAGCTGTGATTACTGCTTTATTGATCCTCAGATACCTTCCAGGTATTGAGTTGCTTGGAATTTTCCTGTTTGCCCTGTAAGTCTCTCCGAGCAAGTCAGCCGGCTCCACTTCCCAGCCCGGGATTCCCAACGACCCCAATCTTCCTGCTATAAACGTCAGAGATGATGAACTGGGGGAAAATCTCCTGTAGGAAATGGTGGAAACCCTATCTCTGAAAGGGAGGAAAACAAGACCGGACAGAGCTCCAGGGAATTTACCAGGCCTGTCCTGCGCACAGGTGCCCAGGTCGGGAGGACAGCAAGAATGGAGGTTGGTTTGGGGCTTGCTCTTCTGAAAGCCCCTGTCCTGGTGGCATGCACCCTTGGCATGGCAAAAATAGCAGAGGGACGTGAAAGATTTATCATGAGTTAAAGGCTCAGAACAGAGGAGACGTTTGCCCCCTTTGTAGAGAGGGTGCTTGCCACATTTAACTAAGGCAAGGCCCACTCAAGGGTGGGGGCAGAGCAGGGTCTCGGGAAGTCACAGAGCCTGCAGGTGTGGGGGCCTGCCTGTGACACTGCAGCCCCTTCAGGCAGGTGTGTGTCAGCAATGCACTCTCTTTTTATACATCAGCTCACATGAAGCAATAACAAAGAGAAATTTGCTGCAGAAGATACAAAATGTGTGGCTCTAGTTCTCCATTCAAACAGAAGTGGTTTGGAACCACTTGACCCTTTGCACTCACTAGTCCAGGAGTCCTCAAACTCTTTAACTAGGGGGCCAGTTCACTGTCCCTCAGACCATTAGAGAGTTCGGCGCACATTCCACACATGCGCACTGTGGGCCCGGGACCAGTCGGCTGCTAAGCAGGACAGGCAGCGGCGGCAAAAACACCTGGCAGGCCAGATAAATGTGCTCGGCGGGCTGCATGTGGCCCTCGGGCCCTAGTTTGAGGATGCCTGCGACTAGTCTGTCCCTGTTTGCCAATCTCATGAGGTTGAAATGAAAGGCAAAGGAGACACTGTCCTGGGGAACATTTTGGAAACTTTAAAGCGCTAGAGAAATACAAACATCTTGCCTTATACTTTTGAGTATCTTACTCGGGGGCCACCTGCGGATGCAGGGGCAGAGCCACATGGCGGTTGCCACCATCCACCCTCCAGGGGGAAGCAGACCAGCCCTGCAGCCTGCACCCCTTCCCTCGGCCCTGACTTCCCACAAGCACCACATTCAGACCCCTGCTTTCCTAGGAATTGCTCTTCTTGGGCAGAATGTAATAGTTTTCTAAATCTCCACATGCTTACTTTCTCATTTGGTGACTCCATAACAACAGGGAGGTTGGAAGGGCAGCGGGCAGCATCAAAGGGCAAAGAGGGAGAAACTGAGGCTCAGAGGAGCTTTGGCCCACTGTAAATCCCACAGGATCCAGCTTCACAGGGAGGCCATGCCTCCCCCACCCACAGAGCTGAAGTCACTCACACCACACCACCTGCCGCTGTGAGCACTTCCTGCTCCAACCCCCTGCTCAAGCTGCGAGTGCCACCCCTGGACTCTCCAGGCCTTTGCGCAGGTCTGGGTGCTACTCACGAGTCAGGCGCCCAGTGGTGTGGGGGGTCCTCCACCCAGGACCCGAATTGCCCACTGAGGCAGCACTGATCCCCACCCTGGGTGCGCAGGGGTCTGGCAGCGCAGCGAGGGCGGGAATCGCCCGAGCAGAAGGAAAACACGCCCCGTAACGTGCACCCGACACGAGGGGCTGCTCTCCCTTTCTGCAAAGAAGAGACCCCTCTTGTTAAAATAAGAGAAACTCATGCCTCTTTTAATTTCCCACTTTTGATAGAAACATAAATACAGAGAACTATTTCTCTACTAGAAGGGGAAAAACAAAACAATGCAAGTGTGATGAAAATGAACCCGGGTCCTCCTCCCCTTGGCTGGGGCCGCAGGGGGCCACATGGGGCTGTTTCTCACCTATGCATCCTCATCCCCGCACTGGAGCTGTGTCCGGTTTTGTGAGATGTTCTAATATGTCAAGGGAACCTGGAAATGTGCACTTTTTCCTGCCACCTCCCTGTTTTCATATGTGGCTCAAACCTTGTCTTCTGAAACTCCATGGGGATCAACAGTGCGAAACGCAGTGGTGTCCAAGTGTGGCTCGTGAGTGTGGACGTCTGTCTGCGGCAGGTTTCATGCTGCACTGGCTGCAAAGTCTCCCTTGGAGGGTCACATGCCCTCTGACCGTGGCTGCTGTGCCCCAGCAAACTCGCCCAAGCCCTGCGAGAGATCCCTGAGGCTCTGGAATCGCCTCCTCCTGAGCACGCCCGCCCCTCACCTGCCCTGAGGAGCTGCCACGTAAATACACACTGATTGATTTTTTTTAATAAAATAAAAATAGAATAATCGATCACACTTCTTTACATTTTTGATTTCGTGATAAGAGGGAAATCAAAACTCATCCCCAAAGAATCAGCACTGATTTAACGGGTTTTGTTCCCGTGTCCTGCCCCACTCAGTCGGCGATGTAGCTTTCTTAGCAAACGCAGGTGTCAGTTAACGGGGAGTTTACACTCAGCCCCGAAGACCTCACGCTCAGAGGCTTATACTTAATATAAAGAGGCTGTGGACTTTTGATAAGACAGGTGAATTAATGGCACACAACCATCACGAAATGAAAACTAATCCGAGGAGAGTAATTTGCTGAATTTTCTCTAGAAGCCCTGCTGATCCTGGAGGAAACGGGCCGCCACCCAGCCGTGCAGCCTCCATGGGGCAGGGCAGCCGCAGATGCTCCGGGACTGCGAGTTCTGCGTGGCCGCTCCGTGCGCGGCCGCCCGCTGAGCGCAGGGAAGCCCGGCGGCTGCCGTCCCGTCCTGCTGCATCCTCCGTCCTTGGCCATCCTCGCCCTGGTTCACCGGCCAGCCCGCTGTGGGGCTCTCCTTGGCGCGCCTCCACAACTGCATTTTCTCCTCCTGTTCACATCATCACAGAAGTAATTTTAAGAAAAAGAGGAATTAAGGAAAGAAATTAGGACAACAAAAATGAAATTGAACAAATTTGCTGCCTCTTCCTTCAGTCTGTTGCCCACACAAGCAGCCAGAGTGATCCAGTTAAAAGCCAAAGATTTCCCCAAACTCTGCTAAGATCCTGCAGTGGCTCTGATTCCTCTGATGAAAGCCAAGGTCTTTCAGATGACCTTTGGGTGAGTCCTGGGATGAGGAGGACAGCAGCCGGGTGAGGTCAGCATGCAGCTGGCCTGTGGGGGCTGCTCTGGCCTGCAGTGTGGACGCTGAGGCCCAGGGGTCCGGGCTGCCCTCACACCATCCACCGCTGCTGCCACCAGCCCAGTTGGCCTCTGCTGTTGTCATTTCCAGTGCCCGTTTCTTCCAGATCCTAGATCGGTGCTGGGCCACATTGTACTTCAGGTGCTCTTATCTGGCAAGTGGGAGCACCCAGCCCGTGCATGCTTGGCCTGCAATTCGGAGGCCGGGAATACTACTCAGACCTGGCCATCTAGACACCTCTCAGACACTCCCAGCCTGTACTGCGGCCAGCACTGAGCCAAGGTGGGGCTTCTCCTGCAAGCCCAGAGCCTGGTCCCCTCGAGGACTCACCCAGCAAATGGGTACCGAGTGAGAACTCTGTGCAGGCACTGTTGTTGGCACTGGAGATGGGGCAGCAAACAAAACAAAGTCCCCATCCAGTGGGAGCAAAAAGACAATAAGCCAACAGGTAGCAGCCACAGCATGACAGATGCTGTTAGGGGAAGTATATCCCGGAAGGGCAATGGGGACCATTGGGGTGGGAGGATATTATATTAAAGAGTGTCAGGAAGGCCTTCTCTGGTATTCGAAGATTTGACAGGAAACCTAGAATTGGTGGGAGCTAGGCTGTAGAATATCTCGTCAAAGAATCTTTCAGACAAAGGGAACAGCAAGTTCAAAGGTCTGGAGGCAAGAGCAGGTCTGGTGTGTTTGTGAAACAACAGGAAGGCCTAGGTGGCCAGACTTAGAGAAAGCTGTAGAGCATCTAGGGAGTTAGGGGGTGCCCCAGAGCACAAGGTGGCTGCCCTGAGTGCAGCGGCCTGCTCGCTGTCTCCCTGCTCCGCTCCCGACTACCTCTAAGTTGAGGGCCAGCCTCACGGTGCTGGCAGGCAGGCGGTGGAGCCCGCGGCTGGCCTCCTTGCCCTCCCCGGTGGGCCTGCCCTGCGGCCTCTACATCCTGTCCCTGCCTTGCCAACTCCTGGCCCAGGCCCAGGAGAGCCTCCTGTTCCCTTTCTGGTCTGGTTGGAGAACTCCCTCACTTTATATACTGACTTTCTCTCTGCAGTATGACTTGCAATAAAATCCTATAATCAGAGCCTTGGAAAGCCTCAGTCTTTATGTCTAAAACTGGCAGCTTGGGAATTTAAAAATCCCTCTTTCTTCTCTTAAAAAGCCTGGCTTTGTCTCTACTAGTCAACAGGAACCTTTGTGAGAACCAGAAAATGTTGTCCATTCTCAGAGGCTGCAGCCATGCGCCACGACACGTGGCTTGGCCAGCCGGCCCGGGCTGCATTCCCGCTCCTTCCCCGCGCCCCTCAGGACGGAATCCCACAGCCCCTGGATAAAGGCCAGTGGCTGCCAAGACTGCTGCACCCACAAAGGCCTGAGAAAGTCACCTTTGAGACTAACGTTGATCAACGACCTCTGCGTTCCACAAACACCAGTGCTAACCTTCCCGGGATAACGTGTCCACGGTAGGGGCTCCCACACCCGGGCCTGGGCGTGGGAAGGCAGCGCAAGGAGAGGACGAAGACGTACCCAGGTGGCACTCGGGAAAGGCAGCCTGTGTCATGGATCACGAAGGTCAGGTCTGAGATTTCACCCTGTTTACAAAGTAACAAGTTAGCCTGCCCCAGGGTTGTGGGTGGTGGCAAAAGATATGAGACTCCGGGGCCAGAGACAAAGGACTTTATCAGTCACAGCACAGCGAGCAGCAGGTTGGCAGAGTTCCCCTCGCTCCCTGGCATCCATAGAGGTGATGCGGAGGGGACCAGGTGGGCACTGCACATACAGTGACCTTGTCTCGCAGCCGAGAAATACTGAGTTCAGCAAGTCTGAGTGTTTTATAACACATAGTAAACAGACCTGCCTACGTTGGCCCCAGAGGGAGATATTGTTTTTACTTCACGGGACAGTGACCAAGCTGGCCCTTTGCTCTGGATGGTCACACTGTGCTCCAAGGCTCCTCTCTGTGTAGAAACACTTTTATAAAGACAGCCTGGAACAAAAGCGGCCTGTACCTCCACTCACCGGAGACAGGAAAGACACACACAGAATTGCCTCCCCCGCGGTGTGAGGAGGCAGCCTGCATGCTGGGGCGTGCAGGAATTGGCTGTCCTGGAGCTTCCGTTGTTGGTAAGAAAACATGAAAATTGTAAAGCTGAAAACCACACTTATGTCACCAGAAGATGAGCTTGGCCCTTTTGTCTCTGATACTGCCTCATAGATGAACAAAGACGGGCTCCAACACAAAACACAGGCAGGAATGAGGACTCCAACAACGGGAGCTCGCGCCCCCACCGGGCACTCCCGTAGGGAGCCTTTGGCTGCTGGCTGGCGGGTCGGAGCACAGCTAGGTTCAGCACGACGGCGGCGGCCACGCCTTGCAGCCTCTGGAGCCACGTCTCCACGCAGAGACCAGAGTCTAGGTGTTTGGGTTCACATCAGCCCTTAAAATGGCCCTGGGAAGGCGTTCAGGGCTCTAGGAGACCAGGTAAGCGACCATCAATAATCTCATATGAATTAAAACTGCACAGAGAGAAGTTTGTAAACTCTTCTGCAGATAGAATTGTTCCAACAAGAACATTTAGTTTGCTTTTTGTACTGCTTCCTCTGCTTGTATCGAAATGTTAATTATTCACTAATTCATTTAACTTAATTAAATGCAATTCATTAGAAAAAATAGTTGAGCATTTGCTGTGAGTCGGTCTCGGCTGAGCACTGAGGATGCGGATTGGTGGTGGCCGCCCATGTCGTCATTTCGCGCCCAGTGCTGCAGACGACCAAGGCGCTGAAGAAGCGATCGCAAGACGCAGGCAGTGCCAGGTCACATGGGAGTCAGCGCCTGGCTCACGGAGCAGGAAAAATTCCTCCGTCCTTGCTAATCACCCCTTACTGCCTCCTCCTCAGTTTCTCATTGTGCTGCGTCCTCCTTGGGCTGCAGAAATGTTTAGGATGAACGGGTCAGAAATGTGGAAATCCTGAATCCTTGCCATACAAGGGTGCTGGACATAGGTTGGGCAAAGTGTTTCGATCGGTCAATAAATTGAGAGACTGAAGGAATGAAGGAATGATCATGTAAAAATGTAAATTCTTGCAACACATGATAAAAGGTAAACTTCACACCCGTCGGTATGGCTATTATTGAAAAACAAGAAAAGTAAGAAGTGTTGGTGAGGCTGTGAGTGTGTTGGAACCCTTGTGCATTAGGAACGTGGGAATGTGAAATGTGGCAACTGCTGTGCAAAACCGTATGGTGATTTCTCAAAAAAATTAAAAATAGAATCACTTTATGATCCGGCAATTCCACTTCTGGGTAGAATTGAAAGCAAAAGAATTGAAAGCAAGCAAGGACTTGATCAGATACCTGCACACCCACGTTCAGAGCAGCAGTATTCATAGTTGCCAAAAGATGGAAGCACATAAGTGTCCCACAGCAAATGAACAGACACATAAAATGTGCTGGGTGCACACGACGCGGTATTATTCAGCTGCGAAAATGAAGAAAACTCTGACACGTGCTACAGCAGGGGTGAACCTCGAGGACACTATGCTCCCTTAAGTTAGCCATTTACAAAAGGACAAAACTGCATGATTCACCTTATATGAGGAACGTACAATAATGTAGAATGATCAGATTTAGAGACAGAAAGTAGAGTGGTGGTTAGCAGGGGCTGGGAGGAGGGAGAAATTGAAAGTTATCATTTAACGAGTTTCTACTGGGGATGGCGAAAAAGCTCTGGAGATGGTGGTGATAGTTGCACAGCAATGTGAATTTACTTAACACTGCTAATCTGCACCCTTAAAAATGGTTAAATAGTGAATATTATGGGTATTTTACTGTGACTTAAAAAAAGGAAAGGTAGAATATTCGGTGGTGAGTCATCGGCTGAAAAATGGCTGGCATTTTTCACATTTTAGCCAGATGTTTTGGCGTCGTACAGACATAGCCAAAATGAAATGATGAAGGACTGGGGGATTGAAGTCAGGACGCTGGAGTCTCAAGTGACGGCCATAATTACTGCATTTCATTTCCTGTGTTTAAGGCAAACCGAGTTCAGGACCAAAGGCAATATTCCAGGGGCTGTGATTAATTGCTCCTCCCGCGTTTAAACGGACCTCCTCGTGGCTTTTGCTATTGCCTGCACAAATAATTAGAGAGGTTTCCACTGCAGAGGTCATTCTTGTGCATGTCAGGGTGGAGGAAAAACAAAGGGCAACTTCTGCTTAGCGTTTGTGAGATTCAGACGTGGAATACGCTAATCCACGGTTGCATAATGAAGCTGTGGGCTTTACTGGGGAAGGGGAGAGACAGCCCTATGGCATGCTCCAGGCATTGCACTAGCCTCTTGTTCACCCACACCAGCTCGTGTAATTTTCTCAGTAATTCTGTGATGTATGTGTTATTGATTCTTTTTTATAGTTGGAGCTCAGAGAGGTGAAGTAATTTTCCCTGAGTCACATAGATAGTAAATGGAGGAGTAGAAAGTCATGCTTTCCTCTGATACCAAATCCTTTTATGCTTTTCTGAACTCTGAATAGTGACAGGCAATAGAAACTGTGGTTTTCCCTGAATCTGTGTTACTCATTTGTATATTTATACACTCATCCATCAAACACTTATTCTTCACTCCCTTAGTTGAGACACAGTGACAGGCTCTGCAGATACAAACATAGAATAGTCTGTGCTACTTCTAGGACATTCCACGTCAGTGACCAGGAGAGTCGCAGAGGGGCACAGAGGAGGGGCACGGATCCAGGCCACTGTGCAGATGACGTAAGTGAACAGCAGGCATTTCAACCACAAAGAACCAAAAATTCCCCATAGGACACCTGGAGCGGAGGAGAGGCAACCAAAGAGGTAAGGCTTTGGATTTTGTTTTGTTTTGTTTGTTTGTTAATTTGTGTTTTTAGACAGTCTTGCTCAGCGGCCCAAACTAGAGTGCGATGGTCATCATAGCTCTCACTGCAGCCTCAGATTCCTGGTTTCCAGCAATCCTCCTGCCTCAGCCTCCTGAGCAGCTGGGACTACAGGCGCCGCCATGCCTGGCTAATTTTTCTGTGTTCGGTAGAGATGAGGTCTCGCTCTTGCTCAGGCTGATCTTGAACTCCGGATCTTAAGCGATCCTCCCCGCTCAGCCTCCCAGAGTGCTGGGATTGCAGGCGTGAGCCCCGCACCAGCCCGCTTTTGGATGTTATCCTGAGGCAGACAAAGGATGGGAAGCTGCTGACATTCTTAAATGAGAAAATGACAAGGGCAGATTTGCAATTTAGAAAGCTCACTCTGGTAGTTACACGGAGGATGGGTGGAGGCAGGCGAATGTGGATGCACAAACACTAACAAATCACCACAAACAAGGCGGCTTCCAACAGTGGGAATTTACTCTCTCCCAGCGTGGAGTCCAGAGTTCTGACACCAAGACGCCAGCAGGGCGTGTTCTTCCACAGGCTCCGGGGAGGCCGTGTCCCGTGCCGCTCTCCTGGAGCCTGCCGTCACTGGCGATGCTTGGCGCCCCCGGCTCGTGGACACATGGCTCACCCTCTGCCTGGCCTTCTCCCTGTGCGTCTGTCTTCTTTCTTCTTCACGCAGAGACACGGTCATACTGGATTTCAGGCCCGCCCTACTCTAACGTGACTGCGTCCTGACTCGATGACATCTGCCAAGACCCTGTGTCGAATCAGGCCACGCACGGGTCCCGGGGGTTAGCCGCACGGCTCTGTCTGGGAGACCTCACCCTGCTCCCCACAGAGACCAGTGACAGGACACCGCAGCTGGCCGTGGGGACAACGGGGAGCTGAGGGCAGCGCAGACGTGGAGAAAGGAGTCGATAAGAAAGAACTGGCCAGGCCTGGCAACCGGAGGTGAGATCCGCGGGGCGGGCGGGCGGCGCCCCCACGCCGAGCTCAGGGCTGCAGGGTGAGGGAGCGGCGTTGTGTGGGGGAGAGGGAGGCAGTGGGCATGAGGACCGTGCTAAGCCTGCCTTCGCCTTGGAGAAGAAGTGTTGGCAGGGATGATGTGGATTCTCCACTGCTTGAAATGACAGAACTCTCTCTTGTCTGCAAGTTAAAATGTGGACTTTTGATTTTGACACTCAGAATCGCTCAAGTCTGGCTCACAGCTCTCTCTCCAGCCTCGTGGCCCACACCCTTTCCCTGCAGTGCGCAGTCACACACACACACACACACACACACACACACACACACACACACGCCAGGCAGCCGCTCACTCCGTTTCTCCAAGTTTCTAGAGCGCTCGTGCCAGGGACCACTGCACCCTTCGGGGTGAGAGCGTCCGGTCTCGCCTGCGCACCCAGGCGGAGAACACAGCCAGGGTGGGCAGGGCGGGAGCGCGCGCGCCCCTGCTCGAGGCGTGCCCGGCCTGCTGAGCCCCCGTGTGCCTCATTCCTCTGCCTGCGTGTCACCCTTGGGGGCAAAGAATGAACCCCTCCCGCCCCTGACTTCCATAGCAGATGACGTGCTGCGTTTCGTCATCCGTGTCTGCCACCTGCCAGGAAACCACGCAGAAGGCAAGGTTTTGGCTCCACTCATCTAGCTCTAAGGCCTCACAGGGCCACCCCAGAGCAGGTGCTCGAGAAACGTTTGCCGAGGAGAGCAAACGGCGTTGGCTCCGCGGGGGCAGCGCTGGGGTCTGCCGCCACTGCCGCTGCGCAGGGCTTGGCGCCAGACAGACTGCGCTGGAGTCCTGCCCCGACACGCAGCAGCTCTGTTACGCTGGGTGGGTGTGAAGCTCCTTCAGTTTCGTTTCCTCACTTGAACATGGGGATCACAGCAGGAGGGCCACTGTGATGACTCAGTGAGCTCATGCACGGAAGCTTCTAGCACACTGCCTGGCAGGGGCCCGGAACAAGGTTACTCATCACGGTCAGTCTTCAGTGGCCGCCCGGGCTTTCCGACACCTGCTCCCCTCCTCGGGACAGGGCAGGGGGACTTGTTTTGAGTGTGCATAGCCCCAGCCCCTTCCATCGTTCTCTTGTCCCCAGGTAACCACAAAATGATGGCCTCGTCGAAAGCAACAAGCATGATTCTCCCTCCTTCTTTGTGGCGTGGGTATTGAGCAATCATGACACACTGGAATGTTATCAAGAACCAGTGTTTCTAGGAGAAACCTCCAGGAAGGGAACAAAAGCAAAACTGTTCCGAGGGAACTTGTGCGGGGTTGAAGAGCGTGCAGCGCAGCTTGCCCATGGGGTGGGAGCCTGAGCTTTCTTCTCGCAGCCAGTCCTGGCTCTGCCCTCTCTGAGCCACACTGCCTCAATCTTCCAATGCTGCTGGGTGAGAATTGCAAATAAACTGACCAGCCCAGTGGGCAGTGTACAGTGACTATTCAAAAACCTGCACCTCTGTGTTCTTCTGCCATTCGAGGACGGTGGCGGGGTTGGACAGTGGTGTCACCTCAGTGGTCAATACACCCTGACGACCTCAGCTTCCAGCTCCCCAGCACACGGGGTGGGCTCGGTAGCCTGGGAGAGCTCTGTGGCCTGCCCCCTTGGAGACCACAGGCGAGCTCCCGGACCCAGTGCAGCCCCAGGCATCCTCCTGCTGGCTTGCCGGGCACCGCAGCCTCAGTCCTGGCGCCGCAGGCAGAGGCCGCAAACTCCACAGGGAGAGTCGTCCTGGACTGGGGCTGGGGAGAGAGTGAGAGGCTGGAATCAAACTCAGGAAGGACCCAGGAGGACAACCAGGCTGGAATGTGAGAGGAAGGGGTTTGGGCAAAGGTGGGTTTGGGGAAGGGAGAGCAGGTCGCCCCAACACAGCGATGACGCTGAAGCTTCTATCTGGGCATCTTCGGAAGTGTTTGCAGAATACGAAGTAGAATAAACTGCCAGGGGGATGCAACCTTAAAGAACTGAGAGGTCACTGGGGATCTTTAAACCTTGAGGTCGTGGATTGCAGGCCGGGGACTCTGCCTCCAGCCTGGTGCAGGCACCTTGAATGCCCTCGGTCAGACCCTTCACCTCCCAAACCCAGCTTCCTTCTCTGGTGGATTGGAGAACTTGTTCTCGTAGGTTCCTGCTGACCAGCATTGTGTAACACTCAGTTTCAGATTCCCAACCTCCCTTTCTTCCCCATTCCAATTTTTTAAAGTGTGAGAACTAAAAGTTAGGGGGAAAAGTGGCTTTAACGTTCTGCAGCATTTCCTAAACATTCAGATCTGTATCACAGGAAGCACACTGAAGACTTATCCCTGGGACACTCCCTGGGGAGGGGACCCAGAAACATCTGTAAATTTAACTAGCTCCATAGGTGATGCTTTTTGGTCACATAGTAATTAGTCTAAGCTGCCTGAAAATACAGTCATAAACCAGCTGCTGAAAAATTGAACATGATTCAAGCCTTAAAAGGCACATCTTTACATTGTAGCAAAAGCAAGGTCTCTGCTAGCAACCTGAAGCCAAGAGTCTGAGAGACGCATAATGAACACCAGCCCCCACCAGCTGGGCTGAGGATGTTTCTGAAGCACTGAGGCTGAGGCTACCAGGTCATGGGTCCAGGGGCATGGGCTGTCATCTCCCTCAGTGCCTGGACTGACTCTCCCTTCCCGTTGACCTGACATGCCTTTGTCCGCACTGCAGACCACATGGTCTTTGCTTCAGGCTACAAGGCCTGGGTGTTGTGTTGCTTTACAGGAGCAGAACAGAATGTGCAGCCACTCCCATCTTGTAGCCCTTCTTGGGAAGGCAGTTGGCTGGGATCAGGGCATCCTCTGGGCCATGGCTGGACACACCATCATCGCCGAGTGCATGTGTGTTTGAGCACTTACATTCTGGCAGCCTGAGATACTCCATGCTCTTCTCCACACCCCTCTCCAGCCCCACAGTGACCCATATCTCTAAGGAGCCCTGGTTCCTTTCATTAGAGATGGGTAGTAGGACTGGAGGTCGTGTGATGTGTGTGCTTGTGGCTTCTGGGTAGCCCTTGCTTCTAAGCCGTCTCAACTGACACAGCCAGGCAAGACTTGTGAGTATACGATCAATGCATACACACACATCTCTAAGTATTCCTAAATGTGCCCATCTGAATCTGTATTAAGCTCAACAGGAGTAATACTAAAATCCCCAAGTCCAATCCAGGACCACTAGTATAATTCCAACCTTTCCCTGATCCTTGTCTGTCTGTGACCTTGTCCTCCAATAGCAAAAACACTGGTTCCCACCATCTGTCACCATTAAATATTTGGCGCTATACATGTGTTGTGGTTTCAGAAGCTTTAACTCATACCCTTATAGAGAACAACTTTACCAGCTAGAGCACAGTCCTTATGTACAGTTCCTTTTGCCTTTAGTTTTACAGTCCCCACTCACTTCTAAGTTACTTGTCAGCCTCAGCGTTTTCCCCCCACCCCCTGCAGGGCAGTGATTTTATACATTGGCAATATAAATACATTAGTTACATGTTGTTTTTTTTTTTTTTTGCCATAGTGTGCAGTCCATTCTGGTACCCTCTGGCCACCTAGCTGATTCTTTTTTAAACTTACTTAAAGTTCACTTTTGTCTGGGTACTGTGGCTCACGCCTGTAATCCTAGCACTCTGGCAGGCCGAGGTGGGAGGATCCCTTGAGGTCAGGAGTCTGAGACCAACCTGAGCAAGAGTGAGACCCCATCTCCACTAAACATATGAAAATTAGTTAGGCATGGTGGTGCTTATAATCCAAGCTACTCGGGAGGCTGAGGCAGGAGGATCACTTGAGTCCAGGAGTTTGAGGTTGCTGTGAGCTAGACTGATACCGCGGCACTCTAGCCCAGGAGACAGAGTGAGACCCTGTCTCAAATTAAAAAAAAGTTCACTTTTTATTCTCTATGGTTCTATGGGTTTTAGTAAAGGCACAGTGCAGTAGTGCCATGTATCTGTCATTACAGTGTCATAAAGATGTTCACTACCCTAATAATTCACCTGGGCTTTACCTAGTCAGTCCTCCTGCCTTCCCAGCCTTTCAGAAACCACTGATCTGTTTGCACTTCTATCATTCTGCCTTTTGCAGAATGTCATGTAAATGGAATAAAAAATCTCAGACAACAGTAGAAAGCAACTGTGCCCAGCATGCACTATAATCAGAACCACACCCATACCTGACCCAGGTGATTTAGATGATGAGATGGGGGGAGTTTGAGTAGATGAAATTTGAGATGACATTTTGGGCTCTGGTTAAAGCCGTGATGGGTGGAGACTCTGGGGATGTCGGCACGGGGAAAATGCATTTTCCTGCGGGATGGATGTGCTGGGACAAGAGGGTGGACTGTTACAGGCCAAATAGCATCTCCCAAAGATCCCGAAGTCTGCAAATGTGTTAGCATGTTACCTTACATAGAATAAGGGATTCCATAGATGTGGTTAAGTAAAGGATCTTGAGATGGAGATATTGTCATGGGTTATCAGGACATCAGGGCCAGCCCAGTGTAATCAAAATTATCCTCATACATGATAGAAAGCAGGAGAGTGAGATCATAGTGGGTGATATAGGACAGACTTGGCTGGCCATTTCTGCCTGTGAAGATAGAAGGGGCTGTGAACTAAGGAATGTGGGCAGCCTACAAAGGTGAAAAAGGAAAAAAGAAGGAAAGAAAGAGAGGGAGGGAGGGAGGGAGGGAGGGAGGGAGGAAGGAAGGAAGGAAGGAAGGAAGGAAGGAAGGAAGGAAGGAAGGAAGGAAGGAAGGAAGGAAGGAAGGAAGGAAACCCTGTTAGCACCTTGATTTCACTCCAAGTGAGACTCATTTTGGACTTTTGACCTCCAGAACTGTAATATAATAAATTTGTGTATATTAAGCCACTAAGTTTGTGGTAATTTGTTACAATAGCAATAGGAAATTAATACAAGGCCTACGACCCATTTGAGTTAATTCTTGTGTAAGGTGGGCCTCTAGTTTCATTCTTTGTATACAGATGTGCAGTTGTTCTAGCACCATTTGTGGAAAAAGACCACACTTTCTCCATGGAACTGTCTTTGTACCTTTGTCAAAGACTAGTTGATTATATTTGTATAGGTTTATTTCTGGGTTGTTCCATGTGTGTATTATTTGGCCAATACTGTGTCATCTTGATTGCTATGGCTTTATAATAAAACTTGAAATCACCATAGGGTGAGTTCTCCAACTTTATTCATCTTCTTTAATATTATATTACCTATTCTAAGTCTTTTGTCTTACCATATAAATTTTAGAATTAGTTTGTTAATGTTTAAAAATAGATTTCTGGAATTTTGAATGAGATTACATTTAAAAGTAAACATGAATTTAGATTGCATTCCTGAAACTAAAGGTCATGCCGCGAGAATTGACCTTTTAAGAATACTGAGTCTTTTAATACATAAATGTGGATTATTTCTCCATTTACTTAAGACCTTCCATTTCTTTTGTCAGAGCTTTGTAATTTCCATGTATAGTTTCAGG
This sequence comes from Microcebus murinus, assembly GCF_040939455.1. Classification (NCBI taxonomy): domain Eukaryota; kingdom Metazoa; phylum Chordata; class Mammalia; order Primates; family Cheirogaleidae; genus Microcebus; species Microcebus murinus. Next base: position 69,057,336 of record NC_134117.1, on the reverse strand, counting down.
CAACCCAAAATAAGTGAGGTGAAGATCTCAATCAATGGAGTTTTATCAAGGCAACGTTTGAGGACATGACCGGGAAAAGCACAAACCACAGACTGCACTTGCTTTTCCAAAGGGTGATTTGGGGGCTTTGGCATTTAAAAGGGATAGGGCATACAAAAGAGAAAGGAAGAAGGGGTGGGCGGGGAGGAAAAATGATCACATTTTTGTGGGCCCCAGTAAATCTACATTTACATAAGATAAGGCAAAGGTTTGAAGAGAAAAAGAGAGGGAAGGAAGCATCAATTATGCAGATGTCCCTAGGTGGGTTGGAGAAGGATTGATCTTGTCTCTGTTCTGCATCAGGGAAGATGTCATCAACACCATAGTGTGGAATGACCAGACTGGAGTTTAGGAGCCAGACTCAGCCTGCAGACCCGAAGTCACAATGTGCACGTCCTCGCTTATGGGTGATCCATGGGGCAGTCCTTGTGGGTGCCTGACGCCTTTTACCTTTCCCTGGGGGTCTGGCTGATGCAATGTCAGTAACTGCCATTCATCTGGAAGGGGCAGTGCAGGATTCAGCCTCCAGTTTGACCTTCCCTTTGCATAAGGAGTTGGGGAGGGGGGTCCTGAGATTTTTACTTTCCTTCATAATCCTGAACATATTTTTTATTTTAGGTTTATAACTAAATACTTCATTTTTGGTACTATTATAAATAGTATTTGGGTTTTATTTAAAAGTGCAATTGTTCATTGTTGGTATATGGAAAAGAAATTTAGTTTTGTATGATCTTGTATTATGCTACCTTCCTATACTTGCTTTTTCATTTCACAAGGATTTTTGTTTTTTTCTAGATTCTTTAGTGCTTTCTACCTAGACAATCACGGCCTATGTGAATAAATACAGTGTTATTTCTATCCTTCAAATTTGCATGCCATTTGTTTATTTTTCTTGTCTTATTACACTAGTTAGGACTTCAGGTATGAGGTTATACAGGAATGTTGAGAGAGTACATCTTTGTCTTGTTTACAGTCTTAGGAGAAAAGTATCATTCTCTCACTGTAAGTATGGTGTTAGCTGTAGGTATTTCATATACACCCTCTATTAGGTCAAGGAAGTTCTCTTCTATTCCTATTTTGCTGGAATAGTTTATCATAAATGGACGTTGAATTTTATTGCATGCTTTTCTACATCAATTGATATAATTATATATTTATCTTAGTCTGTTAATACATTCCATTCCATTGATTAATTTATGAATTTAAACCAGCCCTCTATTGGTGGACTGAGTCCCACTTGATTGTGATGTGTTATACTTTTGAGATATTGCTTATTAAATTTTCTAATATTTTGTTAAGGATTTTTGTAGCTATGTTCTTGGTAGATATTGGTCTTTAGTTTTATTGTGATTTTTTTTTCCAGTTTTAGTATAGGGTAATGCTGGCCTCAAAGAGTAGGTTAGGAAGTGTCCACTCTACTTCTATTTTCTATAAGAAATTGTGGAGAATTGATATTATCCACTGGTGCTTATTTTCTAGGCCTGGTACTTTTTTTGGAGGGTTTTTAATTATTAATATCAACCAAATTTCTTTATTAAATTAAGGCTATTCAGGGTTATCTATTTCTCTTTGCATGAGTTTTGGAAGTTTGTATCTTTCAGGAAATTGTCCATTTCATAGAAGTTATCAAGTTTGTGGATAAATTTCTCTTGTTACCCATTTGATGTCCAAGGGATCAGTAGTGATAACCTCTCTTTAATTTCTGATATTGGTAATTTGATATTCTCTATTTTCTGGTTACCAATTTTCTTGATCTTCTCAAAGAATCAGCTTTTAAATCTGTTGACTCTGTTGATTGTTTTCATCTTTTCAATTTAATTGCTATTTGCTCCAGTTTTTATTATTTTCTTTCTCTTGTTTCTTTTGGGTATAATTTGCCTTTTTTTCTCAATTGTTTTCCAAATCAGAGTCCTAGATCATTGATTTTATATATTTCTTCTTTTCAAATATATGCATTTAATGCTATAAATTTTCCTCTCAGAACCATTTTTCTGCATCCCCAAAATTTTCAAAAGTTACATTTTAATTTTTATTTGGTCCAAAATTCTTTTTATTTTTTGAAACTACTTACTTCATCCATAATTTATTTAGAAGTGTATGATTTAATTTGCAAATATTTGGTAATTTTCCCACTGGTCTGAGTTTTATATTCAAAGCGAGTTTCCTATGCACAACTATAATTGGTTGCTTTTTTAAAAATATTTTTTAGTTCACTCTGATAATCCATCTTTTAATGGATGTGTTTAGACCATTCATGTGTAAAGTGATTATTTATGTAGTTGGTTTAATACCTACCTTATTGATAACTTTTTAATTCTTTACACTTGTCCTTTCTCTTTTTCCCAAATTTTCTGCCTTCTCTGCTTTTAATTGCACATTGTTCATGATTCCATTTTAAATTCTCTATTAGGATATCACTAATACTTGTTTTCAACTATTTTGTGATAACTTCTGAGTTTACAATTCACATTTTTACTCATCTCGGTCTACATTCACTTGCTACTTCCTATGCAGTGCAGGGACCCGTAGCAGGGCACCCCCCTTCCTTGCTGCCCTCTCCAGAGGGGCAGCCGCGTGCCAGGCGCCGCCCAGCGTTCAGTGCGTGTGCAGGGTCCTGCGAACGCCCACAGCAGTATTGACCAAGGCAATCATTACGGAAGGTGACACTGAGGCTTAGAGGCGTTCAGCTCTTTTCACAGGGCAAATAACTAATAAAGCCCAAGACCTCCCCAAGTCCAGAGCACTGAGGGGCCAGTGGGCACCGGTACGTACATGCTCAGCACAGCAGCGGCCCTGGGCCATGGCTTGGTGAATGAGGCAGTCCAAGTCCTGGAGAAGGAAATGGGACACGGTGGTTTGCAAGAGGAAGGGTGTGGCCCGACTGGGGCTTGGCAAGCGGAATGGGGGCTAATTTTTATATTTTTTAAGATTTGTTAAACTCAAATTAGCAAATGTGTCTGCCCTACTTTCTGTGCCTTTGCTATCCACAGTCAGCATCATGCTGGCTCTCAGTCCTCACGCCCTGTGACTTGTGTTCCCTGTTGCCACATGACAGAGGAAGAGACTGAGGCTCAGGGAGGCAGATGTCTTGCCAAAGGCCACAAGCTACTTGGAAAAGCTGAGACCTGAACCTGAACTGCCTGCCTCCAAAGCCCTGTTCCCGTGGCCCCCTCACGTGTAGGCCTAGAATCATGGTTCCCACATCCTTCCGCTAAGGGATGAGCAGAGAACACCAGCTGGGGTTCCTGCAGGGCCTGGAGCCTTCCAAGCCCCCACCTGGGCCTGCAGGCCCAGGGCTGCAGCATCAGGCTCACAGATCCAAGTGTAGGTCCCACTCTGAGGCCTAATGAGGTCCAGAAGCCTCAAGAATTCCTCTGCCAGAAACATCAGATGGAAGTAGGTATAGTTGGCCCAAACGCCAGTAAGGGGACAGTTTATTAGACCACCCATGAGGCAGAAACCCAAGTCCAGGCAGAGAGGCCTTTTGGAGGCTGCACCTGGCAGTGTGGACCAGCCCAGGACTCTCCAGGGACACCTGAGAGACTCCAGCAGCCCGCACCCCTCGGGCGGGGCCCAGGCTCTGAGTGTGTGTGGTGGCATCACACTGTGGGTGGGAGGCAGCATCGTGACCTACATTTGCACCCTAATGGATCCTCAGGGTCTGCCTGCTTGGTGGCCTAGACTGACTATCCCCAGCGATCCCTCCTGAAACCAGGGCCAGACTGCCTCCCACGGGTGGAGGGCTGCTTCCCATGCTGGGCCTGGGAGGGGCAGTGGGAGCCATGACCTGTGAGTGGTGACACCTCGGCCGGGCCCTCCTCGCAGCCCCCCTTATAGACCCCTGCTGGTGTGTGGTCCCAGGCACTGAGCCGTGTGTGTCCCCAGTTGCCGGCCAGCGGGGTATGCAGCACGTGGGCCTGGCTACCAGGTCATGCCTGCACATCCATCCAGTACCTGGGCCAGGAAGCTTCAGGGGAAACCGTCCAGAGTGCTCAAATCCATGTCGTTTTCCTGTAAAAAAGCAAGCTGCCTCGAGGGAGGAGGCTGCAGGGTCCCAGACAGCGCCCAGCACCTGCCTCACCTCCAGGCGACAGCCTTCCCAGAGTGGGAGGAAGTGCACCGGCACTCACCCAGCACGCAGCTGTGCCCTCAGCGGTGCCAGGGCTCCCCAGCCCCCGTGGGAGGCACTGTGGCTCGCCCTCTCCCACGCATGGAGAAGATGGGATCCAAGAGCACGTCCAGGGGCCGCAGAGCTGGGGCCGGGTCTCTAGTAGGCCACCTGCCCTGGCCTGGCCTTGTGCACTCTGACCCCTGACAGCCCATTCCCCCCAGAGTCCCCCTCCTGGAGACCCCACCAATCCAAGGGGCATGTGTGCGTGTGTGTGTGTGTGTGTGTGTGTGTGTGTGTGTGTGTGAGAGAGAGAAAGAGAGAGAGAGAGAGAGACAGAGAGACAGAGAGACAGAGAGACAGAGATGGAGAGAGAGAGACAGAGAGACAGAGAGGGAGAGACAGAGAGAGAGAGACAGAGAGAGAGACAGAGAGAGAGAGACAGAGAGAGAGACGGAGAGAGAGATGGAGAGAGAGAGACAGAGAGAGACAGACAGAGAGGGAGAGACAGAGAGAGAGAGACAGAGAGAGAGACAGAGAGAGAGACAGAGAGAGAGAGACAGAGAGAGAGAGACAGAGAGGGAGGGAGGGAAGCACTGGGCTGGGAAAAGCTGACTAGCTGACTAAGGCACGAAAGCAACTACTACTCAGGAATAAAGTGAGAATTTCCCAACTGAAGAAACATGTCCCGGAAGCGTGTGTGTTTTCAGTGCATCATATCCCTGCACTTTTTCTTCTGCTCCATCAACAGAAAAGAAACTGAAGCTTGGAGAGTGGAGAAGGCAAAGTGTCCTTTTGTGTCACTGGGAGGAACAGGCTGGCCAAGTGCTGGACACGCCAGGTGACAGAGACAAGCCTGCGGTGTGGACATGGGCCACCCTGGGTGGCGGACGCCTTCCAGGAGGGGCGGGCCCGACACGGGCACCCCGGGGTTCTGCCAAAGGGAAACGGGAAGTGCGAGGCAGTAATTCCTGGATGTTGTAAGCCACTGTTCTTTTAAAATATAAACATAAGAAGTGAAAAGCCTTGTCTAAAAACAGCTGACACAGCGGCACACACGCCCCATCTCAACGCGCCGCCCCTCACCAAAGTGAGAAGTGAATAATCCCGCAAGAGACAGAAGCGTCAGAATGTGACAGGGCGTCCAGCGCCACGCAGCTCGCAAGCAGCTCCCAGGACAGGCACCATATTCTGTATTTTTTAAGTGACATGAAAATATTTGATTTTCTTCCCCAAGAGATCCGCAAATGATGGAACGCTGACACTTCTCACGTGGCTGCCACAGGGTGGGCCGTTTAGCAGATGTTCTGCTCTTGCTCGATGATGACTTAAGTCCATGACAATTCCGCAAATAACCACAGACCGCGTGGGGCAGGGTCCTGGGGATGCAGGGGTGACAGGCGGGGTCCTGTCCCGGAGCCCACAGGACTTGAGGGGCGTCAGAGAGATGCCGCTCTCAGGGAAGGCTCTTGCAGGGCGCTCTGGCATGGCTCCTCACTCATAGCTCTCCTCCAGCACTCGCCAAAACATATAATAAAAGGGTGATCAAGGCTAAAACTGGTGTGTAAATCAGTGGGTAAAAATTTGGGGTTTAGGGGAACATTGTGAGGATGCCAGAAAGGCAGTGAAAGAGTTCTCTCTCTCTCTCTCTCTTTCCCTGTGTGCAAAATGTCATTTTTATTTACAAATCTATTACCTGTGGCCATGTATAAGCATTCTTTTATTAATTCCCTGTTAGTGAGGAGATTGTCGTCTTGGCTACGCTATTCCCAGGCCTGAGGCAGAAGGCAAGCGGTGGGCCACGTGGTCAGCCGGGAGGGTGCCGCGGCTCGTGGCTCCTGCTGGCTGGGGTGATGAACAGGGCACGGGAGGGCCCTGCCCAGAGGTCCACGTTTCCAGAGGGAGAGACGGACAGTCAACAGGGGGCAAATGGATTGTTTCACATCCTGCGGAGTGACGTGAATACAAGGAAGCTTGCCGTGGTCAGGGGCGGAGCGGGAAGGGCAGGGGGCAGCAGGTCCACAGTGAGGGAAGGCCTCCTGGAGGGGACATGCTTGAGAAGAGCCACCCTCCATGGCCGCCTGGAAGGCCCTCAGGCACGGATGGAGTCGGTGCGAAGTCCTGCGCTAGAGAAAAGCTGCGCGTCGCCGGAATGTCCAGGCCAGCAGGGCGAAGGCACAGCACAGGTGCTGAGGGCCTGACAGGTCCTGGCGTTCGGCCTGGGTTTTCTTCTAGAAGGGGTGGGAAGCTGCAGGTGGTTCTGAGTAGGAACCACGCCACAGGCCGCCCGACCTCTGAGCGGGAATGTCTGGGTGGAGCAGGCTGTAGGTCGGGGCAGCCAAAAGTTTGGTATCAGGGCGGCCACTGCTGGCAATGTCGGTCTCAAGAAGAGCAGAGAGTGGGACGTTGGTAGGAACGTGTGAAAGCGAGGAGAGCCGGCATGTGGGCGCCAGGCTGTGAGGACCTCCTGGGAGAGGCAACACAGCCCCTGCTCAGAGGGCGGGAGCAGCAGCCACCTGCCAGCGTTACCAGGGACGGAACGGTCCAAGCAAAGGGAGCAGCTCGAGCGAAGGCCGTGAGGTGTGGAACGGGCGGGCGAGGCTGTCCGCAGAGTGTGCAGGGATGCTGGGAGCGGAGGCTGGGGCAGGCCCGAGCAGGGGATCGGACTGTGCCCAGACTGATCCCTGGCAGCAGGAGGGATTACGCCCAGCTTTGGGGCAGGGGCAGGGGCTGTGCACACACTGGTGGGAGGGACGAACCCCAGGGGTGCAGAGGTGAGGGTGGCCCAGGCGCAGAGCATCGGGGAGCCCCCCACCCAGAGGCTGCTGTGGGAGCTGGGTGGGGGAGGACGCGCCTAGGGCTGCTCATTGAGAAAGAGAACTTGGTGGGAAGGAGGACACCGGGCCCAGGGTGCCAGGGCTGCAGTCAGACCCCTGGGCGCCCTGGACCGAAGGCCACCAGTGCAGGGCAGAGCAAGGGGCCAGGGCACAGGGAGGCCTCGCCGAGGGTGGACGGTGTGCCGCTTCCTCTCTGGCCTCTGAAGGCAGGTGAGATACGTGGATTCCCATTTCTCAATCGAGAACTGTGAAAATCTTGTGACTGTCAGTTGACAGATTGCATTTTATTTTCTAGAAAGTGGGGGCCCAGCTAGGCTATGGGGAGACCCCTCTGGCCACTCAGGAAAGGTGCCCTGGAGGAGGGAGCCAGGGGCCACATGGGTCGTTAAACGATACAGGGGGAGGCGATGAGGTCAAACCCGGGCGAGGGCAGCAGGGCAGGAGGGGCGGGAGCTCCCTCCACAAAGGAGGAGGCCGGATCGGGATGTGGCACAGAAGTGGGGCGAGGGGAAGAGGAAGGGGCCGCAGACTGGGGGCGAGACGGTGCCTTGGAGCTGAGCCCCCACGTCCCTGTGGCTTGGCAGGGCTAGGGGAAGCAGAGAAGCCGAGTGAGGTTGCTGAGCAACAGATCCCAGCCTCTACCAGAAGCTGGAGGCCCAGCCTCGTGCTGGCCAGCGCATGGTCGCCGCTGCCTCCTGCCACCCACAGGGACTCTCAGCTTGGGCCACCGGACAGAGCCCCCAGTGGAGAGATCAACAGTTCTTCTCCCCTCCCTCAGGGGTGGGGGTGGGGTGTTGCCATGGAGGGAGGGGCTGAGGCTGAGGCAGGGGAGGGACAAGTGAGGGTGTGTCTCTGGGCCCTGCCAGGGAGGGGGCAGAAGCAGGAGGCTGGGCTCATCTCTGCCTCTGTCTTACTTGGCTCAAAGCCAGGAACACCTGGAGACCCCGTTGGGGAAAGTGCCTGTCAGGAACCCACTTCCCTCCTTCCCAACAGAGGCTAGCCCCAGACCCAGGTCCCCGGAAGGGGCCACAGGAGTCCCTCTGGGGTGCTCTGAAGTCCAGACCTTTGGAAGGTCACCCACAGGCCCACGGGGGATCTGAGGAAGACGCTCTCGGCCACATCCGGGCCCTGTGGGTGGTGGTCCCAGAAGCTGACGATCAGGCCACCGGACATTTATGCTCTGGTTGGGACAGCAGACACATGAGGCTCTTTGTGTGGGAGCAGGACTTTGGCCGGTGCCTGAGTGCCTGACACCGGACACCTCCCCATGGGCAGAGGGCGAGGCCGGGCGAGCTGGGTTGGGCTAAGGGCGCTGGCCTGCAGGGGCCGGATTGGAGACATCATGCACACCAAGGGCAGGCCTGGGGCCTTCGAGGAGGGGCGCTAAGTGAGCCCCAGGTCCCGGACCTCAGAAGGAAATGGAGAGGCGGGAGCCGGGAAGCTCAGGCCTGCCCTGAGGCGGGGGCGGGTCAGCACACTGGGGAGTGCCCTCCCTCTCCAGGGCCTTATGGGGTGGAGGGGCAGGGCGACCCCAGGACACAACCTGGCAGCAATAGAGAACCACTCTGCCCCTCCGCTTCCCGGGGGAGCAGGGGACAGGACGGTCCAGATATCCCCAGAAGGAGAGCTGCAGAGTGACGAGAATGCGCTCCTGGCTGCGCTGCATGTGTGGGTGGCCCACATGTTCCTCCTCCTCCTCGCCCTGCTCGGGGCCAGGGGGCTCCGTGCGCTCTGGGGCTCCCCGTGTCCCCCTGCACTCTGGGCCATGGCACCGGCACCGTGGAAAGAGCTCCAGCGTGTGCTCAGCCAGGGGTCTGTCCCGGCCCAGGGCGCGCACGCTCGTCCCCAGCGCTTGTGCTTGCGGTGCACACACCCGGGACGTGTCCAGGTCTCTCCTGGTCCTCGCCCAGCTCTCCCGCTGCCTCTCTGCAAAGGCAGGGGCTGGTCCTACGTGTTCAACACACACAGAAAACGTGTGTGGAATGAGCCGCCATTAACAGGTACAGTTTGACTTACAAGTTTACAGAAGTCTGTTAACTTAAACCTCGTATCAAGCCAAGGCTGTGGTTACTGCTATCGTCTGCCGTTTACAGAGGAAACCGGCTCTGGACGCTGTGAAATTGCCAGCTGCAAGCCGGGAAGGTGGCAGAGTTGGGTTTGGTGCTCACATCTGTCGGAGTCTAATTCCAGCCCCTGCCCGGAGCTCCCGCCGAGACTGTGCAGGGGAAAGGAGACGATCAGATGTGTGACTTGTGAATGATGAGATTTAGGGATTACAGATTCAAATCACAAAGACGGCCTAACTTCATGGAAAACCAAATCAGGGCACCCGGTTCAGGTGGCGAGGAGAGTTGGAAAAGGCTGGGGTAGCTGCGGTGCCCTGTCACCGGGGAAGCTCGTCCGTTCCAGCTCTGCTTGCCTCTCACCATCTCGGGACTCCCATATTCTCCGGTTCCTGACCCGCTTTGGTTACGCCCCCCTCGCAGCGCATCTGCTGGGTTATCAGGTCTTGGCTCCCAGTCCGCCACCCCCTCGACATTCCTCCTGCGGGAGGCAGATGCAAGCAGGGCGAGGGCTCTCCCAGCGGAGGTCCAGCCTCGAGTGGGAGGCTCTCTGCGACCCAGGAGGGGCACAGGGCAGCACTGGAGCCAGGGTCAGGGGGACAGAGGTGGCCGCACCTGTCTGCTCGCTTCCTGCTGTGGGACCTCACGCTGGCAATTTCCTTGCTTGGAGCCTCAGTTTCCCTGTCCATTAAGGAGGCTGTGACAACACTCAGCTGACTTCATGCTGTAAAGATTCGACCAGACACATGGAGGGCTTGGGCAGGAATTTCACCGCAAGGTGTGCCTCTCGTCTCCCCAGGAGGGGCTGGCAAGGCTTACCCGGAGCCCCTGTGGGCAGGAGCGACCCTGCGCCCGCACCTACTCCATGTCTCACAGCTACCTGAGAGCTAGCGCTTCAGGGAAGGGGACAGGAGGCTGCGGGCACTGAAGGAGTCGGTCTCCATGGAAAGGCAGGACTTCGAGCTGCCATCGCAGAGGGTGAGGGTCACCTCAGATCCAGCCGCAAACCCAGGTCCTGTGTCCCCAGCAAAGGGCCCAGAGGGGAGGTCCAGGAACTCCACAGACACTGCCCTGCAGTGGGCCTGTGAGGGGACCCCGGTCTGGTCCCCCTCACCTGGCTCAGTCTTGCAGGGAGCAGCAGAGGGTCCCCGGCCTCGAGTTTGGACAGTCATGATTCAGCCCCATCCCTGGAGATGGGGCCACCAGGCCAGGTGAGAAGCCATTTCCATCAGCCCCTCGGGGGCCCAATCCAGGGCTGTGATTTCTCAGGGGACCACACAGCCCCCAAACTGCCCTGCAGGACATGGCCCCAGCTACACCACAGCTGCGGCCAGCTTCACAGCCCCCCAGGCTCCTGGTAGCACGCCTTGAACTGGAGGCTCCCGTGCAGGAAGGGCTCTTGTATCTTGGCCAGGGCTCTGTGGTTCCCAATGAGGGCTACTGCCTCAGAGCCAGCTGATCTCTTTGCCAGTGTCAGGCTGAAGGACGTCCTGAGGCCCAGACTGGGCCCTGAGGTCAGGACAGCCAGGTAGGGTGGGGCCAGGGGGAGCAACCTGTGTTCCCTCTACCCCCTCTCAAAAGCCCCAGTCCGTTGCCCCTGCAACTGTGACAGTGCCCACAAGGGCTGGGCCCCCCGTGAGTGTGCAGCATTTGAAAGACTACGGGAACTAACTCCCCATGGAGTCAGGGCTGGTCTGGGAGCGGGTGGCCTGTTCCCACTGGCAGAGCTGGTGTTAGCTCAGTCCCTCCCCGAGCCCCTTGAGGACCAGGGCCACTGCCAAGTCCCCCAACACTCCCGCAGATCTGGATCGGAGCACCTGACCTCCTATCTGCTCACAGTCCTGAGACCCATTTCCAGATGTTGGGTGCAACCTAAGACCTGAGTGACCAGGTAGAAGATAAGAGTGGGGTCCCCGGGCTCTGTGGGGCTCCCCAGCTCACAGCCCCAGGCAGACTTCCTTGGGCCCCAAGGCTGTTTTGGCCCATTTTCCAGCAGGTGGTGGGAGGAAGCAGAGGGGGAGAAGAGGAGCCTGGTATCTGCCAAGATCAGAAGCTCAAAGCTGACAGGGACCAGAGACCAGAAGGCACCTGGGACAGAGGCCCAATGTGCAAAGCACCTGGGCTCAAATCCTGAGAGCTGGCAAGTGACATCCCCCCTTGCTGGTCCCAGAATTCCAGTTAGTCCCAGTGTGTCTCAAAACCTGCTGCCAAGGGGAGCGAGGCTCCATGCTCCTGCTTCTGACAACCTGCGCCCTTTCGCTGTTGGCTCAAATGTCCCTGTTCCTTGGCCCCACCGGAAACACCTGGTTAGGTGGCATCAGCATCAAGGAGACACTCTGTCCTGCTCTGGGCATTGTGGAAGGCCCTAGAGAGAGGCAAATAGGCATCCTGCAGGGACACAGGTCTCCTTGGACCTTCTCCCTGTGAAAACCTATGTAAACAGACACATTGGCACCTGCAAGCTCTCCTGGGATCCTTGGGTCTTGACTCAAGAAAGATGGACATAAATGAGGTATGAGCCCAGACTCTGGGCACAAACCAACCCTAATTATGCTCCACGCCCGCCCCCACCCAGGGCCAGGGAGGGTGGCTTCCCCCACAGTTCTGCATGTGGTCCCTCATGTCCACCATCATAGACACCAGGTGGCCCTTGGCCACCAAGCCACGCTCCCCCCCTTGCCCACGAGCACCCCAGCGTGGGGGTCAGCAGCTTCGCCTGGTGCCACCTGCGGGCTGTGGGAGAGCTGGGACGGGCTCTGTGGAGCCCACGGTGTGTTCTTCACCGAGCTTCGGCATCTGGGGCGCGGAGGGAACGTCTGCCTGGGGGCTGTTGGTGGGAAAAGCCACACTCGTCCCTGGGCTTTGGGCCGGAGTCATAACCATTTTTCAAGACGAGCCTTGATGGCAGGGAGCCACCGGGCCACCGAGGCAGCGGTGGGCGCTGCGCTGCTCGGGCGGATCCGTCAGCACCAAGGCCTGACGCGCCGGCGTGGCCGCCCGGGCTGCACAGCGCCACCTCGCCGAGTTTTCTTGTCAGCAGCGTGGCCCCAGCGACGGGTCTCAGGTAAACATTCGGGTCAGATGTCGTATTTGTCTTTATTGTAAAATATGAAAAGAAAATGGTCCAGGGAGCACCGGCGCACGGGCCTCTGCTCCAGCCCCAGCCCGAGGGAGCTGCCTTGACCCTTGACCCTTGACCACTGCAGGAGCAGAGGACCCTGAGGCTACACGGGCTCCCAAAGCAGGGACTTTCTCACTCCCCGGGCGCAGTCTGTGTGCTGAGGGCCACCTCGGGCGTGTGCGGGCTGGAGTGGGATAGCACATTTCCCGACTGGGGGTCCACCTCTCACTCTGCCTCTCACTCAGCTCCTGGCCAAGAGGCCGAGGCCAGAGGCACGGTCTGCAGAGCAGAGGTAAAGGACACCTGAGGATGGAATGAGGTTCCAGGTGCCAGGGTGGGGCACGGTGCATGGAGGCGAGAAGGCATAGGGGCTGGGGCAGCCCTCGGGGACAGCTGTCAGGAGCCCGAGGGAGCAGACCCCCTGCTGCTGCCCTTGCAGAAGTCCCCACGGTGGAGCCGGCTGGGCTGCTCCATCCCAACAGCAAGCTGCAGGGGAAGTAGTGGGGCAGGGCCTCCTCCTGGCCGCCTCCTCCCCATCAGTGCCAGTGTGCCCCTCAGCCCAAAGGCCCTTCCCACCTGTGTTGGACACAGCCCTGGCATCTCACCCTCTGGAGGCCTCCAAAGCAAGCTCGTGGCTCTCCCCTGCCCCCAGCCCTGCGCTTCCCCTCGGGGTGCCCAGGGCACTTTGATCTTTGCCTGTCTCTGCTGTATCCCAGCTGTCTCTCTGCGGGGCTTCTGTCCGGCAGCTGGTGGCCCCCTGTGGGCATCAGCTCACACGAACCTGCTCATTGGGCCCGTGGAAAGCAGGCGCTCAGTCATGCTAGTGGGGGAATGGGTGAACAAGGAAGGAGCTGACCTTGGAGAGCTGGCCCAGCCGCTCAGAGGGAGGGGGGCGGGGACTCTGAACGCCCCTACATCTCCAAAGAAAGCAAAGACTTCCAGGCCCAGGTGTAAACTCCCTTCCCTGGCTTAATAAATGCCCCGGTCATGAGAGCAGACTCATGGCTCCCACACAAAGTGTGGGAGAACAATGGGGCAGCGCCATGGTGAGGACCCAGAATGCCCTTGGGTCTGGTTTGCAAACTCGAGCAGTGCTCTAAGGAGCTCTCCTCTTCCCCTCTAGTTACCCCAGTTAGGTTACCCTAACCCTAACTCTAGCCCTAACTCTAACCCTAGTTCTATGTTAGTTTTGTGACATAAATCTTTCCGCAGTAACACTCACTGCAGCTGACAGACGTGAGCGTCTAAAAGTGGCTGGAGCGTCGATGGTTAGGAAGGGAAAACATACCTCTATTTAAGCTGATACAAACTTAGGTTTTGAAACAAGAACTACTTAACTTGAGAACAAGAAATTTCCATGACCATTTGGAGACACATGTGTGGGATTTGCCGTGGGGGTGATTGAGGCAGAGCCCCTGACTGAAGCCCTGGCGAGAGCCCAGACACTCCCCCCACCCCACAACCATGAAAGTCTTTTCAGAGCCGGAGAGGGTGGGAAGGCCCTAGAAACCTGGGCCCCTTTGAAAGCCAAGTGCACTCCTCACGTACCAGGGAGGCACCCGAAGGCCGTCTCTGAACCGCACGGGTCGCTCACCACCCGGCGCCCTCCGGCGTGCATTCGCAGGTTGACTTTGTTTGCTGGGTTCCGACTTTCTCCCCTACACTATCTTGTCCTTTGCAAGGCATTGAGTTGGTTGCAACTTGCACAGATACGGATATTTCTGTGTGTGTTCGAGCAAGCAGCAATGAGGGGGTAGGAAGCATCCCAGGAGGTCTGCAGGAAAGCCTGGGAGGGAAGATCAGGCAGTGTCACCTCTGCCCTTTGCAGAGAATCCTCAACAAATGCCACGAAGGGCCCCAGAGCGATTGGGCCCGGGGTCTGGAGGGAAAGGGCCTGTGTCACCACGAGTGCTGCAATCCGGATGGCAAATCTCACAGCGGAGGCCCAGGGAGCTGTCAAGATCTCTGTCAAAGCCTGGCAATGATGGGACTCCATGTTTTCAGAAGAAAAGCCGGCATAGTCTGTCCCTAAGGGAGAATGTCCAGGAAGAGACAGAAGAAAAAATGAAATCTGAAGAGAGGAAAAGGGCCTGGGCACAGAGGTCGCCTGGTCAGGGACAAGCCTGGGCCCTGGGAAGACACCCTGTGCTGTGGACCCTGAGGGGCCCCTGTAGGGCCCAGGGCGGGGAGGTGGCGCAGACACAGGTCCTGCTTGCTGGGTCTGAAAAACGCCTGTCGTGTTTTTGTAACGAATCCCGGCTTGACGAGGCAGCACTCATTCTTTTCCTGACCAGCCTGCTGGACGGACTACTCCAAACGTTGCTCCCTTCCTCTCTCCAAAATCAATTGACAACTTCTTGCCGTTAATCATGCATCTATTTTTGTTTATCTCTCATACTACACCAATTCAAATCCCATAGATGAGACGTATACAATAAAACCTATCAGTAATTTTTGAAAAATAGCCTTACGCAGGCAACAGTAGTCCTACCAGGGCAACCAAGCAGATAAACCATCAGTGGAAGGTTAATGTGGAGTTCGACCACGTAAGGGCCGAGGCCCACTGACGTGAGCACTGTCAACACACAGCAGGAGGGTGGAGGAGATGCCTCCTCAGCTCTGCCCCGTCCCGGTCCCCTGCCTGGGCCGGGGCTGGTGGCATGCCCAAGGGCTGGGAAGACAGTCTCACGGTGCCCAGGAGCCTGCCAGTGGCCTGGAGCCCTGCCGTGCTCTTCCCGTCGTCTGACCTGTGCATTCGCAGTTTCACATTTAGTTTACTATCTACAAACAACAAGCATGTTTTGCCTGGTGCTTTTCACCTGCAACCCGAACACAGCAAACATGCGGAGAGGATTGGAGCCCGGCGGGGACGGCCGGGGGGCCAGGGTACAGCTCTAAGGAGAGGGTGCAGCTGTTGCTGGCCATGCAAGGAGCTGGCAGGCAGGCTCCCATGGTGCACCAGAATGGAAGGAAGAGAAAGGCAGCATCAAAAACAGTTTGAAAGACTCCTGTCGCCTCTCCACGGTCTCTCCCCACTGTGTGTAGCGGCACTAGTTGAACGCTTAATTGCGCATTTAGGTCATCAGGTCCCGGAACCCCCAACTCCTGGCCCCACAGAATGCGCAGCCAGGTTGCGCATTTTGTAACATAGTAGCACTTTGTACTCTCAAACACCTCCCTCGGAGTCCGTGACTAATAATCTCTTCCTTTAAAGTTGAGATGCTCGGGCACCCACCCTGTGCTGCCTCACAGGGCCCTGGGCAGCCTGCACAGCATGCAGCTGCGCTCCGTGGTTTCCACTGGCGCAGACCAGACTAGGCTGAGTACAAGCTCTGGGGCTGCCTCTAATTAGTAGCTGTGTGATCTCTAGCAGCTTGCTCAGCCTTTCTGAGCCTCAGTTTCCTAATCTCTAATATGGGGATCCTAACAGTGCCTACATTTGAGGTTACCCTGAGTGTTAAGTAAGATGATGCACGTAAACCCCTTATCCAAAGTGTTCCCCACCTGGCAGTTCTCAGTAAACAGTAGGTTTGTGAATGATTATTTTGTTACAAAGTGCCTCAGGGTAGCAATGCTGATAGGAAACAATTGTTTTAATGAGCCTAGGAAGACTGTCTGGAGAAACTGGGTTTGCAGAAGAGTTTCGATGCATAAGAGCAAGGGGAACTGTCAGGCTGAAGGAAGTGTAGTGTGTCCTGGGCCCTCCTCCCCACACAGGGCACACTGTGTGACACAGCAGCAAATGCAAGTTTTATAACTTCCCATGGTAACTACTTTGTGCAATTTTCACAAGATGGAATACAATCACCACTTCCATCTCTTCCTGGTAGTTCCAGAAAGACAGGATAAAGACCTCTCTTGCAAAGCTACATGAAGTTTACTAAGCAGAAAATGCAAACAGCAAACATTTAGTGTACAGACTTGAACTCAACTTCAGTCTGCAAAGTTCATTCTCTTTCCCTGAAATGGTTTGTGTGTTTCCTAGGCAGCACAGTCAATCCTGGCATGCACGTGCTCCTATGCAATACCCCGGGTGTTCCTGCAGCCCCACTGCACCCCACCCTGCTCATTGCATGGGAGAGCGGACACAGGCAGGAGTTCCTGCTCAGCTGCCCCGGGCTTGCTGAAGCCCAGTTCTGGCTCCTCGGACACATGGGCCTGAATTGCTTCTCGGGCTTCTGCTAAGATACAGCGAGGATGTGTGGGCTGTGCTCTCCTCTGCCAGCCTCCTGGGAGCCTCCAATCACACCCACTGCGGCCTCCCTCACCACATGTGGCGGGGCCCCCCTGTGTCCCCTCTAACTGGTGCCCTCTGAGCCTGCCCCACCTTCCTTGGAGAGGAAGGTGCTTACCTGGCTTTCAGCCTCCACACACCCGCCAGGGCCTGGAGCCTCAGATGCACTTTTCCTAGCTATGGAAAATGGCCTTCTGCACACCTGTGGAAAATTGGTACCACAGCAACCTAACGACATTCAGCTCAGACTTAGCGCGTTGATATAAACAGGTGATCCTTGCATCTCCCCATGGGGCCACGGCTTCAGCGAGACCAGCGACCCAAGTGCAGGTCATAGGGGCCTGGAAGTGGTCCCAGAAGCGCAGTGCTGGCGAGCCAGCCAGAGGTCCTGTGTCACAGGCAGTGATCACGGGCTCACCCCTGGGCAGCAGGCAGGCAGTGAATATCTCATGGCCTGAGACTCACCTCAGAGGAGGAATGTGGCACTCAAACAAGAAGGGAGCAACACCTTTTGCTCATTTGCTATGTGCCAGCCCTGCCACGGGTCAAGGAGCTGACACCTGCCCACGCGCTGCAGGCTCGGCCCCATGTGCATTGCACGCACTACCTTGACGAGCCTCGGCCTGTCTCTCCACCTGGTGTCCCTGAGGGCTCTGACACCCCCATCATCATGTGGCTCACTATGGGGATGATTTTCAAGTGGGTGGGAGGAGGGGGAGAGGGCCAAGTGCTCCCCTTTGGAACCAGGTCATCATCTCACTGAATATTCACAAAAGCCTATGAGGCGGCATCGTGGTGAGAAAACCAGGGCTCTGCAGGGTTCTGGAACTTTCCATACTGTGACAGAGCCAGGATGCCGCCTTGGAATAGACTGGGGCCAGAGTGAGGGCTCCGTGCAACACCCTCATCAAGCTACATCACAGATAAGCAGCTCCGAGCTCCCACCTGCTAGGGCTGTGGGAGGAAGGAAGACGAGGAGGATGGGCTGGCTGCATTCCTCCCACCAAAAGGAAGCAGTCCAAGCCAGGTCTCCTGGGCAAGAAGAAAGATCTTCAAGGACTGTGTTCATACCCAGCAATCAGGCCTCTGGGACATGGTGGGAAACATGGTAACGTCTGTTCTTTAAAGCAGAATAAAGAAAAGGGGCTTGAGATGAGGGAGCTTCACAGCAGCACGCAAGCCGCTTGATGGGCAGACTGGTGATGGACAGATGCCACGGCAACCCCAGGAGGCGGCCAAGAGTGTTGCCCAGGGGGAGATGAGCACCAAGCAACCTAAGGTCAGGCATTGGTGCCTGGCAGACCCGGGATCCGGGCCGCCAGGCTATTCTTCACCCTGCCTGCCTCTGTATCCTGCCGGGGGTGCTGGAACTGCAGGTGCGCTGCCGGAAGGGAGACAGCACCCCCGCACGCACACACTCACAGATGCCAAACTACACCCAAAACATGACGACCATATTTGATTAGCAAATACATCACTTCCTTCTTTGTTTTCTTCCTTCTTTCCTTTCATTCCTCCATTCTGTCTTCCTTCCTCTTCTCCTCAAGCACTGGCCCAGCCCTTACCACACGCAGGGGTCTACACAGACCGGAGCTCAGCCCTGAGGTACCTGCCTCTTGGGAGGACAAGCACGCACAGGATCCTCCACCTGGCAGAGGGTACGGTGCCAGGAGGGGACCAACTGAGGGCTGGGGGGCCCACGGAGAAAGGACCCAGCTTCCAGCTTGAAACTGGGTCGGCTCAACGGTGAAAGTGGCATTCAGTCTGGGCCTAAAGGACACCTGAAGGACAGGCAGTATTTGCAGAGAGATGGAAGCAGACAAAACTAAACGCCCGGCACCCTGCGCTAGATGCAGAGAAGGGACAGAGCCACGGGGCATGGGTCTAGAAGGGACCTCATGGACCACTCTGTTCATCCCTCCCCTCAGCCTTCAGAGTGGTCGTCTTTAAAAGTAAACAGAACCAGTAAGTACCGAGTTCCCATCCCTCCACTGGCTCCACCCCTGACCCCTGTGGCCCGCACAAGCTGCTCCCGGCCACTTCTGCGACCTCACCCCAGCCCCTCCGCCCGTGTCCACTGCATGGCAGCCACGCTGACCTTTCCTCTCTCACGTGCAGCAAGCGCGTTCCCACCTCAGGGCCTGTGCAGGAGACGCTCCCCTCTCTGGGGCGCTGTCCTGCCAGGTGGCTCTGCGGCTGAGTCCTTCTCACAGTCCGGGCCTCGGCTCTGTTCTCAGGTCCCGGTGAGTTCCCAGCCTCCCGGCCGCAGGAGCCTCTCCCCAACACACGCAGGCTGGAGATCAAGGACATCAGCCCTTTTATGAATTTCAAAATACCAATCCCTCCCTGGAGTTGCCTTCATTTTCTGTGGGTTGTTCCCGTCTCCTCACTAAAAATACAAACTCCAGGAGAGTGGGAAACAGGTTAGGTTTGATCATGGCACTAAGCCCGGACAGTTCCATGGTCGGCCCTCAAGGAATCTCTGTTGATGAATGCTCTACCCCCACTTTGCTCCCCGTTCTGGGTCTAAACAATTTATCTATAAAATGGGGAATGGTGTGGGATGAATCATGCTCCCCATAAAATCATGGGTCGAAGTTCAAACCCCCAGCACCTCAGTATGTGACCTTATTTGGAAATCAGGTCTTTGCAGATGAAATGTGTTAACATGAGGTCATGTTGGAGCGGGTGGGCCACTAAGCCAATGTGGCTAGTGTCCCTGTATAGTAAAAAGTGGAACTTTGGGCACAGAGGGAAGACAGTGTGAAGATGCAGGCAGAGGACGGCCGTCTGCAAGCTGAGGAGCGAGACTCGGAGCAGGTCCTGCCCCCACAGCCCTCAGAAGGAGCCGACTCTGCCAGCACCTGCATTTCAAACACCCGGCTCCAGAACTGTTTCTGCTGACTGAGCTGAGAGCCGGTGGAGGTCTGCTTCTGCCGAGCTAGCAAACACTCACGGGGACTGTGCCAGGCCATTTCCGCACGGCCCTCCAGCGAGCCCCGCTTGCTGCTCCCCTGGTCCTGTGTGGCGGGCACCTTCCGCCAGTCCCCCGGGGGAAGGTGGCAAACGCTCCCGCCTGAGCAGCTGGACACGCTCACTTCCCTCAGGTGAGCTTCAGTGCCTTGGCTGGACAGAGTCCTACTCCCTGCACCATTCGCTAAGTATTTGTTCTACCACTTCCCACAAACAACTTGCTGAAGGAGTTTCTGACTTGGCTTTAAAAAGGAAGCTTTCACTTCCTCTCTCCAGGCGCCCTCACAGAGCCTCGCCAGGAGCTCTGAGCCTGCTCCAGCTCCAGGGCGCTCACACGCCCACGGGCCTGCCCCTGCCTGGCCCGCCTCTGCCCCATCTCATCCATGATGTCTCTTCCAGCCGGCACCCCTCATGCTGGAGGACATAAACCCTGCTTAAAGTACAACTCAATATTCATTTCTATTTTCCAAAGACTTTTCCAAAATAGGAAAACTACAGTGCTCAGGAGACTGGCTGAACAACTTGAGGCTTCTGGCAAGCACAAACATGTGCAGATGTGTTTTTCAAAACAAGAGCAAAGCCTTGCAAACCCATGTACATAGGTCTTCCCTCCAGGAAAAAGAAGGAAGCAGTAGTTCTGGCACAGAAATCTTAGAAAGTGTCATTTTCTAAGAGTTTAGACCTGAGGAAAGGGCTTCCTGTGTCAGCTCAGGGAATGCAGAGCTGGAAAAAAGTATCACCCTTACAACCAGAAAAAGAGGCTAGGCAAATTGCAGAGGAATGACTTCTTTTGAACTCGGAGAACTGAGGCCACAGGTCAACCAACTAACCCAAAATCTGGGGATGGACAGGTTCATGCTAGGAGAAACAGGATCTGGGCAGACACCATTAGGTGCCACGGAAGCTGGTTAAGGAGATTCAGCTAAAATTTTTTTAATGAACTGATTGGAAACATAAAAAATATAGAGAGGCAAAAAGGTTTTATTTGGAAATAATATATAAGAAGTAGGATTGAAATCTAGGATGTACACACAGGACAGGGTGGCCTCTAGTATGTCCAAAGAACAAAGGAAAATGTGAGAGTTTCACTGGGGAAAGGAAGTTAATTTTGCAAGGAAGTTCATTGGCCCTGGTAGTGTCTGGCAAGAGCTGGTGAGTGCTGATTGGCGAGAGCCAGGGGTTCTCAGGCAAGATATGTGGCTTGGGGTTGCAGACAGGCCTTTGCAGTTTGGGACTGGGCTTGAGAGACAGAATGTCAGTCAAGCGTTCTCGTACAAGGGACTAGTTTGTCCCTGTGCTGTGAGCTGTCTCTGTGTGGCTCATGCAGTAAACTGCAGTTTGGAATGATTTCTTGTGATGATTCCTGGTCCTGGGTGGGAGCTCTTCCTTATGGCCTTCAGGGGCTCCATTTTGCCATGGTTTGACCCCAGTGACTCTGCTTGGAATCTTACAACTTTGACATGATACACGCCACAGCAGGAGAAGGTGACCCCCTGGAGGGGCTGGAGATACAGGGCCACTGGCACCGCTTGCAGGGTTTTCCTCCCTGAACCCAGAAAGGCACTCACAGGGAGATCAGGGAGAATGTGGAGGAGGCCTCACTCCTGGTGCTGGGTAGGGAAGGGGCAGCAGCCCTGACGTTAGAGGAAGATCATGAACACTGCTGCCTGAGGGCACGAGCGGAAGCCCATCCGCCGGGGGACAGGAACAGCAAGGCGGATCTGTGTGCCGGGAGAAGGAAACGGGGCCAGGAAACACGCCAGGCCCCGCGTGATAGCCTGGCTGGAGAGGGTATGGGGCACTTCACTGGGCCTGCCTGAGCCTGGGGCCCACTCAGGTCATCCCCGATACCCTTCCTCCTCTTCCCCCAACACCACGCTGTCGGACGCCAGAGCAACAGCAGCAGTGGAATACACCTGGGAGAGCCGCGACAGACAGGTTCCCTCTGAGGAGCAACACAAGACGAAAAACTGTCTCGATATCCACTATCTACCGTCCAACCTCCAACGCCAGCAACAACAACGAAATCAGGAGGCAGGTGCAAGAAGAGCTCAGTGCAGGGGACAAAGTAAGCATCAGAGCCAGACTCAGGTATGATGCAGAGTCGGGACTGTGGGAATGTACAGCAACTGTGATCAACGTGTTGGAGGGTCTAACGTGACAGGGACGACATGTGAGAGCACGTGGGTAATTTTCACAAAGAAACAGAATTCTAAGAAAGAATCAAATGGAAATATGAAAAATGAAAAGCACATAACACAAATGAAGAATGTCTTGACGTGCTCATCAGTAGGTAAGACACCGCTGAGGAAAGAATCAGTGAATCTGAAGAGGCCTCAATAGAAATTTAACTACATGGAAATGCAAAGAGAAAAAAAAAATTTTAAAGGACATATAAGAGCTGTGAACAACACCAAATATTCTAAGACATACATAGAATTCTAGGGAAAGAAATACAATGAAGTAGAAGAAATATTTAAAGAAATAGCATCTAAAAATTTTCAAAAATTAATGATAGACACCAACTCCCAGGTCCAAGAAATTCATGAAACACTTAGCAGAATAAACATGAAAACAACACAAAAAAAAAACCAAACAAAAACCACATAGACATATATTTAAATCTCTAAAAACTAAAGGCAAAAAGAAAAAAGGCAGTCAGACAAAAATGGCACATTACCTACAGAGAAATATGGGTAAGAATTACAACAGCATTCTTGTCAGAAACAATGACAAGGGGTGATGTATTTACAGTGCTGATTGTAAAAGAAAAAAAAAAGTCAGGGCAGAATTCTACAGCCAATGAAAATATCATTCAAAAGTGAAGAAAAAATAAAGACTTTCTCAGGCAAACAAAACTGACATAAATCACCCTAACAGACTTCCTCCACAAGAAACATTGAAGAGACTTCTTCAGGAAGAAAGAAAAAGGCATTGGTTAGAAAACTGGTTCTACACAAAGAAATGAAGACTGTTGGAAATGGAATAAGTGAAGGTAACATATTGGTTTTTCCTTATTTTTAATTGCTCTGAAAGATAACCGAATATTTAAAACAATAAAGGTAACAATGTATCATATAGTCGTAGCTTATATAAAAGTAAAATAAATAACCACAACAGCACAAAAGTTAGGAAGAACAATTGAGAAGACAGGTCTTTGCCCCAGATGTGAAGTGGTATCATATTTGAAGGTAAACTCAGATTATTTAAAAAGGTATATTTTAAACCCTAGGGTAATCACTTTTATATATATATAGATATGTGTGTATATTTATGCACATACATATGAAGGCATATATATACATGTATATGTATATGTGTGTGTATATACACAAACAAAAGACTAGTCAATAAAAGAGATAAAATACTGGGTGAAGATTTCCGTTACCCTAGTCTCAGCAGGCACAGAGGTGGCGGGAGCTGCACGGAGAGGCAGGACCACTAGGTTAAATTCAAGTGTGTTGCTTCGGACTAGTGTCCACAACTGCCTTATTTTTCTTTAGCTTGTGCAAAAATCATTCTTCCTTTTGTTACTGGAGAAGTTGTCCACTTGTAGAATGAATTCTCTGAATAATTTTCTTTATCTTTCAGTTCTATGACTAGTGTTTCAAAGTCAGCAGTAGCCACGTGGTTTCATCAAAAACACCAGAGAGAGTATCTGAAGAACTTTGTTGACCAAACACAACCTACAGGATATGTGGTATGTGTTACTGACAAGCCACAACACAATACGCCTGATATTGTATATTACATTGGCAGCCTTTATCTTTTAATTTATCTTTTGCTTCTAAACAATAAAATTACCAAGTTGAGAAATAAGCATGTCCAAAATCATTTTCTTACTGATACAGCATTTACTCCTCTAAATTCATTAATTCATTGATCACTCATGACAATCAAAAAAAAAAAAAAAAAAAAAGAGGAAGGAAGAGAAGAAACAAAAGTGACTTCCCCATGAGTGGCGTTAGAATGACTTCTATTAAATAGACGTAGTCTTGTTAAATTTGAGACAGCAATTTCTTTCAGAAAAAAATGGACATCCATTTTTCAGGAAACTCCACCAACAGAAGGGACCACCTACATATGGGCAAGGCATTGACTCCCTTACAATGAGAATTTGGAATTCTGGTCACCACGTAGCCATGTCCAAATTTAAATAAGTTCACCGAAGGACGGAAGTTCCTCAAGAGAAACAAACTGAAAGCACTCAAACGTGGCTGCGCAACTGCAAGTTTTCGCATGGAACCCGCTTCTCCAGAGGGTCGAGGCTCCTGAGTGCGGCATCATTGCGCAGAGTCTAATTGACTGTCTGAACTTGAACATGGTTCTTCTATGGTTCTTCAACTTTCCACTCTCAACATTGGCCATTGATTATTTTTCCCGAGGAATGTCTGGACTTTTTCATAATAAAACCAAGATCACAAGAAAATAAACCCTACATGTTTTTAAATGTTTGCTTTAAAAAACAATTTTTTCTTTTTATTAAATAAAGCTTTTTTTTAAATCTCAAAAGAGTATTATGAGATACAATAAAGATGAAAGTGAGGCAAAGGGCCACAGTGTCCAACTTGGGCATTTATAACAAGGAAAGTGCTCCACACCGATGCACAAGTGCCCCTGGCCGGGCCCATGGCAGTGGTGACCTGAATCCAGAGCCTGGCATGACTGCCTGGGCTGCGGGGCCGAGGCCTCTGCTGCCTGACTCAGTCCCGCACACTGGTGAGAAAGGTCTTCACAAACCCAGCTCAAGCACTCTCTGCCTTCCACGGAAAAGAAACGACTCCAGTTTCAAAGAGATCCCGTCCTAGAGAAGAAGACAGGCTGACTGAGAAGGAAGGAAGGATGGCATTCCAAGGAAATGTTAACAGGCTCTCGCCCAGCTCTTCTTAAGTGAACGAATAGAACCCAACATAGACAAAAGGAGAAACAGTCTCCGGCACGGAGCTAAGAAAGCTTCATTTCATTTCAGTCTCTGAAGACTAGCCCTCAGACACACCCCAGCTGGGACTGCGCTCAGGCACACAGGGTCAACACAAAACGAGTCACCCAGGACAGCGTCATGGGGCCCAGGGAAAGACATCCTGAAAGTCACAGTGGCCCCGGCGTGGACAGGGAGGCCCTGAGGCTGGGGCTGGTTTGGGCTGGGAGAGGGAATCTCCCGCTGCTCAGCGCTCCACCCCCAGAAGCACTCAAGCAGACACTTCTACCCAAAAGGGTCATCGTTCCTGTGACCAGGTTTCACAGATGAGCTGAGGTCAGGAGACATATGATTTCATAGCAATAGATCACAGGTGACTCTAGAGAGAAAATGCACTAAAGTCAAACCACAGAAAGTTCCAGAGCTACAGGAAAGCATCCAATCTGACTTCTCACCAAGGTTTCAAATGTTATGGCATTGTAATATACCCAATTTCATCATTTTAAGTTATAAAATAAAACTGAAAATGAATATTATTGCTTCCAAATTGCTGGTGATGGTTTTTGAAGTGGGAGAACACAAACCATAGTTCAAAAGAGAGAAAAATATAAAAACCAAGTAAGCTTTGAAATAGAAACATCAGTGGTAGATCTTATAGCAAACATCTTACGCAATGAACATAAATGTGTAAGCATAACCCATAGAAGATAGGCTACCAGTCAGGACCAAAGCAAAATAACGCACAACCAGGTCACCTGCATTCTAAAAAACAGGCAATTAAAATAAAGGCACTTAGAAATGTTGAAAGCAGAATGAAGATAAAAATATTCCAGTTCATGTAAATAAATAGAAAGCTGGGTGTTAATTATATACACAGGTATATGCAGGACCAACAAAGAGGACTATGTTATAATAATATTGAATTTTACTCAACATAAAAATATGATAATCAGTATAAATATTCAACATAAAATACACAATATTTTATAATATTTATTGCTCAATTTATCTAAAGATATAGCTGTCAAGATCCTTTATTAACTACATAGCATTAATAAGTGAAGCAAAACCTAGAGTAAATAAAAGGAAAAATGTGGCAAAGTACAAAATCACTGGAAGACTTTAAGGTAGCTCTCTCACTCAGTCCTGTAGGTTAAGAAATTGAGGAAGAGCAGAATACAGATAATTGAAATAATATAATTAAATACATTGATAAATTTGTATAACCATGTTTGTATCTGACTATATCCCCATGCCTTGTGAACACAGAGTTTACATCTTTTTCTGTTGTTCACTGTACTTATGTTATTTCACAAAGAAAGCCTCAAATTCAAAAGAAAAAACAAAAAGAAAAATGGCAAAAATCATCTTCTTTAACATGAATAGAGTAAAACTAGGAACACATAACAAAAATTTAGTCATTGCAATAATGACAAGGAACAATTTTGAAATTTTAAAAGCTCTTCCCAAAACAATATAGTATGGTCAAATAAAGACTTAAAATCACTCACTCAAGTTCTTTAAAAACAACAAGCATCAAAATCTTTGGGATACTATTAAATGTGTATTCATGGAAAAGTATGTAGCCACTAATATTAATAATTTTAGTAGCAAATATAAAACAATAAAAACAAATGGATTAAGAATTTTACTCAATGATTTTTAAAAGTAGTCACTTAAAAATATTAAAAATAGAATCAGAATTGAATTCAGAAGTGAAAACAGAAAAGCATCACATCATTGATCATAATATAAAAGGTGAGTCTTTTGGTGGAGGAGGAAAATGGAATGAAATGGAATGAAACAGAATGTGGTACCGAAAATATTAATTATACCAGTCAAGAAGAACAAAAACAACCTAATAAAAGAAAGTGAAAGAGAGAAGGTGGGGAGAAATAGAGTATGAGAAAGCATAAATATTCAAACTTAGGTATAAGAAGGATGAAAATAGAATCACACAAACAGCTTAAAGACTCTGAAAACCTGAATGAAACGTTCTATTTTCTGGGAGTATGCGAATGACCAACCTGGACTCAAGAGGAGGCGTGTACAGGCGACTCACGGGTTGTCGCGGACGGGCCCGGGAAGCACCTGCTGCGCGTTCTCTGGATGGGCCCTTTGCGCTCTGCATTCTGCCTGCCCGAGCCGGAGCGTGGACGCGGACGTGGGGAGACTCCCAGCCCTGTGTGGAGGCCGAAACAATGCTGGCGTCAGGAACAAAAGGATAGCACAGGAAGGGAGAGCTGCAGGCGACTCTCGCGCACGTATTAGCAGAAATGCGCGCGGGAAATGTGAAGTGGGAAGGCACTCACGCCAGGCAGAGCCAGGGGCGCCTGCTGGGTCACAGGACCAAGGTTGGGTGTGGGTGGGACTTGCGTGAAGGGAATGGGGCGTCCCACTCAGTGCAATGAAGCAGGGGAGCACTCAGAAGGGGGCAGAGGGTTTGGGGGCTTGAACACCAAAGTGTGGACGAGCGGGGACATTTGTAGAGCTTGAGGCTGACAGCGAGGCCACAGACGGCCGGCAGAGACCGCAGGCAAGGCTGAGTCTGGGAGGTTGCAGACTTGAGCGAGTCTCTCTGCACCTCTGCCATCTGGCCCTCTTCCGGACTGAGGAGGCAAGAGCCGGTGGCTGCTCTCAGAGGGCCGTGGGGATGGGGACTGAGCTCACACCGAGGGGAGAGGTGTGTGGTGGGCAGCCCTGGGGACCGCCAGGACCTCAGGGAGAGAGAGCTCTTCTCCGGCCCACTGGGAGGCTGGCTGGGCACAGGGAGGCACGACCTATCCTTGGTGACTGGGAGGCACTTTGAGGAAAAAACATACATAAAAAGTGAAACATCAAAGTAGCCTCAAAGGACAAAGGGAACTGCCATGTTTCCCAATTTACCAAGACACTTTCCAGGTTTTAGACTGCTTTTTTATCTAGGTTCAAGCAGTGACCACGCCAGGGGTGCACCTCAGGCAGACTGGGGAGTCGGGGAGCCCACCCCACCCCGGGGCTCCCATCCCCCACACGCCGGACCCCAGCCACCAGCCCAAGCCAAGCCTGCCCTCCCTGCCAGGAGTTTCTAACCTGATGCGCTTTCTTGGGGCCGGTGGGTCCTGCCCAGCTTGGGGTACCCAGCTCAGGAGGGCCGAACCCCATGGGAGCTGTCGCACATTTGACTCTATGGATCCCATCCCGCCTCAAGGGCCTGTGGAAAGTGGTTTGTGTGAATGATGCCTAAACCAAGAAGGTTATAAAGCAGAGCATGATTGATTCCCTGGGGCTTTATTGTAATAACTTTAATCTTCTGGAACTCATCTGGTATGAATTTAGGAACCGCAAGACATTTTGCTGAAATTCCCCATTAATGCCACTCTGGCTGCTCTGCCGGCCTGAGTGGGCTGAGGAGTTTGCCACGGTTATGATTTGGGCCCAGGGTCCCTGTTAATGAGCCTTGGAAAGAGGGTGTGGACTACGAGGGCCCTGCAGTAGAGCTTGCCTTGAGAAGGAAGCACACGGAATACCTACCTTGAAGCGCCGGGGCTCTGCCTTCCCTGAAGGAGACGTCAGTCAACTCGGGCCTCCCCGCCTCTCAAGGGGGGGGACGTGTCTGACACAAGTAGTGTTTACGGGCGGGAGGGGGCAGAGCTTCTGAGGTCTTTGTAAAGAAACTCAGGTCATTTCACCACTAGACCCACCAGGTGGATTTTTTAAAAGGCCATGGGGTTTAGGGCACCAGCTTCCCCATTTTCACAGCTTCCCCGCCACGCCTGCCCGCCTGGCCGTCGTGGGCCACATCCCATCTCCAGGCCTCACGGACGCTGCGCAAGCCCTGGACTCACATTCATCTGTTTAAAGAGCACTTTCTGCTGCGGCCTCAGAGGGTCCTCTGTGCCTTACAGTGCCTGGGCGCTGGGGCCCCAAGACGGGAAAGCAGAGGCCCCGGGGCACGAGGCCTAGCTCACCCTCTGAGCTTCAGGGTCGGAGCCGTCTTGCCAAGCTGCGGGACGGAAGGAAACAGGAGCTGCGCTGGAGGAGCAGCTGCGTCCGTGTTGCCGCATGCCAGCAAACAGGCTTGCCCTTTCACTGCTGTGGCCCCGTGCAGTGACCATCTGAAACGGAGAGGGCTGTGACACCCGATGTGCCACGTGCACCGCACTCCACAGCTTACACGCGCCTTGACACACACGTAAGCCTTGAGCAGAAAGAAAGCTTCCCTCAGAAAGAAAGCTTCCCTCAGAAAGAAAGCTTCCCTCAGAAAGAAAGCTTCCCTCAGAAAGAAAGCTTCCCTCAGAAAGAAAGCTTCCCTCAGCGCTGCTTGCGGGCGAGGACACTAGCTGGAGGCTGGTGCTGTTAGGCCACTTTCCCCAGAACTCAGCAGGAGCTGCCGCCTGGCAGATGCAGGCAGTGTGGCCGTCAGGGCTCCAGCCAGACAGCCAGACTCATCCTGGCCACCTGCTGGCTCTAGAGCTGGGCAAGTTGTTAATGAGCTTCTTCCTTTCTTAGTTGAGTAAGAGGTGATAAATCTGCTTCATAGAGCTGTGTGTCAACGTAGCTGCCCTGTGCCTGCGTCCCAGGAGGGTGCTGACGCCTGGAGATGCTCGTAAACCAACTCAACGCCCACTTCTTCCCACCACTGCGCTCACGCGCTGAAGGTATGCCACCCACAGGAAGAGACAGCGGGGAGGGAGAGAATGGTCAGTCAGCGTTTGGTGGCTTGTCTGCGTGCACGCCGGCGGTGCCCAGCCCTGGCAGCTGGTGTCACGCATGCTGTCCTAGTCTGGCATTGTCTGCTATGAGCTCGGGACTGAGGGGCCACAGTGGACCTGGAACTCCAGAGCTCCCACTCCTCACTCACACTGGGCCTTGCCAGGAGCATGACCCAGAGGACAGGCGTCATTGCCTCCGCCCTGATGTCCCAAGTATCCCACTAGGTTTTTAAAAGAGCCAGCAGTAAGGGACGGGAACAATGTTGTCCTGGAGCCACGCTGCAGCCCCTGGACAGAATCCAGACCTTACTAGACCTCAGTTCCTGCTCCCACCCATTCCCTGCTTCAGGCCTGAAGGTCTTCTCCGTCCTTCCCAGCAGCTGGGTGGAGGAGGGAGTGAAATGCAAGGACCTTCCACCAGGACTGGGGCAGGGGTCACAGCACACAGGTCTGCTGCCCGTGGTGTAGCCTGGCGGGCAGTCCCTCCTTGGATGACGGGGCAGCCGGTGGGATCTCCTCTTCCACTGTAAATATGCAAAAGGAACATGGGGAGGGGGGAACAGTGGGAGATCTAGTCTTCCCTGAGGCCAGTCTACCCTTCCCTTCTTTTCCCTAGTCTATTCCTCTGCTGTGGCCTGAGTTAATTCAGTTGGGCGTTAATTACTTGTGACTCTAAAGCTATTTGACTAATACAAAAACCCTTCAAAAGGTTTGCAGACACTCTGCTCCAACAAGCTGCTGGAATTTTTATGTTCCTGCTGTTTTCATGATAAAGAGTTTTTTAAATTGCATTTCATCTTAAACTGGGGCCATGAAACCCCACGAGCACCTTGAGAGCTCCCAGAGGTCCCATCCGTCCACCCAGCCCTTGAGCTGGCTGCCGCACACAGGAGCCTCCTGCAGGCAGGGACTCCCCGACGCCCAAGTCCAGCCTGTCACTGGCCAGCTTCCTTTTCTAACACAGACCCTGCCTCAGACATGGTTTGCCAGGGCCAGGGGTGGACTCTAGAAGACGCTGTGATGCCCCTGGTCCCTTGAGGCCAGAATACTAGTTTCTGCCAAGTTATGGGGGAGCCTGGTCGAGAGTCGCCGGGCAGCCCTCGCTGGGCGCCGTGGGAGCTGCCTTCCACCGGAGGGGCAAGCTGGCCGCGCTCTCGCCTCTGCCCAGGGCGGAGGCATCCAGCGACCTCAGGGCGGTGCGTGAAAGCCCGCTCCCTGGGCCTGGGCCCCTGCGGTGCACTGGGCACTTCCTAAGGCTGCATCTCAGCCCAACTTCCCCTCTGCCCCATCCTGCTCCTTCCCTTCCTCTCCACAGGCGACCCTGGAGCACCCTCAAATAAAGACACGGTCGTGTGTTCAAACCTTGCCAGGGGCTCCCTCTTGCCGCCCAAACTCATCAGCTTCCCAGCTGTGCTGACCTGGGCCACCACGAGCACAGGTCATCCTGAGCGTGTCCTACTGGGCTCAGCCGGTGGAGTGAGAAGGTGAGAGGATGTCCAGAGGGAAGGGCGAGGTGGCAGTCAGCCGCAGATGGGTGGGCAGGGAGGCTGCAGGAGGCGGTCCTGTTCTGGGCCAGGCCCTCTGCTTGAGTCTGAGATGGCTGCGGGCAGATGGAAGCTCTGCAGGGCACATGGTCCTGGCTCAGAGTGTGGCACAGGTGAGAAAGAGGGGACTCCCCACACCATGCACAGCGAAGGCCCCTGCTGCTGCCTTGGCAGCAAGACAGCCGGCATCTTGAGAGCCGTGGGCTCAGCCAGGGCCCGGCGAGGGTTGGCTCCAGCAGTGCGACCAGTGTCAGCATGTCCTCGCATGGCAGTGTGGGCTGGATGCGAAGGGTGGGCGAGAGCCAAACACCCCTGGACACTTCTCAGGCACCCTAGGAGCAGGTCTCCAGCCAAACGGAGGCTAGTTACCGTGTCCTTTAGGTGCAAACCCATTTGTGCCCACCAGCTGGGAGCATGGGGACACCAAGGCCCCACCTGCCTTCCTTGTGCAACTCTATCATGGCCCCTCAGGCTCCTGCTATTCCACCAAAGCGAGCTCCCTGCTGTCCCCAACACAACCTCCTGTGGCCTTATCCTCATTCCTTTGCTCCCCAAACCCTCTCCCTTCACCCCCACATCTCTGCTTTTTAGACCCTTTCATTCTTCAACATTCAGCTGGGACACCCTCCTTCACCAACCTTTCAAACTGCCCCTGGGGCAGCCCTCTCTCCTCTGCCAGCCTCCCCGCTCCTCCCCTGGGGCTCCTGCATATTCTCAGTGTAGCTCAAGGCCCCAGGCTTGGACAGAGGGAACCAGCCACCCTGCCCTGACAGGGCCTGCGCGGTGGGAAGGGAGGGGACGCCGGGGTTTGTGGTTGACTGTGAGTTCGCTCACTGGTGACACACTCCTTGAGCCTCATTTTCTTTTTCTGCAACAAGGGTCCAAGTCGGGTCCCTTCTCCTACCTGTGCCCTCGCTGGGACTCCAAGGCGACTCCTCCAGGACGTGAGGGAGCTTTCTGGGAGTTGGGGCTGCACTCTGGCTTCTGCACAAAGGCTGCACCCTTGGGGCCAGCTTCCTCCAGGGCCACCAGTCACCCTGTGAAGGGGAAGAAGGAAGGGCCCAGGAGGCTGCGGGAGGGAGTGTGCCCTCCTCACAGCAGGGCCAGGTGGACCAAGGGTGCTGGCGGCATCCAGGGTGGCGTTGGGTGCTCAGTAGGTGCAGGGACAGGGCAGGATGTCAGAGACTTGAGGGGACTGCTGGGAATGGAGTGGCGCCACTCAAGTGACTTGGCTTGGACTGGTCACTCAGGAAAAGCAAAAACACTCGGGGGTGGGGACGGGGAGGCTGTGACATCTCAGGACAGGAGTAGAGGTGCCTTTTCAGGGTCTTTCCCCAGAGAGTTCCCGGAAGCAGGGCCTTCCCAGGCAGGAGCTCCGAGCCAGAGCCTCGGCCGCCAGCCGGCCTTGCGGGCCACTGACCGACCCTCCCCGAGCTGACCCGCCGGAGGTAGAAAGTGAGAGGCTCACACTGTGTTGGGCTCCAAATCACCCCAAATCTGCAGCCAAACAGGCCAAATGAGTCTTGTTCTAGGTGCCTGGTGTCCACCCAGCAGCCCTGGGTCTGGCAGAGGAGGCTACTGTCCAGGTCGGCTGGGTGCGAAGGCTCTTTGGGCACACAGGAGCCACCACGCAGTGGCACCTTCCTCGCTGGGCACAGAGTGGGAGTGGGCCACTCTGAGGCCTGCTGGTGGCTCTCTACCCAGCTTCTTCCTTTTCCTTATCTGCAAATAAACACATCTGCCATCTGGCAACCTGGGGAGATGGAGGATTTTGCAGGCATGAAGCATTTCCGCCTGAATAAACACGTTTCTTTTCTTTCCCCCTTGGTCCCCTGTCATTCCCGTAATCCATCCAGCTGTTCACAGCCTGGAATACCTCCTCGCCCCAGATGTAGAGTCTGGAGCAGAGACCGGCACACACCTGGGCCGCTGGGTGGGAACGGGAAGAGGAGGGTGTCACTTCTCTAGCCTGGGAGGAGATGCCTGCACTCGCCCGGCAGGAGGGAGAAACAGGTGGCAGCGCCCCCGCCCCAGCATGGCCCCGGGCTCCTGGAATTGGAGGCTGTGTCTGGCGGTGCAGATGGACACAGGCACACACAGCCTCTGCCTCCTACCAAGATGCAGCTCCTGGAAAATGAATTTCCTCCTGGCCCTGGCTGCAGCCCCTGCCCGGCCTTTCTTCCCTTCCCCTTCTGCCCCTGCCTCCCGTCCCCAGCACTCGTGGAGAGCTGGCTGCTGGGTGAAGAGACCAATTCATCTTTGCTAACATCTTCCATGGGTTCCTTGGCCTGCAGACAGGCCGCTTCTCACAGGAACTGGGATGGCCCTTATTCCAGGGGTTGGAGCTTACAGAAAACAAGTGCCCTTTTAGGGACCTGTTAAAGGGCCAAGCAGAAAACAGCAAGGGCATGGGGGCTCAAGACCTGTTTTCCTTGACACTCAGGCGTGACACAGGCCCTGTCTGTGCACAGACACCTACCTGAAAACCCCCAGTGTTAAGACTGAGGTGGCTTCAGAACCCCAAGGAGCCTGCAGGAGCCAGGCTGTGACGGTTGGAGGGGACTGTTTTCCTAATGTCTTGCTCAGGCCGCATCCACCAAAGGACCCTGCAGAGGTGCCTTCAACGCCTAAGAGCTGCTTTTTCCAGACACCTGACAGCTCTGCAGCCACCTCAGCTCTGCGCCAGCCTTAGAGACCACACAGCCCAAGGGGTGACACTCCCAGGAGCCCTGCTTCACTGCCACCACCTGAGGGAAGAGACCTGCCTCACCACGGGTCCGCGGAGGGACCCGAGCACAGGAGGGCTGCTTCGCACACCAGCTAGAGTTGTAAGTTGGGAAGAGGCAAATATTAATGATAGTAATAATAATGATAGATGCTGGCATGCCCTGCATTTCTGCAGGACAGAAAAGTATCACCCTCAGAGCTTCTGGTGCCACCACAAGGGAAAAGCAGACCCTGCCCCAAACTCAAGGTCCTCTAACCACCCAAAGCCTGTTTGAACCATTCTATTCTAAGAATCTGGTGTCCAGCCATGACCTTAGCCATAAGCATTTTGGGCATGCGAAGGCAGGGCTGAGGGAGGCCCTCTTCAGGAGTCCTGACAGCCACGCCTGCAGCCCCCTGGAAGGTGCTGGCTGATGTGGGCCAGTGGGAGCAGGTGCGGTGGCACAGCCAGGCAGCAGCCCCCCGCCAGCTCCCCGCCAGCCTGAACTGCCAAGGCTCTACAGACTTCATGGCAGGCTGTGGGCACTCACAGAAGGTGTCCAGGCCTCATTCTGGTCTTTGTGCTCAGTTGTTCTGTAGGTTTACTAAACTGCCTTCCCTGGGCTCCTGGGCAGAGCCTAACTGGTGCAAAAGGCCCCCACCCCACAGCAGCAAATGCACCCTGAAGTGGGGCCAGGGTCAGGAGGAATCTGCATTTCTGCATCCACAGCAGCCAAAGGCCAAACTCCTCTGCAGCCAGACCAGGGAGTGGGACGGGGACACACTGGGGCCACGGCAGGAGCCCAGACTACACGACTGGTTCAGGTCGCATTGTGAAGGGACCTCCCTCTCCAATCTCAGGCGCTGCCTCTGAAAAGGGGGACACATGTGCTTACCCTGCAATGCCCTTGGGAAGCTCGGTGAGCTGGTGGTGTGGCCCGTCTGTGTGATCGTTCTGATCTTTCCGGCACTGGGCCTCAGTAAGGCTGTTACGGGAGCTGGCACACAGGACCTGCTGGCTAACTCTGGCCACCCCAGACAACACATGACCCAACCATGGCGCTGTTGGCCCGAGCACAGAGTGGATGATGGCCTGGGCGTGCAGGGACCCCCGCCCATCCAGACAGGGCAGCACAATGTGCTTTTCTTGACGCACTCTGGGCAGGGGTGCCTTATTCCTCTTGAGTTATGAGCACTCAGGATTTCACTCAGGATTTGGGCTTCCTGCTTGAAACCTCAACGCCAGTGAACTGGTAGACAGAATTATACCCACACTGACCTGCTGAAGAAGCCACAGAAGTAAATATTGCCTCGGGTCAGAGCCCCTCCTAGAATCCCAGAACTTTGTTGAAAGCTGCCGAGGCAGGGGCAATAGATCACCACCACCACCTCTGTTTACAACCGGGTAATGTCTTTTATGACCGCCTCTCTCTAGCCTGAATATTTGCTTTATTGCCCCTGTAGGGAGATTTTTTCCATTTGGTAAAAATCATCAGATGGTTTCAGTCATGTTAACAACTGCTCATTAAATGCAGAGGAGTAAACAGAGAAAGAATGGTTTGTTTCTTTGACATTTTTTTCCCTTTGTCATTTATGGAGGAAACTCCCGGGATGGGCACTGGGGGTGCACCATGCCCAGATGCTGCTCCCCTCTACTCCTGCCTGTGTGGGAATGCCCCAGGTCGCCTCCCTGCCTTTCAGCCAACAGAAAGGTGATGGTTTGAATCTGTTTTAAGGGTAAGGCTTGCTGCATGAGCTCCAGGTCTTAAGTCCTTGATACTTGATTCTTTCCTTGTGGTCCAGGAAGCAGGAGGCATGTCTTTCCCTTTCTGGTGGGAAACACCTCTCAGAACTACAGCCAGGAAAGTACAAGTGTGGAATGGTTGAAGGGGGAGAGCCAGGTGGATGGATGAGTAGATGGAAGATTGGGTGGACTGATGGATGGAGAGATGGGTGGATGGGTGGATTCATTGATGTGTGGATGAATGAGCAGATGGAAGATTGTAGATGGTGGATGTAGATGTAGATTGTAGATTGTGGATTGTAGGATGTAGATGGTAGATGGTGGATTGTAGATGGTGGATGGGTGGACAGATGAATGAAGAGATGACGGCTGGATAGATGGATGGAGAGATGGAAGATTAAGTGGACAGATGGATGGAGTAATGGATGGGTGGATGAATAGATGGATAGATGGATGAATGATGGATGGATGATAGGTGGATGATGGATAAATGGAGAGAGGGATGGAGGGTTGATGATTTGGTGAATAGGTGGGTGAGTGGATAGATGGATAGGTGGGTGGGTGGGTGCATGTATGGGTTGGTACCTAAGAGGTCCTGGGTGGTCTTCCCCACCTGAGTGCATCTCCCACTTACAGTCCTTGGGCCAGGCTGTGAGCGGGGACTGCCTTTGCACTCAACTTTGAAAGCCTCTCTCAGTAGCCTCTGTGTGTGGTCTGGCATGGCGCATCTGTGCAATGAGACTCCAGACACCCAGTTACAGGGAGGTAGGGTGAAGAAAGAAGTTACAAGTCCCTCCTCTGAACAAAGAGGGCCAGTGGGGCTGGAATCCTCGCTTCTCTGTCTGGGAGAGACCAGCTGTGCAGGCAGCAGGCCCAGGTCCTCCTCCACAACCCACAGCAGCTCTTGGCCTCTCCTTGTCTGCAGAATCCCACCAGACCAGGGTGCCACTCATGCGGTGCTCCTGCTCCCATGCCCAGCTCACGCCACCTAAAACAAGGTGAAGGGGTGTCCGTAGCGGGGCTTCATACATGTTTGCCAGGACAGGAGGAAGAAGAGGCCTGGTGACGCTGGGGAGGAGAGATCTTGCCTCAGGCATGGCCGGGACTATTTCTGCAAGGGCAGGCTTGGGGCAGGGACTGTGCTAAACTGCTCATAGCAGAAAGCAGAGCAACGAATGATCACTCCCTTATTGCATTAATGCACCAATTTCTAGCATCACTGTCCTAATAAAACTCAAGAATACTGTCAACTAAAAATAGGTGATTCCAGAATGTACCTCCCAACCTCAATCCACATATCCCAAAGGCCTAGGCAGAAGCTCACAAGGCTCAGAAGGCTCACAAGGGGGTTGTCTATGGTGTTGTGAAGAGTGTAGACTTGACTCTGTGAATAAAAATACAGGATGCCCAGTTAAAGCTGAGTTGCAGATGAACAACAAATAATCCTTTTTAGTAAGTATGCCCCATGTAATATTTAAGACATACTGATACCCTAAAAAACAGACGTATTTATCTGACAAAATTCAACTGGCCATCCTGTGTTTTATGTGGTAAACCCATGCTTCCACCCTTCCTCAGGAACAGCACCGCTCCACGGTGGGTTTCCATCCCGGCTCTGCCCAGTAACGCCCGTGTGATCTCAGCCCCTGGGCCCAGGGACTGGGGTTGACACCGAGCCCACCTCATAAGGCAGATGCGAGACAAAGGCGGCACAGGGTGCCCAACACGGAGTGACTCCTGGGTAAACATCACTCACACCCCAGGGCTCACACTGCCTGTCGCTCAGGGGTTTCTGATAGGTAGGCTGGTGCATGCTCCAATTTCAGGACGGCCACTAGAGCCCAGCTCCTGCCTGCACCCAGAGGCAGGGCTAACACCAGAGGGGTAGGGCCAGGAGGGAAGGCAGAAGGAACCCTGCCCTGACTGGCCCTGGGCGCGTGCAGAGCTGAGTCAGAGCTCAGGCACTGGCATGGAGGTCGGGGCACAGACCTAACCCTTGGGCCCTGTGGGACTGATTTTCCTTAGAACATTAGCCCCTGTAGTCTGACACTCCTGGGGCATCCCAGGAAATACCTACTGTGATGCTGTAAAATATTAATATAAATATGCCTGGCATCCAGCTTCCCGGCATACAACTCCTACAATCCTTGGCTGAGTTGACTGGAGGCTGGCAGCCCCTAGGTACCTTCAGGCTGGGGTGGTCACCTGAAAGACCAAGGCAGGATTAGAGGGTGGGACTTCTGGCACCCCCCAACCTCCAGGGAGGGGAGAGGGGCTGAAGGCTATGTTGATCCCCAATGGCCAGTGGTGTACCCAGCTGTGCCTACACAATGAAGCCGCCATAGAAACCCAGGGGGGCAGGGCTCCGCGCCTTCCTCTGCCGTCCCTCACTCTGCACGTCTCCTGCTCTCTATCCTCTGATTACAGAGGATAATATTAATAGACCTTTATAATAAACCAAGAAAACCAAGTGTTTTCCTGAGTTCGACGAGCTGCTCTAGCAAATTGGTCAAGCCCCAGGAAGGGGTCTCAGGGCCCCTGGCGCATAGCCTGTCGGTCAGAGCACAGGTAACAGCCTGCGCTGGGGCTGGCCTCTGAAGTGGGGCACAGCAGTCTTGGGGGACTGAGCCCTCCACCCGTGGGGGCTGACGCTGCCTCCAGGTAGACGGTGTCACCGACTTGCACTGGAGGACACCCAGCTGGCGCCTGCTGCTGCAGGACCACTTGCTCTGTTCGTGGGGAGCCCCCACAGAGCTGAGGCCACGGAGCTGCTCTGGGTTGTGAGAGTATGGGAGAAACTCAGTCTGTGAGTCCTCTATTCTCAGACCGCTCCTTCCTCAGGAGTGTCAAGAAGGGAGAGTCTTTGGGAACTGCTACCTTTGGCCAAAGCCCCAGCTTGCTGGGTGTGTGTTTCCTGAAGGTGAGTCCTGCCGGAATATACACCCCAAGGCCTGCGGAACCAGCTCACCCTCTCTGTGTCCTCCCCTCCAGGGTAGCCTGAGGCTCTTTGGAAGCAACTCCTGCAGCCACTCTGGGTTCTAGTCAAGGAAAACGTGGCTAGCTGGACAAAAGCTGAGTCCTGGCCCTGGGTACGAGACTCCAGGAGTCCCCTGGATGGCTGCCACAGGAGTGACTGACCTCCCAAGCACGCTCCCAGGCCTTGCTGATGTTCCAAAATGCAGAAATGCTGGTCCCAGAGAGTCATGCCTTTGGCCCTGGCTGGCTCCACCATGTCAGCCAAGGCCCTCAACTCTGAGCCCTGGGCTCCTTGTCTTCAAAGCTGAGATAGCAGGGCTTATTCTGTGAGCTTGGTCTCTGTTAGTACCAAATGTGACAAATTCAGAGAAAGCAAAATGAAGTCCTTTGTAAACCAAACTATTAAATAGCTTCCTAAGGGCCTTCTCTGGGCAAAATGGTTGTACACTTACTAAAGCCACAGTGAACATAAAAGCTAATGTACCCACTGCACAGATGATAACAGCGAGGCTATGAAAATTTGTGTTCTTCAAGAGTAGGACACCTGCTCTGGAACCCCAGTGTGAGGTGTCAAAGTGAGAAAACAGAGGTGGGTGGCTGGGAAGGGCAGAGACATGCAGAGCTGGAGAGGGAGCACCCCTGATTGGGGGTGGGAGGCCCAGGGCATGCAGGGCCCCTCGTGGCCCCACACTCTTCCGGGGCCTGAGCACTACTGGACCAGCATCCCGTGGCCTCACCTGGTGGGCAAGGGAGGAAGACACTGTCCTCCCTTGTAGGATTTTATGTTTCACCACTTTGGGGCTAAATTGTTTCTTTCAAAAGGGAGGTTGGGATGGGAGAATGTCAATAATACAAAAACAAGTTCTGTGTGTAGGCAGAAGTTTCAGACTTCAAATCTCTTTGTATTATCAGAATTTTTGTTACATATCCAACCCCATAGACAATAGTCTATGTTATGTTAGTTTAAATTGATTTTCTTTTTAAAACTTGAATCACATATTTAATAAATCAAAACTAATCCTGAGTAATGTCTAAAACATCTGCATTCATGTGCTAGCTATATTTTGTCTTATTACTTTAAAGCGTAAATATATAAATCTAAATTTTTTTAAAAATCCTGATTTCTGAGGACCAACTAAAGTAACTTTGACAGTTACATGCTGAACAGCACTGATTTAGAGCAAAGCTCCACCTTGTGCCAGGCTCCTGCTCCTCCTGCAAGCCCAGCCACGGACCCTGGAGGAAGGAGCCGCCCCAGGCCAGGCAAAGGGGAGTGGGCAGATGCCTGTGCCAGGATCTAGTTTTAACTCAGCAGCCAGACCCTCGCCTGCCACCTTGAACTCTGCGCCATAAGGTGTCCTTGAAAAGCAGCCATTCCTCAACTCCCCGAGTTCCTGCACGGAAGGGGAGACGCCTGAAGATCTCCCCCAGAAGGTGGCGTGGCTTCAGGCCTTGATGGGGAATAGGAGCTGTCTGAGCAGAGAGGGTAGTCTAAGCAAGGGACAGAGAGGAGAGGCTGGCAGGCCCCTCTGGCCGAGTGAGGTAGAGCCCAGCTTAAAACAGCAAATTTGATGGCCTAAGCTATCTGCAGTTTGGGCCAAGGTCCCAAAATGCACAGGGTCTTTAATTTAAATCATTTGTCAACTGTACATTTTACCTAAAATATAGATCCTTGGCCACCCTATTTAAAACCCTAACCCCATGTAATATACGGGAGGGCGGGGACTTGCCTCCTTTCCTAAAGTATTTCAAGCACTTAGCTTATGTCTAAACACAGTAGGTGCTCAATAATTGTTTACTGAATGAATGGGGGAAGCGGTGGGTCCCACACTGGTGTCTGTCCTGGGGCTGCAGGGCACCTGTGAGAGGGGCAAGAGCCAGACCTGAGGCCCTAGTTCACCTTTGCGTCAGCCTACTTGGGCCCCTCCCAGAGCCCGCTGCTCGGACGAGGGGGCAGAGGTTCTGACCACCGGACTGTGTGGCAAAAAGCAGCCAGAGGCTCTGGCGTTGGGCAGACTTACAGCTTGGCTTTGGCTAAGCTCCGGGCTCTAGGCTCCATGGCGCGCGCCCACACCCAGGTGAGGGATTTATTGCGGGGACCACCCCCCCCCCCGCCGCCGTTTTGCTGGCTCTGTGGGAAGGCGCGGGCCCGAGTCGCGGGCCAGCAGAGGGCGCCCGAGGCCAGCGCGGCCGTCGGCAGGTCCGCGCTGGGTCACCACGGACAGCGCTGGCCTGCGCGCTCCGCGACCAGGACTTCATTCCGCACCGCGTTGTTAACGATTTCACGGCTAAGACCGAGTCAGTGGGGTTCCCGTTCTACGCCTAGTACGCAGGAGTGGGGGCGGCCCGGGTTGAGTGAGTCGGGGTAACTCACAGCTATCTCGCTGGGCCCCAAAGCGGTTTTGAGAAAAAGCAAGCAAGCATAGAAGACACCCACCCTCCCGCCGGAGTCCCAGGGCCCTCGCAGCCTCCCCACCGCTCCCACCTGACCCTAGAGGGAGCTGCGGAACCCAGGCCGGGGCCTGCGCGCGCCCGCCCGCTAGGACTCCAGGACTCCGGGGCAGGGATCTGCCCCAGTTGCGCACGCCTCGGAAGGACCCAGGGACGACTGGCTGCACTGACTGCCTGTGGGAGAGGCGCCGGGGCCGCCCCTGGTCCCTAGGCCCAAAGGGGCGCCCTCGGCACCGTGCCCCTCCGTGGGGCCATCGTGTCTCAGTTCGTGCAGTGTCCCAGTGCGCGGGGGCGCACACCGCACCGCGCCCCTCCGTGGGGCCGTCGTGTCTCAGTTCGTGCAGTGTCCCAGTGCGCGGGGGCGCACACCGCACCGCGCCCCTCCGTGGGGCCGTGGTGTCTCAGTTCGTGCAGCGTCCCAGTGCGCGGGGGCGCACACCGCACCGCCGAGAGGCCCCGCGGGCTTGGCGCTTCGGCCCGCAGGGCCGACGGGAGCAGCGTCCCGGGTGGCGCGACGGGCCGGCCTTTTCTCGCCGCTCTGGGCTTTCATTTGGGGAAGGCAGGAAACACTGAAGTCTAACACGTTATTTTCAGCTTCAATCTATTGAGGACTACGTGCCCGACATGATGCCGAGGCCCTGGGGGCTGGGAGGTGGTCATTTAGTCCCGTTCCACAGGGAGGGAACTGGGATCAGCCCAGCTCGCGGCTGAGAGAATGGTATGAAGGGCGGGATTCGCGTTCGCTGAGCCACGGGGGACAGCTGTGTCGCCGTCAGCGGCACGACGCGCAATTGCAGGACACTGACTCTGCAGGTGAGGAGTCATGCTCGGCTGTGCCGCGCGAGCCGCCCTGAGGCGAAGGCCGTAGTTCGCTTAGGCCCCGCTTGCCCGCGGCGGCGGCCGGCGGGCGCGAGGTCAGCGCGACGCGACCTGGGCACAGAACACAGGACCTGGACGCTCTGGCTGCCTCGGACCCGCAGCCCAGCAGGCTGCCCGCTGGGGCCACCTTGGTTTTCATGGGTTCTCATGCAGTCCGCACCATCGAAAGGCCAAGTCCCCTTAGTTTTCCACCTGTCCCCCCACTTTCCGCCGAAGGGCCTGGGTCTCTCCATCTGCGGATGGGCGCAGACGGCCCTCCGGCCCAGCCTCGCCGCGCGGCTGGCCCGCGGAGCAGGGCGGGGAGGTCAAAGGCCGTGCGCACTGTGGCCCCCGGGGCACTGCGGCCGCGGAGGAGGGGCGGCCGTGTGGGAGGGGGACGCGCGTCAGAGACCCCGGCCACGGCCAAGATTCGGCTCCCGGCCCGCCCCTCGCGCGGCCCCGCCCCGCCCGCCCGCTCTCCCCTCTAAAGCGGCCGGCGCGCGCCTCCCGCCGCCGCACTTTCACTCTCCGTCCGCCGCCGCGTCCTCTCCGTGTCCGGCCCGCGTCCGCCGCCGCCACCCGCCAGCCGTCCGCGCCATGGACTGCAAGGTCATT
The DNA here is from genome assembly GCF_040939455.1 of Microcebus murinus. Lineage (NCBI taxonomy): Eukaryota > Metazoa > Chordata > Mammalia > Primates > Cheirogaleidae > Microcebus > Microcebus murinus. The sequence continues at coordinate 69,015,455 of NC_134117.1, read as the reverse complement.
GCCATGCTGTTCCTCGTGCTGACCGCGTTCTGCCTCAGCGACGGTGAGTGTGCCCGGCGGCGGAGCCCCGGCAGGGCTCCAGGCCCCGGGCTTGGGGTTTCGGACCGCGCTCCGGGCCTCTGCTTGCGCCCGCGCTGCTCGGCGCGAACCCGCGTTGCTCCGCCTGGCACAGCAGAGGCCGAGGCGGCCTGCTTCGCGGGGCGCACTCCCACGAGGCGCCGCGTCCCAAGCCCCACGCATCGTGCGGAGGTTTTGCGCCCCACAAAGAGCGGCCGCCCGACCTCGAGCGGGCTGCAGAGGTAGGTCAGACAGGCTAACTGGGCAGGAGCGCACTGAGGGCGCGTTCGTTCGGAGCGGGCAAGCGAGGCGCCCCAGACCCCTGCCCGCCCACCCCCAGCTAGTGCCCTCCCAGCACGGGCTGGGTTTCCAGCGGTGAGTGGCTCCGAGGTCCCGCTGCGCGCAGTGCTGGAGATGCGATCTCGCCGTGCGTATGGCTGGGAGCGCTTTGCGAAGCCAGCCTCATACCACGACTGCGCCTGTCCTGGCCGTGAGGTTGAATGCAGCCGCTCTGAGACCCCTCCACGCAAAGCCGGTCCTCCCCCTGCACCATCTCGGGGCTCCGGACCAGGCATAGGCGGGCCGCGCGGCGCAGCTGTTGGGCTTGCGCCACCCGCCAGGCTCTGCTTCTGCACAGCTCCGCGGTTCACTGCGACGCAAACCTAGGCGCTCCAGCCACTGTCTCCGGGCCTCTTCCTGGGTTCACTGAGGAAGGCCCCGGGCGGTCCGCGTTTTGCACTCCCCTCCCCAGCCCCCAAACACACCTGCAGACTGGCGCCTTTGTCACCAGCCGGCTGATCGCTCTGCCTTGGAATGAGAACTGCAGCAGAGTTCAGTCGCGGAGGCCTTGGGCCACTGGGAATGGTGGTGTCCCGTTTCACTGGGAGAAGTTTTTCTTTTCTTTTTCGTTTTTTTTTTTTTTTTTTTTTTTTTTTTTTTTTTTTTTTAATGCTTAAGAGAAACTCGCTGCAGGGTCACAGGACACTGCTGCTGCAAACCAAATAAACTGTTGCCTCTGGACACAAAACAAAACCTAGGCAGTCCGGCCACTGGCTTCCTTGGCTGCGAAGTTTCCTGGAAAGGTTTGAAGGACACTCTGAGTGCTCTTGCTATAGCTGAGCGAGGTCTGCGCCAGGCTAGCGCCCCAGGCGCAGGCAGGATTCTGGCAGACCCTGCAGCAGCTCCTCACTGGACTCCAGTGTGGTATGGCAGGCGTGAGCCTGGCAGGAGAGCCTGGGCTGACCTGGTCGCAGGTGACTGCTTGGGAAGTGTTCTTTAAAAACATAGCAAGTTGTTGGTCAGGGCTGCAGAGGACCCAGATTGGAGGCAATTTAGAATTTTTCTTGTTGCTGAAAAAGTATCTGAGGCTATGTCTCACACTGAACCCCCCAGGCTATGGGGCACTCTGGGCATTAATGATAGAGTGGTTTGATGAGGGTGGAGGTGTCATAGTGCATCTCTCTGGGAAATGGTCCCCTTCCCCACCCTCCCCCCAATGCTGCAGATGTGACTGTGGGACTGGAATGCAGGGACCCAGGACCTGTGCAGCTGATCCGGAGGAATCACAGAGAAAATGGGGTGTCTCACAGACCCCCCCCCTGACCCTTGGAAAGGTTGGGTTGCTTGGCCCCTCAGAGGAGTTGCCTTCTTGGCACCCAAGTAACCAGGTCAAAGTCCTGGTCTCCAAGCTGGGCTGGTTCTCCTTGCATGCATTGGTAGAATGCATTTTTTTGTTTTTACCTCCCAGTGCCTGTGTGCCCTCTGATCCCACACTTAGGCTCCTGACACACTGGGAAAAGCCCTGCTGGTGCCCCTACCCTCCCCCCATTGGCTGACCACAGTCAAGAAGCTGGGCTCCTGGGTGCCCTGGGGTTGCTGGGGTTAAACCCAGGATGGCCCCATTCCCAGCCTGCTTGGAGGGGCTGGAGGGGCTCCATTCTCTGCACTGGTGGCACAGAAGGCTCTCAGGAAACTGCTCTGGGTACCAAGCTCCCAGGTCCCAAATCCACGATAACATTGGAGCTGGTCAGGACTCTTGCCCATACACACGGAGTAACATCCAAAACAGTTGGAAAAGTTAGTAATACTGACAGAAAACTGGAGGAAAGAACAGGAGGTGGACATAGAACCCAGTTCTCTTGGTAAGAACACCTAGGGGCTCTGTCACTTTAAAAAACCTGTTGGAATTCCCTGCCTTGGGCTGGCAGTTGGGTCCTGGGAGTAAGAATAAGAATTGCCTTTGAAGGAAATGGATAATCCCAGTGGGTGGCTGGGACAGGAGTGAGAGAAAGCCTGTGTCCTGAGCTCTGAATAGGCAGGCTCTGATTTCTGGTCTGATGGCCACTGCTTGGTTAGTGGGGCCCGAACTGCATCTCAGGGACTCTGGGGAGTGGGAGCCCCCACCCATCCCAGTAGGGTTGGAGCACTTGCACTTGGGCTGCCTGCATTCAAGCTCACTGTGGCTCTGAGGCTGGGACTTGTGTCTCACCACCAGACTTCAGCGCTCCTGTGCACCCTCCTCCTCCATCCCCCTCGCTCTGAAGGCCCCAGGAAAAATCCAGGGAAACCTGGTGGTGTAGCACTCAGAGAGGAGCCTGTGGCTCCCCAGTTACCCAAGCTGCCTGACTCCCAGCCTACAGGGGCGCTTTCCCAGGTGATCTGGTTACAGTTTAGTACTGACATCCCCTGCAGAGAACCAATGCAGTTGCTGGAAGTGGGCCCAGAGGTGGCTTTCTGGAGTTACATTAGGTGTAAATGTGAAGACTTCTCCCTGTCTCTCCAGCGCCTTGAGTCACTGGGCATCTTGATCCAGGCTTTCTCCTTCTGGTTTTCAGGGAGTTGCCTTTGGGGGGTGGGGTTTTCCTCTGACTCAGTGTCTAAATACACTGCTGTTCCCAGCCCACAACATCCCTCAATTGAATGCAGTCTATAGAAAAAATAAAATAAGACCCTCACTCACACGACTTCCTCCAACTTTCCCAGCTCTCTTTCCCAAAGGTGCAGAACTTCAGGATCACCCAGGCTTCCCAGAATTCTGTAAACTGGCAAACTCTTTTAAAAAAATCTCTGGGTTAAATATTCTCAGGCATACATTTAATCCCTGATGAAAGGATCCACAGATTCAAATAATTTGGGGTATTAAGTAGATCCTGGATAAAATCTGCAGGGAAAACAAAAACCAAAAAATAGTCCCACAAATCCCAGCCCCCTAGGGTTTGCAATTCTAGACTCAAAGGGTGAGTGGTAAATTCTGCAGATGCCCCTTGCTTATTTACACTAATGACCGTCAATTATGGCCTTTTGTAAACTGGTGAATTTGCAAAGATCTTAATGCAATTGGAAGGCTGCAGCATCCCTGCACAGGCAATGGAAGCCACATTGTACTCCAGTCCCACTAATCTCCAAGCCTTGGGACAAAAGCTGAGGAGAAGGTGGGCCCTTGTCCTGTGCTCTGGGGACTCCCAGGTAGGAAAGGAGCCGGATTCTTTGTGCTTTCCAGGGCTTAAGGTGAATGTGAGGAGAGAGGATGCTGGGGGGGGGGGAGGGGATTGGGAAGAGGGCAGCATTCCTGAGAGCTGCCAGAGGAGGCGGGGCGGGGAGCCTGGAGCCTCCTTCCTCCCCCTCCCCCCTGCCTGTGTAGAGAGGTCTTTCTCAGTTGTCCCTGTAGGAGTTTATTTTGTAAAGAAAATTGGGATTCCTAGTACCTTGGACTGAAACTGTTATCTCTTGTAATTACTAGTTTTATCTTGTGATACTTGAGCAGGTGCCTTCTAATTTAATCTCCCCACCCTCCTCTGGCCATCTCACCCCTAGGCCCTTCTGTCCCCTTGCCCTGTAGAAGCTGAGCCTACGCCCAGACAGAACTCACTGCGCTCCTGAGGAGGAGATGGCTTTCCCAGAATGTGCCTGTGACCTGCCCACTGATGCCATTTCTTGATCCTTAACCTACCGTCATTGCACTATCTTACCCATTGGCTGCAGACCCAGACACACGTTTCCCAAAGCCAGGGAGGGTGACAAATTGGCTTGTTCTCCTTACCTCTTCTAGGGAAACCGGTCAGCCTGAGCTACAGATGTCCATGCCGATTCTTCGAAAGCCATGTTGCCAGAGCCAATGTCAAGCATCTCAAAATCCTCAACACTGCCAACTGTGCCCTTCAGATTGTGTAAGTCTCGAATGTCATCCTCCAGGGACGTTGCATCTAGTGGATGTAGTAACAGCGAGTGCAGTCTTATTAATAGAATTGAAATGGCATTCGCCAAGTGTCCAGCCTTGAGCGTGGCATAATTAATGGCAACGACTCTTGCCCTAGGCATTAGGCTGTGCTCCCAGTGGTTCTCGCTTCTTCCCAAGCTTCCTTTCTTCAGCACAGCAGAACTGGGTGCCTCTCAGCTAGAGAAACCCCGGGCTTCACTGAGGTTTTGGCTGAAGGCCAGTGAAATAGCCAGCCCTTTGCTAGTATCGGTTCTGTCTGTCCTGCCAGTTCTAGGGCTCTGGTGCTCTAAATCCTGTGTCATGTAGCAAAAACTCAGAAGACCCAAATTCACTTTAAGTCATCTTCAACCACTTGATGAAATTTGAAAATTTTCCAATCACTTACCTGCATTTTCTCAAGTACAATACACGAGTGTTTGATTTCGTTTAGTGTTAATGGCAGCTGCTCACATTTGATTTCGTTCGTGTGGGAAACAAGGAAAACCCAAGTCACACATCCACCAAGCACGAAGATCTCTCACCTGGGGTGCAGAAGGCTAGGAGAGGTGCAGGAAGAAAGCCACATGCGTGAAAGTCCCTTGCTTGGCCCTCCTGTGCCCGCAAGGTCCTGTGTCTAGACGAGGGCTCGGAGTCTCCTGGGGAAGATCTAAAAATCCAGGAGGATTTTTAGAAATCCTCATGCTAAAAATGGAGTAGGGACACAGCAGTCAGAACCAAAGCTGCAATTTACCAAAGACTTTTCTACCAGCACCAACTGTTATAGGTTTCATTTTCTTTGTGTTTCTTCTTTTCTAGCCTTTGCTGCCTGGAATGTACTTGTCATTTGCAATATGTTTCAGGGCCATAGAAAATGAATGTTTTTTCACTGCTTTGCCTACAATAAAATCCTATGTCTCCTGTAAGGAGTATTTTAATGGTATTGAATCTAGCTAGTACGGACCTCATTTACAGCACAGATGATGCCGGTTCACTTGCTGGGAGTGCACCTTGAAGGTGAACATGCCAAATACAATTCTCAGGTCTGGGCAAACATGAGTAAATGGCAGTGCCCAGATTTGCACTCCGTTGTGCCTTGCTTTGAGCCACCCTCCCTATGCACACCTCCTGCACTTAGGGGGCAGGCTGCTTGAAGACTTCTCCGGGTGCTCCTGCGCCACTGCGCCGGGGCTTAGCCGTCTTCACAGACCTGTGCTGGGGCTTAGCTGTCTTCACTCAAGAGTGGCTGGGCAGGGTGTCCCTGGGCTGCTTGAGATTACTCGGCACCCAGGTCTTTGTGGAGAGGGATCCAGAGAGACAAATCCAGGTCTTCCCCAGGAATTTGCGTGGAGGGAGGCTTTTCTGGGTTGACCTTTGCAAAAATTAATGTGACCAAGAACCATTTAGTGAACTTGTAAAATCTGTATGGAAACCATTTTCTGGCAAACCACCAGCACTGTCGCTCCCCTCACCGGACTGTCACCCCCCACCCACCCTGACTATTGTAGTACCTCCTGATGGGTCTTCTGCCTCCAGGCTTCCTCCTGTGTCTGTCCTGAAGCCTTTTCTCATGCCCGTCCTTAAGTCTGTTGCATGCACTCTCAAGTCGATCCATCAAAACGAAAATCCACTCTGTTGCTCTCCATTCTCCCTGTACATCTGGCCACAGGATTCTTGAACACTCTGTTCCCTTCTCTTCCTCAATGTCCTCTGTGCACTTTGACCCCCTTGGTGTATTTGCTCCTGTTTCTCCCTTCCCCTTTATTCCCTTTACACTCTCCTACTTACCCTTCAAAGGCAGTGCTAATGCTCCCTTATGTGAATTCTCCTGGACTCCCCTCTAAAGGCGTCAGTCACTTTTCCATATGTCTGCGATGGAATGTGCCACACTGCCAGCGTGGTACCTTCCCCAGGACACCTTGAGTGGCTCTCGCACCTGAGCCTGCTGCACGGGGCACCTGGCATCCGTGAGGGTCCTCAGTGGGTGCTGAGTGAGCCAGTGCAGGTGGCAGCAATGCCTCCCTCCCGCTGAGCTGTGCGCTCTCGCCTCTTGTGTCCCGCAGGGCAAGGCTGAAGAGCAACAACAGGCAAGTGTGCATCGACCCAAAGCTCAAGTGGATCCAGGAGTACCTGGAGAAAGCTTTAAACAAGTAAGCACAACCACCACAAAGGACTTCCCGCTAGACCCACTTGAGGAAAGCTAAAACCCTGTGCGAGATGAGAGGGCAGAGGTGGGTGGGGTGCTGAAGCAGGAGGCTCGGTGTGCCTGTGGGTGGTGCATTGATCCGGGATCGGGCCTGAGGTTTGCCAGCATATAGACACTGCATTTGTAGCACGTAGTACGGTACTGCAGCTGTGTTCATCCAAGTCCCCTACCCTTGCACATTGAAGCTTTTATAACTGGGGTTTTTCTAAGAAATTGTATTATCCCAACCGCATTTCCTACCAGTCAGTTCCCTCATGATCATCATAATCATCATCATCCTCATTACCATTTTTTAAAATCAATGATTACTTCAAGATCTGTATCTGGTTTGTTTTGGCGCTTCTCTTCTCCCCTGGGAGTCTGGGCACAGTCAGCCAGTGGCTTAGCAGGGAGCGGGGAAAGCCGTCCTTCCTCTAGATGCGGAGGCTACTGCCAGAGGGCACCCCTCCGAGGGTGACAGCCTGTGGCTCTCAGATACCAACCAGTGCGAGGCAGTAGCTACTGGCCGCCGCCTGCACCTCCTCTTTCAAGCTCAGTGATTGGCTCATGTAGAAGCTGTGTCACTGGGGACTGTGCTCAGAGACCCTCTCCCAGCCACTCCGCCCTCTCCCTGCCTCCGAGAGCATGCTTCATCTGGCTTCTGCTTCTCATTGCTGTAGCCTGGTCAGTGCTGCACTGGTGGGGAGGAGGGTGACGGCTGGGGCTCCTGCCCTGCGTCCCTCTCCTCCCTTTGCCTGCCCCTGACTCGGGCCCTCTGTGAGATCCATCTGCGGCCTCCTCCAGAACGGAGCCGGCCCTCTCCTGGGGATGTGAGATCATGCCCCTGCTTTCCCACAAAAGACAAGTCTTTGCAGAATCAAATGCAATTTTAAATTTGAGAGCTTGCTTTGAGGAATTTGGTTTCTTTGATTGCCTCTGAAGCCAATGAATGCCATGAAGGCTCTACAGACTCTGAGGTTTCTGAAATCAGAAGTGAAAAATAAATGAATAAATCAGCATCTTGCCACTCGTCCTTCCTGAAGCCATAGTAGGGTTTCAGGTTCCAATCATAATTGTGGCAAGATGAAATTTCCATGCATAAATGTGATCCACAGATGGTCCTAGTGGTATTTGTAACTTTTTGCAAGGCATTTTTATATATATTTTTGTGCACATTTTTTATGTTTCTTTAGAAAACAAATGTATTTCAGAATATATTTATAGTTAAACAATTCATATATTTGAAGTGGAGCCATATATATGTCAGTAGTTTGCATTTCTCTATTATCTTAAACTACTGGCAATTTGTAAAGAAATATATATGATATATACATGTGTTTGCAGCTTTTCAATGTTAGCCACAGTGTATTTTTTCACTTGTACTAAAATTGTATCAAATGTGACATTATCTGCACTAGCAATAAAATGCTAATTGTTCCATGGTATAAACCTCCTACTGTATGTGGGAATTTATTTACCTGAAATAAAATTCACTAGTTGTTAGAGATGGAGCTCATATGCATTTCTGAAATTTATAAAAATAAGCCTGCCTGCTGATCAGGTGCCGTAGGTCCCTTCTGTAGAGCTCATGCGTGATAGCGTATGGGCTTTTCTCATGAGCAGATTAGGGCTGCAGCTCAAGTTTTTGCATCTTTTTTTTTTAACCCAATGGAAGTAGCAGTGCTAGTGTTCTGAGGAATAATATTTGACTCACTAATTCCTCTCCCCCTCCTTCCTCCTCCTCGGTTCTCCTAACATCCCATGTAATCCCCAGAGACTCAACCCTAGTAATACCAAGCTTTCACATTTTCCCATGTAAAAATCCCATGACTCCAGGCTGTGGTTAATACCGAGCTTACACAGGAACAGGTGGCCTCACCACATAAATCATTAAATACCATTCGGCTTGAATCATTTTAATGTGACAGTCATGAGCCAGTTGCTCTAATAAAATTCTGCTAACCAGCTCTCTCCTTCGTTCTCCAGAACAATCCCAGTCATTCCCAGGGGTGTTCACAGGCATCCAGAGAGGAGAAGGTGGGATGGGCTGATTTCTTTCTCCTGTCCTGGATGCCATCTGAACCTGGGGCCTCCAGCCGCCAAGGCATCATTCAGTTGGAAATGTAGAGGTTTCTTCAAGAAAGCAGAGAGTTCAGCTCTGCGTTGAGAAGGAAGGAAGCCCGATGAGAGCAGGGCAGGGTGGGAGGCACAGACGACCAAGGCAGCGTGGCCCTGGGTGTGCCCCCTGCTACCTCCAAGGTGTGGATTCCTTGTCCTCATGGCAGGTAGTAGGCACCAGGGCCAGGCAAATTGGCCACCACTATAACCAGTTCGTAGGCCTTATAGAAGCTTGTTGAATACTCTGAATCGGGGGGAGATGTCTAATTTATTTTAATGAGTTACTGACATGAGTAGTGCTTTGACCAGGGGCTTCCAGGCCAGGGACTACAGAGTTAAACTGATCCATGGGCCAGCATTACATCTTGTGCAGACTGAGATGGACTCTTGTTTATTTCAACCTTATTAATGGTTCTACTAATTTTATCTAAGGGGGCGCAGAGAAGAAAAAGTGGGGAAAAAAGAAAAGATAGGAAAAAAGAAGCGACAGAAGAAGAGAAAGGCTGCCCAGAAAAGGAAAAACTAGTTATCTGCCACCTGGAGATGGACCGCAGTGCACTCTGCTCTCCGCGCTTTGTAAATTTGCTCGACCCTGCTCCAGGGCTGACCCCTGCAGACTGGGCAGGTGCTCAGACTTCTGGGGCGAGCAACGCTTTGCCGCCCCCCCTGGCCACATCAGTTCCTGTATTTATGTGCTTTTTAAGGCCCTTCTTGGTCTGCTAAGTTATGAAGAAAGAAAGTAGTTGTGCAGAGACCGGGGCGGGCGTCCTCGGATCCTGCGTGCCCAGGACTCTGGACAGTCTGGGGTCTCCAGTGTCTCCCTGGCTGGGGAGCTCCCAGCACGTCCTCCCTCCCTCTCCTACATGGCCCTCACTCACTCAGAGCGCACGGCTCTGCCCACCTGCAGTCTGCACTCCCCTGGAGACAGAGCAGCCTGCTGACCCAGCAGAGGTGGCCTCACCAGGAAGGGACATGTGCCTTCCACCCTCTGTGGCCTTCTCAGGGTAGGGGATAACTGACTAGCCCGTAGGGCTCAGCCCTAGCTTTCTCCAAGTGCCTGGCCCTGGACCACTCCACCAGTTGGGAAGGGACATCCCCAGTCCCTCCTCCCAGGGCTATGTAGGCCACCTTACCTCCAAGCCTGGTGGGTTTCTGCAGACTGTGTGGGGTGAGAGGAGGGAATGCTGCATTCCCAGAGAGCAGACGTGGAAACACTCCTCAGGGAGCCTCCTCTTCCAGCAATTTACTGTAGAGTCTTTAAAGGGGTCCCCCAGATGGAGGACAGATGTGTTCTGGAAATGTGTGAAGAGCCCAGAGCCCCAGGGACTCCCAGCCTGCCCCCTCCTGCTTTCTGCATGATGGTGTGATTGGGCTACAGGGCACAGCTGCCTCAGTCCTCACTCAGGGGAAGTACCTTATCTGCCTAAACTGGACATGGTTTAAGTTCTAGAACCTTCCTCCACCCCCTCCCCACCCCAGCAGATTTATGGTGAGGTGTTTTGCCAAGTCTTCTAATTCAGACCAGGAGGATGGAGACCCCTTAGGAGAGCAAGGCCCTGATTTCAGTCTTGCTTTGAAAAAGGACACCCTGGATTTGTCACCCCTGCCCCCACCTCACAGACACATGCCTGGCCTGACCCCCAGAGCCCTGGTCATACCTTCAATAAATGCACGCAGGAAGGTGCAGTGGTTAGAGGATGGAGAAATGGGTTTCAGGAACAGAAAGCCCCAAGGTCCCTGCAAGTCATGCTCACCTGGGCATGGAGCGCGCATCCCCTTGTGTGCTAATGAACTCCCTTGTGATTGCAGCCATCTGCCTTCTTCATGGAGAAGGGTCCTGCCAGGGCACACAGCCAAGGGCCATTTGTTTCTCACCGCTGTCCCTTCCTCTGGATAGCTCTCCAGCCCAATCCCTGTTGTCAGTGCCAGGACCAACCCAAGGCCTGGGCCCTGGGTGTGCAGGGCTGCCTGTGTCCCTGCCCCCACCTCAGGGCACCTGTTTGGTGGCAGGGCTGCCTTCCTTCCTGTGGAAGCCAGGGGCGGTTCTGTCTGGAGCCCTCACAAAGGCTCCTGGAGCCCCTCACCTCCCCCCTTCAGACTACACAGCAGCGGGGCTGGGGCTGTGTGCTGTGTGCCGAGGGGGGCTGGGCAGTCAGCCCTGGGGCAGCATGGAGAGCTGCTGGCCCTCTAGCAACAGAGGGCGGGCTCATGCTGCCCTGAGGTGACAGACTGCTTGCTGCAGGGACCAGGGGGCACTCCTCCCACCCACCCCACTCCGGGGGAGCGGAAGCCGAAGCTGCAGGGACTAAGAGTGGGGCCCACACTAACAAATGCAAGCAAGCATTTGTTTTTGTTCATCCCGTGCTGTGTGGGCCTGGGCCCCACTGTGTCTCAGGAGGCTTATGAAGCGCTTAGGAAGGGCGGAGGCCCAGCCCGCGGAACACGGGGCGCCCCGGAAGCGGAGGAGTGCGACTGGATTCCCTTCCGTGCCGTGGTGGGTTGAAGCTAGGAAGGGCTCGCTCGCCGAGCTGGCCAGGTGAGAGGAGCGCGGCGGTCCCGGGTCACCGTGCGCTGCCCGGCACGTGTCCCTGCGGGGAGCCCGGCCGCCCACGCACGCACCCCAGGTGCCACCGGGCCCGCGCAGTGCGGCGCCTGGCCTAGAGGTGTGAGGGCCAGGGCCGGGTTGATGGAAGCCACGGGAAGTGCCTCTTCTCAGGGAGGGTGAGGCCGGATGCAGAGTCCTGGGAGCCCTGAGCCTCAGCCCAGCGGGCGGCAGCGCCCGCCACGCGCGACCCTGTGCAGTGCCTGCGTGCTGTCCTGCGTGTGCCACACCCGTGCTCCTGCGTCTCTGTGCTCTGCTTCCCGCCTTCATCCGATCCTCCCGCTTGAGCCTGGCTGCTCTCTCACTACCCTCCCGCTCTCCCGGCCGGTGCGGGGAGGCCGGCGATTCGAGCTAAGGGAAGCCCCTGGGCGTCCGTGCAAGCTGCCGGAACCGGCTCAGGGTCACCTGCTTGGTGGGACCCGCCTTAATGGTGTCTCCCTCTGTTCTTGTCAACAGGAGGTTCAAGATGTGAGAGGTGGGTCAGACGCCTGAGGAAGCCTTACAGTAGGAGCCCAGGTCCGAACCAGTGTTAGGAAGGGCCTGCGGCCGCTTCCCCGCCCGGCTCGGCCCAGGGCCTTGCCCAGGGCTTTGTTTTGCACACTTTGCCTTACTTTCACTATTGGTTATGTAGTAAACATGGTGTTTATTTTTCATTTAGTTTGATTATCCAGTGTCACTGGTGACACATAGGAGCTTAGACTAAGGCCGTTATTTTACTTACTTTACTGTGGTCTCTTTCCCGGGGAGCCCCAGTCACAGGGGTTCCTGCACTTGGCGTCTCTCCCAGCTCGCCAGTACCATGCCTAGGCTGGAGCCACCAGGACGCGTCAGCGCGGGCAGAGCACAGTGACGCTGCCCTCTGCAGTGTGGGGTGGTGGAGGGAAGGCTCCAGAGGGCCAGACATGAGGCTCCCCCCTCCTCCAAAGGGGCCGCCTCCCTGGTGAGGATGGCAGGGCTTCCCTGAGCTGAGACAGGAGTGTGAGGCCAGGGCAGAGTGAGACCAGCCCTCATCGGGAGCTCTCTTCCACATCCATCATGTTCTTCCATCATTCTGTCTCTCATCCATCGCCATGTGCATCCAAGACTGTCACCATGACCCCAAAAAAGGACTCTCTCAAGACCAAAGCTTTAATTTAAACCGGCACCAAGAAGAAAATCAAAATGTCTTGTGCTACCTGAAAACACTGTGCACGTCTATGTCTTGCTTGGAATATTGTCCATTGTCCAATTCTGTGTATTTGTTCAAAGCCAGCATCCTCATCCATGACCAATGTCTTGGTGCATGCACCGTATGCTCGTCATATGCAAAGGCTCAGTGGGAGGCAGTACCCCTTGGGCTCTGTGACCGAGTTCCTCACCAGAGCTGTGGTCTGTTGGGGTGAGCTGGCTTGGTTCCCCCACTGATCACAAAACCATGTGGATCAATAAACAGCACCCAAGGCAATGTGGTCTGCAGCAGTGTGGACCTCAGAGGACTGTTGACCCTCTGTAGTTGCTGATACCTTAAAACTAGAGCCAAACCCAGCATTGTTTGGGGAAAACAAGAAAAGAATTGTCAACCTTTGTTTAGTTTTTAAAACCCAGCCCATAAAATAATCAATCCTGGTGAAGATTCATTCCCAATTAAAATCTAACCTCATCTTTTCCACCATTCGTCAATGCCATCATCTCTAACCTTACAGCCTGGGCCCTCTCTGCTGCCCCAGGTCACCTTGCACTTCCAGTACGCCCAGCAGGGCTTCCTCTGAGACAGAGATGGGCTGTCTGCAGTTAGTGAAAATTCCTGACATTCAGAGTGTTTCCCTTTGACTGAAGGCAGATTGTAGTGTTGCATTAAACCACTTAAAATTTTTGCTTTAAAAAGATAAGCACTTGAGGTTTTTTTGTTTAGTTTTGTTTTTCATTCAGTCTCACTAATACTTTTCCCTTTTGGTTAAAAACCTCAGTAACATTTTTAAAATGAAGAAAGTGTAAAAAAGAAGGGCAAAACAAAGAAATACATCAGTGGACAAGACACTGTATGCAACATGTGGAAAGTAAATTATCGTACAATAACCTTGAATAGTTGGTGTTTTAGATTTAATAATCTGTGGGGTCATTGGTAAGTGACCCTTTAATATTCCTTTAAATTGGATCTTCATGGCAGAAGGCAAAATCTATAAGACCAAAACTTTCCCTTAATTTAAACAAAAATTAAAATCCTCAAACCAGCTATATTATATTGAAAAAATAAAGTCTGAGGGATCTTATTGTTATAAGAGATGCGGAACTAGTTTCCAAACCCTCTTTTGAAATTAATCCGTCACACGGTGCTCCTGAATTATACATGAAATATTGAATTTTCAGTGGGATAGTCATTTTCTAGGTAATCCAAGATACTTAGAAATCTCTCAGTAAAAATTTGGAAGTACCTGCTCCCAATCCTTAAACCGGAATCATTAATTTTCTTGCTTGGAGGAAACAAATATGACCCTAAATCCTGACTATGGTTAAGTAAGAAACCAATTCTCTTCTTCTTCCGTAGAGAGGAAAACAGAGTAGAAACCGCAGGGAAAATTGTTTGTGTTGCGATTCCTCTGCAACAATCAGCTCCTGCCTGGAGACTTCCCCCCAATGCAATGTGCATCGGAATACAGTAGTCTATTTGCAAAGGAAGAATCTCTCCTTATCCCAATCTCTTTTGCTTTCAAACTACAAGTCAGGTGCGTCAGGGAGCTGCTGAGGAGGCATCACCCAGCCCTGCCTCCTGGGCCTGGTGTTGCCTCTGCCCGACATCCCTCCGTGCTCCCTCTGACCTCCAGGGGCTCCTCCACCGCCAGCCTTTGCATCAAGACGCAGGAAGGGGCACTGGGGGCTCACAGCCAGGCTGTGTGCTGGGACTGGCATCTGTGCTGTGTGTTTGTGCTGTTGTTTGTCCCACTCTGGCCAGACACTGAGACACCAGCCAGGACACTCAGGAGAGGTGGTCTGCTTGTCCACCTGCTCCCCAGAGACTGCCACCAGAGAAGAAAGGTTCCGTTTTCAGCAGAGAGTCTGAGTGGTAATGGGTTGCTGTCCCTGGGTAGAGTCCAGGGACTTTCCTAAGCCTTTCCGTTGGGTCCCATTTGCCTGCCATGGTGGGGTTTTCTGGCTGGTGTTACCACCCTGGGCTCCCTAACTGGGAGTTGGTAGCCATTCCCAGGAGGTGACCCTTCTCCAGGTGGGTGAGATCCTTGGGGCCCTGTTCGCTCCACACAGCTTCCCTGACCCATTCTGAGGGAGTCCCATCCCTGGGAAATGCTCCCGAGAAACTGCGCATCCCCTAAGCAGACCACTGACATTGCCAAGTTGACAAAACCATGTAGAAAACTTATTTTGCAACCTTGCTGGCCTCTCAGTGTCTGAGCAATGATGGGTTCAATGTTAAATGTGATGAATACTGTATTTTGTATTGTTTGAATTGCATTTCCCAGATAATGTGAAAATGGTCCAGGAGAAGGCAGCTTCCTAAATGCAGTGTGCTTTTTTAAAAACAACTCTTTGAGAAACAATTCCTACTTTGAAGTCATATCAATGAAAAATGTATATGCACTTATAATTTTCCTAATAAAGATCTGTATTCAAATATAGCCACCAACAGTTGGAAAATGGTGTTATTACTTGGAATATCCTAGATGTGATAATTCTCCCTCAAACCCAACACTAAGGGGCTGTGTAATCCTAGCTGCAGTGGTTAGTGGAAAACAGGCCATTGTAATCACACTAATTGCAGGCAAGAATTCTGGGGGCATAATTGCTTCTCCTAGACAACTGATCCTTAGCAGGGGAAAGGTGCTCCTTTTTCTCTGAATGTCCTTGGTTTGCTGTAATTGCTTCTTAAAGGCAAGCTGGACCTCCACTCCACCACGAGGGATGGTGTTGTGCGAGGGCCCCAGGGCTTTCCCCGGCAGCTGTGGGGGGGAAGGGAGCTCCCGCTCTGCTCAGCTCTGCTCGTCTCCCGCTCTGCTCGTCTCCGTATTGGTAGAATGCAGGCAGTCCCATCCCTGAAGGCATGAGGACCTCTGCTCTGTGTATTTCCCATCTTGCACAGGGCCCTGCTGGAAGCCAGGCACTGAGTCCCTCGCCTGCTGCTGACCAGCACTGTCCTAGCCACTGGGAATGGGCTGGGCCTGGCAGACAGGGCTCTGGTGCTCACAGGGTTCTGTTTTTAACACATCTTAGCATATCATTTCTCATCTGTATTCAACCATTTTGGGAAGGAGAGGCCAGCATGGATAGCCCCCAAAGAGATTATTCTGTCTTCCTTCTTCCCCATTGGCCCAGATGTGACCACGACACCCTGTGGGCAACCTCCCTGTGACGTTCAGGATGGTTGTGATGCAGGTGCTAAGTCACAGGTGGATGGAGGAAGGGACAGGGTTAGTGGAGCCTGGGAGAGGCGGTGTGAGAATAGTAGGCCGGGTTTGCATCCAGATCCTCCATCTGTTTGCTGTGGGGTTGGAGACGCATCACTTGATCTGAGTCCCGACCTCCCCAGCTGCAAGGTTGCAGCTTCCTACAACCAAGAGTGGGGGATCAGACTGGGAGCAGGTAGGGAAGCAGCTAGTTTGGGGGGAGAGGAGAAGCCCTCCTCTGCACCCCCGAAGGTTTAGCCATTTTGCATTGCTCTCCACCTCCTGTCCCCTGGGGTCTGCAGAGTTGGGATAAGACTCCTACCTGCCTCTGCTGTGCCCCTCAACAGAGCGAAGGCACGGCCGGACCTAGAAGCGAGCTAGAAGTTGAGCCTGAGCCTCTTGCTGAAGGTGGGGAGAAGCCGCTTGGTTGGCGTGCCTCCCCGCGCGTTTGCCCGAGTGGGCTATTTCCAGCACAGGAGTTAACCACCAGCTGACCCTTCAAAATGATCTAGTGTCAAAAGAAAAAAAAAAAGGTCTGTGTTGCGCCGTGCTCCCACCTGCCCTCATTTAGTCAGCCGACAACTGGGCGGCACAGACCCTGGGGAGCAAGGGCCTCGCTCTGATCCCACGGAGCCCGCAGCCCGGGCCCTGCCCCGCGGGGCCGTCTCCTGAAGCGCGGCGCATCCTGGCGTTAGGGAGGCTCAGAGTGGAGAAGACCTCTAACTTAGACATCAGTGAGGGCTCCCTAAAAATGTCATTGGTGAAGCTGAGAGCAGCCTGAGGGGTGGTGTGCTGCACCCGTGAGGACTGCCACGCGGAGCCCAGGTGGTGTCTGTGAACCGGACAGGGCCAGTCTGCCAGGGGTGCAGCCCACAGGGAGCCCTGCACAGTGGGCAGAGGGGCAGGGTGTCGGCTTCCTCACTGCCCCGCTTTGGGAGGCACAGACTGCACAAACGCAGCTGAGAAGCGCTGGGACCCCATGGTGTTGGGGTCCTAGCAGCCAGGAACAGGATGAGGGGTCCCCTCGGCTCAGCTGATTGGTGGCACGGTCACCAGTGCACCTGTGGGCCCATCGGTTTTCCGTCCCAGGAGTGCGGGCTCCGACTCAGACGGCGGTGGCCATGCCGTGTTTCTCTGTGCCTGCAGCCGAGGACTTGGCTCTCTGGGGCTGGGCGGCCGGGAGACAGAGAAGTGGAGGGCGCCCCACCTCGAAACAGACTCCGAGAGAGAAGTGGGGAGGCAAGACCAGGAAGACCTCAGGGGAAGTGAGATGTGGCCACCCAGGAAAGGCCTGGAGAAGCTGGGGGGACACTGGTCCCTTGTGAGTTCTGGCCACACTCCTGGCATGGGGTCCCTGTGTTCCACATAAACTCCCCTCTAGCTAGGATGAGGATTTCTGCTAATTACACCCAAATAACCATCAGTTGGGGCGATTAGCCAGCTCCGAAGGAAGACCACTGAGCCCACAAGGCGCCCTAGCACATGCCCGCTGCCCTGTTAGGGCTGATGAAGACCCAGAGGCTTCCAGGAGCCTCTCCCCCGTAAGGCGCACAGAGCCCACGCGAGGCTGAGACACACACCCTCCCCAAAGGCATCCGCCAGCACCGCCTCTGCCCGCCCAGCATGGGGATGGCTGGACACCCGTCAGCCTGTGGGAGCCGCAGCCCCGCCCAGCAGACGGGCGGAGGGGCGCCTGGGCCCACGCCACAGCCCGTGTGTCCCCTGGGCAGAGCAGACTGGAGCCAGCTGCGTTCTCAGGGAGTCCTTTCCCAGGCCTCCCCACTAGGACGAAGCCCGGTAATGCCTTTGTGGGGCTTTCTTCCCAGCGCCTAGTCACGGTGGGTGTCTGCAGACTTCGGGCCAGCGGGCTGACATCTTCAGGCTGCCCCTGGCCCTGAGCAGCAACCCGGCAAGCTGCAGCCAAGCCCTGGGTTCCCACCTGGGCGGGAGCTGCTCTCAAATTTCAAGGACATTGCTCTGCTGTGTTTTAGAGGGAAGGGAGTTGCATCCCTCTTGGCTCATAAAACCAAACAGAAACAAAGCAGAGTGAAGCACAGGCGAAGCCCCACACAGGCGCTGGCCCTCGTTATTCCTGAGAACAGAGGGGGCTGGGAGGGCGAGAGGTGCTGGGGTGCCTGAGGGGGAGGAGCCCTGGGCATGGACTGAAGGGAGTAGCTGTCAACTGCCCCGCGACCTGCTCCTGCTACGTCTCATGCACCCCACCCTGCATCTGCACCGCCTAAGCGGGCTGGAGCTTAGAAAAAAAATACCTCCCCACTGCCTGGTCTCCTTAAATCCATGACACCAACCTCCAGCGGTCCTCAGAGCTGCCCTGAGCCCACCACGCCTCCCTGTTCCCTTTGCTCTTCCTCCTCCCAGGTGCGGACTCCATACTTCCTCCTCTCCCCTCAGCCCTCCTTCCTCTCTCCCTCTCAGCCTCAGCTGAGGCCTGCCTTCCTCCGCCACAGAACTTTAAAAGCCAGCATGAAGAAGGGGACTTCCACGAGCTTCGCCCCTTGTCCTCCGGCCTGTCCACCCTGCCTCCACTGCCGCCATCTGGCTCCTGGCAACATGGCATCCAAGACGCGGAGGCCAGGGGTCCTCACTCGCCACGGACATCTCTCCCGGTTTCCTGCACCAAAACTCTTTCCCTCTGTGCATTAACACGCCAACATGTTACCTCTTACCCAAACCAAAACAAAGCAAAATTAATACAATCTCTAAATTATATCCTCCTACGGCTTCTGCACCATTTCTGTGTTTCTCATCACACGCAAGTCCTCGAAAGAGTTGTCTATATTCCCCATGCCCACTGTCTCTCCTCCTCTCTCTCTGGTCTTTCTAGAACACTCTCCAATTAGCATTTTGACCTTGCCGTCCACGCCACTAGATCTGCTGTGTGTCAAGGTCATCGGTATGCCCCACGTGGGAAGTCCAAAGGCCAGTCATCGATGCCCAGCTGACTCGGTCTATTGGCATCACCTGACACTGCCAGTCAGCCTCCTTGAAGACACTTCCCGGTTGGCTTTTCGGAGCCGCTCTTGCCTGTTCCCTCAGCTTCATGACTTCTCCTTCCCTTTGCTGCTCCCTCTTCTTCCTCCAGACATATGAACAGGCGAACTCACTTGCTTCCTTGTCCTTGAACACCATGTAAATGGGAAGGAATCCCAGAGTGCGGTCTCTAGCCCAGACCCGGCTCCTGGGCTCCTGACCTGTACCCCAGGTCCGCATCTGCAAGGGGCCATGTGCAAAACGGAACTCAGAATTTCCACCTGCTCATCTCCGTTCCAGCCAACGGCAACTCTAGCCTTCCAGTGGCTTGGGCCAGAGCCCTTATACTCATCTTTGATTTATTTTATTCTCACAAATCCCTGAGCTAAACCACTAACAAACCCAATTAGTTACCATGAGAATATTCCCAGAATCCAATCACTTCCATAGCTACCTGCTTAGCCCAAGCCCGAGGCATCTCCTGCCTGGGTCTCTGTGTGCGCTGGCCGTCTGCCCTCAGGCCCTCTCAGCTGCAGCTGGAGTGGCCTGTGACAATGGTGGGCTGCAACACCCATCGTCACTGGCCACTCCTGTAGAGGAACCACCTACCAAGGTTCGCACCACATGACAGCACCTCTCTGACCTCAGCCGTCCCTGCTCCAGGCACGCTGGCCCCCTTCTCTCCCTCTAACAGGCCAGGCCTGCCCTAGATGGCCTCTTGGCCTGAATATCATCCCGTGGTTTACTGTGTGCAGTCTCTGCTCCCCTTGGCCTTGTCAGAAGAGTCTGTGTAGCCTCCCCTCCCTGCTCTGCGTTGTGCCCTGGCCGCCTCCCTGCTGGCCATCGTCTGCTTCCCCACACCGTGCACAAGCAGGGGACTTGTTCTGTGTTGTTCACTAAGTATTTATCTGTGGCTGGTGCATAGAAGGTACTAATGAAATAATTTTTGAATGAAAGCATGATAAATCAACGGGATGTTGACATGTTAGAAATTTTCTTCGCTCATTTCTACAATAAAGACAGTGATACCTCCCAGGGTTGTGCATGTATTTGCATACTCAAGGCCACACTGGTAAGTCATTATTAGGATGCAAATAAATCCATGTCACTCCAGTGTTCATACATCAGTGGTCACGCACACTGCCCCTCCTTTAGACTCCCCTGTTTCTGACCCTTCCCCTAGAGTCCCAGGGGAGACAACGCGATAAACTATAGGGGTTTATTCCCTGTACGTCCAGATTAAAGAATTGTCCCGTTCCCCAGAGGCACCTCCTTCTGAGAGCTCCTCCCACTTGCGGGGAGCTGCGCACACTCCTCTGCAGACAGCAGGAGTGGTCAGTACGGGGCTGGGGCCCTGTTGGCCGGGGATTTGCAGCTGGAGGCCCAAGGGGACAGCCACAGCTGGTGCAGATCCCTAGGGCCAGATCTCCGTTCCTGGCACTTTAGCCCTGGCCACGCTTGGCGCAATGGATGGCTGGCCAGACCTCAGGACGTAGCCAGGGCCCCAGAGGAGTGCAATTGCAGACACCACCAAGTGGACAAGAGCAACCGCCAGGAGTTCCTTATCAATCAGCTACTGGGAGCCAGGGCCGTGCCCTTCCCCAAATGGCACTGCTGGCAAAAGGCAGAGCGGGGCTCTGGACCCGTCAAATAGAGCCTGCAACCGCTGGCGTTCCCTGCCTCCCTTCCAGTATTCTCTGCGCCTTTCCCACCGGCCTGCCCACCTGGGTGCTTGGCCCTAAGGGCAGGTGTTTACAGCCAGACCCCTTGGCCAGCCCTCCGGGGAGGAGCTGGCTGAAGGGCGAGAGCTCAGGACAGTGGCGGCTGTGGGGCTGTGCTCAGCTTCCGGGCAGCGCCCCGCTGTGCAGCCAGGCAAGCCGCTGGGGGAGGAGCCACGGGCCTTGGTCAGTCTGGAAGGCCCCAGATGCAGCCACGGGCTGACCTTGTCCTTCCCTCTCCCAGCCATTTTCCTGAACGTGGGATGATCGACTCCGGTCACATGCCCTTGAGGAAACAGCCATTCTGGGCATTCTGGGCATTCCTCGGGGGAGGCGGCTCTCCTTCCGGCCACCGTGAGCCCTCCAGTGCGACGCCGGGACCTTGGCACCTGGGAAGGAGGCCTGCAGGGACCAGCTTTTTCCAGTTCTTCCTCGGGGAGAGCACCTGCCCTGCAGGCTGTGAGGCCCACCGGCCAAGGGGAACAGGAGGCTAATGCATTCACGGCGCGTTTGTTTCCCTAGGTCGGTGGGCGGAGCTCGCAGTGGGGACAAACCAACACCTTGGTCAGGCGCCTCCCGTCCAGCTGCAATTTCCAGTGCAGCCTGTGCCTGCCAGGCCCCCCAGGACCTTTTGCTCTCACGGTCCTTAGTCGTCTCCTGAAACGCCCAGCATGCCCCGTGTGATGGACGCAGCGGGGAGGCCCAGGCCCCAGGGAGACCTCCGTGTCGCAGAGCTGGGACTGGGAGAAGGTCCTGGGGCCGCTTGGTGCCTTAGTGCCAAACAAGCTTTCTCGTGGCTCTCAAAGCAGCGTCCCTGGGCAGGTGGCCAGGCAGAGGCTGCAGGCTAGGTCTACAGTGCCAGATATCTCCAGGTTTGAAATTCGAATCCATTTACAGGACATGCTGGGCAGACTCAGGCTGTGAAATCAATACAGCCTTTCAGGAGCAGCAATTTTAAAAAAATGAAATAGCATCAAAAAGAAAAGTAAGAAGGGAAGAAAATAAAATGGAAAATTTTGGCCTATGCCACACCTACTAAGGGGAAGAACAATTCTGGTGTGTGTGTGCAAGCACATGATGATGGAAACACAATTTTCATTGTATGTTGTGGTTAAAAAAGAAAAGTTTATTTGCTCTTGTGTCCCCAAACCCGACGGTGAGGGTGGCTCAGCCCCACTCCCTAGATGGAAGAGAAGAAGTTGGAGGATAACAGTGAATTTCCTTAATTTAAGAAGCATTGAAAAAGAATTCTAATATTTCTAAAATCAGGATACATTTTACAATTAAAGTATACATCTCATGGCTGCTTTTTCTCTCCCCTAAAAAGCCATGAGTGTCATGATCAGACTATGACGCCTCAACAGTCACAGCCATAGCCGCCGCCCTGCCCTGGGCCCGTTGCCCTGCGCTCCTGCGTCAGCATCTGCTCTGGGCCCTCAGGAGTGAGGCACGAGGCTGGCACGTGCCGTGGAGACGCACTGTCGCGCTTGCAGATGAGAACCGGAGGCCCGGAGGGGTGCGTGTGATGGAGCTGCAGCTCTGCAGCCCAAACCCAGCTATCCCTGGCTCCAAAGCTCACCCTGTGCCTCACTGGGCAAGTCTGAGTTTTGAACTATCTCAAGAAGGGTGTGGTCCTCACTCTGTGCTCTTCTATTATGGAATAGCAGGACTCGATCTCACCTGCAAGGCCCGCTCCCTGCACCTGCCAAGGCCCCTGTTCTCAGGTGGCAAGAGTACAAAGGATGGTGGCCCCACCGCAGAACCTTTTTGGGGAGACTAGTTCAATGGGTGGGGCTCATGGAGCCCCCTGCAGACTTCTCAAGCCTGGTCACCGTGCACCCGTGTGCTGGCTTGACACCCAGGAGGCTGCAAGGGGCAGGGCCTGGCTCTCGGGGTCCTGGAAAGGAGGGACCCAAACTCCAACTTTCCAAAGGGAGACTCAAGGGGGGTTGGGTCTGAGTGCCTTTGTTCAGATAATCTTTCAGAGTCCTTGAAGAATGGAGTGTCCCAGCGTTTGCCTGTGGTCCCAGCAAAATAATTGACAGCATCTCCTTTCTCTTCCCATGTCCTCATGTGAAGGACAAACTGCACGGCCAACCCAGCAAAGACGGGTGAGCTGGCAGGGTCTGCCTAGAAAGGCAAAGGCCTCTGCCCCTCCTCCAGGAAAGCTGGGACAAGTCTCCGGCCATGTCTCTCTTCACCCACACTTGGAGCTGCTCTCTGGGGCATCTGAATCCCTGGCCGGGCCTTGGGACACTCATGGGCAGAGGAGGTGGAATCTGCAGGTGTGAGGACTGTGGAGTCGTGATCAGCGCAGTCAATGATCACCCAGCACAAACCATAGCGGAGACCTGGCAAGTCTCCGAGGCCGTTCGAATCCTGATCTCTCATCTGTGACTCCTCATCCCGAGCATGCTGAGCGGGCCGCAGGGGCAGCCCTGCCTGCCTTGGAGGTGGGGCAGCACTGGAGCCTGACTCGGGGAAGGACACCAGCCTAACGTGCACTGGGCCCTGCTGCGTGCCAGGGCTTAGCACGTGTTGACTGATGCTCCCCTCCCTGCAAGGGAGATGGTCTTTCCATTGTGCAGGTGAGAAACCAGGCAAGGCAAGCGCTTTCCTAAGCCAGGTGTATACAGGTAGCAGCGCCGTGTGTCTCCATGTTTTTCACTGAGCCGCCGTATGACCAGTTAGCTCCCCCTCCCTGTGAGACAGCTGCGGAGGGAGACGTGGAGGTGCTGGGGCGGGGGAGGTGGTGGGGAGGGGAGGGACGCCATGCTTGCCTCCTGCCGGGCTCTGGGCTGCCTGGGGTGCATGTGACATGAGCGGTCCCGCACACACAGACAGACACATGTGATGTGACCACATCAGCTGACAGGCAGCTGGAGTCATGAGTGGCTATGGGCTCAGAGGCTGGGTGACAGAAATACATTCTAGAACTGGAAACAGGAGGGGTTGGGCCTGCCCTGACCAGTCGGCATGAATGAAGGAGCAGGACAGAGGCTGGTAGAAAGCGAGAGGGCTGATCACGACAAGTTGATGCCAGCTGACACTTCCCCAGTGCCAACTGCAGGCTGGACTCAAGGACAGCCGCCCGAGAGGCAAAATGTCCTGAAACCAGCCAGGCCTGGGAGAAAGGAAGTGACTTTCACAGGGTTGCCCAGTATTGCTGGTCACACCTGTGGCCCTCGCCAGCTCTCTGCCTGGTGTTGGCTTGAGGGCTAGCCTGGGACCTGGAGCTGGGGCTGGCTCTGAGCCTGGCCAGGGGGTGCAGCACTAAAGTGCAAGTCCCCTCCCTGGCTCCACCCTGGAAGCCTGCAAGCATGTGTGTCCTTCCTTCATTTCTCAGGGCACTGCTATGTCCTCCTTGTCGTCAAACCCGTGTCTTAGTGAAGTGGCAGGTGCTCTTGGTGATGTTTCTTCAGCTGTCCTTGTCGTGCATGTTCCTTTGCTGGAGGCTGGGTTGGGTTCCAGGGTTGCCGCCCCCTTATTTAGGGTTTTTCCAGAAGCCTCTTTCCTGGTGCACACCAGCTTGGGGGGACATAATTTGGGTTAGGGTTCAGGAATTATCCCAGATGCACATGCTGAGGGGGCTGGCCTTGGCCTTAGGTAAGCAGTGCACCTGGCTCCTAGTTCAGTCTCCTCCAAGATGCCCCCCAACCCCCCGACCAGGGCTTCAGGCCCCAGCCCTTGGCCTTGGATTCATCAGCAGGAATCATCAGCTCTGGAATTTCATGGAAATTTCCAACTTCTCAGACTCAATCCTAAACCACCATGAACTCATCGCAAGACATTTTAATGATTTTTGGAGCAGAATATTTAAACAAACAGCCTGAGGTTACACAAATTGCCGCCCACTGAGCTCTCTGACCTGCAGCTTCTGTAGGGGTGGGGCTGCCCCCTCTGAGCCCCCTCAGGCTCCTCAGGGCTGCCTGCCCCGCAAGCTTCCGGAGAGAAGGCTGTGTCCACTTCGGAGTCCGCTGCCACGGATGCGGTTTGAAACCATTTTTGCTCCTTCACCTGAGAACAGAAAATCTTTCCTCTGGATTTCACCTTTTCTTAATTTTGCTGATGGTTTATAAGCCGTAGGTCCCCATGGCTCGAACATATGTGTTCTTGGGAATTCAGATTCCCAACCTCCATCCTTCACTTCCAATTGTTCCAGCCTCAGCAAATTCATCACACCAGCTGTCCTGCCGGGGCCCCAGCACTGCCCCACGCCACGGCCCTTCTCAGCGGAGCCAGATGGTCTTCCATCCAGAAACAATAAATAAATAAATACACAGGTTCCGAGGAAAATGAGACAGAGCCCCGCACCAGGGTCCCCTACTCCCACCTCTCAAGCTGGCTCCTGCCCAGGAGGCTCAGGATGACAACTGGGAATGTCCCACAACCTTGGAAGTAAGACTGCGTCTCCTCTTCCCTGACACACGCCGTGCGCACGCCACGCACACGCCACGCACACGCCACGCACTGTTTTACAGGACTCAAGGTGCAGCAGACTTGTGAGTTTCCTGGCTCTGACGCGGCCCTCCGTCCTTATCGTTTTCATTCACATATTGGCACCATTCAGGACCAAAGTGAAATGAAACAAGACAGAAGCAAAGCATCTTTGGCAGGTGTGGGCCTGGAACCTAGGCAGGAGCTACGCGAGATCCCTCGGCAGGGACGCAGCTAGGCCACGGCACGCCCTCCCAGGAGCCGCCTCGCACACTGCCCGCCTCGATGGCACCTCTCTGGGCTCGTCCTGATGCCGAATGCAACACAGGCGGGTTCAGGGACCTGTGCACTTCCCGGCATCCGGAAACAGGAAGGCGGGGGCTGCCCGACTCACTGGCGTGTGGCTATGGGGTCTCATCCACAGTATGAAAAAGTATGCCAAGATCTGGGGAGAGTCTGGGGGGAAATCCAAAGAAACACGGGGTGAAATGGATAGGAAATAGACTCTGTAAAATAATGTTAAGTAACTGTAAACAACGTGAGGAAAGCTTTATAACTCTCGATCTATTTAGTATTTTGGATCCAACCAATTCTATTCTTCTCAGAAGACAGGAAAGTACCTCAAAAGCAGCAACATGTGTTAGGTTCTAGAGCAAAAACGACCTGCGTCCCTGCTTTCGGCCCCCCCCTCCCCCCGTGTCTGATGTGGGAGCCTGCTGCAGGCTCTCAGTGAAAATGTTCTGTACGCGAAGAGTGTCCCTGTCCAGCCCCTCTTCGCCTCCCACGCAGTCACACTGGCTCACCCTGCCTGCCTGGGTCTTCAGTGCACCCTTCCTCTGCCCAGTGCCCCTGCTCCGACCCGCTGCCCCAAGATGCCACCTGCAGCTGGGCCCTCCCGCTAATGAGACACCCCAAGATCATCTTCCCTGCCCCCTCTCCTCCACAGCCCAGCGCTCTGCACCATCTCTGTGTCTCTGCTCATGGGTCTGTGATCTGCCCCCCCCATCGGTGTGAGCCCCACCAGGCAGACGCTGCTGTCCCCACTCCACCACAGTGTCCCTGCTCGGAGGCCCTCTGAGGGTGCCTGGCCATTCCACAGTCTCGCAGCTCTGGAGTCCTCTCCCATCACACAGCCAAATCAAATCATTTACCTTTTCTTTGGTAAAAGCCTGACTTAACTATCCCCAGAAGGAAGGCCACAAAACTGTCACAGGTTTGACACTTGCAAAGCAGTGCCCTGTTTTTGTTGGTGTTGCCCATATGCTCTGAGGATTTTGCATTGGTCAAATTATCATAATGTGAATAATGTGGCAAGCTAATATTTCTCTAAAGACTTTCATGCGGTTACATTTGCAAGCAAAATATTGCACTAACATGAAATATAGTATTCCTTTTATTAAAAAACCAATAAGATGCATAAGTCAGTTTAATATGGAACGCTGTAACTTCTTAGGAAGACAGACTGAAACATTAGGAAAAATGGAATATAGTACTTTCACCACACATGTGCAAAAACCCCAGACAAAAGACTTACTCACAAGTGTCTTGTTTAGCACTGTTTCCCCCAGAAATGTTTGGAAAGGAGACTATTACCCTAACCTACTTGCAAGAAGTGGATGAAAGAAAAGAGCAGTAGGCAAATCCAAGAGAAAGGTTTAGTAAAAGACATAAGGAAAAGCAAACAGATGAGAAAAGCAAGTATAGAAACAGCAGTCTCGAGCTGGGCCCTGGCGGCAGTTTTTCGAACTGTAGGTAACCTCAACGCTTTGCCACTGGGAGAAACTGCTGCTCTAGGCTGGTGGTTCTTCAACTTAGGCAGCGTCGGAATTCCCCAAGACAAAGGCGTGCTGATGGCCAATCCGGCGGGTCTGGGGGCCGGGGCACGCATGTTTCCACCAGGCCTGCGGGACGTGCCGCTGCCCGCGGCCCCACCGGAACTCGGGCATTGGGCTTGTTAGGGGGTTCGGAGGGTGTGCTGGAGGTGACTGTGTACTGTCCAGGCCGTGGGGCAGGAGGGACAGCAGACTTCAGGAATGAAGAGACACTCAGCCTCTGGGGCGTCCCCTTCCCAGGGGAGTGAGGGACACTTTCTCCCGGTTTGATTCCTGTGACATTTTCCCTTGAACAGAAGTTCTGTTCTGAGCTTGCCTGCCAGATGTCCTTGTTAACTTAGCTCCCGAGCGCAAGGTCCCACCATGCAGCTCGTGTGCGGAGCAAGCAGCACTGTCTTCGTCTCTGGCTCAAACTTCTTTCGGCCCCGCGCCACACTCTGTTCTAACCAGCCCCCTGCAAATACAAACAGCATGGCCTGGGGGGGACGGGCAGCGGTGTGAGGTGGGCCCAGAGGGCAGCCTGTCATGATTCTGTCCCTAGGGACCCTAAGAAGGCCCCACCCTGACCCCAGTGACCTCCACAGGCCTGTGGGGCTGGCTGGGGTCTTTGGCCACTGCTGTCAGCGGAGTCTCCCATGCTGCTGTGCCTGGGTCCAGGCCCATGGGCTCCTTGCAGCGGTTTCTCTCTCATGAAGGCGCCGGGGCTGGCTGGGGCTGACCTCACACTTTCCGTAGGCTGTCCCTGAGAGGTCCCAGGTCCAGCCTGCCCCTGCTGGGGCTTGACAAGGAGCAATGACCCTGGCTCCGGCTCTGAGGCTGCTCCTCGTCCTGTTTCTCTCTGATTTCTTCCCCTCTCCTTCCTCTGCCTCAGCTCCCCGTGGCGAGGCATCCTGGATCCATTTGGTGCATTCTCCCCTCTCGTGCTTCCCGCCCATCCAGGGATGGAGAGGGTGAGAGAGAGAGAGAAAGGGAGAGAGAGGGAAGGAGGGAGGGAGAGAGAGAGAGATGCCACCCAGCGCAGATGAAGGTGATTCAGGTGACCTTACCTGCCACCCACCCGCTGCCACTGCAGAGCTGGGCGCCTTCTGGAGCCCATATGCTGATGTCCAGGCGCTGAGAACTCCACACTTGTATCTTCCATCCTGACTTCTCGGCTGAGCTTCAGGCCATTTTGCAATTGGCTACTTAGATGTCAGAGCCTAGCAGAAATCTTGATTCTCACGTCTTCCTCCCTCAAAACACATTCACCGCCCAGCTTTCCCGTCCCATGGTACATGAGCCAAAACCGTGGAGCCACCCATGATCCCTCAACAGTTTCAACCTCACCCCCAATACATGCATGCACACACGCATGTGCACACACACACACACACACACACACACACACACAGATCCAACCCATCAGCAAAGCCACTGTGGTCCTTTAAAAACAAATCCAAACTCTAAGTCCGAGCCTCCACTCCAGATCACACGTGCCCTCCCGGCCACTTCCCGTGGCTGCACAGGGAGCTTTCCGTGTGTGCCTGTGTGCATAAGTGCATGTTCCTGTGCCTGTGCGTGCGTGTCTGTGTGTGCTCACGTGTGCTTGGAGCCAGTAGGGAGAGTCAGCTAGTGGAGGGGGAGGGCTTCCAATGCGGGGACCCAGCCTTGCAGCCTAGATGGGGACACCTGCCCATCCTGCTCCCCTCCGTGTCTCCGTGCGTCTCTGGGCCCCGTCCTGTGCAGCTGCCCGCTCCCTGCCCTGCCTGCGCATTTCCATTGCTCTGGTCCAGCCGGCGCCAGGCCCTGTGTATGCAGCGCAGGCTTCCTTCTACTCACTCGGTTCCCCAGAACCTGAGGGCCTTGGGCTGCAGGAGCTTTGGAGGGGGATAATCCAGGTTTGCTGAGGACTCGGCCCCTAAGTTGGTGTTTGGAGACATCACTGCCACAGAGGGTGCTTTGTGGGACAGGATTCTGAGGCGCTGTGTGGAATACCTTCCCCTCCAGACCTAATTCCTCCTCTCTCTGCCCTCACCTCTGTCCCAGGACCCTTGCAGGCACTGCAGTCTGCACCACCAGCAGGTGACGGGACAGTGGGAAGGGGTGAGGTCAGGATGTTCGTTCCTTGGAACTTCCAGCCAGCTCACCCCAGACTTGGCTGATGGAAGGCTGAGCTCTCCCCAGGGCCATCCTGGGTTGGCATTGGGTGACCACTTCCCCTCCCGCACGCGGCTCGCGCCTTTGTAAGTAATGACTTTATTAAACTCTTCAAAATGAACCTAATTTGAGTTTACCATCTGTTTTCCACTGGGAAGCTCATTAACACACAGACGTTTACACTTTCAGATGATAATTTCTCATGATGTTTGCATTTCTTGTAACAAGTCTGCGCTACTTTTATAGTAAATGTACACATTAAAGATACAGAAAAAGAAAAGGCAGCAGTCAGCACTCTGCACGGGGAGCAGTTCCCTGACGCAGCTCACTTCGGGCCCAGGCTTCTACTCCACGGGGACACAAGCTGACCCCATTCCAGCATCTGTGTATAAAATCCTGCAAGGGGCACTGTGATCCGTCGAGTTATGATGATGCCCAGAGGATTTGCTGAGAATGATTCAACTCACGCTCTGGGATGGGAACTTTACAACTCTTCAGTCTGCGTTAAGTTCAGAGGTTACAAAAGCCCAGGCTTTGGAGTTAGGCAGACTTAGCCTGTGTGGCTTCAGAAAAGTCACTGAATCTCTCTGATTCCCAACGCTGTCATCTCAAGATATCTTGTGTGGGGAGAACTAAATGACATAATGTATGAAAAACATTTAACATAATAAGCACTCAGTAAGTGCTCAAAATATGGAGGCGATTCTCATGCAATATTGTGTCACCATTCGCTGCACAGAGCAAGGAATGAGCGCCGCCCAGTAGGTTACGGTACATCAGCTTCTGGTTTCTTTAACAGGTCAAGTGCAGTAAGAAGATAGTTTTTGCCCCAGTCTGTCCCAGACTCCCTGTTTTCAGAGCCTACTGTGTGCTCCTCTGTCCTCTGCCGTGTGACCCTGAGACCCAAGTTGGTCCCCTTTAGCGGGGTGAAGCTCTTTTACCAGTGTCTTTATCACTGGTGACAGAAAATCAGCAGTCTTGGTATCTGCAACCATTCGCAGTTCGCTTTATGCACGGAGACTTCATAAGCTGATATCCCAGGAGGGAAGATTCCGCCAATAAGGTCCCCAGAATGCTGGCTGCCAGCCTAGGTGGCTGGTTTGGGAAGAGTATCTTGCTGCAGGTTACTGAGGGCTTGGCGACCGGCTCAGTGTGGAAAGGGGGCTGTTTTAGACTTTTGTTGTTGTTCAGGAAGAGTCTTTTTCCCAATGGGATCCAGTTGAGTCCCCGCACTGGCCCTACAAGGACATAGGGACAGTCCCTCTCAGACAGCACCCTGTCCTTGCTGCCTGCCCATCTCAACTGAAGCTCCGTGCCCACAGTCAGAGGGCTCTGCCGCCTGTGAGTCACTGCAGCACGTTCCCTGCCAACAACACAGAGTCACTGGCGTGAAGGTAGAATGGGTCAGCCTGAAGCTGTCCAGGCCCCAGGCTGCAAAAGCGAAGCCACTTCCGCCTTCTGCCCAGTTGGGCTGCAGTAGATGCTGGCAAGGGGCTTGGGGATGGTGCTCGAGGGGAACCTGGTGTCCCCTAGACTGTGCCACGTTTGCTTCTGGCATCCCCAGCTGCCTCTCCCTCTGCTCATCGATGGCCCCGGCCCGGGAGAATAAGGGAGCTCCTCTCGGGGCTCAGTTCGTGGACATCACTGCTGCAGCCCCAGAGCCCAGCTGCACAGCACAGATCATACAAAGGGGTCCCTCTGGTGCCACACCCTACAGGGCAAGTGTGGTCTTTCAACGTGAATTCAGTTGTGCCCTTACCCCAGGGGGAAATTCTCTGCATTTCCATGCCTTTAGCATAAAGTCCAAACTCCTCCCCACAGCGAGTTCCCACTCTGCCCAGTTTCCTGTAGTCCAGCCTCCCGACTGCTTCTCTGTCCCTTCAAGGCCAGCGTGGTCCCTCCTTGGGACCCTTTCCAGGGCACTGCCCCCACATCAGCTGATGGCTGTCCCTTCTCACTCTTCACTTGTCAATTTAACAAAACACCCTCCAAGAGGCTCCCCGGGCCATGCCAGGCAGACAGCCCTCTGCACCTCAGCCCTGCCTCTGTCCCCACCTAATCGCCCCACACCACTGAGTGCTATTTGGCAGGTCCTTGTCCACTGGCTGTCCCCTCTTCAGCATGTGAACTTCTTAAGAGCGTAAGGGCAGGGGTTCTGGTCTCTCCTCCCCTGTCACCTAGATGCATGCAGAGAACACCTAGATATTTAAAGCTAAATGGTACTTAATAAACATGTGGGGGCTGGGCAGATGCATGAATTCCCAGCTGCCTTTCCAGCCTAGGGACATGGGGATCCTGCCAGGCCCCTCTGTGCACAGCAGGGCTGGTGGGGGGACACCCCAGCACTGTCCTCCTGAAGCACATGCATGCTCAGGACCCCTGCAGAGCAAGACTGGGAGGTGCAAGGAGGCAGTGCCCAGAGGAAGCTGGGTGTGGTGAGCCCAGGGTGCCTGGGGCCACGGGTGAGAGGCCAGGCCGGACACCAGTTTGGTGAGATGCTGGGCTTTGGAGTGTGGAGGCTTGCCCAGGCCACAGCTGGCCAGGCTCAGCTGAGCCCGAGGACGAGGAGCTGTGTAAACAGGAAGTCCAGCGCCCAGACGCCGATGTGCCTGTGATACGCACTGAACCCTCCTCCGTCTCTTTCTTCCAACAGCTCCTCTGTTGGTTTGAAGCAGCTCTGGGGCAGGGAGGCAGATGCCGCACCCTCCTCACTCAGCACCCTGCAGCAGGAAGGGAGAGAGAATGGGAGGGAGAGGAGACAGAGAGGGAGAGAGCGGCCAGAGCACCCCGAGACCAGCGAGCAAGGAAGAAAACAAGAGGAGAGGCAGGAGAGGGCGGCACAGGGAGACTCAAAGAACGAGCTCTATGATTTCTTTAATGTAAACCAACTAACTAAAGTGGAACTTTTAGAAGCTAGAGCCACTCCAAAGTGACCAACCTACAACCAACCTCTTCTGTGGACGCCCTGCCCAAAAAACACTCCAGTCAGAAACACCGTCCTTCGAGAAATGGGTTCCTCAGAAATTCCATGTGTGACCCACACTCTCCTCTGAGAAGGCAGCTGGGCCTGGTGGGGAAACGGGCCCTCGCCCGCTAGAATCAGTGCCGCATGCTCCCGGCACCCACGGCAGCCTTCCTGCTGCTCCCCGGCACCCCCAAAACACGGAGACCCAGGAAGAGAGTTTCTGCTGTGTTGGAGCTGGTCACGCTGGCATTCGAGTGGATCCTGGTGACAGTGTCCCCAGATGGAAACAGCAGTGTCAAAGAGGGCAAAGAAACACTTTGTGGAGGTGACACCACACTGCTAGTAGCTACCAGCTACGAGTGACCTGCAGGGAGTCCTTCACCCTCTGAGCTTTAGTTTCTTCAGTTGTGAAACAGGGAGAATCAGAGTACCTACCTGTCAACGTTATTGTGAAGCTCAGAAGGAGCAAGGCAAGGGCAAGGTATCTGCGAACAGAACGTGCCGCCCACAGGGAAGTCAGGGGGCGGTCCGGCAGACTTTCCATCTGTTCCATGAGCCCAGCACAGAGCCAAGATGCATCTCCTCGGTTTATAAAACTAACATGTTGAACTGGGCACAGACTGCATGCCAGGGCTAGTTTTGTGTGGCTAGGCTTCTCCTTTACAAATCTACCTTCTTTCCTCATTCCATTGTCCCATATGGTGGGTGTTCACTGTGGATTCCAAAGTTCATGTGCTGAAAACTAGATCCCTAATGCAACTGTGTTAGGTGGGGCCTAGTCTGAGGTGACTACATCTTGAGAGCCCTGCCCCCATGAATGTATTAATGTCATTATCTTGGGAGTGAGTTAGTTTGCAAGAGAATGGGCTTTTATTAAAGTGGATTGGGGCCGGGCGCGGTGGCTCACGCCTGCAATCCTAGCTCTTTGGGAGGCCAAGGCGGGCGGATTGCTCGAGGTCAGGAGTTCGAAACCAGCCTGAGCAAGAGCGAGACCCTGTCTCTACTATAAATAGAAAGAAACTAATTGGCCAACTAATATATATAGAAAAAATTAGCCGGGCATGGTGGCTCATGCCTGGAGTCCCAGCTACTCGGGAGGCTGAGGCAGAAGGATTGCTTGAGCCCAGGAGTATGAGGTTGCTGTGAGCTAGGGTGACACCACGGCACTCACTCTAGCCTAGGCAACAAAGCGAGACTCTGTCTCAAAAAAAAAAAAAAAAAAAAGTGGATTGGGCTCCCTCTTGTACACACTCACTTGCCCATCCACCTTCTGCCATGAAGTGATGCTGCACAAAGGCCTCACCAGATGGTGGTGCCACACCCTTGGACTTCCCACCCTCCAGAACCATGAGCCGAATAAACTTGCATGGTTTGTAAATCACCCAGGTTCATGGTTTGTAAGTCACCTAGTCTGTGGTGTTGTTAGAGCAGCAGAAAGCAGACTGAGACTGTGTTATTCCCATTTCACAGAGAGAGGGCCTGAGGCTCAGTGAGGGTGGGTCAAGGCCAAAGGTCATTGATTCATTTGGTGACAGAACCCCATAGCATCTGCTGGTTCCTGAGCCTTTGCCCATAACCACCATGCAAGGATGCCTCAGAACAAGAGTAGGACATGTCCTTGACTTTGAGGACATTGGCTGTAGGAAGAAAATAGATATGAAAACAAGCAAGATACTGTGTACATGACACCATGGGAGTGAGTGCAGCAGCCGAGATGCACAACCCTCATGCTGGGGAATAGCCCCACGAGGGGGATGGGGCAGGCATTTAATTAGTGGAGGAAGGAGGAGGGAGCAATATGACCAGCCACTCTGTGATCACATGCTCACCCCTGGATGCTGGGAGTGGTTGGTACCTTGAGTGCCAATGTCCTGAAGACGGCAGGAATGGAGAAGGAGCAGCTACCCAGAGGAGAAGTGAGAGTCCTGCTAGCAGAAGAAGGGGAGTAGATGCTGGCCAGGCCAAATCAACGTATTTCTCCCTCTTTCAGCTGACTCACTCAGGCATACCCTCCTTGGGGAAGGGTTAAGTGCCTTTCTTGTCCCTGGGTCTCTGTGCTACCTGTTCCACAGCACTTAACTAACTTCTAGCCAGGCGTCCTCAAACTACGCCCTGCCGGCCACATGCAGCCCGCCGAGGACATTTATCCGGCCCGCTGGGCGTTTTTGCTGCCGCTGCCTGTCCTGCTTAGCAGCCGACTGGTCCCAGGCCCACAGTACACATGTGTGGAACGTGCACCACGCTCTCCAATGGCCCTCCAACGGTCTGAGGGACAGTGAACTGGCCCCCTGTTTAAAAAGTTTGAGGACCCCTGCTCTAGACTATGAGCTCCCCGAGGGCAGGAATCAGGACTCTCATCTCTGAGTCTTCAGGACCACAGTTCAATACATATTTGTTGTAGTAAATATTTGTCTTACAGGGAACCTTGACAATCTTCTAAGCTGGAGAATAGCAGGGTCTGATCTGCGCTTGGAAAAGATGTTTCTGATCACAATGTGGGGGCTAGAGTGGAGGGTGCAAACTGAGGTAGGAAGATCCACTTGAAGGCTCTGAGAGTCATCAGCATAAGAGACGATGAACTGTGAACTATGGCAGCGGTGGAGATACTGTCAATATCAACGTGTTTCTGAGTCAGCCCAGCAGAGCAGCTAGTGGGCAAGTTCAGCCAGGGCCTCATCACACTGTCTCACTATCTCTACCTGTCCTGGCCTTGCTTTGGGTTTTGGCCCATCGGGAAGGAAGGAGTTGGATTGTCTGAGTTGGGGTTTATCTCAGATGTCCAA
This sequence comes from Microcebus murinus, assembly GCF_040939455.1. Classification (NCBI taxonomy): domain Eukaryota; kingdom Metazoa; phylum Chordata; class Mammalia; order Primates; family Cheirogaleidae; genus Microcebus; species Microcebus murinus. The sequence goes on along the minus strand of NC_134117.1, from coordinate 68,981,066 downwards.
GTGTGAGAAGGTGGGGCAGGTGGTCTCAGCAACTCTAACACTGGGGGAGAAATGTCATTATGTCAAGCAATTAACATAAGTAACAACCGATTGGTAGAGCAGAGCTTACTATAAAAGGTAGCCACCTCTGTCCCCCCGCCCCCCCCCCCACAGGCTCACTCTGCAGGGACCTCTTTCTGTCATTTCTGTTCCTACTTCTTCTGCTGTGTTTATTTCATCTTTTGTTTTGTGTTTCTGTTTTATTGTTGTTGCTTGTTGTTTGAGTGCTCATCTATGTCCTGGCCTCCCTCATCCAGGTGGCCACATTTCCTGGACCCAGGATCCTGCAGCCATTTATTCATTTCGCAAATATGCCCGAGGCCTGCTGTAGGCACTGAAGATACAGCAGCGAACAAACAAGGGCCAGCCCTCTTGAAACATATATTTAAGTGGAGCAGACCGAGAGGAAACAATAAATACATAGCGTAGTGTCAGGAAGTGGTAAGTGCTAGGTATAGAATGGAGACCAGGCGATAAGTGTTTGCTCAATTCTCCGTGTTGTGCTCGAAGTCCTTTCTGAGTTTCCGAGAGCAGCAGAGCCCTTTGTCCCCTTGTCTGGTCTCCCTGACTGAGATCGTGCAGAGACTGGACAAGGCGACCTGACGGGAGAGGAGCAAAGAGGACCGCGGCTGGGGACGGGAGGGAGAGCAGCCCCGCCCACAGCTCTCAGAGGCGTCGGGGGAGGACAGAGTCCGCACTGTGGCCCTGGCAGCCGAACCCCGAGGCCGACTGATTCTGGGCATCTTGTCTTCCCTGGTAAGTGGAGGCTGGGGCCAGAATTCAATTTATTTAAAACGTGTAAAGGAAAGTGACGTTTTCCACCACAATCTGGACAAGCAGATTCATATCTGATACTTACACCTGCATCTCTCTGAAAGAAGCGAAGCGTGTTTCCTCACAAGAGCTGAGGAGCACAATGCACGCCCCCTTCCCTTTCCGCAGGCCACAAGAGAGCTGTCACCTGTACGGTCTCACATTCTCTACAGCTACCACCAGCCCGATGTCCTGCAGGCAACTCATGCTTACTAAAATGTACCCTTTGAGCATCAAACGGCGTCCAGGGCAGAGGAGAATATGACAGGAAACAAGACATGAGAGGAGCGTTGCTTTGCAGGAGCAACTTCTGGTCCCTGCAGTATTGCCCTGTCTGCCCTCACGTCAGCTGGTACTTGGTATGCAGTGCTGAATGCCTGTTCAGTGAGCAAACAAACTGGTGAAGGACCCCACCATGCTCTCAGCTGTGGACCTGGCAAAGCCCCGTGATGTCCTCCTGCCCGTCTTGGCGGCCCTGCCTTGGGCGCCGGGCCCTGAGCTGCGCTGCGGCGGCGTCTCAACTGCCTGCCTTGGCAGCTGCCCCGTTCAGACGCACTTCACTGGCTAAATCTTTCTCAGTCCAAGGTTTGATATTGTCTGACATGTGAACACATGCACTGCTGCGTGCCTGGCCCCGGGCTGAAGGCCTCACGCACAAGGGACTTCTCTTCAGGGTCACCGTGTGAGGCTGGGAGTCCCCACCCCGACCTGCAGGCAGCACGGCCGGCTGCGCAGGGGAGGTCGGGCACGCCGGCTCCCCGCCGGGCTCCTCGTCACTGAACTCTTCTCTTGGGCTCTGTGCGGTCCATATTTTTAATTTTCTGTACGTTGCAATGTTTCGATGCCCTCCTGGGGCTGGCCAACCTTTAGAGACAGCAAAGGGCCAGCTGGGAGCCTGCCTTTCACATGCGGAGTATCAGACCCAAAGCCGGCCTCTCTCCCGCCCTCCCCCAGGAGGCGGCATCCTCTGCCTTCAGGCCCCAGGTCTGGTGCCTGCAGCCCTACCCTGAAATTCCCGTGTCAAAACCTGAACCCAGGGTGACGGCGTCAGGAGGCAGGGGCTCTGAGCCAGGACGGCACAGGGGATAGTGTGCTCACACAAGCGGCCCAAGGGCTCCTCGGCCCCTTCCACCATGTGAGGACGAGGCGACAAGCCGTCATCTGTGAATCGGGAAACAGGACCTCACCAGACACCGGATCTGCCATCACCCCAATCTTGGAACGCCCAGCCCCCAGAACTGTGAGAAATACATCCTGTTGTTTATAAGCCGCCCAGTCTGTCGCATTCTGTTATCGCAGCCCGAGGGATAGCCAGAGATAGCCAGAGACCACCCTCGGAGCCCAAAGCCCAGCCAAACCAGCCACACTGGCCAGTCCTGCACTGCCCCCCCGCCCGCCCTGCTCTCCCAGGCACCCCACGAGGGCTGTGGCCTGCTGCCCCCACGCCCACTGCTGCCTCTGCCCCCGGCGGGGAGGGAGGCCTGCGTGCTGCGCGCCTCCCGTCGCAAGACCCGTGCGTGTAGCAGACTGTGCTCTCCTGAACCCTCCTGGAGCTCCTCTCGCGGCTGCGCTGACTGACCATCCCGTAAAATAGCACAACACAGGCTCCCACCACACATTTTGCAGTGCTCTCCAAAGCCTAGAGAGAAGTAAGAACAGGTCTTCCAACCTGACACTAGAGCTTTCTGAGCCCGCGCCATCTCCTTTCCAGGGGGGTCTCCCCTCGGCTTCCAGGGAGGCCGCTCGGGGCTCCTGGCCCTGCGCTGGGCTCTGCTTACAGGCTCACATGCTGACAAGTCCCACTCCTAGCTACTGCGTAGGGCCACGGCCACGTAACAATTGGAACCTCTTTCTGCGAATATGTCGGTGTAACTTTCTGTGTGCCCGGCACTTGGCACTCCTGCGCTGACCGCAGCGTCCTGAGCGGCGAGTGTGGCAGCTCCGTCACCCCCAGGCTCGAGCGAGGAGGACATTACACCCTCACGGTCTCAACTGCAAGGGGCTCCCGCTGCTCCAGCTGCAGCCTCAGTGGCAGGCAACGGCCGATTAAGGGCAAGTCACTCCTCAGAGCCCTTCCCCACCCTGACAGAGAGAGTCCCTCCACCCCTGCGCCTCTGTCCCACAGCCTGTGCCCACGGAGGTCAGCACGGCCAAGCCCCGGAGCAGAGACAACGGCCCCTCTGCCCACCTGCGCGTGACTCTCCTCCCAGCCCAGCAAGTCAGTGTTTTAAAACTTTGGATTCATTACTCCAGGTCGTTAAAAGTAATCATGAGTTAAAAATAAACATTTAGTATAATAATTAAGAGCTCACAGGCAAGGTCTTTCTATTCCCTTAAGTTCCTGAGATCCAAGTTCACTCTTTCCCCAGTTTATTGAAATTCGGAAGCACGTCCCGTGGTGACCGTGAGTTAAAAAGCCACCCCGTAGGCAGTGGTGGCTGCAGACCTGACTGTAAGAACAGACCGTCAACTTTTTGAAAGTGGGAGACAAGTATTTCTTTAACCATTGAGATTCCCCTGCCCTGCCCCCACACCCCAAACCTTGAGATTCTTCCCCAAGAGAGAGGCCCATGGGCAACTTAACAATGTCCATAAACTCCTGAGGAATCTGTGCTAGTTCAATGCTTCCAAGCCCTAGCTTGGAAGAAAGTACAGAAAATTAAATGCAAGAAAAAGTTATGCTCTGACCCTGGTAGTGACTAGCAAACCAGAGACAGCAGGTGCGTTAGGGTGGCTGGATGGGGCAGTCCCCACATCAGGACCCACCTCGGGCCCAGGGCTGCCCTCCCCTGGCACAGGGTTCTGCCCTTTAGACCCACAGCCCCGGGAACACAGGCGGAAGGGCCGTCCCCTGCAGCAGAGGACTGGACAGGCCCTCCCAGGTCGCGCGGGTCCTTTACGGATCTGTTGACCTTCCTGCCCGCTGGCCGCCGCAGAGCCCAAGGCTGCCCAGTTCTCGCCTGTCTTCCTCCACAGTAGGGCTTGGGAGGCACCTTCAAGCCCAGAGTTTCCTCTTTGGACCTTCATCTTGTTCAATTTTGTCCATATCTCTGGATTGGTCAGGTGGTCGGGTTAATTCTGGATCTTGGTTTTGCCACGCAACGCATCTGAAAGGCCTCCCGCCTTCCCTGAGCTTGATCCTGTGAGCGTCCCAAATGCCCCTCCCTCATCGCAGGGGACAGGAGAGACCCGGCTGGCAGGCCTGCGGGCTGTCTGTGTTCTGCCCCTTCTTTCCCTTTGCACCTGTCTTCTAAGGTCTCGACCGTTTCGCGACTCTCCTCTGCAGCACACAAACGTGTCAGGTCCCTTTCAGAACTGAATCTGGGCTAACAGCACAGGGCTCTGCGATCCCCCTGGAAAGGTGGAGTCCGGCTTCCCTTTCGTCCTGCCTGTCTGACGGTCACCCCTGCTCTCTCAGCCCGATCGAGGCTCGTTTTGCCAACGTGAAAATGAGGCAGCGCTTTGCCCGCTGGGTGTGGGAACCCTGCGGTGTCTCGGTGTGTTAGGACGCCAAGGTTCTCATGCCAGTTTCCCAAACATCTTTGCCCTAAAACATTGAAAGAGAAGGTGTGGATGGGCCTGGAGTCCTGCAGTCGGGGCGCAGGAGAGCTGGGTTCCAGCCCACCCTCCTCCCTCAACGCACTTGGGCCTGAGTCTTGGACACCAGCCTGGGCAGTGTAGACTAGGAAATAAATAGCCCGTTTCACTCTTTCCCTCCTAGGTAAATGTGCTTCCCTCCAAGGAGACTTCACTGTGTGTGCCCAGCGCCCACCACGCAGGCGCCTGGCAGCTCAGGGCTAGCCCATAGCACGCACAGAGAGCCGGAGACGGAAAGAACCCCTCGCCAACCCCAGTGACAATCACACTTCTTCCTTTTATTCAAATAGAGTAGCCCCCAGTGTATCCCCAGCTAAATTGTTTAACAAATAAAAATTCCAGAGCGCATACATAGTTGGGTTTCTTTGTAAGCTGTCATCGATCCATCCTACGGACTTGGTTTGTTGAGAATTCAGTGGCATATGAGAAGATGAAGAGCAAAAGTGGGGAGTTTATGCTTTAAAATTGAGGCTTCTCTGGATTAGTTCAGAGAAAGTTTCATTTCTGGGAAAGAAAGAGAGGTGAGTTAGGAAGAGGTGAGAAGTCATATGATTTGGCCTTAATGAGGATTGTTTTGGAAGCTGCAGCTTTCAGCCCTGCCAGCAAAATCCACCCTTGACTACATCTGAGGTCTACATCAGGATTTTTCTTCTAAAGATTTAGTATTTCAGTTATGCATTACAGTATATCAACCATCCCAAACCACCAGTTCCCTGTGCTCATGCGCAGGTCATGAATTTGAACAGAGCACAGTGGGGTGTCCTGACTCCCACAGGTGGTCTCTAAGGTGCGACTGGAAAGCATTGCATGCTCGGGAGTGATGCTGGGGGCGGGGACTCCATGCCAGGCACCTGGGCGGGATGGCTGGAGGCTGAGCTCTGCTGGGATGCTGACCACAGCACCTCCTCCTTGCCTTTCTATGTGGTTTAGGTGGCCCACAGCATGGCCCTTGGATTCCAAGAAAGAGAGTCTGTGATGGTTAATTTTATGTATCAACGTGGCTGGGCCATGGGACCCAGATATTTGTCCAAAAACACCAGATGTCACCATGAAGGTATATTTTAGATGAGACTAATATTTAAATCAGCAGGCTCCGAGTAAGGCAGATTGCCTTCAATAATGCGGTGGGCCTCGTGCAATCAATTGAAGGCCTTGAAGAATAAAGACTGAGATTCCCCGAGGAGGAGGAAATTCTGCCTCCAGATTGTGTCTGGACTCGACCTGCAGCACCAGCTCTTTCCTGGACCCCCAGCCTTCCAGCCTGCTGCACTGACTTTGACTTGCCAACATCCACAACCATGGAGCCAGTTCCTTAAAATAGATCTATGCATATACAAGCCCTGTTAGCTCCATTTGTCTAGAGAACGCACATACCGGGGCCTGACACGGACAGCCCAAGAGAGCCTATGGGTGGAAATGAAGGCTAGGGGGTCCAGATCACTTCCCCATGCTCTGTTGGTGGAGCTCAGATTCGGGGGGAGGGGACATAGGCCACCTCTTTAGGGCAGGAGTGTCCAGGAATGTGGGGCCATGGTTTGCAACACACTGAAATTGCAATGTCCTTTGACACCTTGGATCAAATGGAGGTGGGGCTCCCAGTTGTTGTCTAGAGGGCTGAATGAAGAGCAAAGGCGAAGAGCACATCTGTGCCGAAAGTCCCAAACCATGCGTGGCCTTGGAGCACATCTCCGTGGGGACACACTTGTCCCACATCTCAGGTAGGACCCAGGCGTCAAGGTGAACCGATGCCTTTGAGCTTTGGGAGAACCCGTGGCATGAGGGCTGGATCTAACATCTGGGTGCCAGAGTAGGCAACTTGGAAGAGGGTTACAGCCACACAGTTCCGTGGGTGACGTTGGTGGATGGCTGGGCACATGGGCAGCAAGATGACCCCTCCCCACGTGCCCCCTATGTGCCACATTGTACACGCAGTTCTTTCACTGTCTCATTTAACTTTTAGAATAAGTGTGAAAAGTAGTGTCTCCACAATCTGCTGAAAGAACAAATCACTCCAACAATGATCTCATCATCCGTTCTCATGGCCCTGCGGGTGACCAGGTTCAGCCACAGCTCTCACTCTGTGGGTCTCAAGAAGTCGTGGTCAGATGGTGATGAGGGCTGGGGTCACCTTGAGGCTCAGTCACTCTCTGGGTGTGTGCAGAAAGAGAGAGTGGGTGCTAAGCATGAGCACCCAAGAGAGCCAGCCAGGCAGCAGCCACGTGGTCCCTTATGACATTACCTCGGAATCACGTAGCATCACCTGCCCTGAACTCTATGTTACAAGTGAGTCACTAGGGCCAGCTCACATTCAAGGGTAGGGGTTTGAAAAAATTTGCCTACATGTCTTAAAACCACCACAAGCACCCTCAATTTGCTCACTCTGCAGATGAGGAAATGGAAACCTGCAGATGCCAAGTTGACCTCCAGGGTGCGCACAGCCCGTAAGGGGCAGGGGCGAGACTCGAAACCAGCCCGACCAGAGTCCAAAGCCTGTGCCATCAGCCACTGTGCCTGCCTGCCTCTCGGTATGCCACATTCTGTCAGGGCACGTATGACATAGGTGGATCAGAACAGAATTTTAGATTGGAAGACACAAGAAGGAATGAAAACTATTCCAAGAGCAAACAAGAAAAGAACGTATGCTAAGAGAAGTCAGAAGACGCTCCCTGTAGCAGGTGGATCTAGCAGAGTGGGGAAGGGTCTGTGTCAGATAAGGTGTACAGAGAAGCTGGGGGGACAGGGAATGTGGGGGGCAGATATTCCAGGCAGAGACGCAGGATATATGGAGGCAGGAGCACACGTGGTAACCCCGACTAATAACAGCTGGGTGGGCATAAAGAGACACAAGAAACAAAACGCAGCAGATGTGGACTGGCACCTGATTATGTTAAACAAAAGTGCTTAAATGCCAGATAGAGGGCTTTTGCTTTCATTTAAAGCTGAACTTCTCAATGTGTAGTCCCTGGACCTGGAGCTTCACGCGTCACTTGGAAACTTGCAAAAACTGGGAAACTCTGGGGATGGGCCCAGCAACCGCGTTGTCACAGCCCTCCGGGGGATTCCGACGATGCAGGCTCCCTCTGAGACCCGCTGCTCCAGGTATTGGCCGGGAGGTCTTAGTAGTTCTGAGCAAGAGCGTGCTGTGATCTGAGTTGCTTTTAAAGCAGAGGCCCGGTTGTGGTGTGCTGGGCAGGCTGTGATGAGGGAGCAGACCCGTGTCCTCTGGGGGGCACCACGGGCTGAGCTGCTGCAGCAGAGCGGAGGGCAGGGGGGATGGGACAGGGAGCAGGGCAGGCACTGGGGCCTGAAGGGTGGGTCTGGGTGGGGGTCAATGTCCACTACAATGTCAATGTCCCTGGGCTGGGTGGTGGTCAATGTCCACTACAGAGTCCACAGCCACAGCCAGCTATTTAGAATTTAGAGTTTCTGTAAATATTTGAACCGCAGGGCCCTAGGAATCTGGGGATCAGCCGAGGACCCAGGGATTGGGTTACAGACTCGGCTTCCTTTTACGCAATCAAGCAGCTTTCTGCATTTTGCCTCCGGGAGAGCTTGGCCTGGTCCAGCATTTTCTCTCAGCCCTCCATGCTTTGTTGCAAGGCCTGTTGGCTCAACCTGAAGCCACAGATTTTTCTAAACCATCTTTGCAGAGTGAGTTTAGTAACAATATAACCTATCACGTATGCTTGAAAATTAAATGAGATAATTCCTGGCGTGCTCAATATATATTAGCTATGTGTATTATTTTCACACTTGTTATCACCCTTATTACTCATTTGCTCACGGGAGGTGTGTTTGCTGTGCACCCACTGTGCACAAGTCTCCGCCAACACAGAGGAGAGCCGCCACGGCCCGTCCTCCTCGCCTCCCTGCCTTCACGCTCAGCTCACCTGAGAGACAGACAAGAGCGCGGGTTTTCCGGTCTCAAGGATGCGGTTTGAGCCCTAAGTTTCATGAAGCATTAACTTTATAATCTTGGAAAACCGTGTTTCTAGGCCTACGGATTCTTCGCAAACAAGATTGGAAGACTCGAGACTGTGTAAGGATCAAATGAGAAAAAGGACGGGAAGGCTTTGAGGCTCGGCGAGTCTGTGCACGCCCAGAGCGTGTGGCAGGGTCCCTGCTTGTCCCTCTCGCCCGGCCTTGGCCCCACCCATTCCCGGAGCTTCCACCTCCCCTGTCTCCAGGGGCGGTTCCCCAGGGCAGGCCCGGGGTCTCCTCGTCTCCTCCTCAGGGCTGCTCCGAGCTGCTCCTCCAATTCACTGAAAGCTGAATAAGTAAAGAATCGACTTGCTAAGTGACTAATGAAGAGAACACACCAAATATACAGATTTGTCAACAACTTGTTTCTTTAGGCTCTCTGCAGAGGATTTGGCAGTTCTTACAGGACGTGATGATTCTGTCAGCTGAGCCGTGTTTAGGGCGTGCTCCGTTTGCAGCTGTGGGGGTCCTGGGCTGCCAGAGCGCAGTGCTGAGGGAGGGAAAGGGCACGACAGTCCGCACAGGGCCCTGCCTGGATGCCCGGCTCAGAGAGGGACCCAGGAGTGGGGAAATAGGGAGCCCCAGAGCCCGGACTCCTGCAGGCCTCTTAGGCCCTGCCAATTTACTCGGTGGAAATCGCTGGAGACTGTGCTGAGTACGTTTTTTAAAGATCCATTCGCTGATCAGTGTGTGGTCCGCTGGCCTCGAGGGACTTGTTGAGACCCAGACAAGCCCTTCCAAGTGGATTTTCAGCCACTTAGGAGCACATGTGGCTGAGCCCTCTTCTTAACTGCAAGGGGATTAGTGTTGTCTCTGATGGGCCCTTGGACTAGAACCAACAGCTCAGCGTAGTTACCAACATCCCAGCAGAGGCCATGGAATCCCGATGTGGCATTTGGTGCCACCTAGAAGAGTCAGGCCTCTGCATGTTTTAGGTAACGTCTCTGCTTTTTCTCTGCCTGAACTTTCCCAAAGCTGCCACTTTCTCTACCTGATTCAACAACTTTTTCCTTTGTCAGCCATGACTGAGGCTCAGAGAACTTTCCCCATTTGCAAAGTCCTCTGTGTCTGCTCAGCTTCCCGGCTGGGCTCAGAGCGCAGGATGGCCGAGCTTCAGTGCCCTCTCTGCTCTGCACCCCCCTGCCACTGTGGTTGTCCAGGGCCTGGGCCTGTGTGCTGTGTCAGCTGTGGTTCCGTGGAGCCGCGTGCTCTCTGCCAGGAGTAACGGGGGCCCCCAGAGTGGAGGCGGCCAGGAGGACCAGGTGGGCACACCATGGGTGGGGGGTCTGTGGCACCCCACCCCAGTCCCGCACGCGGAGGGGCAGGGCGGCGTGTCTGGTGGAAAGGCTGGCTGCCGGCATTGCGTCCTCACTCTGCCCCGTGAGCTCCGAGGGACAACCCACCTGCCATGGCGGGCGGGTGGTGAAGGTCGCACTTCATGGCAATAGCCCCAGGGACTTGCCTAAGGTACATACATGTCAGTGGGAACAAAGGTGAAATTGAAACGCTCCGTGCAGCGGGTCTCTCCAACACAGAGTTCTGATGCATTCCAGCGCCCCCCGTCCTCGAGGACACGTTCCCGACCCTCCCGTGTGGCACACGGGGTCTGTGTTAGCGAGGTCCTGTCTGTGCCTCCAGCCTGACTGCCTGCGTTGGCACTCCACTGAACGGCACGCTCGCCTGTCTCTGCGTGTGCGGGGGCTGTCTGTCCTAGTGAGCGGCTGTCCATCCCCTCTTGTTCCAAGGCCAGCTCTTAACCGAAGCGTTGGTTTGCCGGGGCTGCTGTGACCAGCACCACAAACTGGGGGCTGAAGCCGCAGAAATGTACTTTGTCACGGTTTTGGGGGCTGGAGGTCTAAGAGGGAGGTGGCAGCAGGGCTGGTCTCTCCTGAGTCCTCGCTCCTGGGCTTGCAGAAGGCCGCCTTCTCCCCGTGTCTCTCCGTCTTCACTCTGTGAGTGTCCCTGCCCTGATTGCCTCTTCTTATAAGGACCCCGGTCTGATTAGATCAGGACCCCCTGATGACCTCGTGCTGTCTCCAAACCCAGTCGCATTCTGAGGTGCTGGAGGTTAGGTCTTCAGCATCGAGTCTGGGGCGGCACAATCCAACCTGTAACACAAAGCCCAAGGGGGGATTAGCTGCTCCTGTTTGGAGGGGCTGAGGGGCTTCCTCAGCCCCGAGTACCCTGGACAGCTGGTCGCCCGTCGTCTCCGCGGCTGCAGCCTGGGCTCGCCCTGCCCTGGTTCTGCTGCGTGTCTGCCCAGGGTGGACTCTACGAGCAGAGCATGGGGCCGTTTCGTACCGACCTTTGTCCCCCAGTGCCTGGCACCTGTGAGGTGCTCATGGGTGCAAAGGAACCAATAAATGTTCCCACGTGTGGTCCTGGGCCTGGCTGTCCTCATGCCCTGCTGGAATGCCTCCCACCTGCCCCTTCAACTCCAACTATTTTTTTTATGTCAAACTCATGATAATGGCCCCGTGCTAATGCAGAAAACCATTCCAGAAGCTTCCATCAGGACTGTCTGGGAGGGGTCCTCAGCCTTCTGCGCACACCTTCTGCCTCAGGTTTGGTTTACGGGAGGGGTCTGGCTATGAGTGTTTGTCATCCTCTCCCAGGGCGGAGAGCAGGAACCAGGGCCAGCCCATCCCGAAGACGATAGCTCGACGCCCGTCAGACCCGCAGCGGCTCCCGGAGCTCGTCCCGAACGCTTGCAGTCCTGCCCAGGACCTGAAGAGGAGAGAGTCAAGGTGGGGGAGGAAGTGAGGCCCAGAGAAGGGCCCAGGCCCAGAGAAGGGCCCAGGCCCAGAGAAGGGCCCAGGCCCGGGCGGGCCACACTGCTGCAAAGGAGCAATCTGCCACAGGCTGCTGGACTCACCGGGCCGCAGAGCCCGCTGATGCCTGGCCCCGCTCTGTCCTGCTTTTCACCCTGCTGCCCCAGACATCGTTGGAACCCCTTGCTGCCTGGGGCTTGCTAAGGATGGGGGTCTCTGACTCCTCTATGTGCTTATAGTGGCCAGGCACAGTCCCTGGGCCCCCTCCCCGGAATGTCCTGAGGTGTGATTACCCGCTCTGTGCCCACCTAGGACATGACGGCGGCTGCACTTGTCACGAGAGCAGAACCAGAGTCTGTCAGTCTGTGATGAGGGCTGTCCTGCACAGGTGTCAGTCGGGTTCTGTGTGTCATTACAGTAATAACAGCTAACGGTTACCGTGTGCCAGACCTGCGTGAGGGGCCTCCCCATGTACTAATTCATGTAAACGTACCACCACCCAATGAGGCCCGTTCTCTGTTACCTTGCAGATGAGGAAACTGAGGCTTGGCAGACTAGATAACTTCCTCAGATAGCGGTGGGCTGGGACTCACACTGCACTGGGTCTCCAGCCCCCTCAGGATCACCAGTATGACTCTCCAGTTCATGCTCCACGCTAGACCGGAGTTTACAGACACAAGCACCTACGGGATTGGCTGCTGCGCTTGTCAGTGCCGCCGCCGTGCGGGTCCGGACGGAGCTCACACAGGTGCGGGCCGACTGTGCAGCTCCCTGGTCCCTCTGGCCTCTCCGGGGCTTGTTTCTTTGACTCCTTCCCTGCAGCTGTGGGGACCATGGGATGTAGCAAGGACTGAGTCTGATTGTAGCTTGTGAGTCGTGGACGTGCCCCAGTAAATATAACCACAGCGAAACCTGCACAAGACCTCACAAATCACAGACCCCGCCCCAGGAGAGCCCGGCTGGTCCTTCCTCCTCATCCCTGCCCTAGAAAGGGGGTGGCTGTGATGATTCTTGTTTTCTAGATAACACAAGGACCATGCAGAGGGACAGAGGGTTGTGGCTTCTTGGCCATGTGCCTGGAAACCTGAGAAGCCTCAGCACGCGTGGAACCTGAGCACGGAGCTGCTCTGTTTGGGCTTTCAGAGAGAACACAGATGGGACGGACGCTGCCCCACAGCCTGGGTTATTCCAAAGGGACAGAACACGGTCCCTGCAAGAGACTCCACAGAGACTCTGAGAAGTAAAAGACAACACACAGCCGAAAAGGATGAGGAACATTCGGCATGAGCTTGGGGCCTGGGGCACCACCTTACGCCCAGAAAGAGAGCAAGTGGTGGAGCTGTGGGTGCTGGCGGGGTCCGAAGATGACTATTCCCAGCTGCTTATCAAAACAGCAGCATAGGCCGGGCGCTGTGGCTCACGCCTGTAATCCTAGCTCTTGGGAGGCCGAGGCGGGCGGATTGCTCAAGGTCAGGAGTTCAAAACCAGCCTGAGCAAGAGCGAGACCCCCGTCTCTACTATAAATAGAAAGAAATTAATTGGCCAACTGATATATATATAAAAAATTAGCCAGGCATGGTGGCGCATGCCTGTAGTCCCAGCTACTCGGGAGGCTGAGGCAGGAGGATCGCTTGAGCCCAGGAGTTTGAGGTTGCTGTGAGCTAGGCTGACGCCACGGCACTCACTCTAGCCTGGGCAACAAAGTGAGACTCTGTCTCCAAAAAAAAAAAAACAGCAGCATGTATAGCAAGTCCGCACTCCCATGGATGGGTCTCCCTGTCTGATCTTTGGCCTTCTTGACTGCACCGATCTCTGGGGTCTGAGTTGTAAACTGTGGCAGTGGTGATGTCGGGATTGGACAGCCGCTCCCGGAGAAAGGCACGCATGCTAAAAGACAGCATGCAAATCTCTCTTGTCTGCAAGAGTTCGGGGGTCTGGGGGCTCCTTGTCCGAGAGCATGTAGCTCACTGTCTGAATTTCTGGGGCGTGGACTGGATATAGGAGGCCCCGAGGGTTGGGAACAGCTCACTGTCACCCGGATGCAGGGGCAGGGCTGGGCATGGAATCTGAAGGTCTGCCCTTGATCCTGGTGCCTTGCAGGACCCGGATGGATGCTCCTGGGTGTGGGATGCATTTGGCCTTGAGCTGGGCTCCGGCTTTGCAGCGCATCTCATTTCTCATTTTTCTCAGTTCAGCCCTGTGGTCACCTGTGTGGCCAGGGCTGCAGGAGACATTATGTTCCCTTCTGAGGATCAGTGGCTTTGTTTTATTTGTTTGTGTTCTTTCCTCTCCCCTTCCTCTTTCTCTATTTCTTCCCTTGGAACAGATCTGCTTCAGGCAGATACTAGGTTCTCAACAAACAGCTGTTAGGTGCACTGCAGTAGCCCCTTTATCCACAGGTGGCAGACGCCAAGGCTCCCAAACTGTGGATGGCACCAAATCCCATATATACTATGTTTTTCCTGTACGTACATACCCACGATAAAGTTCGATTTATAAATTAGGCATAGTAAGAGACTAACAATAATAACTAATAGTAACACGGAACAAGTGTAACAGTATACTATGTAATAAAAGTTAAGTGAACGTGGTCTCTGGCGCCTGTTGTACTGTGCTCACCCTTTTGTTGTGCTTTGGGGATCTGACCGTGAGGTGGGCAGCGTGGCTGCGCTGGACAAAGCCAGCATTCGTGCCCTGGGTGACGGAGCAGGACAGGGTGGGATTCATCACTCTACTCAGAATGCCTCGAAATTTAAAATTTATAAATTTTTTATTTCCTGAATATTTTATTTAATATTTTCAGAACTTGGTTGGCTGAGAGTATCTGAAAGGGCAGAAAGCAACACTGTGGATAAGAGGATATTAACGTCCTTTATTCTTCCTTTTAATAACACCTTTTGTGCGATTATAAAATTAATAACAGTTCAACTATAGGAAATCTCAAAAATATAGAAAAGCGTCAAGAGGACAATAAAAACTCTCTAAATTTCCACAACTTGGACGAACACATGTTAGCATTTAAGCATATCTTTTTCCAGTCTTTCATAGATGCACACTTTTAAATAAATGGTTAGCAAAGTTGGGGTCATAATTTATATGGAGTTATACATACACATATAGTTTTCATGTGTAATTCATTTCTCATTTATTATTTTAACAGAAGCATTTTCCTCATATTATTCACATTCCTTAGAAAATGCATGCATCTTCAATCCCACACGATCCCACACCTGCGCTAACCCTCCCCTCCCGCAGCCTGGCCGGTCCGCGCAGCACCGCGCACAGAGCACCGCGCATCCTTGGGTCATTCCTAGAAGCCCAGCGGCTGCAGCGAAGGCGGTGAGCAACGCTGGGGCTCGCCGAGTGCTGCCATCCCGGTGGCCCGGGGACGGTGCAGGAAGGTGGCCGTGGCTTGCTCACTGCCGTGTGGCGGGAGAACATGCAGGAATGTCACACTCTGTGAGCATGCATCCCAGAGTGGGCATTTAAAAATATCATGAAATCCATTCCAGAAGGTGCGCAGAGACGTGGAGTGAGAGCAGAGAAGCCAGCTGTCAGGAGTCTGGCTTAGGGCGGTGAGCACTCGGTGGGAAGCGCCCTTGCCTTTCTCCCTCCCGCCATGTCCAGCCGAGTCCGCGTGTGACTCAGCCTCCATCCTGCAGTCCCCATCCCTGCACACTGCTCCAGCCTCCAGCCCAGGAGGCTTTCCCGTGGGGACCCGCTGGCCTGCCACAGGGCCACACTCTGGCCCCTGGGCCCATGCTGCCTCCAGGGTGCACCTGCTGTGGTCTGGGTGTGCGTCCCTCCAAAATCCACACACCAGGTTGAAATCTAAGCCCCATCGTGTGGGTAGCCAGAGGTGGAGCCTTGGGGGGGGGGGCTAGGTCGGGAGGGCGGGGCCTGGTGATGGGACAAGTGCTCTTACAAAGAGCCCCAGGGGGCCTGTCTGCTCCTTGGCCCTCGGCCATGTGGGGACACCTGGACGGCGCCACAGCATCCAGGAAGACCCGGCCTTGTGGGGCGCAGATCTGTTGTCACCCCCATCTTGGACTTCCCAGCTTCTAGAGCTGTGAGAAAGAACCATGTGTTGTCTGTGAGTCACCCAGTGTGGGACACCGTGTTACAGCAGCAGGAAGGGACGCAGACAGCCTCCTTTGGCTCCGTGGTGCCCTGGTGCCACTCTGACCGCATTTTCTCCAGAGGTGCCAGCACCTGCCTCCAGGCCTGTCTGGTTTCTCACCTTCTGAACAAAATCTCATCCTCCTGAGTGGCGTCACCTCCGGAAAGAGGAAATGCCAGGTAGCCAGCGTCTTTCAGGACCCTCGGCAGATGCAGAGATACCGGGATCCATGGATACCGTCCCTTGTCATACCTGATTCTCCAACACTCCTTCAGGTCGGGGTTGTGGAGTGTCAAACATATCAGGTGAATTTCCCCGGGTCAGCTGCAAAGTGGGACTAATCCAGGACATCGCCACCACTTTTTGACCACTTTTTGGATCCTCCCTCTTCAAAAATATCTCTAGTCATTCCTGCTGGGTTGATATTCACATTTGGCTGTGTCATTTTCCTACCAGTCTCCCCTGTCCTTCAACCTTTCCCTCAATGATCTGGCTAATTTCCCTTCAATCACTGACCTCTTCCTCCCAGGTCTAGTTCTAGTTTTCCCCTAACTTTTGGAAAATAAGAAGCACAAGAACAGACATGAGTAGAGGTTTGATCCGACTGCAGGTACAGCTGGGGGTGCTGGGTGGGGCCACACTCTTGCCTCAGTGGCCCTTCCATTCAGCGTGGACGTTGGTGGTGTCTGGCTGGCTGCATGTGATGGATCTGCACGGCTTGGGAGCAAGGTCTGTCACTCTCCCAGGCAACGCTGGCTATTGACATCCGGCTACCGCCTGCTCCTGGGATGTTGACAGAATCCTGGGCATGGATATCACCAAAATGGGACCTCTGTAGACCGCCCTGGCCACCCTGCTTCTGAGCGGGCCCCTCAGACTTTCCTTCTGTGATTTTCTGGAAGGCAGCTTCACTCTGACCCCATGCTGGGGGCGAGTGTGGGAGAAGCCGCAGGAACGAGAAAGGGCATAGGTTTCTGGGTCAGAACGTCCCTGGATCTTGGGACCAGCTTTCACGCATACCTGCTATTGCACCAAGTGAACCATTGGTCTACGTGGCTATAGAACTGGAATAGTCATAATACTTACCTCGGAAAATTGTCCTGAGGATTTAAAAAGATATGTACAAAGAACTGTGCAGGGCACAACGTTGTCACTACTGTTAATAAGATAAGTGTTTTCTCCTCCAAATGTTCAAACTTTGGATAACAGAGAGAGGCCTGCCATAATTTCTGAGAAAAAACAGTCCTTAGAAGGATTCGGAACAGCTGTTTGCTTTGAGGAATGCACTGAAGGGAAAAATAAGACATTGCTCCCATTTTTTGAACAGCTTTGTAAATAACATGGGCAATCCCTCCAAACCAGTCCCTTACACAGCCTCTGAAATGAACCAGATTTTATTATTAAATGTTTTTGGATACTTAAGATATTTATTGGAATTTTCATTTTAGAGACCAAATACATGACATTTAATTCTGTATTTTTCTAATGTAGCTTACAGTAAAAGCTACATTTATAGCTCCAATTAATGATACAGTGAGGCTGGATTTTTACGTGATATGAATATTTTTTAAAAATACAATAATAAAATAGTTCTCTTGTATAATTAATATACATGGTGCATTTACAGCTAACATTTTCCTACAGGACAGCAAACTAGGTCTACTTTTCCTTCTGCTATTAAATAGCTATGTGACCTCAGGTAAGGCTTACTTGTTCTGAAGTTCAAGTTCATCATTGTAAAACTAGTTCCCTGAAAGAGTTCTGTCATGCCAATAATTTCTCCAAAATATGATAAATTAGGAACAAAAGTCTCTAGCTCCCTTGTGCCGTTGTCCCCACCCGTGGGGCTGCATACTGGGCCGCAGAGCTCAGCCACACCCCCAGCCCCAACCCCCTGTCTGGGGGGAAACTGTCTTCTATGAAACTTGGGCAGGGGTAGAGGGGTTGGGGGCAGGGGAGAGCGGGGGTGCACATCAAACTTAAGAACAGGGTCAGGTGCGCTGATGGGGTGAGGGGTGGAGGGCGCACAGCAGGAGGTGGGTGGTGGGTGGGCTGGGCGGCTTCGAGCATCTCACAGCTGTTCCCAGTGGCATCACCGCCTGAGCTCCCCCCCACCCCCCCCACCCCATCCGTGGAAAAATTGTCTTCCATGAAACCCATCCTGAGTACCAAAAAGGTAGGGGACTGCTGTCCTAGTGACTTTGTTGCAAGAATTTCAAATTGTTGTGTTCACTGTCTTCTTCTCTTGAAACATATTGTTTTTCACCTCTATGACAGATACATAAATATATATGTGTGTATACAGGTTGAACATCCCAAATCTGAAAATTAAAAACCCAAAATGCTCCAAAATTTGGAACTTTTTAAATACCAACATGATGCTCAAAAGAAATGTTCAGTGGAACATTTTGAGTTTCATGTTTTCTGATTTTGGATGCTCACCTGCCATAATGCAAATATTCCACAACCTGAAAAAATCCAAAATCGGAAACACACTTCTGGTCCCAATCATGTTGACATTTCAAACAAGGGATACTCAGTATGTGTGTGTGTGTGTGTGTGTGTCTGCGTACACATATGTTCCCCAGAAGTTCATGTGTTGGAAACTTGACTGCCATGGCAACAGTATCAAGAGGTGGAGCCTTCAAGAGGCAATTAGGCCAGGAGGGTTCTGCCCTCATGAACAGATTAATGCCATCATCGTGGCAGTGGGGTCGTTCTCCCAGGAGTGGGCTCCTAATAAAAAACGAGCCCAGCCCCTGTTTCTTCCCTGGGCGCGCTCTCTTGCCATGCGCCACCGCCCACCATGGCATGCGGCAGCACGGAGACCCTCCCCAGATGCAGCCCCTCCGTCTGGGACTCCCCAGCCTGCAGGACTGTGAGCCAAATAAACCTCTATTCTTTATAAATTAGTCTGTGGCATTGTCTTACAGCAGCAGAAAACAGACTAATACACATAAATATAATTTGAAAGGCTGATCACGAATACAGTTCCAGGGCACCCCAGTGTACATGTCTCTGGATTTGCTATCAAAAGGCATAGTTCTCAATTCCTGGCAGTGTGACATTAAACACATAACTTGGTTTCTCCGAGCCCGTAATCCAAGTGCTGCACCACCACCCTTCTCCGCATCTGTCCGGCTCTCTGCTTCCTGCTCTCCAAGGCCAGGGCGCAAAGACAGCTCAGCTCCTCTGCCGTAGCCGACGGGGCAGCACCACTTGTTTTCTGATGCAGAGGAATTTCGCTTTCCCCTTTCATCAAATGTTTCTGCGTTCCTGCTGCAGCCGACCGGATCGCGTGGCTTTCTTCTCTAGTCCGCCGATAGGTGGGTCACGCTGCCTGACTTCCCGTGTCTGACCAGCCTCGCTCCCCGGAATAGACGCCACTTAGCTACGGTTGTAATTCTTTTTGCACATTACTGATTCACTTAGCAAATATTTTGTTGAGAATTCTGCATCAAAGTTCATGAGAGATATTGGTTTGTAGTTTTCTATTTTTTTTGTGTGCTTTCTTTGGTTTTATATCAATGCCGTACTAGCCACAAAAAATAGATTGAGATGTACTCTCTCCTCTGAAATAATTGTGTAAAATTGATGTTAATTTGTCTTTAGATGTTGGGTAGAATTCTCCAGAGAATCTTACTGGGTCTGAAGATTTCTTTTCTGGGAGGTTTTACTTTACAAATTCAATTTATTTTATGGACTCTTCAGTTGTCCATTTAATCTTCATTGAGATTTGTTAGTTGGTGGTCTTTGAGGAATAGGTTTATTTCTTATAAGTTACTGAATTCATGGGTGTAAAGTTGTTCATTGTATTTCTTTATTATCATTTTTAATGGCTACAAAATCTGTAGTAATATCTCCTGTTTTGTTCCTAATATTGATGATTTGTGTCTTCTCTCTCTCTCTCTCTCTCTCTCTCTCTCTCTCTTTTTGTCAGCCTTGCTAGTGGTTTATCAATTTTATTTATTTACTTATTTGTTTACTTATTTAAAGAATATGCTTTTGGTTTCACTGATTTTTTTCCTATTGTTCCCCTGTTTTCAATTTTGTGAATTTCTGATCTTTTTTATTTCCTTTCTTCTGCTTGCTTTGGATTTATTTCATTCTTTTTTCCCCCCACTTTCTTGATGTAGGAGCTTAAAATATTGATTTGAGATTGCTCTGCCTTTCTAAATCGAGAATTTAGGGCTAAAACTTTGCCCCTCGGTACTACATTAACTACACTCTACATATGTTGAGGTGTTGTATTCTCATTTTTACTCGGTTTTACAGTTTTTTACTTCCTTTGAGATTTTGTCTTTGTCTCATGGGTGATTCATGATTGTTTTGTTTAATTTCCAGATGTTCAGGGATTCTTCTGTTGTCCTTCTGTTGTTGATGTCTAGTTTGATTACATTGTGGTCAGAGAACATAATAATACTAGCTATGATTTCAATTATTTTAAACATACTGAGGTTTGTTTTATGACCCAAGATACGGCCTGTCTTGGTGATTGTCCCACACATGCTTGACCAGACTCTGTGTCCTCTGTTACTGAGTGGAGGGCTCTATACATGTCAGGCTGATCCTGTTTGTTGGTGGTGCTACTTGATTCTGCCATATCTTTGCTGATTTTCTATCTAGGAGTTCTATTAGTTGCTGAGAGTGAGGTGTTGAAGTTTATAACTATAATTGTGGATTTGTATGTTTCTCTTGTTAGTTCCATCAGTCTCTGTTCCATGTATTTTGAGGCTCTAGTGTTTGGTGCGTACGTACGTATTAGGATCACTATGTCTTCCTAGTGGATTAATCTTTCTGTCATGAACTGCTTTTTGTCTCTAGTTGCTATTTTCATTTCCTTTGAAATCTAGTTTATCTGATATTAATATATCTACTTCTGCTTTTTTAAAAACGTTAAAAAGCGGTAGTAGATATATTATGGTATCTTTTTCATCCTTTTGCTTTCAATCTACCTAGATCACTGCATATGAAATCTGTATGTCACTGTATTTTATGTGTCTTACAGACAGCATATATTTCCATGTTTTTCAATCCACTTTGTCAATTTCTAACATTTTATTGGTGTATTTAGATTATTTAAGGAATCTATTGACAGAATGGGGCTTACGTCTGCCATTTGGTTGTTTTCTGCTGCTTTTTTGTTCCATGTTTCTTTGTTTTTCCTCTTATTACTTTTCTGTGGGTTAGTAGAACAATTTTTTAATCCCTTCTTGATTTATTTGTAGGCAGTTCCTTTTTTGAATTGAGAGAAGTGCCCATCTAATGTCATTAGGTTTTTTGTGGGAAAGGCTTATTCCAGGCACTTCATGTGACTAAGGCAAAAAGCACAGCACCCAGGACCCACGCTTCTTTGGGCCAGAGCACCCGTAACTAGTGCAGGACTCTTTCCACCGGGCATCGGAGGACACTTAGACAGAACTCAGAATGCACACCTGTGGAACTTCTGGCTGACAAGAAGCACCAGGACCAACCTCTGGGGCTGAGAAAGGACTTCTCAAATTTCTTATGGGAGGGATGACTTGAGAGGGAAGACTGAACTTCCCACAGTTTGCAGGACTAGTGCTGCACACCTGGCCCTGTAAAACTGGGATGGCTTCACTTTGTACCTCATGCTGGTAAAAACATCACAGAAATGTCAACTCTATCTCTCCCTGCCCAGAATTATGTAACAGCAACCCTTTCCATAGGGACCTGCTGAGTGCAGATTATCTGCCTTCCATGGTGAAGGATGGAGACGACCTTCACACCCATGCGCCCCAAGTGCCATGGAGCACCTGGTCATAGTCTGTGGTAAGCATTTCCCCAGGACGTTCAGAGTTTTCACAAACTCAACCTCATTAGCTGTTGAGGTAAAGATCAAAGTCGTTATCTTGCTGTCATGAGTGGGAAGATTAAAGAGCGGATATTTGTTCTAGATCACATGCTAAGCCCAGAGTTGAATTAGTAGTTAAACTCCCTCCTTGGATACATGAGATAATTGGCCATGCTAGCTGATGTCTGCAATGCTAATTGGTTCTGATGTTTGGTTTATAATCCAACAGGACTTCTGCCTTCTCGGAAAGAAGTGTGCAGTCTGGTTCCAGGAGACCTGGCTCAGTCAGGCTTTATTTAGCACGTACATAATGACATGGGTGATAGGTAATGAGGATAGCTCACCTCATCCCAGGGTTTCTGGGAGTTTCGCTGGATTTATTCAGTCATTACTTCTTGCATGCATTAAACAATTCCTGTCGAAGCCACTAGGGCCCAGCAGTGGGCAGAGCGGGGAGCCGCACAGGTGAGCCTGCCGGGCTGGGGAGGGAGGCGGCGGGAGATGCAGGGACTCGTGCTCTGGGGAAGGGGCTGTGAGAAGCCAGCAGGTAGAAAAAAGTGGCTGGGGGAAACTTTTGAAAAGTAGCTGCCCTTTATTTAGAAATTTGGTAGGCAGCCAAGAGAACGAAAGCTATTCTCAGCAGAGAATGTTCCAGATCGAGGGAAGGGACAGGAGGTGCAAAGACATTGACTTAGCACTAATGGTACACCCATGAAAGGCAAGGAATTTGGTGTGTTGGAGACCTGGTGGACAAGTGTAGATTTATGGGAAATTAGCTCGAGGAGAGAATCTGAGGCCAGGAAGAGGGAGGCCTTGAACCTCTGCCACCTCCAGGACAGGGACTGCGGTGGAAAGAGCACAGGCGCTGGAGGCAGAATGTCTAGTTTCAATACCAACGCCGCCTTCTTTACAGGATTCCTGCTCTCCCCTCCTCCCTGCCACCCAAGCAGTTGCCTAAGGTGTCTAAGGCATTTATGGATTTACAAAGCAATAAAAAATACCAACGCAATGACTTCTAATAGTTTGTGTGTGTGTCTGGATTTAACATCAACCGAACAGAGCTTGAAGCCACTTGCTCTGGTTATAGGATCTGGTGAAGCTTAAGAAACTGGCTGGGGACCAGGTCCTGCAGAGTAATCGTTTGCTAACATCTGCGCCCAGGGTACCTGAGCCGCCGCCTTCAGCAGTCAGATTCCCCCGCTCCTCGAGAGCGGCTTGGGAGCGTGTTCCCCAGGGCACAGCGCAGGGTTGGGAAGTTGACAAACCCATCTCAGGACAGGCTAATTGTGCCACTGATCGCGTGGGTCCTCACTCTTCCTAAACTCCTCCCTGGGAGAGAGGCTCCTGGGATCATTACCAGCAAAGATTGATGCCTTCTCTTTCTTCTCTTCTCCTTTTTCATTCCTTTTTATTTCCTCTGGAGAAGATGATTTATTAAGTACAGTAGCCAAAACTGGAGAACATCTAATACCTTGTCTGCTAAACCAGAACCAATAGACCTACCACTCCGTTTAGAAACTGTCTACACCGAGGCCAAGTAACAGCTGCGTTGACAGTCCCAGACAAATGAAGAAAATGTTATAGGGATTGAAAATGTGTGACTAAGTGACTTAATTCTTTGATGCTTTATTCTCTAAGGAGGACTGCTTGGAAAACTTTGATGTTTCTAGGGCTAAATTCAGCAACTACCTAAGGTGGTCGAAGTTTTTCAGGCTCATATAAGGACAAATATTTGAGGTACACACCGCACACCTGGGCAAGCACACACTGCACAGCACACATACACCACAAAGCATTGCCTGCAATTCGTATTTCCAGAGAGCCGTGGCGAGCGCTGCCACCACGCACCTCCCACTTGAGCAGAGGCCTGGGGTGGACCCAGCACCTCCCACAGCTGTGCCTACCTGTGTTCAGGGATATGCCAGGTGCTGAACGACTACTTCTCTCAATAACCGCTCAAAGAGGGCATTGGCCTTCCGCTCACGGGTGAGGAAGCGGAGGCTCAGCGAGGCGGAGTCACTGCTCAAAGTGCCACAGCAACTGATGCTGGGTCTCCCACGCCCACTCTCCCTCACGACTCCAGACCAGACTGTCCTCAAAGAACGACTATGCCAAAGAAAAATATGAAGTTTCGTTTCCACAAAGAGGTATAATCATCTCTTCTGCCGCCCATGCCCCTCATTCATACATTTATTTGTTCATTCAACCAATTTATAGACGCTGGGTCTACTACATGCCAAGCACTGCTCGTTTCAAAAAGCTCGTCAAAGCCTGAGCCAAACACACTGAACAGCGACTCGAGCTCCAGGGCTTTGTGTCATTTGCATCTCATGTGCTGAGAACCAGAGATTATTCTACAAGTCAGCTGATCAACAGAATCAGAAATTAGTGATAACTGCAAGTGTCATTTCAATTACTTCAAGAGGGGCATTCTTTCTTGCTCCTCCATGGCTGTTGTAGAAATTAGCACAAACATGGTGGTTTAGAACAACAGCAATTTACTTTCTTATAGTTCTAGAGGCCAGAAGGCAGAGCTGAACTCCCTCCAAAGCCTCCAAGGGAGGCTCCCTCCTCGCCCCTTCCGGTTTCTGGTGGTTGCTGGGGGTTCTCGGCAGGCCTTAGCTTGTGGCTGCGTGACCTCTGCTTCCCTCATCGCACGGTGTTCTTCCTGTGTCTGTCCCTGGGTCTAAGGACACAAGTCATTGGATTTAGTAGGATGGGGACACCTAATCCAGCATGACCTCATTTTAACTTAACTAATTACATCTGTGAAGACCCTATTTCCAAATAATGTCACATTCTGAGGTTTCAGGTGGACATGAATTTTGGGGGGACACTATTCAACCCACTATGGTAGGAAAGCAGTCAGGGAGGACCCAACTCAGCTACTCATCAACCTCTTTCCCACATGTGTGCCCTGCCACCTGCTTTCCTCGCCTGGCCCAACCAGATCACTCTCCTGCCCACGACTCAAAGCCCTCAGCTAAGTCCTCTTTCTTCAGGCCTGGACACCCAGGACAATGGGCCCACTGAGCTAGGACTCTTACTTAGCTGGGAGGAAAACAAGCCCATGTGCCATTGTGCGATCTGCAGTCAGACAGCCGGGATTAGGGTTCAGCTACACCACAAAACGATGACATCTTGGAGAAGTCATTTAAGTTATCTAAACCTCCGTTTCTTCATCTATAAAATGGGGAATGTGTAACTCATAGGACTATCAAGAGGATTAGATTACTTAATGAATGTTATTCAACGGTAGCTGTTAACAGTAGTAGACTGAAAGAAACATGAGAACCTGGGGAGGTTGCATGAACCTACCAAGTCCTTTGAGAAGAGTATGACCTGGACAAAAAGAAGTGAGAACTTCCTCCCATATCCAGATTGCTCTGCAGATGGAAAGGTCTTCAACCCACTGGACCTGGGAGAACTACTTTGCCTGGGACAGCAGCTTGAGAACGGGATCTGAAGACTCAGCGTGTGTCACCGCCCTGTCTCTGGCCAGGAGAACCACTTCTCTGGCACTTCGCAGTTTTGCTTCCAGCTGTCCATGAACTCTTCTCTCAATGCCTGTCTCCCTTCCCCGTGGAAGACTGAAATTAAATGATTAGCTTAAAGAATTCTGAAAGGAAAAATAAAGGGAGATAATGCATTTAAACAGGTAAGAGTCATATTATAAAGCCATAATGAAAACAATGTGGTTGACATAATAAAAGATAAATTGGTAAAATAAAAACAAGAACTGCTATGGTTTGAATGTTTGTCCCCTCCAAGACTCATGTTGAAACTTAATCCCAATGTGCTAGCATCATTGAAAAGTGGGGCCTTAAAAGGGTGATTGGGTCATGAGGATTCTGCCCTCATGAATGAATTGATCCATTCATAGATTAGTGGATTAATGGATCACTGGGTTAATGGATTCATGAGTTATCACAGGAGTAGGGGTCATGGCTCCGTAAGAAGAGGAAGAAGAGAGATGTAAGCTAGCACACTCAGCTCTGTAATATATTACACCAAGCATGAACCCTAATGTAATCTATGGACTTTGGTTAATAATGATGTGCAATGTAGGTTCATCAGTTACAACAAATGTACCACTCTGGTGGGGACACTGGTAGTGAGCAAGGCTGTGCATGTTGGGGGATTTTTTTTTTGGAAAATCTTTGTACCTTTCTCTTATATTGCCTTGAACCTAATACTGCTCTAAAAAATGGAAATTCCCAAAAGATCAGCTGTTCAGCGTAAATGCTTTATTATGTATTAACGATATGTATGATGCCCCTCATGACCCATAAAAGCACCAAGGTTTGGAAGGGGCAGGATTTTTCCTCACGTGTTTGCCTTGGGGTATGTTATCTGATGGAAATTAGTCTAGCAACTGAAGGAAATCTAAGTGAGGTGGAAAGAAACCATGCTTTGTGCAGGGGGAGCTGCCACGAGAGTGGCACAGCAGAGGCAAGCTGCGGTCTGGACACACGATGGGCCGTGCTGGACGGTGGGCAGGCAGCAAGACTGACGCTGCTCTGCTCTGCTCAGGAGGCTCCCAGGGTTCCTGGTGGTCTTATTGGTCAGGCTCATGGGATGAGCAAACCTCTTCTAGAACAGTCCATATTCACTCACGGCAAAGTTTAGCTTCTGACCCTGGACAATTTACTCTCCACGATCCAAGGCAGATGGAGCTCTAACATGGCCAAGGATCCATGTTTTTAAATGCATTTTATTCTGGGCTTGCCAGCACCGAGACATCCGGTCTGGGGCCCAGGACGCCACACCTCACTCGTGGTGACAGAAGGGCAGCATGTTGTCTACAGGAGAAGCTCCACCCAGGGCTAACCGTGTAGCCACGACGGTCGTAAGGTCCACGCTCTTACGGCAGTGGAGTCTAGGGCTGACGCTGCACAGATGAGAACCGCTCGCTTGCAAGGTGAGCTCACCTGTGGCATGTGCAGCATCCAGTCTCCACACTGAAAGTGGTTTCTCCTCTTAGGCAGCCAGGAACAAATCCCCTTAAGAAACTGAGCAGAAATTTTAGCCTAATATAGTGTGGAGTTTAGTGATGCTGACAGATGCCAACTTATTTTTAATAACATTAAATAACTATCTAATTCCAGAACATTTCAATTGTCCCCCACCAAATAAAAAATAAAACAACTATGCCCATTAATAGTCACTCCCCAAATAGCTCCACCCCTGGCAATCAGTAATTTATTTTCTGTCTCTATAGATTTACCTATTCTGGAAATTGTATGCAAAAGAAATCATGTTTGTGGCTTTTTGTGTCTGGCTTCTTTCACTTCTTTTATGTGCTTAAGGTTTCTCTGTGTTGTAGCATGTTTCAGTATTTCATTCCTTTTTATTGCCAAGTAACATGGCATTATGTGGACATAACAAATTTTGTTTATTAATCCATCAGTTGATGGACACTTAGGTCGTTTCCACTTTGGAGTATTGTCAACAATTCTGCTGTGAACATTCACGTACAAGTTTTGTGTGGAATATATCTTAAAATTATCTTGCTTATATATCCAGAAGTAGAATTGCTAGGTAATATGGTAACTGTACTTTAACTTTTTGAGGAACTGCCAAATAGTCTTCTGAAATGGCTGCACCATTTTACCTTTCCATCAGCAGTGCACGACCATTTCAGTGTGTCCACATCCTTGCCAACACTTGTTATTGTTTGTCTTCTTATTGCACTCATTCCTGTGAGTGTAAGGTGGTTCTGATTTGCATTTACCTAATGAGGCTGAGCATCCTTTCGTGTGCTCATCGACCATTTGTATATCTTCTTCGGAGAAATGTCTACTTAAATTTTTCCCTATTTTTAAATCAGGTTATTTGTCTGGAAACTAGACCTTTATCAGATATGCGATTTACAGATATTTTTCCCAGGTGGATTGTCTTTTCACTTTCTTGATAATATCCTCTGATGCACACATTTTTAAATTTTGATAAAGTCCAATTTGGGTGGATGCCTGAAACCTCAGACAGTACTGAACCCTACACATACTATATTTTTCCTATAAATACATACCTATGATAAAGTTTAATTTATAAATTAGGCACAGTCAGGGACTAACAATAGTAACAAATAATAAAATAGAGCAATGATAACAATATATTATAATAAAAGTGATGTGAGTGTAATCTCTCTGTTTCTCAATATACCCTATTTTAGGTACTCACCTATTTTCTGACTGTGGTTGACTTTGGGTAACAGAAGCTGCAGAAAGCAAAACTGTGGGTGAAGGGAACTATTGCAACCGAATTTTTCTACTGATCTTGTATCCAGAAACATTGCTGAACTCATTTTAATAGTTTTTTTCGTGGACTCCTTAGGAATTTCTATATACAAGATCATGGCATCTGCAAATAGAGATAGTTTTAATTCTTCCTTCCCATCTGGATCTCTTTTATTTCTTTTTCTTGCCTAATTGCCACCCTGCTAGAATTTCCAGTACAACATTGAATAGAAGAGACAAGCGCAAACATCCTGACTGCTTCTGATCTCGGGGGAAGCCCCGCATTTCACATTTCGCAGTGGGACGGCACTGTGGGTCTTTGTAGGTTCCATTTGTCAAGTGGCACAGCAGCATTTCTATGTGCTCTCAGTGCCCTTAGTTTCATTCCCTCGCCTTCATATACCTCACAAACTGTTTGGAGCTACGTTTGTGTCATCAAAGTTCCAGAGGATAACCTTCTCCATTATGTCTGCTTAATATGTCTAACCTAAATAATAACATCTTAGCATTTCGAAGACTAACAGATGAATGGATTCTCTTTGACACATCCTGGTATGGTTGAAAGAGTTTGGACCAGATATCAGAAAACCTACTGTTTTCTTTACTTGACAAAAGCATTTTGCCTGCTTTCTCATTAATTTCTCCCTCCGCAACATGGGAAAAATTGCATCTGCTTTTACTTTCTAATTAGATATGTGAATATCAAACATGCATAATGGATGTGAAAATGCTTGGCAGCCTTTAGAGTGCCCTATCTGAGGATGATGATGTTTATGATGAAGACGTTTCAGGCAGAAAATACAGAGGTCCATTTGCCTTCTGCTGCCTGGCTAGATGAGCTGGCGCTGCATCCAGATTTCTGACTTTCAACTTCTGGGCATAAAATGCATATGATCAATGGCTCCATAAACTGAAACAGGACATCTGGTAAGGAAAAGTGTGCCTAGGATGGGCAATGTGCTCTGGGGCAAAAGAGAGCACACAAAGACAGAGCTGTGGCAACGGAGGGGGACAGGTCTGCTCCCTTCACAAGGGCAGGAGAAAGGCAGCTCTCGTCAGAGCCCCGAAAGCCTGTGGCCCCAACCCCAGGGCTGGGTGCAGCAGCTTCCACGACAGCATGCAGTGAAGCTACATGTTGAAGATGGAAGTGCTGTTCATTGCCACAGAGTGACACGGGGTGGCTGGCTCAGGCACAGAGAGAGCTGGGGAGAGTCAGCAGCTGGACCCTCCACCAGGGTGACCTCAGCTCTCAGCCTGCCAAGGCAGTTGACTTCACAAGGCTTAAGTTCACCCAAGGCTTTATTAAGCTCAGTCTTTACTGGAATAAAACCCTTTCTTTGGAGTGATTATCCACGATGAGACCCAAATGTAGGATTTTATATTAAGTGATTTGATGATGAAATGATAAACTCGTTATAATTGAAAAAATATTTTTAAAGAGGAAATCTGAAAGTGGCTGGGGCATGTCACTGCGACCACAACGCTCACAGCTGCCTCTTTAAACGATGAAGCCAGAGACTTCTTAACATGATGGCCAGGAGGAAAACAACCGTAGGTCTCGGCACAGTGACAGCCGAAAGCTTCAGAAGATACAGAAACTTGCTCGTCCCCGCCTGCCGCTCCAGGGTGCACCAGGCTGGGCCAGCAATGCCCCCGTGTCGCAGTCAGGGACGAGGCCCCGCGGGTGTATGACGGGCAGGCGCTGGATGTGGTTCTCACGCGGACCTCACTGAGCGCCGTCCGGATGGGCCTGCCCGGCGTCCGCGAGCGCGGGCCTCACCGAGCGCAGTCCAGATGGGCCTGCCCGGCGTCCGCGGGCGCGGACCTCACCGAGCGCAGTCCAGATGGGCCTGCCCGGCGTCCGCGAGCGTGAGCCTCACCGAGCGCCGTCCAGATGGGCCTGCCCGGCGTCCGCGAGCGCGGGCCTCACCGAGCGCAGTCCAGATGGGCCTGCCCGGCGTCCGCGAGCGCGGACCTCACCGAGCGCAGTCCAGATGGGCCTGCCCGGCGTCCGCCAGCGCGGGCCTCACCGAGCGCAGTCCAGATGGGCCTGCCCGGCGTCCGCGAGCGCGGGCCTCACCGAGCGCAGTCCAGATGGGCCTGCCCGGCGTCCGCGAGCGCGGACCTCACCGAGCGCAGTCCAGATGGGCCTGCCCGGCGTCCGCGAGCGCGGACCTCACCGAGCGCAGTCCGGATGGGCCTGCCCGGCGTCCGCGAGCGCGGACCTCACCGAGCGCAGTCCAGATGGGCCTGCCCGGCGTCTGCGAGCGTGAGCCTCACCGAGCGCCGTCCAGATGGGCCTGCCCGGCGTCCGCGAGCGCGGGCCTCACCGAGCGCCGTCCGGATGGGCCTGCCCGGCGTCCGCGAGCACGAGCCTGCGCAGCCGGGGACGTTGGCTTCTGCACCTGGGCTAGCGGGCAGTCTCGCCGCAGAGCAGCCGGCCTTCCTGGAGCAACACACCTTGCAACCTGAAAGACGAGGCTGCGAGATAAAGGCTGGAAAGGACAGCGGGAGAGACAGCTAAAACACGTTGTCTGAGGCACAGAAAGGCGCGAGGGCTCCGGGAGGCCGCAGAGCAGGAGATGCGAGGAGGGAGGAGGGAGAGCTACGCGGCCCACTCAGGAGAAGCGTGCTCGGCGAGAAATTCCCAGACAGAGATGGCTGAGTTCTTTGAAAGAGGAGCCGTACAGACTCCGTTGCACTTGCGGACCCGCGCTGCAGGCACCTCCCCGCCCGCCTCCCCAGCCTCCCGCAGGCCGCTAGACCCCGCTTCGCTCCGAGGCGGCGGTCGAAGGGTGTGGGCAGTGAAGAAAGGGGGCCCTGAGGGCCCTGTGGTCCTGAGGGCCCTGTGGTCCTGAGGGCCCTGTGGTCACCCGCAGCAAAGCGAGCTGAGCCTGGGAGCGCACTGAGGGGCCTGGGGGCGGGGCCGGCTGCCAAGTGATCGACTGGGGGTAGTTCTAAGACCAATTTTGTCCCAACACAAAAAGGCAGTGGGAGGAAGTGGGTGGGCCAAGTGAGACCTACATGAGTATCCTCCTTTAGAGACGGGACTCAGATATTCTGCAGGCGGTTAGGGTGGGTGGCAGAAGGAGGTCACCAGGATAATAAGAAAGCTACCAGAATGTGAATATGCTTCACTAAGATAAATGTAACCTGCAGGGAACCTTTACTTATTTTACTTTAGCCATAACATCGTCATCTAAGGTAAAAGGGGAAATTCCTTTAATTGGAGCATGTGCACAGGTGAGGCGACAGTGTCCTTGAGTGAACTATGTTCATTAGCACGATAAAATCACCCACCGGCGTCATGACAGATGGAGACCCTACACGGTCCAGAAAGGGGAGGGTTCCTGGTTCTAGGACTCTCCACCCCTTTCCCAGAAAATCCATGAGTATTCCACCCCCAGCTCAGGACATCATTAGGGATTAGCATAAAAGGACAGCCCCTAGCCCTGGGTGGCACTGCTCCTCCTTGGATCAGTCCAGTCTGGTGCCTTCTCTTAAGATGCACTCTGCTTTTCATAAATCTTGCTGCTTCTGCCCACACCCCGTGTGTATTCTTTCTTGTGTCCACTCTTTCTCGTATCTATTCTTTCTCGCGCTTGTGCCCCTGAGCTTGCGTTCCTTCCTGCGCGGAGGCTGAACCCTCCCCATCGTCTCTCCATCGGCGCGGCAGTGGTCGGAGCCAGTAGGTATCACTTTCCTTAGTGTCATCAAACCAAGGAAGGTAGAAAAGTGACTGAAAAGTAAGAGCAAAAAGGCGGGGAATCATTTATAACAACCCATTCAATTTCTTTTTAAAAATTTTTTTATTTTATTTTAGTTTTTATTTGAGGATATTATGGGAGTACAAACGTTTTGGTTACATGTTATAACTTTGCCATGATTTGACGAAAATCATGAATTGAGGCATCCTCTTCCTCCCCTACAACGCTCACCATGTCCATTAGCTGTGATTTACCCACCCCCCACCCTTGAATGAGAGGAAAGAGTGTTTTTATTATGTGGTTATTTATGATGACCAAAAGTGCCATGATGCCCCGAAAATAAGACCTACGCATCAAATAAGCCCTAGCAGGATTTCTAAGCATTTGCACAATATAAGCCCTACGCTGAAAATAAGACCTAGTGATGGGCGTGGCTACGCAGCGTATCTGCACAACCCTTGCATTTCCTTGAGGAGCGGTAAAGAAGACGAGCAGCCCTTCTCATCTGCCCCATGAGAGCTCTAGTGCTCGACATGAGAGAGTGGGGCCAATGGTTCTAAAGGAAATAGAGTGGCAAGAAATTCAGGATGGAATTCGGGGTTTGGAGAGTTATGATGATGTTCCAAAAGAAGACGACTTAACTATATTTGAATAAATGTAGATTGTTGTACTGTACTTAAAAAAATAACACATCCCCTAAAAATAAGCCTTAGGGTGTCTTCTTGAGGAAAAATAAATATAAGACTCTGTCTTATTTTTTGGGAAACACAGTAGTTGTATAACATCAAGCAATTGTACTAATATAATGTTCTATCGCTGAGAAAGACATCAACAAATTATTAATAATTTTAAAAAAAAAAGAAGCCAGGGAGATTGGTGCCAGCTGCCCCGCGGCCGAGAGGCTGCAGGTGGCACTGGGCATTGCTCGACTGCCAGGGCGGCAGAAGTCGAACGTGAGCCCTGATCTGTCACCTGTGAGCGGGGGGACCTCGAGCAGAACACTCGCTGGACCCCAGTCTCTTTACCTGAGAAATGGAGATAAGAATAATGATTTTACTGGTAATCTTGCCCCCTCTTCTGCTCCCAGGAGGGAGAAGTGGGCTCCCTGCTTCCACATGGCTGCCAGACACTGGGAGACTAGAGCGACCGAGGCAGGGGGCTCTTGGGTGCCTCTCTAGTCCCTTCCTCCCACACGGGTCCCTCCTGTCTCAGCCCACAGCTGCCCGGGAGCCCCTTCTCGACCGTGTGGACTAGCTGTCCCCCAGCCCCACTCTCCGGCACCCCACAGACCGGGGAGTCCAGGACAGCTCAGAACTGAGTCTGTGGTGGACTCAGCACCAGCGGGGGAATCTGCCATTGTTTTGGACAACATGCTTGAAGACATACAAAGCAGATGACAGGGGGAGGTCGCGATGCGGGGGACCTTTCTCTGTAGGAAAAAGACACATTAGAGAACAATGATTTTGCCCTAGAGCGAAGGAAAGGAGGTTCTGGGAGTCCCCCTGGACTCCCACCATTCCCTGGTTTTGTGGGGCTAGGATTGAACAAAGCCATTCTTGTTTCGAACACGTTTTCTCTCTAGATCAGAGTGCAAAAGGGACACATGCCTGGGCTGGGCAGGCCTCATGGCAAGACCCGTTTTCCCCGACCAGCGCACTTTATAGAACCCGAATTATTTCTTGTCGACTTCCATGTAAAACATTTCTGGGGGCTCATTTCACAGCGGGATGACGGCGTCTCCCTTAGCTGGCATTCTAGACCTTCTCTGTCTGACCACGGGCTTCTTGAAGGGGTCGCAGGCTGAAATGCAGCTCCCTGGGTCCCCTTCCTGCCCGAGTCACTTGGAGCTGTGCTTGGAGACTCCTCTCGCAAGTCACCTCCTCTGGTACCGTCCTCATCTCCTTTCAGCTGTTAGAAGTGTTCTCCTCTGGCTCCCACAGGCCTCTTCATGCTCTTCACCCTTGTGCTTTGCTTTTCTGCCCTGCCCCCAGATGCTGAGCTCCTGGACGACAGTGCCCTGCTGGAGGCACCGGGCTTGGGAACACCGCTGAGCGAGTGGCTCTCAGTGCTCGTTGCTGCTGTCTCTTGGCCACTGCTCAACGCTTACCA
The DNA here is from genome assembly GCF_040939455.1 of Microcebus murinus. Taxonomy (NCBI): domain Eukaryota; kingdom Metazoa; phylum Chordata; class Mammalia; order Primates; family Cheirogaleidae; genus Microcebus; species Microcebus murinus. The sequence continues at coordinate 68,947,875 of NC_134117.1, read as the reverse complement.
AGCGCCCAGCACTTGGCCGAGCATTTTACCTCATCTTCTCACTTCATCCTTGTAACAAATCCGTGTGTGCCCCCCTATTGCCCCCAAGCCAAATCCAAGAAACTTGAGTCTTAGATAAATTAAGTAATTGGGCTCAACTCAAATAGCTAGTCAGTGTTAGCAGCTCCCTCCGGAGCTGCTTCAATGTCAGGGAAAAGTTTGAAATTGTTTTAAGCAGATTGTAGGGCTTAAGTGAGGCCATGTGTGTGAGTTTATTGCTATGTGACTTTGAATCTGAGCCTCAGTTTCTTCTATCTGTAAAATGGGGATGGTAATTTTTAAAAAGAAAGCTTTTATGTGGGTTACCTAAGCTGCTGTAGGTGGGTCCTTAACAACCCCCCTGGCTAGGGCTGGACTAGGGTCCAGCCAGCCGGGCGCCACCCTCCCGGGCCCAGCATTAGGAGGGACGTGGTCTCAGGAGCCAGCCCTGCACCCCACAACTCTGAGCAGGAGCCCTTCCCTAAGCGACCTCCCTCACCTGGCCCCAGAGCTGCTCCTGGCACTTGCGAGGTGAGGAAAATCATTCTTAACTCTTCTTTCCCTCCCTCCCTCCCTCCCTCCTTCCCTCCTTCCCTCCTTCCCTTCCTCCTTCCCTCCCTCCCTCCCTTCCTTCCTTCCCTCCCTCCCTTTTTCCTTCTTTCTCTCTCCTCTCCTCTCTCCTTCCCTCCCCTTCCCTCCCCTCCCCCCCCCCCCCGTTCCCTCCCCTCCACTGACTTCTCCTCCTCTTCCCTTCCCTTCCCTTCCTTCCCCCTAATCAGGCTGAGTTGCCTAAAGCGTGAGTGCTGGACCATATTTCCACAAATCACTTCTCTTTTCTCACAGTCATACACACCTCAGTATTTTTATTGTTCTAATTACGAAACCTCCCACCCCATCCCAGAATTGCCTGCGTTTGGTTTCCATGATGTGTGGGCCTCTTACTGTGGTCCCAGGAGTCTCGTTTTCTATAGTAGCCCAGAGGACACCCTGGTGCGGAGGCGGTCTCACCAGTCCCGGGCTGGCTTCCCTCTTCTGTAGCGTGGGAGCTTTCTCCAGGCACAGCCCCCGGTCGTTGCCGAGTCGTTACCCAGGCTCGGCAAGGCTCTGCGCTGGGCTGTAGACATAGTGCTTGTGCCCTTGGCCCTGCGCTGGGCCCCCAAGGTCTTTGACTGCTTTTGAATTGTTGGACAGGAAAGGAGCTCTGAGGCTACCTCTGATCAGCAGGCCAGGACTGCTGCAAGGTTGCTTGGCGACACTCAGGTGCTTTGGGAGCTGCTGAGGTGTGGAGCTGTAGTGAAGCAGCCCCTGGCAGAGGAGGAGGGGCTGGGGAGGTCAACTGTGTGGGACTTGGCACCCAGACTGGAAGGAGTCGCAGGTGCAAGGTGGCTCAGGGCTTGGCAGAGGAAGAACCCACGTCCCCTCACTGGGAGCTCTGAGTGTTCATAAAGTAAATGTGAATATATTTCTCAGGGATGTTCTTAATAGTCAGTATTTTTACTTTGCTGGAATGCATTTAAGATTTTCATTCTTCTTCTCTTCCTTCCCCCATTCTTGATAAAATGGTGTACATTTTTCCTAAAATGTACATTTTTCTGAAATGTAGCTTGTGAAAAAATCTTAGCCAAGGACTCAAGAAATTAAGTTATATGGATAACGTTTTTCTCTGTTTTGTTGAAAGTATTTCCTTGGGAATCTCTTCTTTAGTTGCCTTCCTTACATTGAAAAGCCAAAGAACGCAGGGGAGAGCAAACTCTAAATCCATGCTCTGCATGGACGCCGTCTGGTGGCAATACAGCGCAAGCCGCAAATGGGAGGGCACCTGTCTCCCTCAGTTTTCTAGTCGCCACATCAAGGGGAGCAAAACAAGAAACAGTGAAGTTAATGTTCATAATATACTTGATTCAATTCAATATACCCAAGTAGCATTTCAACATGCAATCGATATAAAACATTATGAATATCTTACATTTACCTGCAATCCAGTGTGTATTTCACACTGGCAGCACGTCTGGATCCAGACTGGCCACCCTGCCAGTGCGGAGGAGCCTCATGTGGCTGGTGGCTCCTGTGCTGGCTGGCCCCTGCACTGCGCAGTTCTAGGTTCAACTCTCCGCAGGTAGAATGCCCACGCGGCAGCCGCTAGCCAGAGGATGTAGGGGATTCAGGCAGCCCTGGCTTCCCAGTAACGGCATAACTGAGTGTTCATCCGAGCAAGCACCTGAGCATGCCGGACCTCGGGCGTTCTTACCTGTACACGAGAGCAGCGTGTCTCGCTCGAAGGTGTGCTATGAGAACTAAGCAAGTTGCTGAATCCAAAGTCACAGATGCATACTCAGCGAGTGTCAATCATTGTTACCATTATTAGCAGTAGTCGGCTACACACATGAGTTGCAGATCTCAGAGACAACGGGTCTGTACCGTGAGTGGTTGTCTGCACACGCCATGGAAGCGCTGGAGTGCCGTGTGGTCAGCCAGGCCCAGCCATTACATAACTAGGAAGTCAAGGCCAGAGGGCAGGACAGGGCAGACTACCCGCATCCAGCCTCCTCCTCCTCAAGGACACATTCAAGCCTCAGCCATCATTTCTGCATGCTTTCAAGTGCAGCGAAAATGCTACAACTCCTCTATATATTATAGTATATAATGCATAATATATTTGAAAAAGTAGCTATCTTGTGCAGGATCCTCGTCCTACATTCCATGCACATGACACACACATCTGGGCGTAGTCTGAAGAGATGGACGCCTGGTCGTATTAAAAACAAAAGGTGTAAGAAAGAATAATAGTGTGACATCATGCAGGACAGTTTATGATTAACATCAGGAAGTCCTTGTTAAGAATGCCATCTATTATTAGACTAACATAGCCTCTCCAGAGACACGGGGAAACCCCGTGACTTGAGACACTTCGCTGGGACTAGGCACTGCTGAGCACAGGAGGGAAACAAAGCACCGCCTCCACCCAGGAGTCATTAGGGACAAAGCTCCGGTGCCCGGCTGCCCTCTGAGTCAGGGGTGCGTAGAGCAGATGTCGGAGCCGGAGCCCGTGTGCCTCGGTGCGCGGCGCGGGACCTCGCTGCCCAGCCTGGTCAGCAGGACAGGCTTGGAGACAGGAGAGGCAACAAAGGGCATCACGTGAAACCACACAGCAGGGCAAGGGGACGCCGACGCAGTTCCTAGGCTGCACATCAGGGAAACGTGACAGGCTCTGTGTCTCTGCACTTCTGGGAGGCATGTGACAGGGTGACACGAAGCTTTTTGAGCAATTCAAAGATAAAAGCCTTAATAGTTGGTCAATCTTTCACAAAAGGGAGTGATGGACGTCTACCCGAGGGAGCTCTCTGGGGGAGCTTGCAGCGTGTTGAATGAACACGAAGCTGGCTAGTGGTCTTTCGGAAGCACTAGGGTGTAGAAAGGCAGGCTGGCAAACACACTCATTAGCCGTCCGGAAGGTGTGACAGATACGCTGCACATATAAAAACGTCAGCACCAGTATGGTCTGTATAAATAAGAGTTGTGGACATCATAAGCCAGGATGAAATGTAATACAGAAATTGTGGCAATATGTCCTTAGGTTCAACAGCAATAATAGCAGCTGCCTGGCACACAGTAGGCATTAAATGTTTGCTGGCTGGATTCATGGATGAGATTAATTAGTAGAATAAATACAAATGAGTTAAAACTGAACATAAACTCAAAGTGCACCAGAAATGTGAAGGTTCTGGCCCATCAACTGCTCTGACTCTGCCCGCATGCCAAGGCCAGCATTTGGACCCCGACAGGGGACATCTCGTCCTGTGCTCTGCTCGGCCCCTGCCTACAGGGTCAGCTGTACTTCTGGGCCCCACAAGGAAGGGGGCGTTTGAGAAATGGACTGTGCCTGCAAGCGAGCAATCCCAATGGTGGTGCCACCTCATACCACGATGGGTAGAGTACTTGGGAAGGAGGTCCAGGCAGAGGAGAAGGAGCGGGGTTCTGTGGTGGCTGAGTTTAAATACCTGAAGGGTTGTCATGAGAAGCAGAGCTGACCTTGCTCAGGGTGACATGGAGGGTGGGGGGTGCGCAATGCAGTGAGTGACAAAGGGCTCAACATAAGGAAGCTATTTCTAATGGTCAGCGTTGACGGCAGTGGAATGGACTGCTAATGAGCTCCCCGTCACTGTGAGAGTGCAAGCAGAGGCTGAAGGGCTGCTTTCTGTGGATGGGACAAGGTGACTCCCATGTGTCTTCCCCAGGGTTTAGACAGGCAGCCACGGGAGGCCAGGCACAGCCAGCGAAGGGTGCTGTCCCAGCCACTGCAGGCCAGCTGCCCAGGCCTAGAATGGTGCTGAGAGCAGCGGGAGGTCGTGGGGTGCTGTGGACGGGAAAGCGGCTGGCAGGGGCCGGGCCACTGGTCTGGCGGGAAGCTAACAAAGCCGCCAGGGCACAGGGAGAAGAAACAGGCTCAGCTGAGCCACCAGCACACATGCGGAGCCCTGCAGGTGGCGGGCAGCTAGCCCAGGGACGGGGAGGGCTGTGGCCGCACAGGGGCCACTCGGCTCCGGCCGGCGCTTCCCCCTTTCTCTGCCTGTGCGCAGGGGCGCTGGCGGAACCACAGCCCTGGCGCGTCTACGTCTCCACTGTGCTCGGGGTTTCCTTGCCCGTCTCCCCGTGGGGCCTGCGCACGCCACTCGCCCCCTCTGAAGACGGACACTGCGGGGCGGGGGGTGGGGGGGTCTCCTCACCCTGAGGACCAGCTGCTCGGAAAGGAGCCTGCAAGGCCCTGCGCGTCTGCTGCCGCGTGACAGAGACACGCCCAACCGGCCTTGGACACGGAAACATCTTTTTGGTGCCCGCTCCCTGTGGCTTCCACAGCGGCTTCCGCCTTCGGGGCCACGCGCAGACGCCGCTCTGCAGGTTTCTGCGGCCAGCTCCCTGGGCCGCGGCGCTCGGTGCCCGACTCAGTGTCTGCGCCTGCAGGCTCGGCCAGTTCCGTCCTCTCCCGTGGCTGCCCCACAGTAGAAAAAGAGACGAGATGACCAACCACCACACCCGACCTTCCAGGGCCAAACCCGTGGTTAATCGCAGTCACCCCAGGCGGCCAAGCTTTCACAGAGGTTGGGGACCTGCTTGGGCACATTTCCGCTTATGAAACAGGGACATCCCTTCTGTCCTCCTGCCCAAACCAACATTGCCACAGGGAAGCTTCTGCCGGCAAGCCAACCTGGGGGACACCAGCTTATGGAAGTGGCAGGCAGCTCCGCTTTCATCTGCAGACTGAGCTTCGCGTGAACTGGCCGCACCAAGCAGAGTGAGTCCAGCCCAGGAGGCTGACGGGGCGGGAGCGTGCCGACATTCCCTGGCACGCTTCACCTGCTCAGGGGTGGGGCAGCAGGCTGGCACTTGCTCTCTCTCTTTCTCTCTCCACCTCCATCTCCATCTCTACCTCTGGCTTTCTGAGATGGTTAATTTTATGTGTCAACTGGACTGGGCTACGGGAAGCCCAGCTAGCTGGTGCGACATTATTTCTGGATGTGTCTGTGTGGGTGTTTCTGGAAGAGCAAGCATGGAATCAGTAGCCTGGGTATAGAAGGTCTGTCCTCACGATGTGGGTGGGCGTCCCCAATCCACTGAGGGCCTGAATAGAACAAAAGGCAGAGGAAGGGCGAACTCTCTCCTTTCCGGAGCTGGGACCCCCGTCCTCTCTCGCTTCACACGTGGGAGCTCCGGTTTCCGGCCTTCGGACTCCGGGACTTACCCCAGCGCCCGCCCCAGCCCTTCCCATGTCCCAGCCCTTAGGTCAGGACGGAATTGCACCACCAGCCTCCAGCTTGCAGAAGGCGTGTCTGCAACTTCTCAGCATCCGGAACCGAGTGAGCACATTCCCAAACAACCCCTCCTGTGTCTGTAGATCTGTCCCTGTAATATTGGTTCCGTTTCTCTGGAGAACCCCAACTAATTCGTGTTCTCTCCCCCCTCCTCTTTAATATAAAGCCACATGGATTATTCTACTACAACCACTCTGACTCTTTGGGCCATGTGATGCTTTCAGTGTGTCAATTTTCTGTTTATGATTAAAAGAGGCCACAGTTCCTAAGACTTTGTTTGTCACAAAACTCACTTTATTTCACTTTTCGAGGCAGCCAGCAACACCCAAATGAGCAGCAACAAGACACCCACTTGCCCCTCACTGAGGGGCACGACCGTCTGTCCCGCCATCCCGTCCCATAGCGGAGCCCTGTGAACTGGAGTGGGACCAGAGGAGGGCGGCCCACGAGGGCGCCAGGGCAGGCCTCCAAGGCCAGCTGCCTGCAGCCCAGGGTGGGGCATTAATCAAAACCCAAACCGTCCACACGGCTTCCATCACAACAAGCAATCCCTGATTGTGACACTTGATTCTTGGAGGAAAAATAGAGGAAACAAATCACCCAGCCACAAAACTATACAAATTATTAAGTAAACAGTTTGGAAGATTTCTGCCAACCATCCACTGGGAAAAGGAAGAGGGCTGATGGGTCCCAGATTTTTTCAAACAACTAAGTGCTCTCCTATTTGTTTTTGTTATGAAAATTCAACCAAGCTAAGTCGGCTGTCACTCTGCTTCCTTGTTCTAGGTTGAGACCTTTACTATTAGGTTATTAAGTACGAGATGTCCCCTTTCCTTATGTACTAAGTTTGACAGTTGATATCTCTGATATTTCACTCTAACACTTCTTGTTTTATTTTATTGTGAGGGTACATCCTCATTCTTTCAAACGCATGCTTTGGCTTGTGATTATCTTTCAAAAATATTCAGACCAATTTTTGTGAAGCCATGGATAAGTAAAAAATTCTTGTTATTTTTTAATGTGAGTTCTGTTGTGGAACCAATGCAGCACAGACAGCTTGAAATATAAACAATGTGTTTGGGAAGGACGTGGCTAATGAACGCACAGTACATCCATGGTTTGAGAACTTTCATTCTGGCGATTTTAATCTTGAAAATAAGCCACGTGGGCGACCTGAGACCAAGGTGGATAACGATGAGCTGAAAGCTGTAGTGGAAGCGAATCCATGTTAACCTATGTGTGAATTAGCAGCAGCAAGATTTGACATTACTATTCCAACAATATTGGAACTTTCAAAACAAATCATTAAGGTAAAAAAGCTGGATAGATGGGTTCCACGTGAATTAAATGAGTGTCAGAAGAGAAATTGTCTCAAAGCTTAACTTTCTTTGCTGTCATGACATAAAGTCAAACTATTTCTACACCATATTCTTACATGTGATGGAAAATGGATTTTTTTTGACAATTGCAAGCATTCATCACAATGGTTGGATACAGATGATGTGCCAAAACCCAGTCCCAAACTGAAAATGCATCAGCTAATGGTGTCTGTTTGGCGGTCCAGCACTGGCACTATCCACTACAGCTTCAAGAAACCTGGTCAGTCCATCACAGCGGATGTCCACTGCAGCCAATTGGATGAAATGATGAGGATGCTTGTGAGTAAGCAGCCGAGAGTGGTCAATAGAGACAGGCCAATCCTCTTGCAAGACCACACATCACAAAAAACAACGCTGCTCAAACTTGTCAACTGTCATCCACCGTATTCACCAGACCTTGTACTAACTGACTACCACTTCGTCCAGGCTTTGGACCACTTCTTGCAAGAAAAATATTCACTTCTCAGTAAGGTGTGGAACACACCTTTCCCAATTTCATCACCACACTCTCTCCAGGTCTCTTTGCTGCTGGCATAAGCCGGTTACTATGTTAAGATGGCAAAACTGTGTGGATACTTTAGGCGCATACTTGCATTAATTGTACTGCTTCTTGTTTGAGATATAATAAACTACACTTTTGGTTTGATGTCAGACATTTCATATTAATGGCCTAATATTTCCTATTTCTAGGTTTTACCATATTACCAGGAGATTGATTGAAACCATTGTTGACATTAAATTAGTAGAAATCAAATATCAGCCTGGATGCTGAAGCTTAGTGGGGCCATCTGCTTAGAGGCCCAAAACGCTGGGGTGGGAGTTAGTTCGTGCTAATCAAAAACACACGAAGTTCATGTCTAACCAAAGTATCTCTCGTTGATAACATCTGGGCTGTCTCATGCTCCCGCGGGCAGGACTGGCATGTTCTCTTCATCTGGGCTGGCCAAAGGCAAACCAGAGGCTGCCTGCTGAGCAGGATGTAGGACCGGGGCTGCTCTCCTGGGAGTGCACTGCCCAGGGGCGGGCCGTGCCTGCTGTTCTGGCTCCCAAGCGGATGAGGGGATGATGGGAAATGCTGGAAGAACAGCAGAGGTATAAACAGAAGATCCTGTCAACACCTGTCAATGAGGCTTAGTGAGCTTATGACCACTTCCCCGGGTGGCAACATTGAGCAATTGGTGCTTTTTTTTAAATATTATTTTCCTATTGCAGGTAATGTACACTTTTTTTCTTCTTTTTTTGAGACACTATTTCAAAATATCTACTCGCCATGTCTTTTACTTTCTCTGTTCTGTTGCTTGGACATCTCAGGGTCTTGCCGACCCTGGAGGAACTGCCCTCTCGGGGCTAGCGGGTCCCGAGAGACGGTGGTGACGGCCCACAAGCATGTTTCCATGCAGACCGGCAGATCCTTCCCACCCTCAGGGCCTCTACCCACCTGCCCTGATCACCCCAAGTGCCAGACAGCTCAGGACGGCCCTGTGCCCCACAGCCCACCAAAACCATTCAAAGTGGCAGATTCTAAGCCTGCTTACCCTGCCTTGACCGTTCCTTCCCACAATAAGGGCTCTTGACACAGTTGGCCCCTCCCTCTGCCTCTGACCAACCTGGCTCTCCCATGTGGCCCCATGGCGTGTGCGCCCCCGTCTCTTGGGATCTGTGTGTAACAACTACCTTTCCAACTGCGGCCTTCTCCCGTCTGTTTTTGGCCTCGCCATATCCACGTTAACAAAGCCTATGTTTTAAAACAAAAGGGTGTGAGCACTCATGTTCCTGGGAGTTGGGGATAACAAGCTTATTATTTATAATTTCTGTAGGGAAATTTCTCTCTAAACGTTCTTTATGAAAAGACAGGATCTCTGGACTAGAAAAATAGAAAATTCATTCTATGTAGTTTTTTAAATTAAGGCAACACACATTCACAACACCACGTCAAATCCAGCATAAGGAGGGGCTTACGGTACAAAGCAACAGTTTCCAACCAGATGCCTCTGCAGCCCAAAACTACAAAGAGGGTTTTCAGCCTTTCTGCTGGTAATTGTTCTGAGGGACACATGCACAACTCTCACTAATGTATTTTATCTCTGTTGATCCATTTATCCACATCCTGTCAGGGATGTAGAAGATTTGGTTCCCTGAAAAGCAAACCTTTCCTTCCTCCGTTCCTCGAAACGCTTGAGAATTAGGTTATTGCTAGCACTGCCGTTGGTGATGTCGTGACTTTAATACTCTAATTCTTATTTTCCTAGTTCCACCTACTTTCGACAGAGCCTCTTGACACTCCACTTTGTGAAAAGAGGTTATTAGTTTCTCGGCACGTGCTTCACTCTTCCTCTCCTGTACCCTGCTCTGCAACTCTTCTTAGCCATCCCAGCTTTGGCCAGCTGTTCTCGAACTGGTGCCCTCAGCATGATCCAGCCCATACCCTCCTGCTCCATTCCAAGTCCAATGCCAGTGCTTGCTACAGCCAAAAAAGGAGAGCCTGAGAAGAGAACCAAGGCCAATTTCCACCCGTGTCTTTCTCTGTCCTGTGCATGGCACCCAATTCCTCGAAGCCACCACTGCCCCATTCAATTTCCTTCATAGATTTAAAATAGGCTTAAGTGGGAACAAAAGAGGCCAGTAGGTAAAACAACGTGTAAGCCCCGTGCTGCTGTCCGTGTGGAAAGCAGGGGATTACTCTGGTCTGTCCTTGGAGAAGTGCAGTGACATGCTGAGTGTGACTGTCTTGTCCCTGCCATCAGACAGCACCCTCACTGTGGGGCATGGGTTGATGTCCTCTGGGCCCTGTGTTTGGGGAAGGAGCACTTTATATGGTTCCTTTCATGCCAGATTCATCACACACCTCATAAATGTGCTTAGTCTCATGTTCCCGGTGTGCGTATCTGAGCTAAGTTAGTTAGGTTTGCGACTTCTGAAGGGGCAAAGGGAGTGATTCCATCATCTGTCTCCCTGGAGTAAAATGTTCTCATTTACTGATGATAAAATTCAATCCATTCTTTTCCTTAATGATCTTGCTGGTCACATTTCAGTCCCTTTACTGGCTTTGCAGTAAAGCCTTGACTAACCCAGAAGTGATTTTTGTGCATGGCCTGAGTTTATACTGATAAATGGGAGGAAGGATTATTCGGGCCTGGGTCTGTTCATATACAGCAGCCCCTTTCTTTCTGACTCTTCTTTTCCTCTGGGAACTGCTATCTCTGTTCTTGAACTTCAATTCTCCTAACTGGGGAACTTTATAGTTTTTGTTTTTTGCAAATATTCATTGTCAATAAACAAAGCTAACCAAGACACCTGAAGTCTTACACTACTGCCCTGTTCAAAGCGTGACAGTCTCTGGCAATGACCCTGATGACAAACAGCGGCTGGCCTGTGAGCGCCCTTATGTGACAAGACACCAAGCTAAGGGATTTATACCTGTCTGCTCCTTGAACCTTGAGAACTACATTGGTTTCCTCATTTCCCACATGAAGACTGAGACTCAGGAAGATTCAACAACTGGAGGCTGACACCTGTCTAAGGTCAGGGTGCAGTTCTGGTGGGACACAGCTTCCCATCCCCTCCAAGGGGGGCTGTTTCCAGGCCCACCTGGGCAGAGCCCCTCAATTGGTGTAACTTATTTAATGATACTTGGTTTTACATACCAATGAAAACCGTTTCACCGCAGAGCGCCCGATGGGGGTAGACGGGGTGGCAGGGCAAGCGCTTCCAGCAACCACGGACTCTCTCTGCACGGGACCACTCTGGCGGATGATCCGATTAGTTCTCTTCTACCACCTCCTCAGAAATAGCCTGGCCTCTCGGCAGGGAGCACCTGGCCTGTGGCTTTTCCAGGAGTGGGGAGAGGGGAGGTGAGGAACAGGGAAAAGAACACTTGATTATTAAAAAATCTCTATTTCTTAATTTTTTAGTTTATTTGGTGACAATAATACAGAGATCTGGAATAATGCCAAGCAGCACCTGTCACACAATAGATGGTTTGTCCTTGTGCGTTTTCCGTTGCCGTGTTCCTCCTAGTATGTTATGTTAAAAGGAAGTTTTGAGTGGCTGTGCTGTGGACTCTGAGTGCTGTGATCCAGACCCAGGCGCCCCTCTGCAGCAGCATGTTCCCCACTTCTCAGCACCTCCAAAGGGTTCCCTGAAACCCCACCTTTTAACAGGATCCTGTTTACATCCACACGGCCGTGGCCTTCTTCAGCACAGATCTTATCGTTTCCTTATTGGAGCTGTCAAAAAGTCTTGGGGTTGGCTCACCCGTTTGATGCTTGGTAGTCTGTCTAAGAGCCCAGGGACAGTCCAGGCTCTCTGCCTCCCTCCTTCCCTTCACGGTCCCTGCCTCGCCTCCCAGTGCCAACTCCTGGGCTCCAGCACTGCCGGTTGGCTGAGCTGGCACCATCCTCCCTGCTGCTGGCTCCGGCCCAACAGATTTCCAACACAGAGAGATTAATTAGGTCTAGGGAAGCGGGAAGCAGGTGGCTGTGAATGACATGTCGATCCACTGGCTGTTCTTCCTCTATGACAGAATGCAAATGAACACACGCGTTCCCAGCATCATGGGGCCCGTCGTGCCTGAGCAGCCCCGGCGCGGGGACGGTGACTACAGCGCTGATGGGCATCTAGGTCAGCTACGTCTCAAGTCAAGAACAACGGGCAGGTCAGTAAACCAGAGCCAGTGAACCCAAGCCAGTGGCCACATGTAATTCTGGGGAGCACAGCCAGGGCTCCGGCCTGAGGGCCAGTCTGTCACTGGCTGGCAAGACGCTGAGTCATCTAGTTTCCAGTAATTAGGCATCTTCTGCTCAACCAAGAAGTAGCCAGATGCATGCCTGGTGAGGTAAGCTGTAACAAAACGCCAGCAACCATCACTGCTTTGCACTGTGATGTCCAGTTCTAAAAGCACCTCTATTTGTTTCTTTATGTCGTTATGCCCGTATTCATTCATTCATTCATTCATTCATTCATTCATTCATTCAACAGACCTCTTTTTGAGCTCAGGGGGTGAGGAAAGTACGATGCTGGGTCTCACGTACAGAGGTGGCCCCGGCCATCCAGGACTCGGAGTCCTTGGGGAATGATATGAACACAGCACTCGCCGCACACAGCTGAAATGCCACGGGAACACCAGGGGAGGCTCGACAGCTCTGCTTCTGGCCAGGTGTGTTCATTCGGGCCCGTCCCTGTCTGTGTCACATGTTCTCTTTACTTTGGCCGGGACTGCATGGCCTCACTTCACCCAACACCGGGTTCCTCGAGGACCCCCAGGGAGACGCGAGGCCCTGGCCTGCTTCCCTGTGGCTGGGGGCAGGCCTGTGCATGTCACCTTTGGGGAGGGCCTGAGAATAGCCTGCCACCCTCCTGCCAGGCTCCCCTCGGAGGGACCCTGCCCATAGTCTCCCTGGAGCCAGTGGGCCTCACTCCTGTCTTCAGGGAAGATAATTACTTGAGCAAACCCCCATGCTATTAGCAGAGCCTGTGTCCAGAACACTGCAGTGATGTTAATGCACAGGTGTGTAACGTGGTACAGAAAAACTCTTCTGGACTGGATTAAAAACACATTTTGCCGTCTGCAGGAAGACCCTGAATACTCCCATCACTGAGCAGCTGGGCCTCTCGTCATCTTTCAGAGCAGCCAGGGCTCTCGGGGAAGGTCCTCAGGCATGCGCATTCCTGGCACGGGCCACCAGACCTGAGGCAGCAGCGGCCGGTGTTAGCGGTGGCTGTGCCCACCAGTGCGGGCTCGGGCAGCTGGTGTGCTGTTCGTCTGGGACAGCTTGGGGTCGCTCATGGCTCCCAGCACACAGTTCCACAGTGGGGATGGGGTCGTGTGCTGGTGGCGGGGCCACCCGACCCTCTGCTCTCTCCCTTCTTCTCCCTGTGTTTCAACATTTTCCTCGGATTATAGAATTTGCACACACTCGCTGCCGCGGGCTGCCCTGACCCCGAACGTCAGAAGGCGGGTACTGGGAGACAGGCCTTCTCAGAGGTAATTAGGCTAAAATCAGGCTGTTAGGTGGGCCCCGATCCAATACGACTGGTAGCCTCATAAAAAGAGAAGATTTGGCCCAACAAAGAGACGCCAGGAACGTCCGTGCACGGGGAAGGGCCACGGGAGACGGGAGGGCACAGGGAGACGCCGCCGCCTATGAGCCAAGGCGAGCGGCCTCGGAAACCGCCCCTGCCCTGCCTTGCGCTTGGACTTCCGGCCGCCACGACTGCGAGAAATAAATTTCTGTTGTTCAAGACAGGCAGTCTGTGACATTTTTTGTGGAACTCCTGGCAAAATAATACACCTGCCACGGAAAATTGAAAAACTGCAGATGTATTAAAATGAGAAAATAATTTTTCTGAATCTCTTCACTCAAAGACAATTTCAGTTAATATTTTAGTGGGATTTTTTTTGAGTTTTAAAACCCATATTCCTCTCTATATTGTATATATAGGCAAATTGGGGGTAGTGGTAGCTAAAGATTGTATTCTATATCCAACTTGACTTCCTGTTTTATATCACCTGGGTGAGTACTGCCTTGTATCAAGCGTGGTGAGCCGTCATTTAAACAATGGTAACATTTGGGTCATACTTTTCTATACAGACCGACCCACACACCCTACGTTTTAATTATATTATACACGCTATTCTTTAACCAGACTTCTTTATTTTGCAGTCATATGGATAGATTTCCATGTTAGTAAACATAGATTTGAGTCATATGCACATTTTTGTATAATATTTTATAGAACAGAGGTTACAGGTTCTCTCTAATTCCATATCATTAGCCATTTAAAATTTTTCCTTTCTGTTTTTAGTTAAAAGAAATTAAAAAGCGTTCTGAGGGTTACCTGACCGTGTAGCTGTGCACAGCGGCATTCTGTCCCCGAGCGGTTGCCAAGGCAACGGAGTCCCCCGGCAGAGTGGGCGCTGGCCCCCAGGCCGTGCTGGCTCTCCTCCCGCCAGTTCCTGGGCAACAGCGCCCGTTGTCCCCGCGAGGCTGTAGCAGCCTTCTCCATGTAGCCGCCTCGGGCCTGTACTTCATCTCTCACTGAGGCTTTTTCCTGTTTATCGGTCATTTGCGTTTCCCTTTATTTGAATCTCCTGTTTGTATTCTCTCCCCGCTTCTACACGTCGGTCTGTTTACTCTTTTCTTACCATTTTACAAGAACTTTTTATGTAATAGCAGTGTCGATCTTTTTACATGTCTTCAGCAATTCCCTTCCTACCCAGCCTTTCCTCAGTTTTTCCCATCTCTTAGCTTGGTTAGTGGCCGGTTTTTGTTTCATTTCAAAGCACGTGTTACTTTTTTATGAATTAACATCTATTCATCTTTTTCTTTATATCGCTTCAGATTTTGGGTGCATGCTTAGAAATAATTTTCACACCCAGGTATTCATCCAACTTTTCGCTGCATTTTTTCTTTGATCGTCCTTATGATTTCTTCTTGTTAAACGTTACAGCATCGAGCCCATCTGGAATCCTTTTCAGCGTGGGGTACGGGGCGGAACACGGCGCTCTTTTCCCCAGGATCGTTACCAGGTTGTCAGACACATTCCCTGCTAGCCCGTCCTCTGCCCGCAGCGCCAGGCCTGGGCGGGAGCGCAGCCTGTCCAGGCCACCCCGCCCCGCCCCACCCCGCCCCGGCGCCTGTGGCTAGTCCGGTCACTCTTCCAAACGGGCCTGGCATGGGAACTGGCATTTTGTTGTATTTATGGATCCCTCTGCAGAAATTATAATGGTATTATCTAAAGACTATATTTTGTTTGTTTCTGCCAATATTTATATAGTGTATTCATCTCTTGTTCCTCCTCGGAGCTGCTAGCACGCAGCTGCGAGGCGCAGTGCTGAGATGTCATGCTAAGAGGGGACATTCTTATTTCATTCCCAGTCTTACCGTCGCGCCTCTTGGATGCTTGCTCCCTCCAAACCTCATGCTGAAACGTGGCCCCCAGTGCTGGAGCTGGAGCCCAGTTTGGGCTGTGGGGTGAAGCCCTCGTGAGCAGCGAGATGCCGTCTCGGGAAGGAGTTGGTTCTCCCTCCATTAGTCCCCAGAGAACCGATGGTTCCAAGAGCCTGGCGCCTGGCGGCCCTTTCCGTCTCGCTTCCTCTCTTGCCCTTCAGTGGCTGCCCTGCCGCCCTCCCTTCTGCCACGGGGGAGACTTCCTGAGGCCCTCACCTGGAGCAGAGCCTGCGCCGTGCTCCCGGTACAGCCTGCAGAACCGTGGGGCAAATGCACTTCTGTACTTTGTGAGGCACACGGCGTCAGGTCTTCCTCTGTAGCAATGCAAACAGAGACAGCCACAAGGTATGATGCTGGCTGGTACTCCCGACAACTGCTCTCCGTGATGAGGGCAAACACGATTAGGAGCAGTCGTTGGACTTTATGATCTGCTACTTAAGCAATTCATGAGATAATTACTTGGATTTTCTCCTTTAATAAATTGGTGTTACAAATTATATTAACACATTTCATGCTAATAAATTATTTCCATATTCCTAGGAATAAAACTGGCTAGTACATGGTGTGTTATTCTATGAATTTATTCCTGGGCTTAATGTGAAAATATTTTATTAATAAATATTATATCTATACTCATAAATGCAATTTTTCTATGGATATCTTCTTATTATCTTTGTTAAGTTTGGGCTTAAATGTAATGCTTTCTTTATATAATTGGTTTGAGACAATTTCTACACTTTCTATGCTTTGGGACCTTAAAAATACTATCAAATTTAACAATTCCACCAAGGTCTGATAAAATCACCTATAACCAGGATTATTTATATGGGATCTGGAGCAGGGTGAGCAGTAATATGCATTTTAAAAACCCTCCCTAAGTGTGAGGTCCTTTGATAGAAAGAGTGGTTTTACTTTCATGGGAATAAAAATTTTTGTTATCGTTTTGTCATTACTTCCTAATTTTATTATATTATGGTCAGAGAATAAGGCTTATAGAATTTCTGCTTAATTTAAAATTGAGCTTATGAAGTTTCTTAGGCTTAGTACATTATCAATATTTATAAATGTCGAATTAATGCATTTCTATTTTAAAAGAATGTGGTTTATGTCATTGTGTCTTATGACGTTTTCTTTGTAGCTAGCATGTCAAGTTTGTTAAATATATGATTCAGGCCTTCTATGCCTTTTTTTAAATCTCTTTGAGCTGCAAAATTCCTTGCAATGTGTTAAAACTTTTCAACAGCAAGCAATATTATCAAGCTTTTATATGTTTCATATTTTTGCATTATTTCTTCTGCAACTAGTATTTGAAATGCAAATGTTCATGACTATAATGTCTTAATTGTGGATTATATATTTTATTAATTAAAATGACATTTTTGATCCATTTACTATTTTTAGCCTTTCTTTCTATATTTGATATTAATGTTTCCTCCCTTGCTTTTGATTTATCTGCTAGATTCTTGCCTACCTACTAAGTGTTAAAGTACCCAGCTTTCTGCTTTATTTTACTTTACATATATCTGGGTTTTGGTTTTCAAAGCACTCTAAGATGCTTGGTCTTTGAGTAGGGAAGTTTGGCCCACTTACCTATTGGATGTATCTTGATAACTGATACATTCAGTAACTTTCTTGTTATTTCATCTTTACATTTATCACATTTCTATTATTTCCTATTGTATCTTTTCTTTTTCCAGTGGATCAATCTATTAATATTTTTCCCTTTTTTGTTCAGAATTTGGCAAGTTACATATCCAGTTTCTCTTTTCCAGTGTTACCTTTCAGTTTTTAAAAACAAAATACAACACAAAAACAACATGGACCTCATATTTGCCTATAATTGTAAAAAATGAAATGGTTTCCATGAAACAGGTTCTGGAAGAGACAGACAGATCTTGTCTTTCCCTCCTTCCTCCTATCTGACCACATCGGACTTGGACGGCCCAGAGCTGGAATGATGGCCAGGGGGAGTTTGGATTTGTCTTTTTTTCAAGGAAAATTAATTCAGTGTGACTTTGTTTGTGCCACAGAGACCTTATGCAAGAAAGAAAAATGAAGAGCTCAGCACATGTCAATAAAAAATTGTTATTTAGGGGGATGAGGTGAACACGCTTGAATAGTGTGTTTCTTTTAGAACTATTTTATTTATCTTTTATTTGATATAGGTTTGAACTGAGCTATTTATGAAAGCTATTTGTTTTTAGAAGGGTGTGGTATATGACATATGTATTTGTGGTTGTGGATGTGCATGTCGGGTATTTGGAATGTGGACTTTGTGATGTGTATGTGGTTTGTGCTCATGTATGTATTATGTATGTGCAGTGTGTGTGTAGGTGTGTAATGTTTGTGGTGTACATATCTATGTGTGTGGTGTGTGACTGTCTGTAATGGGGGTGGTGTGTGTGTTTGTGTGAGTTATGTGTAGTAATATGTGGTATGTGGAAATATGATGTGGCATTTATGTTGGCAAGTGTGTGTGCCTGTGATGTGTATGCAGTATGTCTTGTGCAGTATGTTGGCATGTATGCATGTGTGTGGTATGTCTGTATGTGTTTGCATGTGATGCCATGCATACATGTATAGTATGTATATTATGGTGTGTGCGTGTGATATACGCATATGGTGTGGTATGTCTGGTGTACATGGTGTGAGGTGTGTCTGGTGTGTGTGTATGGCATGACATGCAGTAGCCTGTGTGGCATGGGGCAGCGTGTGGCATGTGTGGGTGTATCTGTGGATGAAGTGGTCGTGTTTATGATATGCCCTATGTATGTGGCATATGTAACACAGTGTGCAAATGGTGTGCGGCATGGTGCGTCTGGTATGTATACCATGCGTGGTGTGGGGTGTGTGGTGTGTGCAGGCGTGTTCGTGAGTGCCGTGGTATGTGCACGCCTGTGTGCTGTGTGTAGCGTGTGTTCCAATCTTGCGCTGGAGCCGGCGGGAAGGATACGACACATTTTCACTCCACACCAGCAGGTCCTGGCGGCGACCAGGCCGAGAGGGCTGAAATCCAGCCAGGCCCTGCCCTCCCAGGCCCAACAAGAGGCCTTCTTTCAGAAAGGACACACAAAGCCCTCAGACTTGGGACACGGGCTGGAGAAATGGTGTATAAGGAACTGCACCAGGAGTTGATGGGGCCCTTCTGAAAACAGAGGTGAAAACCAAAGTGTTCTTTCAATTCGCTCACTCAGCGATCAACACAGGGGCCGCTGTGCCCGAACGTGCAAGCAGTCAGCTCTGCAGCAGACGCCAGCGGTGTCCTCTGCCCCAACTCCCCCCGACACTGTCTCCCCGGAGGCCTCATCAGGCCCCGCAGGGCGAGAGCTCGGTCCCACAGCGCCGCCCCTGCGGACGCCCATCACCAGTTGCAGGGTGTTTACCCGCGTCTGGCCCTCTGACCACAAAACAGCTTCCCCACCACCCTCCTCAGCTTTGCGTGGCTTGCTGGAGCAGCTCAAAGCACTCGGGAGAACCCCTGCATCTCCTGGTTATTTTGTAGGGCAGCACAAAGGGTATGCATGAAGAGACACACAGGGAGAGACGTGGGGACGGCACAGAGCTCCCATGCCCTCTGCAGGCACCACCCCAGGACCTCCCTGTGCTCTGCTACCCAGAGCTTTAAACACTATCCTTTGGGGTTTTGTGGAGGCTTCATTACACGTGCATGATTGATTATACCACTGGCCATTGGTAATCAACTCTACCTTCAGTCCCTCTCACCTCGCTGGAGGCTGGGAGTGGGGCTGAAAGTCTTAGCCATCTAATCCTGCCTTGGTCTTTCTGGGACCACCCCCCCCCCCCGATGCTGCACAGGGGCTGCCAGCCACCAGTCGACTTGTTAGCATGCAGAAGACACTCGTGGCTCCGGGAGATCCCCAGGACTTCAGGAGCTGCATGCCAGGAAGAGCAGAAGAAGATCAATCCACTGCTTATCCGAGGGTCTCCCTTGTTATGTGCACACAGCCTAAGTGTGCTGACTCCCAGCAATACCAAGAGGTTTCACGATGACTCAGTCGCCAATTGTACTTGCTCGAATTCACGGTTTACTGTGAGGCCTTCACACACCATCAACCCCGCAATTAATATTCAACACACGCGCAGTCGTGAAAGGGGGTAATGAGGCATGGCGGTGACCCAGGAGAACAAGCCACAGGCTGGCAGATGAGTCGTGGGTCCAGGAGTCCCTCGAGGGAAGTGTCACTGCTTCCCTCGGGCCGAGGCCCCAGTGGTCGTGGCCAAGTCAGAGAAGCCTCAGCGTTCTCACGGGCAGGGAGCCTAAGCCCCTGGGACCAGCCCTGTCCCTGCTGCCTTCACGATCCTCCCAGGTGTGAGTTCTCCTTGTCTCGGCCACACTTCATTTTGTGTTGTTCCTTTCAGGTCTCAGGGGGTGCCAGGCAGCAGCAGGTGTTATCTTATCACCTCGGGCTGTTACAGATGTGCTTATCAATTTGAGGGGTGAGCAGCTTCACTCTTCACTGCCACCTGCCATGAGTGAGTCCAGTTTGAGACACTGGGATCAAAGGCATCGTGACAATGCGTTGTCAGGCGATCCCATCACGGTGCGAACATCACAGAGCGCGCTTACACAAGCCCAGGTGGTAGAGCCCACTGCACACGGTACGGCCTGGTGGTCCTGGGCCACACACCTGCACCGCGTGTCACCGTACGCACACTGTAGGCAGCTGGAGCACAGCAGTAAGGATTTGTGTATCCAAACACAACTAAACAGAACAGGAACAGTGGAAATACGGTATAAGATAAAAAACGGTACACTTACATAGGGCAACTCTATACTAGTCTTGTGGGACCACCATAGTATATGTGGTCAGTCTGTCATTGACCGAATCATCATTAGGTGGCACACAACTGTGTACTTTTTTACAATATCACAGCCCCACATCCAGGTCTTGTGAGTTAATGGTGAACTTGTCTATTTTCTGAGGATCGTGGAATTTCTTCCTGTCGATTATGACAAAGATGGCAGCTGCAAGACACGAAGGGTGGCCTCAAGGGACAGGATTAGGGACTGATTTTGGGGGTTGGATACGCCACAAGGGGAAGAGTACAGGGACTCGCCTTCTCCCTGGTGCCAGGAGGGCAGAGGCAGGCAGGGCCGTGTGCCCGCGCTGGGCGCAGGTGACGGAGCTCCCTGCAGACCCGAGTGTCGGTGTCACTCGGCTGGCTGGGCTGTTCCACGCTGTGCTTCTCTCCCATGAGCCTTGACGCCCCAGCACCACCAGCACGGCTACATCGCAGAACGGAGGGCTTTGTTGGTGATGCAGGCTTGCAAACCAGGAAGAGTGGGAGACTCCAGCGTGGACTGAAGGTGCTCTGTCTTTGAAATGGAAAGGGCAGGTTGGGATTCATGCTTCACAGGGTCTGGATTACACACTGGAGTCCCGCATGTTCAGCAGGTTCAGGGGAAAGCTATAGGTATTTACGAGTGCAGTCTAGTGCATGTGCAATGGGTACACACGTATGTAGCACATATCCGTGTTCACTTTGGGGTGGGGTTTTAGCATTGCAATGAGGTGGCATTTGGCTCTTTACATCAAAAGGTGAACTACAGGACACAGAGGCAGCCTGTGCACAGCCTCTGCAAGCTGGCTGGAACTGGCTTGAGGTCTGCAGTTGTTTCTCAGGGAAGAGTACTCGTAAGGCCGTCCTCTGTCCAATCAGAGCTGTAGGGTCTGGTTGTAAGGCAGAGTTAGGAGGGATCCGATGATTTGCCTGATAGTTCCTGCTATTAGGAAGCTCAGCAAGAGTGTGGTTTTTCTTATAGCCATAGGAATTTAGGAAGTTGCCATGCCAGTGAGCCTGGCACCCTGGACCGGTAGGGAATTTTGTTTCCTTAACCTTAGGGTCTGTCTTAGTTGATGAAGAGGCATCTTTCTGGTCTCTCAGATCCCAACCTCCAGCCGTCAGGTTTATTTTGGCTGAGGGGCACCAGCGATAGATCAACGTCCGTCTTGGGGGCATGTAAGTGGTCTCTGTGTGGCCACACATCTCTTCGAGGCCAGCCCTGGCAGGCCACACTCTTCCGAGGCACGGAGGTGGAGGCGGCTGCAGCAGGGGAGCTGCAGGGAGGACACGCTGGGGCACCTGGGACGGCCGGAGCGGGGAGTGCAGCCCCACCGGGAGAGCAGCCCGGAGGGCCCGGCTCAGCCCTGCCTGGGAACAGGAGAGCAGCTCCTCTAGCCTGTCCTCTCGTGTCTGACGTTTGCTCTCCTAATCTCCATCATTTTTAAAACCTTCATATGAATATGCTATTTTTGAATATATAATTTGTGAACTACTCTAAATTATACACTAAGTAAAAGCTCCCTTGGATGCTACTGTCCTCAGACCCACTCTAATCCCGGCCCCCATCCTCGAGTGTTATCAAGTTGTCCTTTAATATACATTTTCACATGCAAAAAATATGCAGTTTTCTTTTCTTAACATTTTTAGCACCATATCACACATTTTATTTAAATTTCTTTTTTCACTTATGCCATGGAGACATTTTCAGATCAGGCCATAGAGAAGGACTTAATCTTTGCAAACAGCTGTGCACAGTGCACAGTGCAAATGCGCCCCAGTTCCCTGTGCCACTGTCTCTGTTGGTGACATTTAGAGCATTTTCTTTTTATTCTGTCTTAAACAACGCTGCACGGACACTCTGTGCACGTCTCCCTGTGTAGGTATGTAGTGCTTCTCTAAGACAGCTGGGTAAGATTTCCTTAAAGTGTCAGGATAAGGAAGGTACATTTACAATTTAACAGAGAATGTCAAATCTCTCCACAAAAGGTTTTACCAATTGATACTCCTCCCACCAATTGTACCCTTGTCACTGCCAATTTCTTCTTAACTCCTACAGATCTGGGCAAACTGTGGTGGCCATCGCTGCCAGGGCATGCGTTTCCTCACACTGCCTGGGGGGCTGAGTGCCCTTTCCTGGGCTGTCCGCCCACCGCCTGCCAGTCCGTGGTCATTCGCTTTCCTATGGCTTTCATCACATAAGAGATTACAAATTTCATGTCATCAAATTTATCAAAGTTTTCTTTATAGCTGGATGTTCAGTGGACTCTTTTAATCTAAATGATTTTTCCCCTTTAGCTTTGGAGAATGTTATTATTTATTTTCACATTCTCTCCTCTATGTTTTCCATGTTTTTATCTTCCGGCATTTATTAGATAAATTTTAGAACTTAGATATCTATTCACATTCCTTAACTTTTAAATTATTATTCTCAACTTTTTCTTTTTGTTCTGTTCAGGAAGAATTTCTTATCTTATTTTTCTATAGTTATGTTCATTTACCATACAGCATACTGAGCACATGGGTGTTGTGCTTTTTATTTATAATATTAATAATAGGTGTGTGCATACATACATATATACATAATACCTATTTCCAAGTACTGGGATCTCTTTCTCTCTCTCTTTCTCTCTCTTTCTTTCTTTCTTTCTTTCTTTCTTTCTTTCTTTCTTTCTTTCTTTCTTTCTTTCTTTCTTTCTTTCTTTTCTTTCTTTCTTTCTTTCTCTCTCTCTTTCTCTCTCTCTCTTTCTTTCTTTCTTTCTTTCTTTCTTTCTTTCTTTCTTTCTTTCTTTCTTTCTTTCTTTTCTTTCTTTCTTTCTCTCTCTCTCTCTTTCTCTCTCTCTTTCTCTTTCTTTTCTTTTGTGAGACAGAATGTTACTCTGTCACCCAGGCTGGAGTGCAGTGTCGTGATCATAGCTCACTTGAACCCCAAGTGAGGCTCTAGTGAGCCTCTTGCCTCTGCTTCAAGAGTAGCTGGGACTACGGATACGTGCCACCATGTCTGGCTTTTTTATGTGTGTGTGTGTGTATGTATGTGTGTATTTATTATTTATGTGTGTATGTATGTATGTGTACACACATACATACATACACACACACATAGTCGGTGGGGGAGAGAGACAGGGTCTCATTATGTTGCTCAGCCTGGCCTCGAACTCTTGGCCTCAAGCATCTTCCTGCCTCACCCTCTCAAAGTGCTGGGATCACAGGTGTGAGCCACCGCGCCTGGCCTATTTCTTTTTCACAACAGCCCTATGCTTGCTTCATGGGGATCAATATCACTTCAGATCCCTCTGAAAATGTGAGTTATCCCAACGCAGTCTCACATGTCCTGCTTGTTGGCCTCGGCTCCTCTCTTACTGGTACTGGATTTGCTCACTTGCTTGGTGATTCAAGTCCCTGCTCATTTTTAAATCTGGCATTTGCTGTCTGCCAAAACCTATTTGCTGCAACCAGCAGAGAGTTGAGATGAGCCAAAGGAGCAATTGTGCACTCGCTGTTCTCCAGGGTGAGCCACACCTCAGCTCCTCCTGGGGGTTTCCAGACGCTCAGGTCACTACCCCGACTCTTGGGCTCAGGTGGGGATCTCACCAGCCCATGTGACACAGCAATGGCGTGGGGCATGGGAAGTGTCTGTCCCCCTGACTGGTCCTATTGTGCTGCCCTAATGAAGCACCTGGCCATTTCTCCAGACACATTTCCTGTTTCCTCATTCACCACCTTGGGCTTCAAACACCTGGGGGCTGTACCTGCCTCTTGCAAAAGTCATTTCCTATGTGAATTTCACTTATAGTTTCCTTCTTCATTCTGATCCCATTCACTTTCCATCCTTTGAGAATTTCTCATGGTTTCCAGTCAACTATAGAGACATACTTTTGTTTTCTAGCTCAATCATTGATTTTATGAAGTATCTTTACTGTAATTTTCAGGTTGTGCAATGGAGGCAGAAGCAAGACAGTATGCATCTATGTAATTTCTCTCCTATGTGTATCTTTGAGCTGTGTTCTGAGTTAACCTCTTGGAGCAGGACGACCGAGTCTGTGTCTGCAGTGCCCATTCTGCTGGTAGAGGCTTCACTGACGTAGCAACTTTCTGTGTAATGGTATAGAACAGATTTATCTCTAATCTCTCTCCTTCCCCTCAGGTTGCTTGCTCTGTGAGACAGTCATGCTAGGGTAATAAACTGGTGCTTAAGTATTTATAAATCAAAGCAGGTTGAAGGGACATAGAGCTTATGTACATCGGCAAAGTCAAATAGGATTCAAATAACTATCCATGGAATTCGGTCAAATAAAAGCAGCTAGCACTGAGGACGGGCCGTGCGCGGTGGGGGCACAGAGGACAGCAGTTTGCTCTGACCTGCTTGGCAGGACACCAGACGGCCCCACCCGGGATGAGGGCTCTGTCAGCACCACAGCTGCGCGTTACTTATTTGCCGCAGAACGTGTGTTTGGGAAAGCGGGCTGTGTGGTGGCTGAATCTTGATCTCCAGGTAAGCAGTTCGAAATCACCTGCTGTGGAAACAGACTGCTCCCCCAGCCCCGAGTTTCTGGTTCCGAATGTCCAAATGTCTGGGCTGGGGCTTGAGAGTTTGCGTTTCTGACCAATTCCAAGGCGATGCTGTCACGGCTGGTCAGGGACACCCTTGGGGGACCCTGAGCAGAGCCTGGCAGGCTGGGGTCGACGTCCACCCCTGACTCTTCACTGCGTGAGCTTGTGCGAGTTCCGGGACCTCCACACGCCCCGCGTGTGCCAGCAAGGATCCCCAGAGAGAAGGCTAGCGGAACTCCCCTCACGGGACTGGACGCGAGGTTCCACGCTGTGGTGCACCACACATGTTCCCAGGTCACAGCAAACACTCCAGACCTAGATACGCCCATGGTTTGCTTCGACAAAGTTAAGAGGAAATATTCTGAATTTTAAAAATGAATTTCTTCCCATATCCACTTTTTAACTGTGTTTCAGAGCCTGGTCACGGGGTAGATGGAGATGGGATGAGCACCGCTGACCGCGCTGCCAGCACGCGCTCCAACCCACCGTGGGGAAGCCCCTCAGCCGCGCGTCCGGCAGACCTGCCGTTCAAAATGTAGCCACTTACGAAGGTGAAGCAAGGACATTACCATATTACCAGAGGTATGAGGCCACTCTCTGTAATTGACGCTATTGCATGTGAAATGTTACGTATGATATTGCCCTGGGCCTGGTTCTCAAAGTGTGTCCCTGCCGAAACCATCAGCGTCACTTGGGAGCATGTTAAAAATGGACATTCTCAACCCCCCCTGCAGGTGAACTGAATTGGAAACTCCAGGTGCGGGGTGCCCAGGTGACTGAGGCGTGCCCCACTTTGAGAACCACTGCTCTAGAATGCTCCTGTTAAGAGCAGGGTTGACTGCAGCCTGGCTCCCCGACTCCATAGGTG